>NW_024070213.1:34946456-36263608 GCF_014754425.2 Oryx dammah | reverse complement strand
GAATGCAAACTAGTACAGCCACTATGGAGAACAGTGTGGAGATTCCTTAAAAAACTGCAAATAGAACTGCCTTATGACCCAGCAATCCCACTGCTGGGCGTACACACCGAGGAAACCAGAATTGAAAGAGACACATGTACCCCAGTATTCATCGCAGCACTGTTTACAATAGCCAGGACATGGAAACAACCTAGATGTCCATCAGCAGATGAATGGATAAGAAAGTTGTGGTACATATACACAATGGAGTATTACTCAGCCATTAAAAAGAATACATTTGAATCAGTTCTAATGATGTGGATGAAACTGGAGCCTATTATACAGAGTGAAGTAAGCCAGAAAGAAAAATACCAATACAGTATACTAACGCATATATATGGAATTTAGAAAGATGGTAATGATGACCCTGTATGCGAGACAGCAAAAGAGACACAGATGTATAGAACAGTCTTTTGGACTCTGTGGGAGAGGGAGAGGGTGGGATGATTTGGGAGAATGGCATTGAAACATGTATAATATCATATAAGAAACGAATCGCCAGTCCAGGTTCGATGCAGGATGCAGGATGCTTGGGGCTGGTGCGCTGGGATGACCCAGAGGGATGGTGGGGGGAGGGAGGTGGGAGAGGGGTTCAGGATTGGGAACACGTGTACACCGTGGCAGATTCATGTTGATGTATGGCAAAACCAATACAATATTGTAAAGTAAATAATAATAATAAAGTTTAAAAAATACTTTATAATATGTGAAAAAAAATTTTTAAGCAGTTATATGAACAATACAATTAGAGTAATCTCTCAAAAAAAAAAAAAGATGATACCTTTCTTCTTTGAGTTGGGTAAGTATTCATGCTCTTCTTTGACAGAGATTTTGCAGCTCTTGATTCGACAGAAAAAAGATCGTCTTGAGCCAGAATACACATGACTCTTACTTGTGTGGAAATTACTGTGAACTTGCAAAGCAGCTTTCATAGTGCAACGAGGCAAGAGAATAGGAAGAAAACGTTTTCGAATAATTTTAAAATGTATTTCCTCATGTGTTCTGGTCATCTATGGTTATTGACATCATTGTACAGCAAACCCCAAAATGAAACACACCAAAATATATATTATAATCACTTGCAATTTATCTTTATATTTTTCCCCAGGGGGGCAGATAGTAAAGATAACTTCAATGAAATAAAAATTACATGAAAAAACTTAACTAAAATAGTATCAGTGGCATAAAACATCATTATTTTATATAATAAACAATTATTAGGCAATAAGCAGTTTCAGAGAAAAGAAGTATTTCTGGAAAAGACAGAGAATATGTATACGTCCCAAGAACAATTATACAAGGTGTTTCACATTGAGAAGACCTAACACATTTGGAGAAAGAAAATAGTTATCCCTTAGCAAACAACTAAACAATAAAACAACTCCAGCAGTTTTTTTATCCCAAATGACACTTCCCAGTAAAGATTTTATTAGCATATGAAAGCTAGAGAATATGAAGTAATCACATTTTCCCAAAAGCATCTTCAAATATTTGCTTTGATACATGAATTCTCTAAATAGCAAAATTTTTTAAACTGAGGTTGATGATTATAAAGTTATTAAATAATTCTCCCCTTGATAAAACTATAATTAACTTTTCAAAAAACTATATTGCTGTACTTTTAAGTAAGAATTATATTTCCATAAAATGATAAGAAGGCTGAAATGAGTACTTACCTTTGGCATCTCTTAGCTTCTCTCTGGGTGAAATATCAGAGGAAGAAAGTTGTTCCTTTACTTTGGAAACATCTTTTGGATGTAAGAAGTCAAATAAGCTTTGTCCAATCAAACTAGCCTATTTATAAGGTAAAGTTCATTTAAAATCAGTATCATGTTATTTCTATGTTTCCTCAAACAAACAAATGATACTGTTTCTTTGGTTAAAGTGGCTTTTTCTTAAGCTTGGATATATCAACTACACTGGGTGAAGTTACCTTAGTGTTAAAAGCAGAGTAAAACTTGTAGACAAAAAAAAAGTACATACACACAGACCCATATTTGGATACACATAAATCACATACACACACCTAATAACTAACATTATATTTAAACTTAATCATTGGTAAAGGTGGTAAAGAAAAAAAGAATGGGCTTCCTGGGTAACTCAGTTGGTAAAGAATCCACCTGCAATGCAGGAGACCCCAGTTTGATTCCTGAGTCAGGAAGATCTGCTGGAGAAGAGATAGGCTACTCACTCCAGTGTTCTTGTACTTCCCTGGTAGCTCAGCTGGTAAAGAATCTGCCTGCAATGAGGGAGACCTCAATTTGATCCCTGGGTTGGGGAGATCCCCTGGAAAAGGGAAAGGCTACCCACTCCAGTATTCTGGCCTGGAGAATTCCATGACCTGTATAGGCCATGGGGTCGCAATGAGTTAGACACTTTTCACTTTCACTTTCATTGGTAAAAGTAAAAATATTACAGAATAATATAAAAGACACAGAATACCTATGATCTCATGATGTGACTCAGAAATTTACCATACTGCCTTAAAACAATTACCATACTATTGGTAAGCCAAACCCGACTTGGTACACCTCCTACTTGGCATTTCACTTCTCCCCACATGCAGAGCCTTCCTTGGGCCGTGACTTTGTTTGCATGGTCTCATCACCTGGAAATCACTACCTCTTCTCTATAAATTCAGTTCCCTGGCCAAGCTAGCCAATTGCCTTTTACCCCCTAACTTCCAATATTCCCTCTCCAAACCTGAAATGTCTTCCTCCTCCTCTCTGCTCTAAACTGGCAGACATTCTACCTCACATGTGAAGCCCACAGTGATCACTCTCTTCTGAATTCATTATACAAGTAGACATTCCTATGGAAGGTAGAACAATCGGACCAGCCGGTCAATGCGGCCTGGAGTGCTTGGCAGTTAGATCAGTATAGTTCAGTCACTCAGTCATGTCCCACTCTTTGCAACCCCAGAGACTGCAGCACACCAGGCCTCCCTGTCCATCACCAACCCCTGGAGCTTGCTCAAACTCATGTGCATTGAGTCGGTGCTGCCATCCAATCATCTCATCCTCTGTCATCCCCTTCTCCTCCCGCCTTCAGTCTTTCCCAGCATCAGGTCTTTCCCAGTGAGTCAGTTCTTCGCATCAGGTGGCCAAAGTATTGGAGTTTCAGCTTCCACATCAGTCCTTCCAATGAATATTCAGGACTGATTTCCTTTAGGATGGAATGGTTGGATCTCCTTGCAATCAATAGTCTTCTCCAACATTACAGCTCAAAAACATCAATTATTCAGTGCTCAACTTTCTTTATAGTCCAACTCTCACATCTATACATGACTATTGGAAAAACAACAGACTGATGTATAAATCAGACTGCTAGTTTTTTTTCCTTTTTTTTTTTAATGCGTTTGAAAAGCCTTACTTAAAAAAAAAAAAAAGAGCTAGCAATCTGATTTATACTTCAGTCTATTGTGTGATTGGCTAATATATAAGTCTATGCCCAGAACTCTGCTTCAGAGCAAATTAGTTTTTTTTTTTTTAATTGACATATAGTTGATTTACAATGTTGTACCAATCTCTGTTATACAAACAGATCAGATTTCTGAAGCTGAAAAGCTGAGGACAAGACCCTGTACCATGGGGATCCCAAAGTCCTCCTGAGCAGTCAGTGAGTCTCATGGTCTCTGAAATGCAAAGTCAGCGTCCAGTAGGACAGGACTCTATGCCACTAATTTGGAACTTAAGAGCTACCTTCAGTTGTCAAGTATCTTGGTGTGTACCTATGTGAGTGATGTTCTCTATTTCTAATTAGAAAATATAATAATCAAATCAGCTGCATGATTCCTTCGGTCGTCACTCCTTTTGTATGTAGGCTCATACTATCTATTTCTTTTATTTAACTCATTATCTATGAATGCCTTCCATCTCTCCATATTTTCAAGTTTTGGGGAGAATATAGGCTGAGATTGATGAGAGTTATTTATGATCAAAGCTGTTATCTTTACATATATTACACATGATAATATATACATATTATATTATTGTATTTCTGTTTTAAGGGAGACCACAAGTACTAGTTTATTCTCTCTGTTGGTTTCAATCCTATACTTTTTGAGTAACTAGTTTAAATTAAATGGTGTTCAAAAATGAGGAGACAAATCAATCACAGTGCTGGTTAAATAAAGGATGTATTTCAGAATTTGTTGCCAGAGCCTACAGCCAAAGCTGTTTCGCAATGCACATAGCTTGATAAATATTAATGCTCTCTCTTGGAGGAAACAGGCAAGGGTGACTAATATTTTTCCAACACTCAAATATGATCTCTTACTTAATGTGTTTATATCCTGAAAAACAGGTATAATCATGATTTCCATTTTTTACATAGGAAGAAGCTGAGGTTCCAGAAAATGAAATAACTTGCTAAAGGAAGCAAACACTCCTGTCAGTAACAAAAATTCATACTTTTTCCACATATCTTCCCATCTCTCTTGAAATTCTAACTCAGCAGAACCCAATCCCACAACCCAGGTGGAAGAAAGAGTTCAGAAGCTTCAATATATGTGTTATTTTTTTAAAAGAAACATAGTAAGAAATATGCTCAGTTTTAGATACCTGATCATAATTAAGTATTTTGGAGACCGATTTAGAAACGAAGAGAATTTTTCCTCTTTCACATCCAACCACAAATAGGAAGCCTTCTGCAGTCTAGGATTTAAAAATATAATACAAGGTGAATATTATAAAAGATCTTGAGGGAAACGTGGTTCACTGATTTATGTAGGTATAGACATTAGATTTATTTTGCTCTTCTTGATGTATTGATCTACTCACAGTTTAAATTCTAACGAGCATTGTAAACAATTCAAAACCAAGTTAATTTGATTGTTAATGGGTAGAGTTTCCTTTGAAGGCGATGATAATGTTCTAAAATTGCATTGTGGGAGTTTCCTGGTGGTCCAGTGGCTAAGAGTCCATGCTTTCAATGCAGAGGGCCCAGGTTCGATCCCTAGTCTGGAAACCAGATCCCACATGCTACAAGACTTTTCATGCCTCAACTAAAGATTACATGTACCATAGCTAAGACCTGGTACAGCCAAATAAATAAATATTTAAATTTTTTCTTTAAAAATGATAAAAGAGTTACATTGTGATTATGATTGCATAACTGTGAATATACTAAAAACCATATGGTATGTGAATTATTTCCAAAAAAGGAATTAAACAAATAATAAAATAAAAGATCTTCTGTCTCTCTCATACATATACATTCAGATTTTGAGAAAATTACTGTAGCAATAAAACTAAACAGTGGTCGTAAGAGCTAGTAAAAGTTAATTTTAAGAAATTTCTCATTATATAAAAAGATTGGTAACATCAAATTGAACTCCAGTTGAAACTGTTTTTCATCTGGAAAGTCCAGGCGTGCAATATTAAGTTGAAATATTTCATAATATAGAAATGACCTGTGTCGAGTCCTATACTCCTATAGAAACTCTGTACACATATCAGAACACATCCCTAGCAGTTGCCTGTGGATGTGTTGAGACGGAAGGACTGTGCAGACTGAGATAAAGGAAGCATCAGGAATACTATATTTGAATTCAGCTGTTCAGATAAAAAAGGGGCTCTTTAAAAAATTCAGGGACAAATGTATATAAAATCTTTCTGTTTAGCCATCCTGAGGCATAAAGCCTAGTAGTAACAGCACAAGATCAAGAAACATACTGCCTCCTAGGGGCAGAATAAGCCAATGACATGGCCATATTTTCCACATCAAATAAACCTCTAGACCAGTGGATCTGGGGCATTTGAAGTGATAATGACAGAAACGGCAAAGCACCGACTAACAATTCATTCAGTAAGCAGTGGCTGGCTCTGCAGAGGACAGGATCCTGAAGGAATTGAGTACAAGATAGATGGCTTTGAAGGAGGGGGTAATAGAGGGGCACAGAGCTTACAGTGTGGGAGGTGAGCATGTCAGGAAGCATTAGGAGCTTAGCGTTAAAGACTAGCTATGCTCTCTGCTTTGGAATATGGCCATCCTCTGCCTTTACATTCACTAGCTCAAACTAATAAGATACGGGTTTCCCCGGTGCCTCAGATGGTAAAGAATCCGCCTGCAATGGGGGCGATCTGGGTTCCATCCCTACATTGGGAAGATCTCCTGGGAAGGGAATGGCAACCCACTCCAGTATTCTTGCCTGGAGAACTCCTTGGACAGAGGAACCTAGTGGGCTATGGTCCAGGAGGTTGCAGAGTTGGACACAACGGACACAGTTACTTGTTTAACTTAAATTTTTATCTTAAAGGAAATTTGACATAATATATATTCCTGTACGTTTACAACAGGAAGTGAACTGAAGAAAATCTTCCTCCCATTCAGACAAAAATGAAAGGACAATGCAACTTAGACAAGAATATCTCTTTACTTACCTTAAGAATTAAGTGTCTGAGCTCATTATCGTGAATGAATGAAGGTCTGTAATTATTTCCTGGGTAAGAACTTGTCATACCTAAAAATAAAGAAGTCATATAGTTAACTGAAAATCAAGTAGAGATGGCAATATAGTAAATGCTCAGTGAATATTAGCAATTCTGGGGCTGCTATTGGTGATGACAAGGATGATGGTATTTTCTTTTCTAGCATACTCTAAGATCTCTTCTATAATCTCTTTCTTTCTTATTATTAGATTGCAATTTCCTGCTTTCAGATAAGTTCTAAGAGCTACTTATTTCTTTATACACAAATGTACGGACAGTAAAAGCTGTATATTGAAAAGAGATAAAAATGCAATATATTATCTATAACATAATAACACACAACAATATTCAAGACTCTGGTTATTTTATAATCTCTTAGCTTCCTAAAACTGATCATATGGTGATCCAGTGGTTAAGGGAATCTGCCTTGCAATGCAAGAGATGTGGGTTCAATTCCTGGTTGGGAACTAAGATCCCACATGCCTTGGAGCAACTAAGCCCACTTATGTGCTGCCACTACTGAAGCCTGAATGCTCTGGAGTCTGTGTGCCACAACTAGAGAGTCCAAGCACAATACCGAAAGAGTGCACAAAGATCCCGCATGCTACAACTAACACCAGAGGTAGTCAAATAAATAATAAAAAAATACTCCTTTCAAAAAAAAAAAAAACCACCTGATCATATGAATTATCCTGAATAATTCGGGAGATTGTTGAATTCTAAGCAAATTTTATGGATTCATAGGATTTTCTATATGACCCTTTAAAGACCATATGGAGACTTCTGACACTATACAAAATGTATAAAGTATAAATGAAATCATTCATTTTAAGCCCTTTCACAGAGTTCATCGTGTTGAAAGAAAAGTCTCTAAAGCAACCAGAAGAGCTTGGAAAAGGGTAAGGAATAATCAGATCAGTTCAATTAAGTTCAGTTGCTCAGTGGTGTCTGACTCTTTGCAACCCCAGAGAATGCAGCACACCAGGCTTCCCTGTCCATCAGCAACTCCCAGAGCTTGCTCAGACTCATGTCCATCGAGTTGCTGATGCCATCCAACCATCTCATCCTCTGTCATCCCCTTCTCTTCCCACCTTCAGTCTTTCCCAGCATCAGGGTCTTTTCCAATGAGTCAGTTCTTTGCATCAGGTGGCCAAAGTACTGGAGTTTCAGCTTTAGCATCATTCCTTCCAAAGAACACCCAGGCTGATCTCCTCTAGAATGGACTGGTTTGATCTCCTTACAGTCCAAGGGACTCTCAAGAGTCTTTTCCAACACCACAGTTCAAAAACATCAATTCTATGGCGCTCAGCTTTCTTTATACTCTTTTATAATTTTCTTATAATTTTCTTTATAATCTTTTTTTCCAGTAGCTGGAAAAACCATAGCTTTGACTAGACAGACCTTTGTTGGCCAAGTAATGTCTCTGCTTTTTAAAATGCTGTCTAGGTTTGTCATAGAGCAAGGAGCAAGTGTCTTTTAATTTCATGGCTGCAGTCACCATCTGCAGTGATTTTGGAGCCCCCCAAAATAAAGTCTCACGGTTTCCATTGTTTCCCCACCTATTTGCCATGAAGTGATGGGACTGGATGCCATGATCTTAGTTTATTGAATGTTGAGTTTTAAGCCAGTTTTTTCACTCTCCTCTTTGACTTTCATCAAGAGGCTCTTCAGTTCCTCTTCACTTTCTGCCATAAGGGTGGTGTCATCTGTGTATATGAGGTTATTCATATTTCTCCCAGCAATCTGATTCCAGCTTGTGCTACATCCAGCGTGATGATCAGGTCAAAGCTAGGTAAAAGTTTGACCTGAGAGGAGTAAGGGAAGAACTAAAAGTAATAAATTTGTCTTGAGGACATCCACCAAGCCTTACCAGGAAAGCCCTCCAAGGCCACAAGGGGGCGCAGAGGACTGTTCACCCAGCCCAGGTGTGCGGTCCCCAGGTAACTCTAAGCAAGGGTGATTCAAAAGTAAATCAAATTACCCTTCCTCCCAGCTTCCCTAAACACCAACCCCTCCTAGGGACTGCAAAGAAAGATGTTTTTGCCAAAAAAAAAGATGGGGGTAACACTCTGATACAGGTTAACCATTAACTGGCCTTTGGATGAATTTACAGACAAAACTCACCAAGTACCTGGGGCTTCCCTGGTACCTCAGATGGTAAAGAAAGTGCCTGTAATTCAGGAGAAGCAGGTTTGAGCCCTGGGTTGGCGAGATCCCCTTGGAGAAGGAAATGGCAACCCACTCCAATATTCTTGCCTGGGAAATCCCATGAACTGAGGAGCCTGGCGGGCTATAGTCCATGAGGTTGCAAAGAGTTGAACACGACTTAGCGACTTAATCACCACCACCAATTACCTAAGTGGTGGGGAAAGAACAAAACCAGAAAATAAAACATCCTCATAGAATGATTTGGTAGAGTCTTCTCAGACTGGCAGCATCCTTTCAAGGCCTGACATAAGCAAAAGAAAGCTCTTCTAGAACCTACCTTCTAGGAAGCCCTCAAGGAATCTCCCCACATGACTTCTTGTTATTATTATTGTTGTTATCAGTCCCCAGGAGACTGGTAGGAGGGAGTTGAGAAAAGGCTAAAGATGCAGACCCGAGTGCCCGGCTGGCACAGGAATAAATCAGTGTGAGCGAGGCAGGGACGCTTGCAGGCTGGCTTGAAGCGAGGTTGGCAGAATTGTGCTGAGATAACCTGGTCAGCATCAGTCAGCCAGCGTGGGTGAGGGCTGGCTAAATAGATGAGTGAGGGCATGAGGACATGCCAGTGAGGAACAGAGGGCAGTCAGTGTGGAGCTGAAGTTAGGGTGAAGTGAGCTAACAAGCAATGGTGTGCGATTCTGTACTCCTGCCATCTGGCAGTGACAGATGTGATTCTCAGATTCTAGTGGCAAAAACAAATGCAGAACGTGATGACTTACTAAGCTCTTCATTGTCATTTATTGTCATTTTATTTTATTGTGTTCTTCATCGTCACTGAAAATGATGACAATAATAATGACAATGATAATGATCATTATAATGATAAGGATAATCAGGATCAATATGACAATAACAACTCTTCTTCCTCATGCTTGGACCACCACCTCCACCATTAAGAAACTCTGTGCTTAAGGACCTCCCTGAGGACCTGCCTCAGGGAAAGGAAAGGCTCCCTACTCCAGTATTCTTGCCTGGAGAATTCCGTGCACAGAGGAGCCTGGTGGGCTACAGTCCATGGGGCTGCAGAGTCCAGCATGACTGAGAGACTGACATACACACACGGCAATGTAAAACTGTTGGGACAATACCAGCCTATGAGCGTTTCCCCCTTAATTAACTGTGCTATAGTTTACAATGGATAGGGAAGGGGAACACTTGCCCTTTCCCCAGATAATTTGAGAGGCACTGCTGTAGACTGCAGAAAAAAAAGTCATTTCACATCCTCTGTCTTCAGAGTAGTTATCTGTGGACCATCTACATGCAACGCTCTCATGGCATCTAGGCACTTGGGGATGCAATTGGGGGACGCTCTGGCCAAAGCACTGGAATGCAGCCCCAGCTGCTCTGTCATCTCATCCATGGGTAGCACTAAGGAGCTGGTCAGGATGTCTGATGAGGATAAGACCATCTCACTTCAGTTTACAAGGACCAATAATGAAGTCTGTGTATGCTCTGTTCCAAACAACCCCATCTGGATTTGGACAGTGTCTCCTCCTTACTGAGCTTGCCCTGCAGCGCATCCCATGCATACTTCCATGTATCACTGATCACACTAGGTGTTAATAATCTCTCCCTGGGTCTATCTTCCTTATCCACCACGCATCCCCCGCCCCCAGCATAGAGATCTTGCCTCCTTCATTTGCCTAACCCCAGCACAGAACAAGAACTCAGCTGATGCTCAGTGCATGCTGGATGAATTTGGTTGCTGATTCATAGCTTTTGCCTCAGGTCCTCCTCCCTCAGAACGCTGTGAATGTGAAAACTGTTGGGTAATTTTAGGGTTGCAATCAAATGACCTCAGCTGAACCTGCTAATGTTCATTGCTAACAGATTTAAGAGAAATATTGCAGACAACTTACGCAAGGTCTAGTTGTGAATAAAAGAGAATCTTCTTTCACAATGGGCTCTTATGAACAAAAGACCACCAATCGTGCTCCCAGAAGGAGGCCTGCCAGGCAGTCCCCCAGCCCCAGGCCTGCTGTGCATACGGTACTGAAGGGATCGAGAGCTGTACTTGCTTTCCCCACAGCCTGCTCTCCAGATCTACTCGTGCTCGGCTGGAGTGCACAAGCCAGTTTTGTACCATCTGCAGAGATCTAAGGAAGGTGCTTTACAGCACAACTTGCACAAACGGCTATTAATAGCCCTGCAATAGCTGTCTCTAGTTTTACTTCCTAATTTGTAGATATCCTTTCCTCCTCCTATCTAAGTAGATCTGTCAGGATTTTGTGGTTCATTATGAAGTAAGATCCTCTTGGTCTGGGCTCCAGTTTGCATGTGGAATCCAGGTAACACCACTCTCCTCTAAGCCACTTTAAGTCACCTTGACAAAATCTGTATTCTGGCCACAGAACTTCCTTCTCCCTGAAACAGACTGTCCTTTTCCTGGCATGTCGTTCAGGACAGAGATCTAAATAAGACTGTTGGCTTTCCTTTGCTTATTCCTTTTTAATACTTTTGGAGCAAGATTTCACTATAATCTTTTAGATCTTTACAAATCTGAACCTTCAGAGTCTCCTCTACAGTCTGCAGAAAACTCACCAGCCAGGTCTTCAGACGATATCAAAATGAATTTATGTCACCAACATTCTTGTCTCTAAAACCCCAGTCTATTTCCATCATTCTGTCCCTCAAGTTGGACGGGGTTTGTTCCCAAACCAGATGTGATTTTAACTACACATGTACACAGAATGTTTATTACACTCTGATTTAAAATTCAAGTTCAGGGCTTCCCTGGCTCAGTGGTAATCCGCCTGCCAATGCAGGAGACATGGGTTCAATCCCTGATCCGGGAAGATGCCCCATGCCACAGAGCTGCCAAGCCTGTGCACTACAACTGTTGAGCCTGTGTTCGAGAGCCTGGGAGCCACAGCTACTGAGCCCATGTGCCGCAACTACCGAAAGCCTCATGCCCTGCAACAAGAGAAGCCACCTCAGGGAGAAACCTGCTCACCACAACCAGAGAAAAGCCCGCACAGCAACAAAGACCCAGCGTGGCCAAAAGCACACAAATAAATAAATAAAATTATTTCTTTCAGTTCAAAGTCAGAAATGATTACGCATACCCCAATCCTCATCAGCTGAGGACCTCCTCCACCCAATATGTAAGACTATCTTAGTTTATGTGAGACTATATTAGTAAGTGGAGACACTAATAGTAAGGTGTGATGCATTTTCGGGTACTACTTACAAGTCTGAATGAAGTTTTAAGAGAAATTGACGAATTTAAAGAGTTTTTCTTTTCTAATAATGGAAATCTGACAATAACTTAAAATTATCATAACTAAATTATTTCAGAACTTCTAAACTAGGTATGCATGACAGGTATCATCACCTTAATATTATACCTGGGAAGACAAGTAGAAATGTAAAGACTTTTCAAGTTCACAGAGTAAAGCTAAGATGAAGAGTTCAGTGAAACCAACTTTTCTGACATCCAACTTAGTACTTTCTCCACCTACGGAATATGGACGAGCATCAAAATGAATACCCATGAAGCTGAAAGATGCATTTGTATAAAATCTCAGTAGCCAAAAACAACAAACCAGGGACCTCAATTACAGGGGAGACTTTACAAACCCGAGTGTGGAGGCCATCTTCCAACTCACCTTTTAAAGATCTCAAGTGTTGAACAGCCATTCTTAAAACTGTCAGTTTGTCCAGTTTCCGGGCCATGGGACTGCACTGAGGAATCATAGTAGACAGTTTTCCAATCAGGTTGTTCATTTTCTCTCTCCTCCGCTTTTCAGTTTGGCTATGAGCTTCTCTAAGAAGGAGAAAGTGCCTCTGTTATATTTAACATTCAGCAGACACTCAGGGACCCCAGAGGCACTAGCAGGAGCATGAGTGGGGCTGGCAAGCTCCCGCTGTTCGTCCTCCTGACTTTGACCCTGCGGATGGCATTCAGGGATGAGGCAGGACGGGCTGGGACAGGAGTGGCATTGTTCACACTGCTTTTACCACCCTCCAGCTCCTGCCCCCACCCCCACCGCACTACCCTTGCTCCTTCCCTTCTGATCTTAGTCCCTGAAATCTGCAAGAAATAAGATTTCCCACCCTAGCATTCTTGCCTGCAGAATCCCAGGGACAGAGGAGCCTGGTAAGCTATGGCCCATAGGGTCACATGACTGAAATCGGACATAGGATTGAATATGTCACTGAAGTAATTTAGCACATGAGAGCTGAGGTGGATTTTTTGTTTTTCCACTTCCCTCTTAGAGGAAGAGATGTGTGTGTGTGCACAGCCATGCCTAACTCTTTGTGACCCCATGGGCTCGCCCTGTCCGTGGGATTTCCCAGGCAAGAATCCTGGAGAGGGTTGTCATGCCTTCTGCAGGGATCTTCCCAACCAGGGGATCAAACCCGAGCCTCCTGCGTCTTCTGCCCTGGCAGGCAAACTCTCTACCACTGCACCACCCAGGAAGCCCCTGAGAAAGAGACGGGTTGCCTTCTGTTCAAAGCTAACTTCTCTGGTCTTCGCTTGAACAGTTACCAGCATCTTGAGCTCATTCTCTTTCACAGCTCCTTATATGGGTCAATAAATGGGCTCGATCTCTTCCCTTTAGGGAAAAAAAAAAAAAAAAAAGACATTTTCCCTAAATCTAGAGATCTTTTGCCCCCTCCCCTCTTCCCTCCTTGGCCAGCTTCCTGAGGCCGTTGTCTCACTCAACCTTCCATCTCCCAGGTGTCTCTCCATCTATTAAAGCAACCTCCCACAGCCCCCACTCCACTAAAACTACTCTAGCAGAAGTCATCCTTGTCTTATGCAACCCCAGCTGTTCCCTGCCTTGCGCTGGACACTGATGGCATTTTCATTCTTGGTTGGGTTCTGCTCCTCCATCCTCCCGCCTCAGCACTTCCTCTGCCCTTCAGTACTGGTACCCTGAGATCCCTTACTTGGCACTACTCTTTCTTCATCCTATAGCTTCACCCTGAGAGATCTCATTCTCTCAGAAGCCTTTACAGCAACTCATAAGCTACTTAACCGTTTAATCCCTATCTCATTCATACCTCATCCAATTCCAGACCTTTAGAATTAGAAGGATGCACATCAGAGATTCAGAGCACCCTAAAACTCAACAAATCCCAAACTGAATGCATTCTTTGCAACTGGCCTCATTGTAATTCTTCCTCTGCCAGCCCTGATTACTCCTTTCCCTTTTATAGGGCTTATCTTGATTGGTGACACCACTAGGCTCAAGCTAGACCCTTTATTCTTCTTCACCTGGAAGAACCAAATAATCACAAACTCCTATAAATTCTTGTTTTAAAATTATTTCTTAAAGGTGTCTTTTGCTTCTCTCCATCCACCTGTTACTGTCTTAGTGTTAGTCATTCAATTGTGTCCAACTCTTCGCGACCCCATGGACTGTAGCCTGCAAGGCTCCTCTGTTCATGGAATTCTCCAGGCAAGAATACTGAAATGGGTAGCCATTTCCTTGTCCAGGGGATCTTCCTGACCCAGGTATCGAACCCATGTCTTCTGCACTGGCAGATGGATTCTTTACAACTGTGCCACCTGGGAAGCTCCATGATACTCATTGCACAACCCCTAAAAGCCTTTGAAATTGATATTACTGCTTCTTCAAGTATCTTCCTTAACTACTCTATCCTACCCATGACTTCCAGAATTATTGTTTTAAAATAAAATCATCTAATCCCATTGCATAAGGGATGCTAGCATGCATTTTCACTGTCAAAGAGGAAAGTCCAGACTCCCTAATGACATCCCAGTGTTCTCGTGACCTGGCTCATGCCTTTGTCTCTGGTTTCACCTCTCCATTCCTTCCCCTACAGGTCTGGATGTTGTAGAGCAGCAGTGCCAGATAACTTGCTATCCTCCAACACACGAAGTCAGCTCACATGTCCTCTATGTCTTGCACTCTTCTAGAATTAGAATGTCCTGCTTCCCTATATTCCTGGGAAAAAAGTTCTAATTCCTCTTCAAAACCCAGGTGACTTATTCCTCTGGGAAGCTCTCTTTAACATCCCTCTCAAAGCCACCTCAGTACTTTGTTTCATCAAATATACCACTACCATATTTCATCAAATCTAAGACACCATCAGCTGTAAGATGCATCATTATTTAGTGCATCACAAAGACAGAAAAGTGCTCTCAATTAATAGGGAGATAACACTGATGATAAGACATGTGAGGGGTGGCTGTATATCTTTGATTTCAAGAATTAGGTTATTCTACTTTTGACATTTTCACATTTTACTGTGAATATTTGTCTGTTTCTCCTACAACACACAGATCATGGCAACTCCAGAATTTCTATTTAGGAAAAGTTTGGGGGAAGTCAATCTAATGGGAAAGGGGAAAAATAGGAGATTTGTCCTGATCTATTTTTAGAGACTTTAGATGAAGGAGTGGGAGGAAGGGGAGAAGCAATGATGGAGCTAACAACCCCCTCATGCCCCACCCCCCAAAAAACCATTCACCTTTGGCCAATGCCTGGAATAAAGTACATGCTTTGGGATGAACAGGGTGGCATTCAAATTAAAGAGAAAGTAAAAATGAAGTTGCTCACTCATGTCCAACTCTGCGACTCCATGGACCATAGCCTACCAGGCTTCTCCGTCCACGGGATTTTCCAGGCAAGAGTACCAGAGTGGGTTGCCATTTCCTTCTCCTGGGGATCTTCCCAACCCAGGGATTGAACCCGGCTCTCCCTCATTGCAGGCAGATGCTTTACCCTCTGAGCCACCAGGGAAACTGCATTCAAATTAAATGTAGGAGCAAGCAAATTGACCCTCAGACTGTGCTCCCCAAAGTCTGAAACTTCGGAAGGGGTCTTGGGAGTCATGTGGAGGAAAGCAGGAATGAAGGGACTCCTGGAGTGGGGGTCGGGGTATGATGGAGCTGCTGTAAGAATTCATTAAGCAAAGGGTTCTGCAGCTTCAAAAATAAAGTTGGCTCATGCATGCATTCATTCATCTGTACATAAATAGATGTACTCAGCATACATAAATGCATACGTGAATGGATAACTACTACTTTGAATGCCATCCCGTTCATCCCAAAGCATGTACTTTGTTCCAGGCATTAACCAAAGAATGGTCTTTTTTTGGGGGGTGGGGGGGTTGTTAGCTCCATCAGTGCTTCTCCCCTTCCTTTCACTCCTTCATCTAAAGTTTCTAAAAATAGATCAGGACAAATCTCCTATTTTTCCCCTTTCCCATTAGATTGACTTCCCCAAAGTTTTCTTATATAGAAACTCTGGAGTTGCCATGATCTCTGTGTGGTAGGAGAAATAGACAAATGTTCACAGTGAAGTGTCAAAAGTAGAATAACCTAATTCTTGAAATCACAGATATACACCCACCCCAACATTTTATCATCTGTGAAACATACAGGGCTCCCCTGATCACTCAGTTGGTAAAGAACTGCCTGCAATGTAGGAGACTCCGGTTTCATTCCTGGGTTGGGAAGATCCACTGGAGAAGGGAAAGGCTACCCACTCCAGCATTCCTGCCTGGAAACTCCCATGGATGGAGATGCCTGGCAGGCTACAGTCCATGGGTTCGCAAAGAGTCGGACACAACTGAATGCCTTTCACTTTCACTCCTACTATGGTCTGCTGTTGTTGTTTAGTCACTAAGTTGTGTCCAACTCTTTGCAACCCCATAGACTATAGCATGGTTTTCCTTCATAGCTCAGTTGGTAAAGAATCTGCCTGCAATGCAGGAGATTCCTGGGTCAGGAAGATCTCCTAGAGAAGGAAATGGCAACCCACTCCAGTATTCTTGCCTGGAGAATCCATGGACAGAGGAGTTTGGCAGGCTTCAGTCCTAGGGATCACAAGAGTTGGACTTAGAAACTTAGTGAGAGACTACAGCACATTGGGCTTCTCTGTCCTCCACTATCTGCCAGAGTTTGTTCAAATTCATGTCCATTGAGTCAGTGATGCTATCTAATCATCTCACCCTCTGTCACCCCCATCTTCTCCTGCCTTCAATCTTTCCCAGCATCGGGGTTTTTTCCCCCAATGAATCAGCTCTTCCCATGAACTGGCCAAAGTATTGGAGCTTCAGCTTCAGCATCAGTCCTTCCAATGAATAATCAGGGTGAATTTCCTTTAGGATTGACTGGTTGGATCTCCTTAGAGCCCAAGGGACTCTCAAGTTAGGTCCTTATTGTTTCTGTCCTTTATCATGCCCATCCTTGCATGAAATGTTCCCTTGATAGCTCCAGTTTTCTTAAAGAGTATCTCTAGTCTTTCCCATTCTGTTGTTTTCCTCTTATTTCTTTGCATTGTTCATTTAAGAAGGTCTTTTAGTCTCTCCTGGCTATTGTCTGGAACTCGGCATTCAGTTGAGTATACCTTTCCTTTTCTCCTTTCACTTTTCTTCTCTCTTGTTGGGGCATAGACTTGGATTACTGTGATGGTGAATGATTTGCTTGGAAATGAACTGAGATCTTTCTGTCGTTTCTGAGATTGCATCCGAATATTGCATTTCAGACACTTTTGTTGAAAGTGAGGGCCACTCCATTTCTTCTAAGTGATTCTTCCCCATAGTAGTATAGATAAGGGTCATCTGAATTAAATCCACCCATTCTCATCCTTTTTAGTTGACTGATTCCTAAGATCTTCAATCAATCTTGCTATCTCCTGCTTGACCACGTCCAATTTACCTTGATTCATGGACCTAACATTCCAGATTCCTATGCAATATTGTAATTTATAGCATCAGATTTTACTTTTATCACCAGACACATCCACAACTGAGCATCGTTTCCACTTGGCCCAACTGCTTTATTCTTTGTGGAACAATTAGTAATTGCCCTCTGCTCTTCCCCAGTAGCATACTGGACACCTACCAACCTGTGGGGCTCATCTTCTGGTGTCATATCTTTTTGCCTTTCCATACTGTTCATGGGGTTCTCCAGGCAAGAATACTGGAGTGGTTTGCCATTTCCTCCTCCAGTGGACCGTGTTTCATCACAATTCTTCTCATCAGTTGGGAATAAGGAATGGTGATGTTGGGAGCTAGGAAACAGAGAGGAAGGTGAGATAGCCAGTTTTTGAATAAGGTACTTTTCTGGAAGGGGGTGCACTTGAAAAGATTTCTTGGAGAATTTTATTAAAGAAAGGTATATCTACCCAGAGGACAGTTCTCTGCTTAATAATTTATCAGGGCTCTGGCTCTTAATCCTGTGAATAGCTACTGTCACTTTGAACCATGTCAGTATTTCATAAAGTCTTATTAAAAAAAAAAAAAAGAATAAATGGAGAAAAAGCAAAATTGAGATCTGGCCATGAGGCCAGAGGTAGAAAAATACTTGTTGAGGTTGAAAGAATATGATGAAACAATTGACAGAATTTATGACAGTGGATTCCTAATAATCAGAAGCTCCTTGTAAGTAATTCTGATTTGCTTATTGGATGAATTAGGTTTTCTCTAGTACTTCAAGGAAATAATAGTTGTTTTTAATAAATAGCTATTCTAAGAAAAATTTAAAGACACATAAGCCAAAATGTTATCCAAGTAGATAGAGAAAAAAGGTATAAGGTATACGATGATCACTACATCTCAGAGCAGAACATATGAGAAAAACCTAATATTCATGAATCTGGTCTATCTTGACATCACTGTTTGCTTCAGCTAGTGGTCTGCATATGTGACCTTCCCCACCGAACATATACCCTCTCAATGGTTCATTGTACCTGAAGGACTTAATTTTTACTTGTTGTTCACTTTCTTCCATTCTTCAAAAAAGCAAGATAAAGTATCCAACTGCATGAAACAGATCTTCAGTAATTCTTGAGAAATAAATGTGAGATTAAGTTCAATCATCCTAATTCCGATTAAGTCTTTAATTATACATGCTACCCTGAGTTCCTAATTGAAATAATTATTATTGTCTGGGTGAGCTGCTCCTGTACCAAAGCTGACAGGTACCTCATCTCCATCAGGTAACAATAACTATGTGAAGCAACAGTGAATAATACTCTCTGCTCTGTTTAGAAATTCTGCCTTTCCACTCTTCAAAAGGAGTATATTCATAGAAATAACATTAAATAAAATAGCTATTTTTAAAACAATGGATGGCTTAGCTAAAAATGTTGTAATAGCTCTATTACATAGCCTGAAAATTTATTAAAACTCTAAGACCTTTAATTTTGTCTGAAAATTCATCGAGACAATAAGAAATAATTTTGAAAACTGGAAACTGATCACTTGCCAATAATATTAATTTTCACATTAGTATATGCCTTAGCAGAATATTCTAAATGTATACATGTGTGGCAGTGCATTTATTCATTCAGAATGTAGTCACCAGACCACTACCAAAGCAATGGTGATAAAATACTTACCACATTAAAAAATCATGCAGGCCGAGTAGTTTTTCTTCAAATACATGTTTTAAAATATATACTCCCAAGTGTATTAATTTTTGAAAGGGCATTTAAAAAATTCACAGTAAAGCTTCAATAATCTCATCTGGAAATAATTACAATCAACATTTTAATGGGTCTCCCCCAGTCTTTCGTAGACATGTATCTGTGTGTGTGCTTAGTTGCTCAGTCGTGTCTGATTCTTTGTGACCCCATGGACTGTAGCCTGCCAGGTTCTTCTGTCCATGAGATTCTCCAGGCAAGAATACTGGAGTGGGTTGCCATGATCTTCTCCAGGGGGATCTCCCTGACCCAGGGATCAAACCTGCATCTCTTGAGTCTCCTGCACTGGCAGGTGGATTCTTTATTACTGAGTCACCTGGGAAGCCCAGACATGTATCTAGATACATTAAAAAAAAACAGCTTTGACTATTTAATTTAGTCATGGGGGGCAGGGGGGAGTTGTGGAGCATGGAGGGTATTTATATAGATTTGTGTTCTATATTGTGTATATATTGATATAAATATATAAAATAAAATTCAGATGACCATGTAAAATTTTTCATGTCTTGTCTGATTCACTTGACACTATAACATAAATATTTTCCCCGAGCTTCAAATATTCTTGAAGAACATAATTTTAAATGACTAAATAGTGGCCCATTGGTTAGCTATGCTATAATTTATTTAATAATTTTCTATTACTAGATATCTCAATATTCTAATTTTTCAATACTACAAATAGTGCGCCTAACGCCACTGTGGTGCATGCATCTCCGATTATTGTCCTAGGATAAAACTTTGGTAGTCACTCAGTCTTATCCAACTCTTGATGACCCCATGCAATTAGCCTGCCAGGATCCTCTGTCCATGGGATTCTCCAGGAAAGAACACTGGAGTTTGTAACCATTCCCTTCTCCGAGGTATCTTCCCAACCCAGGGATGGAACTTGGTTCTCCCACATTGCAGGCAGATTCTTTACTGTCTGAGCCACCAGGGAAGTCCAGGATAAACCTTCAGATGTACAATGTACGGATAACTACTTTAAGGCTTCTGACTCATGTTGCCAAGTTTCCTTCTTTTAGAAGACTCAACAATGATCATTTTCTAGACTTTGAAAGAGTTTGATCTACCTGCGAACTATTTTATTCATATGATGTATTTTATTTGAGGTTTCAATACTATTTTCCTGCTTAAAAAAGATACTACATGCTGTTGATAGAAGACTTAATAAAATTTATGAAGAGATGCATATAAATGTTCCAAATAAAATAGGACCACTAAGATAACAGCTTAATCAAAGGATGCTTTTCCTTATCACTGTCTAAATAAGTAGCTTTGATGACACTTTATCAAAAGTATTTTCACATGTGTTATTTGGTTCTGACCCCATTTAAGAATCATGTAGTTATTCAGTTCAGTTCACTTCAGCCACTCAGTCATGTCCAACTCTTTGTGACCCCATGGACTGCAGCACACCAGTCCTCCCTGTCCATCACCAACTCCCAGAGTTTACTCAATCTTATGTCCATTGAGTCGGTGACGCCATCCTCTGTCTCCCCTTCTCCCCTTCAATCATTCCCAGCATCAGGGTCTTTTCCAATGAGTCAGTTCTTCACATCTCAGGGCTGATTTCCATGTAGTTATATTCTCCCCATTTTAAAGATGAAGGAATTGAGGCCCAATAAGGTTACTGCTCGAGGTCATAGACCTAACAGGAGGCCAGTGAAGCTTATTCTATGTAGGCTCATTTGCCTTCCTCTATGCCTCTCTTATTATCAGCCTGCTCTGTGGTATAAAATTAAACAACATTTTTAAAGCAATAGAGAGTGTTAGATTAAGTCAGCTTTTTTTTCCCCCTCTCTTTTCTGCCTGACTTCACATCTAAGGATTAAAGTAAAAAATAATGATACAGGATGAATGATTTTCTTCCTAATGACCTGGAATTATATACACATGTGCATGTGTGCCTTGATGTACTCCTTTTCCTATTTGGAACCAGTCTGTTCTTTCATGTCCAGTTCTAACTATTGCTTCCTGACCTGCATACAGATTTCTCAAGAGGCAGGTTAGGTGGTCTGGTATTCCCATCTCTTTCAGAATTTTCCACAGTTCATTGTGATCCACACAGTCAAAGGCTTTCGCATAGTCAATAAAGCAGAAATAGATGTTTTTCTGGAACTCTCTTGCTTTTTCCATGATCCAGCAGATGTTGGCAATTTGATCTCTGGTTCCTCTGCCTTTTCTAAAACCAGCTTGAACATTAGGGAGTTCACAGTTCATGTATTGCTGAAGTCTGGCTTGGAGAATTATGAGCGTTACTTTACTAGCATGTGAGATGAGTGCAATTGTGTGGTAGTTTGAGCATTCTTTGGCATTGCCTTTCTTTGGAATTGGAATGAAAACTGACCTTTTCCAGTCCTGTGGCCACTGCTGAGTTTTCCAAACTTGCTGGCATATTGAGTGCAGCACTTTCACAGCATCATCTTTCAGGATTTGAAACAGCTCAACTGGAATTCCATCACCTCCACTAGCTTTGTTCATAGTGATGCTTTCTAAGGCCCACTTGACTTCACATTCCAAGATGTCTGGCTCTAGATTAGTGATCACATCATCATGATTATCTGGGTCGTGAAGATCTTTTTTGTACAGTTCTTCTGTGTATTCTTGCCACCTCTTCTTAATATCTTCTGCTTCTGCTTATTTAACTTATATGCAGAGTACATCATGAGAAACGCTGGACTGGAAGAAACACAAGCTGGAATCAAGATTGCCAGGAGAAATATCAATCACCTCAGATATGCAGATGACACCACTCTTATGGCAGAAAGTGAAGAGGAGCTAAAAAGCCTCTTGATGAAAGTGAAAGAGGAGAGTGAAAAAGTTGGTTTAAAGCTCAACATTCAGAAAACGAAGATCATGGCATCTGGTCCCATCACTTCATGGGAAATAGATGGGGAAACAGTAGAAACAGTGTCAGACTTTATTTTCTGGGGCTCCAAAATCACTGCAGATGGTGACTGCAGCCATGAAATTAAAAGACGCTTACTCCTTGGAAGAAAAGTTATGAGCAACCTAGACAGTATATTCAAAAGCAGAGACATTACTTTGCCTACTAAGGTCCGCCTAATCAAGGCTATGGTTTTTCCTGTTGTCATATGTGAGAGTTGGACTGGGAAGAAGGCTGAGCACCAAAGAATTGATGCTTTTGAACTGTGGTGTTGGAGAAGACTCTTGAGGATCTTTGGACTGCAAGGAGATCCAACCAGTACATTCTGAAGGAGATCAACCCTGGGATTTCTTTGGAAGGAATGATGCTAAAGCTGAAGCTCCAGTACTTTGGCCACCTCATGTGAAGAGTTGACTCATTGGAAAAGACTCTGATGCTGGGAGAGATTGGGGGCAGGAGGAGAAGGGGACGACAGAGGATGAGATGGCTGGATAGCATCACGGACTCGATGGACGTGAGTCTGCGTGAACTCTGAGAGATGGTGATGGACAGGGAGGCCTGGCGTGCTGAGATTCATGGGGTCGCAAAGAGTTGGACACAACTGAGCGACTGAACTGAACTGAACCGATGCATGTGTGCTTAGTTGCTAAGTTATGTCCGACTCTTTGCGACCTCATGGACTGTTGCCCACCAGACTCCTCTGTCCATGGGATTTCCCAGGCAAGAATACTGGAGTAGCTTGCCATTTCCTTCTCCAGGGGATTTTTCAGATCCATGGATTGAACCCATGTCTCCTGCATTGGCAAACGGATTCTTCACTACTAAGCCACCTGGGATCCCCATATATAGATATCCTGCTGCTTAGCTGCTTCAGTCGTGTCCTGCTCTGTGCAACCCTATGGACTGCAGCCCACCAGGCTCCTCTGTCCATGGGATTCTCCAGGCAAGAATACTGGAGTGGGTTGCCATGCCCCATCCAGGGGATCTTCCTGACTCAGGGATCGAACCTGGGCCTCCTGCATTGCAGGCAGATTCTTTACCGCTGAGCCACCATGAAAGCCCCATATATAGATATATATTACTTCAATTTCAAAAGGTAAAATTTAACTGTTTTAAATCATGCTTTTGCTTTGATTATACACATCTTAGCAAATTAACTCACTGGCTAAATTTGCCTCCTTGATGAAATCCAAACCGACTGTACTTAAGAAATCAAAATACACTTTAACTAGGTCCTGTGCAGAACAGAAAAAAGGCACGATCTCATTAGTCAAACAGTTCATTCCTTTGCAACATGAACCTAGACAATTAGTAAATTTGCTCTTTGTATGTTTTCTCCATGCTGGCATTTGGTCTATAGTAAAGCTATTTTTACTTATGAATTTTAATAAGCTCACTGATATTAATAACATTCACATTAATTACTTAGATGCATTTTTTACTGTAGCTTCTTATATTAAGTAATATAACTTTTTCAAAACACAGTGGAGGTTTCCTTGAAAACTACTTTCACTGCATGTTGAATGAAATGTAGGCCCTCCTCATGAATCAAGCAAAAACAAATGAAATTGGAGCAAATACGGTCAAAACACTCCTCCAATTTGTTGCTTTCCATGCCTTTCTCCTTTTTGAAACTTTCTTCCTTTCCCTTCTGAGCTACTATGCTCATTTTACAGCCCCATCTCCTCACATTTTGGGTAGGTGCCCCTCCTCCCTGAGCCTCCCCCACCTTTCCTGCACCCATACCTGCATCCATGCCAGTCACCGCTCTTGTTCTTTATACTTAACGGTGTCTGAATCTCCATCTCCAGGCCACGCCTCAACCCTGAGTTCCAGACCCTTATATCCAACGGCCTACTTAAAGATTCCCATAAATGTCACATTCTCCTTGTAGCCAAAACTGAATTAATCATCTTCCCCTCAATATCAGTGAGTGAAATACCATCCTCCATCCAGGTCCAAGTCAGAAAATTTGGATGCTTCTTAAATTCCTACTCTTCCTCATGAACAAGATTGAATCTTAGAGATTCTCTCTTCTGAATGTGTCATAATATGTCCCTCCCTCTCCAGGCCCTTCCTGCCCAGGCTACTCTCTTGGACCAGTGCTCAGAAAACCATTCCCCAGCAACTGTCTCTCCGCTGTTTTCTCTGCCTGATGGATTTTCCTCCGTGAGTCCATCCTCCATACTGTTTCCTGAGTGCTCCTTTAAAAATATAAATCTGTGCCACTTCACACTTACTAGGATAGCTTTTTTTTTTTTAAATGGAAAATAGCAAGTGTCAGCAAGGATATGCAGAAATTGGATTCCTCACACATTTCTGGTGGGAATGTTAAATGGTGAAGGTACTGTGGAAAACAGTTTGGTGGTTCCTCAGACACTAAACATAATATTACCATCTGACCCAGCAATTCGACTTATAGGTATATAATCAAAAGAACTGAACTTTGAAAGCAGAGACTCAGATGCTCGTGCACCAACGTTCACAGCAGTATTATTCACAACAGCCAAAAAGTGGGAACAACCCAAATGCCACCAACAAATGAATGGACAAATAGGATGTGGCATATACATACAATGGAATATGGTTCAGCCGTAAAAAAGGATGAAGTTCTGCTACATCGCTCCAGTGAAGGTGAAACTTAAAACCACTACACTAAGTGAAATAAGCCAGAGATAAAAGGACAAATATTGTATGATTCCACTTAGATGACATATCTAGAATAGGCAAATTCTCAGAGCTAGAGAGTAGGCTAGAGGTTACCACGGGCCACGGAAAGGAAGGGAGAACCACTGATTCATGGGTACAGTGTTTCTGACTGGGGTGATGGAGAAGTTTTAGAAACAGACAGTGTTGATGATTGTACAACATTGTGAATGTAATTAATGCCACTGAACTGTACACTTAGAAGTGGTTAAAATGTCAAATTTTATGTTTCATATATTTTACTACAATAAAAAAGCTTTTTTAAAAGTGCAAAGGTATGTGTGTATGTGTCCGTTGTTTTGAGGTGGGTCTCTTGTAGGCAGCATATATAGGGATCTTGTTTTTGTATCCATTCAGCCAGTCTTTGCCTTTTCGTTGGGGCATTCAACCCATTTACATTTAAGGTAATTATTGATAAATGTCTATGTTCGATACAGGATACAGGATGCTTGGGGCTGGTGCATGGGGATGATCCAGAGAGATGATATGGGGTGGGAGGTGGGAGGGGGATTCAGGACTGGGAGCTTGTATACACCCGTGGTGGATTCATGTCAATGTATGGCAAAACCAATACAGTATTGTAAAGTAAAATAAAGTAAAAATAAAATTAAAAATAAAAATTAAAAAAAATAAAAGTGCAAAGGTAAACAAAAGTTTTAAAAATGTAATCTGATCAAGTTCTCAAAATGCCTCCATTTTCCTTATTGCATTTAAGACACTTTTCAGGCTTTCCTGATGGCTCAGACAGTAAAGAATCTGCCTGTAATGCATGAGACCCGGGTTCAGTCCCTCAGTCGGGAAGATCCCCTGGAGAAGGGAACGGCAACCCACATCCAGTATTCTTGCCTGGAGAATGCCATGGACAGAGGAGCCTGGTGGCTACAGGCCATGGGGTTGCAAAGAGTTGGACATGACTGAGTGACTAACACTTTCATTTTAGTTTTCAGTTTCTTTAGTTCAGCAGACATTCATAACCTAGTCCAAGTTTATCCCTCAAGCCTCACAGCTCACCCACCTCCTGGTGTGTCCTCTGTTCTACTGTGACAATTACTTGTTTCCTGATCAGCAGTGCGCTGCTTCATACTCTGTGCTTCTGCAGAGCTGTTCCTACTGCCTGAAATACCTTCTCTACTTCTGCTCTGAATGGCTCATCCCTATTTTTCATTCAAAACTTAGCTACCATCAACATTTCCAGGAAGCTGTTCTTTACTTCTGATTTCATTATTATTTAAACACCCAATTTGCCTTGCTGCCATAATACCAAGGGTCCCTCTTATGGAAATTATC
This sequence comes from Oryx dammah, assembly GCF_014754425.2. Classification (NCBI taxonomy): domain Eukaryota; kingdom Metazoa; phylum Chordata; class Mammalia; order Artiodactyla; family Bovidae; genus Oryx; species Oryx dammah. Next base: position 36,237,644 of record NW_024070213.1, on the reverse strand, counting down.
ATGATATGTAATAATTCTTTGTATCATTCCCATTTGTACGAATTTATTGTGCCTTATATATGTCTTCCTCCTCACCTACTGGGTATCACATTCTTCAATTCAATTCAGTCGCTCACTCGTGTCTGACCCTTTGCGACCCCATGGACTGCAGCACGCAGTAGATATATTGTAGATACTCAATAAATGTTTAATGTAGATATCACATTGTAGATACTCAATAAATTTTTAATGATTGCATTCCAAGGAATCTTCATCAATGACCCTTTTAAAGAAGCAGCTCTCCATTCAAATCCAACAGTGCTGCAGAAAGGGTGAAACTTCTTGCACATTCTCTTCTGTTAAAAATATCCAGTGTTTGGAGGCTCCACCAATGAAATCAACCTCATGCCCTGAGTCTCTGGGAAGGATGCTGCACAGTCAGTACTTTGTAAAATTCATAAAGCACTTTGACATCCCTTATTTCATTAGAATGGAAAATGGTGAGATGAAAGAAGGATTGGGGGCAGAGTGAAGAAATTCTGGGATAGATAATGAGCAAATCAGAGGGTGTACACTCATTTTCTGCTGCCACTCTATGTGCTCTTCAAGTAGAGATTATGTCACGTGAGAGTCCAGTACTTACCTGCTGCAACTGAATGCTGACATTTCTACCCTTGTTGAAAGGAGACAGGTAAAGGGATTCTGAGAAAGTTTTTCCACTACTTTTTCTTTCATGATTCCTGACCTGGAAGGGAAGAGGCCTTCGGTCATCCCTACCAGATATGCTGGAAAATTGGACAGCATGGCTGTCTTCATGTGCTAGAAACACCCTCCCCTGTCCAGCTGCAGAGAGACAGGAAGTAGGGTGTAAATAGGAAACCACTACACTGACAATTAGGCATTCCAACTAGCTGGATAATGTCGGGCAAGGTACTTGATGTTTCTGAGTTGTAGCTGCTTCATTTTCTAAAATGTGTGTAATAAATAATCTTTAGGATTGCCTTCTACCAGAAAGCCATTATCCATCAATATATTGTCACTATGTTTTCTAGGGCTTCAAAATCAATGCAGATGGTGACTGCAGCCATGAAATTAAAAGATGCTTGCTCCTCGGAAGAAAATTTATGACAAACTTAGACAATATATTAAAAAGCAGAGACTTTGCCAACAAAGGTTCATATAGTCAAAGCTATTGTTTTTTTCCAGTAGTCATGCATGGATGTAACAGTTGGACCATAAAAGAAAGCTGAGCGCCAAAGAATTGATGCTTTTGAACTGTGGTGTTGGAGAAGACTCTTGAGAGTCCCTTGGACGGGAGATCCAACCAGTCAATCCTAAAGGAAATCCACCCTGAATATTCACTGGACGGACTGATGCTGAAGCTGAAACTCCAATACTTTGGCCACTTGATATAAAGAACTGACTCATTAGAAAAGACCTTGATGCTGGTAAAGATTGAAAGTAGGCAGAGAAGGGGGATGACAGGGAAGCCTGGCATGCTGCAGTCCATGGGGTCGCAAAGAGTCAAACACAACTGAGTGACTGAACTGAACTGATATTGAACTGGTATTTCTAGTATTTCCCTTGTCACTGCCCTCATTTTTCCATTCACTCTCAAAACCACTGGCTCAACCATGTCCCCTTGGGACATGTGTGACGCAAGTTCTATTGTGTGACTCTAGTTCTCACTTGAAAGTCATATTCTTATTTAAATATTGAGAAAGAACAATGGTACTTATGATTCTAAAGAAAGAAGAAAATAAAAAGGACTAACAGTCATTTCTAGCTCAAGGTGACTGAGGACTGCATGCATGCTAAGTCTCTCTAGTCATATCCGACTCTGCGGTGCTATGGACCATAGCCCACCCATCCCTCTGTCCATGGGATTCTCCAGGCTCCAAGAATACTGGAGTGGGTTTCCATTTCCTTCTCCAGGGGATCTTCCTGACCCAGGGATCGAACCTGCATCACTTACGTCTCCTGCACTGGCAGGCAGGTTCTTTTACCACTAGGACCACCTGGGAAGCCCAGAGCCACCTGGGAATGGGGCTACCACCTGATGATTAAGGATGCAGAACAGCAAACAGTTCTAGGTAGACTGTCACTTGGTCAACAGTAGTTATTTATAATCATCCACTTTATTGGAAGAGACTAAGAGAATACAGACAATCAAAAACAGTATATAATCTTTATATACTTTTATGTATACAATCTTTATATACATTTTATATGTGGCTTGGAAAGTGTGTTGGTCCTTACATTTGAATAACACTGATTCTGCCATCTTGGAAACTGAAGCTAAATTATAAAGTGTACTAGGGAGAACTGAGTTAAAAAGAGTTGGATATTTCATTACATCCTCATTTGGTCCCCTACTCAGGACTTTTCCAGTCATTCATGATGGAGAATGGTCATCAACTTTCACGTTCATGTAAAAAAGTACCAGCTTAAAATGAATTGCTGTGGATTGTTATATTTATCTTGCCCTGTTATTTTCACTATAAAAACCCTATGTTTGGGGAGATCATTAAAGAATATTTGAGACTGCAAGCTGCATTAGGCAACAAAATGAACAAGGAGATAGAAAGTATTCTCAACATTGATTTTATTATCTACTTAGCTTAATAAACATGGAAAACAAGAGTTTTAATTGATTAAAGTTGCCTCAGATAACCAAGGGTTGGTTGTTACATAAACGATGAGTAAATTAAGAAGCAAGTTGTGATTATTTTCACCCAAACATGCAAGATGTTTTCCTCAAGGTAAAGTATTTCAATTAGGAAGGCAAATATCTTAACTGTTAAGCAGATTAACCTCAAGTTCCTATGTCTTTCAGATCCCAGTTGACCTTCCTAGATAGCTAATAACCTTAAGAGTTGGATCAGTCAATGACAGAGGTAGCAGCCGGGTGGATAAGTAATCTACCCTGTCCAAATTTTTATTTACCATGTAATTTAAAGTAATAATTTAAAAGTAATCTTTTTCTAAAGAATATATATACACAATAGAATATTACTCAGGGATAAAAAAGAATGAAATAATGCATTCTGCTGATACATGGATGGACCTAGTGATGATCATACTAGCAAAGTAAGTCATAAAGAAAAAGACAAACACCACATAATATCACTTATTTGTGGAATGTAAATATGACACAAGTGAGCCTATCTACAAAACAGAAATAGACTCACAGCCATAGAGAACAGACTTGCAGTTGCCAAGGAGGGGGTGTGAATTGAGAATTTGGGACTAGCAGATGCAAACTACTATAGACAATCTAGAATGGATAAACAACAAGGTCGTATTGTACAGGTCAGCACAAGTATTTAACATCCATATATTAAACCATAATAGAAAAGAATATATATATATGTATCACTGAATCACTTGGCTATACACCAGACACTAACACAAAATTATAAACCAACTACACTTCAATTAAAAAAAATAAAAAGAAACAAAAGGTTTTAATTTGTTTAAAATGTAATCTTTTTCTTTTCTCCCTAGGGTTGAAGATTTCCTAGGGTTACAGGAACAAATTCACTTACTGCGATGGGTCTGAATCACTCCGTCTTCGTTTCCTTGGCAACTCTGTCACATGTGGGCTGAAGGTTCCAGTGGCTATTGGTTTAGTCCAGGGGCTTAGATGACTGGAAACCACGGAAGCAATGCACCGGTTCCCTTCCATCAGTACTTTACCTGTGAGACATAAACTGCAATAAAGCATCTGTTTGAAACATTAATTTTCACTTTATAGATCTATGTTACATATTTTAAATGGCTTTATACTTTGATATTTTAAAATACCAAGTAAAAATAAAATGGGGGACTTGTCTGGTGGTCCAGTGGTTGGCAATCCCCTGCCACATGCCGCAGTGCACACTACTTAGTGGCACAGCTAAGCTCATGTGCCACAACTGGGCCTCTGCTCCAGAGCCCACTTGCCACAGCTACTGACGCCCGTGTGCCCTACAGCAAGAGAAGCCACCCCAGTGAGGAGCCAGCACACAACTGGACCGGAGCTCCTGCTCACCTCAACCAGAGAAAGCTACAGGCAGCGATGCAGACCCAGTGCAGCCAAAATTAAATGACATGGAGTGGAAGACTAATTATACATCAAATACTAGCTAACAAACTATTGTTAGCCTGTAGCTTTATTTTCCCTGTCTAATTATAAAAAATATATATGGATATTGCGGGAAATATGAAAAACAAAAAGGTGGAATGGAAGGGGGAAATCCAAATTTCACCAACTAAAGGCAATGGCAACCCACTCCAGTGTTCTTGCTGGAGAATCCCAGGGACGGGGGAGCCTGGTGGGCTGCCGTCTATGGGGTCGCGCAGAGTTGGACACGGCCAAAGTGACTTAGCGGCAGCAGCAATGTTACTATTTAGAATGACTTCCTTTTAGAATTTTTTCTATAGTTGTTTTTATAGTAATTGAAATCATAGTGTATATTCTGCATTATTTACATATCATTATGATACTAACTTATCAGTGTTATCACAAATTCTCTATAGATGATTCTAATGACTGCATAATACGCTATCATGCAGCTGTGTCATAGCTACTTACCCACTCTTCTATTGTTGGAATCCAAGTTTGTTTCTATTTTTTTCCCCATCATAAATATGCAGTGTGCTTCTATCTATGTGTATAAAACTTTTAATCTACTGGCGAATTCTTTTCATCTTCTACTCATTTCTTGTGGATAGTATCCCAGAAATAGGTTAACAAGGTCACAGGACATGAATATATTTAGTCCTGAATTGACTAAAATTCAATTAAACCTGAACTGACTTAGAGGGAAATTTTAACCCTTAGTGCTTAAAAAAAAAGATTGAAATTTAATGAGCTAATCATTTATTTTAAGAAATCAGGCAAAGATTCCTAAAATAAATCTAAAGAATTAGGAGAAAGGAAATTGTTAAAATAACACTAGAAATACTGAATTAGAATACAAATTAGTACAGATCAAAAAAGCTAAACATAGGTTCTTCCAGATTGGAAACTCTAATAACCCTATGGCAAGACTTTTTTTTCAGTTCAGTTCAGTGGAATGGCAACCCACTTCAGTATTCTTGCCTGGGAAATCTCGTGGATAGAGGAGCCTGGAGGCTGCAGTCCATGGAGTTGCAGAGAGTCAGGCATGGATGAGTGACTAACACTTCTATTTTCATAGAAGAAGAAGGAATTCTTTGTCCCTCAACTCTTTTTATAAGGTTTACATAAATTTGATATTAAAATTTGACAGTAGCAGTACAAGATAGGATAACTATAGGCCTAATCTCATCTACGAACAAAGATATAAAAATCTTAACAAAATTTTAACAAAAACTCAGAAATGTACAAAAAGAATAACCCATCATGACCAAGATAGTTGTATCCCAGGAATGTAATACCAGTTTAATATTAGTAAATTAATGAATATAATTTACCACAATAAGAGCTCATTGAAAAAATATGATTATCTTAAAAGATTCAGAAATACTAATGAAAAAACATTGAAAAAACCTTTTTTACAATCAGAAACAAAAACATTAAACAAAACAACAACAAAAGAACATCTTTCAACACTGTATTATTAATAAAAGACCTGTCAGTGGAATAAGACAAGAAACTATACTTGAAGTATAAGAATTGGAAAGGAAGAAAAAATAATATCTTTATTGGGAAATGATAAGATTGAGAATATAGAAAACCCAAAATAATATAAATTATTAAAATTAGGGAGTGGATCAAGGTTGGCTGTATGTATATAAAGTCAATACACAAAATCAGTCTTTCTATTCACCAGTAACATACTATAAGAAAATGATACTTAAAAAATATAATTTACAATAACTTCAAAAAATATAGAGTACCTAAAGAACAAATGTACAAGAATAAATGTATAACCTAAATAAAAATGTATAAGGTCCTTCTGGAGAAACTTGTAAAAATTTATTTAAAACATTGAAAAAGATTCAAATAAATGGAAGAATACACCATGTTTATGGATGGAAGGCCTCAATATCTTAAATATTTCAATTCTCCTAAAATGGATGTGTAATTCCTCTCAAAATATTCTCTTTTTTGGTGGAACATCAAAAGCTGAATATAAAATATATATGGTAGTGCAATGACTTATGAACAGCCAAGGGAAATATGGGAGGACTGGGCCTCTCATATATCAAGCATTATAAAACTTAGGTAGTTAAGACAGGGTGGTATTGGTGTGGAGATATAGACAGACTGAAAGAAAACCATGCAGAGCCCAGACACATAAATATGGACATCTGCTAAATGTCAGAGGTGGAATTTCAAATCAGCATGAGGAGTCCAGCTTTTTAATAAATAACCCTGTGCCAACTTATTTTCTCTATGAAAAAGAATAAAGTCAGATCCCTTACCTTATGCCAAATATAAAAACCAAACCAAATATAAAAATTCAGTTCAACTAGATTAAAGACCTAAACATAAAAGGCCTTACAAATAGCTGTGAAAAGAAGAGAAGCGAAAAGCAAAGGAGAAACGGAAAGATATAAGCATCTGAATGCAGAGTTCCAAGAAATAGCAAGGAGAGATAAGAAAGCCTTCCTCAGCGATCAATGCAAAGAAATAGAGGAAAAGAACAGAATGGGAAAGACTAGAGATCTCTTCAAGAAAATTAGAGATACCAAGAGACCATTTCATGCAAAGATGGGCTCGATAAAGGACAGAAATGGTATGGACCTAACAGAAGCAGAAGATATTAAGAAGAGGTGGCAAGAATACACAGAAAAACTGTACAAAACAGATCTTCACGACCCAGATAATCACGATGGTGTGATCATTCATCTAGAGCCAGACATCCTGGAATGTGAAGTCAAGTGGGCCTCCAAAAACATCACTACGAACAAAGCTAGTGGAGGTGATGGAATTCCAGTTGAGCTATTTCAAATCCTGAAAGATGATGCTGTGAAAGTGCTGCACTCAATATGCCAGCAAATTTGGAAAACTCAGCAGTGGCCACAGGACTAGAAAAGGTCAGTTTTCATTCCAATCCCAAAGAAAGGCAATGCCAAAGAATGCTCAAACTACCACACAATTGCACTCATCTCACATGCTAGTAAAGTAATGCTCAAAATTCTCCAAGCCAGCCTTCAGCAATACATGAACCATGAAATTCCAGATGTTCAAGCTGGTTTTAGAAAAAGCAGAGGAACCCGAGATCAAATTGCCAACATCTGCTGGATCATGGAAAAAGCAAGAGAGTTCCAGAAAAACATCTATTTCTGCTTTATTGACTATGCCACAGCCTTTGACTGTGTGGCTCACAGGAAACTGTGGAAAATTCTAAACGAGATGGGAATACCAGACCACTTGACCTGCCTCTTGAGAAACCTATATGCAGGTCAGGAAGCAAAGTTAGAACTGGACATGGAACAACAGACTGGTTCCAAATAGGAAAAGGAGTATGTCAAGGCTGTATACTGTCACCCTGCTTATTAAACTTCTATGCAGAGTACATCATGAGAAATGCTGGACTGGAAGAAGCACAAGCTGGAATCAAGATTGCCAGGAGAAATATCAATAACCTCAGATATGCAGATGACACCACTCTTATGGCAGAAAGTGAAGAGGAACCAAAAAGCCTCTTGATGAAAGTGAAAGTAGAGAGTGAAAAAGTTGGCTTAAAGCTCAACATCCAGAAAATGAAGATCATGGCATCTGGTCCCATCACTTCATGGGAAATGGATGGGGAAACAGTGGAAACAGTGTCAGACTTTATTTTTTGGGGTTCCAAAATCACTGCAGATGGTGACTGCAGCCATGAAATTAAAAGACGCTTACTCCTTGGAAGAAAAGTTATGACCAACCTAGATAGTATATTCAAAAGCAGAGACATTACTTTGCCAACAAAGGTCCATCTAGTCAAGGCTACGGTTTTTCCAGTGGTCATGTATGGATGTGAGAGTTGGACTGTGAAGAAAGCTGAGTGCTGAAGAATTAATGCTTTTGAATTGTGGTGTTCTCTAGAGAAGACTCTTGAGAGTCCCTTGGACTGCAAGGAGATCCCACCAGTCCATTCTGAAGGAGATCAACCCTGGGATTTCTTTGGAAGGAATGATACTAAAGCTGAAACTTCAGTACTTTGGCCACCTCATGTGAAGAGTTGACTCATTGGAAAAGACTCTGATGCTGGGAGGGATTGGGGGCAGGAGGAGAAGGGGACGACAGAGGATGAGATGGCTGGATGGCATCACTGACTTGATGGACGTGAGTCTGAGTGAACTCCGGGAGTTGGTGATGGACAGGGAGGCCTGGTGTGCTGCGATTCATGGGGTCGCAGAGTCAGACACGATTGAGCGACTGAACTGAACTGAACTGTGGAAAGAATTTCCCAAACGTAAAATGTAAAAACAATAAAGGAAAAGACTGACTAAAATAGTCTTAAAATTAAGTTAATATTTTTCCAAAGGCACTATAAAGAGAAGGAAACCAGAAGTCACAAACTGGGAGAAGATATTTGCTACACATATAAACAATAAACGGTTACTATGTGGGCTGTATAAAGAATGCCATTGCATCAATAGGAAAAAGACCAATACAACAACCCAGCAGAAAACTGGAAAGACTTTAAGGGCACTTCATAAAAGAAATTCCAATTATCAATACAAAAATGAACAGATTTTCAATTTCATTAGTAATCAGGAAAATCCAAAGTAAACTCTAGTGACATCCTGCATACCCATCTAATGGCTGCAAATGAAAAGTTTAATGATACCACGTGTAAGCGAGAATGTAGAGCAATGGAAACAGAAATGGAAAGCTCTGTTGCTGGGAAAATAAATTGCTACAAGTATTTTGGAAACTATTTTTGCATTAGTTTTATTTTATTTTCACTAATAAAGTGAAACATATGCAAATAACATGGTTTAGAGTTTCATTCCTAAGTATATGGAGAAACTCTTATATATCTTACAATGGCAGTCTGCAACTATTTCTCCAGCAGACACTGTTTTCATGGAAGACAAGTTTTTCATGGACCATGGGTGAGGGGATGATTTCAGTATGATTTAAGCACATTACATTTCTTGTGCTCTTTATTTCTATTTTGCATCAATCTGAGGATATTCTGCCCTGACTTTAGGGTTAGGGTTCACACCCCTGTGAGAATCTAATGCTGCCCCTGACCTGACAGGGGGCAGAACTCAGGTGGTGATGCAAGGGTTGGGGAGGAGCTGTAAATACAGATGAAACTTTGCTCATTCCCCTGCCACCCTCCTCCTGCTGTGCAGCCCAAGGTGGGGGACCTCTATCTTAGGAGACATGTACAAGAAATACCTTCACAGCATGGCTTGCAACTGAACAACAAAAATGAATGAGAAAACTAGAAACTCTTTAATTTCCCTCAACAAATGGATAAACTGTTTATTCACTGGATAGAATACTAAGAGTAGTACAAACGAATGCAGTATATTCAGCATGGATGGATCTCAATAATGCTAGGGTTAAAAAGTGCCTATTAATTGGCCTCAGTTTTCTTTAAAACATCTTGTTTTCTTTCATCTTTATTGATATTTTTGAAGGGTAGTTATGCACTTTTTTCAAGAACACCAGAAAATTGATTCTGTGTCCTTCTCAGTACCAAGTGCTTTCACTTTAAATTTAATTGCTTCCGGTGCTTTTGGTTGCTTCATTAAGATCGTACTCTTTAGGATGTCAAATGGTGTTCAGCCCATGGAATCAATAAAAAAAAAGAGGCAGGGGAGAGATTTATGAGATCCTCTCTTTGGTTGTAAGCTCCAACACTGGAAGCTTTTAGTTTTCAGGACCATGTCATCTTTTCAGCTCCAAATCTTAGCACAGGGCCAGACATACAGTTTTTAGGGTTTGTTGAAGGAATGAATCACCTTTCATTTCATTACCCAGAGACATTCAAAAGAGAAACTGAAAGGGGTAGAAAGTTGGGATTCACAGATTCACATATTTGGGCTGCTGGGAATGATGAAATTCCCACAATAAAGAATATGCAATTTCCTTCGGTACCTACCTCACAAACAAGGAGGCCTACTCCCTACCATTATTTCATTTTTATCAATTTTTTTCCACAGAAGGAAAAAAATGCACCTGATTGTCTTCTGAAAGAAAAGACACTATGTGGCATGAGATTTGTCAATTGGAAGTAGCTTTCTGAAATAACAAGCAGTAGCTGTTTCACAGGTTTGTGCTAATTTGTTACAATGGAAACCAGATTCTGCTTCTTACCACTGACAAGTTACTGGAAGATGCTTAGTCACATAATAAAAATGAAATACTAATTGGCACTACAGGAAAAATACCAACTTGCTAGAAATATACAAATTGTGAAAAAGCTTTTACTAGGCAGAATAAAACACTGTATTATTTGACAATATTTATTAAGAGTTGGCCCAGGTAGACAATATGTCTAAAACGGTTAAGATTTAGTACCTGAGCTCAGGTCAGTTCAATCCAGTCACTCAGTCACATCCAACTCTTTGTGACCCCATGGACTGCAGCACGCCAGGCTTTCCTGTCCATCACCAACTCCCGGAGCTTGCTCAAACTCATGTCCATTGAGTCACTGATGCCATCCAACCATCTCATCCTCTGTTGTCCCCTTCTCCTCTTGCCTTCAATCTTTCCCAGCATTAGGGTCTTTTCCGAAGAGTCAGTTCTTCGCATCAGGTGGCCTGAGTATTGGAGTTTCAGCTTCAACAACAGTCCTTCCAAAGAACACCCAGGACTGATCTCCTTCAGAATGGACTGGGTGGATCTCCTTGCAGTCCAAAGGACTCTGAAGAGTCTTCTCCAACACCACAGTTCAAAAGCATCAATTCTTTGGCACTCAGCTTTCTTTATAGTCCAACTCTCACAACCATACATGACTACTGGAAAAATCATAGCTTTGACTAGATGGACCTTTGTTGGCAAAGTAATGTCTCTGCTTGTTAATATGCTCTCCAGCTTGGTCATAGATTTTCTTCCAAGGAGCAAGCATCTTTTAATTTCATGACTGCAGTCACCATCTGCAGTGATTTTGGAGCCCCCCAAAATAAAGTCTCTCTCTGTTTCCATTGTTTCCCCATCTATTTGCCATGAAGTGATTAGTTTTCTGAATGTTGAGTTTTAAGCCAAATATTTCACTCTCCTCTTTCACTTTCATCAGGAAGTTTATAATTCTGTATACATTTGTGCATATGCAGGTGTACAGACATTGAAACCAAATACAGAATGCATTAGATCTGTTCAGAGGTGCAAGTTTATGAGTTCATCCTACCAGAACACAGAAGGAAGGGCACTTAAGTCTGTTTTAGGCAGGGAGTAACATTTGAAAACATTTTTTGGATGGGTATTTTAGGCTAAGAGAACACGGTTAACAGGAAGTGAAACAAATATATTTAGTATAATTCTATGTTATCACTGGGCTTCCCTGGTGGCTCAGTGGTAAAGAATCCGCCTGCCAATGCAAGAGATGTGGGTTTGACTCCTGGGTTAGGAAGATCCCCTGGAGTAGGAAATGGCAACCCAATCGAGTACTCTTGCCTGGGAAATCCCATGGACAGAGGAGCCTGGCGGGCTACAGTCCACGGGGTCACGAAACAGTCAGATATGACTTAGCGGCTAAACAACAACAACACTATCATTAAAAATGACGTTTAGGTAATGTATCTGGAGAATATACCAAAGTCAAGTATTAGAAAATGCATCTGCTGATATGAGTCTGATCAGTAAAACTGGACTTTTTCAGAACAAATTTTACCTTCTCGTACATCAAACAAAATGCACACTAAATTGACAGAACACCTACCAGACCAAAAACCAGATACCTAATTATCATGGACCATCCAGAAATGCAGATTACCTAGAAAATTCACAGGAGGGATGAGTTTTAGATTCATTGATATTTCACGCAAGCCTATCAAGACATTTATCCACGAGTCCTTACTACACTTGGAAAAGGCAGGCAAGTAAGTGTTCCATGACTGCCTTTCCTGTGTTTCAATCCAAACAGCCAAATGAACCCTGAAGAAAAGCGATATTTAGCCAGACTGGTCTTAACTGAAGCCAGCAGAGTAGCTTGCTCAAAATGGGGGTGTTGAGATACCGCAGGCTAATCAGGTAATTTTCCAGATTTCCATCCAGTCTCTTAGACAGAATTTGTCAATAGAGCCTTCACAGTTCAAACACCCCTACTCCTTTTGAAGAGTACTCAATTACGGACCCCAATACATGCCTTCCTATTCAGGAAGAACTGTACCTGTGATGACTTTTTCCACAATCTCAGCCTCAGCCACCATGGAAGAGGAAGAAAATCTGACCTCTGATTCTGACCATTTCTACATGGGTCTACCTACAGGAAGAAAAATGAAGGAAACCACACTGACACACCCAGACAAGGCCTTCTGATGCAGACACTTTGCATTCAGAAATAAACTGGTGCCCTGTTTTACATGTCCAAAAATCGGCATTGAAGGTCTCTCCCTATGATGGCATGTTGCGCCACTGACACCTCCACTCTTCTTCTGCTTATTGAAACATGTGACACCTTTGGCAAGTGGGTGAAGTTTCAGGGGTTGATTGAAGCTGCGGTTATAAGAAGTAATTTATTTTCTTCAAGCTCTATCCAGTTGCCGCACTTGAAGAAAGCTCTGCATGGTTAGGTAAGTGCTAGTCGCTCATTTGTGTCCAACTCTTTGTGATCCCACAGACTGTAGCCTGCCAGGCTCCTCTGTCCATGAAATTCTCCAGGCAAGAATACTGGAGTGGGTTGCCATTTCCTTCTCCAGGGCTCCTATAAGGGAAAATAGAACTGGATGCCTCATGTCCAAGGGAGCCCCGAGGCCTGTTCATTATCAGAGTGTTCCTCTCCTTTGTAAAGCATTTCTGACTGCCAGATTGTTTAATTGTGAGACATTCAGGGACCATTGCTCTTCTGATCTTATCATATCTAATATGCACCTCAAAGATCTTTCCTTTGGGATAGATGAAATTTAATCTAAAGTCAGGGGTGCTGGAATTTTAACCTGACCTGTGGAGCAGAGAGGTCGAAAATGCTTAACTCTTGCTTGATACCCACATTGCCTGACTTCCTGGGAGTCTGTCTGGCCCCTTTCCATAAACAGTTTTTTTTTTCAATCCTTGTAGCTCTTCAGCAGAAACTTATTACACTATCATCATAAGAGAAGTTGGAGAGTCACAGCTTCAGCTATTCTGACAGGCTTCCAAAACTGAAGGCTTTGATCTCCATCACGCAGAGAATCTCAGAAGCATCTCTCCCTTTCCTGCTACCCCACCTCATACAGAGCTCCGAGGAGCTCCTCAGAGTGAGCTCCTTCTCAGATAATGGGCACTCTCTACTTAGCTCATTAACAGGCAATGTGAGGCAGTTATAAGAGGATACAATTCTTCCGTAGCACCTACTTAGATGCTGTTCTAGAGTGAATGCATCCTACAAAATTCATATGATAAAATCTAATCCACAATGTGATTATATTTGGAGATGGGGCCTTTGGGTGGAGCCACTCAAAGATCCTGAGAGTGGAGCTCGCAAGATGGGGATTGTTGTTGTTCAGTCACTAAGTCGTGTCCAACTCTTTGCGACCCCATGGACTGCAGCACGCCAGGCTTCCCTGTCCTTCACTATCTCTCAGAGTTTGCTCAAACTCATGTCCACTGAGTCGACGATGCCATCAAACCACCTAATTCTATGTCACCCTCTTCTCCTCCTGTCCTCAATCTTTCCCAGCATCAGGGTCTTTTCCAATGAGTCAGCACGTCATATCAGGTGGCCGAAGTATTAGAGATTCAGCTTCAGCATCAGTCCTTTCAATGAAATTCAACTAGGATTGACTGGTTTGATCTCCTTGCTGTCCAAGGGACTTTCAAGAGTCTTCTCCAACACCACAATTCAAAAGCATCAATTCTTCAATGCTCAGCCTTTTCTATGGTTCAACCTAAACAGGGTACTAAAAAGCAGAGACATCACTTTGCCGACAAAGGTCTATATAGTCAGAGCTATGGTTTTTTCAGTAGTCATGTACAGATTTGAGAGTTGGACTGTAACAAATGGGAGTGGTGCTGTTATCAGAAGAAGCTGGAGAGCTGGCTCGCTGTCTTTCTGAGGAGACAACAAGAAGCTGGCCAGCTGCCCCACCACAGCACTGTCTCCAAAACCCAACCACACGGGAACCCTGACCTCAGACTTCCAGCCCACAGACCATGAGAAATAAATTTCTGTTGTTGACAAAAAATAAAATAAAAATGATGTTTATGAGCTTTATAAATATGGAAAATGTTTATGTGCTGTTTAATTTAAAAAGCATCATGAAAGACACAGAGACTACATAAAATCAAGAAACAAAGATAACTATTGGGTTGACTAAAACATTCATTCGAATTTTTCCATAACATCAGATGGAAAGCCCCGAATGAACTTTTTGGCCAACCCAATATTTTCAGGGGAGAAAAAATCTAGAAGGAAACACAGTGAAAAATTTTCAATTATTTTGTCTGACTGGCCAATCAAAGCTCTTTTTTCCTTTCTACTTTCCTGCATTGTTCTAAATTCTACAAGTATCATGTCTTATTCTTATAAGACATACATACAGCTCAGAAAGAAAAAAGAAAAGAGATTTTTTTTCTCTCTCAGAAAAAATAAGAGAGAGATAAGAAAGCCTTTTAAGTGAACAATGCAAAGAAATAGAGGAAAAGAATAGAAGGGGAAAGACTAGAGATCTCTTCAAGAAAATTAGAGATACCAAGGGAACATTTCATGCAAAGATGGGCTAGATAAAGGAGAGAAATGGTATGGACCTAACAGAAGCAGAAGACATTAAGAAGAGGTGGCAAGAATACATAGAAGAACTATACAAAAAAGATCTTCATGACCAGATAACCTGATGGTGTGATCACTCACCTAGAGCCAGGCATCTTGGAGTGTGGAGTCAAGTGGGCCTTAGGAAGCATCACTATGAACAAAGCTAGTGGAGGTGATGGAATTCCAGTTGAGCTATTTCAAATCCTAAAAGATGATGCTATGAAAGTACTGCACTCAACATGCCAGCAAATTTGGAAACTCAGCAGTGGCCACAGGACTGGAAAAGGTCAATTTTCATTCCAGTCCCAAAGAAGGCTAATGCCAAAGAATGTTCAAGCTACCACCCAATTGCACTCATTTCACATGCTAGCAAAGTAATGCTCAAAATCCTTCAAGCTAGGCTTCAGCAGTATGTGAACCAAGAACTTCCAGTTTACAAGCTGGGTTCAGAAAAGGCAGAGGAACGAGAGATCAAATTGCCAGCATCTTTTGTATCATAGAGAAAGTAAGAGAGTTTCAGAAAAACATTGACTATGCTAAAGCCTTTGACTGTGTAGATCACAACAAACTGTAGAAAATTCTTAAGAGATGAGAATCTCAGTAGGCAGATCACCTTCCCTGCCCACTGAGAAACCTGTATGCAGGTCAAGAACCAACAGTTAAAACCTGACATGGAACAACAGACTGGTTCCAAATAGGAAAAGGAGTACCTCAAGGCTCTTGAGGTTGTCATCCTGCTAATTTAATGTATATGCAGAGTACATCATGTGAAATGCCAGGCTGGATGAAGCACAATCTAAAATCATGATTGCCAGGAGAAATATCAATAACCTCAGATACATAGATGACACCACCCTTAGAGCAGAAAGCAAAGAGGAATTAAAGAGTCTCTTGATGAAGGTGAAAGAGGAAAGTGAAAAATCTGGCTTAAAGCTCAACATTCAAAAATCTAAGATCATGGCATCCAGTCCTATCACTTCATGGCAAGTAGATGGGGAAACAATAGGAAAAGTGACAGATTTCATTTTCTTGGGCTTCAAAATCACTACAGATGGTGACTGCAGCCATGAAATTAAAAGACACTTGCTCTTTGGAAGAAAAGCAATGACAAACCTAGATAATGTATTAAAAAGCAGAGATAGTACTTTGCCTACAAAGGTCTGTATAGGCAAAACTATAAGCCCTGGAGGAGGAAATGGCAACCCACTCCTGATACTTGCTTGGAGAATGCCATGGACAGAGGAGTCTGGCGGGCTACTGCATAGGGTCAGCAAAGAGCTAGTGACATGACTGAAGCGACTTAGCAAGCATTTCCAGTAGTCTTGTACAGATATGAGAGCTGGACAATAAAAATGGCTGAGCACTGAAGAACTGATGCCTTTAAACTGTGGTGCTGGAGAAGACTCTTGAGAGTCCCTTGGACAGCAAAGAGATCAAACCAGTCAATCCTGAAAGAAATCAGTGGAAGGACTGATGATGAAGCTGAAGCTCCAATACTTTGGCCAATACTGATGTGAAGAGCCAACTCATTGGAAAAGAGCCTGATCTGGAAAAATTGAAGGCAGGAAGAGAAGGGGACAACAGAGAATGAGACGGTTAGATGGCATCACTGACTCAATGAGTTTGAGCAAACTCCAGGAGACGGTTAAGGACAGGGAAGTCTGGCATGCTGCAGTCCATGGAGTCACAAAGATTGAGTTGGACACAACTGAACTACTGAACAACAACTGGAAAACAGTAAGTAGCTCAATATGGCTGGATATAGCGTGAAACAGGAGATCAAGCTGGAAGAATAGACTGTGTTAGTTTGTTGGGGGGCTTGGATGTCTCACTAAGCAGTTTGAGTTTGATTTCCAGGTACCAGAGAGCTAGTGAAGTTTCCTAGCACTGCATCTCAGTCCCCTACATTTCTTGGCTAGTTATCACTAAAGCAGGAGGCACATCTGCACTGTTTTCCAGGAACTAGCTTCCCATTATAAGCTATAAGTTTCCTCTTAATGCATTCCACATTTGCCCAACCTGAATGGCTCACTTCTTACATGGGTTCCTATTTATTTCTGTAATGAAGATTGTACTCAAAGCTATTCCAGCCTGGCTAGGAAAAGGCTTTGCTGCCAAGCATGGACAGGGAAAACCAACAACTTTTCACATGGGAATTAGGGCCCCACCTAACAACGATACAACATCAACGTATCACAGAAAAATTAACTTCTCCTACATAAACTAGAGGGAGGAAATTCTATTCCTTTGGCCTTGACTTCAAAAGTAGCAAGATGTCTAAAAGCTGGAGAACCAAAGCAGAGAAAAGAGGTGGCTTTACTGGCCCAAGATCAGTCAGTTGCTAGGGAGTTATGCAGAAAGTCAAGAAAAGGAATAAGTAATATCTACAGCATTCAGCAATTGACTGTTGAACAACATAGGCTTGAAATGCAGAGGTTTACTTATACTCAGATTTCTTTCACTGAAGACATACCAGGGTACTAAACAGTCTGCAGTTGGCTGAATCCATGGATGCAGAACCATGGATACAGAGAGCAGACTATAAAGTTACACATGGATTTTTTTATTGTATTGAGGGTCAATGCTCCAACCCTCGCTGTTATTCAAGGGACAACAGTAGTAAAATAGTGCCTCACAGAGTACATGATGGGTAAGAAAGAAAGACACCAGAAGAGGTTGAAAGAACAGGCAGGTGGCTAGAATGTTTGTGTACAAGACCATGGTCAGCAGGGAAAAGTTCAGAGGTAAAGCGTTTGCAGCGGATTCAAGGGCCGAGTAAGAGGTGCCCAGGGATCGCCCAGGTGGTGCACTGGTAAAGAATCCACCTGTCAATGCAGGAGATGCGGGAAGATCCCCTGGAGTGGGAAATGGCAACCCACTTCCGTATTCTTGCCTGGGAAATCTCATGGACAGAGGAGACTGGTGGTCTTCAAGCCGTGAGGTCACAAAAGAGTTGGACATGACTGAGCACAAATACACACACAAGATGTTCCCAAGGAGGCACTTCAGTGCAGTGAAGACGAGGTGTGTTGGGAAAGAGAAGAAAGACCAAAGTCGCCCAGCATGGCATTGGGGGATGGCAGTAGAGGAAACATCAGAACACAAGGGGCAGCCTCCTGGGGGAGGGGGTTAAAATAAGGAGAGAAGATGGCTGAATAAACAGAAAGCCTAAATGAAGGTACAGGCATACCTCATTTTATTCCACTTTCCAGATCTTGTGTTGTTTTTGTTTGTTTGTTTTACAAATTGAAGGTCTGTGGCAACCTTGAATGGGCAAGTCTATCAACACCATTTTTCCAATAGCTCATTTCATGTCCCTGCATCACATTTTTAGTAATTCTCACAATATTTCAAACTTTTTCATTATTATTAAATTTGTCACAGTGCTCTGTGATCAGGATCTTTGACGTTGCTATTGCAAGATCGTGACTCACTGAAGGACCAGATGATGGTTAGTATTTTTTTAATAAAGTGTTTCAAAATTAAGGTATGTACATATTTTTAGACATACTGCTATTGTACACTTAGATTACAGTAGAGTATAAATATAACTTTTCTATGCACTGGGAATACCTGGCTGGAATTACTGGCTCAGACAGTAAAGACTGCCTGTAATGCAGTCTTTAATGGAGACCTGGCTATAATGGAGACCTGGGTTCAATCCCTGGGTTGGGAAGATCCCCTGGAGAGGGGAATGGCAACCCACTCCAGTATTCTTGCCTGGAGAATTCCTATGCACAGAGGAGCCTGGCAAGCTACATGGGCTTGCAAACAGTTGGACATGACTGAGTGACTAACACACACACACATGCGTACACCCACTGGGAAACCAACGAATTCGTGTGACACATTTTATTGTGATATTTTGCATAAAGCGATAATGCAGCGGTCTGGAACGAAACCTGCAATATCTCTGAGGCATGCCTCTCAGTAAGTGACAATGGGGAACAACATCAGGAAATAGCAGTGAGCCTCAGACAAATGCCAACTTCACTTTCTACTTCTGAAATACACGAGAGTCATTAGCTTCCACAAACCAATTGACAAATGGTCAATTCCTTCAAGTTTGGCCTGACCACAATACAGATCACCTCAGAATTACTGCACTGAAAAATGAGGAAATTTCCCCCCTATCAAAATGACTTATTCTAATAAATTACTATACCCACAAGAGAGCCTTGAAGAAGCAAAAGAGGTGCAAAGAGAGACCCTCTTAACAGTTTCATATACTTCTGGTGAAAAGGATGACTGGCATAACATTTCTAAAAGGAAATTTGGAAAACTGTACCAAGGGAAACAGATATTTATATCCTTTGGCCCATATATTCTACTTCTTTGAGTTTATCCTAAAAATATTAAAGACATACATAAAAGCTTTTGTACATGGAAATGAATTAAAATATTTCAACAGTGTATATATGAAAGCAACCTAAAGGTGTCAACAAACAAGGGAACAACTTCAAAACCAGAGTGTAACCCTGTGACGGACCACACTGGAGCTTTTACATACAATGTTTTCTAAGTATTTATGAAATGGCAAATGCTACGCATTATTGCCATTGTGCTAAGTCACTTCAGTCGTGTCCAATTCTTTGCGACCCTATGGACTGTAACACATCAGGCTCCTCTGTCCTTGGGATTCTCCAGGCAAGAGTAGTTGAGTGGGTTGCCATACCCTCCTCCTGACCTTCAGGGATCTTCCTGACCTTCAGATCAAACCCGCATCTCTTAGGTCTCCCGCATTGACAGGCAGGTTCTTTACCATGAGTGCCACCTGGGTAGCCCCAGTATATGCTATACAAAATACTACATTTTGCATGACTTTTTGGGTTCTTTATTGCCTAAAAAAAAGTATATGAATAGAAGATTTGAGGTATACTAAGGCCAAAAGATGAGAAGATAATTGCCAACAAAAAGGTAGACTGCTGCTCACAGTTCCTAAGAGGAAGGGGCATGCCAGGCCACATGGGGCAGCACCAGGGCCAATCAAGAAGCAGAGAGAGGGGGTAGTTTGTGGGCAAATGTCTCTACTGTGGTTTCTATGGGAGGGAATGGGCAAGACAGGCTGAGCACTATGAGGACTGGCTAGTTTGAATGACTTCAGCAGCCCATGGAGCATCGGGGATATACCCAGCTGTCTGGTACCTGGCCCAGGGGCATTCAGGATGGGTGGATAGCAGGCCAGTGTGTGAGATCCTAATAGAGGAGGTGGCTGGGGTGTGGGCTCTGAATTGGCTGGTCTGTGTTTGAAAAGTGCACTCACAGGTAAGTTCTTGACTCTCAATGGGCTCATCCTGGCAGGGGCAGCCCCTCCAGCATCAGCAACGCCCCAGATGTCAAGGCATCAGAATACAGAAAATAAAGAATATGTGAGCGTGTTTATTTTCCTTCATTTAAAATTGTTTAAAAATTAAACATTTCCAATTTTCTACAATTAACTCATATTATTTTTTAATTTAGAAAAAGTAAATATTCCCCCCAAGGTTCTCTGTTATTCATAAGCCTTGGGTATTTCTTTGAAAGGATAAATATATACCACTATTTGAAGAGTAATGTATGCAGCCCTTCTTATACTGTTTTTTAAAACCAAAGAGTGAATACAGACTGCTGACACCACTAATTTGGTGCTGCTGAAGATATGAGAAGGTACTAAGCCACTTACAAGGCACATTTCAATGTTTTCCTAAAGAGAAGGAGCAGGGAGTTTCTAATCAAATATATAGGAGTTCAGATTGACCCTTGTCCTGAACTGTGGGTGAAAGAGAGGTCTACCGGCAAAGTGCTTAAGAAAGAGTTAAGAAGAAACTTTCCGCAAGTGTTATTTGCCTATAGAGGATTCCCTTTGTTGCAGAGGTGGAGAGGGCAGTTAACTATTGATTTCACACAGTGGCGGCCACGTTGGATGACTGATTGAAAGCATCCATCAGGTGCCATGTTTAATGCTTCGGGAAGAACTGTGACACCACAGCGTTCATAAAGGGTTATTGTTGGTGGCAGAGAACAGCCCCCAGTCTGCCAAAAGCACTGCTTCTCTTTATTATTATTATTTTTAAGTTGTCCGTTGCTGCAGGGAGCTTTCTCTAGTTGCAGCAAGTTTCTTCATTGTGGTGCATGGGCTTCTCATTGCAGTGGTTTCTCTCTTTGTGGAGCACAGGCTTTAGGTACATGGGCTTCAGTGACTGTAGCATGCAGGTTCAGTAGTTATGACGCATGGGCTTAGCTGCTCTGCAGCATGTGAAATCTTCTCTGACAAGGGTTTGAACTCATGTCCCCTGCATTAGCAGGCAGATTCTTATCCACTGGACCACCAGGGAAGTCCAACACTGCTTCTTCATGGGGAGAGACTAAGTGACCTGACTAACTGTACTGGTTTCTGAGGACTCTTCTAAGCGAAGAACTTCCTGACTGTGTGGACTTCATGGAGCCCAGCACAAGTTCAGCCCCCACTGCAATAACACTGTTCCCCACACAAGGGCAACCCATCACCTTCACCAACCATGGGACTGAATAGCCATGAGCTGGTACCAGGCACAGCAAGGGCACTTCGGTCCAAGCCCCCCCAGCTCACTGTGTGCCTCTGGGTGAGTGGTTTACTCTTTCCGTGGATTGCTCATCTACAGAAAAGAGATTATGATACAGACTAGAGTTACCTCACAGAGCTTTAATTTAAAAAAAAAAAGGAGATAAATATAGAAGCCTCTTGGAATCTATAAAGTTTTGCTGGACAGATAGTAGGTAGGACATTAATTACTTATCTGAATTGGGTATAATGGGCTTATGGCCAAAGGGACACAAAAAAGCATCTCTCTTTACCCTCACACAAATGGTCAGATTGAATGATTATGTAACTGTAAAGATGACTGAGGTCTGAGTCAAATTCAGGGGCAGCTGCAGAGCTATTAGGAGATTAAATCAGAGGTACTGTATCAGATAATTCAGGTTTCTGCATGAAAACCCTCTTATAATTAGTAAACAAACAATTTCTCCTACCCCTTCTGAAGAAGGTAATGTGAGACACTGATCAACGACCAAACACATATTCAAAACTGTGATTTTGCTATGAAAACTTTTTTTCATAGCAAAAAAGCAGAGCACTATGAGACTACTCAATATGAAGTCCCCTAGCAGTATGATCACTGCCCAATACCTTGAGTATTCCATTCCATTGCTCAAAATTCAACTGTGGCTCCCCACTGAATTTTCTTAACTGAAGTATAGTTGATTTACAATGTTGTGTTAGTTTCAGGTGTATAGCTCCCCACCAAATTTAAGATGACATGAAATGACAGTGCCTATGAGCCAGATTCCATGCCACTCTCTTATTCATGACCCAGGCAGCAGCCACAGGGTGCCAAGTGACAGTCCCCAGTCATGTCACATTGCTCCCTGGCTCTCTTCTCCAGGCATGCCCATAACTGGAAATGCCTGTCATCCAGGAGCACCTTGTAACTGACACCATCATTGAGCTGACCCCACTTCACTGTAATTATCTCATCACCAGTCCATCTATCTCACCAGACATAGCTCCTTGAGGCCAGAGACCATGTTCGTATTAGTTTAACATAATCCTTGATATACCACCCACATTCAACAATTGAGGAAATGATGGAATATTCTATTGCTAGTATCAGGTCAAATCCTTACCTATTTGGAAAACATTAGGTCTCTATTTCCTTCTATTTACTAAAATTCATCTGTGCTGGATGAATGAGTTAAGTGTAGGAAAATAAAATCTTAAAAGTATAAAATAAAATATGTGGACGTATAAATAATTTTAAAGTGAAGACTTTCAAAGTACGATGTCAAATGTAAAAACTGGGAAGGAAATGACTACATTGAAAAGTTAAAATTTCTATATATCAAAACCACCATAAAATTAAGATATGAAAAAACCAGGAAAATGTTTCCCATGCCCTTCCCTCTACCCCAATTCAAGGCAAATGTGACTTGCTTTTAGTCTTTAACCATTTGTCTGCATTGTCTAGACTTCATACAAATAGAATCACATGACATATTCTTTTGAGTTGGGCTTCTTTTCCTCACAATGTTTTGAGATTCATCCATGTTGTTGTATGGTCTTATTGTTGATGTATGTTCTATTGAGTTGGCATCATATTTTGTTTATCCATTTAATTCATTTGTTGATGAACACTTGGCTTATTTCCAATTGGAGGCTATTATAAATAAGGCTGCTACAAACATTTGTGTACCAGTCTTTGTGTAGGCAATGTTTTCATTTATCTTGGGTAAATTCACAGACATAGGATGACTAGGTTGCAAAGTAGGTACATGTTTTGGGGAAAACTGCCAAACTGTGTCCCTAAGTGGTTGTGCTTTTCACATTTCCACCAGTATCAGTCTGACTTTCAGCTGGTCCAGTCTCACCAACAATTGGCACCTTTTAAACTATCCATTCTGAAGAACAGGTTGTGCAATGAATTACAGTTATCCGTGTACTTTCATGACATTTTTATTATTTGAAAAGTCTACTTCTTGGAAGGCCAAAAAGTCTCTCTACAATTTCTATCCATCATCTCCATGTCTGATAAGTCTAATAAATTTCAGTTCAGTTGTATACTTATTATTGTGCGAGACACTGCATTAGAAGCTAGAGAGGATGCAAGGATAAGTATGACATGCCATTCACCCTCAGAGTTCAGACAGATAAGAATATGCATGCTAAGTCACTTCAGTCATGTCTGACTCTTTGTGACCCTAAGGACTGTATCCCGCCAGGTTCTTCTGTCCATGGGATTCTCCAGGCAAGAATACTGGAGTGGATTGCCATGCTCTCCTCCAGGGGATCTTCCCAACTCAAGGACTGAACCCACATCTGTTATGTGTCCCCTTCATTGGCATGCAGGTTCTTTATCACTAGTGCTACCTGGGAAGCCCAGGGAGTATAGACATAACCCCACTGCAAGGTAGACTGGAAAGTGTCTTTCGAGAAATCTGGGTCACAGCACTCCGTAAAGGCTTCAGGAAGGAGGTGGCAGCTTAGACAATCTGTATGGAGAATGGCTGGTTGCTTTAGTCACTAAGTCATGTCCAACTCTTACAACCCCATGGACACAAGGCTGTAGCCAGGCTTCTCTGCCCACGGGATTCTCCAGGCAAGAATACTGGGGTGGCTTGCCATTTCCTTCTCCAAGTGTATAGAGCGTAGAACTCTTCAAACTTTGATGGCTAACCATAATATAGACACTTTTGTCCTAAATCCTTCTCTCATCTAAACCAAACCATGTGATCCTTTCAAACATTACCCATAGGTTGCCTTATCACTAGCTAGCTCTCTTCTGAATATACTTTGGTTAAAAATACTTTGACGTGTGGTGTGATTGGTATTCAACATCCAAGAGCTGTCTAGTCCACAGTGAGGAGAACAGAACTTTGATGGATAAGGTTCTGATTATACTCTCACTATTTATAAGACTGCGTTAGCTTTTAGTTTACATATTGGGCCTTCACTTTAAACTGTTGATTCATTTGTTTATGTAACTTTAGAACTGTAACTGACATGAGAGATGATCCTGTATAGCTCCCTCTTTTTCCAAGAAAGAAACAGAGTCTCATAGTTGATTCAGTTCCTTGCCCTTTATCATACAGCCACACATTGATGTAGGAGGGGCTCCTGACTCCCAATAGGGCTTTTTTGGAGTAAACCTAAACTTGTCTTTTCTACAGGCTGTTGTTAAGTCACATCTTTATCATTTTAAAGACGTACCTTTTGTTTTACACTTAGATGCTGGCCCTTTTTTTGGCTAAGTTTCATCTTTGATATCACCCTATCAACATCTTTTTGGATTCAGATTCTATCTACCAGATTGACTAAGCCTCCTCAAAATATGCCATCTGCAAAAGTGACCAGCATGACATTTACGTTTTCAAACCAAATGTCTGGCTGGTGTGTTGAGCAAAAAAAAGGGAGGGAGAGAGGAGGGAGTTATTCACTGTGACCAAATACAGCATAGGCGAAGTGAAGTGAAGTGAACTCACTCAGTTGTGTCCAACTCTTTGGGACCCCATGGACTGTAGCCTACCAGGCTCCTCTCTCCAAGGGATTCTCCCTCCATGTGATTTTCCAGGCAAGAGTACTGGAGTGGGTTGCCATTTCCTTCTCCAGGGGATCTTCCTGACCTAGGGATTGAACCCGGATCTCCCGCATTCCAGGCAAATGCTTAACCTCTGAGCCACCAGAGAAGAGTTGTAAAGTGAGACCCAAGTCAGAGTCACAGAGGTGAGCACAAGGTTGACACTAGGGAAGAGAGAGGAATGCTATAATGGGCTCGGACAACCACTCAGCTAATAGGAGAAAGGATCCTCTTTAGGGTGGAGAAGCAGTCTGGGAGCAGGATAGTGAACAAAGCAAGGGTGTCAGGGAGCTGTGGGGATTAAGTTGTGTTCATTGCATGGGCTATCTTGAGCCTTCTGGCTTAAAATGGGCCAAAGGGGAATCTGGTTTCCCACATGACAAATCCCTCCCACTAGGAAGGAGGGGCCGAGGCTCTCCCAGACCTGCTCTGCACAAAAGGCATTTATATTCCAGAGCACGTGTGAGGTGAGACATGAATTTGCTTACACCATTCCCAGCAGACTAGGTACTAAAAATGGCTTTACTATAAGAAGGTGTCCTGGATTTCCTGCAAGGTTCTCCATATCTGATCATGAGGGTATGGCCTTCAGGGTGGAACACAAACCAATTGCATGGGTGTGAATGGGAGAAGCAAGATACAGAGGGATAGAAACTTTAGAGCTTCCAAACCTTAGAATGAACCCCAAAACCAGTTCCCCAGTTTGCAGCACAGTAGGTACAACAGGTAGAAAGGGCATGGAAGGAGAAGAGCTAGTCTAGTCCCTATTGGGCTAGTCACCTGATGAGCAGAACCTGTCAGCTGTGATCCCAAGACATCCGCATATCATGCCATCAGTACACATTCATCAAGCTACTACAAAGCAGACACCATGCTCTAGAGGCTGAATACATGGTGACCAGACTTCCTCCTCATGGAATTGGAAATTTAATCAGTCCTCCTGTGTATTTTGGGGTTCAACTGGTGTTAACCAGCTTGAGTGCCGCTGGTGGTACAGTGAAATGGAGAAAAAGGACAAACTATTGGGAAAAGGTATCATTTATGAATTTCAGTGAGTAAAATCTGGTACATGATCTTAAAGTGTTGAGGTATGTAGCCCACTCACTTTCTGGATGACATTCAATGCCAAAGATGTTATTCCTATAGACTTTCACAGTTCCTAAGTTCATTCGTTAATGTGTTGTTTCTCATCTGATGGAATGGGGAAGTGGAAAATTCTCTTGGCTAATTCTTTATGTACTATTTGATTCAACTATAACAAAGTACTGCCTTTTAAGGTTCTTTTTTGATCTGAGGGAAAAAAACTTTCTGTTCACAAATATAAAAATTTATTATAAAATATTTGGAGAAAACCCTAAAATATAGATATATCTGATTTTAACTTTTAATAAAAGGTCAAGAGGAGGGAAAAGGAACAAAAGAAACCATCTGGTCCAATTCATTCACCTTACAGTGGAGGAAACTGAGGTTCAGAAACAAGACGCCAGCTGTGTGTTACACTACAGTTTCAATAAAAGAAACAGAAACAGGGACTTTCCTGGTCCAGTGGGTAAGAACCCGCCTGCCAATGCAGGGGACATGGGTTCAATTCCTAGTCAGAGAGCATCCCACACGTCTTGGGGCAGCTAAGACTGTGAGCCACAACCACTGAAGTTTGTGTGCTCTAGAGCCTGTGCTCTGCAGCAAAAGAAGCCACTGCAATGAGAAGCCCAGGCACCACACCATCGCCATGACTAGAGAAGGCCAGGGCACAGCAACGAAGACCCAGCACCGCCAAAATAAATAAATGACTAAATTAAAAAAACAAAACAGTCCTGAAGTACAATAGCCTCTTTTGGAGAAATAGTTCTCATTCATTTCCCACTCAACCACTGCAGACATTTTAAAAAAAAAAACTAAAACAGTGCCACTGGGAGAGGAAGTTCTCCCTTCCACAAGCTTTAAGCAAGCAAGGGGAGTTACACCGTTGCACCAAAATGTTGAGGAATGCTATAAACACCGTGGGGCTGGATTTCAGGAAGATATTTTTTTCAAAGATGGAGAGTAGAGAGTTACTTTAAGCCTCCAATATGGTCTTCAGAAAAAAAACAAGGATGGATAAGAAGAGATTTTAGGCAGGAATGTCAATTAGGCAGCAACCACTGCAGTGAACCAGACTCAACAGGAGAGACAAAAGGGGGGATGAAGTCACTAGTGAGACCACAGGGGCTGCTGCTGTCACTAGCCCCACTTCCACCCCACCACAAATGAATAATCTTGTACTGAATCCTTACACACCAGGCAGTAATCTTTTTATACCTAATTTTGCACAGTCCTCATAACAGCCCTATGGTGAGGGTTTACCATGTGAGGAAACAGATTCACAGAAATGAAGTCACTTGCTGTGATGGTCTTTGTGTCAGCCTGGCTGGCTACAGTCCTCAGGCACTCAGTTAGATATGAATCTAAGTGCTGCTGTATTTTGTAGCTGTGATTAAATTTCATAATCAGTTGTCCTTAACAGGGGAAATTGTCCTAGATTAGGATCAGGGTTAGAGTCAGGGCAAGGGTTATCTAGAGCAGTAGTCCCCAGCCTTTTTGACACCAGGAGCCAGTTTCATGGAAGACAATTTTTCCATGTATGGGGGGCAGGCATGGTTTAGGCAGTGATGTGATTGATGGGAGCAGCAGGTGAAGCTTCACTTGCTCACCCTACCTCACCTTCTGCTGTGAGGCCTGGTTCTTAACAGACCTCGGACCAGTACTGGTCCACAGCCCAGGGGTTAGGGACCCTTGATTTAGAGTTATCCTAGACAATCTGGGTGGACCTGATTTAATCAGTTGAAGGCCTTAAAAACACAGCTGAAAGTGAAAGCAAAAGTGAAAGTGTTAGTCACTAAGTTGTGTCCATCTCTGCCACGCCATGGACTGTAGCCGGCCAGGCTTCTCTGTCCATGGAATTCTCCAGGTAAGAATACTGGAGTAGCTTGCCATTCCTTTCTCCAGGGGTTCTTGCAGACCCAGGGATTGAACCTGGGTATCCTGCATTCCTGGGGAATTCTTCCCCACCAGGTTTTCCTAAAGAAGAAATTCCACCCATGGATAGCTGCTTCAGCCTGTGCCTGAGAGCTCTAGCCCACCTTTCCTGAGGGCAGGCCCTACGAACTCCAGTCCTGTGGCCTGACCTCACATTTGCATAAGCCACTTCCTTGTAATAAATCTCTCACTATACATATCCCCTATTGGTTCTGCTCCTCTGGTTGAACCCTGACTGATACACGTGCCAAAGATGACCTAATTATAAGATGAGAGAGCTCAGATTTTCTCAAAGCCAAAAAAGGCCAATATTCCACACTCCCTCCTCAAATAAGTTCAATTTTAGACATCAGCACATCGCAGAAATGGCACCTCCTCCAGAGGTCTATAGGCTTCCCTATAGAAGAATCCACCTGCAGTGCAGGAGACTTGGGTTCGATCCCTGGGTTGGGAAGATCCCCTGGAGGAAGAAATGGCAATCCACTCCAGTATTCTTGCCTGGAGAATTCCATGGACAGAGGAGCCTGGTTGGCTACACTCCATGGTCTCACATAGAATTGGACACGACTGAGCAACTAACATGTTCACTTTCACTTTCCCAGAGGTCTAAGAGGCATGGCAGACAAGGATAAAAGCTCAGGAGGCCAGTCTGTTTGGGTTCTGATCCTGGTTTAGCTAATTACTATGGAAACTTTACCTTGGGGAAGGCACTTAAAATCTCTGTGTCTCAATTTCTTCATGAAAAATATGCAACAGGGACTTCCTTTGCAGTCCAAGGGTTACGACTCCATGCTTCCAATGCAAGGGGCACAGGTTCCATCCCAGGCTGGGAAACTAAGATCCCACATGCCATGCTGTGCAGCCAAAAAAAGAAATATGTACATAACCACGCATAAAATAGATGGCTGGTGGGAATTTGGTGTATGACTCAGGGAGATCAATTACGGTGCTCAGTGACAACCTAGAGGGGTGGGATGAGGTGGGAGGTGGGAGGAAGGTTTAAGAGGGAGGAAGCGTATGTATACCTATAGCTGATGCATGCTGACGTATGTAAGAAACAACACAATATTGTAAAGCAATTATCCTCCAATTAAAAATAATTTTTAAAAAAGAAACATGAAACAATAATAGTACCTAGTTTATAGATTTGCTGAAGATTTGTGAATTATACCATGTAAAGCATTTAGACAACTAGCACATAGTAAATGTTAAGAATTATTAACTATTTAGAAGAACCAAAAGGTGAGAATCATCCATGCTAAGCTTTTGAAATGGGGCAAAGAGGGAACAGAAACACCCATGATGACTATAAGTAAGTCAGAGTCGTGGGAAACCATTCAGTTGTGATGCAGAATGTAATCAGAGTGATATAAGCACCTAACAATGCTACCCTGGTGATGACTATTCCAGAAAAGGCCAACCTTTCATAGGCATTATAACCTAATCCAGGGATGGGCAAGAGCAAGAAAAAGCAGCTCATCAGAATTTGTTCCACACTGAAACAGAAAATTCCCCTAACTTGGTCCAGGACTTATCCTCAAGAATAAGAAGAATGCAGGGTTCAGCGTTTTCAACATCAGCAAGTTTCTCCAAAAGGCACAGAAACAATTTTGATGAGCTATACCCGCATCACTGTTACACAGGCAAATACAATTCTTGCAGGTTATGAGTACACAGAAAACACGATGTAGACTATCATCGTGATCAGTACTAGTCAGGCATGACTTGATATGTCAGATTCGATACAGAACCTACAAAAGATATCATGGTTCCTCACCTCTAACGTATCGACAAAATAAGACACCCTCAGTTAACTCTGAGAAAAAGAATTCATCAGTGTTCACAAAAGTATTTATGTATCTTTTCACCCAGTGGTGATTATTCTAGAAAGAAGAAAGACCCTTTAAAAGGGGGTGAGAGGAGAAGCACTGACTTTGCAATAAGAAAATGCTAAGGCCCTACAAACTGAAACACAGTATGAGTTTAAAAAGTAATAAAACCCAACACACCATTAATGACTTTAATATTATTTATGTATTAACATACCATAGTTACAATGATGATCAGAATCCAAAGCTGCCTCAGGCTCTTCCAAAATAAGCAGCTAACAAAAAATTACTTAAAGCCTCTTGATTAAGAATTTGTCCTAGATGTCTTCTGAAAGTTGAGGTGTGAATCCGAATGTTCTTCTAAGATCATGCTGCATGGTTTGTGACCCACATGTCCCAGAAGTAGCAATGGTTACTGCTGAAAGGAACTGACAGGCCAAAAGTGCTAGTTGAACTCAAGTTGAAAGGTAAAGAAAAGAGAATTGTCCTAAAGAAGCCACTAGCCCCAGAATGCATGGGAAATTGGGTTTGGTCTCTCTTTTCTAGGTCAGTGTTGTTGCCTGGATGACTTATTAGAGAAGAGATGGCCTCCCTAGAAGGCCATATTGTTGTCTCCACAGTAGTATGAGCATGGCCTACCTTTGGGTACCATGTAAGTCAGAGAGGAAATCCAGTTCTCTACCCAGGAGGTGGAGAAGAGAAATAAACGTAAAGCTGGCAACCGTGTTCAATTTTTCAATCAAAACTGTTTTCTAGATTTTGACAAAACAATTACTAATCGTCACAATCTTCTATTCATTTTAAACATATATTGATCTCTGTTCTGTAAAGTGTTCAAGTCTGCCCATCGTATACTGATCTCTTTTTCACAATCTGTCTATAAAATACCTATACTTTCGTACCATCCAGGCTCCACGACAATCTCTTCTCCCTCTCTTCTCCTCTCCTAAGAAGAAAAGATGAAGAGGTATTTTGATGTACATAAGTGTTTCTGCTTTTGAGTAACTTCTATGCCAGAGATTCTCTGCACTGAGTCTGAATCAACAAACATCTTCTGATGTTATCACACACAGGCGTTTGCGGGAGTGCTCTTTTAGGAATGTGTTCAGATGTGCATGGCAGTGGAGTCCTTTTGGTTTATAAACCTTCACTGCTTATTTTGGAAGGCAAGGCTGATAGTTCTGTTCAGTCCTGCACACTGGGGCTGCATAGGAAGGGGCTGCAAGGAGGCCTGGAGCACATGTCCATAACAGGAGGACATCAGTGGCCATTACACTGGACAGAGGATAGAAGTCCTGAAACCTGCTTCCCAGCAGGCTGCAACAGGAATAAATGAGACAGCACTAGTGATGGTTTTAAGCAGAAGGAATGTGAAATGGATTTAAAGATAAAAGCAGCTACTTTTTTTCAGAGAAGAGAGGATGGGCGAAAGTAGTGGCCCAGACGCACCTGGAGGCAAAGCTAAGACCATATAACTAATCATCTGGCAGGAACCAGGACCTCTGATGTTCTTTCTGGTCAGAAATACGCTGCAAGTAACATTTCAGGGTGATACAACTGGTCTCTTGCTGGCCAGGGACCAAAAAGAAGACGCACAGATCTTTCCTTCTGGAGCCTGTAACTCAGGTTTTCCTCATTAGCTGTCCTGCCGCATCACAGGTGGGAGGGCAGTGCTGGGCGACATTAACAAGGCAAGGACAGGTCAGTTGTTCCGTCTCACTTTTCCCAGCCAGACCAGCACCAGTTCTTCCAAGCACATCACTGATGATTTTCCATATACACGTCTAATCTCTGTTGTCGATGACCCTCTTTGCTGCCTCCACAAGTTATCTACCCTTCAATACTAAACTTGACCCCTTCTCTGAAAGCCAACTCCCCCACAAACTAGATATAATTCTTCCCAAATGTGGGTGGGGAGGCTCACTCCTAGCAGTTAAACCATAGATTGTGCTAGCTTCTGTCTTTACAACATGTATTTTGGCCGTTTTTCATCTCTCCTTTTATAAGCTCTTTAATCCTTCTGCTTGTTTCATCCATTGCTTTCTCTCTGTTTGCCTAGAACGGCAATATGCTTTATGAACAAACCAGTCCTGTCAGCACCTCAAACCAACAGTCACTTACAATCAAAAAGCTTGGTTAGGTATTTAATAAGTGCAAGGAGGTGAAGACTGTAAAGATGAGCCAGGTCCTACCCTGCTCTCTTAGGGATGTGCAACCCAAGGATGGAGCTAAGATACGTACCTAAACAAGCCACGGCAAGTGGGCACAGGGTTCTTGTAGGCACGCCAAAAACTACAGTGAGGAAATAGAAGGGAAGATTCATTCCCATCAGTGGGTAGGAGAAGTTCTGGGAAGGGTTCATGAGGAGAAGGAAACTCATCTGTTGAAGGTCAGATTTCACTAGCTTGGAATCGTCTCATTTAATTGTCACAGGACTCTTCAAGTTAGGTAATTTTTTACCCCCATGTTATAGATGAGGAAATTGGGGCTCAGAGAAGTTAAATAATTTGGTCAAGGTCACAGAGCTAGTATATTAACTGACACCGATACTCCCACTCCTGGAGTAGGCAGTGGAAACCCACTCCAGTGTTCTTGCCTGGAAAATTCCATGGACAGAAGAGTCTGGTGGACTACAGTCCATGGGGTTGCAAAGAGTTGGACACATCTGAGCACGCGCACACACATACTCCCACTGGGTCCAAAGTTCATGCATTTTCCTGCACCAGTTCTTCTGTTCCAGGGATAGAAGACACACAGTAACACCTGAGTTCGGCCTTCAGAACTACAGGAGACCCCCTACAGGCCCATCTAGAGGGAGGACAGGGCAGTCTAGGGGCAGCCAACAGCCTGAGGAGAGGCCTGGACCATACATGGGAAGGCAGACTCCCTCACATAACTATCTAGGGCATGTAAAGGAGAAGCAGTGGAGATGTGCCGAGAAAGCAAGCCAGGGGATGGTCCTCCACTTCCCCTGTGCTATGACTGGAACAGAGGGCAAAGTGCATTTCTTATCTAAGTAAAAAAATTAACGGGACTTCCCTTGCAGTCCAGTGGTTAAGACTCTGGGCTTCCACTGTAGGGGGCCTGAATTCAGTCCCTCATCCAGGAACAAAGATCCCACATGCTGTGCAGTAGGGCCAATAAATAAATAAATAAAATTAATTTTAAAATAACATTTAAAAAATTCAATAAAATATTGTAAGTAAAACATTTTGAATGTATTGGGAATTGCTGTTTTACGGCAATCATCTTGACCCTCAATTGTAAATCTCCTATAATGCAAACCTGGGCTTCCCTTGTGGCTCAGCTGGTAAAGAATCCGCCTACAATGTAGGAGACCTGGGTTGGGAAGATCCCGTGGAGAAGCGAACGCCTAGGAAAGGCTACCCACTCCAGTACTCTGGCCTGGAGAATCCCATGGACTGTATAGGCCATGGGGTCGCAAAGATCTGGCCTGGAGAATCCCATGGACTGTATAGGCCATGGGGTCGCAAAGAGTCGGAGAGGACTGAGCGACTTTCACTTTCATGTCACTATAATGCAAACCAGGTTGAGTGGAAGAAGGATTCTCTCTATATTTCCTTTTCCTTCAGTCTTCTTTGTTTCTCTCTTTCTGTAAAGATACTAGCTAGAGATTTAAATCATAAGATTAAAGAGAAACGAAATCCGAGAAATTTACTGAGATAAATGACAAATTTCCGATCATCCCCACCAACAACTAAGTATTTTCAAATGAGAATTTTAATATTATATGCCTAGACTGATTTAAATATTTTACATTAGTTTCAAAGTATTTTACGTTTAAAAACTGGGGGCTGGGTAGATGAGACACTTGCCTCTTGCTGGCTCACTGAGACCCTGGTGGTGCTGATGCTGACTAACCACCCGGATGCCAGGCACCAAGGTTTTCAGCCCAAGGCAACTGAAATTGGGGCTATTGAATGACATCTTATTATCTTGTTTATGATATCCTGAACATTATGCAAAAGAAGAGATTTCAAAAGCATGCACTAATTAATGTTCACCACACAGAAAGAGATCATGCTTTTTCCTTTTTTTGTCTGTGCTGGTGGTTCTTTGTTGTTTTGTCTGGGCTTTTTCTGGTTGTGGAACACGGGAGCTACTCTTCATTGTGATGTGTGAGCTTCTCACTGTGGAAACTTCCCTTGTTGCAGAGCGCAGGCTCTAGGGTGCACAGGCTTCAGCGGCTGTGGTTTGTGAGCCCGAGAGCTCAGGCTCGGTAGCTGTGGCTCACAGGCTTTAATTGCTCTGTGGCAAGTGGATCTTCTCAGACCAGGGACTGAACCCATGTCTCCTGCATTGGCAGGCGGATTCTTATCCACTGTACCATGAGGGAAGTCCAGATCACGCTTTTCAGAATCAAGAAGTCTTTCCACAAGGAAAAAAGTATACTGAAATCACTGTTTACTAATATTTTGGCTTTCCCATGTATTTTAAACATTAGATTTCTTTTTTCCCTGGAGTCAAATTCTAATGCGTGGCAGTCCCTACCCTTCCTTCTCCCCTGCATCTCTCCTCACCTCCATCCCTCCTCAGCCCTCCTCCGACCCACCATTGCCACCGCCAGGGGATCAGTTCCTCTCCCCTCCCCTTCTCCACCCTCTCCATCCTCGTCTTCAACGTCCCTCCGCAGCTCTTTCCCTCTCTCCTCCTCTCTCTTTACTCCAACCCTTCTCTCACTCCTCCACCTTTCTCTCTTTTCCTCTCGCTTTCCTCCCCCTAAAACATGTCAAAAGTCATTTTTAGCCCATCTTGGTCTATCTTGAGTAACACACATCAGACTGAAGGGCTAGGAAAAGAAGAGGAGTTCATGCACAGTGGACAAGGACGTGACTTTCGATATCTGAATCACAAAAATGAGTTTAAGCCCCTACGTAATTGTAGAACCACCCCTCATAAGGGTTGGGTATGATAACATCACAGGTGAAAACAGGGGATGGTAAAAAGTCCGGGAGGGGAAGGGGAGAAAGTTGCCGCTTGGATGCCTAAACCCAAGACCAAATCTGGCAACCAGCCTTGGGACGTGTGCTGCTCTCCTGAGAATGCCTGCTCCCTAACTCCAAAGATTCTGGAATCATTTACCAGAAGGTGCCAGTCACTTGGCATGGCAGCTTGCTTAATCTTGCTGTTTACCATCAACCCATCAAAAATAAGTGAGCAGGCAATCATGTTAGGTACCAGCTGATTTTTGGTGCCTGTCTTCAAAACCAGCTCCCTCAATTTTTTCAGCAGTGTAATCAAACCATGGGGATTTTTTTCCATATCCCCATTATTAGATTTTTTTTTTTTCCTTTGGGCTCCACTGCATGGCATGTAGGATCTTAGTTCCCAGACCAGGGATTGAACCCAAGCCCCCTGCAGTGGAAGCAGAGCTCTAACCACTAACCACTGGCCCACCAGAGAATTCCTTGATTTTCATTTTATGGTGAAGGCCTGAATGTCAATCTGCCTAGGAAAAAGGAATATGGAGGGATTTTGTGCCAGGGGGAAAAAACCCATGGCCCTGGATTCTGATATAGAGACCTGTTTTGTTTTTTTTTCCTCCAGGAATGGGAGAAGTTGCAACAATAATTCTCCCTCTTTAGACAAAGAGAGTGTCTGGCAGTGAGCACATTGCCCATTAACCATCCAAGCAGACAGGAAAGAAAGAAGAGCAGCCCAGCCAGGAGCCGCAGAGTTTAACTTCAGGTGTGTTTGTCAATTTCTGGCTACAGCTTCAGTTTTTTCACCTCATCGATGAAAGGGAGATAGTATCACCCACATCACAGGGCTGGTATGAGGCCAAGAAATGCCTGGTACATAACAGGAGCTCAATAAACGCTGGCCTTCTGAGGCCCCATGGAGACTTTGTTCCTCTTTTCAAAAAAAGATTAAATTTGATCATCCCCAAGTTAACATCTGGTATGTAGCTAAATAGCAATAAACTCTTTGTCCAAAAACTTGTCATAAAGACTTACCTGGTATAAGCCATATTTTGAATTAGCAGGTGTATTTTCATACCTCCCTTTTTCAGAAAAGCCCAAATATTTGGCCAATTTTAACTTGAGTGCAACAACACACTTGAGTGCAACAATACTTTCTTAATAGACACGAGATTCATTACTTTCAGAAAGCAAATTGAAGCTGTAAATGAATAACAACTATATTAAACTAACATTTATGGAGTACTTACTATTTCCCAAGAACTGTGCTAAGCACTTTATATACATATACATATATACACACACATTTATATCTCAGATGAACTTACTTGCAAAGGAAAGAGTCACAGATGTAGAGAACAAACTTATGGTTACCAAAGGGGTGTGTGCTAAGTTGCTTCAGTCATGTCTGACTCTTCGGGACCCTATGGACTGTAGCCCACCAGGCTCCTCTGTCCATGTGATTCTCCAGGGAAGTGTACTGGAGTGGACTGCCATGCCCTTCTCCAGGGAATTTTCCTGACCCAGGGATCGAACTCACATCTCTTACGTCTCCTGCACTGGCACGTGGATTCTTTACCACTAGCACCACCTGGGAAGCCCAAAGGGGAGTGGAATGTATTTGGGAGACTGGGATTGATATTGACATACATTCACTACTATGGGTAAAACAGATAACTAATGAGAACCTACTGTATAGCACAGGGAACTCTACTCAGTGCTCCGTGGTGACCTAAATGGGAAGGAAATCTAAAAAAAGAGTGGATATATGCATATATGTAACTGATTCACTTTTGCTGCACAGTAGAAAAACACAGCATTGTAAAGCAACTATACTCCAATAAAAATGTTTTAAAAACAAAGAAGAACACAGCCCCTGGATAACTTCATAGAGCAAGCCACTCTACTCTCCAGTTAGACTTTCATGTATATAGAACAATTCTTTTTGAAGTCTCTCTAAAGTTACCTCAACTATATTCTGGCTAATAGAGGAGGGTGTAAGATGTTTCCTAAAGGACAGCATATCTTTAAAAACATCTTCAAGAAAATTAGTTAGCCCAGTGAAGGAGAGGGGTATATTGGTCATGAGGGCCAGTTGCAAAAAGAAGGGTGCTTGGGGCAGAGGAGACTACAGAGCCAAGGCAAAGCGGCAACGGTCCAAGGAGCTCTCAAACAGGAACACAGGCTTGGAGACAGGGAGCTCTGGAAGATGAAGAGGTAGGACTCAGGATGAGGCTGCAAAGGCTGGTCAGATGCCCGAAAGACTTGAACGGTGGGTTGAGAACCTTGAACTTTTTTCACATAGGAATGGAGAGCTATTGAAGATCCTATCAAAGGAGGGACAGGATAGTGCCCTGGTACCTGGACAGAAGGGTTCAGGAGGCCCAGTCAAAGGCAGGAAGGGAAACAGCCATCTAAATAAGGTGTGATCAGAGTGTGACCTCCAGCAACGGCACTGTAGAGAAGATGGGACAGAATTAAGGTCTGTGTAGTCACCCTAGGGGGCCTAGAAGAGGGGGAAGTAAAACAGACTCTCAGACTTCTGGATTAAAGGAGAGGACCACAACTATGGCAGGAGGAAGAGCCATTTGGGATGAGGAAGGAGATGACAGGCACAGTATCAGACACACTGAGTGAGACATCACCATTTGTGCCAAAGCATGTCATTAACAGCTATCCCCTGTCTAGAGCTTAAATAGGGTATCAGATACAAGGATGCAGATTCCAGGGAGGGTGGGCATTATGTAGACACCCAGTGTCCGCAGACATCAATGGCCCAACATGGCACAGTAAATGCCAGGAGAAAAAAAGAGGAAGGGAAAAGGGAGGTAAAAATCAGTCAAAATCACAGGGATGTGAAACACTGATGCTTCTCTCCAGGCTCTTCTTAGGGAAAGAAAAAAAAAAAAAAAAGACAGAGAAACAAATGTGCTCTACTTTTTAGGGAGAAATGGTGAACAACAAGGAGCTGAAACTATTACAAAAACTTAAAGCAAACCTTTTGTCCAAAATGACTCTTGTAATCTCTACACTAAATTTTATCAGTAATAAAAGCATATCCAAATAAAATATATATATATATTTATATCTCATTTAATTCTAACAATCCTATAAGACAGATACTAAAATTATCTCCACTTTAGGAAGAGACTAATGCTAAGTAACTTAACCCAGGTGACATAGTAAAGGGCAGAG
This sequence comes from Oryx dammah, assembly GCF_014754425.2. Taxonomy (NCBI): domain Eukaryota; kingdom Metazoa; phylum Chordata; class Mammalia; order Artiodactyla; family Bovidae; genus Oryx; species Oryx dammah. The sequence goes on along the minus strand of NW_024070213.1, from coordinate 36,199,785 downwards.
TTCAGTCACAGCCAAAACAGGATTTCTGGGCTTAAAATGATGAATACTACCTTCTCCTTTCAAACCAGTGCCTTCTCACATCTTCATATAGACCAGAAAGATTTCAAATATTCAAATGACAGAATTTTAGAAACCTCCTCATGATCTAAATCCCCTATTAGATTTTCAAAAGACCTCTTCTCATTGCTTTATTTCCCAGAAGAATCTAAACGCATCACAATATTCTAAAAGGAAACGGGAGATTTAATAAACTGCTTCCCTGAACTTCTCTCTGCCAGTCTTTTAGTTATTTACATGTTTTTTCCCTGCCTCCTGTCCGTCTTAAGTAACAAATATTTTATGATCAGTCCGTAATTATGAGTAGTCATATGGGAGAGACCAGAGAATGTCGCCAGAAAACACTAGAGAGAGGAAAAAGACGTAGCAACGCTTCCAACTCAATTCACAAAAACTCCAAAATAATATAAAACGAAACAAATTCCACGGATGACTTTCCTAGTGCTGAAATGGCACAAGAGCCGCCTCTCGCTGAGAGAGGACTGTTGCGGTGCAATCTGTGGTTTTCAAGAGTAAGAAATGTGGGGGACCTGCCTCCCCGCTCTCGCCTGCCCGATCCACCGCTGAGCAGGTTTTAAAGAAGGGAATAGAAGTGAGAATTTCCAGTTCAGAGGGAATAGGACCGCAGAGCCCGAGCTCCTTCAACGGCTAATGGCAAATGGTTTATAAAGGGGGAAAACGAAATCTACAAAGTCTGCGCAGCAGTCCTTGCCGACTGAGAAGTGGGCGCCCAGCGGTAGGCTGGGGGAGGCTACTCGCGGTCGCTGGGTGGACGGTCCCTCGCCAGCTCATCTTCGCTGAAACGTCCGACCCGGGGCCCCGAAATGGGGCTGCGGCAATTCGAAAGCCGGCGGCGAAGGCGGGCGTCACCCCCCCACCTCCCGCTCCGGGCGAGGATGCTCGGGGAGCCGAGCCGCACCTGTGCCGCAAGGGACGACCTTCGCTCTCGAGCCCGCCAAGGTGATGCAGGGTCGGAGGAGAGCTCCCGGCAAAGTGCGCCCACCTGGCCTCGCGCACCGGCCGCTCGCTCCAGGCCGGCCCGGTTGCCGCTCCCGCAGCCGGAGACCCCCGCCCGCAACCTCACCTCTCGAAGCCGCCTCCGCTTCCGTCGCCATCGCAGGAGCCACCCGGCCGGCTCCGCAGCCCCGGGGCCCGCAGCATGGAGAGCCCCGGGCCAGCGCTGAGCTGGCCCAGGCGGCCGCCCCGAGGCGGGGCGCAGGCACCCGCGGGGCTCTCTCTGCCTGGTGCAGCGATGGCCCCACTGCAGCTCGGGGTTCAGGAGCTTGCGGCCCGGGGCTCGCCCGCCCGGGGGTCTAGCCGCCGCCGGGCCGGGGGCGGGAGAAAGGGACCGCGCGGGGCGGAGTCACGGCAGCCCCGCCCGCCGACCCCGGCGGAGGGAGGCGAAGTGTGGGGAGGCCAGCAGAGCAGCGCCTGGAGCCTCGCTGGAAACGTGCCTGTCTAAAGCAGGTTTCCTCCATCACTTCCAAATTCGTTGTCTGGTGTTCTGCAGTGTGGAGTTGTTCCCCTTGTGTGTGGGGGCTGGAGTCGGGGGAGATTGTTGTGTATTTTCTAAGTCATGTCCGACCCTTTGCGACCCCATGGACTGCAGCACACCAGGCTTCCCTGTCCGTCACCAGCTCCCGGAGCTTGCTCAAACCCATGTCCATTGAGTCGGTGATGCCATCCAACAATCTCATCCTCTGTCGTCCCCTTCTCCTCCTGCCCTCAATCTTTCCCAGCATCAGGATCTTTTCCAATGAGTTGGCTCTTCGCATCAAGTAGCCAAAGTATTGGAGCTCGATCATCAGTCCTTCCAATGAATATTCAGGGTTGATTTCCTTAAGGATTGGCTGGTTTGATCTCCTTGAAGTCCCAGCGACTCTCAAGTCTTCTCCAGCACCACAGTTTCAAAGCGTCAGTTCTTCAGCACTCAGCCTTCTTTATGGTCCAACTTTCACATCGCCAAAGAAGCTGTTTGGCGTCCTGAGACAGCTGGGTAAATCCAGAAGCAAGATTCTTTGGGGACCACTTCTCAGCCCGTCGTCATACGCAGAGTACGCTGGTTCGCTCCCCTCCCGTAGGACCCTAGGGTTCCTTGGTCACAGTTGGTCTTGTAGAGGAGGGAAGGAACAGCGGAGAATACACCAAAGCTCTGCATCAACCAGCCTAAAACTAATACTTGTCCTTCAGGACTCTCCATTACAGCATCATAACTAGCTGCTTTGTGTGTCCTGAGAGCTACTTAGGACGAGGGAGTTAGACGCGTGTTCCCAACAGAAGTGGGCAGACGCAGAGAAACTGATGCAGCCTTCAGTGGGTCTCGGACTTTATCCTGCTGGAGGTGGCAAGAGATGCTGCCCTCGATAACACACAAGGAGACACATCCCTAATCAAAAACCGTTGTTGAGTCCTGGCTGTGACTTGGAACTCCACCCAAAGTCCACCCACACCAATGTGTGCTGTAGGCTCAGAAAGAAAAATTCAGCAGAGAGCCTGACAGACACTCTTAAGATCTGGCCTAGGTTTCCCTGAACATGCTCAAACCTTGGCTTTCCAAGACAAGTGTACACTGTTTTGAGGTGGTTTACCCAGATTTGGGGGCAGGGGGGTGGGTACTCTTAGACTGCACATGTGTTCAGTGCCACTTTGATGGTGAAGCGGAATTTCTAGGATCCTGGTCAAAAAGTACAGGGGCTTCCCTGGCGGCTCAGAGGTAAAGAATCTGCTTGCAGTTCGGGAGATGCAGATTGGATCGCTGGATTTGGAAGATCCCTTGGAGAAGGAAATGGCAACCCATTCCAGTATTCTAGCCTGGGAAACCCCATGGACAGAGGAGTGCACAGGCTTCAGTCCATGGTATAGCAAAGAATTGGACACAGCTTAGTGACTGAGCCCCGACGGACAAGCTACAAACTTGCTGTCTTGCTTACAAAGTGTTTTTCCATTTATCATCTCAGGTGAGCCTCACAACCACCTCTGTGAGGTGGTTGAACACCTATAATTCTTGTCTTCTCAGTAGGCAAATAGAGGTTCAGAGATGAGTGTTTTGGCCAGAATCACTCAGTATACAGTAGAAGCCAGATGGTGAAAGTCAGATCTCCTCAGGAGTTCATACGTGGTATGATAAGCTTGCTGGTGAGTCATCACAGTCCTCATTTCTTAGAAATGATGATTCACTTCCACCAAAAGCCTGAGAGCAAGAGCCAGGAATCCAGTACCTAAATGTGATGCCAGAAGTGTAACACACAAGGAGAGCACACAGGATTTCTTGGGGCAAATTATTCTCATAGTTTGATGTGTGTTTCCCCAATTGTTCAAATTTAAATTCTGCTTTCAACTCTTTCTTTAAACTCTGGAGCTTTACTTCCTAAGATTTTTTTTTTTTTTAGAGTGGTTATATTATACCTCCTAGGATAAGTCAGAGACAGTCACACAATATCTTGACAGATGGATAGGAAAATCATCTCTCCTTTCCAACTAGTGGTCTTTTCATATTTTCTTCTTGAGCAAAATGTAAGAAAGTGATTTGAAACATAACTTGCAGAATGCATGGTATAGTTCCTTCCGGCCAATGTGGTTTCCTTCCCAAAAGCCCAGGAACAACTTTGCTTTCAGGAACCATTGCTAATCTTAGGGGGAATTTAGTTTGTTCATTAATTTCCTTCACTGCCAAATACTCAAGCAAGAACAAGACTGACATTAAGAACCACTGCCTAGCACACTATAAATTCCTATTCTTGTCAACCTCCTGCTGGGGTTGTAACAGTGCAATTTTGTTTGGAGGACCTTTTAAGTTCACATATATATTTCAGTTGGTCCAGAACAACAACAACAAAATCACCTGTTTCAGAGTATAGTTAAATTGAAGACCCCCATCTCCAGTGACATATAAAAATAAAAAACTACCCATTAATGAGCTCCTAAGTGACTGAGGAAATAATTAAATTATTAATATTTAAAACTTCTCTTTCTTCCCTATCACTCCTCCACCCCTGACATTCCATGGAGGGTGAATACTGGGGGAGGTTCTTGGATTTGCTGAGCAGGTTGATGAGTGGAAATGCAGTTAGGAGTAACAGGGGGGCACAAATGTGTTTTGAGGAATAGACATGCCTCTAATGGGCTTCTGGAAAGGGAGAAAGCAGCTTCAGCTTGGCCCATGGAGATGAGACGCAGAGAAGGTAATTGCAGGAGGGTATACTCATGAGAGGAGAAGGCAATGGCACCCCACTCCAGTACTCTTGCCTGGAAAATCCCATGGATGGAGGAGCCTGGAAGGCTGCAGTCCATGGGGTCGCTGAGGGTCAGACACGACTGAGCGACTTCACTTTCACTTTTCACTTTCATGCACTGGAGAAGGAAATGGCAACCCACTCCAGTGTTCTTGCCTGGAGAATCCCAGGGACGGGGGAGCCTGGTGGGCTGCCGTCTATGGGGTCGCACAGAGTTGAACACGACTGAAGTGACTTAGCAGCAGCAGCATACTCATGAGAAAGAGCAGAAGTGGTGGTGGCAGCTGCCACCGGGAGTGGAAATTTGAGTTTATTTTTAAAGGGTATTTAGGAAGCTTCATTGTGTAATGCAAACCCTCTTACATTATTTCCCTGGAAAATAACAACTTTAGCAAAGGCTATAGTTTGTTTCAATGCTTTTGGAGTTGATTTATGTATTTATTAAACATGAAAACATTTTGAGATTGGCCTTAGAGGGGGAGTAGGGCTGTTCACAAAATGCAGTTATTCATTTGTTCACAAATGCTTATAGAGTGTCTACACTGTGCCAGGCATGGTGATAAGCACTGACTGCCATACATCACCAACTGGACATCCATTACTTCATATAGTTGTTTTCATAACAATCAGTGAGGCAGGTATTATTTCATTTTAGAAAAGTCCAACCAGTGTCCTTTTTTGCTTTAGCTTAGTAGTTTCCCAAGTTGAATTGAGACTGTACAGAAGTTCAGACCCACCCCCTGAAACTCTGATTTAGTAAGTCTGGGGTGAGACACACTAAATCTTTATTCAAATAAGTATCCTAGTTGAGTTTGAAATAGTTGTTCCAAGTACTCTACTTCAGGAAATATTGCTTCAACTAGCCAAAAATGAATTTTCTTAAGCCTAGGTTGTTGCAAAGGAGAAGTTGTGTGTATGTGTGTGTGTGTGTTTCTATAAGCCAGAGGACAGAAGTAGCAATAAACTAAAATCTCAAGAAAAACACAGGGAGAACACAACTTAGAACAAGAGGGAAGAGTTTACAGACATCTCTTTATATATGGAGCTACTGCTTCTTTTTTCCTTAGAGATTATGTATTTGTATATGTAAGTGTCAAAAGCTGAAGTAATTTTTACTTTTGGAGGTTTTGGACAGTCTTATATCTATGGTACCCTAGACCCTCCTCAGTCCTCTACTATATAGAACCATATGGAGGATTTTTCAAGTTCTGTCCATGATTAACTTACCTAAGAGGACAGGAAAGGCAAAGGACAATCTCCCTTTCCTGTTATGTATTTCTCCATTTGGCAGAGACTTATAAGTCATCTCAACCTTTAAGGATTTGCTAAGGAATGCTTTAGAATGAACAGTAACTTTGTAACGGTTTTTAGCACAACCTCCTGAGAAATGTTTTGATTTCTACTAATCAAAGCCTATCTTCTCAAGTTAGACAAAGCAGTTGAGCCACTAGTGATGAGGTCAGTCATCAAGCCCATTGTTGCCTGGATCTTGAGAGGAAGTAAGTAGATGAGGATCCCTGTGACTGGTATAACAGCTTTGTGGGAGATGGACCTGTGAGATGAAAGGCAGCTGGAAGGCTTGGCAGTAGCACTAAAAAGACCAAGCCCTGGTCACTGGGCCAAACATCCATTGTTTGTATGATGTCCAGAGACCCACCCCTACTCCTGCTTCTCTGAAGGACAAGCAACCTAGGCTCCCAGTAGCTGAGCTATGGTCTAGCACAGTGGTCCCTCAGTACTCCTGTTTCACACGGGTCAGAAAAGGTGTTAATGGACCAGCCCTTCAGTCCATATGTAGGCAATGGCAGAATCAGTAACAAAACCCAAGTGCAGTGGCTTCAGTAAGAACCATTGGTATAAACCAGTGTGGCACCCTTTTGATTATCTTGGGGGTTAACTCCAATTTGGTTCTGGTATCAGGTGGCCATGTGCTTTACGAGAGCCTCACTCTGTACCAAGGCTGTGAAGCCTGCTTAGTTTAAATCAATCAACAGACCAGGTACTATTGTAGGAATGGATGGATGGCATAATCAAGGCCAACCAAGTGGGGTTGGGGGGCAGGGTTCCTTGCTTAGAATGCTTCTGGAAAAGATTTTCCTTACTCTTAAAAATAGGATGAACAATCTTTTAAAAAATTTGTATGACAATTTGATGCTTAGAGTCCCTGTAGCTATCCAGCCCTCTGAGAAAACAAGCCTAAGGACATCTAACACTGTTGACAACAATGTAGAAAACTAAAAACAATCTCTGTTCTTAAAGACATTTTTGAGAGGCTAAATTTACTCTGGAAGGTCCCTATCTTGTGTCTGTTTTACACAAGATACTCATTTTCCTTATTTTTACATTTTTACTTGCATCTTATACTTGCAGTCAAAAGCATCCAAAATACCAACTTGGTCACTGGCTTCCCATGTGTTTTTCTGAGGTCTAGAAGCATATCAGATAATTTGTCAAGGAAGTGTGCTCTGTGATCTGGGGAGTGGAACGAGCTCCCGACTTGGTTCAAGAGCAATTTATTACCTGAGTTTGGGTAATTCACACTCAGCTTCATGTTCATCATCTGTAAAATATTAGTAATTATGTTTATTTCACAGAGTAGTAGTAAAAACCAAAATGAGTAAGCTAAGTGAAAGCCTTTTGTAAAGCAATGTAAGTTCTTTTAACAAGATGCTTTTGAAAGATCAATGTAGAATATCAAAGTTTGCTCTGAATTCCAAATTTTGATAGTCAGTGTTTTCACCATTTTCTTAACAACAGTATTACTGAAATTATGTCAGTCAGGGAACAGTTGGAAGCACAGCTAGGATGAACAGGATTCTGACTGGCTCTCTCTGAAACTGGCAGAAACAGTGTCATGATAAATGATCGGTGTCTCCAATGGGAGAGATGAAGTAGTACCTGGGTACCCGCGGCACTTATATCCCTAGTTTCCATTGCTATTTTGAGGCATATTTTCATTTCTATCTGCTAATTGATTTTGGCCTAGTGGAGTAGCTGCATATAAACCTGTACAACTATCTTGAGTGTTTAAACATAAGACAATTGAAACTTAAAATATTTATCCAATATGTTGTTCTTGATGTGATCTTTAAGGGTAAAAGTTGGATCCATTTACAAAGCAGGCTTTCTTGAGATTTGGGTAACATCTATATCAAAATTCAAAAATATAACCAAAAAACCTCACCAACAAAAATATTGTAAACATAGTTTTTATTCTTTTCTTACCTTCAGTGAAAAGTGCATGATGCCACCAAAACATTTCTTTGAAACTCAGTAACTGAACACAGAACTCAATAGCCTGGTGATTATTTTTCAGACAAGTGCTGAATAATTTATATTGCTTTAAAAATAACTTACATCTATTTTTATTACTTCAATCCATTTTAAAGTAGCAATATTACTCTCATTTTTTCATAAAAATTTAAAATACCTCTAATAGTCCTAAGTGTATTGTATTTATATTTGTTCCAAGTGTTTGTTTCATTAAAATGTTCCAGAGATAAGTGCACTTCTACAGAGAAAACAAAATTTAAATAAAGATAAGGGGAAATATTCATGGTTGTAGCAAAATAGTTATTTTGAATGTTCTGACTCTTAGCAATTCAAAGAGAGAATAGAATGTGTTTTGTAGGCAGGGACCTCTCTATTGATTAAAATTTCAATCCATTTCTTTGTAGATCCTTGATAGATGGATAGCTGTTTCTCCTACCAGTAGATACTGCTGGGTTGATTGTCTAAAGGTTTTCTACAATAAAACACCAAAAATAAATGTACTTAAAAATATTGTAAGATTTACATATCTACACAAAGATAACAGGTGTTTTAAAAAACAGAAAAGTATATTATCACAGAAATAAATGAAACCCTATCTTAACCCTAAGCAACCAGTTTTGAATATTCCATACTTGTTATTTTCCATTCAACTAACAGCTTATTAAATCAGATATATATTCCATTCAGTAAAGGTTGATAAGAAATTTCCTATTCTCAGATAGCATTATGCTTCAATAAATTTAAACATTTAAAGCCATGTTAATAAGAAAAGCATAAAAGAAAAAAAGCATAACTTGCTTTAATACAAAGGTTTTTTAATAAAAAAAGTCAAAGTCTACATTAAATCAGGAAATCAACAAATCTGAATTATACAAGCTTTCTATATACTTAGAAAAGCAAAAACACAGTTTATAACAAAACTCTTTAATTCAAAATAGTCTAATTTAAAGAAAATGTCATTATGCTCTGTTGATTAGATAGGGTTTTGTCATTTAAATTAAATGGTTCACCTGAAATATGGGAAGTATGTAATAGAGAAAATTCAAGCTCAAGGGTACTTTGCAAATTATCTAATTTGCTTTATGAATCAAATTCTTAGCTTCCAAAGGGCAGACACAGTCTTTAATTGCTTTTAGATAGGCACTTAAGAAATGCTTTTGATGAGGAGGAAACCCCAAAGATTATGAATCACTCAACTCCAGGGAAAAATGAGTATCTTAACAAGGTAAACTTTTCATAACTGCCCTTCTGCTGCCAAGAAACCATAACTATCCCCAAGTTCTTCCTATTAATAAGAATGAAGGAAATGGAACCTAAAATGCTCTATTCTTATTCAGTTAAAAGGTAAACTTAGGTAATTCAGCTCCTTTATATCCATCTCTCTCTCTCTCACTTGAATTAATGAAAATTTTAATACTAGAATAGTTACCATAGTAGAGCCAGAGAATGTTGCAATCTCCTTGTGTCTTACCCATCCACACTCACAAAACACCCTGTTTTAAAAAACAGTGGGGAAGGGGGCAATGAGAAAAATCTCATAAAACTAAATGTAAGTTAGAGAGTTTTTAAAATTAGAGGCAGTTGTAATTAGAAAAACCAGAGCTAGGCAAAAGGAGATAACCCCCCAATTTTAATAGTTCTGTCTCCTAAATACTTGGTCACATGTTCCAGATAAGAAAAATGGAGATGAACTATTAGGTGAACACATAATAAGTATCAAATAAATACTAGGAGGGAAAGGGGAGGAAGGAAGGAAGGAAGGGGGAGGGAAAGGAAGGAAAGGGAAGAAAGGGAAGGGGAGAACAGGGCAGGAAGAAAAAAAGAACAGAATGGCCTTTATTGAAACACCATGGAGCTCCCTAGCAAGCAGGAACATTTATAAAAGCTTTTGTAGATCTGCATAATGGTCCTATGCAACTCTTCCCCACTAGAGAACATCTATACAAATAAATTATCATTTTAGATGCTGATCACAGATCATTTGTAACAGTAATAACTGTTGTATCTAAAAAAGAAATTCTACTAGTTAACAGTTAAGACAAACATGAGGCCATTCTTTGATAAATTAATACTCCTCCACTATTACTGATGAAGCCAAAACCTCAGAGAGTCATTTTTAAATGAAAATGTTGAGCTGGAAAAGACTATCACATTCTTGGGGGAATATCCAAAGAATTAGCTGCTGATATCACCTCCCCCATCCTCTATTCACAAGCCCCCTGGCCTGCATTTATTTCCTTAATTTCGTTTACAGTAACCACAGTGATGGAGCTAAACATGAACGGTAGTGCCCTTGAATGAGCTAGCCTCCATCAAAGATCTGAAGACAGCATTCCCGCAGGACAGTAAAATCCCCCCACAGTTGTGAACATCCACTCTGTTCAGGATCTTTGGTACATTTGGAGTATAAGAAAATAATGGCACAATAATACAAGTACTATCAAAGGAAAATTTTTCATCAAAACAAATAAAAGTTAACCAGCCATGATATGTAACAACTTTCTAGAAAACCAAAGTAAATAGCTCTTTGTTCTCTACAAGTTCATTTACATGATCAGAAGTTTGACGTTTAAAAAAATAGTTTAATAAAAATACACTAGTAGTTCTACAAGCAGCCTTCATGGTCATTTCTTCAATTCAACTCACCATAATCAAATTAAAATAATGCCATGTCCTCTTATTAAAAAAGAAGTCCTCTTGTCACAAGAAAAGCAACTTTACATTTTATATGATACAGTACATCTCCCTATGAGTATACAGAATACATGTATAAAGGTCATCAGTATTTCTGAATGCAAAGTAAATATATTAGTGGAGTGCTTGAGTGAAGCTGTTCAACTTCCTCCTTATTCAAAACTTGTTACTCCCTACTGTGGAGTTTGTGTAATAATATGATGGTAAACTTTATTTTTTAAATAACCCAGTGTATTTCCTTTTTAAAATGCCTTAAAACCATTACAGAAATTGTTTTCATATATATTCTATAGATGTCCAAACCAATAGGGCAAGTGTTCTAATACCAGCTATGGAAGATGGCTTTTATTGATTATCTAGACCCATAAGGTGTGCAGTAAAACAGCCAATACTGCAGTGTTACCTACAGGTTAGCCTATGTTGCTTTAAATGATATGTGTTTCTCCTGAATTGATTAGAGGTGTTACAGTACAAAGCCACGGCACACACAGGCGGAATGGACCTTAATACGCGTGTAGGCAGTGCAGTTAGAAAGGGATGTACATTTCTTTTATTCCAGTACCTTCATATAATAAAGTTAACAAAAATAATATTAAAAAAAGAAAAAAGCCAGCTGGCACTGCCAACCAATTCCTGTAGTAGTCTTCGAAATCCTAATCCTGTAGAATTTCCTCTTGTAGTCAGAAGCACCACCGTCGTCAGGAGTATTACAGTGTATTGTTACCTACGCCAAGCAAGCCTGGTGATGCGGCTACCTGAGTTCTCTTGGTTGTGAGCCAACGTGATCTTCGTTCATAATTTCCCAGCCTTCATGTAGGTGGGGATAGAGCCACGCTGAGTCAACCCTTCAAACCTTTTATAGGTATAATTGAGAAAAACCCAGTCTTTGGATTTGTAGTCTGGTTCCGTGGTGTTTGGCACTGGAAAGATAGAAAAATTAACCAAGACCAAAGGAATTTCATTAATGAAATATGTTATCACTTTCATAGACTTTTAAATGTGGTTAACTGTGAGACTGTCTTACCTGGTTGTAAAATATCAGATTCAGGAAAGTCATCGAAATTTGATGTATCGTCAATGCTTTTGATTTCTATAGGGATTGCTGCTGGCCTTTCCCTGTAAAATAGTATTGAGTAACCATGGTTAAGTTTTCTTGAATTCAGTTTTCCAAAGCTTAATTCTACTTGCAAATTCTGCATGCTGCTCTATAGATATTAGAAGAGCCAAGAAAATTTATTATGGATCTGAAATTTCTGAAGTTAAGTGGATTTCATAGCTGAGTAGAATTTTCTTATTAAAATATTATCATTTACTTGGAATTTTTATTTTTTTATACCAAGACTTTTTCATGCTGTTTTTTTTTTTTTTTTTTTTAAGAGGAAAAACAATAGTTAATGGAAGGGAAAGGAGAACAGAGAATTTTATTTAAAAAATTTAATCATTCTATAAAGTACCCTAAACATTGTTGGGATCAGAATCCAACCTAATTACTTTAAGAACAGAATTCGTCTAGTAGAGGATCTACCACTTCATAAGTCAAGTCATTTGGGAAAATAAGGGGCTCAAACAGTGAAGGGACAACATGTTTGTGATGAAATCTGAACCCCAAAATTTCTCAGTCATATAAATTTTAAGGGAACTGGGGGCATTAGGTTAAAAAAATAGTAAGTCACAAAAATGTTTTTTTTATCATGCTAAAACTAGTTTAGGAAATTCATCAATTTTTATTGCTTCTATTTTTTCAGCAAGTACTTATTGATCTATTAGGTGATAAGTGTACAAAATTGTGTAAAAACACATTTATATTTTCCCCAGAATTACTCTAACCTATTTACACTTAATGTACTAACTTAATAAATTTATATTAGTTTAGTGTAAAAAAAATATAAACTCTGGTGCCCTAAGATCTAATCTCTGGTAATTATCAGAATGACCTTAGACATTGTGACTCTTCCCGCATATAAAACCAGGGGACTGGACTGGCAGTCTGTAAGCGTTCTTTCAACTGTGACAAAGGGGGGTCAGGTGATAGTTCTGCTCAATGAGATGACACGTGGACAGTAGAATGCAGCCCAGCAGTTTAGAGTCAGGACTCTGGAATCACACTGCCTGGGTTCAGTTCCAGCCAGATCACTTACTAGCTGAGGCACTAGTAAGGCAAATTACTTCTCTGTGACTTAGTTTTCTCATTTGTAAAATGGGGATAATAATAATACCAATTGTATAAGGCTTATTATGAGGATAAGATGAGAAATGTACATAAAGTATTTACAACAGTGCTGGACATCCAGTTAACAGTCCCCCCAAATATACCTACTGCAGAATCAGGTAGAGTGTCTAGCACATTGTATGGGCTCCCGTGAGGGGACACTCAGCTGTCTTGAAAGTGGAAAGGGGGGATGGCGAGCCTAGGCGAGGCAGGACTGAGGGCAGGGAGGCCAGAGAGGTGAAGAGCATTTTCATCAGAATGAAGAGCAAATGACAAGGCCCTAGGGTGGGAGGAATGGGGCAGGAACCACACAAGGTGCAGCTTCTACAGATGATGCAAGAATCATATCCCAAGATCCTGAAAAGCAGGGAAGGACCCTTAGAATCACTCTCTAAGTACAAAGAGAAGGAAGGAAATGGCGCAATCAGATTTTTTTCTGAACTGTTGCTGTGTAGGGGAGAGACCAGAACTGCTGAAGACAGTTTGGCCCCAAAATGAATAAAGGCCAATGCTCACAACAAACAACTCTAAGCCAGTTCTTAAAAGTTACCTGCATTATTTAACTTCTCTCACAATGCGGGAGACCTGGGTTCGATCCCTGGGTTGGGAAGATATCCTGGAGAAGGGAAAGGTTACCCACTCCAGTATTCTGGCCTGGATAATTCCATGGACTGTATAGTACATGGGTTTGCAAAGAGTTGGACACGACTGAGCGACTTTCACTTTCACAGTGTTTATAAGAGGGACTGTATATTCTTCAAAACTAATAAAGGAGACACAGTATAGAATATGAGAGGACAAAAACAGTTATACAGTGTCAAATGTAATTACATCTTTGTTGTGCTAACAGCCTTCATCATGTAACTCTGCATATCAAAATCTAAACAGGGGCACAGTATGTGTTTGTTTCTTAAAGTGGATGTTATATAAAATGAGTCATTTATCTATAGCCACTACAGTCTCACTCATTTATATAATCCAGAAAACACTAACTTATCACATGATCACAACGTTACCTCTTGTATTTAATCTATCAGAATCAGAGATAAATTAATCACCAAATCTAGTAGAAAGTTTTCACTCACACGGCTTTATCCCACTCAAAGCCTGTAAACATACCTGATGTGTCCCCAGTCAACACCTTCAAAAAAAGGATGACTTTTTATTTCTTCTACTCCACTATTCCCAATTCTATTTTCAGAATCAATACAAAACCTAGAAAATGCAAACAGAGAAATTATAATATGCAGACGACATCTCAAGTACTCTGCATTATTTCAAACCTTTCATCTTTATTTCTGTTTATTGAAGTTAACTCTATTGTGAGAAATGTGAGGAAAAACAGAAATCATCTATAACTGCACTATTCAGATATAACTATTTCAAACAGTCTGAGGCCACTTCCTTCCAGTCTTTTATTACAATTTCAAAAATATGGTGCTGATAAGGAGTTTCCATTATTATTTTTTTCACTTAATATACTAAGAACATTTCCCAAAGTAATTTAACTATTTTTCTATACATTTTTTTCTAAAGTTTACACATGGAAACACTACAATTTATTTAGCTAGTCCACCATTTCCAGACATTTAGATGATTTTCAATTTTTCATTACTAAAAACAGTTATCGATAACATCAGTTCAGTTCAGTTCAGTCGCTCAGTCGTGTCTGACTCTTTGCGACCCCATGAATCGCAGCACGCCAGGCCTCCCTGTTCATCACCATCTCCTGGAGTTCACTCAGACTCACGTCTATCGAGTCTGTGATGCCATCCAGCCATCTCATCCTTGGTCGTCCCTTTCTCCTCCTGCCCCCAATCCCTCCCAGCATCAGAGTCTTTTCCAATGAGTCAAGATAACATAATATACCCTAAATCTTTATACACATCTGATTATCTGCATATGCAAAATTCCTAGAAGCAGAATTGCTGGGTCAAAGGTCAAAGACAGTTTGAAGATTTTTTTTTTTTAATAGGATGCTACCAACTGGCTGTTCCCACAGACTATCCCAATTCATATTCCTTCTGGAATCCACAATAGAACCTAGACACTTCATCTTAGTTGAGAAAAAGAATGGAATCTTTTGCTTAGAAAAGGTTTCATACATAGACTTTTTTTTTTAATTGGGGGCTAATTACTTTACAATATTGTGGTGGCTTCTGCCATATATTCACATGAATTAGCCACGGGTGTCCATGTGTTCCCCATCCTGAACCCCCCTCCCACCTCCCTCCACATCCCATCCCTCAGGGTCATCCCAGTGCACCAGCCCTGAGCACCCTGTCTCATGCATCGAACCTGGACTGGTGATCTGTTTCACATATGATAATATACATGTTTCAGTGCTATTCTCTCAAATCATCCCACCCTCACCTTCTCCCATGGAGTCCAAAAGTCTGTTCTTTACATCTGTGTCTCTTTTGATGTCTCGCATATAGGGTCATCGTTAACATCTTTCTAAATTCCATATATATGCATTAATATACTGTGTTGGTGTTTTTCTTACATAGATTTTGTGATATGAACTGCTACTAAGAATTTATTTTCCCTTTCTCTTTAGGGGATAAAGTCATTGTAATCCAACAGGAGTGATCTCTGAAATAATATAAGACTTCTTCCCTCTTAACTTTTTTTTTCCCCCCTGAATATTACCTTTTAAGAATCTGCATTAAAAAAAAAAACAAAATGCCTTTTCTTTTCCGAGTCCTTTGACTGTATAGATCAGTGATAGTCTTTTTCTTCCCACAAAACTGAAATAGGCAATTTAATCTTTTAGGTCCCTGTGAGGCCTTAAGATACCATAACCTCTTTAAGAGATTTAATTACTAACCTAAGAATTAAGTCCTTGGCTTTCTCAGATATAGGCACCTCTGGAGGAAATACCAGAGTTTCTTTCCAGTTCATCACTTTCCTGTATGTTTCTTGAGGTGTTTCAGAGCAGAAAGGTGGATATCCTAAGTATCACAAGAAATAAGGTTTCATTAGCCTTTTATGATCAAATTTGCTGCACCTATTATCTACATGTCACAAAAAAACAAAATAGCCCTGAGCACTCTACTTAACAATAAAAAAACCCCACCATTCATCCATTTACAATAAAATGGCTTATAAAGTCAACAAAATAAAGGATTTAAAGCATTGCCCCTCTTTCACCTAAAAGGTCACGCAGATACAATTTAGATACCTGGGAATTCTGGTTAAATGCCTCCTTCCTGACACAGGATCCCTAGAGAGCTCACTGATATTTATCATTGTGTATTTAACATTGGGGGATGCCAGAAATCAGCTTAAAGAGTTCAGATATTTTAGCCCATAATATCTACAGTATGTTCAATCAGTGGTGCTCTGATTTACATGGTATGTACATAAATGAATAATAAAACGTACCTATTAGCATTTCATACATAATTACTCCCAAAGACCACCAGTCACACAATTTGTTGTAACCAGTCTGCATGAATACTTCTGGAGCAATGTAATCTGGTGTCCCAACTGTTGAATATGCCTGCAAAGGAACAGCTTGTCAAACCAGTGTCCTCAATATATATATATATATTTTTTTTTTTTTGAAAGATCTGAGTATGGCTCACTACTAGAAAAACTAAAATATACAGAAGCTAATTTTGAATCTAATATGTGTTTTGCATGTTTATCATGTATAAGGCTTAGTGAAAGGCATGGAGTCAGATAATATGTTAAGACATGATTTCTGTCCCTAAAGAGCTCAACTAAGTTATTTATGTATTCAGTCCTAAATCCATTCCAAAAAAGAATAAAAAGGATGTGTTCAGTCGGCCTGGCTTCTCCACTCGATACTTGCTCTCAGGCAAGTTATTCAGCCGTTTTGAGCCTCAACTTCTGCTTACATAAAACTGGACTAATAACTCTTGCCCTCACAGAGTGGGTACGAAGATGAAACAAGCAAAGGAATGTGTCTGTAAACCACAGCCTCCCATATAAAGATCAGTTATTTTCATCATAAACTCATTTCCAGGGTACTGCTTATCTATTAGAAAGCAATGCAGTTTTTCATTCTTAATTAATATAAAATCTTACAAAAACTTTCTTTAAGGCAGCAATTTTCTATTACAGGTAGTAGTACTCTAGGGATCATTTGAAAATGTGTAACAGCAGATTTTGACATTTCTATGATCCACGGAAGGACATGATTGGCATTTAGTGGCAGGGGATATAGGCTCTAAAGGAATTTCCTGCCCCAAACACCAAGAGTCTGCTCTATTTCGTCACTGGAAAATACTGATGTAAGTCATGATGATAGTCACAAGAATAGTAAAACCTGCACATGAGTAATGATTGTGAATACTCTGTAATTAGGGGGTACAGAATTTCCACCATTCCCTTTAAAAGTAGGAAATACTGCAATTCTCTTCTCAATCGTAAAATCTGATCTAAAAGTGACACACTTAAAAGTAGAAATAATATTCTGTCATTAATGCATAGCTCAAAACATTTTAAAAATATTTTTGAAAACTTTAAAACACCAAAATGTTTTACAAGCACAAAAAGTTTACTTGGACTAATGAGAGAATGAGCTCAGTGATGCAAAGGTCATTTTATTTGCTTTGAGAGGGTACCAGACTCTTGCCTTTCAGTCTGTTTACCTTCCTGAAGGACTGCTGAGTAAGTTTCCCTTCATCACTTGGCAGAATTTAACAAATATTTATAGATATCTGTCGATATGTACCAGGCATTGTATAAGAAGTTAGGAAATTAAAGTCAAAAGGCACATTCGTAACCTTGACAATGTTCACAGGATAAAAGGAAAGAGGAAAAAGGACAAATGATTCTAATATTTGCTAAGTAAGGAAGAGAAAGCTTGTAGGGTTAAAAACAGACAGTGCTGCTGGGCATTAAAGGAGTCATCACGTTTATTTGCGGTAAAGTCCGCTTTTCAATTCCATTTTATTGTAACACTGTTAACATGGCAACAAACTTTACGTTTACTTTGTCTGTAAAGTTCTTAGAAACACACAATGACCTTACTTATGCTGGCTGATATTTGTTCTATCAGGACAGGTAGGGAAAATGGAAACATGAATACCACTCAGCATTTACCGCAATTTACACTCATCTCCCAGGCGGTGCTAGAAGTAAAGAAACCCGCCTGCCAATGCAAGTAGACAGAAAAGACACAGGTTCGATTCCTGGGTTGGGAAGATCTCCTGGAGGAGGGCATGGCAACCCACTCCAGTACTGGGGAGCCCCATGGACAGAGCAGCCTGGCAGGCTACATACAGTCTACACGGTCGCACAGAGCCAGACAAGACAAGTGACTTAGCACACTCACACACTCATCTCGGTGAGTTTTATAGAAAGTGCTAGTACTGGTAAACAAATACATGATCAGAGATATGCTTGATAAAATACTCTGAAGTGAAATCATAAAATATAAAAGTGGCATTTTCTGATATAGGAACGGAAATGTTATAGAAAAATTAAGAAAACCATACGATCTCAGATGGCTTTCCTGGTGGCTCAGAGGTTAAAGCGTCTGCCTGGAATGCGGGAGACCCGGGTTTGATCCCTGGGTCGGGAAGATCCCCTGGAGAAGGAAATGGCAACCCACTCCAGTACTCTTGCCTGGAGAATCCCATGGAGGGAGGAGCCTGGTAGGCTACAGTTCATGGGATCACAAAGAGTCGGACACAACTGAGCGACTTTACTTACTTACTTACTATACGATCTCAGAACAAGCTCTATCACTGCTAGGAAGTAAGAACTAATTATTGTGAAGCTCTAAATAATAAAACAAATACCAAATGAGATTTTAGGGCCAGGGCCCCAGATCCTTTCTTCCAGATGTGGCTACTTACCAGTTGTCTCCTATTCTTCTTCCACGTTTCTGCTTTCCTCTTTGAGTTCATGTTCTGGAATGCTAATTTCAATGAGACAGAATTGTAATTATGAGGGAAAAACTCTTACCAAAAAACAAATTCACATACATGCATTGAAAACACACCAGTTAAAGGGTTGAGGAGAAGGAGAGAAGCTTCAGTTCTCAACAGTCCTGGATTAAACCAGCTGGACTACTTTAACTCGAAAAAAAAAAAAAATCCAACTTACAGAAGTCACTTGGTGGATTGTGGGTAAGATTTCTGTAGAATTCAGTCCTATGAGCCTTCTTTAATCCCGTGCACAAACCAAAATCAGATAATTTTACATGACCCTAAGGAAAAAAAGGAAAAACCTCATAAAATCATTAGAGACAAAAGACTTACTTAAAACTCTTCTAAATGCAATCATAAAAATTCTTAGCTTAGAACTCCTAGAGGTGAAATGCAAAATTATCAATATTTGATGTTGATTATCTTAAAGAGAAATGGAAGATGATAAAAAGACAGCCAATTTTCCCTTGATGTCATTTCACTTCAAGGGCTCTCTCCTACTGTACCAGTTTATGAAATAATGTAGGTTAGCAGTCATATAAATTGCAGTTGCCCATTTCCAATCACAAAATCACCCCTCTTACAGCATAAAACAATCAGTGACCTAGTAATTCACCAGTTTATTCACATGCCTTGGCATCTAACAAAAGGTTGTCTGGTTTAATATCCCGATGGATGAAACCCAACTGGTGGATCGCATCTATTGCCAGAACAGTCTCTGAAATGTAGAACTGTGTTTCCTCTTCTGTCAAAGTATCCTTCTTCATTAGCAATGTCATCATGTCACCTAAGTAAATGAGAGTTAAGTACCTTGTATTAGTAATGCCTCAAAAGGGGGAATGTTTTGTAAAAGATGTCTTTGTAATACACAATATAAGCCTCATTTCTGCATTTTATGATCTACCCAGAGTACTTCCAACCATCTCTAGGGCCAAATAAAAAAAAGTCTCATTAAGGAGAAGTTTCATGACATGCAATGGTTTTAAGGTAGAAAATATGTGAAATCAAATCACAGCAGAACTGATCATGATATAGTATCTACCATTCAACTCCCAGAAATAAGTTGCTGAGGAAAAGATATCAAACCGGGAAAATGAATGCATGTAAGCACATCTGGAAATGGAATATATCCTTTCAAATTCAAGTTTCAAAAGCACTCAGCACTCTTTGGGCCAACAAAGATATTGTTCCACCAAGAGGGTCACTTCTAGACATTCTTGTTCCCAAGAAATTTTGCTCTTTTACAAGGGACAAAGAAGAAACACTGGTAAATTTACAACTCAAAATTGACAACTGTTAATATGGTGCTTCAAGTCTTTAAAAAAAAAATACCATGCAAATTCTTCATCCTCTGTTTCCATTTTATTTCCCTTCCCCTTTTTGTTGAGTTGCCATTATCATGGATTTGCTTTGGTGTGTATTCTTCCAGCTTATTTTTGAAATGTTTTCAGATGCATATATATTAATCTATGAATTTAGAGTCTTTTTTATGGTTTTTAAAATTACATAAGTGATATCAACTGTACATATAAATCCACAGCTTGCTTTATCTCTCTTGATTTCTGAGATCTTACTGTTGAAACAAATACAGCGCCTGACTTTTAACTACTGTAAAATATTTAATGACATAATTATGCCATGTTTTACTTATCCATTCTTCTACTGATGGACAGTCATCTTGCATCTATGGTTTCACTCTTATGACACTGCTGCCATGAGGCCTTTTGTGCACATGCGGGGAAGAATCCCTGACTGTAGCACACATGTCTTTTTAACTTTCTTGGTGTTTCTGAACTGCTCTCCCCAAGAGTCAGAGATTCCGCTGCACAGATGAGAGGCCAGGTTTCCCCACAGCCTCATCAGACTATTAATGTTTCTACCAATCAGATGGTTGAGTGTGAAATGGAATCTCATTCTTGTTTTAATTTGCATTTCCCTGAATATGAGTAAAGCTGAACACTTTCTTAAGAGTTCTATTCCTTACACTGCCTATCATTTGCCCACTGGGTTGTCTGTCTTCTTCTTTGGTGACTTGTTCTCAACTCTAGACTTGCAAAGATCTAAAAAATTATATATAGTAAAAGGATTAATAATAATTAAAATGTGCCAGCTTTATCATTTCTTCAAAACAATCTGATCTGCAGTTCAAATTAGTATTATTATGGGAGGAATGATTAGAAAATTATGACTGTGTAAAACCTCAGAGCCAGAGGTATAAAATATCCCTAGCTTATTGATTTATATAATCAATAAAATCATAGTTAGATATAAAGATGTGCTTGTGTTGGCCTGTCATTGCTATTACGTTTGCTTTTACCTCCAGGGAGAAATTCCATGATTAGATAAAGGTTCCTCTTGTCTTGAAAACTGTAAAACATCTTCACCACCCAGGCACCATCTGCTTCTACCAAAATATCTCTTTCTGCTCGGATATGGGCCACCTGGATGAATGTATTTTGAAAAAATAATTGTAATACGTTACACATTTTTCAAGCTTACTTCTTAACAATTACCATATTCTCATTAAATATGGAGAAGTTCAGGAAACAGTTTATTTTAGCTGATATCTTTAGGTCTGAAGAGGTGGGATCACAAAGGGAAGCTGAGAGTTTTCAGATAGAAAAATGATTAGTCTAAAGATTTTCTAACCAGAATCTTCACCTAACCAAGGATCTTGGCTTTGTCAAATAAATTTAAGGTCCTGGTCTGACTTTTATTAAAAGTTAAGTAGTTAGCAATGCCCTATAGATTGGTATGACAAAGTCAGGGTCCTCAACAAACTATTTTTAATTGTTACCAGTCCAACAAAGGGCCTAACTTGGCCTTTAACTACTAGGTTGTTTTAAGAAGTTGAAACATTTATAATAATCTTATATTATTTTGTTATAATAAACCTTTATAATATCCATAAACATAATCTACAGCAAATTCTTATATAACTTTTTGGGATTTTGCTACTGACTTTTGTCAGACACATAATTACTACAGTTACTATTAAATGAACATTTTGGAGACTGAAAAACTTTATGAACTGAGTGATTTGTGGGGTTGGTACAGTTAATTTTCAGATGTTTTCCCACTGATACACCTATACATTCTTTCTTCAAATTTAATTAACAATAGGATATTTGATTTTATGCTTTTGCTATTTTCACTGTGCGCCATTATGAACTCTGGCCTAAAGCACATGAGGATACAGATTTTGTAAACCTTTTCTTGATAACAAAATATGATCTGCTTAAAATAACTGAGGTTACTGTATTACGGTCTGATACAGTAATGCACAAGAATAAACATTAAAAACTTGTTTTCTGGCATCAAAAAACTTAAAATTTCTTTGGACCTGTTTCATAAAGTGAAAAATTATATTGAAATTCCTACCTACCACCTTTTACAAAGCATTTTCAGATGGTAAAGGAAAAACAAACTCTGGTGCTGCCTCTGGTGTTATCAAGATAACTACATCATTAACTTGGCTTGATTAATCATTTTTAAGTATCTTAAAGCCCAATTACAGGCATGTTTTCAAAATGGACCTAGGTTTCTATAGTAGAGGAAGTGCCATGCACAGTAATCTGGAACCACAACAGTGGGGAGATATGTTAGTCGCTTCAGTCATGCCCAACTCTTTGCAACCCCAAGGACTGTAGCCTGCCAGGCTCTTCTATTCATGGAATTCTCCAGGCAAGAATACTGTAGTGGGTTGCCATTTCCTTCTCCAGGGGAGGGATCTTCCTAAGCCAGAGATCGAACCTGGGTTTCACGCATTGCATTGCGGGCTGATGCTTTACTATCTGAGCCACCAGGAAAGCGGGGAGATAAGTTGCTATTTAATTTTGCAGAGTCGTTAGCATTCAAGTTAATGTGATAAAAACTTAAAATAATAATATATTAGAAGTAAGTGGGAAAAAACATTTTTTAAAATGAAATTCAATGGTGACAAAAGCAGATTAATTTAAATAGGGGGAAAAAACAACCCCAAAGTGCAAAACAGACTTGATGTTGGACTACACTGAAGATTCTCCTGCAAAAATTCTAGACCAGGGCTGTCCAACATAAATAAATGCAAACCACGCATGTCACTTTAAGTTTCCTAGTAGTCACACAAAAGATAAAAAGAAATGGGTGGAATTATTTTTAACAATATAGTTTTTGTAACCCCTATATATCCAAATGTTATCATTTCAGCATGTAATCAACAGAAAAGATTATTGAGCTACTTATTTATACTCTTTTTTTGAGGGAGGGGGGACACCAAGCCTTCAAAATTTGGTAGGGCATTTTCCCTTGCACAGCATATCTCGGTTCAGACTAGCTACACTCAAGTGCCCAGCAGCCACATGTGGCCAGTTACCTAAAGACTATGGGCTGGAACTCACTTCTGCCTTTAGTCTTTCCTCTAAAACTCAATCCAGGACCAATCCCATATGGCTTAGTTAGAAGTTTCCTGTTTATCTCCTAATCTTGGAGGCTCTATACCTTGACCCAGATGTTTATTTCCATCATTATCTGTAATTCTCTAACACATCTCAATATCTGACCTCCCTTGCCTTCTAACCTTTTCCTTGTAGATCAGCCTGTGTTCAACAAAACCCCTGCCACCGCATCTCTGAACATTTCTGTCACCTTCTCATCCTGAAAGCAGGCTGTCTGCAGAGAGTCCTGTCTTCCTGGAGAGTGAGTGGTCAGGAATGACCTGCTTTCCCCATCTTTTCTACATTAGAAAACGACACCATCAAGCATCCCATTCCCAGGTACAACTCTGGGAATTATCCCTGATTCTTCCCTCTTTTCTCACGATCCTTGCCCCTCCTCTCCCTCCCAATATAGAGTACGGCTCAGAAAATCCTGCTGGCTCTTCCATGAGATCATCCACTTCATCTGCGACTTTTCTTCCGCTTTATTGTCGTAACCCTGTACTATTGTACAGGGCTTCCCAGGTGGTGCTAGGGGTAAAGAGCCTGCCTGCCAATGCAGCAGACATAAAGAGACTCAGGTTCCATCCCTGGATTGGGAAGATCCCTTGGAGGGAATGCAACCCATTCCCGTATTCTTGCCTGGAGAATCCCATGGACAGAGGAACCTGGTGGGCCACAGTCCATAGGGTTACAGAGTTGGACACAACTGAAGCAACTGGGCATGCACGCACTATTGTGTAAGTCACAATCACATCCTGTCTGCCACTGCTACACACTCTCTCAAGTGTTCTCCCTGCTCCAACTCTTGTTTGTCCTGCCTGCAAGCCATCTTTGTCAAGCATCCAACAGATCAATTCTTGTTTAAGCAAAACAGTGTCTTCCCACTGCATCTGGAGTGGGACCCACACACCATTTCTCAACCACCAAAGCTCTGTGTGATCTGCTCCCTGCCTCCCTCTCCCACTTCATCTCCCACCACTCTTCCCCTCCCTGAATTCTAGCCACAGTGGCTTCTTTCCATCTCTAAACAGACCAAGATTCTTTTTGTTGCAGAGCCTCTGGATCTACCTGATCATAGGTCTCACTCTTTCTCATCAATATTCTCTTTGCAGAGAACCTTCCCTCATCTAATTCTTTCTTCTAAAGCCAGGTCATCTGCATCACTTTATCCTTTTGTAAAATTTGTCTTCATAGTACTCGGCAGACATGACTATTTCAAACAGCTGTCTGCTCATTTTCCCTACAACTGTCAGTGAACAAGATGCAGGTTTCGCCTGTTAATCACTGTATTCCCAGAACCTAGAATAGTATTTGACACATCGTAGGCACCTAATAAATACTTGTTGAGTGAATGGAACAGAAATAAAGTGAAATAATGCAGTGAAAATTCAATTGGGCCATATTTAAATGAAAAATCAGGATCGTACTGTTATGATAACAAAGTTAGTTTAGGTGGGACTAACAGTGCAGTTCAGCTTTAAGTCCAGGGAGGTACCGTCTCCCTCTGCATCCTCCCACGGTTGAGTCTTTCACTAGCACATATACTCACTCAGGTTTCTAACAATGTCTACTCAGGTGGATGCATAAATTAATAGAACAACAACAATCGATGTCTTCAGATTCTTGGTCACCCCAAAATTGCACCAAGTCACAGGAAAGAGGGAGAGAGCTCAGGAGTACAAAATTGGAGGGGTTACAGATTTTGAATGTTAGAGTGTTAGTCGTTCAGTCGTCTCTGACTCTATAACCCATGGACTGTAGCCTGCCAGGCTCCTCTGTCCATGGCATTCTCCAGGCAAGAATACAGGACTGGGTAGCCATTCCCTTCTTCAGGGGATCTTCCTAACTCAGGGATCAAACCTGGGTCTCCTGCATTGCAGGCACATCTTTTACCATCCAAGCCACAAGAGGGGCCCTTTACAGATTTTGAAATACGTGTAATAAAATCAGCAAATTCTTAGGAGACTGGTTTGCTTATTTGATAGATAATAGGGACTGAGAGTGCTGATAACTGTCCTTTACTTTTACTGAAGTCAGAGAAGAGGTACTTTGCTGTGAAATGAAGGTTTGTGTCCTCCCTGAATATTCCTATGGTGATGCACTAAACCCCACTATGACCGGATTTGGAGATGGGGTCCTCTAAGGAGGTAGGTTTAGTGACGTCATAAGCAGGGAGGGTTAGTGTTCTTATAAGAAGAGACTCCAGGGAGTCACTCTCTGCCCTCTGCACACACAAGGAAAGGCTATGTAGGCACTTGGTGAGAAGGCTGCTGTATGCAAGCCAGGAACAGAGCTCTCACCAGCAATGAAACCCTGACTTGCTCCTGGACTTTCAGCCTCCAGAACTATGAGAAAAGAAATTTCTGTTGTTTAAGTCACCCAGTCTGTGGTATTTTGTTATGACAGCCTGAACACACAAGCTAGATTATGAATTTGGAAGAAATTTTAACCAGAGAGAAACAATGAAACAGGCTACCAAAAAATCTATAATCAATTAAGTAGTAAGATGTGTAGCTTTCTCTTTCTTAAAACCCCAGTTTTAACACTTACTCTAACACCTTGCCAGTGGATGTTCTTTTGGTTACATGTGCTAAAGAACTCTTACCTGCTCTTTTTCAAGCATATCAGCTTTTCTCAATATCTTCATTGCATAGATATGGCCTGTATCTTTCTTCTGGACCAGCCGCACCTTGAATGTAAAAATTCATAGCACAAATTTCTATCACTGCTATTTATTTAGGGGTGAAAGGTAGGCTCCTTTAAAGAAAGCAGTGCTGTAATTTGCTGTTGCTGGTTATTTTAGAAATTCTATTAAAATTACACTACTTTAATACACATTTTAACCCATTACACTACCACATATGAAGCTACTATCTTAAGATACATATTTTCAATAACAGCAACTTTAAAAAAGAAGCACACCTCTCCGAACGCTCCTCTTCCTATAACTTTCAGAGACTCAAAGTCATCCAGGCCAAGTCTGGTCCGCTTGAGCCGTAAAAACTCTGTCTCCTTGCGAGCATGCTGTGATCGGCGTAACTTTTTCTGTTAAAAAAGAACATTTTAGGATGATGATTTTTAAAATCAGATTGTTTCAAAGGAAGCCTATAGTGTTAAAAGAAGTGATATATTAAAATGAAGGTAACATATCTTAAATATTATATACTGGTGCTACAATTTATTTACCAAAGTTGAACATTCATTGAGCATGTAAAAAATAAAATCATTTTAAAAATCATTTAAAAATTTTTAGCAATTGATAAATCTTTATTCTTGGGACAGACTCTGTTAAATATTTCATCTTAACAAGTCCATATATTCTTTCATCTATATACTAACTTAATTCAAAAATAAAAATTAAACTTTAGGAAATGCTAATAGCATTCTTTATTTTTCTTTTGGCCATATCATGCAGCATGTGGGATCTTAATTCCACAAACCAGTAATCAAACCCGTACCCCCTGCATTGGAAAGCAGATTTTTAACTGCTGGACCACTGCGGAAGTCCCATAATTTCTGATATTCATTTTTTACTGTTAACAAATCTACTAGGGAATTGTGTCAACTCCCTAATTTCCAAGGCTGCTCTCTCAGACACTGAAATGACACAGCAGCAATATTTCCATATAGACTTATTTATGGTAGAATTTATTCTTGGGCAGATTTTTTAAATAAAGTGCTTGAGAGTTGGCATATAACTTATTAAAAATATGAAACTGCAACAACAACAAAATAATTACACAAAGAATCCTTTAAAATATCCAAGTCAAGAATTCTACAATTCATTATACAAAGATTACAAAAAATACTATTAAAGAAAAATTATGAACTACCTGAAGCTTACACTAGGAATGAGCATTTATTTAATTGTTCTAAACCTTGCTTTTCCTTCCCCTCATGAAACAAAATTCTGCTTTTTGACATAGAATTATGTCAAATTAGCTCAACCTAGTAGAGGTCACATAAGACTCTTGAGAGTCCCTTGGACAGCAAGGAGATCAAACTAATCAATCCTAAAGGACATCAACCCTGAATGTTCATTGGAAGGACAAATGCTGAAGTTGAAGCTCCAATATTTTGGCCACTTGGTGTGAAGAGCTGACTCACTGGTAAAGACCCTGATGCTGGGAAAGATTAAGGGCAGGAGGAGAAGGGGACGGCAGAGGATGAGATGGTTGGATGGGATCACCGACTTGGACATGAACCTGAGCAAACTCCAGAGACAGTGAAGGACAGGGAAGACCTGGCGTGCTGTAGTCCATGGGGTTGCAAAGAGTTGGACACAACTTAGCAACAGAACAACATAATAGAGGTCACACAGAACAAACAAAATCAGTGAGAAAATCAAGCCCCAGTTCATCTTCAACTGAACCCTATCAAACATGCAGAGGTTCAGGTCTGAGAAAGAAACAAGTCAAAATGACTGAAACGGTTCAGAAGCACTGTTCCTAAATGTAGTTCAAGATATAACCACTGAATAAACCCTTCCTCCCACTGTGTGCAACTGTTTCCAAATTGGTAAAGTGAATTATTAATTAGAAATATGCAAGGATGCATCATCAACACAATGGAATTCTGATACCTCTAACAAAGTCTACAAAAATAAAATCAGGAAATTATGTCTTCAATCTAAACACCTTTAAAACAGCTAAATGAAGTCACACCAATGGTGAAAATAGTGAAGACCTTCTTTGTTTAAAAATGCCTTTTGAATCAATAATGTTGAAAAATGAATTATTAGTAAAACAAAAGGATAGCTCAGAAGTAACTTGTTATAAATTCTGACTCTAATTTAAAAAGGCCACATGGTGGCACTATAACACCATTTTTCAAAGAAACAAAAGACCCTTTTAAAAATTACATGCATGATTAAATATAAGAATTCTGAAAGGCAGGCTGGATTTCTGGCTTTATGGGTTTAACAATGTACAGTTAGATGCAGATTCAGAAACTTGTCTAATCTGAATGGAAAAGACCTCATCACAATTTCATAAATTATGCTCAAAGTTGACAGACAAGAGAGGCAGTCAAAGAATGTAATGCTTATCACTATTTGACAGGTTTATGTAGTCAGGAGACGGCTTTTAAATGGTGAAAGGGAGATCACAGTGTATGGAATATACAATCCTATGAAGAAGGGAAATCACCTATGACACTGTCACTTGAAAAACAAAAAAACCTATCAAATATCAAATATCAAAGTCCATGTTGTAGTCCAAAGAGAGTTGAAACAAGTTCACATTTCTTAAAAAACTGATGAAAAAAGCATGTTGATATATCTGCTCACAACTTGTGTAAATCAAGTCATCTTGGAAAGCAAGTAACGTTGTAATCATATTTTTGGTAATCATATTCTTTCCTCTTGAAGACAACAGAAATCTACGGGCAGGCTTAACATTTCAAGGCTCTCTTGCAGCTTAAACTTGTACAGTTTGGTTTTTCCTTACAGAAAATAATATTCCATGTTAGACAGGATTAAAAGGAGATGAAACTAGAAATACACCATTTTCTTTTTTTTTTTACTCCATTTCTCTTCAAATGGGTGTTCCTCAAACACTCATTTTGCAGGGCGCTCAATTTTTGTAGAAGACAGTGTACACAGAAGTTTTAAGCTATGGGGAATACTTCAGGTAATAACTTCATCTCTTATAAATGCTTTTCATGGCCACATTATATATGGTTTAGTTTTCACAACTAACTTTCATAAACTATTTCACAAGTTAGTTTCTATTACAGAATGCATTAAGGATGAATTTATTTTTATAAAACAACTTTACTTTGGATCCACCCCACATAAAGATAGTTTCAGCACACTGTACATTCCTTCAGAGATCGCGTCTATTTGTGACCGTCTAGGGCTTAGAAACGGGCCCAACAAGGAGCATTTGTGGAATTCTAATATCTTCACTGAAAATTTTAGATGTTTTATACATGGTTATTTTAGGCCACTGAGAACTTTTAGGGGTAAAATCATCTCACATTTTCTGTGAGTTATTTAAAGAGAATTAAAGAGAACAGTTCTAGACGTACTTAGCCCCTCCTGGTGTGGATGAGAGGCTATACTCAATGCTTACATGCATCTGATTTGGCCCCTAAGTTGTTTTTAAATCATTCTAATAACTTGCCAATATTTTAAAATGGCAAATGATTTCATACAAGTCCAGATTTCCAGCTTCTCTTGAAAAGCAGAACTTGGCTTCACTGGGCCAACAGGATATCCCTGAAACCAGGCCACCTCCATCCACCCCAGTGCCAGTCATGGGAAACTGGTATAATCAGGCTGGTGGTCTTGTTTTCTTTCAGCAAAGTGAAAAGTGGTATTCTTTATTAAAAGATAAACTGTGAGGAGAAAATCTTTAGAACAAGGCAAAAAAAAAATCTATTTCTCCATGGAAATAAAAAAAAAGTGAATTAAATATGCAAAATATATTAGATCAAAAGACTAAATGTCCCTAGGAAACCAATGTGACCAGCTTCTCTTGTTTGATACTTGCTTGGCCTTTGGACATCTGCTTTCATATAGTTCATTTTTAAAGTGCAATATTCTGCACATATTCATTACTTTGAATGTACCTCTTAACAATCATGTAAATTCTACCTATTTCTTTAAGATTCAAATCAACTGTTAATTCTTCCGTGAAACCTTTTCTGATCCCCTGAACTAAGAAAAAAACTCTCCATATTTTCAAAGTTTGCCACATTCTATCATGTATACCTATTTGTATACATACACACAGGTAACCTCTCCTAATCTATAAACTCTTTAGGGAGAGATCCACTGTCCATTTGTTCATTTATTTACCAAATATTTATCCCAGCCCTCTGCCAGCCCGGATCACGTAATGCTGAATAGACGCCACAGAGTTTCTACTCTGGGAAGATGGTTTTAAGGTTGCCTCAGGGACAAGAATAGTGTACTATCTCAGTGGACGTGTTGCCTAGAAAGAGAGAGAAACATCTTGAAGAATAGTGGAACTCAGGCAGGCAGAAGGAAGAGTTCCAAGCAGCAGAGATGCACAGAAGAAAGTCTACAGGCAGGAGCAAGGAAATGAAAATAATTCAATCCCACTGGGCAGCCTGGTGGTGGGGTGACAGGAGACAAGGTGAGAGAAAGGGAAGCAAAAGCCAAATTATAAAGGGACTTGTATATCCACTCACACTGAAGAGTTGGCCTTATCCTGAGAGAACATGGGAGCCAGTGAAGGGTATTAAACAGGAGTGACTTGGTCAGATCTGGTTTTTGACAGGTAACCCTGGTTGCAGTGTATAGGAAAACTGGGGGTGGGAACACGGCTGAGAACGCAAGACAGACTAGCTGCGGGCAGTGAGTCTTCAGGTGAAATACATGGTCATTTACACAACTGGGTTCCTGGCACCAGACTAGTGAACCAGGAGGTTTTAAGAAACATGCAGGAAAATTTTAAAGATTTGGCAATTAACTGATTCTTCTTGGAGCCCTCTTTTCTTACTCCTCAGACCTAGAATACTGTAGATACTATTCTCTGAATATATGGTATTAGAATTTTAAAAAAAAGCTTCCCCCTTTCAAAGATTTCCATCATAGCAACACAGTAAGAAGACCACATACAAATATTAAACCCACACTATCTAAATTATAAGATCATGTGTGCATTCTAAGTCACTTCAGTCATGTCCAGCTCTTTGTGACCCCATGGACTGTAACCCATCAGGTTCCTCTATCTGTGGGCTTCTCCAGGTAAGAATACTGGAGTGGGTTGCCATTCCCTTCTCCAGGGGATCTTCCTGATCCAGGTATCGAGCCCGTGTTCTCTTATGTCTTCTGCATTGGCAGGAGGAATCTTTACCACTAGCGCTAATACTTGAAAAAAGCCACTGGGGTAGCTTTGTACAGTTATTATAGTTTTCCCCTTTTTATTGAGAGATAATTGACATATAATATTGTGTAAGTTTAAGGTATACAATGTGGCAATTTTTCCCCCTACGCTTTGGCCATGCCATGTGATCCGTAGGATCTTAGTTCCTCAAAGAGGGATCAAACCCAGATACTCAGCAGTGGAAGCATGGGGTCCCAATCACCAGGGAATTTCCTACAATGTGATGACTTGATACAAGTGAATATATATTGTGAAATGTGGACCACAATAAAGTTAGTTAACACATCCATCATGTCACATAACTAAATGCTATTTTTTTTTTTGTAGTGAGAACATTTAAGATTTAGCGACTTTCAGGTATATAACAGAGGCATTAGTCATAGTAATTACAGCTTACATTACCTCTTCATCTGCTAATCCTTCTTCTTCCATAGCCACTTCTAATTTCTTCTGCCTTTTTAGAAGAAAAAATAATTTAAATTTAAATGTGTTCCTAAGTATTTCCATTTAAGAAATGTACATTTATTTTTTCAAGTTTATACTTCAGATTGCTATGCTAAAAACCAAATCTTTCAAGTTGAATCAAAGTAATCACTAGAAAGAGTGATTATGTGTGTGTGTGTATATATATATATATACACACACACACATATAAATATTTCTTTTTCAAAATATAAGCCCAGTCCAGATTTAGCTGTCTTATACTAGTCAAATGAGTAATTTACTTCTAAAGCTGCCTAAATGAATTGTTAGCAAAGATGACTCATGTTCTAACACGAAAAATTCTGTTGTCTAATGTTCAAACCTCCAAAATCATTAACATTTATCAGCGCTTATACTAGATATATAAAAAGGTAACTCTAGTGACTAAAAGTAAAAATTTTTAAGGTGGATATCTCTAGGCTTCCCTGTGCTTGAACTTTGGTTTTAACGCTTATTTGCTAAAGCTTGTCTACATCCTTCACTTAACCTCTAAACTTGATTTTCCTAATTAATCAAGGAAAGATGTTCAGTGCAATTAAGTATATTTGATTCTACTATAATTCTTGGGAAATTGGAAAGTGATATATGTACATTAAAAAACTAACCCATTAACTACTAGAGTATTTGCATTGCTAGGTATAGCCAAGTTCAGTTCAATATTTTAAAATGTACCCTTGAAGTTACTTAAGCTACAGAGGGACTAGGGGGTGGGCTGAGGGGATGAGTGGTGTTGGTCCATATGGATCAAATGACTGGTAACCAGACAGAAAGCTGGAGTATCCACTTTGCAACTCATTTCCAAATGACTATTAGTATTTCATTTCTATTGTATTGCCTTTTTCCCCCTCTAATGATAAACCTGAGAGAGTTTTCCTAATTAGTTTTGCAGCATACTAGAAAAAGACTAACTTTCAAAGATTTATCCATAAGGGTTGAGGATTGAAACCATGATGTTTATGACAATATACCCCAAGGGAAGCTCTTTCCTAAACCACTGTTAAGATCCTTTTTATTTCTTATGGAAAATTCATAACAAAACTATCTAAAGCCTGTTCATAAGTCAGCTGTTCATAAGAATATTCTCCACTTACTTCCTCAATTCTAGTAATAAGCACCTACCTTGGTGCTAATCACACTGATTTTTATCTTTTGTTTACACATGATTGCCCAAGGCCAACCCTTTGAATGGACTAAGTTCCTGATACTGGACTCTGTGTCTGCCATCATGCCCCTCTAGACACCAGAGCTGCTTGGTGAATGATCTGAGTTTTCTTCTCTGCAAGAAGAATCCAGATAGTCAGAGGACCATTATCACAGGAGGGACTATCAATATACAAACAACTTTATTCTTCTGTCAAATCCCTACGCTCGCCTTCTAAAGCCAACACCTCAGTAACTTATCCTTCCTTCTGGGGAGAGATGCAAAAACTTCCATCTGTTTCCATACCTAAATGAGAAGACCCACAGGCTTCTCTTGTCCCTTCTTAAAACACAGTTTCCTCCTGAAATGATCTTAAGCTTTGTACTGATTGGTACTTTATTTGGCTTATGCATTTATCCAATTAATTAAGCCTAAAAAATCCATCACATGTTCCTTAAAGTACAAGCTTTTAGAAAACATGAGCTATTTAATTTGACTTCCATGGCACTTACCATGCTTTTTTAAAAAACTAATTTTTATATCTATTTTCTTTTGTTTAAAACTTCCCTGGTGGCTCAGATGGTAAAGTGTCTGCCTACAATGCGGAGGACTCAGGTTCAGTCCCTTGGTCAGGAAGATATGGAGAAGGAAATGGCAACCCACTCCAGTATTCTTGCTTGGAAAATCCCATGGACGGAGGAGCCTATGGGCTACAGTCCATAGGGTCGCAAGAGTCAGACACAACTGAGCAACTTTACTTTCTTTCACTTTCTTCTTTTGTTTGGGAACAGAAGGCAAAACTGAGTTACTTTAAGGTTTCAGCAATAAAAGACAATAATGAACCTTTAAGCCAGCATTGACTTCCTTCTCTCACATTCCTTATCTGGGTAGCTGCCATGTTTTTCCCATCTTTCTCACTGAAAAAGATGGTAACTTAAGTGACCATTGAAAAAATATAGGACTTTCCTTCCTTGGTTCTCTTTTACTTCATTCAGTCTCCCTTGATGATCTGATCACTTTCAGACTTTCATTATATTTACAATTACAGTAATTTCTTATATGTTTTATTTCTAACTTATGGTGTGGTTTCTACTTGTACTTACTTTTAGGTATTTCAGTTTTTCTTTTTCCCTTGCTTTCTTCTGAACTTATTTTTCCCCTAGCTCTTTTTTTCCTTCTATTAATTTGAAAGTTACAAACTAATTTTATTCTTTTAGTGGCCACCCTAGAAATTATAACAAGCATTCTTAATTTGTCAAAGCTTGAAATTAATCAATCTTTACTCCTGTCTATGTTGTATCCCTATCCTTAGGACACACTGATCTCTAAGAACAATTTAATTCCACTTCCCTCCTGATAGTCTCCCGTATAAAAATACTTTAGTTCTGTTCTTTAAAATATCTAAGATAGTATCATTATTGTTGAACTTTTCTTATACAGTCATTTTGGCTGAGATTTATCTACATATTTACATTTAGATCCTCTGAGTATGCTCACTTGCCTTCTGCCTAAGCTGAATCTTTTGGAATTTCTGCTGATGGTGAACTCAGTTTAACTCACCTCTGTTCCATTCTCTTTCCTCTAGGAATTTTGATCAAGGACACATTTACTCTCCTCACTAGTCTCTACCTTTCTTAGCTCTCTTTTATATTTCCTTCCTCTAAGCTGACTTCTGAACAGTCACTTGAGTTTCACTTTCCAGTTCTGTACTCTCCCCAGCCATGTCTAATCTGTAGTTAGACCCACCCAAAACTACATCCAAAACCAGATTCTTCCCCTCGAGTTCTATTTCACTAAGTTACACCACTCTCTGTTTGCCCAGGTGTGAAATTCCAGAGCCAGCATTGACTTCTTTCTCTCACATTCCTTATCTGGGTAGCTGCCATCTTTCTCCCATCTTTCTCACTGAGTTCTTCCTTACTATTGCTGTCATAACCCTAAGGCTAGCCTACTTTCCACTGGCTGGGACTACATCCTTTCCTGTTTCCAATTTCTCCTCCCACAATCCATTCTGTACAACACAACTAAAGTGATCTTCCAGAGAAGCACCTGTGATCATTTGCATCTTCTGTTCAAAATTTTTCAAGGCTCTTTACTTGAAAGAGCCTTTACTTTAGTCCACAGGAGAATAGCTTTGATCTGAAGCATCCAAGGCTCGCAGGAAATGGTAAAAATCTAGCTGGAGCTAACTTGGACAATGCCTGACCTGGTAACGTGCTTTCTTCTGTCTCCAGTACCCTCCCTCCAGCTTGTTAACCTCTCCCTTCTCCCTTTCATGCATACTGAACAGTACTCTTCCTTAGGGGCTCTGTTCAAATGCCACCAGCCTTGATGAAGCCTTCCCAGCTGCCTTTGTCAAAAACAACCTCTCCTTCCTTCACCCTTCCCAAGGGGCACACTTTTCACCCTTTCATATAATATTCATGTGCATTATCTTCCTTATGTAAGTTTTCTGAAGGCAAAATAACGTCATTTTTAAAAAAACTCTCTCATTCCCCCTGATATACACACAACACTACAGATGTTTCTGAATTAAAAGCAGTCATTCATTAATAAGCTCTCTAAAAGAAAGTTTCTTAAAAAAGAAAATATAAAGATATACCATAATCTCATGGTCAGAAACATTTTGTTTAAAACATCAATTAACATAAGATATAAATATATTGGTGCCAGGACAAGACACTATTCTGTGAAGGTAAAACAAGTAACCAAGTACACTGTCATTATGGGAAACTTAAAAGCAGCATTCAAGGATCCACAATATTTATATTATTAACGGACAACATATTTACATCCCACTTGCAACATAATAGCTTATTTAACTACACAGAAAATTTTGACCAGCCTTTACTATACCTGGTTTCTCTCTCTTCATGCTGTAAAATCAGGTTGCTGTAAAAATTCTCCAATGTGAGCTTGGCGACAGTCACTCTTTCCCGAGTATGGTTGCTCATAGGAAAGGTGGTTGTAGACCCTGCCGTCATTGCCATAGTAACAGAAACTGGAATGACACAGAGACACAAATTATTTCATAGGAAAAGAAAACTTTCTATCTCTTTTAACAAACTCTAGAAATGGCCTGATTTCTACTAGGCAACAACACTGTACCCTAACAGTTAAGACACTAGAGTCTTTCACATTATAAGTAAAATAAAGAAATACAGTATTTAGTAAATATAGCAAAGAAAGATAAAGATACACCATTCCCAAAGCAACAGAAATGAGTTCTGTGCTGGCAGATGTAAATCACACTAAAGAAGCACCAGCAGTAGTCCACACACAATATGAACACGTACACATACATACTCCACCAGTCACTCAAAACAAGAAAGGTTCAATCAATTTTGTGGTTGTCTCACTGATTACTAAATAATTCACAAGATTTTGCTAATACTTATGACCCAATAAACACACATCCCCAAAAGAGTTAACAAAGTTTAGTTAAACAGAAAGAAGTAGTTTCTGCCATATAAATTGTATGAATCAATTAGTGTTGTATCAAATATGCACACGAACATCTGTCAGAGCAATTCTTATGGGTATTATGTTTTAGGGAAAAACTACTTTTAGAAGCAAACCCCTTTGGCCACGTTGCACAGCATGTGGGATCTTGATCCCCTGACTTGTGCCCCCTGCGCTGGAAGTGCAGGCTTAACCAAGGATGCCCCAGAAACAAGCCCCTCTGAATGGAGTCCATGGATGCCCTATTTCATCCTGAATCCTAAGTCATTCCTAATAGTGTTAGGACAAAGTCTAGTACACTACTCTAGACTGGTAGGTCCATTTCATTTTCAGATGAAACTCAAATGCCTGTAGGAACCAGGCAGGAAACAAAAACATATGAATCAAGTCAGGTGACAACAGGGAAGGTCTGTGGTCTTTCCTGGACAATGTTTGCTTACTTTAAAGTCATTCAGGTGCCAACTTTTAAAAACCATTGAGCCAGCCAAGCAAAGTACTGGTTTAAAGAAGATGATGTGACGACTTCCCCGGAGTTCCAGTGGTTAAGACTCCATGCTTCCACTGCAAGGGGCACAGATCTGGTCCCTGGTTGGGGAACTAAGATCCCACATGCTGTGTGGCGTGGCCAAAAAACAAACAACAACAACAAACCAAGAAGAAGAAGATAAGGTAGACAATTAGACAAGATAAGGAATGTTAAGACTGAACTCTGGTGGCTGCTATAGGTGGGCACTGACCCTAGAAACTTGCTCACCATAGTCCACATCTAGACCCCACTGCCCCCCCAAAAAACCCCAAAACAAGAAACCTAGAATGGCTCCATACATTAAAGAAGCTTTTGCTAATCTAGATGGGAGATCATTACAGACCATACGAGAAGATCCAGATTGCCAGGGTAACTATCCAACACTGCATTAATAGCTAAAAGTATTCTCCTAAATCTGACACCTACCCCCAACACCAACCTCTCGTTAACTAACTACATCAAGACACAGAGCTCTAGATATAGACCTGAACTGAACTGCACTCCAGGGATCTCATTCTTCACGTGAAACAAGTCATACACAGGTTGAAATTTAATTATGGCAAACTCCCAGTTCCGCTATTGTCTTAGTGAGTTTATACCTCAATCTACTGCTTGAACCTCATTATGTCTAAAACTGCACTTATTATTTTAACATCATAAACTTGTTTCTCTGCTAGCTACTCTAAATCTTTTTATAACAAGAAGCTGATCACTTTACTTGTTTAAAATTGTTCATGGCATGTACAGCAAGTCAAATGAGCTCAGCAAGATAAATAAGGACAACTCATACACAGACTGCTGATATCTATCAGAAACTTTATGAGAGTTTATTCATAAATTCCCCCTTTTTGCCTGAGGCTTTAAGACCATGGCACTCTCAAGCATTTCTTTCTCACAACAGCCCAGTAAAGAAAGGAAATGAAACTTGGAAAAGTCATCTGGTGAGCTTTGGAGTCCCACCCCACCTATCTCCAATCTGCCCTTCTGGGCTTATCTGCTGCCCTTCCGCACCACTCACTTGGCCTTTTCATACCTCCAAGCCCTGGCATGACCTATTCCTGAGCCAGTTCTGTCCTACGCTCTATCTGCAGGGCTACTGCTGATCCGTCACAGCCCAGTGTGACAGAAGCCTTACTGTGGTGACTTCTCTAAGGTTCCCTGCCAGGAGAGACATCAATTTACCAGAAGACACCAAATGGCATTATTTCAAGTGTGCTCTCTGCCACGTGTAACAAATACCCCAGGTACAAGCGCTGATCATGTCATCTGCCTATCCCACTAAACTCGGAGCACTTCTGGGGAAGAACTTGCCCTGATTCGTTCTTGAGCGTTCACCTTGATAGCACTGTATTGGACTCAGAGTAGGTATTACTCAATGAAATGAGTCCACTTATCAAATGGGGGATGGGGTGAAAGAAGAGTTAAAAAATTAGCAAAACTTGCCTATAAAGGGTGGCAACTGTGGAAAAAGAAACTTACTGAACCTTGGAGTCAGATATTTAGAGATCTAATCCAGGTCCTGCAGCTAAATGATCACATGAAAGTGAAAAAGTGAAAGTGAAGTCGCTCAGTCGTGTCCGACTCTTTGTGACCCCATGGTCTGTAGCCTACCAGGCTCCTCTGTCCATGGGATTTTCCAGGCAAGTGTACTGGAGTGGGTTGCCATTTCCTTCTCTAGGGGATCTTCCCAACCCTGGGATTGAACCCAGGTCTCCTGCATTGCAGGCAGATGCTTTACCATCTGAGCCACCAGGGTCCTATTCAAATCACCACAATGCTCTGAACTCAGGTCACTTTCCCCTCAGATCCAGGAATTACAGTACTTGCTCGGTTAGCTCACAGACCTAGTTTAAGGCCATCTGAGATAATACAACATAGAAATTATACAAATGTAAGATATTATTTTAGGCACTTAGTTTACTTTTTAAATGTGCTTTAATAATAGTGAGCATTATTTTTGAAACAATAATAAAATGAGCTCAAGAATTATCCTGGCCAAATGATTTTTGAGCACTAGGCTTGGAATGGTTTCCCAGGTGGCTGAGTGATAAAGAATCCACTTTCCATGGAGGACAAGTAGATTCGATCCCTGGGTAGGAGAGATCCTCTGGAGGAGGAAATGGCAACCCACTCCAGTATTCCTGCCTGGAAAATTCTATGGACAGACCAGTCTGGCAGGCCGCAGTCCACAGGGTTGAAGAGTCGGACACGACTGAACACGATGACGAAGCTTGGAATGCTACCTAAGGCAATGCTGCCCAGTTATCTTTGGAGATCTCAGAAAACTGGGTTCATGGTCTATGTTTCAGGATCAGACGCAGAAAGGTCAAAGAAAGGAAAAGAGGGGATGGGATAGTACAGAGCAAACATCCCCAGTCATGTTTGCTAATTGGCACTTGGGGATTGGTGAGGAAGTGGGGAGCTGGGAGGCTGGCTGGAAGTGGAAGAAGTCAAATAAATTTAGGAAGTCTAGATTATACAAAGTTTTTACTGTATGACTTACCATTACATTGTATTGTTAATGGAATAATATGTATCCTAAATCCTCAAAAAGGCGATAGGTTGACATTTGCAGCAGTATTCGAGGAAACCCCCTTTAGGCATATAAATTTTAAGTTTATAGACAGTTATTTTCAAACACTGGTTTAAAAAAGTGCCTGTTACTTTTTTTAATATTTGGCGGGGGGCGGGGGGAGGAGGACTTAGAAACTCCAACAAAGAGCAATATCTAGAAATCTTAAGAGTGCTTTCTGATTTGTCCAGAATACCTGTAGCTGACAAGAGAATTTTCCCAATTGGTTTGCCGGTCGGCAGGAGGATAAAAGGTCAAGACTCAACTATAGTTATCCAAAGTTTGTACTTTCCTTTCAAAAAGTGAATGGTGAAAAAAACTAATAAATAAAACCTTTTATAATGACCCTTGAAAAAGCACAAAGAAATAACACATCAGTAATGCTCCCAGGTGGCTCGGAGGTAAAGAATCTGCCTGTCAGTGCAGGAGATACAGCAGATGTGGGTTTGATCCCTGGGTCGGGAAGATTCCCTGGAGGAGGAAATGGCAACCCACTCCAGTGTTCTTGCCTGGGATATCTCATGGACAGAAGAGGCTGGTGGAGCTACAGTCCATGTGGTCACAAAGAAGTGGACATGACTTAGTGACTAAACAACACAAATGCTTTTAGAATTCAGAAAGAAGGATATATGATGAACTCAGGGTGTGGCAGCTGACAGGCTGCCAAAGGGCCTCGCAAAACAGGCTGCTCTGCTCTGTCTGCCAAGGAGCAGAGTCTGGCCTTCAGCTGCCAGTGTTCCAGGGCAATCAGGTTATGGAAGCTACTTAATCCTCACAAAGTTCAAAAGAGACTGATAAACAAGACATAATGGCAATTTACAGATTTACACAGTAAGAAACTGAGGAACAAGACACAGATAACTTGCATGTTTTGGCAAACGCACTCTGTTTCTGTAGGCAAGTTAGATGTAAAGACAAGAAGGCTGGTGAGCATGGCATCAAAACAGAGAAGTGTTTATTCAATTCAACTGTTTAATGGCACAAGGAGAAAGTGGAATCTTAAAAAAAAAAAAAAAAAAGATTGACCACTATCTTGCCCAGGACACCTCTGCCCATTCAAAGTGGCAAGAGGAGATGGCCAATATTAATTAATTAATTCTCTGCATCATTAGCTGCAACCTAGAATCCCAGCAGGTCCTATTGCTGACAGGGCTTTCCCAGATGATGCAAAATTAGGGGGCTAGGAGTGGGCAGAAATATTACTGAGCAAAATTTGGGGGGGGGGAATTTCTGTGAAACATAAAGAAGTTGGGGTACTAAAAACAACTCCAAACCAGAGAAAGTGTTTGCATTAGCAGTGCAGAAAAAATGTGAGACAGTTTGAGATAAAGATTTATGAACCTGAAGTCTTTATGAAAGAGGGGTAAACAAAAAGAAGAGAAGGATTCTTCCATAGAAAGATGAAATGAACTTTTAACTCCAAAATCCAGAAGGGATATAAAGCGATGAAAAGAGACTTCCAAACACTACATAATTTAACCATGATCACCATGGTTTTTCCATTCAAATTATACATACATGCAAGTGTATGCCTTGTTTAAAAACCTAATCAGAGCAAAACATATGTCTGTTCATCTCTGTAACAAAATTACAGCACCTGGCAAAGTGCTGAGCACACAGTCTGCATTCTATAAATGATGGTGAGCAACCAAACTCAAAATTAATGGATTTTAAATTATATATGTCTCATATCTAACAATTTCCTTTGGATTAAAAACTACAGTATCATTTGGTGTTATATTAACCTTCAGAAAGACAACTACTACTTGAGAGAGTCAACTACAGAAAAACCCCAAACTCTCTCCCTTAATCTGGATTAAATAATCTCTTTTAGAGATTGGCTTAAAAAAACAAAATAAAACAAAAATCATTACTCTCTAACCAGAAACAAATAGGCTTTATAATATTAAAATTTAGCAAAACTAAGAACAGAAGGGACCAAATTATTACAAAGAATGATCTGGATAACTGGCACTTGTTATACTGCAAATGTATTCCTCTAATGGATTTCACACTGCTCTTTGTCTTTTATTTACTAAAGCCCTTTCTTCAGCCAGAAAAAGAACAGGATATAATTTGCAAGTCTAGAATTCCTGCAGTGATAAAAACAACAGTAGGTGTCCTTGAATTTCCTGTTCATGTGTTTTGTCCAGACTCTCCTATTCATTAATGGAGAAGCTACCAATGGCAGTTCAGCATTCTTTCGTTTATCAAGCCTGAGGAAAGGAGATAACAAATCTGGCACAGGGGCCATCTATAAATAGATGCAGTGTCTCCAAGCATTTACCATCACACTTCTAGAATAGAGAAACAGAGCTGCTTTACCTGACCAGTACGATTTAACCAATGGCTTCACCTTAACTTTCTCCAACTACATTTCAGAGGACAGAGCAGCATTAATGCCTTGGAGAATAAACATTTTCCTAGATTCATCATTAGCTGCAACCTAGAATCCCAGCAGGTCCTCAGGCTGGACACTGCCCTCTGGGTCCCCAACAGAGCAGCCAGTTTCTTTCCTCTCTGAGGTTCCATCTGAAGAACAAGATATTCACTGTCAGGTGAGAGTTCAAGTGCCAATACTAACTTTTATAGTCACATTATTCCCAACCAACATTTTCTGCAAATACACACAATGTGCCCGCGCTGCCAAAGCACTGAGAATATGAAGACTGATCAAACACAGTCCCTGCTCTTGTGGAGTTCATAGTCCTAGGGTGACGCAAGGAAAACTCAAGGAAAAGTACAGACTGAGGTTTAAGAGAGGAGGAGATGCCTCAGTTGACTCTTGTTGGTGATGATCAAAGAGTCCACAAGTCAGATGGCCAGGGCAGAAGGGGAAGAGGCTGAAAGGGCTTGAAATCAACTGACACACTCAAGTGTAGAGAATGGCTTGAGTACATTTGGTGAAATAGCCAAAGATGAAGGTGCAAAGTCAGTCAGGAATCATAAAGTACTTTTCTGGCCATGTTAAAAAATTATCCTGAGTATAAACGGGAGTTGCCTAAGGCCTTTAATTAAGTGAAAAGCAATAAAGAACAGTGCTTGAGCACTTACTCAAGTACCAAGAACTCTTCCAAAAATGTTACATGTTTTAATGCTTTTGATCCTGCTAATCTCCCCTACAATTCTATCTGATTGGGACTTCAGATAGATTATGCTAGCACAGGGAGGATGTAAGAAGGCTGAGTAGACTAGACTGGAGGAGTGTAAATCAGCCTGGAGGACTCAAGGTCAGGGGTAGCAAAACTGAGGGCCTACAAACATATTTTGTGTAACTTGTACTATGGTTCAGAAATCAGAAGATTTCACATAAAAGTCCAGATTTCTGGCTCCTCTCGAAAAAATCCAATCTGTCAAGTTCGAGCCCACAATCCTGCCTGCAAATGGACGGCAAGGACAGAAGCAGTGGGTCCCTGAAAACCCCACTTCCTGCCAGAGTTCACCAACTTCCTTCCTCAGGGCCAGCCTCCTTCACTCCTTGTACTACCTACCTGCCTGCTTCCAGTAAGCATCTGAGATTACAATCCTTGGTTTAGGGCAGAATAATAAGAGCCCAATTTAACACAGTAGCAGAAGAGATTAAAAGAAGGGCTCAG
The DNA here is from genome assembly GCF_014754425.2 of Oryx dammah. Classification (NCBI taxonomy): domain Eukaryota; kingdom Metazoa; phylum Chordata; class Mammalia; order Artiodactyla; family Bovidae; genus Oryx; species Oryx dammah. The sequence goes on along the minus strand of NW_024070213.1, from coordinate 36,157,360 downwards.
ATACTCAGCTGAAAATAATGAAATCTGTAATTCAATTTCCGATTTGGATGACTGGGTAAATCTTGATATCATTAATAAGAACAGGAAGTACATAAGAAATGCTAACTTGGTGGGGAAAGAAAATAAGCTCAAGGCTGATCCTGAGTTATTTCACCAGGCACAGGATCCACAGCTCTAAAATGGATAGACACCAGGCCCGCCTTATAGAATTGACGTGAAGCTCCAATGATGGCAAAGCCCAGTGATGAAGGTCCACATTGCTAGCTCTGAATTTTGGCCCAGACACTTACTAGGTACATCACTTCAGGCAAATTACTTAAACTTTCTGTGCTTCAGTTTACTGTTGACTAAAATAAAGATTATGGTGGCCAACTTATATAGTACATGCTTGTCATGTTAATGTAAGTCTTACAAGAATCACAAAAGTTAATATTTGTAAAGGACTTAGAACAGTGCCTAGCAAAGAGAAACGTCATGTGTTTGATACCTTCATAATAAATGAGAAAATCTTCTAAATACACGTGGCTCATATTAAATACACAAAACAAAAATGACAAATTTTCTTCCCTTCTCTACCCAGCCCTCCTGCTCATTCCTCCTGTTTTGAGTAACTGTTCTGGTAAGTTAATTTGTAAATTTATTCTCTAGTGGATATTCTCTATGTCTTCTAGTCTTAAAACCTACTTGATTTGAAAGTTTAGAGTGCTTTTAGTGGTGAGAGAAAGGTATCAAAAAGTACTTATCAGTTTCCTAAACATAAAGACTTGAAGGAAAAAAAAAAAAAGACAATTTTTGGTAGAAGTCTTGCTAGATGTTAGTGAAGATCTGGGAATGTGACTACGACAGGAGGAAGTGTTCCAGAGAACTTCTCATTCCTCTCACAAGATGGAGTCATTCCCATGAGGCAACAGACATTCACTCTACCTAAAATCCATTTACTCTGCTTAGTGTCAAGAGCTTTTGCTTTTAATTAGTTAATGTGACGCTCTCCATCTGTGGAGAGAGAACTGGCTCTGTTTACTAGTCCAGAAGATCGAATTTATACACGGTTGTCCTTGCTTTCTGTGTGTCATAAGCCTGGTGGTAATGGCGCGGAGGTGCTAAAGTCAACATTACCATTTTTATTTTTAAAACTGTTTATAAAAAGGCACCTTTTCCTGGTGACCAAAATACAGTTCAAAGGTTGAGCTCCCCAAAGCTTATTTGGCTATAGTAATACTGTTAACAGCAGACTACTTAAGAATGTTAATCCAAACTCCCTCTGTACAGTTTTTTTTTCTTTTAACTTGAAATGAGAAGGGAAAGTGTTTTTTGAAGCAAATGTAATCCAAGAAGCTGAATTAAATAAACAAAGTTAAATTTGCCAAAGTAGCGGTAATTTTGTGTAAAACCTGGCCTGTTTACAGTTCTAATTGTTTAGGTAATGTAGTAACCCATTTTTCTCAAAAGTATTCAGAAAGAAGTCAACCACTCTTAAATATAGTTACGTAATTCAATTATTCTATTGCTATAGCTCTGTCTGGTAATCCATCAGATCTTGCCTGCAAAGGATAGATGCTTAAAAAATAAACTTCCTCATCTGAAATGCCAGACAACTCCAAATACTGATAATTTAGCACCACAACGGAGAAGAAAACAAGCTTAGAGAGTAGAGGTCGCCCTAAACTTTTTTTTAAAATCAAGTTCTATTAATTGTTATAAGAACATTCTCTAAGCCTGTTTTGTAAATAGGCTGTTTTGTAAAAAAATAAGTTATTTATATCATTTTTTAAAAGAGATTCCACATATAAGCAATTTCATATGGTATTTGTCTTTCTCTGGCTGACTTCACTTACAGACTTCTAGTTTCAAGATGAATAAGTCCTGGGGATATAACGCACAGCATGGAGACTAAGTTAACAATATTATACTGCTATTTGAAAGTTGAAAGTATCTGAAAGTACTGTATATTTGAAAGCTGCTAAGAGTAGACTTTGGGAGAAGGCAATGGCACCCCACTCCAGTACTCTTGCCTGAAAAATCCCATGGATGGAGGAGCCTGGGGGCTGCAGTCCATGGGGTCGCTAAGAGTCAGGCATGACTGAGTGACTTCACTTTCACTTTTCACTTTCCTGCATTAGAGAAGGAAATGGCACCCCACTCCAGTGTTCTTGCCTGGAGAATCCCAGGGACAGGGAAGCCTGGTGGGCTGCTGTCTCTGGGGTCGAACAGAGTCGGACACGACTGAAGCGACTTAGCAGCAAGAGTAGACTTTAAAAGTTCTCACTAGACACACAAAAAATTTTAACTATATGAAGTGATGGATGTTAATTAACTATTATGATAATCACTTCAGAATGTGATACATATATCAAATCATTACACTATACATCTTAAAGTTACACAAGAGAAGTTCTTAGATAGTGAGAGAGAGAGTGAGGCATGACAGTGATCTGGAGATTTGGGGCTCCCAGATTTAAGCTGTGGCTCTGAATTGAGACATGGAGGAGTAACATGAACGAAGACAATGAATGCATTCAAAGAACTAGCCCTCCTTTGGCCTTGTCAGTCATGCTTCTGTCTACTTCTAATATCCAGCAACATGAGTTTTCTATGTTTTTTGCTTCTGTTATAAAGAGTATGGGTCAGTGAAAAGAAGACAAATTATTTTCTAAATAAAGAGTTCAACTTAAGGTTTAAAATTTACTCCTTAAGGGGTTAATTTTAAAGATAGACATTTAGAAATGGAAAAATAATCCTGTTTACAAAAGTAGCAAAGAGGAGGAGGAGAACAAGATTCATAAAATACCTAGAATAACCTTGATCCAGAAAAAAAAAAGTGTTGGCTTTTTGATGAAGAAATCTCATCACAGATTGTGGAAAGAAGGGAAGAATTAGTCAATTAATGTGTTGGGACAATTGGCTATCTATTTGTGGAAAAAAAACAAGTCAGATGTTCATTTCATTCCAAAGGGCAAAATAAATTTCAAATGGTACAAAAGGGTGAACATAAAGCTAAAGAGAGAAAAAGGAAAGGAAGGAAAAAGAAAGGGAAGGGAAAGAAAAACATGAGGAGGAACAGGAAATAAAAGGAAAAGGAAAAATTAAACTTCAAAAAAATTACAAGAAAATTAGATGACTAACTGATCATTTAAAGGAAAAGGACTGTCATAATAGGAAATCATCACAAGGAAAAGAGTCCTAGGTACAATTACAGAAAAATTTTGAATATCCATATATGTATCAAACAAGATTAAAAGATAGTACTTTTAAGGGAAACTGCAAAATAGCAGTATATATTAAACTTTTATGTTAAAAATACCTTATGCCTATGTCAAAATAAATTAACTTCTTAAAATACATACAAAGTTCATAACACAAGTTTTATAACATTAAAGGTATAAAGAGACAATAAAAGCCCTAATAATAAATAGATAATACTGACAAATACATAAGTAAAAGTAGCTAACAAACATGAAAAACGTTCAATGTTAGCAATAAATCAAAGACATGGAAACTTTAAAATTTTAAAATAATGCAATATATTCCCTACGTAAAAGTAGCCACAACCTGGGGGAAAACTTTCTTGTTTGGGCCCAGTCTATCATCAGATACCTTTCTACACATCATCTGTATCCGTGTGGATGCTTTATAGCTATATTGAGATTTAATGGATATGTAAGACTGTGTAACTTAAGGTTCATGTGTGTTGTCACAAATTTCCTTTTTTTCCCTGGGTGAATAACATTCTAGTAGGCTGTGTGTGTGTGTACACCATTTTCTTTATCATTCATCAATCAATGGACAGTTGGACTGTTTCCATGTCTTGGCTACTGTAACGTGAGGGTGCAGCAATCTCTTGGATAGTAACTGCATTTCCTTTCTATATTGCTGGACCATATGGTAGTTGTATTTTTAATTTTTTGAGGAACCTCTATATGTTTTCCATAGTAGCTGTACCAATTTACATTCCCACCAATAGTTTACAAGAGTTCCCATTTGTTCACAATCTCAATAACACTTGTTCTCTCTTGCCTTTTTGATAATAACCCTCTCCAACCAGTACAGAGTGATATCTCATTGCTGTTTTGATTTGCATTTCCCTGATGACTTGTAATGTTGAGCACCTTTTCATACACCTCTTAGCCATTTGAATATCTTCTCTTAAAAAATGTTTATACAAATTTTGCCCATTTTTAAACTGGACTGTGAATTTGAGTTGTACGAGTTCCTTGTATATTTTGGATATTAAACCCCTGGTCCTCGGCTTTTCTTTGTTGGGAGATTTCTGATCACGGATTCAGTCTCCTTGCTCATTATTTTTGGCACAGATTTTCTATTTCTTCAGGATTCATTCTTGATAGGTTGTATATTTCTAGGAATTTATTTCTTCTAGCTTGTCTAACTTGAGACCTGTAATTGTTCACAGTATTCTCTTATGATCTTTTGTATTTCTGTGGTATGAGAGGCAGTACCTCCCCTTTTGTTTATAATTTTATTTCAGCTCTTTTTTCCTGATTAGTTTAGCTAACGGTTTCTGTATTTTGTTTTTTCAAAGAATTAATTTTTAATTTTATCAATCTTTTTTATTGTTTTCCTATTCTCTAATTTACTCATTTCTATTCTGATCTTTATTATCTGCTTCCTTCTCTAACTTTGTGTTAGCTTGTTCTTTTTCTAGCTTCATGAGGTGGAAAGTTAGGTTGTTAATTTGAGAGCTTCCCTTGTTCTTAATCTATGTTTTACATTTATCACTATCAACTTCCCTCTTAGATCCTTTTGCTGTATCCTGCAAGTTTTGGTATGCGTGTTTTCATTTTTTATTGTTTCATGTTTTTGAAATATCTTTATTTCTTCAACCCATTAGTTGTTCATTTCTGTGTTATTTAAATTCACATATTTGCAAGATTTCCAGCTTTTGTTCTGTTATTGATTTCCAGTTTCACACTGTTGTGGTCAGAAAAGATACTTGATAATTCTTACCTTCTTGAATTTGTTGAGACTTGTCTTTGGCCTAACACATGATCTCTCCTAGAAAATGTTCTGTGTGCACTTAAGAAGAATGTGCAGTCTGCTGCAACTGGATGGAATGTTAGATCTATTTGGTTTAATTCAAATGTGCTGTTTCCTTATTGATTCTGTCTGATTGATCTATCCATTATTGAGGGGGTATTAAAGTCCTCACTATTACTGTATGGATGTTCACTTCCCCTTTTCCTTGTTAGTATTTGCTTTACATATTTCAATGCTCTGATGTTGGGGACATAATTAGTTACAATTGTTCTTCCTGATGAAATGACCCCTTTATCATTATATAATAATCTTTTGGTCTCTTCTGATATTTTAAGCTTAGTCTATTTTGGCTGTTATAACTATAGCTCCCCCTGCTTTCTTTTGGTTACTATATGCTTGAAATAAGTTTTTTCATCCCTTCACTCTTAGTCTGTGTATGTCCTTAAAGCTAAAACGTCTCCTATTCAGCATATTCTTGGATCTTGTTTTTTAATCCATTCAGCGATTCTACTTTATTTTGGGGGGGCTCCAAAATCACTGCAGATGGTGACTGCAGCCATGAAATTAAAAGACACTTGCTCCTTGGAAGGAGAGCTGACAATTCTAGACAGCATATTCAAAAGCAGAGACATCACTTTGCTGATGAAGGTCCGTATAGTCAAAGCTACGTTTTTTTCAGTAGTCATGTGCAGCTGTGAGAGATGGACCATAAAGAAGGCTGAACACCAAAAAATGTATGCTTTTGAATTGTGCTGGAGGAGATTCTTGAGAGTCCCTTGGAATGCAAGGATATCCAACCAGTTAATCCTAAAAATATCAACCCCAAATATTCATTGGAAAGACTAATGTTGAAGCTGAAGCTCCAATACTTTAGCCACGTGATGCAAAGAGCCAACTCACTGGAAAAGACTCAGGTAGGAAAGACTGAGGGCAGGAAGAGAAGGGGATGACAGAGGACAAGATGATTGAATGGCGTCACTGACTCTATGGACATTGAGTTTGAGCAAACTCTGGAAGATAGGGAAGGGCAGAGGAGCCTGGCATGCTGCAGTCTGTGTGGTTGCAAAGAGTTGGACACGAGTAAACAACAACAAAAACAACCAAATTCTTAGTTTGGGTTTAGCAGAGGATTACAAAAAACAGCAAAAAGAGTCTGAGGTCACAGAATAAAACTAAAGGCAAACCAGAAGACTCATGGGAATTCCGTAGTTTTCAGTCATACCTCACACATCTTTGTAGGGAAACATTTTGGGGGTGGGGACTTATACTTGTGCATATTTACAAGGGCTAAGACTGCCCCTCACTTCTCAAATAGCTCTTCCACCTGTGATTCAAAAGGCCTGTACCACAATCAAAAAGCAAAACAGCACAAATCTCAGCTCAATTAACTTCAAGCCTCATTTCACGTAAGGAAGCTAGCTACTCCTCCAAAAGCATAAGAGAAGAAATGAGCACTCTAGCTTTAAAGAAGAGCCTCACTCCTCTTTACTCCTTCTTTGCCTGCTTTAAAGGAAATAATAAAGCCTGATTCATAACACCAGTACAACCAAAACTGTTTTGTGCTACAAGGTGAAGGTTTGGTGTGACAGAGAACAACCAATGAGTGGGCAAGGCAGGAGAATGATGAATAGTGAGAGGTGGTGTGACATGCTGGTAAAGGAAAGAGGAGGAGCTCTAGAAGTAGCCTAAGCACACAAATCCCTCAGCAGCCCAGTTATAAAAAGCCTGGTCATCTCTGCACTCTCTTGCCTTTAACTTTCCTGAAAGTAAGCTTCTAAGAGAGGAGAAGTAAAAACAGATCAGCATTCACACACACAATAAAACCTGAAAACAGAAAAGTTTTAAGTGAGGCTGTAAAATATAAATTTCCTAAATAATGACTTTAATTAAAAATATAAACGATTTTACTTTTCCCATTCATTCAGAATATTTAAAGCTTCTGTATCACTAAAAAGCTTCAGGGGAGACTTATGTAGATTCCTCCATTGTATCAATTTCTTTTATATGTTTTAATTTTAAAATTACTGTGTTGCTTTTTCTTTGTTGTTCTTAAATGAAAACCACTCACTCAAAGAGATCAGACTAATTTAACAACATAAGGGCCAGAGCAGAAGTCATTTTTGAGGGCAAAGATTAGACTAAAATTAAAACATGGTATCACCAAGCTTATGGTTTTAAGATTTAAGTAGCTTTGAGCTACTGTTAGTTATTTTGGGTGATTTAAACTCTTCCGAGATACTTTTTGACCATTACAAGGGACCAGTGAAAACTGCTCCCAGCTAGAAAGACATACCCTGTGACTCATCAGACTCGGATATTCTGCTGAACACAAGAGATTACCTCACTTCTGCAATCATGAGAAAAAACACGAGGTACCCACCTCGTTAAGACACCAGAGAACAGAAAACTTTAAGACAGAAAAAAATGTTTTTAGTACTAGTAACCTTTATAATTAATACCTGAAAAACTTATTATCTATCAAACAGGGCCAGACCACTGTGCTGAGCTGTGATCTTCAGAACACAATTCTGGTTTATTTGGAAAACAAATATAGGAGGAAGACTGTGCCTAAAACAGAATAAAAGAGAATAATACAGTTTCTGTCACTGGGGATATCCTGTAATTCAAGACAGTACACTGGCAAACCCTTCCATAAATCAGCCTATGAGTTCATTTCTGTTCAACACTTTTCTTGATGCCATTAAAGGTCTCAGGTCACAATTTTAGTTCACCACTCAGGCAAGACTGTCAGAATCATAGAACTTGAAGACAGAAACTCCGTTATCGAGTTCATCTCCCGCATTTTGCAGACATGAGGCCCACAGTCACATCTGGGGGAGACATATGGACTAGGTTATCAACTTTCAGGGGAGCTCCCAGTCCATCTGGAGAGTCCACAGTGTGGTAGCTGCTCTATGCAGCCTCTATGTAGCTCTGTGTAACCCCCCAGTGGAGCTGCCCTTCAGAACACTGAACACCAGAGCAGCCCCGGACCACAGTGGCCCCCACCAGCTCTGTCCCTGGAGTCCACATCTGACACTAAGTCACTGCTTTCTTTCCTAGGATTATGGATCTGTGGATCAAATAACTGCCTGCTTTTCAGATGACCAAAGAATGACATTTTAACCCCAAACTTTCTGGAAACCAAAGTATTGTGACTAAAGGCTTCTTGAAGGCTATTAGTACCTCATTACAGAAGTTAGTCAACCACTAAGCAATACAGGGCTTCCCAGGTGGTGTAAGTCGCAAAGAACCCACTGGCCAATGCGGGAGACATAAAGAGATGAGGGTTTGATCCCCAGGTTGGGAAGATTCCCTGGAGGGGGGCATGGCAACCCACTCCAGTATTCTTTCCCAGAGGATCCCCCCATGGACAGAGGAGCCTGATGGGTTACAGTCCATGGAGTCGCAGTCTGGACACACACACAAGTGATATAGATTTAGTTTGGGGCTCTACCTCTATCTGTAATTATTTCCTTATAAAATTATGCTCCAAAATGAGTTTCTCAAAACCATGTATACTGTAATGGGGTCTTGTATGCTCCTTGTCCAAGATAATTTAGCATGATGGCAAACCTAAGTGCACAAATATTCAGGTCTCTGGAATTTGCATAGTATCCTATAACAGATGAAACAAGGTTTCTAAAATATAAAAACGAACTTTTTTTGAAGATAGAAATATCTTTTTTTTCTATTTATGAAAGAAATATCTGTCATGTAAAAAATGTGAAAATATCCAAAAGTATATAGTGTCAATCAAAAGTGACCTCATCACTCTAAAATCCAGTTTTCACTGTAGGGTAACGGACTGAAGTCGGACTGCCTGCATTAAATTCTGGTTCTGCTGCTTAAGAACTGGAAGACTTCTCAGGGTGTTGGTATCCTTATCTATAAACAGAGACCATGAAAGCATGTGAGAATTATAACAAGTGTTGATTAAGTACTTTACAAAGTATAGGAATTATTCCAAGTACTTAAAACATGTTAACCAATTTTAATAAAGTAGTTGATTGATATGAGTTAAAGCACTTAGAATAGTGCCTGAGATTTAGTCAAGGGCTCATTAAATGCTAACTGTTGTTATGGCCTTCCAAAACTTTAATGTCCATATAAACACACACAAACACACACACAGTTTCAACAAAATGCATTTATATAAAATGTTCTGTAACTTGCTTTTTCCCTAACTTGCAGACATCCTTCAGTGTTAATTCCAACCGATCCACTTTATCCTTTTTAAGCAACAAATAGTAATAATATTTACTAACATATAATAACACATTATACTAACATGTAATGAATTGTTTTGTACTAGATACCGTGCTTTGTGTATCATCTCACTTAATCCTCTGCTGCTGCTTAGTCGCTTAGTGCTGTAGGACTCTTTGGGACTCCATGGACTGTAGCCCACCAGGCTCCTCTGTCCGTGGGATTTCCCAGGCAAGAATACTAGAGTGGGTTTTCCTTTCCTTCTCTAGGGGATCTTCCCAATTCAGGGATCAAACCTGCATCTCCTGCTTGGCAGATGGATTCTTTACCACTGAGCCACCTGAGAAGCCCCTACTTAATCCTCACAAGACCCCTAAAATGAATGTGCCTTTAATAGAGAAGAGGGCGGTGAGACATCGCTGGATTACGTAACTTGCCCAAGAACATGGTGGAACCAGGATTTGAACTTGCTTCCTCTGTGACTGAGGGTCCAAGCACACTTCATTCTCTATAGTGCCATACTTTTTAACCAGTGTCCATTAAACCAATGTTCAAATGGTCTCTACTGATGGATGAGGAGGGGATTTTTCGCAATACTACAATGAATATATTAGATCATAGATTGTGCATGCTTTCTCCTATTTCCTTATTATGTTCTTGCAGACATGCAACTGCTGTCAAATCATTCACATTTAAAATTTTGATACACACAGCAAGGTTGCTTTCCAGAGATATAAAACCAATTGATCAACCACAGTTACATGAGAGAGCCAAAACTAGTCACTGTCCATCTTTTTAATCTTGGCCAGCCCAATAGGACATCTTAGTTTTGCATTTCTTTGACTACAGTGAGCTCCCAGGTAGCTCAGTGGTAAAGAATCTGCTGACAATTCAGGAGACGCAAGTTCAGTCTCTGGATTGGGAAGATCCCCTGGAGAAGGAACTGGCAACCTACTCCAGTATTCTTGCCTGGAAAATCCCATGGACAGAGGAGCCTGGCTGTCTACAGTCCATGGGGTCACAGAGTCAGACATGACTGAGTTACACACATACAATGAGTTAACCAATTTTCGTGTATTTTAAATAATTATTTCTTCTTTTGTAAGCTGCCTGATTTACACTCTTTGCCCAGCTTAAATCATATCATAATGTCCATATTGAAACAATTTCCATTTATACAATTTAAGAAAATTTAGTCCATGCAGGAACTGTAGTTACTACAACAGCAGCAAGGCACTTTCCTATAAATCAACAGTATCAAATCAAAAGTGTCACAAAGCTCAAAGGCTGAAAATATATACAGAAATATAACTTTCCAAACTAAGTAAAACTTTCTGTGATTCAGATGCAACATTAAGACCCTGTTGTGTAGACCCTATTTATTTGGACCAGCATATATAAATTTTTAATAATGCCAAATTATTCTTCAGCAGAAACTTCCCAACTTAGATAACAATTCTCTAGAAGGCAACTAATCATGTCCTTCTCATGATCATCACTGTCAGCATCACAGCCAACATGACATGCCAGATGGTACTTGTGTGCCTCCTCTCAGGTAACCTCACGACAACCAGGGGCAGGAGATACTGTTTCTGCATTTTCCTGAGAAACTGAGGCTCAGAGAGATGAAGTCATTTGCCAGAGGCTTCTTAACTAGCAAGTAGCAGAGCTGGGGTTTCAACCCTGTCTGACTCCAGAGCTATTATTCTATTGTTCCAACATCATGTCTACCTTTTATGACCAGACTCAAGCGATTAAACGAAGCTAAAGCCAAAAATAAATCTGTAACTTCCAAAAGGCAACTCCAGAGAAGGGCTGGCCTTTTCTTACATGATCACCTTACTTACTCTTGACAAATCTTAAATTGCTGTATAATCCCTAGTTTTAAAGAAACTTCAAAGGATCGACTCTCTCATCCTTCTATCAGGAACAAGGCTGTGCTAACCTTCCTCTACTGTGCTAACCTGACCTCTGGTCCACACAGCTATAGAAGCTGTTTAAAAAGTTTCATAATCTTGCTGGGAATTTTTGGTGTCCTCATTTACTTGTCTAAATAGGGAAACAGTATCAGAATGTTTTGCTATATGAGCGAGAGGATTAACTAACATTGAGAGGCTTCCAGAATCTTGGCAAAGATACCATCATGTGGGCTGAAGTCCATCCAGGTTTAACCTGTGTCTAGATGGGGTCACAGTAGCCCTGAAATAACCTGAGAATAGAAAGGTCTCCTGGTGGTGACAAAGGAGTCCTTCTTATCTGCTTGGCAGTCTTATAATCAGAGGATTCTTACATCCAACCTAAATCTTTCCCACTGAAATTCAAGCCTATTTCCTTTTCTCATATTTGCCATAAAAAGAAAGAAAGTCGCTGCAGCAATTAACTTGCTCAAATTCTCACAGCAAATTTTTAAAAAGTAGCTGGAACCAGTACTGATTTTCTTTGATTCTCTTCATTGCATAATCAAAAGTTTTCAGTCCTTTTTTGCTAAGGGAAGAATTGCTTGTTTCTCGCAAGAAAACTGTGAAACTGGTTTGAAAATAAAGTTGCTTTATTTATAACTCTTCATGACTGGTACTTAACTGAGACAAAAGCCCTTCAGCAGTGCTTTTAAAGGTCTTTATCAACAAAAATAAAACCATAGGTAACTTTCTCAAACCGTTCTGTGTCAGGTACAGTACTAAACATTTAACATTTTTTCATCTTCACAACAATTTTATGAAGTAGATGCTTCTCACATTTACAAATAAGGAAACTGAGGCTTAGTTAAGTCTCCATCCCAAAGCCACAGAGCTAGTAAATGGAACCGATTCTGCCTTATAACTGAGCCTAAGCTTATAACCCACTCTACTGCATCGTCTCCCATCTGACCTTTATTTTTAACTGGGTAAATAAGCCTCTGTTTATAGAGCACTTTGTTTCTAAGAGCTCCAAGTTCTTTATAATAAATTTTATGTTCCTCATCTCTTTCCAACACAAAATTTGTGCAAATACGACAACCACAAGGTTTCACGGAACTAAAGAGAATCAACTTAAAAATGCAGCAAACACCTTAAAAATCTAAGGAAAATAAATTATGTGCACCAAGATTTAGAGTTTGAGCAACTACAGAACTTCTGCACGAGACAACCATCTGGTAACAATCCATTTTGAAACTCTACTCTGTTCCATCAATCTACTTATTTATTTATTTATTTATTCTCATAACTAAACCAAGCTATTTTCAGAGCTTGTAAAATATATTTTGACATCTTGTTGGAAAGACTCTCCTCTTTCTTTTGCTTTCCTCCCAAATTTTTATACACTCTTTTATCTGAATTTTAAATTCTGTTCTTAAAGTTCAATTAAAAACACTGTTGGGATTTTGACTAGGTATCAGTTTTTTGAAAAGGGGGAGGAAAGGGCATGGCGGTTTAAGCACATCCAGCCTCAGCCACTGGTGGCTCAGCTGGTAAAGAATCACCTGCAATGTAGGGAGACCTAAGTTCGATCCCTGGGTTGGGAAGATCCCCTGGAGACGGGAACGGATGCCCACTCCAGTATTCTGGCCTGGAAAATTCCATGGACTGTATAGTCCATGGGGTCACAAAGAGTTGGACATGACTGAGTGACTTTCACTTTCAGCCTCAGCCTCAGGATTAAAATTACCAATTTGATTTTGGTTCCTTTGCCAAGGTATTTCTATCACCTGGGAAACAAATATCCAAACTGAAGGTTAAGGTTTTTAAAATTCTTTTAAATATACATACATACATACATACATATATACATATATATATATATATTTGACTGTACTGGGTTTTAATTGCAGCATGTGGGATCTAGTTCCTCGACCAGGGATTGAACCCAGACTCCCTGAACTGGGAGTTCTGAGTTTTAGCCACTGGACCACTAGAGAAGTCCCTAAAGATCCCTTTTTAAAAGTGGCATCCAAACTTAGAGTGTCTCTTATTGATTACAGGAAAAAAAAATCAATATTCAGTAAACCTACCAGGTGGTGGCTAAAAGGCTGGCTTTCAGGAAGACCAAAGGCAGAGAGATAGACACCAGCTAACAGTTCCACTGGTTTAGATAACTGATCATTACTTGGCCAATTATGATCAAATAATTGGCATCATAAGCACCCCTTATACACCTGACACTCTGCTAGTAAGAAGAGACCTAAATAGTAAGAGAGGTGACCTGAGCACTTAAAATCTGGTGATCTGTTGAAAAAAGCAACACAAAACCACAAAAACCATCAGTGCATGTGACAAATATGCCCAGGTGAGCCTATGTGATGTAAGCAGGGCTTCAAACAGGGAAAGATCAGTGTGGGCTGTAGCACCCAATAAAAACTAGTAAGCTGGCTAAACTCAGCTCCAGCTTACCTGAATGCGGTAATCAAAATTTAATGACAGCTTTTTAGGAGCCCAGGTTAAGAAAAACAGTGATGAGCTCACCTTGGTTTATAAATCACGACTCAGTCAAACTCCCAGCATCCTGATAAAAGGGCAGAGAGCCCATAAGCACGCCATCTCTCACTGTTCTCGAAGCAGCTACTCCAGATGACACATAGAAACTGCGGCGGGCACAGGATTAACCCAGTGGGAAATCCCCAAACACTCTGCAGCATGAGGGCTATTCAATACCAGAACCTGATCCTACTCCCCTACACTCAACCTGAAAAGTCCCTGTTTTAGAGGACTCACATCCACAGAAACTCCACCCAGTTTCCTCACATCATGGAAAGTCACTGGTTTACTCAGAAGACCTAGTACGAGGGCTCCTTGACTTGTGGAAAGAGGTAGTTCTTTCCAAAAGCACTGAGTCAAAAATTTTTACCAGCACTAGATTTGTTCAAAGTAAAAAGAAAGGAATAAAAGAATATTTTTTTTTAGTTGAATAAACAGGATGAGCATTGTATCTCCTCCCAAGGAACAAAAAAACAATGCTAAACATAGCTGGGAAAACTGGTTGGGGGCAACGGGGGTGGAACTCTTAAAAAAATTTTAATCTTATGCAAACTCTACAGATATTTATTTTAAAATATTATTAGATAATGCGAAGCAAGACATCTCTGAATTTTTTTAACCAACCTGATATGTCAACAAGCATTACTTACGGTATTTTCTTTGAAAGTGCATAGAAAACTTACTTGTGCGTTAGTTTTAAGACCTGTGCATGGATGCTAAGTCATTTCAGTAGTGTCCGACTCTTTGCAACTCTATGGACTATAGCCTGCCAGGCTCCTTTGTCCATTGGATCCTCCAGGCAAGAATACTGGAGTGGGTAGCCATTCCCTTCTCCAAGGGATCTTCCCAACTCTTACATCTACAATGGCAGCCACCTAGCCATTACCTCGCCATTACCTAGCCATTACCACTAGCGCCACCTAGGAAGCCCTGGGAAGTATTAACGTAGCTTCACTAAAATGAGGAAGTTAAGACCATTTATTCATCTGAGGTTCCTTCTCAATCTCATGACACTGTTTATACTTTTTAAATGTAAGTTTTAGTACTTTAAGCATATGAAGAGTATTCACACAAAAGCCTCAGAACTCAATTTCTAATGAGATACACTGTAAATCATAAAACATTGCCTCATACCCTGTAGCTTTTAAGTGAAACTTGGATAATTCAGTGGGTTGTACATTTTTAGAAGTGAAATAAACACTCTGTATAGTTCCCTACATACTTTAGGAGTTGTGAAGATCAAGTGGGAGAGATAAAATTGCTTTCTAAAGGGCAACACAGTAGTCAATGTGCAGTTATACATACACTAGACAATGAAACTTCTGCATCCAGGATGAGTATGTCTGGGAGAGAAGGAAGGGAAGGACCACAAAGGCATTTCAGACTCTATCTGTAATGTTTTGTTATCTCAATAAAAACTCAGGCAAACGGAGCAAAAAGTTAAGATTTGTGCATCAGGTACATAAATGTTCTTTCCATTTTTCTCTCTAACATTGTAATAATCCATAATTAAAAGGAAGTTTCTAATATAATCTTGAGAAAATAAAAATGACAAAGATTCCAAGAACTTTTACAGGTTTCCTGTGGATAAACTTTTTTAAAGCTATTTAACCTTATACATAGAGTATCTTCCTTTCTCTAACAACTATTTTCCTTATTAATACGGTCACCGATTCTTTTCTCCCTTACCCCTCCATCTAACTGAATCTAAATAAAACAGCACAACTCTCTCCAGGGCATACAGATAAACGAAGCTCAAGGATATGGGCTCAGTGGACTTGATGGTCTTGGAACAGCTTGGAGAGGGATGAAGACTACCCCCCCAGTGGGAGACGCTGCCAGTTTTCTGGAGCCAAGCCTTCAGTGAGGCGTCATTATTTTATCTGAAGTATAATGACTTCCCAGAATACCAAGAGATCTATATTCAAAAGATTAAAAACATATCCCATATATACTGAAATATTCCCAGATGAAATACTGTAACATTATCAAGAATTGTCTGTAAAATAATACAAAAAGAATGAGTATGGTTACAGATGAAATAAGATGCCATGATTTGATAAAATCTGGTGATGGTACATGGGAATATATTATACTCTCCTCTGTATTTTTGTATATATTAAAATTTTCTCATAATTAAGCTTTCAAAAAATATATCCAAACTAAGTTGTTTACTTATTATCACATTAGGGCTTCCCATGTGGCTCAATCGTAAAGAATCCACTTGCCAATGCAGAAGAAATGGGTTCGATCCCTGGGTCAGGAAGATCCCCTGGAGAAGGAAATGGCAAACCACTCTACTATTCTTGCCTGAGCAATCCTGTGGACAGCGGAACCTGGTGGGCTACAGTCCAAGAGGTCACAAAGAGTCGGACAGGATTTAGCCACTGAAACAACAGTTATCACATTAAAAGCCTTTCCCATTTTAATCTGCTAGGCCTGTCCACACCAGGGTTAATCCTCATGCCATCACTCAGCTCTGCGCCGTGGCCTTAGCTACTCAGTCTCTTTGGTCCTGACTTCATCCGTCTGAAAAAGTGAAAGGATTGGATGAGATGGTTCTTAACTTCCCTATTGGCTATACCATGATTACTGGATTTATAAACTGACTTAGTTATTGAATAATACAGTTAAGAACTGCACATGTTATTAGTAATACACTATGGTCACATAGGAGCATCCTTAATCCCTCATTTATTTATTTATTTGACAAACATTTAGGGAATGTGCACTATGTGCCTGGCAGTATTATATGTGGGTAGAATACAAAATTAAATGATGCAAATCTCTGCCGTCAAGATCCAGTCTCACAGTGGAAAACATGTCTAAACAAATGACAACTTTACAATGTATGATGACATCGCAGTGATGGAGGTGAAAATACTAGAAGGCTGGGGCTTCCTTGGTGGCCCAGTGGTTAAGTATCCACCTTGCAATGCAAGGGACACAGGTTCAATTCCTGGTCCGGGAAGAAGATCCTGCATGCCTCAGAGCAACTAAGCCCATGTACCACAACTACTGAGCCTGTGTGCCACAACTAACAAAGCCCAGTACCTAGAGCCTGAGCTCTGCAACAAAGAGAAGCCAGTGTAATGAGAAGCCCAAGCACCATAACTAGAAGTAGTCCCCACTCGTCGCAACTGGAGAGAGCCTATGTGCAGCAATGGAGACCCAGCACAGCCAAAAATAAATAATCTTAAAAAAAAAAAAATACTAGAAGGCCTTCACGATGTGAGAAAGCATGGAATTGTAAATAAATTCAAATGCAAAGGGAGAGAGAAAGTAAGGTGCAGTAGATGAGACTGGAAAGAAAGCAGGGACCAGATTGAGAAGAACCCTGTAAGCCACACCAAAGAATTTGGAGTTTCTTGAAAAGCGGTAAGAAAAGCATCTTAAAGATTTCTAAACCAGAAATGGTGTGGTCCAATTTACATTTTAGATGATCTGCTGGAACAGGAGTACAGATTTGGTGGTAGTTGGTGGTGTTTATAGAACAGAGGAGGGTAAAAAGGAAGGAAATTAAATCTAGTATTTAAGAGAAAACTAAAATGATCCAGTCCATGGGGTCACCGTCAGACATCTCTGCATGACTGAACTGAACTGAAAATGGTCAAGCAGGAGATGCATGAGGCCTTGAACTGAGACAGACGGAGATTCCTGAGATTCTGCTCTAGCGGCACCCTGAGGTTCAGAACAGGGAACAGAAAGCACACTCAGTTACATGAGGAAGTAGTTGTTCATGTACAGTAAAGGCAATCGGTTCCTTCTCCAAAGTATAAATGAAGCAAAGATCTTAGAAATGCAGGTTTTAGGTACTCTGCTATGGTTTGCTTCTTTCTTCCAAGATAATACAGAAATGATAGCATGAGGCATTATCTATTCACCATTACTGAGGGGCCAGGTTCAAGCACAGTGCCACACATGTTGTTGCAATTGTTTAATTGCTAAGTCATGCCTGACTCTTTTGTGACCCATGGATTATAGCTGCCAGGCTCCTCTGTCCACAGGATTTCCCAGGCAAGAATACTGGAGTGGGTTGCCATTTCCTTCTCCAGGGGATCTTCCCGACCCAGGAATTGAACCCACGTCTCCTGTACTAGCAGGTGGATTCTTCACCACTGAGCCACCAGGGAAGCCCCACACACAGCAGGTGCTTAACAAATGTGGGTTATGTGTTGGATATGATGAGTTTTCATAAGCTAATGAAACAGTGCCACATGGTACAGGTGATTAACTCCCTGCTCACTGGCCATATTAGCAATGACTTGATCAAGAGCACCAGTAAGGAGAGATGAAAATTATTGTCCTGATAATTTTATGCCCCTCTGAGACCCTCCCCATAACCCCTTATCCCCTTCAGATTTTTAGACCGTATCAGCAATAATCCCCACACAAGTGAATGAGTGGATAGTTCAGTTATTATTTGAGTCAGACTACACCCAACATGTAGACTATTACAGAAGATACTTTTTTCCTTATAAATTACATTGTATCTTTTATCTGAGCTCCCAAGGGGGCACTTCTGAGAGTAGAATTAGGAGCGCTCAGTCAGTCCTAGGTGCTGCAAACCACATGCAATGCTGTTTCAATTTTTATAAAACAAAAGCAGTATTTTTCCCTCAGAAACCATTATCTTTATTTGAATAAAAAATAAAGCACAGGAAGGGAGGTCATCTAAACAACATCTTGCTATTAATAACTATTGTCTGAAATTAAAAAATTCTGCCCATCTGTTAAGTATTTACTTTCTTATACTTTTTAAGATTTTCTCAGCAGTAAGCCTATGCTACTAAACATCAAAACTTCAAAATCTGATCGTCCAATTTCAAACTCATAACTTTATAAAATGTTAATATCACTTCAAACATTACTGACAATAACAATATATAATTAATAGTAACGAACTGAGCATTAATCATGAGTCAGGTAACAAGCTTAACACTTTATATACAATGTCTCATTTGATTTTGATCCTCACATTAACCCTAAGGAGTAGTACATAAAGTTACTACCACTTTGCAGTAGGGAAAAATGGGGTTCAGAGACATGTACCTTATCTGATATGATATATCCAAAACAAGCCTGCTAGACTCAGTAGCCCAGAACTCTTCACCACTCTGCAGTACTCTCTCTCCCAAACCCATTTAAGGATAAAAAAAAAACCCGGAGGCTCACAAAGTTGACAAGACTTGTTGAAGGGCACATATTTAGAAATGCAGCCAGCATTAGGCTCATGGTTCAGGCCCTCTAACACTCTACCTCTAATACTGGATCTGTTCCATGAAACAAACCATAATGACCCCACAGGAATCAACAAAGTATAAAACCCCCACCCTGTTTAAAAAAAAAATCAAACAAAACAGGCTTTGTCAACATAGCATAAAGGTCATGACGTTCTTTAAAAAAATTTTTTTTAAAAAAGCTAGTAGGGTTTCTTTTTGACACATCAAGGGCATTTTAAACTCAAATCATAAAAGGAGCTAATTTAGAAAATAATGCTTCTCAGATGTCTAATTATGCCTTTTATTTTTGCTTTCCCAATATTTATTTACATGTTTCTTTTACAGTTCATATTTAATTGTCAAAGTTTTCAGTACTTCTCAGGGACTTGGGAAAAGGTTAATGAGCAATTTTCTGTTCCCAACCCACAAAGAAAACAATGTATACAATTAATCCTCATAGATCCTATTGCCAAGTAGCAAGCAAGTGCCATATCTCTCTGATGTACAGAGTGGGGGCGGGGGGACAGAATGGGTGAAAGAGGGCAGAGAGAAACATTTAAAAAAAAACCCCACACTTCAGGGGCTCATTTCTTCCAAGTGACTTATACCTCATAATTGACAAGATGATCCCACCCTTGAATACAAGGAAGTTGCACCCAGTCTCACAAAGCACAGATTCAATCACCCCAAACAGAAGTCTGGACTTCCCTCCAAGACAAATATGGAATTCAATCTGTGTGATGCTTTGAATGCAGCTAATTAACTTGCAATCCTTCATTATGACCAAATAAGGGAGGGAAAAGAGCTACCTTCCTGGTCCTTCCTTGAGGGGGAAGCAAAAGGAAAAGGCATAATATTTAAATCCCACAGCAAAGTTTGAAAACTTTTCCACTAAGATCCACACCCTAGCTGAGTCATCATCGTAACACCCTACAGTGGCTCACCTCAGTACTAATTACCTTTGTTATAGACGGTCATTGCAACTCTGCTAATTCCCTCAAAATAGAATGGATAAGAAGCTATAATTTGTTTCACTCTTTTCACTTATTTAACTCTATAATTTTTAGAGCAAATGCACTGGCCTTAATTTATGTAAGTACTTAATCTATAGCTGAATGAATCAAGAAGCCACAGCTGAGTGAAAATTATATCTGAAAACAGCCACTAACCAAAGCAGTAAGGGACCCTGATGCTGGGAAAGATTGAAGGCAGGAGAAGGGGACAACAGGGGACAGGATGGTTGGATGGCATCACCGATTCAATAGACATGAGTTTGAGCAAATTCCAAGAGTTGGTGAAGGACAGGGAAGTCTGGCATGCTGCAATCCCTGGGGTTGCAAAGAGTCGGATATGACTGAGGGACAGAACAACAACAAAGCAGCAATAGCAACAAAGAAGATTATTTCACGAACCAAGGAGAATGTTTCAAATTCAAAATAAAGATTATGAGGGGTGAAATTTTCTTAACCTAAAGTTAATGAGTGGACACTTTTCAAATATGTTTACCTATTTTCCCGAATAGTTGTATAAGATTCCCCTATTAAATCTTTTAGAACTCCAAGCAAGCTCTAATCAGTGAGAGCTCTCTGTGGTATTTCTAAAGCCTTTCCCCCGTTTTTCCCTTTCCAAATAGTTGACAACGGCATGGGGGCAGGGGGCGGTGAATTAAAGGCTATGGACTCTTGAGATCTTTCACAGGCCACAGTCCAATCACAAAGATCCAAAGTGTTCTGATGTGAGCCTGATACACCAGACACCTCCAGTTCCAAGCTCTCCTCCTGTTTTGATTCCACCCATCGTGCTGAAAATGTGCTTTCCATTCTTTCACCACTACATTAAAAAACAATACAGAGTTTTAGGTAAATTCTTTTAAAACTAAATGAGGTAACACTTCCGACACCAAGTCAGTAACTACCTTAGGAATCTACTTCTGAGACTGCAACTAGACTCACTGAGTTTGAATCTGATCCCACTCTTGCTAGCTTTGGGACCTTAGAGAAGTTAATTCACCTGTCTGAGTCTTTAGTTTTCTCACTGATTAAAGAAATTTTTGTCGGTTACTACATGTGATGCCTTTAGGATAGTACCCGACACTTAAGTGTTCAATCTGGAGAAACTGTTATTATCATTATCATTGCTGTCCATCATCACTGTTGTTAACTCGATAATCTGTTAACATACCCCTTTTACCATCCTTCTAGTATGTGGAAGAATCTATCAGGAGATAATCAGATTTCTTAACTACTGTTAAGCTGAAGAAAATAATCCATTAACAGCTTGGTCGGCAAGTTACATATTTCAAAGAACTTAAGTCTGTGATTTAACATCATAAGGACTCAACCACTCAACTATAATAAATAGTTTAGGATTCATTTAAATCTCTTATGGGCAACTGTTACAGATTTCAGGCAGGCCCTAAGTTATGAGTATTTAATTTTGAAATAATGAAGCCAAAGATATTTTGTCTTCAAAATCATTACAATACATCTGGAGAGATGGCTGCATCTTTAACTAGGCTACAACATAGAGAATTAAACTACAGTAATTTGAACAGGAAACAAAATAGGTTAATTTTTCCTGGGGTTAGGAAAAAAGAGCAGTAGCAACAAAAATGATACTCAAGACTGAAAAGTTATAGGTTATGAAATGTAACATTTGCCCCATGAATTTGCCATGGTGATCTTATATAAAACTTAATTTATACATATTAAAATACTAGGTTAAAAAACATATAGCATCAGAGAATGAAAAATAAGCTACAAACTAGCATAAGACATTTGAAACATAAAAATAAAGAACTAAATACAATGGTAATATAACAGTAATAGTTATTCTTATACAGTTCTTACTAAGTATCAGGCACTATTCTAAACTATATACATGTATTTTAAATACATAGAGAATTACCATGAATCAATAAAGACAAACACAAACAACAAAATTTTTAAAAGAGCAAAAATCCCAAATAGGAATTTCACAGAAAACAAAAATGGCCCATACACATAATAAAAGATGCTCAACTACAATTCTAATCAGGGAAATGAATATTAAAGGCCTGATGAGGTATCAGTTCACACACTAGATTCACAAACACTAAAAAGGCTGTCAGCATCTAGTTCTACTGAGGAAGCAGAACAATGAGAATTCTTATCCACTGCTGGTAAAGGTCTAAACTGGTATAACTGCTGTGGAGAACAGTTGGATATTCCTAAGCAAAAATGAATAGCCAATGACTAAGCAATCCTACTCCTAGGTATAAATGGAAAAGATACCCCTGCACAAGGGCAATACCTAAAAACATTCAGTGGACGCTGTTACTACAGATAAAAAAAAAAAAAAAGAAAGAAACAAATAGAATAGAATATTCTATTATATGGTCTAATATATTCTATTATATTCTATAGATTATACATTCTATTATACAGTCTAATATAAGACCATCAATAGAAGTGGAATAAAAAAAAATTCTGGTACATTCATCTAACTGAAAACTACACCACAGTGAAAATGAACAAGGTACCACCACCTGGGTGAATCTCAGAAACATAAACTGGAAAAATGGAAGTGAGTAAAAGAAGATTATGCACTGTATGTTTCCATTTATATAAAGTTCAAAAAAACAAGCAAACCTAAAAAATAATACTGACTCAATGGGATCTATTCCGAGCTGATGAAACTGTAAGTAAAAGCCAGGAAGTGCTAGTTGTTCAGTCACTAAATCATGTCTGACTCCTCTGTTTACCATAAAATTAAAGACAGCCCGGAGGAGGAAGGGCATTCGGGAAGCTTCTGAAATACTGGTAAAGTTTTAGTTTTTAAACTCCCTGGAAGATACTTTGTAATGGGTTTCATTATTTTTCCTTATTTTGTACAGATATATTTTATATTCTAACATGTAACACACTTCAAAATCTTAAAAAAACAATTTAACATGTATTCCTTTTAGATGAGTCCTAGGCAAGTCTACATAATGAATCCATCATTGAAACGTACACATGGCAGACTAGAAAAGTAATAATTTTAAAATAAAGAAAATTTTAAAATCTGCAGCAGAAACAAAAATCCTAAACTTTAAAATGGAACCAAACTGAATTCACAATCAGAAAAACAACACAGTAATGACTCAAAGCATCAGTTATTCAAGTGTGTTCTATAAACCATTTTTTTCTTAGATGTCTAAGGGAAAATGGGTACCAGGAGTGAAATAAATTCGAGGATTAATGGGTTAAACAGATAAATCTCCTAAGGAAGAAATAGAATTTCCTTAACTTGACTCTAGAATCTTTTAACATGGTGAATTACATAGTGATCTTTTAGGATTCATATTTCCTATAACACAAACTGGGAAACATTTTATGACACAGAGGTCAAACCAGAGAGCATATGAGAGCAGACAATACTCTGGTGAAAGGTATTCAGATACCTAAGTCTTCAGCGGCTGATCTGTCCAAGCCAAACCCTGGGCAGTTGGGATCAAAACCCATAACCAAATACAACCCTTTAGTAACTAAGGGAACAGTCATTTCAAGTGTTACATGAACATGGTGACAGCTTTATGTGATTCCCTTGGGGGCAAAACATAACATAAGCATAAGGTGCAACAGAAAAGATCTGGATGGAATATAAAAAATAAATCTATTTCTACAGCTTTTAGCAGGTCTTATTTGGTTTAGGTAGAGCCTTTACGGAAGCCTCCAGTAGAAAAATATGTTTCAAATCATACCTCTTAGTTAAAAGGTTTTTACACTAGCCTTTCCCTAATACAATTAGAAAGTTTCTAGTTTTCTACTAAAGTTTTCCCTAAGTAAAACAAATCTGTGAACTGGGTCAGTCAGTTCTTCAAAATGTGGTTTTATTACCATAGGAAAATAAGGTGATAACGCTCTTCAAAAGAAAACACATCCAGAGCAGGGGGCACAATCTCTGTCGGGGAACTAAGATCCCACATGCTGTGCTGTGTACCCCCCCAAAAATGATTAAGATTGACAAAGATGACAGTGACAGAAGGAAGAACACCTGCCATGTGGACATCCGTGGCCAGTCATTTCATTACAACCCGATTCCTACTGACAGCCAAATCACAATGAGAAGATTCCAAAGTACGCATGGAATCAGGATTAAGGAAGTAAGAGGAATTGAGAATTTAATGGTCTTCTTTCATCCTGGCAATAACTGTTTTTTTCTTTAGTTAAGCAATTCCTATGTCTAGGCATTCTTCCAAGTCCTAGGGATATGGAGGTCTTTGCTTTCAGAGAGCTCATATTTAAGTAACAGCTGAAGAATATATATTTCATCAAAGTTTACTATAGTATTATTAACAGAGTAAAAAATTTCAAAGCAATCTAAGTGTTCAACAATAAAGCTGTTGATTAAATAATTATAAATCTAAATGATGGGGAAAATATAGTTTTTAAAGAATAGTACTTTTAAGCAGTAATTCAAGACATGGACAAATGATTATGGTGCAACATTAAATGAAAAAAGTAGGCTGTGAAAGTGTATGTAGTGTATGATCACACGTACATATGTGTATCACATGTATACTTACATACATGTATACATTTCCTACCCTTCTAGATGCATACGAGAAAGCCAGAAAGTCACCAATAATTATCTATTTTTCCTCTGCTATCTTTTCAAAAGTAACTGAAAACTTGATACCTTTTCA
The DNA here is from genome assembly GCF_014754425.2 of Oryx dammah. Classification (NCBI taxonomy): domain Eukaryota; kingdom Metazoa; phylum Chordata; class Mammalia; order Artiodactyla; family Bovidae; genus Oryx; species Oryx dammah. The sequence continues at coordinate 36,132,818 of NW_024070213.1, read as the reverse complement.
AACTTTCTAATTTCCTGACATATCACTACATGTCTTTTATCACCAAGGCAGGGGTTACTTTCAAAGTAGTTTCAATTGACATAAATACCAGAATCTCTTCAGATTTATCTTTAAGAAGCCATCCATGAATGCCAGTTCTTGGCTTGTCTCTGAACTTTCAGGGAGAGAAGTCACCCTTCCTTATGCCTGTAAGCCATACTCCACAAGGACGAGTAACACACCTTGTTATCTCTTCATTCCTACTTCTTCTTCCTTTCAACTTAAACATCTTACAAAAAAAGTTACATTTAATTACCTTGGAAGTAAATGTGTAACTCTTCCCCCACAGCCAGTCTGCTAACAACCCCATTTCTAGCCATGGCACTAACCTTTCTCCCAATCAGAATCTTGGAAAACAGCCTTCATTTACCTCTCCCTTTCCCATTTCAGGTTCATTAATAAAATCTGCTGAAATCTCTCCCCATTGCATCTTACTCCTGATCCATACTTCTGCCACTGGGTAGTCCAGGCCCTGACCGCACTGTCAGTAACATGACGGTGCGTGTGTGCATGCTGGTCGCTCCGACCCCACAGACTACAGCCCACCAGGTTCCTCTGTCCAAGGGATTCTCCAGGCAAGAATACTAGAGTGCGTTGCCGTGTCCACCTCCAGGGGATCTTCCCGATCCAGAGATCAAACCCGTGTCTCTTACATCTCCTGCACTGGCAAGTGGGTCCTTTGCCACTAGCGCCACCTGGGACGCCCTACGTGACGGTACCAGCGTTCAAGCGGGTCTTCCCGAGGCCATCTCACCCTTCTCTAAATCACGGCTCTGTATACAGAATTTAGATGATGTCATTTGGAGGCTCAAAAACTTCGACACTGTCTCCTTTTTTCCATTCCAATCTTAACTTCTTTGCCTGGCTTTTATTAAACCCCATAATTTGGCTCCACCCTAACTACTTAACTCTATTTTCCATTATTTGCCAGTCTCACCCCTCATCAACTAAGAGACATGCCATAATCAATCTTACCACCAAGCTCTGGAAAATCTAAACATAAAAAAGGCCCTTCCTTTCATCTGTACTTCTATTTTGAAAGCCTAATGGATTTCCCCTCTCCTACAAAGCTTTTCTCGATTTCTCCAACCTCATGTTTCACTTTTCTGAACCTGCCTCAAGTGTGTATGTGTGTGTACGTAAGTTCTGCATCTATTCATTCACTGATGGACACTTAGGTCATTTCCATATCTTGGCTGGTGTAAATAATGCTGCTATGAACATGGAGGTACAGATATCTTTCCCAGTTAGTGTTTTTGTTTCCTCTGAACATATTCTCAGAAGTTACTATGTAATTTTGACTTACTGATCAAGTGGACTTTAAGCTTAAAGTGGAAAAGGAGACAGAAAAAGTTCAGATATTACTGCAACAATGAAAGCAGCTGGTCAGGCTCTCCTTAAAAAATGACAATAGTGAGAATGGTCTAGCAAGTTATTTATTGCAGAAGAAGAAATGGGAAAGGTGTGAGCAACAATGCAGCCTTAGATTCCCTGCAAACCTATGTCCAGAATATGGGATTAAAGAAAGAAAATTGGCATTATAAAAATAAGCTAAAAATAAGTTGTAATACCACCAAGCATCAGTGAGATTTGAAGGGATGGGACTTAGAAACATAAAGAACTGCTGGTCTGGATTATGTTAGAGGTTGAAGCTGACACAGAAAGAAACCAAGCTGTAATGGGGACTTCAACATTTGGGATATTTGCTAGAGCTCTCCTACAGCTAAAACTCAAGGCACCTGATAATGCCTTGCTTAATCTCCATCTCTCACATAGGAAAAGAAACATTCTGGATAGGAATACAACCACTGGGAAGAAATCAGCTGACTGAAGAGCAATGGTTAACTGGAAAACCTGACAGTAACTCTCAAGTTGGCTACAATTGCTGGGGACAGGAATGTGGGACGTGCTTAGGGAACAGAAATTACAAAAACTTCAGAGGAAAGAAAAGTAAACCCTGTTGAGACTCTAAAAGGGAAGATGCATCCTATGTTTTTAGGAAGTTCTCAAGAACAGAATTCTAGCTAAACAATACTTGATTAATTAATCCCACAAATATTTACTGAGCATCTATTATGGGCCAGGTAATGGGACTTCCCCAGTAGCAAAGCGATAAAGAATCTGCCTGCAATGCAGAAGCTGCCGGAGATGAGGGTTCAATCCCTGGGTCAGGAAGATCGCCTGGAGGGGAGCACGGCAACCCACTCCAGTTCTCCTGTCTGGAGAATCCCAGGACAGAGGAGCCTCGTGGGCTACAGTTTATCCGGTGGCAGAGTCAGACAGAACCAAGTATGCAGGCACAAGGAAAATACAAAGGAAGTAGAAGACATGATTACTGCCCTGGAGATGGTGAACATTTCAAACTTGGTTGAAAGAAAATTTGGGCTTCCTTAGTGGCTCAGATGGAGAAGGCCATGGCAACCCACTCCAGTACTCTTGCCTGGAGCATCCCAGGGACGGCGGAGCCTGGTGGGCTGCCGTCTCTGGGGTCGCACAGAGTCGGACACCACTGAAGCGGCTTAGCAGCAGCAGCACTGGCTCAGACAGTAAAGAACCCGCCTGCAACGCGGGAGACCTGGGTTCGGCATCTGGGTCGGGAAGATCCCCTGGAGGAGGGCATGGCAACCTACTTCAGTATTCTTGCCTGGAGAATTCCCGCGGACAGAGGAGTGTGGCAGGCTATGGTCCAGGGGATTGCAAAGAGTCAGACATGATTGAAAGTAAATTATAAACTGAAAATGAATTTAAAAGAATAACTAGGAAGATGTTTCATATCCACACAGGACTTGATAAAATAACAGGTTTAAACTTCTGGGTTTTAGAGTAAATAATTCTTAAAGCCACATCACTAGAATAATCTAGGAAAGAAGGCTGAGACAAAGTGAGAGAACTAAAAAAAGAAGATAAGTGAGAAAGACATGTGGAAAGAGATAGAATCAAACAGCATGCCCCAGTTCATTCTAGTCACATAGAAAAAAGTACAACTTAAATGATTTGGTATAAAAAAAATGGAATTCTGGTTATAATGTGCAACACAGAAGAGGAAAAGAGTCTGAAAGGACTAGGTGCACACAGAGCTCTCCAACGAGCTGAGGTTTTAAAAGACACAGATAAAAGACAACACATAACATGGACGCCTGGAAAAGCAGCTCAGGGTGACATCAGGAAGCAAAAAGCCCACAGTGAGCTGAGCTTAAGAAAACCATCAAGGGCGACCAAACGGGCTTTTGAATTTATGTCCAGGAGAGAAAATTTGCAAAAGGCCTGGGTACACTGGTTAAAGTGAATGGTGAAGTTAACCCATGACAGGGAAAAAAGAATGACCTCTACTTTTATGTTGCTTTTTAAAATTTTTACACTTGAATACCACCTTACAGTTTACATGTTTCTATTTTACAACGTCCTTGAGAGGTAGGGCCAGCCAATACTTTAAAAACTCTCTGTCCAGTGTGCATCCCCCACTTGACCTCGGCCTCCTTCCTTGGTCTCCTCCTCAGGATGAGGGCCAGAAGTGGAGTCCGTGGGGTGAGGGAACCAAAGCCCAAGACGGCAGGGGCCACAAAAGAGCTGCCCCCAGTGCCTTGCAAGTCTTCTGACTCAGCCAGCTGCTAAGGTCACACACCAGGAATTTGCCTCTGAACTGTGCTGATGGTTTTTGAACAAAGATGGGTGGTCACTAAAAATCCACATGGATTCGGGAGGAACAAGTCTTGCCCAGTAACTCTACTTCTTTTCTTGGCAAACAATCTATGTGACTCTTTGAAAGGTATTTAACAAGTCACTCTCCAAGTCTTTTTAGAGGGGTAAGGGAGAAAGATGACGAAACATGGGCTGAGATGTGTTTATAAAGCAACAAAACTCAGAATGCTCATAGGCAAGTTCTATACAAGGTTATGGGGCTTCAACAGTTATACTAACAATGAACCAGACAAAGCTTTTAACGACACTCTTACCAAACCGTGAGGATGAATAGATCCTGGAGAATAACCAAGAGCAGGACAGCAGAGTCAGAATCCAAATTAATTTTTACAGAAGGTAAAGTGAAGAGGAACTAAAAAGCCTCTTGATGAAAGTGAAAGAGGAGAGTGAAAAAGTTGGCTTAAAGCTCAACATTCAGAAAACGAAAATCATGGCATCTGGTCCCATCACTTCATGGGAAATAGATGGGGAAACAGTGGAAACAGTGTCAGACTTTATTTTCTTGGGCTCCAAAACCACTGCAGATGGTGACTGCAGCCATGAAATTAAAAGATGCTTACTCCTTGGAAGAAAAGTTATGATCAACCTAGACAGCATATTCAAAAGCAGAGACATTACTTTGCCGACTAAGGTCCATCTAGTCAAGGCTATGGTTTTTCCAATAGTCATGTATGGATGTGAGAGGTGGGCTGTGAAGAAGGATGAGCACCGAAGAATTGATGCGTTTGAACTGTGGTGCTGGAAAAGACTCTTGAGAGTCCCTTGGACTGCAAGGAGATCCAACCAGTACATTCTGAAGGAGATTAGCCCTGGGTGTTCTTTGTAAGGAATAATGCTAAAGCTGAAACTCCAGTACTTTGGCCACCTCATGCGAAGAGTTGACTCACTGGAAAAGACTCTGATGCTGGGAGGGATTGGGGGCAGGAGGAGAAGGGGATGACAGAGGATGAGATGGCTGGACAGCATCACGGACTCGATGGACGTGAGTCTGAGTGAACTCCGGGAGTTGGTGATGGACAGGGAGGCCTGGCGTGCTGCGATTCATGGGGTCGCAAAGAGTCAGACACGACTGAGCGACTGAACTGAACTTTAACAAATGAAATTTAATAGAAGGAAGGTAAAAATTATATTTGGATTCAAAAACAAATGCTAAGTATAAATTGTGATAAACTATTATATACATAAGGAACAACTAAAGATTTTGCTGAATAAAGCTTGACACAAATTAAAAGTATGGAAAAGCTGTCCTCAAAATTTACATGATCTCAATCTTAGGCTGAGTTAATAGACATAGATTAGAAACAAGCAAGATGAATGCCATACACTAGGCTGTATCATCGGAGAAGGCGACGGCACCCCACTCCAGTCCTCTTGCCTGGAAAATCCCATGGACGGAGGAGCCTGGTGGGCTGCAGTCCATGGGGTTGCTGAGGGTCAGACAGGACTGAGCAACTTCACTTTCACTTTTCACTTCATGCATTGGAGAAGGAAATGGCAGCCCATTCCAGTGTTCTTGCCTGGAGAGTCCCAGGGACGGGGGAGCCTGGTGGGCTGCCGTCTGTGGGGTCGCACGGAGTCGGACACAACTGATGCGACTTAGCAGCAGCAGCAGCAGCAGGCTGTATCACTGGGTTCTGACCTGGAGAAGTTTTCCACAGTTGGCAATGTGCTATGGTAAGTACAAAAGGACAAAGTTAAATGTCCTCACAATTTGAAAATTAAGTCACCCTCTGGGAGTAATAACAGCATGAACCAAAAGAATTAGAAATGACTATCAACATAAGTAATTCCAAGAAAAGGTATAATTGAAAATATTTGAGAACATTCAAACCCAGTCACAAGTGAGCAGGGTGTACTTCCTGGGAGGCTGGATTGTAACAGAATGTGAATCAAGAAAGCTGAAACATTGTCAGTTGTGTTTTTGTCTGGCTAAAGGAAAGACTGTATTAACAGAAGGTGCTCAGTCACTCAGTCGTGTCCAACTCTTTGTGGCCCCATGGACTGTAGCCCATCAGGCTCCTCTGCCCATGCAATTTTCCAGGCAAGAATTCTGGAGTAGGGAGCAATTTCCTCCTTCAGGGGATCTTCCCGAGCCAGGGCTCAAACCTGCATGTCTTGTGTCTCCTGTACTGACGGGTGGTTTCCTTACCACTAGCACCACCTGGTGAGCCTGTTAAGAGCAGAATGTTACATTAATCTGTTGGGGGTGGGGACAGGAGTTTAACAAGCAAGATTTTGCCTGTATTCCCCAACACTGTCTGAGACAGAGATGGCTAACTATGTCCAGAGCACTGCTGGTAGGTGTATCCTTATTAAAAAGAGGCGCCATCAACTCTCCTGGCTCAGTGACACTCCTCATATTAAGATGACCTATTTTGATTAGAATTAACCACTTCCCATGTAGACTGTCCTACTGGGGTGACAGTGCGCTGACCAAATTATGAAGTTTCCGTTCTACTCACAGCGATATTAATAAATTCATTAGTTGATGTCTTATTTCTCTGTCAGTCTCCTGGTCACTTGCTAAATATAAGTAGATTCCATAATCCCAAGTATTTCTGGACACACACATACACAAAAATTCACATTTATGGAACTGGAAAAGCAAAGTCTATACATTAAGTTGTGTCATTCTATATCCAGATACCACAAACCTGTGAAGTCCTGTTTCTCTTTATTTAAGAGAGAAAATTAACAAAATATAACACATGTGGAAGAGAGTAGTCAGGAAAGTAAAAAGTCTGAAATCCCTGATATTTGAACAGATTAAATGAACATGCTTATTTTGAGACAGAGATGATTGAGACAGCTGTCCTCAGTCATCACTCTTGCTGTTGTTTAGTTGTTCAGTCATGTCTGACTTGTTGCGATCCCATGGACTGTAGCCTGCCAGGCTCCTGTCCATGGGATTTCCCAGGAAAGCATACTGGAGTGGGTTGCCATTTCCTTCATCATTTTCAGTGATATAAAATTATCTCTAACTCTGTGATGAGAATCAGTTGAAATCTGTGTAATGAAGAGTTTTTCAATTTATACTGTCCCATGCCTGGCACAGGCATGGTTCAGTAAGTCTGGACACCTGGGAAACGTTCACAATGTTAGCTATGATTGTGTTGTATTACAAGATGTTGTGGGAATGCAAAGGAGGGGTACCTAACTCGGAACAAGAGATGAGAGATCAAGGAAGGCATCCTCAAAAGTAGAGATACCTAAGCAGGGTATGAAAGAAAGCACAGGAGTTACCCAGAAGAGTGTGGGAGAAGGAATTCCAGAAAGAAGCATGTAAGATTCAAGGTCAGAGAAAGCTGCAGAGGTGAGTAGAGGGGGTAATAAAAGAGAAGGCTAGAAAAGCAAAAGGGCACCACTTCTTGAAGGGACTCAGGTCACAGGCCATGGTAAGGAATCTGGTGGAGATGATGGAGAATCATTGGAAATTGTAACTGATGGGAGTTACATAATCAGATTTATGTTTGAGGAGAACCCTTTTGGCAACCACACATAAAATGGATTGGAAGAGCACAAGGCTGGTAGCAGAAAAAGACGGTTATTTCAATCATTTGGAGTCCACATGAAGATACTGACATTGTAGAAAAAGCTAAGATGGGGACTTCCCTGGTGGTCTAGGGGCTCAGACTCCATGTTTCCAGTTCCAGGGGCCCAAGTTCAATCCCTGAAAGGGAACTAGATTCCACATGCTGCAACTAAGAGTTTATGTGAGTGATAAACAAGAGGAGAGTCAAGGATGATTTCCAGCTTTACGGCTGGGACAACCAAAGAGAATAATACCGTGCACTGGAAGAGGTAAGAAGCCTGAGACAGATTCTGGGAAAGGAGAAGATAACACTGAGTCTTGCGGAAAAACACCCAGGTGGTGATGTCTACGAAAGAGATGAACCATGGAGTCTCGAGCTCAGAAAAGGGGTCTGGTTTGAAAGTCATCATCACCGAGTAGTCACTGAAGGAAGCATCAGAGCCTCTGAGGCCATCCAGACCCCAGGGTGTGAGAAGTAAGCAGAGGGTTGGGGACAGAAGGCTGGAAAACACCAACTACTCAAGACAATGAAAGGCAGTGATTTCATGATCTGTTACGTTTCTTTTCTTTGCAAGGAACTGAAATACTTAGGCAAAGATTAAACACCCACTTCCCAAGGATTAGGGGGAATTTACAGCACAGAAATGGACTATCTGACCTCTATAGGATCTTTCAACTCTGAAAATGAATCAAATACTTTAATTCAATCTAGTATTTCTTACAATCTGAGGAAACTTTTAATTGCCACTACAGAAAAACTAAAATCATACTTTTTTTTCCCATACTTATTTTAATTCTTTGGCCATGTTTGTCCAGGATGAAAAAACACTTTGAGGAACTAAAGTTTCTTGTTTGATAATGTCTCCGTAAAGGGAAGGAGTCCCTGACTGACCAAGACAGGCGAGCACAGGCTCTTACCTGATTTCTTGTTCTTCGTTCCCCTCTATGGGTCCTGTTATACAGTTGGTATCAGGATGCAGTTTTACCCAAACACATGAGCCTACTTATTCTTCCTTTCCCTTTCTGTCATCCTGTGCCTGACTGGGGCTAGACTTAATCTATGGTTTTAAGTCTTAAAGGTTTTCCGAAACGTAGCTATAATTTCCACTAATATTTAAAGTGTATTGGCTTTTGTTTCCCTTTCTGCTCAATTCTAAAAACACAGAGACACAGGTATATAAACACATTTTAAAAAATTAAATCCAGAAATGTTTGATTAAAACAAACTGTCATTTTTGGCACAACAATACACCCAGGGTATTTTTAGAGAGGACTAAAATTTCACCTTAAAAGATGACACTGGTTCTACCCAGAGACACTTGGAACAGGTGTCAGAGATATTTGACCTCTTTCAACCACATGCACCTTTCTCCTTCCCCCAGTCAACACCTGTCCTGCCCCTCTGCAAGCCTTCCTTTTCTTCTCGTGCCCTTGTCTTTCGCTTTCTTCCTGGCAGTACCCATAAACTTTTATTACCACTAATGGCAGTAAAGCTAACACAGCTGCCACCCCCTCAACCCCCCACCTAGAAATACAATGGGTATAAATCTAACTGGAGTCTACAATGAACTTTTTGGTTGTCCTTAGAAAAGAATTTAACTATATTCTGTGTCAGTGACCCAATCCACAGGACAGGAAAACAAATGGCTCCAGCAAATAAACTTTTGTGCAAAGAAACCACAAGTGCTTTTTAGCTCTAGCAGTCTAATGAGGAGGCTCAGAACCATGACTTGCAGATGCAGGTTTCTAAATGAGCAAAACAGAGAGAAACAGGACAAACGAGAGGTAACAGTTGATACCATTTGAAGTTTAGAATCCTACTAAGTAATTACAACACAATAAGCATTAAAGTAGAGAAGATGGGGAAAAAAAAAAAGTCAAGGCTAGATCCAAAACAAAAGGACTTCAGCACTAGATATTACAATTCTGGGAAAGTTCTAGGGGCACCATAAAACTTTATGGGAAAGGTAAATAATTATGTTCCTCTCAAGTCAGGTGCTCTTGAAGCTGTGTTCTGATGCTGCACTCTCATACAACAAGCTTACTTGCTCCAGGCATTCATCAAAGGAAAGGGTTTTAGGACTTTTTCCTCTCTGGCTAATGGTATCATTACCTTTTCTCTTTAATTTCACAAAATGGAAGCAAGAGACAATGTATCCCTGGCAGACGATTTGGGAAACACCACAGAGGTGCTTCCACAAGGCTATAAGAGGCAACAGAAACATTTCCTTACAAAAGTTCAGAGTGCTGAAGCTAAAGAAACTAAATATGGAAAAACACAGCAAATAAAAAGTTATTTTACCAGGGCAAGTTCATTTATCTTACCCAGCCTCTTGTCCCAACGCTAAAGTAATCCCCAAACAGTCTCTCACATTCTATGTTATTATATCTTCCTCCTGCTTGTTGGCCAGAAAAACTCCTACTCACCCTTCAAGTCTAAGCTCCAACACCACCACCTCTCTGGAAACCTTTGATTCTCCCAAACAGGTGCTCCTTTTCCTTTCCTCCTGAGTGCTCCTTCATTACAGCAGCTATATGCTATTGCAATTATCTCTCAACCTTGAGGTAGCTCAGCAGTTGCCTGCCTGCTTTCTGAGGGCACAACTCGTCTTTCCATCACCGCATCTCTTGGAACAGGACACAGACCTCACACGTAATCACAGAGGCAAAGAACTCCCTACATCTCAACATGAAGAGCCAACACTCACCCATCCAAGTCTCTCCTTTCCAATCCCACCAGGTTTCTTTATTTTTTTTTAATATAAATTTATTTACTCCCACCAGGTTTAGAATTTCACTATCAATCCTTTTGGAGAAGGAAACAGCAACTCACTCCAGTATTCTTGCCTAGAAAATGCCATGGACAGAGGAGCCCGGTGGGTGGGCTACAATCTGTGGGGTCATGAACGAGTCAGACACAACTGAGCATGAGTGCAATCTCTTAGATTATTTAAACCAGCCTCTTCCTCGGTCTTCCCATTTCCAGTCCATCTTCCCTTGAATCCATCCCATATACATTACTGCCTCTGTAATCTTACTAACGTAGAACTTTAATTAAATGTACCAGGTTGAACAGTTGATGATGCAGAGAATGAAAAGCTGAAAAACACCTGTTCTCTAAGCTGAATGGGCTAAAATCCAAAATGGCAGAGAAAGAAGTAAATAATTAACACAAAACTCATCAAGTGTTATAGAGATATTTCAAACTCATGCTAATGTCTTTCACTGGCATGTCTTTCACTCAAAAATAGACAATTTCTATTTCACTTTATATAGGAAGCCATCCTAATTTCTCCAGCCAGAAGCACTCTTTTCTCCTTGTTTCCCAGTACCCTGTTACTTGCTTATCACTTTCTGCTTGATTTACACTTATTTGTACTCATACATTATGTCTCTTACTGGATTGAACCTTCCTAAATAGAAGGGCAATCCCTTTCACTTGTCTCTATTTTGCCACGGTACCTAATAAAGTGTCCAGAATATAGTTGATAAATGTTGAACTGTGATGATTAAGCTCATGAAAATATTATGAGTCTGTGATTCCTTGAGGATTTGCCAATATTAAGAATATCAGTGGGTCAAATAATACACACAATTCAAGACTGAAATTTTTCCACTCTCACCACCAAAATAGAAAGTCTATTCTGTTTGGCAAAGTAATAGTGGACATAAGGAGAACATCCTCAACCAGATTTGAAAGATACGCCCAAATGCAATGGATCACTACTGTAAAAACACAACAAAAGGCAACTCCCCAGTCTCTAAAGTCAGCCCCTGCTTACACATACAGAATCATTATGAAGGGCAAACGTTATGGTGTTTCCATAATACGGACAAGTCAATGGACAAGTGCTCAGCTAACTAAAAATGTCCACAGCGGGGCAAACACTGAATTTAATAAAGCAAGATACAGGTACAAGATAGTATTTCAAAAATGGATCATTCAATAAACTCTCTGATCATTCAAATTCCACAGGTGAATACTTGCAGCTTGTCCATCCTTTAAAGCTTATAATCGGTTTCCTAAAACAAAGCTACTGGAAGACTCCTCACCAAGCCCTCGTTCTTTAATTTCACTTTTGAAACAATATCTATCCTCCCTCCACCCATTCCTTCATCATAATTAATCTGGTTAAATCCAACAGCTGTGTGCAGGATGAGGCAGATAGAAACTTCACCGTCACTCACCTGAACTGTAAGAATTAGGGACTTAAAACAGTTTATGACTCAAAATGCAAAACTAAAATTCCAATTTCTCAGTTTTGACCAAAAAAGTTCAAACCTGTAAGACCCTTTAGGAAAACGCTGTGCTACAACAATATACATCTGCTCCCAACTGGCATGAAATCAGAACATTTGATCACATCATTTATTTCAGCATTAAAACTGCTGAGAACCAAAATCGTCTCATCAACTAACTTTGCAGAAGCCTTAGCAAACTACCTTTGGCAGCTTTTAATCTAAAGACACAAAGTTAAGTTTGTTTTGAGGATTAACCAAGAAAATGTCTAAAAATGCTTTATAAGACTCTAAAGCACAATACAAACTAAGGTGTTACTAGTATTCTTCTTATAGTTAGCTCTCGGCAAGAGCAGATCCCCCTTTATAGGAAATCTGAGCAGAAGTGAAGTTGTTTCTGTACACTTTTCCCAAAGGAATTTATGTTCTATATCAAAAATGTAAATAACTCCTAAAAAAAGGAGGGAGGAGAGGAAAGGAAACAAATTTCAAGTGAGACTAGAAGAAGGAGGTAACTTAAATAGTACAGGAGAAGTTTTTTGTAATAAAATTAAGCAATATAAGAGAAAGCAACCCTAGATCTCAGAATCAGTTTCTAGCCCTGCCACTTAACTATCTGCTCAGCTACTCCTGTGGCCCTGGTCCCTTCACCCCACTAGGCTCCAGTTTCCTTGTCTGTAACTAGAGATAACAGCTCAGACAGTTGCTGTGGGATTAAATAAGATAATATTTATATGAAGTACTCAGTACTATATCTGGTACATAGTAAGTATTAAGCGAATAAATGATTACTGTTGTTGGTAAAATTATTACTAGACCTGTAACCTGACTGGTGACATTCAGCAAGAAAAAGGAGCCAAGAACATGTCAGGGGGGAAGATGAAATACAGAGGGCTAAGTCTATATTCCACTGCTGGGCGACAACATTTGGGAAACATGGATTACCACAAAGCATTCTTCGTATTAAATACACAAATTACTTACTGTGCTTCCAGGACTGCTGAAGAATCTAGAGAAGCGTAGCCAAAATCTCCAAGTCATAAAAGCTGAAGAGCAACGACTGTATAGAAGGAGAACAGGACAAAAAAAAAGTGCTTAGTGATGTGCAACTTTCAATTTTCCAAATATTCATAGATAGAATGAAAGTGAGGCTCCATAGCAAAGCTACCACAACTCTGCTGACCCAAAATAGATGGTATCAGCATCATGTAGAATCATTTCAGTTTCTGCCATCTTGTTTTTTATTCTGGGGAAGTGGCTGTATCGTGATTGATTTTGAGATGGTGTGTGTGTGTGTATGTGTGTGTGTGTGTGTGTGTGTGTGTGCGCGCGTGCATGCATGCGCTCAGTAGCTCAGTCATGTCCAACTCTATGCAACCCCATGGACTGTAGCCCATCAGCCTTCTCTGTCTATAGGATTTTTCCAGGGAGGAATACTGAAGTGGGTTGCCATTTCCTCCTCCAGGGAATCTTCCTGACCCAGGGGTCGAACTCGCATCTCTTGCATCTCCTGCATTGGCAAGTAGACTCTTTACCAGTAGGGTCACCTGGGAAATCATTATTAACGTCATCATATTTGATAACTGCAAAAACAGTAAAAGTGTCCTAAAATTAGGAAGAAGAGGAATCGAATCCCCTCCTGAAGCAGATGAAGAGATAGCAAATAATTGTAAAAGGTGAAAAACAATGGACACTGACTTTGCATATGAGCTCAGCGTCTTAAACACTCTAACATGTGAAAAGTCTGCACCCATGGATGTTAAGACCCATGTCACCAATCAGAGATTTGATGTGAAAGTAAGTGAAAGTGTTAGCCACTCAGCTGCATCTGTTTGCGATCCCATGGACTGTAGCCCACCAGACTCCTCTTCTGTCCATGGAATTCTCCAGGCAAGAATACTGGAATGGGTAGCCATTCCTTTCTCCATGGGATCTTCCCAACTCAGGAATCAAACCCAGGTCTCCTGCATTGCAGGCAGATTCTTTACCACTGAGCAATATGGGAAGCCCCATGGAACCAATAAGAATCAGCAAAAGACCAGGAAAAGAGGAAATGTTCCATATGGGTGGCCAGAGAATCAACACCCACTTGGGTTGTCAACCTGTCTAGGGTTAATTCAGGGGAAGGCAAAGAGCTTGTTTAAGAATTTAAAAGCTGAACACAGTACAAATACTACTGTCATAAGCCACAGGCAAATTGCCAAAGTTCGAGGCCTTTCTGAATTTACACAATATCAACATGAACGGTCAACTCACTATCTGACCTGTAACTGCTCAAGGAGGTGAGGGTATGTCTGGTTTCCCTTTGAGTTTGCCCAACTCACACTCCTCCTTACTGAGAATAACCTTTCAAAATAAAACCTGTACTTAAAGGAATGTGTAATTTTTCTTTTTTAATAACAAAGCAGAGCAGACTTAAAAGCATCTCCCTGAAATTATGGGCTGAAGATCCCCAAAATTTTGTCAATCAGGCAGTGATAAATGGAAATAATATGCCATCACTACTAATTCAGGCTGTGTGGAAAAACATTTTTTAAAAATCTGTTTTGTTGCAATTTGTGTCTTACTGTAATAATATAAATACATTGGGCTCTAAATCCTGGATTTTGTTCTGCCACTTTTTCCCATTAGGTTGTAAGCTTGTCAAGGTTTCCTACAATCTACCACACTCACACAAGGAGAAGATACTTATATTCATTCATAAAAACTGTGCCCCTAGAGCTCTACTTAATACTACAAGTACAGCTGATAAGCGCTCTGACAAAGGTCTGCATCTTGCTGGGAGGAAAGGACAGTTAAGTATCCATATGGTTGGTATGGTCTAATGATAATTTTTTTTCCCTTATCTTTAAATCCAATTTAAAGTTACTTCAATACCTAACCAACAAGTGCAAACCACTCCTGAAACTTCATAAATAAAATCAGTTGGACCATTCATTCAACAAAGACGCATTTACCAAGTAGGCTTGTACTGGGCCCAGTGCAATTCTAGAGTACCGTTTATTTCACAAGCCCAAAGAGCTTTCAAAGTTGCCCTAACATAAAAGTATCAGTGACTGAACTTCTCTCATTTTATACATGTACAACAATATTCAAAACACTGACTCAACTGTTCAACACTATTCAAATTCACTGATTATAAATTTAACTGTGGTGAAAATAAAAAATAAAAAAGGCTGCTGAGACTGACGTTCAATAATTAACTAAATTCCAACTTCCCAATTCAATCCAAAAAATACCCAGTGCCAAGTGGTTTTAAAAAATTACAAGCCAAAATATACAATGATTCAAACATTCCACTAGGCAAAGGAATTAACATAGTTACAATTTCTCTCTTGTAAACCCTTGAGGGTACTGCTACTAGACAATGAATCAAATTTATCAAAACCCCACTCAAGGATTACACTTAATATGCACCAAGAGCAATTTCTAAAAATGGAGTCAGTATCTAACATGCCAAAAATAACATATTTACCTGGGTTTTCACCATTTTGGAGCTCTTCCTAGAAAACAGATCCCTAAATTTAGATGTCAGATGAACACATTTTCCCAAACCAACATCATCAAAAGTGGGAGAAAAATCAAGGAGACTGGTTAAGCACAGGAATACAAGTCAGAATTCTTGGGTGGGAACCCCTGCTTTACCATTTTCTAGATACCTCAATTACTCTGTCTGCAAAATGGGAATAAAGACACCCACTCCACAGTTGCTGGAAGGATTAAACTGAGGTAGATTAGCATGATAACATCTTAGGAGCAAGCAGCATTATATAAAGTGTTTGCTTATGATGATTATCATATGACTAGATCATCTCACTCATCTACACAAATGCCTTTCCCTGATGAAAGCCTTCTTTAATTGGTCTAGTAAAATTTAACCCCTTCCTCCTTGGCTTCCCCACAAAATGGATTGTGTATTATAGTTATTTGGGAATATCTTCTTCCCATCAGGCTGAAGAAAAAGACCACAGTTCATCTGAGTGCACAGGGCAGCAAATACTACTCATTGTTGCCCTTCAGTTTCCTCTCTCTAAAGGTTCTGAACAATAATACTGTGTCAATCAATTATAAAACATTTACCTGGAGAAAGGAGCTTTATGTAATTAGCACACATCAGTACCGGACATACCTAGGTCAACACTCTCTTAAGACTTAAACAAAAATTTGGGAGGTAGGGAAGAAGGATTCACTTAATATCTTTTAACTACTGACCAAGGTTATCTTTTTAAATTATTTTTTAAAATTTCTTATGCTTTAAAAGCTCTCTCATTATTTCATTCAAAAAGTCTATGGTGTTTTTAATATAAAAATACAGTAGCATAATTTCCACATACGTCAAGTCAACCTAATCATAACTTACCCATCTGCTAATTTTAACATAATCTTGGGGTTGCTAGATGACAATATGCTTGCCTGATTCACCCTCTATTGTTCATGTAAAATAAAATCATTTTCACATTACATTGAGATGCAAAACTTTCTGGCTTTGATTTGTGCCCTTTTCCATCTCTCAAAAAAGTGCCACACACATGCAAAAGAGCATCCAACTTATCCCAGATCACTGGGAAAACACTATCTAAAGTGTTATCCAACTTTGCTAACATGATGCTGCAGCCCTAACTTTGAGAGGACAGAACTTTCCTGAGAACAAATGGCTGAATTGAGGCTGCTGCTTTATTATCCCTTTCTACAAACTACGATTCTTCCTTTGTTAAACGCGTGTTACCTTTAGAAATTAATTTTTTCAGCATAAAAACTGTTGAGGACACCTTATTTGCACAAATATTTCTGGTCTCCACTCTATGATTTATTTAAAATGAAACTCAAAAACAAAAGGCTAAAGAAGAATTGCACTCATTTAATGTGGTTTTTCTAATTTTTTTTTCATTCCCCAGGGGCAGGGGCTTCCAAAGGATTACAAAGACAACACCCAATTTGTTTCTCATTCTAAACATATCCCAAGTAAACGGGGAATGTTATTAGCCATCTTAACAAGGAGAAGACCATAAATGCTAAGCCAGATTAAACAAATTAAAAAAAAAATTTTTTTATCCATTGTACTTCCTCTGAGATCAGAATCTTTTACAGAAAGGTACTTTGACGATTCTATGCAATGAACAAATGTCATCATAATTTAACATCCTATTTTGGACGAATTTCTCTCCCCTCACATAGTCACAAGAATGGTCAATTCACATACAATACCTCTCAGCTGCTGGATAGACAGTATAATAAACTTAATTGTTTTATATATCCTGAGGCATTCAAAGAAAAACCAAACACAAAGAGGCTTCCAGTATCTTACAGACATTTATGACCGAGACAAAGAACTTTCAAAAACCTGCCTTCAGTAAGCAAAACTGGGCTTAAACAACAATAAACCCTGCCTTAAAGTAAGGAGACCTGGCAAGTATTAAGGCCTAACCTCGTCCCCCACTCACAGCCCCTGAAAGACCAAGTCTCACTCCCAGCTTACAGCTAGGAGTCATAACTGAAACACTTAAAGCTGTTTCCTCAGATTTTAGTAGTATTAAAGCTAATACTCAGGCCACCTTTTCCAAGCAATTGGCTTCTATCAAAACTTATCCAAGTTGCGTGAAATAGACAGGAGCGTTGGCTCTGCATTTTATCAAGCGAGGAACACCAGCATCATACTTTCTGGACCATCCACTACTCCCTGCACCACCAGCTCTCCCCGCCCCCTCCCCATTTCTTTTTAAGTCTTTCCTCCAAATCCACAATTCGAAAAGCGGTCTCATAAAACAAAAGTAGTATCAGTAAACGGGAGGCCACCGATTTTGAAAATAAAGTTAGTTCTTTTGCTCTCTACCTGGCAACTTTTAAGGGTGAAATGTTTCCTTCCTCCATCGGACACAACCTCCCCTATTTTTACCCATACCAAACAACCACTCGTTCGTCCCCTCGTAGTAAAGGTGAAAAAAAGGGAGTGGGAGAAAATGATGGTGAAAAGAAGGGGCTAGGATTCCACCGGTAGGGTCCGATTTTGAGAGACCGGCTTTAAACACTCCTTGGCTTCTGGGAGCTGGACGGCTTTTACTGTGTCTATTTGAGAAATGTTTAGGAATCTGACGCATCAGTTTTTAGGAATGGTACACAAACAGCCCCCACAATCTAAGAGCCATGCCCAGAATCCTTCCCCTCGCTGGCATCGGCTGGAGGGCACGGGACAGGCGAGCAGGGGATACAGGGGAAGGTCCTCACGACATTTGTTATTGTTTATGAAGCCCAGGCAGGGACAGAGAGCCCGGGGCTCCGGGACCGCGGAGGGGAGAGGCCAAAGGAGCCTAGAAGGACAAAGACTCCTCCCCGGGCCACAGGCCACCTCTCCGGACACCCGGGGCCACTATCACCCCAAGGAACAAGAGGGCCAAGGCCGTCACCGGAGCTTCACCGGAGATATTTCCAGCCTCGAAATCAGCCCGGCTTTCCCTGGACACCCTAAGACACATAAGATCTCCTGATCCGGCTCTCAGAGTTGGGGCCGGAGAGGCAAGCAGTACCCCTAGCCTCCTCCGCGAAGAAGCACCGCATCAGCGCACTCACCTGCCTCCGGTCGCGCCCGCGGCCGGCTCAGCCTCCGCACGGACCGCAGCCGGCCCGGCGACCGTAGGCTCCCTCTGCCCGCTCCGCCCTCGCCCCGCCCCCGGGAGGTGGGACCCGCCGCCGCGGCGCCGGAATCTCGGGGCGGCCTCCCTGAACTCTCGCGAGCCCTTCTCCTCCGCTTCTAGGAGACACGGCCGGTCCCTGACGTCATACGCACCACAGCCGGAAGTAGCCTTCTGTCGTCAACGCAGGCA
The DNA here is from genome assembly GCF_014754425.2 of Oryx dammah. Classification (NCBI taxonomy): domain Eukaryota; kingdom Metazoa; phylum Chordata; class Mammalia; order Artiodactyla; family Bovidae; genus Oryx; species Oryx dammah. The sequence goes on along the minus strand of NW_024070213.1, from coordinate 36,114,491 downwards.
CCCCCCGACACACACACACACCACCCACCTGCGCCCGGTAAATTCCTGACTGGCCCTGAAAGAGTTGTTCCAAGAGTCACCGCCTTCCTTCCTCATCAGCCTCACCTCACCTCCCTCTTCTCTGCTGAAAGCTAGCTCAGGCCACTCTTGAGTGACCCGGGGTGTTGCCACATTGGTCACGTGTCCTACAGGTCGCCAGAGTTTTTCTTGATGCTTCACAATGCAAAGTGAGTGTTAAAAGGGAGCTTAGAGATCATTTCTATTATTTTTTTGGAACCTTTTGCAGAGTAGGAAAATGTGGTCAACAAAAATGGATTGGCTGATCACAGTTGCCTAACTAGTTCTTAACTCAGTGTTCCTTGACCCTTTTCCTTTTCCATCATGACGATTGTAGAGACCTGAGAGGAATTCACATTTGGAAAAGCTACAAAAAAAAAAAAAAAAAAAAAAAAACTTGCAGCATTCATGAAAAATTTGTTTGCATCATCTTGGAAAATCTAAAATAACTGATGGTACTGGGCTGCTGCTTGTTTAGGATCAGAGAACTATGAGGAAAATCACCTGTACTATGACTCAGAAAGGATGGCTTTGGGAAGGTGATGCATTTGAGTTTTTATTGAGCAAATCAAATAAGAAAATTGTCCCCAATTATCGTTAACAAATTATCTTCTATCTGAATATTGGAGATTTTATAAAATAAGATTTACTTTAGACTGTTAAGACAATATACAAAGCTAGCACTGTGCTTGCAGAAAATGTAATTCAGAGATGACAACCATTATCTTTAGTTTTGCCCAGAGCAGGTGAAACATAGGAAAGACTTAGGAAAGAATCTTAACATCACTTCTCTCTCTTTTTTACACTCTCTTCTCTCTCATACGTAGCTTGATTGTTGGAAAAAGCACTATGTGATCTGGTAATTAGTGTGTTCTTGGAGAAATCAGTTCCTTCTATATCATGGTGATTTTGAGGCTCAAATGACGGTTGCCATATGCAAGCATTAGAAGTTTAATTGTGATCAAACACGCTTGACAGAGGACTATACACCTCTCTCCCTCCACCACACACATATTAATTCAGGTGAGTAGGACTGAGAACATATTCAAAAGCAGAGACATTAATTTGCCGACTAAGGTCCGTCTAGTCAAGGCTATGGTTTTTCCTGTGGTCATGTATGGATGTGAGAGTTGGACTGTGAAGAAGGCTGAGCGCCGAAAAATTGATGCTTTTGAACTGTGCTGTTGGAGAAGACTCTTGAGAGTCCCTTGGACTGCAAGGAGATCCAACCAGTCCATTCTGAAGGAGACCAGCCCTGGGATTTCTTTGGAAGGAATGATGCTAAAGCTGAAGCTCCAGTACTTTGGCCACCTCGTGCAAAGAGTTGACTCATTGGAAAAGACTTTGATGCTGGGAGGGATTGGGGGCAGGAGGAGAAGGGGATGACCGAGGATGAGATGGCTGGATGGCATCACTGACTCGATGGACGCGAGTCTGAGTGAACTCCAGGAGTTGGTGATGGACAGGGAGGCGTGGTGTGCTGCAATTCACCGGGTCACAAAGAGTCAGACATGACTAAGCAACTGAACTGAACTGAGGACTGAGAACAGTTTATGGGGTATTCTCTAGCAAACTTATGTTTTCAAATGTGCCATGCTATTTTCATGGCACTAAGAGATATGAACTAGTCTAGGGTATCAGACTAAGATAACACGAGGCAGGCTAGTTTCTAAACTGAAGGCATTCCTAACAAATTCCCCTAGGTGTTGAATGTACCTGACCTGAATCAAATTAGAGCCAAGTGCCCTTTTGGAATTTTGATGAAATCTATGGACTCTTTTTCAGAATAGTGTTTTTAAATGCATAAAATAAGCTACCTAGGATATAAAGGAAATTGATTACATTAATGTAAAGTTATTAAAATACTAAAACTGAGTTTTTTATATAGTTCTGATGTAGGCAGCATATTGAGTGCAGCACTTGAAACAGCCAGGATTCAGCAATACATGAACCGTGAACTCCCTGATGTTCAAGCTGGTTTTAGAAAAGGCAGAGGAACCAGAGATCAAATTGCCAACATCCGCTGGATCATGGAAAAAGCAAGAGAGTTCGAGAAAAACATCTATTTCTGCTTTATTGACTATGCCAAAGCCTTTGACTGTGTAGATCACAGTAAACTGTGGAAAATTCTGAAAGAGATGGGAATACCAGACCACCTAACCTGCCTCTTGAGGAATCTGTATGCAGGTCAGGAAGCAACAGTTAGAACTGGACATGGAACGACAGACTGGTTCCAAATAGGAAAAGGAGTACGTCAAGGCTGTATATTGTCACCCTGCTTATTTAACTTCTATGCAGAGTACATCATGAGAAACGCTGGACTGGAAGAAACACAGGCTGGAATCAAGATTGCCAGGAGAAATATCAATCACCTCAGATATGCAGATGACACCACCCTTGTGGCAGAAAGTGAAGAGGAGCTAAAAAGCCTCTTGATTAAAGTGAAAGAGGAGAGTGAAAAAGTTGGCTTAAAGCTCAGCATTCAGAAAACGAAGATCATGGCATCCAGTCCCATCACTTATTGGGAAATAGATGGGGAAACAGTGGAAAGAGTGTCAGACTTTATTTTGGGGGGCTCCAAAATCACTGCAGATGGTGACTGCAGCCATGAAGTTAAAAGACGCTTACTCCTTGGAAGAAAAGTTATGACCAACCTAGATAGCATATTCAAAAGCAGAGACATTACTTTGCCGACTAAGGTCCGTCTAGTCAAGGCTAAGGTTTTTCCTGTGGTCATGTGTGGATGTGAGAGTTGGACTGTGAAGAAGGATGAGCACCAAAGAATTGATGCTTTTGAACTGCGGTGTTGGAGAAGATTCTTGAGGGTCCCTTGAACTGCAAGGAGATCCAACCAGTACATTCTGAAGGAGATCAACCCTGGGATTTTTTTGGAAGGAATGATGCTAAAGCTGAAACTCCAGTACTTTGGCCACCTCATGCGAAGAGTTGACTCATTGGAAAAGACTCTGATGTTGGGAGGGATTGGGGGCAGGAGGAGAAGGGGATGACCGAGGATGAGGTGGCTGGATGGCATCATGGACTCGATGGACGTGAGTCTGAGTGAATTCTGGGAGATGGTGATGAACACGGAGGCCTGGCGTGCTGCGATTCATGGGGTCGCAAAGAGTCGGACACGACTGAGCAACTGAACTGAACTGATGTAGGCAGCTTCTAAGATGACTCTTAATAATCCTCACCTTTTGGTATTCCTATCTTGCACAACCCCCTTAAGTGTGGACTGGACCTAGTGACTTGGTTTTGCAAAGGAGAATACAGCAAAAATGATGAGCTGTCACCTCCACAATTGGGTTACAAAGAACTCTGGCTTCCATCTTATTCATCCTCTCTTGCTCCATTTCTTACTCGCTCTAATGAAAATAGCTGTCATGCTCTGCCCTGTCTTGTGAAGAGGGCCTCACAGCAAACACAGAGCAAAGTCTCCAGTCAACAGACACTTAGGAATTGGGGCACCCAGTCCGACAGCCTGTGAGGGACTGAATCCTGCCCGCAACCACATAGAAGCAGACTCTATCCCAGTGGAACTTCAAGATGACTGCAGCCTGGTAAAGGACTCTTAGGCAACATACACAGCAACGTCTTGCAAGATTCCTACCCCGCAGACACTGTGAAATAATATGTATTCATTTTTTAAGCCATTAATTTGGGCCAGGGGTAATTTATTACACAGCCATAGATAAAAATAGTTATATATTTGCTTCTTTATTAATGCATCAAATAACAAGATCAATACCTACAGTAATTTTGCAGTAGTGATATACATAAACAATGTTTTGAGATATTTGTACCAACTTAATGAGGTAGAAAATATGCATGATTTCTATTGGGAACAAAGTCAAAGATTTCTAACATTACTATGATTTGCTGAGTATATTCATAATGGAAGAAATGATCATTTTCAATTAAAGATTAGTGAAAAAATACATTGATGCATATGTATTATTAATGCCTATGTTTATATATATATATGTATATAAGATTTGTATATTTATTTTTCATTAAAGTTCACAGACCCAGATTGAGAACTGTTGGCCTAAATAACATATTTTGGTAGGACTTTCCAAAACTCTTATCAACTCTCTTATTATCAATCATAATTAAAGTTCAGGTAATACAGGTAACAGATACACACCATGGTCATTGCTAAATTTAGTAGCCTATAGTTGAATATGAATTTTTATCCCCTATCTTTCACTTATTCCTTCTTCTTTAAATTACACCAAATGTGGACAGACAAACTAAAATTGTAGCCCACAGAGAAAAATCACAGTGAAAACCTTTTTGGCACCCAGAATTCATCTGATCTTTGTTTTCAGTGTGTGAAATTTAGTATTACTTTTGCTCTCCTAGACCTACCATGTAGTAAATAACCAAAGAATGCCAAATGACAGTAGTAAATGGTAACAGAAGGAAGCTATTAGTAAAACCCTTCCACATAGAAAACATAGAAAGAGAAAAGTTGTTTTCCTGTGTACGCAGCTTTGCATCAGTGGGATATGGTCTAAGTAGTATTTAAACTTGGTGCTTTAAATGCATTGAACAGAAAACACAAAAATGTACAGACAAATGAACCAAACTTTCAACTCAGGAAACGAGTTGAAAAAGAAAACAAAATAAATTCAACAAAAGTAGAAGAATGTTAAGATTACAGCAGAATCCCTTCCAGATGTCCTGGCCCTTATGTGTACCAAGTATTATAGATCAAATACATAATTTCTCCCATATATAACTCCATTTTTCAAATAGATGTAATTTATTAAGATTAACAAATTCAAATACAATTCTAAAATATAAAGGCAGAAATTAATGTAACACAAAACAAAACAAAAAAAATGTTTGAAGTTGACCAATAAGGTAATTCTTTGAAAAGTCAAAGAAATAAGGAAATAGGGAAAATCTTTGGCAAAACTAATCCAGTGGGAGAAGAGGACAACAGAGGATGAGATGGCTGAATAGCGTCACCAACTCAATGGACATGAGTTTAAGCAAGCTCTGGGAGTTGGTGATAAACAGGAAAGCCTGGCATGCTGCATGCAGTCCATGGGGTCACAAAGAGCTGGATATGACTGAGTGAACTGAACTGAATCCAGGGGAGACACAGCTAGTAAAAGGATGATAATAGAGATATAACTGCTGATATGGAGATTTTTTTAAGCATTAAAAATTATGATGAAAAAGAGGATTTTCCTGGTGGTCCAGTGGCTAAGAGTCTGCCTGCTAATGCAGGGGTTTGACCCCTGGTCTGGGAAGATTCCACATGCTGCAGGGCATCTAAGCTCGTGCACCACAACTACTGAAGCCCTCAAGCCTACAGCTTGTGCTCAGCTACCAGAGAAACCACCATAGTGAGAAGCCTACAGACAACGAGAGAGTAGCCCTTGCTTGTTGAAACTAAAGAAAGCCCACTTGCAATTTCAAGGACCTAGTGCAGCCAAAAAGCCCACTCACAGCTTCAAGGACCCAGTGCAACCAAAAGACAAATAAATAATACATTTAAAAAAAAAGAAAAGAGAGCAAGAGGCTATCAAGACAAGCTGGCTGAACACTTCGTTCTGTGTGAGTATGAGCAATGTTAATTCCTCATTAGCTTTATGGATAGACAAAGAAAAGTAGTTCATATTTATTGAGGTTTTTTTTTTCCTGTGTGCCAAGCATTATTCTCTCTGCTTGTATTGTAATCTTTATAATAAGTTGGTGAGTTAGGTATTATCACCAATTTATAGATGATGAAACTGAGGCTCAAAGAGCTCTAATAACTTACCTAAGGTCACCCAGTAGCAAGTAGCAAAGCCAGCAACCCAGATTCCTAATAGTGGATCAAAGAAGCACTACTAAGCAAAAGCAAAAGCATGAAATTTGGAGACAGAGAAACTAGTTTGAAGTACTTACCTGTTTACAACATGTTCAGTGACTATTAACTGTGAGTACTGCATGCATGCTAAGTTGCTTCAGTCATATCTGACTCTCTGTGGCACTATGGACTCTAGCCCACCAGGCTCCTCAGTCCATAGGATTCTCCAGGCAAGAATACTGGAATGGATTGCCTTGCCCTTCTCCAGGGGGTCTTCTTGACCCAAGGAGCAAATTCGTGACAATTAGGTCTCCTGCATTGGCAGGCAGATTCTTTACCACTAGTTCCACCTGGGAAGCCCACTAGTATGATGATAAACCCCATCCTTTAAGTGGAATTAAGACCACAACTGCCTACATGCATATATATGGACAGAAATATGTCTCAGCATTATGTATTCATAATTGTGAAAAGTTGGAACTAATCTAAATATCTAAAGATAGGGATTAGTGTAATAAATGAAGGTAGATCTGTACGATGTAATAGCATATATTTGTTTAAAATTGTATGTAGATAAATGGTTAATAACATAGAAAGATGTTCAGAATATATTGTTAGGTTTGGGAGTTCTAAAGCATGTTACCAACAGTCTAACAGCTTTTACATAAAAATTATTTGAAAAACAATATATGTATATATTAATAATATGGGCTTCCCATGTGGTGCTAGTGATAAAGAACCCACCTGCTAATGCAGGAGACATAAGACATGCGAGTTTGATCCCTGGGTCGGGAAGATCCTCTGGAGTAGAAAATGGCAACCCGCTCCAGTATTCTGGCTGGGAAAATGCCATGGACAGAGAAGCCTGTCGGATTACAGTCTGTGAGGCTGCAAAGAGTTGGACACAACTGAGTGACTGAGCACATAAACACATACATTCATAATACACACATTCCATATATTATATATATATATATATATATATATATATATATAAATTTTTAAAGACTGAAAGAAAAACAGTAAAATAAAAGCTTTAAGTGTTGTGATTATGAAAAAAAGATTATGATATATAATGTTATGCCAATTAATTTTTCTTTAAGGAGAGAGAGAATAGGTGCTTCTCAGTCTGCTTGGAAGAGTGTCCTGACAGGAAGACATTAATTTTTCTGCTTTGGAAAAGATAGAAAGTAGATAGGATTTACCAAAAAAAAGTGAATGGACCTTTCCAGTTTGACATGAAGAGTGCTTGACCCCTGGCTTCTTTTCTCATAGCCAAGGTTTTCAAAGGGGCTCTTGCCCAGACAAGCTAAATGCAATTCAGGTTTGTCTATTTGAAAATAAAGTCTCTTTTCTACAAGCTTCAAGGGACTTTCACTGGACCATTTAGTCAAACACATGACAATCCATTCAGAACTCTCACCAGACTGCCTTCTGAAAAATACTTTATAAACCTGGAAACAATGACTTCTAATTGATTTATACTTTAATTTTTAGCTGGCTTGACTAAATTGCAAACTATTTATCACCTAGGGTTTAAAGCATTCCAAGTTTAGGCTATTTCTCTCCCAAAGTTAAACGCACCTATGTAAATTAAAAAAAACCCAAAGAAAAGCATAAAGGGAAGGTAGAAATATACTACATCTAACTGAAATGGTAAAGAATCTACCTGCCAATGCAGGAGATGGTGGATGCATAGATTCGATCCCTGGGTCTGAAAGATCCCCCTGGATTATAAAATGGCAACCTGCTCCAGTATTCTTACCTGAAAAATTCCGTGGACAGAAGAGCCTGGCAGGCTACAGTCCATGGGATCATGAGGAGTTGGACATGACTGAACACTCACATAATGCAACCCATGTCTTTGCATTTTATTTATTACTCCTCTAACAGAAAAATCAGACTGGTTTGTATTCCAAAAACCAGGTTCTCTTACTACTGTATGACCTTGCACAGATCAAAAATGTCCTTTTTCCTCATTTGTAAGATGGGAGAATAGCAACAGGGTATTTGCAGCAAAATATTTTTTAATAAAAGTACTTTGTGAACCATACAATACCATTGCCATAATGGAAAAAATACTGAAGATAGATCTAGTTTAGTAATAGCTACCTTTTAGGATTAAATGAAATTAAATGAGATAAAATAAACATCTATTATAGAACTCAGAACATATTCACTCTCAGTTCAAGGTAGCTGTCTTTATTATCCTTGCTAATACTAATAATTAACAAAAATGCATGTTTCAGAATGAAACCCTCTTACTTTTGTCAACTTCAAATCAAATGAATTCTCTGCATCTACAAAAGACTTTTGGTGATATTTACATCCATGAAGAGAGAGGAAGTCCTTGTCAGACCTTTCTTGCTTTGATTTGTGTCTCTTCTCTATTAACTTTTACAGATTTCTGATACTAATAGAGATAGAGTGGATTTTCCATCTGTGAAATAGGAAACAGTGCATACATAAGATGAGACAAAGTGATGCTGTGATAACAATCAGAGAATTTTAGTGGCTTAAAATGGTGAAGATTTATTTATTACTAGTGTTTCATGCCCAGTTCAGGCCAGCAATAAGGCTTTCTCATCAGGATTTCTCAGGGTTCCAAACCAATGCAGCAGCTATCATCTTGAACATTGCTAATTTTTATGCCAGAAGGAAAAGACAAGACGGAAGGGTCTCAAGTAGAGACTTCTGCTTACAACCCACTGATTGACCAGAAGTAGTTGGATGGCCCCAATGCAAATAAAAGAAAGCCAAGAGGTACAATCTCCTCATATTCTAGGAAGGAGACATCTCTGACACTCCACCTTTCTAGTGCAGTGAGCATGGGTTCTATACCTGTGTGGGGAAATAAGATCCTGCATGTCATATCAGTTCAGTCACTCAGTCGTGTCCAACTCTTTGCAACCCTATGGACTGCAGCATGCCAGGCTTCTCTGCCCATCACCAACTCCCGGACATTACTCAAACTCATGTCCATTGAGTTGGTGATGCCATCCAACCATCTCATCCTCTGTCATCCCCTTCTCCTGCCTTCAATCGTTCTCAGCATCAGGGTCTTTTCCAATGAGTCAGTTCTTTGCATCAGGTGGCCAAAGTATTGGAGTTTCAGCTTCAACATCAGTCCTTCCAATGAATATTCAGGACTGATTTCCTTTGGGATTGGCTGCTTTGATCTCCTTGCAGTCCAAGGGACTCTCAAGAGTCTTCTCCAGTACCACAGCTCAAAAGCATCAATTCTTCATCACTCAGCTTTCTTTATAGTCCAACTCTAATATCCATACTTGATTACTGGAAAAACCATAGCTTTGACTAGATGGACCTTTGCTGGCAAAGTAATGTCTCTGCCTTTTAATATGCTGTCTGCTGCTTCTGTTGCTGCTAAGTCTCTGCAGTCGTGTCTGACTCTGTGCAACCCCATAGACAGCAGCCCACCAGGCTTCCCCGTCCCTGGGATTCTAAGGCAAGAACACTGGAGTGGGTTGCCATTTCCTTCTCCAATGCATGAAAGTGAAAAGTGAAAGTGAAGGCGCTCAGTCGTGTCCAACTCTTCGCGACCCCCTCGACTGTAGCCCACCAGGCCCCTCCATCCATGGGATTTTCCAGGCAAGAGTACTGGAGTGGGGTGCCATGATCATATCTTTTCTTCCAAGGAGCAAGCGTGTTTTAATATCATGGCTGCAGTCACCATCTGCAGTGATTTTAGAGCCCCCCAAAATACAGTCTGTCACTATTTCATTGTCTCCGCATCTATTTGCCATGAAGTAATAGAACCTGATGCCATGATCTTAGTTTTCTGAATGTTGAGATTTAAGCCAAATTTTTCACACTCCTCTTTCACTTTCATCAAGAGGCTCTTTAGTTCTTCACTTTCTGCCATAAGGCTGGTGTCATCCCTTATGTCACATAGTGTGGCCCAAAAAATGTTCTAAAAAAAAGAAGATATCCTGGGAAGGAGAAAAAAACAGGAATGTTTGTCAGCAGTATTAATATTAATGACCTACATACTGTATGTGTGAAAAACACTGTTCAAATACTGGGTGTTACTTGAGTCCCTTTCTCCATGTCTTAAAGAAACACTGATAGTTAAGCTCTTTACAAAAGAAAAATGCAAGATACTATATAATATTTTGTAATAATATATATTTGATGCAATTTCAATTTTTAAAACATCAAATTAGAACAGAAAAAATAACTTCTCCTTGGTCTCTTCAGTCTCTTGTGACATTCATTCACATTAGAAATCTACTCACATTGTATAATACCCTATTTTTTTTTATTTTATTTTTAAAACTAAAAAGTAGAGTTTTTTTTTTTTTCTTCAATCTCATTGCCTTTCCCATTCTTAATTTTAGGACTGAATCCTAAAATTTTTATCTTCTCAAGTAAGAGAAAGAATATCCCTCCAAAGACTGTTTTTCATGACAATAGTGGAATTCAACTTATAAAAAAAAAATCATGCTTAATGTAGGCAGTCTAATGAAAATTAAAATAATTTGAATACATTCTGGGAAGTTAATGTAGTCACTTTGTTTAGAGTGTCTATTCATGTTCTGTGAATCTAGTACTTAAAATTATTATACCTTTATAAAGCAATCACTTTCCAGTTTTAAAAAGAATTTTAATGGTATCACTCTGGTTTTTAAATAAATATTTAATAATATTTTTAAAATAATAATATTTAAAATAAATAAATATTAATTTTAAATAAATAGATAACCTTTTTGGTTTTTGGATCTGCCCCAAGTATAAAGTTCCTATACTTTATTTAGTGCTTCCTTTTTAATTTATTAGACCATTAAATATAGAGTATCTTTTTTTTAAAGTTGATTTCTTTATAAGTGATTATGACTGCTTCAAAATCTATTCGAATTGTAAAGAGGAACTCTTTGGAGATAATATCAGCTCTCAGAAAAATCTGGAAACTAAGAAGGTTTAGAGGAGATTTTTTTTAACACCTCCCATCGGTTGGTCTTTCCTTCTCTTCCGATGCATGCATGCTCAGTTGCTCGTTGTGTCTGACTCTTTACAGTCCCCGTGGACTGTAACCCTCCAGGATCCTCTGTCCATGGGGTTCTCTAGGCAAGAGTACTAGAGTGGGTTGCCATGCCCTCCTCCAGGGGATCTTCATGACCCAGAGATCGACCTGACATCAACTGCATTGGCAGGCAGATTCTTTACCACTGAGCCACCTCGGAAGCCCAAACCTCAGTTTACTCATCCATAATATGGAAAATTTAAGAAGTTCTCATTATCAGAGGATAATTGTTACCAGGGGAAAAAAAGTAAATATCAGAGGGAGGGACAGTATTTTATAGTAACCATGGAAGAAAATTTATGTTATATGTATTTTACCAAAATAAAAAATAATTGGAAAAAAATTCAGGTCACAGTTGTAGCCATGAAATACTTAAACTGAACAGAGACTGAATCACATTAGGGATTTTTTTAAACATTTTTTTTCTGACATTGTATGATATTATGGATTGACATCCTCAATTTACATTTAACATCACAATCATATAGAGGGTTCCTCTTTAAAAAAAAATAAGTTTTCTGAGATCTTTTGATGTTCATATTTTTCTATTTTGAACCATTGTTTTCAATAGTTTCCACTTTGTGAAAACAGTTAAAACACTTGAACTTGCTCCTCAGTTATCTCTTCCCATTAGAGAGTGTCAACTGTAGGGCAACTTCTTAGAAATGGGTCAAAGAGAATGCACATTTTACATTTCCCACACTGATTGCAAAAACTATCATCCCGAGGTTGCACTAATTTCCAGTTACCAGCACATAGTACAAGAAATTTTCCATTTCCCCTTATGCTGTTCACACCAGGACTTGTCCAGATTTTCAGTTTTGCCACAGAAAGAGAGACTCACAGGCATAGAAAACAAACTTATTGTGGTTACCAAAGAGGATACATGGGGAAAGGAGAAATAAATTAAGAGTTTGGGGTTAACATACACATACTGTTATATATAGAATAAATGACAGGAGTTTCCCTGGTGGCCCAGTGGTTAAGAATTCACCTGTCTGAAAGAAATCAAAGAGGACACTAATAAATGGAGAAATATACTGTGTTCATGGATCAGAAGAATCAAAATAGTGAAAATGAGTATACTACCAAAGCAATCTACAGATTCAATGCAATCCCTATCAAGCTACCAATGGTATCTTTTACAGAGCTAGAACAAATAATTTCACAATTTGTATGGAAATACAAAAAACCTGGAATAGCCAAAGCAATCTGGAGAAAGAAGAATGGAACTGGAGGAATCAACCTGCCTGACTTCAGGATCTACTACAAAGCCACAGTCAACAAGACAGTATGGTACTGGCACAAAGACAGAAATATAGATCAATGGAACAAAATAGAAAGCCCAGAGATAAATCCACGCACCTATGAAGACCTTATCTTTGACAAAGGAGGCAAGAATATACAATGGAGAAAAGACAATCTCTTTAACAAGTGGTGCTGGGAAAACTGGTCAACCACCTGTAAAAGAATGAAACTAGGACACTTTCCAACACCATACACAAAAATAAACTCAAAATGGATTAAATATCTAAAAGTAAGACCAGAAACTATAAAACTCCTAGAGGAGAATATAGGCAAAACATTCTCTGACATAAATCACAGCAGAATCCTCTATGACCCACCTCCCAGAATATTGGAAATAAAAGCAAAAATAAACAAATGGGACCTAATTAAAATTAAAAGCTTCTGCACAACAAAGGGAACTATAAGAAAAGTGAAAACACAGCCTTCAAAATGGGATAAAATAATAGCAAATGAAGTAACTGACAAAGAATTAATCTCAAAAATATACAAGCAACTCCTGCAGCCCAATTCCAGAAAAATAAACGACCCAATCAAAAAATGGGCCAAAGAACTAAACAGACATTTCTCCAAAGAAGACATACAGATGGCTAACAAACACATGAAAAGATGCTCAACATCACTCATTATCAGAGAAATGCAAATCAAAACCACAATGAGGCACCATTTCATGCCAGTCAGAATGGCTACGATCCAAAAGTCTACAAGCAATAAATGCTGGAGAGGGTGTGGAGAAAAGGGAACCCTCTTACACTGTTGGTGAGAATGCAAACTAGTAGAGCCACTATGGAGAACAGTGTGGAGATTCCTTAAAAAACTGGAAATAGAGCTGCCATATGACCCAGCAATCCCACTGCTGGGCATACACACTGAGGAAACCAGAATTGAAAGAGACACGTGTTCATCGCAGCACTGTTTACAATAGCCAGGACATGGAAGCCACCTAGATGTCCATCAGCAGATGAATGGATAAGAAAGCTGTGGTACATATACACAATGGAATATTACTCAGCCATTAAAAAGAATACATTTGAATCAATTCTAATGAGGTGGATGAAACTGGAGCCTATTATACAAAGTGAAGTAAGCAGAAAGAAAAACACCAATACAGTATACTAATGCATATATATGGAATTTAGAAAGATGGTAATGATAACCCTGTATGTGAGATAGCAAAAGAGACACAGATGTATAGAACAGTCTTTTGGACTCTGTGGGAGAGGGAGAGGGTGGGATGATTTGGGAGAAAGGCATTGAAACATGTACAATATCATATGTGAAACAAGTCGCCAGTCCAGGCACGATGCATGATACAGGATGCTCAGGGTGGGTGCACTGGGATGACCCAGAAGTATGGTATGGGGAGGGAGGTGCGAGGGCGGTTCAGGATGGGGAACACGTGTGCACCCATGGTGGATTCATGTTGATGTATGGCAAAACCAATACAATCCTGTAAAGTAATTAGCCTCCAATTAAAATAAATAAATTTATATTTTAAAAAAAAGAATTCACCTTTCAAGCAGGGGACACAGGTTCAACCCCTAGTGGGGGATGATCCCACATACCCAGGGGCAACTAAGCTTGTGCACCATACATACTGAATCCTGGAGCCACAATTACTGAAGTCCATGCACTCTAGAGCTTGTGCTCTGCAACGAAGAGAAGCCACTGCAATGAGAAACCCAAGCACCAAAACTAGAGAGTAGCCTCTGCTCACCACAACTAAAGAAAGACTGTGCACATCAATGAAGACCCAGCACAGCCAAAAATAAATAAATAAATAAAATAAGCAACAAGGACACACTGTATATATAGCACAAGGAACTACATTCAATATCTTGTAATAACCTATCATGGAAAAGAATCTGAAAAAATATATATATATATATAGCTGAATCACTTTGCTGTACACCTGAAACTAATGCAACATTGTAAATGAACTGTACTTCAATTTTAAAAATGGTTTTAAAAGAAAGAAAGCAAGAGAGACTAAGACTTTGGTATGGTATTAGAAATAAAGCCCAGTGTTAAGTGGAAGGTTTGTGTGGAGACTCATTTTGTAATAGGTCCATTTGTTAGTAGTTATTTTCATGTTTTGAGACTCATTTGAACAATCTCATAAGAATAGGGAATGAATACTTGGATAAGGAGGACCACCACCCCCCCAATCTGATACAATCTCCTCATAGACACTCAGTCTGAGTGCCTCTTCTTCCTCTCAACTGTGGAGCTAAGGTTGGGAACAAGACAGTGTAAGGAAGAAAGTCACAAAACCTGTGATTGTTTGATCATAGAGGATTCAAATATAGTCTGGGGTCATGTTGTTTGTTGCTGGGTTGATGATTTTTCTTTGCCTAATAGTTTTATAAATCTGAAAGCAAGGGGTTTGGGAAGAAGTTATTGGACCTGTCTCTCACTCTGCTACACTCTCTAACACCCCTGTGAGTCAGGTTGATTTCAGAGGGTTGGATTTGTGTATTTTATGCTGATTTGGGTTCCAGGAGGATGTAACCCAAATAGGACTTTCAAAAACATGATCTTTTTTTCTGGTTAGGCCACACAGGGCCTTGCAGATAAGGTTAAGGAGATTTATCTACCCTTAATAGCAACTGGAAGTTATTACAGGGTTTTAGGCAGATGAATGATGTGTTAAATTTACATTTAAAAAATACTCTCTTTCTCTCATATGGAGAACTAGTCTTATAAGTATTAAGTTGAATATTGTAAGTTGCCATGGTAAGCAGGAATAAATGTCTGGTCTACTTGTGAGTGTGTCCAACCAGGGCTGAATAGTACAAATATGATCAGATATGATAAATCAAATAAGTGAACATCAGATGTATCACCTTAGTCATCAAGTACATTTCTGATTTAGCTTCTCATTTAGATTTTCTTATGGATTGGGTGTATGCCAGTTAGCCAGTAGAAAAATTTGGTTTGCTAGGCAATTACTTTTCTCATTATAAACTGCTTCTTGTTCTTTTCAGAGCTGTATTACTATTGCTCTGTATTAGTTTCTCTGAGTTTGATTACCTCTGACAAAGTTAAATTTCTAGCTTGCAAAGCTAAGGACCAAGCTCTAAGGACAAAGCCTCTTGTTGACATCTTAGTGGTGGTTCTCTGAGTAAAATTCTTTTAAGAGGATTAATACACAGACTATTTTAATAATTTGAAGTGTTTTAAATGAGCCTGTTTTAATATTTGAAATGATTATTGAAAGACTCACTCACCTATTTAAAATGGCCTAATTGTGGGTCAGGTTTCCCAGGGAAAAGACCTAAAACTCTTAGGTTAGTATGCAGGAGATTTATTGGAGAGTGATCTGTGGCACAACTCAGGTAAGCAACAGAAGGTAGCAAGATTAGGCAGAGGAACAAGTGGAACTCAGATGCAGATGCAACAGAAGCCTCAGTCTATCCCCCAGGGAACTCTGGAGTTGAGATGACTTTTCCAAGTTGTCCAATTAAGACAAGGGGACAGGATTTTGCACCCCAATCTCAACCAGCTGTTGGATGTGGGAGAGGCAGCCACTTGGCTCAGGGAATAGCTGAAGAAGGATGCCTCTGTGGGCGCCAGTGTTTCAGGCAGATATGGAGTTGGATGGTGCCCCACAGCATCCACTACCAGCCCACTGAAGTGGTTCCAGGTTCCATCCTTGGTCCTAGGCTTGTTTATTGCATGTACCAATAAAGTCAGTCAGTCAGTTCAGTCACTCGGTCATGTCTGACTCTTTGTGACCCCATGGACTGAGGCACACCAGGCTTCCGTGTCCATCACCAACTCCTGGAGCTTACTTAAACTCATGTGCATTGAGTCAGTGATGCCATCCAACCATCTCATCCTCTGTTGTCCCCTTCTCCCGGCTTCAATCTTTCCCAGCATCAGGGTCGTTTCCAATGAGTCAGTTCTTCACATCAGGTGGCCAAAGGATTGGAGTTTCAGCTTCAGCATCAGTCCTTCCAATGAATATTCAGGACTGATTTTCTTTAGGATTGACAGGTTTGATCTCCTTGCGGTCCAAGGGACTCTCAAGAGTCCACAGTTCAAAAGCATCAATTCTTTGGCACTCAGCTTTCTTTATAGTCCAATTCCCACATCCATAACATGACCACAGGAAAAACCATAGCTTTGACTAGATGGACCTTTGTTGATAAAGTACTGTCTCTGCTTTTTAATATGCTGTCTAGATTGGTCATATTTTTTCTTCCAAGGAGCAAGCATCCTTTAATTTCATGGCTGCAGTCACCATCTGTAGTGATTTTGGAGACCCAAGAATGAAGTCTGTCACTGTTTCCATTGTTTCCCCAACTATTTGCCATGAAGTGATGGAACCAGATGCCATGATCTTAGTTTTCTGAATATTGAGCTTTAAGCCAACTTTTTCACTCTCCTCTTTCACTTTCATCAAGAGGCTCTTTAGTTCTTCTTCACTTTCTGCCATAAGGCAGATATGCCATCTGCATATCTGAGGTTATTGATATTTCTCCCAGCAATCGTGATTCCAACTTGTGCTTTTTCCAGTCCAGCGTTTCTCATGATGTACTCTGCATATAAGTTAAATAAGCAGGGTGACAATATACAGCCTTGACATACCCCTTTTCCTATTTGGAGCCAGTCTGTTGTTCCATGTCCAGTTCTGACTGTTGCTTCTTGACCTGATACAGATTTCTCAGGAGGCAGGTAAGGTGGTCTGATATTTCCATCTCTTTAAGAATTTTTCACCATTTGTTGTGATCCACAAAGTCAAAGGCTTTGGCACAGTCAATAAAACAGAAGTAGATGTTTTTCTGGAACTCTCTTGCATTTTTTGATGATTCAACAGATGTTGGCAATTTGATCTCTGGTTCCTCTGCTTTTTCTAAAACCAGCTTGAACATCTGGAAGGTCATGGTTCACCTACTGTTGAAGCCAGGCTTGGAGAATTTTGAGCATTACTTTAGTAGTGTGTGAGATGAGTGCAATTGTACGGTACTTTTAACATTCTTTGGCATTTCCTTTCTTTGGGATTGGAATGAAAACTGACCTTTTCCAATCCTGTGGCCACTGCTGAGTTTTCCAAATTTGCTGTCATATTGAGTGCAGCACTTTCACAGCATCATCTGTTAGGATTTGAAATAGCTCAACTGGAATTCCATCACTTCCACTAGCTTTGCTCATAGTGATGCTTCCTAAGGCCCACTTGACTTCGCATTCCAGGATGTCTGGCTCTAGGTGAGTGATCACACCATCATGGTTATCTAGGTCATGAAGATCTTTTCTGTATAGTTCTTCTGTGTATTCTTGCCACCTCTTTTTAATACCTTCTGCTTCTGTTAGGTCCAAACCATTTCTGTCCTTTATTGAGCCCATCTTTGCACAAAATGTTCCCTTGGTGTCTCTAATTTTCTTGAAGAGATCTCTAGTCTTTCCCATTCTGTTGTTTTCCTCTATTTCTTTGCATTGACCACTGAGGAAGGCTTTCTTATTTCTCCTTGCTATTCTTTGAAACACTGCATTCAGATGGGCATATCTTTCCTTTTCTCCTTTGCTTTTCACTTCTCTTCTTTTTCAGCTCTTTGTAAGTCCTCCTCAGACAACCATTTTGCCTTTTTTGCATTTCTTTTTCTTGGGGATGGTCTTGATCACTCTCTTCTGTACAATGTCATGAACCTGGGTCCATAGTTCTTCAGGCACTCTGTCTATCAGTTCTAATCCCTTGAATCTATTTGTCATTTCTATTTTGAATCTATTTGTCACTGACCTGCCAACACAGGAGACATAAGAGACCTGGGTTCTGTCTCTAGTTCATGAAGACCCCTTGGAGAAGAGCATGGCTACCCACTCCAGCATTTTTGCCTGGAGAATCCCACAGACAGAGGAGCCTGGCTGGTTATAGTTCATGGGGTCAGAAAGAGTCGGATATGACTGAAGGGACTCAACAGCCACAGCATCATGGTATACTGAAGTCACATTACTTTTATCTTACCCTGTGGTGGTGGTGCTTTAGTCGTTAAGTCGTGTCCAACACTTGCAACCCCATGGACTGTTGGCCGCCAAGCTCCTCTGTCCATGGGATTCTCCAGGCAAGAATGTTGGAGTGGGTTGCCATTTCCTTCTCCATGGGATCTTCTGACCCAGGAATCGAACCCGGGTCTCCTGCACTGCAAACAGACTCTTTACTGATGAGCTACAAGAGTTTCCCTTGTAGCTTACCCTGCTTTCCCTTAAATTCATCATGAAGAACATCAGACCAACAGAAGTCAGAGATACTATGCAAAATAACTGGCCTATACTCTTCAAAATAAAAACTTCATGAAAAAAAAAGGTGGACTGAGAAACTGTTTCAGATTTTAAAAACTAGAGAGACAACACAGCTAAATGCAACATTTAATCCCCAATTAGATCCTTAACCAGAATTTTATTATTATTTGCTATAAAGGATATTTTGCTGACAGTTGATGAAAATATGATTAAGATCTATAATTTAGATAAAGTTAATGTGAATTTTCTGATTTTGATGATCATTCTGTGGTTATGTAAGAAAATATCCTGTTCCTAAGAAATACACACAGGAATATTTAAGTATAAAATGGTGAAACATTCCATTTGAACAGCGCCATTTATTTTTCTCTCAAATATTCCCAATTTTGCCCTGGGAAAAACTACTGTATCTGTCAATGGAGAACCTGACATTTTTAATGCATGCTAAGTAGCTTGGGCCGTGCCCAACACTGAGCGACCCTATGGACTGTAACCCGCCAGGCTCCTCTGTCCACAGATTCTCCAGGCAAGAATACTGGAGTGGGTTGCCATGCCCTTTCTGGGGGAACTTCCTGACATTTTCAGTAACTAAGACTAATTACAAATCACAGAAATATATTTACCTAGAATACATACAAGAAGAAAAAACCCTGCTTCCTAAAAGGGCTCTTTCTTATAGTTGTTTTATTTATTTATTTTTTTTTTTTTTTGACAAGAGCCAGGTGGCTTGTGCAACTACCTCCTTCCTGAGTCTGACTTTTGTTCCTGAGATCCAAAGGCCCTATTTCATTTGCCTTCCCTCTTTGATATTTTTAAAAGGACAATTTGTTGCGAACTAGTTCCATATTATGTAAATATTGTTAGTGGAACCTCCACAGGAATTACAGTATCTAAATAATGGTAAAGTAGTCCCTTGAAGTTCAAACAGTAAGGTGTTTTGAGTCCTGCTGAGCCCTTCTGAATACAATAAGAATAATATTGTTACAAACTTTACAGTTATTTAGTGCTTTCATCAAAAGATCCCAAAGCTATTTACATGTATTAATTAAGCAATTGAACACTCCTGTGAGCATGCTACATATTATTCTCCTCACTTCAAAGATGATTCAACTAAAGAAAAATTAAACGGTGATAAATAGATCATGGAATTCTCCAGGCAGGAATACTGGGGTGGGTAGCCATTCCCTTCTCCAGGGGATCTTATGGACCCAGGGATCAAACCCATGTCTCTTACATCTCTTGTATTGGCAGGCAGGATCTTTACCACTAGTACCACCTGGGAAACCCCAATAAATAGATAGGTGTATTTTCATGTCTGACTCTTTGCAACCCCATGGACTGGAGCCTGCCAGGCTCCTCTGTCCATGGAATTCTCCAGACAAGAATACTGGAGTGGGTAGCTATTCCCCTCTTCAGGGGTCTTCATGACCCAGGGATCAAACCCAGGTCTCCTGCATTGCAGGCAGATTCTTTACTGTGTGAGCCATCAGGAAAGCTCCATATACATACTGGATTGGCCAAAAAAGTCCTTAGGGTTTTTAATGTCAGGTAATATGGAAAAACTCAAACAAACTTTGGTCAACCCAATACATATGCATATAGCAGTAGTAGTGTTAGTTGCTCAGTCATGTCTGACTCTTTGCAACCCATAGACTGTAGCCCATCAGGCTCCTTGGTCCATGGAATTCTCCAGGCAAGAACAATAGAGTGGGTTGTCATTTCCTCCTCCAGGGACATATGCATATAAATGTATATATTTAAGTACTTATGTGGGATATAAGATTAATGGAAAACAATTGTTTACCATGTAAAACTAATGCCTTTTATTTACTTATTTTTATACCTCTAATGTCTATCTATCTATCTATGTGATAACCAACTCATCCCGGTTTGCCAGGCATTTCCTTGGTTCCAGCACTGAAAATCTTGTGTCCTAGGAACAGCCTCAGTATTGGGCAAAGCAGAACCATTGGTTACTCTAAGTAGAACCTTTGCTTTTTTTTCAAGGTAAATGAATGAAAATTGACTTTAAAAGTCAAGGATCCAACTAGTTAATAAAGTGTGGACTGGCCTTGTGGTCCTATGAATTTAAATTTTCACTCTGTTCTGTTAAAGAAGTGAAAATTGGGTCAACTTACATGGGCTTTTACATTCTCCACCAAACATTTTAAATTGAAATTTTTTTGAGGAACAGGCTATATAAATAAATAGTGGTACAAAACAGAATTGCAGTTTGCATCTAGCCTCTTGTGAGTCCAATCTTAAATTTTATAGCACTGAGAAATGGAAGTTATTAAAGTTTAAGGGGCTTGAAGCTTCATAATAAGAAGGTATACTAGGAAAAATATAAAGTAAAAAAATGCACCAACAGAACCCTCAGAGATAAGAAACAACAGATTTTGACAAAACAGAAGCAAGAAGTATGTTAATTTTTACGGAAGAGTTATGTGAATTACTTAAAGGTAATCTGATTGCTATACACAATAGCAATCAGGGACTTCCCTGGTGGCACAATGGGTAGGAATCAGCCTGCCAATGCAGGGGACTCAGGTTTGATCCCTGATCCGAGGAGATTCCACATGCCTTGGAGCAGCTAAGGCCATGTGCCACAACTACTGAGCACATACTCTGGAGCCTATGAGCTTCAGCTACTGAGCCTGTATGCTGCAGCTACTGAAGGTCATGCACTCGAGTCTGTGCTCCAAAGTAGGAGAGACTGCCACAATGAGAAGACTGCACATTGCAACTAGAGGGGAGCCCCTGCTCACCGCAACTAGAGAAAGCCCACATGCAGCAACCAGACACTCAGCACAGCCAAAGAGAAATAAATAAATGAAATTTATAAAAAAGAAATATGTTAATGAATGGCTTCCTACAGTAACGTTGGATCTTGACCTAGCATCATCATCATCAATATTATCATCATCATCACCATCATCCCACTGTTTGTTGTTCAGTCGCTCACTCGTGTCCGACATTTTGTGACCCCATGGACTGCAGCATGCCAGGCTTCCCTGTCCTTCACCATCTTCCAGAGTTTGCTCAAACTCATGTTCATTGAGTCAATGGTGCCATCCAACCATCTCATCCTCTGTCGTCCCCTTCTCCTGCCTTCAATCTTTCTCAGCATCAGGGTCTTTTCCAGTGAGTCAGCTCCTTGCATCAGGTGGCCACGTTATTAGAGCTTCAGCTTCAGCTCAGTCTTTCCAATGAATATTCAGATTGCTTTCCTTTAGGATTGACTTCTTTGATCTCCTTGCTGTCCAAGGGATTCTTCTCTAACACCACAGGTTGAAAGCATCAGTTCTTCAGTGCTCAGCTTTCTTTATGGTCCAACTCTCACATCCATACATGACTATTAGAAAAACCATAGCTTTGACTATACAGACCTTTGTCAGCAAAGTAATATCTGCTTTTTAATATGCTGTCTAGGTTTGTCATAGGTTTTCTTCCAAGGAGCTAGTGTCTTTTAATTTCATGTCTGCAGCCACCATCGTCAGTGATTTTGGAGCCCAAGAAAATAAAATCTGTCACTGTTTACATTGTTTCCCCATCTATTTGCCATGAAGTGATAAGACTGGATGCCATGATCTTAGTTTTTTGAATGTTGAGTTTCAAGCCAGCTTTTTCACTCTGTTCTTTCACTTTCATCAAGAGGCTCTTTAGTTCCACTTTGCTTTCTGCCATAAGGGTGGTGTCATCTGCATATCTGAGGTTATTGATATTTCTCCTGGCAATCTTGATTCCAACTTGTGCTTCATCCAGCCTGGCATTTTGCATGATGTACTCTGCATATAAGTTAAATAAGCAAGGTAACAATATACAGCCTTGATATACTCCTTTCCCAATTTTGAACTAGTCCGTTGTTCCATCTCACTATAAATTAGTACTATATAGACTTTGAAATTGTTCATATTTTATACATAAAGACAAGATTAAAAAGTGACTAAAATGAATGAAACCATTATTGTGTATTGCCTCGTGTATGGCTATTGTGTATAGCAATCAGATTACCTTAAAGTGATTCACATAACTCTTCCTTAAAAATGAAAACTAAACAAAACAAAAAGGAAGCATACTCAGAAGAAATCACTCCCTCCTTTACACTTTGTATCTTGTGCACATTTTACCATAGCACTTCCAATATTCCAAAGACGTACAGTGATTGTTGATATATAATAAATATTCAATAAATATTCTTCGAGGAAAAGACCTGGAGAAAGAAAAGCATTCAAGCAAGGGTAGAATAGTCTACTGAAAATTAGTTATTCTAAACACACAAGAGCTCCCTAGACAATGGGTAAGACATTTGTTTTTAATTGAGAGGAAGGGAATGAAGACAAGGGGATGTGAGTTTATGCCTTCCGTCATTAAGAAGATTGAACTTAGATTAGGGAGCTATGATTAAAAGCTTAAAAATGCCTTGTGTTCAGTATGTATGTATGTGTTTGTGCTCAGTCGTGTCCTCTTTGCAACCTGATGGACTATAGTCCACCGGGTTCCTCTGTCCATGGGATTTCCCAGGTAAGAATACTGGAGTGGGTTGCCATTTCCTTCTTGAGGGGATCTTCCCAACCCAAGGATCAAACCCTTGTATCCTGCATTGGCAGGCAGATTCTTTACCACTGTGGTCCCTGGGAAGTCCCTTGTGTTCGGTACAGTAGTACAAAACTCCAGGTAAGTAAAAGTCAAATGAATGATAAGGACAGTATACTCAGAAAGACTGCAAGATCACTGTGACCTAGATTAGAGTAGGTGAGGTCTTCACTTAGATTCACCTTCTCCAGGAACCCTGGCCTGGTGACCTAAGACTGGGTTGGATATTTCTCTCAAGGTCTTGCTCTCATAGTATGGAAGTTTTGAAATTGCCTTTTCTTCTCTGTTTCTGCTGCTAGGCAAAATGTCTTTGAAGGTAGAAACTCTATTTCATTTACCATCACATCTCCAATAGCCTTTATTATGCTTGGCAAATAAAAGGCCAAAAAGAAATGGTTTTTGAAAGACTGAGTACATGAGTGAATAAAAAAATCTTTTGACTGAATATTAAAGCTTTTGGAAAAGGTATAGGATTTGACATACAGAAAAAAGGAAAACAATGTGAGCAAAGGTGGAGAAACAGAAATGATGTGTTGACAAAACAGTGACTGGACTAGAAGTTCCAGGAAGGAGAATTTAGAATACAAAACTTGAAAAGTAGGTTGGGTTTGAACATCAGAGTAAGAATTTTTATAATTTTACTTATTTATGGCTGTGCTAGTTCTTCATTGCTGCAACGAGCTTCTCTCTAGTTACAGTGAGCTGGGGTTACTCTCTAGCTGCAATATGCGGGCTTCTCATTGCAGAGGCTTCTCTTCTTGGAGAGCACTCACTGTAACTGCTCAGGCTTCAGTAGTTGCAGCTCATGGGCTCCAGAGAGCAAGCAGGCTCAATAGTTGTGGCGCATGGGCTTAGTTGCTCCATGGTATGTGGGATCTTCCCGAGATCAGGAATCGAACTGCATCTCCTACACTGGCAAGTGGATTCTTTACCACTTAGCCACCAGGGAAGACCCCAGAGTAAGGATTTTTCACTTGATGTTCTAAGCAACAGGAAGGCAATAAAGTTTTAAGTTGGGAGATGATAAAATCAGTGAAATTCTTCAGGAAGCTCAGTGGCAAGGGATGGGATGGTTTAGTTGAATGAGGGGAGGGAAGATACAGAGGTCAATTAAAAGACAAATCCCAGTCAGATGCACAGCTCAACTTTCTGCTGTCTCATTCTTACATATGAAGAGATAACCAAGCATTTGATGAAAGCTACAGCATTAAAGAAAAAGATAAAGACAAGTAAATAGAAAAAGTGGCCTGGCAAAAACAGCTAATGCAGGGAGTAGGATAGAACTTTTAAAACAAAAATGCAAATAAAATCAAATTGAAGTGTCATATTCCTAAAACATGAACGAGATGCCACAGAGAAGAAAAAGTCAGAGAACAAACCTCATTCTTGGGAAGCGAAAATACAACTGCCAAAAACATTTAAAAACTTGGAAGATAAAACAGAGAGATTTGGCAATATGGAATAAAAAATACATAAAGGTAAAAAGCAAGAGAGAAAGTTAAGAAATAAGAGATCATTCCAAGAAGCCCCAACTGACTAAAAAGCACTTTGGAAAGAAAGAACAACACAATAGAAAAGCTAAATAGAGAAACACTGTCTTCACATTGCAAAAGCCTATTGATTGCAGAACAGGATGAATAGGGAAAATAAAAAGTAAAAACTCAGATACATCACTGGGGGTGTGTAAAGATAAAATCCTAAAAGCTTCCAGAAAGAAATTTCACACACACACACACACACACACACACACACATGCATGCACGATCTTTGTCATCAAAGCCATGAAAGGTAAGCATGCCTCAGACTTCTCATCAGCAATAGTGCTGTCAAAATTCTAAGAGAAAATGAGTTTCCACCTAGAATTCTATGTCCAGCCTAACTACCAATTATGTGGAAGGCCAAATAGAAGACTTTTCAAATATGTAAGAATTTGGAAATTTTACTCCCAATGCATCTTTTCTTAGGAAGTATTTGAGTACAGCAAAATGGAAATAGAGATCCGTAAGGCTAATCGAGAATGACGAAGGGAAATACCATCATGGCATTTATTTAGCAGAAACTAAATAAAGAGAAACTCCTTCAATTATCCAGTAAATACTTATTGTGCTAGGTACTCTTCTAGATGCTAGGAATTCATTGTTGCTTCACAAAGTCATCGTAATGCTTCCATTCTGACATGGGAGACAAAAGAAGTGAACAAATATGTATATAAGCTAACTGTTGGAAGTGATCGATGCAATGATGAAATGTAAAGCAGGGAAAGGAGAGGTATGCTGGTTCAGTCATGGTGGACAAGGAAAGCTTCTCTTGTGGGGTGGCACTTGAGGGGAGTCTTGAAAGAAATGAGGAACTGGGTCTAGGAAAAGCTGGGGAAGACTTTTCAGGAAGAAGAAACAGGAAGTGCAAGAATCCAGAGGCAGAAATGAGCTTTGTGTCTTTGAAGAGTGGGAAGAAGGCAACAGTAAGTAGCTAGAATGGTGGGCATGATGCAGTATGTGGAAGGGGACGATGGGAGAGAGATAAGCAGGGGCCAGTTCACAAGAGCCTTCTCTGTCTTGTTAACTGTGCCCATAGGTCATTGAAGGGTTTTAAATGGAGGAATACAGGAAAAGGAGAATTCCATGTGCTTGATGGTGTGACTGAAATAATGGAAAACATTAAGGATCAAGACAGAGAATGAAAGGGGGGAAAAAGGAAGGTAATTTGAAACTAGAGGGGGAAACAGTGATAGAAAGAAATAAGTAGAATTATCACATATTATGTGCCTCTCCGTGAAAGATATTTAACTCAATACAAAAATAGAAATAATTTTCATTGACTTTCAATTTTTAGGATGGATTGGGGGAAGCATGAAACAGGGGAAGGGGAATAGCACAGTAGTTATAAGCGTGCTATTCTAAAAGCAGGCTGCCTGAATTTGAATCCCAGCTTTGCCATTTATTAGCTGTATGACCTTTGGAAAATTATTTAACCTCTGTTCTTCAGTTTCCTTACCTAGAAAACGGGGATAATAAAAGTACCTACCTCATACGGCTGTGAGGAGAAAATGAGTTGATACTGTAATGTAGATAGAACAATATTTGCGTATAGTTGCTGTTACATTAGTGTTTTGTGGGATTTTCTCGGTGGTCCAGTGGCTAAGACTCCATGCTCCCAATGCAGGAGGCCCGGTCAGGAAACTAGATTGCACATGCTGCAACTAAGACCATGCATACCCAAATAAATAACTATTTCCTTAAATTATAACTGTGGTATGATTAGAGGGTAGTAGAAAAGTGTTCCACCTGAATTTCCCTCCTACGTGTATAAAATTCCAATATCAGAAATTTTGTCCAAGGCTCTACAATTTTTTAGAGGCCTCTGTGAAATAAAAATTCTCTTGAGAGGAATGGCATCTTAAACTCTCATTTGCTGCAAACGTGTTTGAATTAATCAAACCCTTTCCAACCTCAATCCTTGTCTGAGCACAAAGGCAGCATGGTGGGCAGCCGAGACGGGGAGAAGGGTCCATTTGCCAGGAGAGTAAACAGCTTCAGAAAGGAAGGTGGGAGGATAATTCAAAAGGCCGCTGATGTGGACAACTCCAAGACAAACAACCTCCCCATGTGGCCAAGAGCCGGACTTCAACCAGTGGAGTCCTGGCTCCTGTCTCTCCACCAGTCCAGGCTGTGTAACATTGACATGTTTGAACCAAGATAGACTCCAGCATGAATTTCAGGTTTGGCACAGGCTTCCGGTTATTTATTAATGACTGGAAAACCATGTTATTTCTGAGTCTGCCATGGAGTCAAAACCAGGGACCACTTTCTTCACATTTATTTTTGTCCAACGCTGACTGGCCCCTGTAGTGGATTTGATCCCAAAGGGTAGTCCCTGAACCAGCTCAGCCTCGAGGGTTTGGGAGGGGCTGTTTATTCAGGCAGAAAATGGTTCCCAGAAATTCCACCCGCCTTTGGGAGTGGTTGCCTTGGGAGGCCTTTCAGTCCCCTCAGACTGGGGCCTCTGGCTGGCCAAACTCCCCTACTATTTCCACAAAAACAGTGTCTGCATTTGAGTGGAAAGAAAATGTGGACA
Source organism: Oryx dammah (assembly GCF_014754425.2). NCBI lineage: Eukaryota > Metazoa > Chordata > Mammalia > Artiodactyla > Bovidae > Oryx > Oryx dammah. The sequence continues at coordinate 36,087,369 of NW_024070213.1, read as the reverse complement.
AGTTAGAACTTGCCCCTTTTCAAGATGAGAATTTTGGATCCATAAGCAATCTGCTTTGGGAGTTGATGAAATCTGAAATATGGCCATTTACAGGTAACTTTTTTAGGTTTTCAGATTTCATTTGGAGAGAAAGGTGATACAGGAGGAAACTGTGCCGGCTTAAACCATTGCCATCTGTATGTGCATTTAAAGTTTAGAAATCATAAAATTTTAAAGCTGGAAGAGACTTAACATCACCTAGTCCCCTCCCTTCTTTATGTGTATGACAAAGCTAAAATATCAAGTAACTGAGAGTGACTGACCTTAAACTCAGGTGTGTTGACTTCCAGGCTAGGGCTTCAATTCATCAGACACTATCTGCAACCCGGAGGGGACTGTAAATATACTCTATGAGTTTTGGTAAAAACGCTATATTTTATTTGTCAGATACCATTATCTACCAAAACGTAAAAATAAATTCAAATGTTGTAAAATTTTTTATTGTTCTTAAATCGCTTAAAAATTTTAAAGACTACAAAAATTTGACACTACCTACAACTCACAGACGCCTGTAACCTGTGGCATGTCCTCTGAGAAACTCTACAAATTAGCTCACTTTAGGAATTGGTAAAGTCCTCTGAGGGGGAAGTAATTAATGGGGGAAAAAAAAATTAGATATCTCTCTTGCAGTCCCTCTCCTACCCAGTTGGCCCAGATTAGATGTCTAGGTATTTGTGAAGGAAAAAGAAACTAAGAAGCTGAGGGTTGGCAACAGCCAGGCATGTCTAGCCCAGCATGTCCCCTCCTATACTGTGAGCCCAAGGGTTCTGGATCCAAAGCACGAGGGAGCCAGAGACAGAAAGCAAGGATGGGAGAGAACAAGAAAATTTGGAAGCAGACACATAGGACTGTGCTCAGCTCTCGGACTTCGTGTGATCTTTCTGTGGCCTAGGCTGTAAAAGTGTATCCACCCTGAAATATGGAAACACTAGTATGCAATCAGACAGATAAAATGAGCAAATGTAGAAAAACAAAGTGAGTGCTTAAGAGGGTGGAGGTAGGGATGGAGTAGGGAACACAGGATGCCAGGGAAGAAAGCAAACTTTCCTCGGGAAGGCAGTGTCAGTGAAAAATAGCCTCTGCTACTCAACACTTTATCCCTCTCTCACTGATTCATTGCTTAGACTCTAAAAAAGGAACCTTATTTTTCAGAGCACTTTTAAGTTCACGGCAAAACTGAGTGGAGGTACAAAGAGTTCCTCTCCTGAGCACCACCCCTCACCCCCCATCACTTTCAAGATCCAGCACCAGAGTGGTACATGTGTTACAATCGATGGACTTCCATTGACAGGCCATTATCACCCAAGTCTATAATTTATACTAGAGTTCACTCCCAGTGTTTTAAATTCTTTGGGTTTTAAAAAGCGATGAATGTAACCCACCATTACAGTATCATACAAAACAGTTTCACTGCCCTAAGATTCATCTGTACTCTATTCATCTGTCCCTCCCCTGGAACACACTGATCTTTTTATATGTTCACGTGTTATAGTGTAGAAATCATACAGTTTGTAGCCTTCTCAGATTGGCTTCTTAGTAGTAGACATTCGAGGCTTCTCCACATCTTTTTTGGCTTAATAGATCATTTTCTTTTAGTGATAGAAAACATTTCACTGGATATACCACAGTTTATTTATCCATTCACTTACTAAAGAATATCTTGATTTCTTCCTTTCCTAATGATGTATGATATTGAGGGCTCTTTTATATGCTTACTTGCTATCTGTACATCTTCTTTGTTGAGGTGTTTATTTAAGTCTTTGACCAATTTTTTATTCATATTATTTTTTAATGTTGAGTTCTTTGTATATTTTGTACAAGACCTTTCTCAGATATGTCTTTTGCAAATATTTTCTCGCATCTTGTGTCTTCTCATTCTCTTGATAGTGTCTTTCACAGTGCAGAGGTTTTTAATTTTAGTAAAGTTTCTAGTTTTTAATTTAATTTAAAATTAAATTTTTTAATTTTTAGTTTTTTAGCTTCTTTTAAATTTAACTTTTGTTTTTAATTTTAGCTCAGTCGTATCCAACTGTTTGTGACCCTATGGATGGCAACCTGCCAGGCCCCTCAATCCATGGGATTCTTCAGGCAAGAATGGGTTGCTATTTCCTTCTCCAGGGGATCTTCCCAACCCAGGGATCAAAACTGTATCTCCCGTGTCTCCTACACTGCAGGATGATTCTTTACTGCTGAGCCATCAGGGAAACCCCTGATTGAAGTATAGCTTATCAATTATTTCTTTCATGGATAATACCTTTGGCGTTGTATTTAAAAGTCATGCCCACACCCAAGGTTATCTTGATTTCCTCTGATGTTATCTTCTAGGAGTTGTATAGTTTTGTATTTTCCAATTATCTATGAACTACTTTATAAGTTGATTTTTGTGAAGGAAGTAAGGTGTGTGTCTGGATTCATTTTTTACATCTGAATGTTCAGTGGTTCCAGTACCATCCCTTGAAAAAACTATCTTTCTTCCATTGTATTATCTTTGTTTCTTTGTCAAAGTTACTTGCTTTTATTTTTTATCGAGATTGCCTTGAATTAAGTTGAGAAGAACTGACATCATGACCAGATTTGGTCCTCCTATCTGTGAATGTGGAATATCTCTTCATTTATTTATTTTGATTTTATTTCATCAGAGTTTTGTAGTCTTCCTCAGATAGGTATTGCATATGTTTTGTTCATATTATTTTAGTGTATACCCAAGTATTTGTTCAGTGTATACCCAAGTATTTCTTTAGGGAAATATTAATGGAAATAGTACCGTATTTCAATTTTTACTTGTTCATTGCTGGTATAAGAAATTGACTGACTTTTGTATATAAACCTTATATCCAACCAACTTGCTATAATAGCTTATTAGTTCCAGAAGGTTTTTTGTCTGTTCTTTCAGTTTTTATACACGGACAGCTTATGCTCTTTTAAGTTTTGTTATACCTGAGTTTTTTTTCAGTTACTTCAAAGCAGTGAAGCAGCAGAGTTGGAAGAAGGGGTTTGTGAGCAGAGACAGTTTTCCCTCTGATTCCCCAGACTGAACTGAACAGAGCTGCAAGATCAGGTTTGTGTTTAGGTCAAAGCACTTGGAAGGATAGTGAAGGAATGAGATAGTGAGTGAATGAGGTAATTACTTCAGCAGCTTTTCAGATCTTTTGTCTGATTTTTGGCTATTGTTTCTCCCAAGTTCTTTCTTTGCCTAAACAGCCATGGGTGGCTGGAGATGCCGCCTTGTTCTTAGGACCTTGTACAATGCTTCTAAAATTTCTAACATGAAGCTGTCTTGTCCTCAAGTTTGCTCTTTTGCAACCCTGCCTACCCAGCTGGTCTCCAGAGAGACATCTCCTCAATGGAGCAATCTCAGAACTTAAAAAAAAAAGAGAGATAACTTTGCTGCTTTATCCCATTCCCCTCTCCCAACCTCCTGGAAGTCCTGGGCCAAGTCAGGTGGCCTCTACAAGCAAATATTTACAGACGTTTGTTCAACATTGATTTGGTCAAGATATGGGTAAGTTTTTTCAATCAATAAAAAAATGCATTTAGAAACATATTTGCTGCTAATTCACTTCCACTAGCTGAAGAACAGGAAATGTTCTAAAAAATTTTCAACAGTCACTTCCCATTTTTCTGAAGCGCTCTTCTCTCTTGTGTTTTGTTTTGTTTGTAATTTTATGAACTAGAAAACATTTTGAGAGACATGGAAGGGTGAGTAAAACAAACCACTCACTCTCAAATAGCCCTAGGTCATACATTAACTGATACAGGAATTTCAGCTAACCACTAGTGCACATGTCCACCTCAAAAATATCCAAATTAGATTGGCTGCTACTACTAAAGAGTGCTGTTTTCATTTCCTTTTGAGGGGAGTGTCCACCTCAGTAAGACTGTAACCAAGTTTCATTTCCTTAGCTATATAAGGAGTTGATAGAAAAACCAGAGTTAGGGTACATTACTTTTCAGTTAATTCCAGTGAAATATTGAAGTTGATTTGTTTTTGCCAATGTTATTTTAACATTCTTTGACTATCACCCCTCCCCCACCCACCTCCTTTCACAGCTGCCCACTGGCCTGCCTTTTTAATCCGGCTCTGAAACTTTGTGACCTAGTCCAGTCACATAATTTCTTTCTAAAATACTCTTCCTTGACTCACTGACTTGAAGCTGACAATTTACTCCTGAATCATTTAACTCCTTTCTCGGAACTGCCTCCCTTAAGACTTCTCCTCACCTTTGCTTCTAAGGATGGAAAGAAAGTAGACATGTTAGAGTTTCACTGTGTAATTGGCTAAGAAATACATGGACCTGACGGCAAGGACTTTTCCTCAGTCTGATGTAATATAACCTTGCTTGATCTGTATTCATCACAGTACCCACTTTTAGTGTGAATTAGTGTGATGGTTTGACTAGGATACTCTCCTTTGGTCAGGAGGTGATGGAGGTATGAAAAGAAGAGACACAATTGATTCATACAGTAGTTCTACCTAGACTGCTTTACAGTGATATCAACTGTACTTCAATTCAGAGTCCCATATTTTACAAGTATATTTGGCAATACTGTTCTAGGAGATAACTCGGAAATATGCATCGAACTATTAGAATACCTACATTAACCAAAAGCCTTGGTTGCCTCGGGACAAAAAAGTGAAATGTGCAAGTATTAGTTGCTCAGTCATGTCTGACTCTTTGTGATCACATGGACTGTAGCCCTCCAGGCTCCTCCACCCAAGGAATTCTCCAGGCAAGAATATTGGAGTCGATAGCCATTCCCTTCTCTAGGGGATCTTCCCAATTCAGGGACTGAACCTAGGTCTCCTGCATTGCAGGCAGATTCTTTACCATCTGAGCCACCAGGGAAGCAAACCAGCTCCAATAGTTTTAAGCAAAAAGGAGAAGTTACTAGGTCAAGTAACTGAAAAAGGCTATGGTTTTTTCAGTGGTCATGTATGGATATGAGAGCTGGACTGTGAAGAAAGCTGAGCGTCGAAGAATTGATGCGTTTGAACTGTGGTGTTGGAGAAGACTCTTGAGAGTCCCTTGCACTGCAAGGAGATCCAACCAGTCCATTCTGAAGGAGATCAGCCCTGGGATTTCTCTGGAAGGAATGATGCTAAAGCTGAAACTCCAGTATTTTGGCCACCTCATGTGAAGAGTTGACTCATTGGAAAAGACTGATGCTGGGAGGGATTGGGGGCAGGAGGAGAAGGGGACGACAGAGGATGAGATGGCTGGATGGCATCACCAACTCGATGAACGTGAGTCTGAGTGAACTCCGGGAGTTGGTGATGGACAGGGAGGCCTGGTGTGCTGCAATTCATGGGGTCGCAGAGTCAGACACGACTGAGCGACTGAACTGAACTGAATTGAGAAAGTCTAGAGGAGCACCTTGCTTCTGGAACCAGGAAGTTGAATGTTGTCATCAGGAATCTTCCTTCTCTCTCCACCTTTCAGCTGTGCTTTCTTCTATGTTGGCACCATTGTTGCAAAGATGTCTTTTGTCAGTTCCAATCTTAAATAGTATGTGGTACCCATAATATCAGAAGAAAAGAGATGTTTTTATCCAAGTATCATTAGCAGATGTAGAAAAATTCTCCCTTATTGACCCAGCTTAGATCATATACCACTCCTAGACTAGTCACTTTATCTGGAGTGGTAGGAAACAGGATACTGATTAATCCCAGCCATGTGACAAAACATTCTACCAGGTGATTGAGAAGCAATTCCTGAAAGGCACTGCATGTGTGGTGTATGAGGTCAGTTCTATCATGAAAAAGGGACAGAATTCTAGGTGGGCAGAAATAAGAGATATCTATATCCAAGGTTCTTAATCTTCTATGTATTTACATTTAGGAAATAATCAGGAATGTGAGAGAGTTTCAAGGTTATTCATGACAGAATTATTTAAAATAATGCAAAACTAGAAAGAATTGAAATATTCAATAATGAGGGATTAGTTGAATAAATTATGGTACGATGTATTCAAAGGAACACTACACAGCCTTTGAAAAATGTGCTGTCGAAGAAAATGATATGAAAAAAGTGTTCATGGCATGTTGTTAAGCATAATTGTGTGCAGTGTCCCAATGTATACACATTTCTACATATGTGCACATTTTATCTAAAAACATATTGCATAAATGTTTTGAAAGATTGAAGGAACAGATGATGTTGATTACCTCTTGCTGAAATTAGGAGTAATTTTAAGCATTCTGATATTTTCTTTATTTTCTACAATAAATATGTATTTTTTTAAATTAAACACATTACTGAAAAACTTTTAAATCTTCACTACCAATTAAAAACTGATCATGCTATTTCTCTCTGGGAAAGAAGGAGCTGAAATAGAGATCCTAATTACTGGTAAATAGCAAACTCTATGGCAAGGAAACTAATTAGGAGAATAAATTATTCACCAGTTTTCTAAGATAAGCTAAGACCCAAATGTATTCTCCATTATGTCACATTTCCATATTTTGATGCTTTATTTGTATGCATACCACTGAGTCTTTCAGAATTAATCAACCGGCCAGATCCATACTCAAAGCACCAGGCCAGATATCTACACAAAGAGACACTCACAGTTCCTTTCTAAATTTTACTCTTGAATGTATTTGGAGAAAGTGAAATGTATTTCCTGCAGTTAGAGACCAAGACTTTTTCTTGACCGTATTAAAAACATTCAGATTGGAGGAAATGACTTCGGCAAAACAGACAGCAATAAGCATCCTAAGTGAACAAACCTTAGCTCCTGAATTGCTTATTCACTTGTTTCAGTTTTTCCTGGGGAACTCCCTTTTTGAATGAGACTTGGGATCATCCTGAGAGCTTCTGAGTTGTCTGACCCAGGAGAGAGGATCAAATAATTGGTCCCTCCCCAGTTTACAAATAGCATATCAATGAGCCAAATCTTTACAAGGCCTCAGGGAAAACTTTAATTATGCCAGTGACTTTTTAAAAAGCACAAAATTAGGAGGAAGGATGAAAGCAACACTCACATTCACTGATTTCTGCCATTACTCGTGTACATCATTTCACCTGGAAACTAGCCCCATTTCTTTTTGAATTACCAAACCAGTGGCAGAAGCCTCCTTGTGGCTCAGACAGTAAAGAGTCTGCCTGCAATGCAGGAGACCCAGGTTCGATCCCTGAGTTGGGAAGATCCCCTGGAGAAGGAAATGGCAACCCACTCCAGTAATCTTGCCTGGAAAATCCCATGGATGGAGGAGGTATAGTCCTAGGGGTTGCAAAGAGTTGGACATGACTGATCAACTTCACTTTCACTTTCAAACCAGTGGCAGCTTGATGTCATGCGAAGATGGCTTATAGGGTGCTCACTAACGCAGATGATGTTTTTGTTTCTTGTCACCCTTGCACCATAAGACACAACTACTCGTAGAAGTTTTTTCAACAAAGAGTCCCCTTTATCTGGCAAAATTGTTCTTGTCACTGGAGAAGGAAACTTAACAAAGTTTATGCAATAAAACAAGGCCTATCCAGGGGTCCCCAAACTCTGGCATCTAATGCTTGATGATCTGAGGTTGAGCTGACATAAAAACAATAGAAATAAAGTATACAATAAACGTAATGAGCTTGAATCATCCCCAAACCATCCTCCCACCCAACCTCCAGCAGGTGGAAAAATTGTCTCCCATGAAACTGATTCCTGGTGCCCAAGAAGCTGGGCAATATCCTTTCTTCTTCCTTATTAACAAAACTCCAAATTTCTTTGGGAGGACCACATGTTCAGCTAAAAACCTCCATTTCCCAGGCTGTCACACATGGGGATGTACCACTCAAATCCCCTTGTTTCCAGAAAGGATTTGCTACCCATGTCAAAGTTGCGAGTTACCTCCTGGCAACTTTCAAGCTGAGATCCTGCTCTCCCCCTGCTCTCCTCAGCCCCCAGCCAATGTCTACACGATGAGAATACAGAGCCTAGCCATTTCCACCCAACACAGGATTCCCCTAGTGGGCAACTCTTGCTGTCACTGAGCTGGCAGACACTGTCAGATTTGCACCAGGGCATGCTGACTCCCTCTGCCTAAATGGGCTTCCTGCTTCTTTCACAGGTGTTATTCCCCATTAAACCATTCTCACTCCTCACTGTCTCAGCACCTACTCCCTGAAGAACAAAACTGGCCACACCCAGCTTCCTTTGTGGTTTTGGGCAGCCACGTGACACAGTTCTGATCAGTGAGATCTAAGTGGAAGTTGATAGGTGGGAGTCTAGAAAACCACTGTAATCAGAAGCAGTTTCAACTGGCACACACCTTTTGCTGTTTGCTGTTGTCTTCTTTTTTGCCTGGGACACAGATGTGTTTTAAACTGTGGAGCAGCCATCTTGTGATGAGGTAACAAGCACTAGGTTTAAAACCCCATACTAAAAATGGCAGAGTAGAAACCCAAAAAGAGCCAGGGTCCTAGAAGGCAGTGTGAAGGGATCATACCAGTCTTGTGTACCTCTAGGTTTCTTATTTTGTGTAACAAATAACTTCCTTATTTGTTTAAGACTTGGTATACAGGCTTTACAGTGGACTGCAAATCTTATGATTTGCACATCTATGTTGCCCTGGGAAATGAAGGGTTTTAGCTAGACATGTTGCCCTCCCAAAGAAATTTGGAGTTCTACTAATAACAAAAAGGCCATCGTGCAGGCCATTGTTGTATCAGCTATACTTTGTTAAGTTTCCTTCACAAGTGACAAGAACTGTTTTGCCAGATTCCAAGGACATAGGAAAATGCTCTTGATATTAAGCATGTTAAGCAATACCAGTAGGTTACAGAGCATGTGCAGAGTATGGTCTTCATCATCTGGTGTGAGTATACATACATGCACACATGTAGATATCTGTTATATACACATTTTAGCATGTACACATGCAGATATCTATTATCTGCACATTTTACACACATAGACATTTCATCTATATAAAGCTAAAATATGTGCTTAAGAAGAGGAGCGGCATAGTGATATCCAGCCAAAGGAGCTGAGTCAGCCTCGTTCAGTGAGGGGACTGGGAATGACATCAGTTTACCTTCCCCTTCTCCTTTAATTGCTTAACTCATGAGGAACTAAACCATCAGCATGTGAAATATTTTGTGTGCAGAAAGAAAGCAAATGTTTATCTGTTGTATAATACCCATATTGATTTACCCAGGAAATGTAAAGCCAAACACTGCATGTAATTTAAGTCAAGCATCTCTTTTCCTAGTAGAGTATGAGAATTCCAAATGTCTACCTTTTCATCATCTGGGAATTCTTAGTGACAAGAAAAGACACCCAATCTTTGAATTTTTGAATGAGGAAAATCAGGCAGCCACCCATGCATGGGGGAGTGGAAAGGATTTTGAATTAGAAATTGGAAAACCTGAATTGCAGGCCTAGGTACTGAATCACTTCATCTGCAAAGATGGTAATATGGCCTACCTTAACCTTTTTCACAGGGTGCTGTGAAAATCAAATGAGATGATTGTTGTTGTTCAGGTACTCATTCATGTCCGACTCTGCAACCCCATAGACTGTAGCATGCCAGGCTTCCCTGTCCTTCACCATCTCCTGGAGTGTGCTCAAACTCATGTCCATTGGGTTGGTGATGCCATCCAACCATCTCACCCTCTATTGTCCTAAATCAATAATAATAACTAAGGCTTTCTGTATGCCAGGCATTGTTTACATACTTTTATATATTTTAACTCATTCAATCCTTGCACCAGCCCAAAGATATTATGTGATGTGACTATGGGACCCAGAATGCCCAGGGGGCCATTCACCCAATTTATGGGTGGACACAAGTGTGTATTTGTTATGAAACAAATAGGCTTCAGCATAAGGATGAATTTTACAATAAGACATTCATGATCTTTAATGCAAAATGACAAACCAGTGTATTGGGGCTTCACAGGTGGCGCTAAAGGTAAAGAATCCACCTTCCAATGCAGGAGACATAAAAGACCTGGGTTCAATCCCTGCGTTGGGAAGATTCCCCGGAGGAGGAAATGGCAACTCATTTCAGTATTCTTGCCTGAAGAATTCCATGAACAGAGGAGCCTGGTGGGCTACAGTCCATCTGGTTGCAAAGAGTCAGACACGACTGAAGTGACTTAACACATATGCAGGCAGTGTATTAAAAATCAGTGACATGACTTTGCTGACAAAGGTCCATATGGTCAAAGCTATGGTTTTTCCAGAAGTCATGTACAGGTGAAAGAACTGAACCATAAAAAAGGCTAAGTGCTGAAGAATTAACGCTTTTAAATTGTGATGCTGGAGAAGGCTCTACAGAGTCCCTTGGATAGCAAGGAGATCAAACCAGTCAATCCTAGAGGGAATCAACCCTGACTATTCATTGGAATGACTGATGCTGAAGCTTCGATACATTGGTCACCTGATGCAAAAAGTCAGTTCATTGGAAAAGACCCTGATGTTGGGAAAGATTGAAGGCAGAAGGAGAAGGGGGCAGCAGAGGATGAGATAGTTAGATACCATCACTGACTCAATGGGCATGAATTTCCACAAACTCTGGGAGATAGTGGAGGACAGAGGAGCCTGATGTGCTGCAGTCCATGGGGTCACAAAGAGTTGGACACGACTGAACAACAACACATGCTTCACTGGTATTTCACATTTCAGAAAATGTTTAATTATGATTGAATTGAACATTGAGACACTTGTAGATTTTCGTGCTTCTAATTATTTCTAAGAAAAGGAGACACAGGTAAGGAAAACTGCAGAGGATGGAGGGATTTCTTTCACCTTTTCCTCACTTCTTTGCCTTATCTCAGAAAAGAGGGAAACACATGCTTCTTTCCTCTCTCACTTCACTCCTTTTTTTGTCTCTCCTCATAGGAGAGACTGAGATGCTTCGTCAGAGTTGGGAACATTTGTTGGACCAGTTTAACTGGTGGCTAGACCTGTTTTCAAGGCTAAAGGGGTGTGCCTGGGGTTTTCAAGGTCAGAGCTCATGACTGTCCTGTCATTTCATTCACTTCTGAGCCCAGATCTGGCCTTACTTCCTGTCAGAGTGACAAGCACATGTGGGCAGGGAGCCTACCTTTTAAAAAGGAACCTGTGGTCTTTGCTGTTTGCACATTTGGCTAAGCGGCCCAGGGGCTGTTCTGAAGGCCCCATCTGTGTTCATCCCAGCCACGTGCCTCAATATGCAGGTACCAAGTCTACTTACTAACCTGTGTGCAAAGGAGGAAACTCCAGCACAGCCTCAGCCAGACTCAAAATTCAGTCTCTAACTGCAATTTATCACACCCTTGCCTTTGGGGGAAGGGACTATTGAGAGTCCCTTTGCCAGCAAAGAGATCAAAACAGTCAATTGTAAAGGAAATCACTTCTGAATATTCATTGGAAGGACTGATGCTGAAGCTTTAGCTCCAACCCTTTGGCCACCTGATGTGAAGAACTGACTCACTGGAAAAGACCTTGATGCTGGGAGAGATTGAAGGCAGGAGGAGAAGGGGATGACAGAGGATGAGATGGCTGGATAGCATCACCAGCTTGATGGACATGAGTTTGAGCAAGCTTCAGGAGTTGGTGATGGACAGGGAAGACTGTTGTGCTGCAGTCCATGGGGTCACAAAGAATTGGACATGACTGAACGGCTGAACATGACTGAATGGCTGAACATCCGGTCCCATCACTCCATGGGAAACAGATGGGGAAACAGTGGAAACAGTGTCAGACTTTATTTTGGGGGGCTCCAAAATCACTGCAGATGGTGACTGCAGCCATGAAGTTAAAAGACGCTTACTCTTTGGAAGAAAAGTTATGACCAACCTAGATAGCATATTCAAAAGCAGAGACATTACTTTGCCGACTAAGGTCTGTCTAGTCAAGGCTATGGTTTTTCCTGTGGTCATGTGTGGATGTGAGAGTTGGACTGTGAAGAAGGCTGAGCGCCGAAGAATTGATGCTTTTGAACTGTGGTGTTGGAGAAGACTCTTGAGAGTCCCTTGGACTGCAAGGAGATCCAACCAGTCCATTCTGAAGGAGATCAGCCCTGGGATTTCTTTGGAAGGAATGATGCTAAAGCTGAAGCTCCAGTACTTTGGCCACCTCATGCGAAGAGTTGACTCATTGGAAAAGACTCTGATGCTGGGAGGGATTGGGGGCAGGAGGAGAAGGGGACGACAGAGGATGAGATGGCTGGATGGCATCACTGACTCGATGGACGTGAGTCTGAGTGAACTCTGAGAGTTGGTGATGGACAGGGAGGCCTGGCGTGCTGCGATTCATGGGATCGCAAAGAGTCGGACACGACTGAGCGACTGAACTGAACTGAACTGATGTAAGCTAAGATATAAAAGACATTGAGAATATTGGCTGGCATATCATAAGCCCTAGTTATTTTATGATATGCCAGGCAGTGTTCACTGACTTGTGCAGCTGAGACCAACTCATCTGTTCTCTCCCCAGAGGCCAGGCCTGGTCTCAGGTAAGGACAACAGAAGTCAGCATGTCCGTCACTGTAGTTCTGAGTGAAAATTGATCTCACTTCATGATCATATCCCTCAAGGAGGAAGTCTTTGCCTTCAGCCCCATTTTCCACAAGAATTAAATTTCCTTGCTCTGAATTCCAGCTCTTTTGACCAGGTCTTTTGTGCTTGTCTCTAGACCTCTCTGATGCCAGTCATTTATCCATATGGGTCTTTGTTAATTATCTCTGATGTTCCCTCCTTCCACACTGCTTGGATAGAGATGACTTCTTAGACAATGGTTCTGACCTTTTACTAATAGAACATGACCATAAAATGTTTGGGCTAGTATTGAGTTCAACTGCATAAAATAGAAAACTAAAATAAAGAGTGTACATCAGTAAGAAATTTGTTTTTTCTCATGTAAAATAAATCCAGGCTCTAGAGTTGCTCTGTGACATCATGTGTTTACCAGTCTCCTTTCTCATTCTGTAATACTGTCCATGGGCTTCTCCTGGTGGCTCAGTGGTAAAGAATCCTTCTGCAGTGCAGGAGATACAGGTTCAATCTCTAGGTCGGGAAGATCCCCTGGAGAAGGAAATGACAACCCACTCCAGTGTTCTTGCCTGGAGAATTCCAGGGACAGAGGAGCTTTCCAGGCTACAATCCATGGGGTGTCAAAAGAACTGGACACAACTAAACACACGCATACACTCACAATCCTGTCCATAGTGGTCAGTTTTACCCTCATGTGGCCTACTGACTACCCGACAGTAGCTGCACACGAGAGTTCCAGGCAGGGAGAAGGAGGAAGAGAAAAGGAGAAGTGTGTGCCTGCTAGGTAAGTCAGTTCCCATTTAAGAACTTCTGTAGATGCTTCACCCAAGGGCTTCTGACATCTCACTGACCACCCCGATCTACAAGGGAGGTTGGTAAATATGCTTCTCAAGATTGCCAGATAAAATAGTTCCTGAGACATTCTTATACTAAGAAATTATTCATTGCTTAACTGAAATACAAAATTAACTGACAGTCTTATATTTTTAATTTGTTGGGCTTGCAAACGTAATATTTTTATTTGATAGGACACACTGTAATACCCAACAAGATGGGCATCAGATTGGAAATAGAGCAGTCAACTAGTAGTCCCTGCCTTGTTGAGCCTTCTGTTTACTTCTGTAGCTTCATCCTTCCTATTTTAATCCAGATTTCCACTCCCTGCAGGCAATACTAAGTCACTTCAGTCTTGTCCGACTCTGCGTGACCCTGTGGACCATAGCCCACCAGGCTCCTCTGTCCATGGGACTTTCCAGGCAAGAATACTAGAGTGGGTTGGCATGCCCTTCTCCAGGTTCCTCTCCCTATCCCTAGAGTTATTAACCAATTTTAGTTTTACTAGGGTTCCTCATCTACTACAATTCTAATATAAATATAATAATATCTAATATCAATACAATAATAAAATTTTATTTGAAGTTTTCCTTGAGAGGTGAATAGAGGGAGAGGCATCTAGCTTAACTGGATGTCAAAGATAACCAAATGCTAATATAATTTGTCATATTCATTTAATAGCCTAAATATTTAGGTCCATGTCCCTAAACAAAATGTCTTCTGTCTCACAGCTTTTATAGTACCTAACTCTGGATTTTAATCATTAATTTGAAGGTAACAAGTATAGGAACAAAAAATGGTGATGTAATTATGTTAAAAGGAAGGCAGAAGGAAAATTGAGAAAGTGTGGAGAAGTGAGCTGTTTCATCATTCATTATAACAGATTGTCAGCACACCATGTTTAACACTGATAAATTATAAACAGTTAAATATATATGTATTTTTAAAGATTCCTTTGGGTTTTTCTGGAGTAAAGCAGGAAGTTTTGTCTCTTTTTGCTGTACTTCTCCTTTTAATCTTTTTTTTATTACTGGAGTATAATTAGTTTATAATGTTGTATTAGTTTCTGCTGTGCAATGACGTGAAGCAGCTATATGTATATATATACGCCCGTTCTCTTGGCTCTCCCTCCCACCTCCCCCTCATCTCACTCCTCTAGGTCATCACAGCGCACTGAGCTGAGCTCCCTGTGCGTAAAGTAGCTTCTCACTACCTACCTATTTTACACATGGTAGTGTATTTACGTCAGTGCTACTCGCTCAGTTTGTCCTCCCCTCTCCTCCCCCACCCCACGTCCAAATGTCCATTCTCTTCATCTATGTCTCTTCCTGCCCTGTACTATTTTTCTAGATTTCATATGTATATGTGTTAATATACGATATGTTTTTCCTTTTCTTATTTACTTCACTCCATATGACAGACTCTAGGTACATCCGTTGCCTTACCATATAAATCATAATTATTCAACTTTTAAAAATTCTGTGATTGAATGATTTCACTGAAAATTAAAATGTAGAGGTGAGCTCTGACTATGTATGGAATGTTCTCTTCCTGGAATAAACAACATGGTGTAGCAAGAGAACTGTTAGAATTAATCAACAATAGAAGGCAATGGCACCCCACTCCAGTACTCTTGCTGGAGAATCCCATGGGCGGAGGAGCCTGGTAGGCTGCAGTCCATGGGGTCACTGAGGGTCAGACACAACTGAGCGACTTCACTTTCACTTTTCACTTTCATGCATTGGAGAAGGAAATGGCAACCCACTCCAGTGTTCTTGCCTGGAGAATCCCAGGGACGGGGAAGCCTGGTGGGCTGCCATCTATGGGGTCTCACAGAGTCGGACACGACTGAAGTAACTTCGCAGCAGCAGCAGTGACCAACAGGGTGGGCCCTGGTAAATGAACCAGGTGGAAGGTGTGCTTGGTGTCCATCAACCACCACATTTTTCTTTTTACAGACTTCCTTCTTTTCTGTTCACCCGAAACCTAACATTTCCATTCTTCAAAAACCTCTCATCTGCAAGGGTCAGAAATTCACCAACTTCATTTTAAATGACCAAGAAGCTTAAAAACTTCCTTTCTTCATGGGTTGTTGTTAATGTCCAGTCACTAAGTCATATCTGACTCTTTGTGACCGCATGGAGCACAGCACACCAGGCTTCCCTGTCCTTCACTATCCCTCAGAGTTTGCTCAAACTCATGTCCATCAAGTCGGTGATGCCATCCAACCATCTCATCCTCTGTTGTCCCCTTCTCCTGCCTTCAATCTTTCCCAGCATCAGGGTCTTTTCCAATGATTTGGCTCTTCACATCAGGTGGCCAAAGTATTGGAGCTTCAGCTTCAGCATCAGTCCTTCCAATGAATATTCAAGGTTGATTTCCTTTAGGATTGACTGATTTGATCTTGCTGTCTAAGGGACTCTCAAGAGTCTTCTCCAGCACCACAGTTAATTCTTCATAGGTATTTTGATTAAAAAGATAGGAAGTTTTAAGGTAAAAGAACAAAACTGGCCAGAACTTTGGGTCTTAGCTGTTAGAGAAAAGCTCTCTGGGGTAACAGTTTTCCCTAAGACTCCTGATGTCAGGAGGAGGAAGTGGTGAGACAAGGTTTGCCTGTTGGTAAGGCTGTCATACTAGGAATCTTTCATTTGCTCTAGAACTTTGAGTGATATGATTATTCTATGGAATTAGATCATTTCTCCAAATTATGTTTACAGTTAAAAAAAAAAAAACAGTCTTGGGCAGAGTAGATAAACCTCTAATTCAGAGCCCTATTTAAAATCAAGCCACTATAACACAAATGTAGGTTTAATAAGGGCTTCTTTGAAATAGATCACTTTGTAATAACTATAAGGTATATTATCCCCACTGCTTCTAATAGAATTGCTTCAACTTAAACATGTTCCTACAGTATAGGCAGGATGTAATGTGATTTGGGGGCTTCCATGGTGGCTCAGACTGTAAAAGAATCTGCCTGCAATGCAGGAGACCTGGGTTCAATCCCTGGATCAGGAAGATCCCCTGGAGAAGGGAATGGAAACCCACTCCAGTATTCTTGCTTGGAGAATTCCATGGACAGAGGAGCCTGGCGGACTACAGTCCATGGGGTCACAAAGAGTCAGACAGGACTGAGTGACTAATACTTTAACTTTCAATGTGATGTTTAAACTTCTTTATATCGGGAGAATGGAAAGAATATTTTATTCCTTTTTAGTTATGCAGATTTAAAAATTGAAGTAACTTTCCATTGTTTTCCTTGTAAAACTTAAACAGTGCAAAAGTATACATAATATACTGCAGATTGTATTTTCCAAAGGAGGCTTCACCAGTCATAGCACATCCAACACACTTTTCTCATAATGAGATGCTGACACTTTTCCATCAAGAACAAAGTCTAGAACTCACAGAAGCAGAGAAGAGATTGGAAGGTTTTGCCAGGGGCTGAAGTTAGGGGTGGGCAAAATTGTACATGTGGTCAAAAGACACAAACTTCTGGTTTGTAAGATGAATAAGTTCTTGGGCTATAATGTACAGAATGAGGACTACAGTTCATAATATGTGTTGTATATTTTAAAATTGCTAAGAGAGATTTTAAAAGTTCTTGCCACACACAGAAAACAACTGTAGCTATGTGTTAACTTATCCCATTGCAGTAATCATCTTGCAATACATACGCATATAAAATCACATCACATACCTTTAAACTAATACAATGCTATCTGTCAGTTATATCTCATTAGCTGGCGAAAAAGAGAATAGGGTCAGATTCCTCCCCTTGGACCTGATCAGTGCCTGTGTGCTCAGTTGGGTCCGACTCTGTGACCCTGTGGACTGTAGCTCACCAAGCTCCTCTGTCCATGGAATTCTCCAGGCAAGAATACTGGAGTGGGTTGCCATTTCCTCCTCAAGGGATCTTCCCAACCCAGGAATCAAACTCATGTCTCCTGCATCTCCTTTGCTGCAGGCAGGTTCTTTACAGCTGAGCCATTGGGGAAGCCCCCTGGACCTGGCCAGACCTTTGTAACTGCCTTCGACTAGTAGAAAGGTGGAAGCAACTTCCAAGGCTAGGTCATCAAAGGCAGTGTGCCTTCTGCCTGCTTCTTGCTCTTTCAGCCTTTATCTTTGGAGGCCTGAAAAGTCATGTAAGAAGTCCAAAAAGTAGTTGGACTACCACTCTGGAGAAACCACATGGAAAAACCACAAGAGGATAGATGGGTGAATGAACAAGCCTTTGGGTTGACCCCACAACCTGATTATAATTTGAGTATAATAGAACCACCCTACTGAGCAACTGGGAGTTGATAAATAAATACTGTTGCTTCAAGCCTCATGTTTTAGGGTGAATTGTGATGCAGTGCTAGATAAACAGAACAGCTTCATTTCTCATCCAAGATGTAACTGCAATTACTAGTTGAGTTATATCCATTAAGACATTTTGTTAAATTTTTAACAAACTTAAAAAAATACTAATAAGCTCATCAGTTCAGTTCAGTTTCTCAGTCATGTCCGACTCTTTGCAACCCCATGAATTGCAGCACACCAGGCCTCCCTGTCCATCACCAACTCCCAGAGTTCACTCAGACTCACGTCCATTGAGTCAGTGATGCCATCCAGCCATCTCATCCTCTGTCGTCCGCTTCTCCTCCTGCCCGCAATCCCTCCCAGCATCAGAGTCTTTTCCAATGAGTCAACTCTTCACATGAGGTGGCCAAAGTACTGGAGTTTCAGCTTTAGCATCATTCCTTCCAAAGAAATCCCAGGGCTGATCTCCTTTAGAATGGAATGGTTGGATCTCCTTGCAGTCCAAGGGACTCTCAAGAGTCTTCTCCAACATCACAGTTCAAAAGCATCAATTCTTTGGTGCTCAGCCTTCTTCACAGTCCAACTCTCACATACATACATGACCACAGGAAAAACCATAGCCTTGACTAGACAGACCTTAGTCGGCAAAGTAATGTCTCTGCTTTTGAATATGCTATCTAGGTTGGTCATAACTTTTCTTCCAAGGAGTAAGCGTCTTTTAATTTCATGGCTGCAGTCACCATCTGCAGTGATTTTGGAGCCCAAGAAAATAAAGTCTGACACTCTTTCCGCTGTTTCCCCATCTATTTCCCAATAAGTGATGGGACCAGATGCCATGATCTTCGTTTTCTGAATGTTGAGCTTTAAGCCAACTTTTTCACTCTCCTCTTTCACTTTCATCAAAAGGCTTTTCAGTTCCTCTTCACTTTCTGCCACAAGGGTGGTGTCATCTGCATATCTGAGGTTATCAATATTTCTCCCGGCAATCTTGATTCCAGCTTGTGTCATGGAGTTGCAAAAAGTCAAATATGATCATACACATATGTGTATTATTACATAACCTTTCTCTCTGCTTAAAAATATATCAGTGTGGAAGGGTTCCCTTTTCTCCACATCCTTGCCAAGATTTGTCATTTGTAGACTTTTTGATGATAGTCATTCTGATAGGTGTGAGGTAATAGCTCATTGTGGTTTTGATTTGCATTTCTCTGATGATTAGCAATGTACATATGTATATATATATCAGTTGTATTTGACTTTTTGCAACTGCATGGATTGTAGCCTGCCAGGCTTCTTTGTCCATGGAATTCTCCAGGCAAGAATACTGGAGTGGGTTGCCATTCCCTTCTCCAGGGGATCTTCCCGACACAGGAATGGAATCTGGGTCTCCTGCATTGCAGGCAGATTCTTTACCATCCGAGCCACATTTATCTCTCTATATGTATTATTATATAACCTTTTTATCCAGTTACTATATCTTTGTCCATCAGCATTTGGATCAACATCATCCTTTTTTTCTAGCCAAACCAAGCAGCATGTGGGATCTTAGTTCCCCAACCAGGGAAAGAACCCATGTCCCCTGCATTAGGAGCTTGGAGGCTTAACCACTGGATCACCAGGGAAGTCCCATGTCATCCTTTAATATCCACATAATATTCCACTGTATGGATGTCCCATAATTTATTTCCCAATCCCTTAGTGACATATATATGTATATATTTCCAGTATTTTTAAAATAAATATTTATGCATTTCATAATAAAACTATAATCATATTATCATACTATTTGGTAAACTGTTTTTACATTCAACACATTGTAGTTCTCATAATATTTATTTTAATGCTGGAATAATATATGTCATTTGAATGTACCAAATTTATTTAAATGAGTCTCTTGCTGGACATTTACATTGTTCTTGATTTTAAAAATGCTAAGTTAAACATCATCACATGTGAATTTGTATGTGTTTGTCCCATTATTTATCCTAAATGTTTAAAAATAAAAAAGCTAAACCAAAAGGTATGAACATTTTAAAACTTTATACAAACTGCAAAATCCATATGAAAAGCATTGTTCTAATTCATTCTCCCAGCAATGGGAAATGAGAAGGTATATTTCTCTATAATCTGTTAACTCTGATGATTTACGAATAATTTACCGAGTTGTAAGTTGCTTTATAATATTATATCAGTTTCAGGTGGTTCACAACACAGTGATCCAACATTTTAACAGATTATACTCCATTTAAAGTTATTATAAAATATGGTCTCTATTCCCTGTACTGTACAACGTATCTTTGTAGCTTATTTATTTCCTACATGGTAGTTTGTGCCTCTTAATCTCCATCTCTATCTTGTTCCCCCGCTTCCTTTTTCCCCTGATAAGTACTAGTTTGTCCCCTTTATCTGTGAGTCTTTCTGTTTTGTTATGTTCCTTTATTTATTTTAGTTTTAGATTCCATGTATAAGTGAAATATACAGTACTTTTCTTTCTTTGACTTCCCTGGTGGCTCAGACAGTAAAGCGTCTGCCTACAATGGGGGAGACCTGGATACAATCCCTGTGTTGGGAAGATCTCCTGGAGAAGGAAATGGCAACCCACTCCAGTATTCTTGCCTGGAAAATCCCATGGATAGAGGAGCCTGGTAAGCTACAGTCCATGGGGTCGCAAAGAGTCGGACGCGACTGAATGATTTCACTATCACTTTCACTTTTCTTTCTCTGACTTATTTCACGAAACATAATATTAATATCCTCCAGGTCCATTCAGGTTGTTACATACAACAAAATTTCCTTTAAAAAAAAAAATCTCTGAGTAGTATTCCATTGTACATATATACCACATCTTCTTTATCCATTAATCTGTTGATAGAGACTGAGCTTGCTTCCATACCTTGGCCATTGTAAATAATGCTCTATGAACACTGAGGTCCATGAATGTTTTCAAATTAGTGTTTTTGTTTTCTTTAGATATATACCCAGGTGTGAAATTGCCAGATCATATGTTAATTTCATTTTTAGTTTTTTAAGGAACACCTATACTGTTTTACTGTTTTCCACAATGGCTGCCACCAATATTCACATTTCCACAACAGTGTATGAGTGTTTCCTTTTCTCCACATCCTTGCCAATGTTTGTTATTTTTATACTTTTTGAGGACTGTCATTCCTGGCAGGTGTGAGATGATATCTCATCATGGTTTTAATTTGCATTTCTCTGATGATAAGCAGTGTTGAGCCTCTTTTCATGTGCCTGTTGACCATCTGTATGTCTTCTCTGGGAAAATATCTATTCAGGATTCTGCTCATTTTTAAATTGGGTGTGTTTTTGTTTTTTTTTTTGTGTGTGTGTGTGTTTTTGTTTTTATATGAGTTGTTTATATATTCTGGATATTAATCCATTATTGATCATATCATTTGCAAATGTTTTCTCCCATTCAATAGGTTGTCTTTTATTTTGTCAATGGTTTCCTTTGCTGTACAAAAGCTTTTAAGTTTGGTTAGGTCCTACTTCTCACTCTGTTCATCCATTCATCTCACAAGTTGTTTGACCATCTTTAGGATCATGACCCTGAATTCATTCTCCTGTAGATTGCCAGTCTCCACTTCAATTAGTTCTTCCAGGGTTTTTTTTTTTTTTAATTTATTTATTTATTTTTAATTTTTACTTTACAATTCTGTATTGGTTTCGGCATAGATTGACATGAATCCACCACAGGTGTACATGCGTTCCCAAACATGAACCCCCCTCCCACCCCCCTCCCCACAACATCTCTCTGGGTCATCCCCGCGCGTCAGCCCCAAGCGTGTCATATCCTGCATCAGACATAGACTGGTATTTCGATTCTTACATGTTATTATACATGTTTCAATGCCATTCTCCCAAATCATCACACCCTCTCCCTCTCCCTCTGAGTCCAAAAGTCCGCTATACACATCTGTGTCTCTTTTGCTGTCCTGCATACAGGGTCATCATTGCCATCTTCCTAAATTCCATATATATGTGTTAGTATACTGTATTGGTGTTTTTCTTTCTGGCTCACTTCACTCTGTATAATCGGCTCCAGTTTCATCCATCTCATCAGAACTGATTCAAATGTATTCTTTTTAATGGCTGAGTAATACTCCATTGTGTATATGTACCACAGCTTTCTTATCCATTCATCTACTGATGGACATCTAGGTTGTTTCCATGTCCTAGCTATTATAAACAGTGCTGCGATGAACATTGGGGTACATGTGTTTCTTTCAATTCTGGTTTCCTCTGTGTGTATGCCCAACAGTGGGATTGCTGGGTCATAAGGCATTTCTATTTGCAATTTTTTAAGGAATCTCCACACTGTTCTCCATAGTGGCTGTACTAGTTTGCACTCCCACCAACAGTGTAGGAGGGTTCCCTTCTCTCCACACCCTCTCCAGCATTTATTGCTTGCAGATTTTTGGATCGCAGACATTCTGACTGGTGTGAAGTGGTACCTCATTGTGGTTTTGATTTGCATTTCTCTTATAATGAGTGAAGTTGAGCATCTTTTCATGTGTTTGTTAGCCATCCGTATGTCTTCTTTGGAGAAATGTCTATTTAGTTCTTTGGCCCATTTTTTTATTGGGTCGTTTATTTTTCTGGAATTGAGCTGCAGGAGTTGCTTGTATATTTTTGAGATTAGTTGTTTGTCAGTTGCTTCATTTGCTATTATTTTCTCCCATTCGGAAGGCTGTCTTTTCACTTTGCTTATGTTTTCCTTTGTTGTGCAGAAGCTTTTAATTTTAATTAGATCCCATTTGTTTATTTTTGCTTTTATTTCCAGAATTCTGGGAGGTGGATCATAGAGGATCCTGCTGTGGTTTATGTCAGAGAGTGTTTTGCCTATGTTCTCCTCTAAGAGTTTTATAGTTTCTGGTCTTACATTTAGATCTTTAATCCATTTTGAGTTTATCTTTGTGTGCGGTGTTAGAAAGTGATCTAGCTTCATTCTTTTACAAGTGGTTGACCAGTTTTCCCAGCACCACTTGTTAAAGAGATTGTCTTTACTCCATTGTATATTCTTGCCTCCTTTGTCAAAGATAAGGTGTCCATATGTATGTGGATTTATCTCTGGGCTTTCTATTTTGTTCCATTGATCTATATGTCTGTCTTTGTGCCAATACCATACTGTCTTGATGACTGTGGCTTTGTAGTAGAGCCTGAAGTCAGGCAAATTGATTCCTCCAGTTCCATCCTTCTTTCTCAAGATTGCTTTGGCTATTCGTGGTTTTTTGTATTTCCATACAAATCTTGAAATTATTTGTTCTAGTTCTGTGAAAAATATCGCCTCTTCCAGGGTTTTATCTCATTCTTTCATTTAGAACATGTTCTTCCTGTTGCTTCATTTTGCCTAATTTGCTGTTTTTATTTCTCTGTATGTGGTAGGTTGGTTATGTTTCCTAACCTTTAAAAGACGCCTTTTGTGGGAGATTTCATATTCATTCCAACAGCACACTCCCCTCTGGTCACCAGGACTATACATTCTAGGGGTGTCTCTTATGTGGGTTGCAGGGGTTCTTCTCTTGGGGCAGATTGGCTATGTGGGTGGTCTGGTAGGCGTGTCTGGCCCTCTGATTGGTTGCCAGGCCCTGCCTTGTGCCGAGGCTGCTGGCTATTGATTGGCAAGGCCAGGTCACAAGGTGGCTGGCTCCAGGAACCCTGGGAGCTCCCAGGGCTAGTACTGCTCACTTGTGGGCAGAGTCAGGTTCTGGGCTGGGTGATTGTAGGGTCAGGTTTCTGAATGTAGTGTCAGTCAGCCAGCCTGCTGGTGAGTGGAGCTGGATCCTGGGGACCAAGGTCTCTCAGAGCTGGTATTGGCCTGCAGGTGGATATGACTAGACTGGGGGTAGTGGTAGGGGTGGGGGTGAGTTGAGAAGACAGTGGCAGGGGTTGTTGTGGCATTAGTGCAGGCTGACTGGTGGGCAGAGATAGGGCCCAGGGGCTCTGGTGGCAGGCCCCTGGATGTCCTGAAGCTGATGTTGGCCTGTGATGGGTGGGATTGAATCCCCAGGTTGCTGGCAGAAGGTCCCAGAGTGTCTCAGAGCTGGCGTTGACCTGCTGATGGGCAGGCTGCAGGGATGAGGTGGTCCTGAGACTGGTGTCTGCCCACTGATGGATGGGGTCATGGCCCAGGGCATCCCAAATCTGGTGCCTGCCAATCGGTGGGTACAATCAGGTCCTGGGTTAGAGACCCACTGGCAGAGAGAGCTGGGTCTTGGAGGGGGAGTGTCAAGCTGCTGGTGGGTGATGCCAAAGCCCTGGGTGTTCTGGGACCATTGCTGGGTCACTGGTGGGTGCAGCTGGGTCCTGGGATCTCTGGATGCAGGGCCCTGGGGGTCTTGGAACTGGTGTTGGCCTACTAGTGGGTGGGGTCAGTTCCCGACACAGCTGGCTGCAGGGCTATGGTGGCCCTGGGCTGGAGCCTGGACATTCATGGGTAGAGCTGGTCCCAGGGTCTCTGGCTGTAGGGTACAGGGCTCCCAGAGCTGGTGTTGACTCAGATCATTTTAAAAGGTTTTAATCTTTGCTGGTCTCAGTGGTTAAATTATTTCACTTTTGTTTTAATTTATATGTGTTCAATTATTTTACATTATAAGATACAGCTGACCTTAGTTTGGGTGTATACTATCTTTGGAGAAGATTACTGGAGTTAAAAACTTCAGCACCACAGAGAATCCTCTCTAAAGAATTCAGAGCTCTCTTGCCTCCTGAGCCATCCTATGGACTATGGTCTTACACAATGATGATTGGATTGTTCATGTCATATCCTTTTGCTTTAGCATTTTTGGGATTTCAAGAATATTATTTTTTAATGCCTTTTAAATATCATGCATCTTCTAAAAAGAGCCAAGCCTGATTATAAAACACTCAATGTATTATATTAATTATAAGAACATATTTATACTTTTAAAAAATATTTTAATTTGGCCTTAAAATTTTGCATTTTCATATCTCTAGAAAATTAACCTTTCCCCAGTTTGAATGTTTGTGTCACTTGAGAGGTTATTTTCAAATTTTTCCTCTTTAACATTCCTATTGGGTCTGTTTATTCTTGTTCTCACTCTATCTAAAGCTTACACTGGATTTGAACATGTCATCAATTTGGAAATTGGTCTTTTTTGGTTTGCAAGGAGTTGTTTTTTGTTTTGGTCTCTAAGCATTGAAAAATCCTAGAAAATGTTACTGTTTCAGATTTATAATATATGTAAGATCATAACTGTTATCTGTATGATTTACAGTTTAAAATGTCTTCATGTATATAAAATCTCATTGTAATGTTGAGATACTAACAACTCTGGGAGTGGGAATTATCATCCATGTTGTTCAGAAAGGAATGGACATCTGTGAGGGGCAATGATTTATTTGTCCAATAAACTACAGAACTGCAAAAAAAAAAAAAAAAAAAAAAGAATCCAGCTGCCAATTCAACAGACATGGATTGGATCCCTGGTCTGGGAAGATCCTACATACCATGGGGCAGCGAAGCCCATGCACCATAACTACCGGGCCCGCACACCCTCAAGTCTATGCTCCACAACTAAAGAAGCCGTTGCAATGAGAAGCCCACACACAGCAACTAGAGAAAACCCTCACACAGCAATGAAGACCCAGAGCAGCCCAAAATAAATTAATACATACATTAAAATTTTTTTAATAAAATGACATTATTAGGTAGTTGTGACAGAAATCTTACAGCCTGCAAAGATGAAAATACTTATTATCTGGCCCTTTACTAAAAAAAGCTTGTTAATCCTTGTCTATTTTTAGTAAGAAAAGAGATGTGCCCTTTGGACTTCATCCATTAAACCTCTCACCTCATAAAATCTGCAAGCATTAGAATTGTGAAAAGGAATATTCGTCATAAAATAGAATCTCAATTCAGGAAGTGTCAGGTATCAGCTAAGGGCCTTGTAGGAAATTCATGTACAACTTAAATGTCTAGGAAGTATCTAGTTATCATTGAAAAATAGTGACCTGACATTTGAGATTTGTAGATAATTTTCTCTGAACTTGAATAATAAGAGTCTGCCATTTGTGTCCAGCTCAGCTGGAATTAGTCTTTCCTCCCTTAGTGCTCCAGGATATTTCATTCTCTCTGTTACAATATCTATTTCAATTGTCCTTGCATTAATTTATTTTCATGAGTATACTTCCAGACTAGGGTTATATACACCATGTGTTAAGGAACTCTTGTTCAACCCTGGAGTCTCCATGAAGTTTTCCCAAAGCAAATATTGATAAATGGTGGTTGAATGAATGTCACTAATGCAAATGTGAAAAATAGGTTTATGATACACTGATCTTTTGAAACCATGGACAAACGCTCAACAGAGATTCTTCATAATATGCTTCACGCATACACATTTTCAACCCAGTTTATTCTGCTTATGTCTGTTTCACTTGTTCATATATGTGTACAGAAAGGAAGTCATCTCAAGAATGCCTCCTAACAATAGCACTCTGTTGTTAAAAAAATTTAAAAAGACCAAGACAAAACAATTCTCTTGAAAAAGTAAATGCCTTGTCTGGGGTTAAGCAATTTTCTCAGGAAACTGACATTATTGTTAACCAGAACACCCTTCTGGACTTCATTTCCTTAACTTTTCACTGTTAAGCTTCATCATATAATGAATCTTATTTAGCAGTCCAAGTGACAGTTGATCCAGTAGGCCTCCAGTTTTCATCTATGTGAAATCATAGTTGTAGTCCAGACCCAGTGGAGTCTAAATGAAGCAACCTTAAGGTACTTTATTTGCCTTTGGATAAGTAAAGCTCTTGGTTGCAAGATAATAGAAACACAGCTTGAATTTGCCTGAGAGAGGGAGTGGTGTGCTGCGTGCTAAGTCACTTCAGTTGTGTCTGACTCTTTGTGACCCCATGGACTGTAGCCTGCCAGGCTCCTCTGTCCATGGGATTCTTTAGGCAAGAATACTGGAGTGGGTTGCCATTTCCTTCTCCAAAGAGAGGGGGTGGGGAGGTGAGGACAGCTGTCTCACAAAATCCAAGAAGGAGGTGAATAACCTAATGAGGGGGAAATTGGGATGCAGCAGAGCCTCTGGAACCATGGGAACCAGGGACTGGAAAGCTGCCAGAATTCTCTCCTTTGCCATTTGGAATCTCTGCTTCCCTCCACATGCCACCCTCAGTCTCAGTGTAGATCAATCTTCTCTATCAAGAGGAAACCTAACCTTACACAGCTCCTTTCTCTCTCTCTTTCAAATCTTACAGCTTTATTCCTAAAGAGGCACAGTGTCTCAATTTTAATTAGAAAAATCCCAGGGAAAACCTCTGAGCCCAGGTTAGATCAAAGCTAACAGGAGATGTGTCATATAAAAATGACACTCTTATCCTAGATGAGGGGGCAAAGAGGGAGACAGGATGGAGAAGAGACTGCACCTTTCCTAGGAGAAGGGGGCTAGAAAGGTATTGGGTTAACAACTCTGTCCATGTTCTTTGCTATGTTTGAGGGCGTGGATTGTCCTATTTACAAACAAATCTCTAAGATTCTGGAAAGACAAAAAAATGGCTAGGAAAGAGCCAAACACTGGATATTCAGAGAAGAGACTTCTAGCATAGTGGCTTCAGTGAAAGGCAGGGAGAGGTGACATGTTTATTTGAAGCACAATTCCCTGATAACTCAGTTGGTAAAGAATCCGCCTACAGTGCAGGAGACCCCAGTTCGAGCCCTGGGTCGGGAAGATCCCCTGGAGAAGGGATTGGCTACCCAATATAGTATTCTTGGGCTTCCCTTGTGGCTCAGCTGGTAAAGAATCTGCCTGCAATTGGGGAGACCTGGGTTTGATCCCTGGGTTGGGAAGATGCCCTGGAGAAGGGAAAGGCTACCCACTCCAGTATTCTGGCCTGGAGAATTCGATGGACTGTACAGTCTATGGGGTGGCAAAGAGTCAGACACGATTGAGTGACTTTCACTTTCAGTGACAGTAGGCTTCCCATCAAAGGACATCAAGAAAAATGGACAAGAAAGGACTTCCCTGGTGGTCTAGTGTTAAGACTCCACTGTAAGGGATGCAGATTCAATCCCTGGTTGGGGAACTAAGATCCCGCATGCCCTGTGACATGGCCAAATGAAAAAAGAGAGAGAGAAACTGACAAGAAGCACCTAACATATGTAGCACCTGACATGGAGCCTACTGGGAAGGTCTGGTCTGTGTTCCTCATATGAAAGACTATAACTCCGCAGTGCCTTATGGTTTCTGCAAGCACTGCCCAGGACTGCCACCAACCCATGAGTGCTTTTGTGCAAATTAGAAAGGCATGCCTTCCTTGAGCTGACCCAACACCTGGCCACCTCCTTAGCATCCTGCCAGGATTCTTGTGTTGAGTGTTGGATTTCAGCCTCCTTATACCCCTCAGCCTGGATCCCACCCAGCCCAGGGTCCCACCTGCACAAGCATCTCTGACAGTCCAGGCCACCCAGAAGGAAGTGAGGCAGGCAGGCTATCCCTTCTTCAAAAGCAAGACTTCCAGCATCAGTAAAAGTAAGGCTCAGTGGTAGCTTTGGCTTGGTGATGGAAGACAGTAGAAGGAATGGCAACAATGGCTAAATTGGAAGGCCTCTAGGAATGGACAGCCCACCCCCAGGTACCAGAGCCATAGGGACATCTCTGGTAGTGGAGAGGCTGGCCACAGACTCCACGAACTGAGTGACAGCAGAAGCAACATCAGCTTCTGAGGCTATTGGGCTGATTCAAGGAGGAGCAGTGATGAGGTTCTGCGCACACGTGTCTCTCCCACTTACAAACAGGTATTTTTGTTTTAAACAGGAATTAATCAATTAGCTCATGAAGAATTTATGTAGCAAAATGCCTTGATAGAGATAAAACATTTTATCTCCTTCAAAAACCGTATGATATCACTTCTACGTGGAGTCTAAAATATAACACAAATGAACTTATCTACAAAACAAAAACAGACTCACAGCCACGGAGAACAGGCTGGTGGTTGCTAAGAGGAAGGGGCTCGGGGAGAGATGGATTGAGAGTTTGGGGTTAGCAGATGCAACCTAGTATACATAAGATGGATAAACAAGGTCTTACTGCCTAGAACAGGGAACTATATTCAATATCCTGTGATAAACCTAATGGAAAAGAACATGAAAAAGAATATATATATGTGTGTGTGTGTGTGTGTGTATCTGAACATATGAATCACTTTGATGTACACCCAAAACTAACACGACATTGTAAATCAACTATACTTTTTGATAAAATGAATTTTAAAACTTTTTTGTCTCTTTGATTTTACCTTTGAAACATCAAAAATAACTCCCCTTTGAAGGGCATGGTTGTGTAAGGATTTAGGGAAGCTGTATTTAGAAAAGGTAATGCAGGATTTAGGAATGCCATTTTTATAAGGTTGTATTCAAAGCTGTAGGGTAGTTTGTCTTCAAAGAGAAGCCACACTCTCATCCTTCTCAAAGAGTGAGGAGTCAGTCCATTTAAGGTGCAAAAGAAAGGCACTGGCCCCCAGAAGCAGAAACAGGAGAAGGGGAAAATGATCAAGGTTAAGGTCTGGGGGTGAGGGACACCAGAATTTGGGTGTGCTGCCTTCTGATAGCAGCTGGAGACCAGCTTCCACCCTGGAGGTCCTGAGCACCACGAGCCTGGGCGATCAGGGTACAGTTCTGCCACAAACGGGCATCAGGCCAGTGCCTGGAGCAATGGGCCATAATAGCAGAGCCATCATCCCGGCAATGCAGTCCAGGGAATCAGTACCCAGGCAGCCTGCCACTGCGCTGTTAGAGTCCTGTTTATTTCTGTCCTTCGAAGGAGCCGCCCATGAATGTTCCAGTCACGGCATGAGTCAGAGTCTTGTTCCCCAAGAGCTGCTGCAATGCTGCCTGCATTCCACCCTCTCCCCCACTTCCTGGACTCCATCGGAGAGCCGCTCACCAGGGCTGTGTATGAATTAGGTGCGGGCTGGCTCTCCAACTCTGACGCTTGCACAGAGCCACAAGGGGCGGGGAAGCGGGAAAGAACTGGACACTCTTCACATGCATCTGTGACAAAAAGTAGCATTC
Source organism: Oryx dammah (assembly GCF_014754425.2). NCBI lineage: Eukaryota > Metazoa > Chordata > Mammalia > Artiodactyla > Bovidae > Oryx > Oryx dammah. The sequence continues at coordinate 36,057,663 of NW_024070213.1, read as the reverse complement.
AAACCACTGAAGGAAAGAACGGATCATTTAAAAGTTTTGGGTACATTGACTAGCAATTAGGGGGAAAATATTAGCTCATTACTTCACTCTATCTAGCTAAATACAGACTTTTATTTTATACTCGAGGATAGTTGATTAACAATGTTGTGCCGGTTTCAGGTGTACAACAACGTGATTCAGTTACACATTTACATGCATCTGTTCTTTTTCCTAGAGAAGGAAATGGCAACCCACTCCAGTATTCTTGCCTGGAAAATCCTATGGGCAGAGGAGCCTGACAGGTACAGTCCATGGGGTAGCAAAAAGCTAGACACGACTGAGCGACTTCACTTTCCAGTTAGGTTGTTACAGAGTATTGAACAGAGTCACCTGTGTTATACAGTAGATCCTTGTTGGTTATCCATTTTAAATATAGCAGTGTGCACATGTCAATCCCAAACTTCCTAACTATTCCTTAATGTAAACATTTTGGACATAAAAATTATTTAAAAATAGGAAGAATGATGACAAGTAAACAATGTTAAGTACAAACAGTTGGAAACTCTGGTGTGGCAAAATTTTAAAATCACGTATAAGTTTCTAACATAAGTGACAAACTGAGGAAAATAAAAATGCGAGGCAAAGAGTTACTACTCATAATATTAACAGAGCTCATATAATGCATGAAAAATTAAAGCTTCAACAGAAAAAATGGGCAAAAGTCACAAACAGATAAGTAAAACACATTGGTCAAAAATATATGAAAAAATGTTCAACTTTGCTAATACTCAGAGGCAAATTGAAACAATAACAAGATAATTTTCACCTGTCAGATTAGCAAAGATTTTTAATTGCCTGAACTCACACACTGACAAGGTTGGAAGACATGTATACTTCATGCTTTTTCTATTGGAGTATAAAATGGCACAACTTTCCCTGAGGGAAATCTGATAAGAAGTATCAAAACATTAGATATACATTCTCTTTGGTGAAGCAATTCTGCATGTAGGACTTTAATCCAAAGAGATTATTACACATCTTTGAAGAGATGTATTCAGACTTTATCAGTTTGAAAAATAAGAAATAACTTTAATGGTTCTTAGTAGGGGCTTCCCTGGTGGCTCAGACAGTAAAGAATCCGCCTGCAGAGCAAGAGACCTTCCTTGGGTTGGGAAGATGATCCCCTGGAGGAGGGCATGGCAATCCACTCCAGTATTCTTGCCTGGAGAATCCCATGGACAGAGGAGCCTGGCAGGCTAGTCCATGGGGTCACAAAGAGTGGGGCATGACTGAGCGACCAAGCACAGCACAGTACAGTAGGGGCTAGTTACGTAATTGTGGCACATGCATTTACGGACTGCTTTACAGCCCTTGAAAAGAATGACGTGGACTTTCCCCGGTGGACCAATGGTTTAGAATCCACCTGCCAATGCCGGGGACATGGGATTGATCCTTGGTCCAGGAAGATCCCGCATGCCGCAGGGCAACTAAGCCTGGGCATCACAACTAGAAAGTAGCCTCCATTTGCTGCAACTAGAGACAGCTCAAGCACACTAATGAAGACCCAGGGCAGCCAAAAATAAATAAATAAGAATGATGTAAATCTATATCAACACAGAAAGATGACTTCAATGATTGAATCTTTAAGGACCATGCCATTCAGTCATATCAGCTATTATCCTTCCTATCAGCAGAGTTTTTGATAAATTACCCCTTATTAAATTGGCACTTGGTTCATAGCTTTGCAAATGACTATCACCCAAGGAGACTTAAATATCTGCATGAACAACCCATACCCTTTCCAGTCTCAGGAATTCTTCAATTTCTCATTTACAATAAAATACAATAGATGTTACTGTGTCATCACCTGGTTTCTTGGCCGCAGTCTGCACAAATTGCCTCATCTCTAAAATTACTAAATCAGGCTACTTCTCTCTGACCACATCCTCTTATCCTCTCAACTAGCCTGCTCAATTTTCATGATACATTTGTTTTTATTTTGCTTCACATCTTCTAGTCCACCCCTCTATTCATCAAAGACTTAATGATCAACAATTTCAAGCATTCTCTTGCCAATATTTTTAAATTCCTTCACCTCATTATTCACTCTGCACCTGCTGCAAAATCGCCTACCCTCTGTGATTAAATTATCTGTTCTTGTTGTTGTTTTTTTTTTTCATACCCTGGCTACCAAGCAGTACTAGAGTATCACCTCCTGAAAGACAGGTACCACTATTCACTATTGTTCACTAATTTCAACTGGGCCCTTGCTTGAGTTCTGTTCCCACAAAGGTAGAGCCTGAATCACAGATCTGGATGCAAATGGTTTATTTTAAGATATTCCTAAGTAGAGGAATGAAAAGGGGAGAGAGAAGAGGAGAGAAAGAGGGAGAGGGGGGTAGGAATAAGAAGAGAGAAGCAGGGTGGGAGGAGAGGGACCACTGTACAGCATGTTAAGAGCAGATTACCACTGTGGCAACTGAACCTCAATTCTACCTGCACCTCAGAGAGACCGTATAGAGCCATCCTTTCTTCTCTGCCATTGGTGGAGGTCTGCTCTCAGGAGCATTAACTCCCTCTCATTCCAGGCTACCTTGTGCACAGGTCACACAAGCTCCTAGCCAGAGGATGCCCCCAGGCAGTTGTGTTTGCAATAGAAAACCATCAGCATGTTTGCAGAACTGTGAGTGCCAAGGGATGTCAGTGGGCCACCCCTGCAGCCTCAGTGTGGCCTAGCATCTTACCCTGTTACCCTAGCCACCTTCAAATCCCTCCCTACAACCATTTCAAAATTCCTTATCACTTCAAACCTCTGCAATTGATTTTGCCTCCTAATTCACAGAGAAACATGGACATCCTCAAATAGGAATTCATCGAATTTCTGCCAACAATTCTACCATTGTGTCTACATCCACACCCATCATTTCTCTTTCTTCTTCTTCAGTAAAAGAGGAATCCCTCACTCATCAAAGGCCAACACCTGCCTCTCTTTGACTCTCCCTTCCACCTTCTATGGTGACTCTCCTCAACTGATTGCCTTTTCTCTCTCTTGAATCTTCGACCTCTCGCTTGCCTCTTCTCTTTAACCTTAAACAAACAACCCTCCCTAAATTTCACCTCCCCATTCCACCTATGGTCCCGTCTCTCCTCTTCACATGAGATTTACTGAAAGAGCAACTTGGCCTCCAGTTTCTCTCCTCCTGTTCCTTTCTTTCTGTTCCATAGTAAGGGCACTACCAGGGTCACAAATAGCCTTCTTGTGGCAAAAGTCAGAGGATTCCGGTCCTTGTCTCTCTTGCCATTTCAGCACCATTTGACTCTGCAGATTAGTTTCTCCCTGGGCTTCTAAAACATCTAATTCATTGGGTTTTGCTCCTTTCTCCCTGGTCACACTCCTTCAGTGTCTTTACCCATCTTCTAAAGGATGCTATCCTCAGCTCTCCAGCACTCTACCAGTGCCCTCATCCACTGCCAAACCCCCAATCACCACGCTAAGGGGGGTGACTCATAGATCTACAGAAAAAAACCAGAACTCCAGACCTAAATTTGCACTTACTTAACACACACACTTGGAGAAGGCAATGGCACCCCACTCCAGTACTCTTGCCTGGAAAATCCCATGCATGGAGGAGTCTGGTAGGCTGCAGTCCATGGGGTCGCTGAGGGTCGGACACGACTGAGCGACTTCACTTTCACTTTTCGCTTTCATGCATTGCAGAAGGGAATGTCAACCCACTCCAGTGTTCTTGTCTGGAGAATCCCAGGGACTGGGGAGCCTGGTGGGCTGCCATCTATGGGGTCGCACAGAGTTGGACACGACTGAAGTGACTTAGCAGCAGCAGCAGCAGCAACGCACACACTCAAATCCGTCACTTTGGCCAACTTATTAAACTTCCCTTAACCTACATTCTTGGGTGTAAAATGAACATGAGATACCTATCTCTTGTGACCTTCAAAAAATTTTTTTAATTATAGATTCATAGAAAGTTGCAAAGACAGTATGGGGATGTCCCTGGTGCCCTTTCCCTCAATGGTTACATTTTACATAACAATTCAGTTCAGTTCAGTTCAGTTGCTCAGTCATGTCCAACTCTTTGCGACCCCATGAATCGCAGCACACCAGGCCTCCCTGTCCATCACCAACTCCCGGAGTTCACTCAAACTCACGTCCATCGAGTCAGTGATGCCATCCAGCCATCTCATCCTCTGTTGTCCCCTTCTCCTCCTGCCCCCAATCCTTCCCAGCATCAGAGTCTTTTCCAATGAGTCAACTCTTCACATGAGGTGGCCAAAGTACTGGAGTGTCAGCTTTAGCATCATTCCTTCCAAAGAACATCCAGGACTGATCTCCTTTAGAATGGACTGGTTGGATCTCCTTGCAGTCCAAGGGACTCTCAAGAGTCTTCACCAACACCTCTGTTCAAAAGCATCAATTCTTCGGTGCTCAGCTTTCTTCACAGTCCAACTCTCACAGCCATACATGACCACTGGAAAAACCATAGCCTTGACTAGATGGACCTTTGTTGGCAAAGTAATGTCTCTGCTTTTGAATATGCTATCTAGGTTGGTCATAACTTTCCTTCCAAGGAGTAAGTGTCTTTTAATTTCATGGCTGCAGTCACCATCTGCAGTGATTTTGGAGCCCAGAAAAAATAAAGTCTGACACTGTTTCCACTCTTTCCCCATCTAGTGCAACATTAAAAACAGGAAACTGACATGGGAATAATGTGTGCAGTTCTATACCATTTTATCACCAGTGTGGGTTTGTGGAACCACCATTGCAATCATGATACAAAACTATTCCATCACCAAAAAGAGCTCCCTCATTTGCATCTCTGAGTTTCTTCTTAAAAGTCTCATCAGATACTTGCGAGAATGGACATATATATTATTTGGGTTTGTGTTCTCAGAGTCTCACACATGGTGCCCTGCTCTCAAAAAGTACTGCTAAATGTTTGTGAAAACAAGGATGGAAGAATGGAAAGGGAATCTGATCCATGGAGGCCAGGGAGAATTGCCTGGGATCCAGGGCCAACTATGAAAATGCTTAGCTCCAAGCCAGTGACCAGGGACCTGAGGACAGAGCCCTCTTCCTTGTGAAGAAGGAATCTCCTTTATTTCCTGGTGAATAACATGTTAGCAGACGCAGCAAGAGTCAGAATGGTGAGGCTCGTGCGTGCATGCATGCTAAGTTGCTTTTGTTGTGTTGGACTATTTGCAACCCTATTGGACCATAGCCCGCGAGGCTCCTCTGTCCATGGGATTCTCCAGGCAAGAATACTGGAGTGGGTTGCCATGCCCTCATCCAGGGGATCTTCTCGGCCCAGAGATTGAACCCATATCTCTTATGTCTCCTCCATTGGCAGTTGGGTTTTATACCACTAATGCCACCTGGGAAACCCTGGTGAGGCTCACCTCACATTAATTCCGACAGTTAACCATACTACCATCTGTCTGTAGCAGAGGCTTCCCTGGTGGCTCAGATAGTAAAGAATCTGCCTCCTATGTGGGAGACCCCGGTTTGATTCCTGGGTCAGGAAGATCCCCTGGAGAAGGAGATGGCATCCCACTCCAATATTCTTGCTTGGGAATTCCCATGGACAGAGGAGTCCGATGGGCTACAGCCCATGGGGTCTCAAAGAGTTGGACACGACTGTGACTAACACTACACTGTCTGTAGCAGAGAGGAAGGACTTTCCCTATTCAGTCTCTTTTGTGGGAATCTCTGACATCACACCACATGGCCAGTTACTGTCTTCATTCTACCCAGTGTCTGCCCTGCTCCCACATCACCAGCACTTCCTGTGCATACTAGAAGAATCAGGGAGACCATCTTGACTTCAGCTTGTCTGCCACTAGGCTAGCATGTGGGGCAACATTTTTCTCAAGGCTCAGTACTTTTGTTCAGTCCTAGGACATGACCTTAAAATTTTTCTTACTAGTAATTGCTCTTGATATATAAGTAATATTTTTGTTGCCCAGTAATTACGATAGTCAGTAGGAGAACTCTAAAACTGGGAAGAGAGGAAAAGCACAGACAAAAATAGCTAGACAAACTGCATAGACAATTACGCATACATTCATGGCTAACCTCGCCCCACATTAAACGTGCATGTATTTGTTTATCATATATCATTATTCCTATTAGAAGGAAAAATAAGGAAATATTTATCCAACATGTTCCATGTTATTATAAGGTTTTAATCAGAGCAAAAGTCAATTTGGGTTCCCTTAAATAGTGTGGTTAAATCCTCCAAAATGAGAAACACTAGCTTGGAATCTCTTTGTCAGCAATGAGCAGTTTGTGTTGTCTAGTCTGCAAGTCTCAAAGGGCAGTTATTTGATTTCCAAGCCTTAAACTTATTTATCAGTGGTAATTTATAAACTTGGCGCAACAATTTGTGAGCTGATGTTATGCTTCCAGCAGGGTGGTTTGGAAACAATCCATATTGGAATTCATTTTCTTTTTTTTTTTTTACCCTGGCTGTGGGGCATAGGGGATTTAGTTCCCTGACCAGGGATCAAACCGGTGCCCTGTGAAATGGAAGCCTGGAGTTTTAACCACTGGGCCAGCAGGGAAGTCCTAGAAATTTATTTATAATGGAGGAAATGAGAGGCAATCCATGGTTCTCTTCATCTAGGAAATGGTGGGGGGGGGGGTGTTAGGAAGTACAGTGTGTCTTGTACATTAAGTGAAAGACCCATTGGTATCTGTCAGAGTGTGTTTGATGTTAAAGACTGGTGTTTGCAGAAAGCACACACACAGGATGGATGTGGTTAGAAAGACAGGGACCTTGTTTTACTTACTGGCATTTCCTCAGTGCTCATGATGGTGCTTGGTGGTTGGTGGGCCCTCAGAAGATTTTGCCTGAATGAATAGTCAACACTTATACCACGTGCAAGGGAGAAAGAACAAATCAATAGGTGTTCGATTATCAACCAACCCAAGGCATCCTGGGTAATAGTGTCACAACACAAGACTTAGCCATGCAGCCTGTTGGGTCACAGCAAAAAGAGAGAGGACTGAGAAAGAAACAAAGAGTCAGAAGAATAAGGTCAGAGGAGACAACTAAAACAGCTCTGGAAAACTTCCGTGGTTCAGGGCCAGCTTCGGTTGGGTTTGGGCAAGGCAGTCCAGTCTGGGGGGTAGGACACGACAGCCATGAGTCCCAGTCACAGGCTAGAATCAAAGTCAGGTGGATGGAGAACAGTCCGGTCCTAGCAGAACCTGGGTCACTTTGCTATAGGGCAAAAATTGGCACAAGGTTGTTAAATAAATAAACATACAAAGCAAAAAACAAAAACAAAAACCCCACAAATTTAAAATAAGCTAGCAAGGCAGCCAGGCTACATTTCCCCTTTTTTTACTAAGCAGCCCCAGATTTTCTGTTGCAATTACATACTTTGCTCTCTGAAGAATGTATTTTCACCCCAGTGTTTTCTGCTGCTTTACAGATAAGTATGAGCGTCAGGGAGAGGAAGGATGAGGAGTAGAAAGAGGAAACAGAGAAAGGAACAGGAGAAATTAAGACATCCCTGTACCACTTGTGCCAGGGCGGGATCACGATTGCTGATGCCCCACCCCCCAGTTACTGCCCAGTATCCTGCCCACTCCTGGCTTCCTGTCTGCCACAATGCTACAACTGCAACAAACCGCAGCTGCTGGAGAGCCAACCTAGGACAGAGGAAGCCTTGCCCCCCTGCGTCCCAACACAGCAGCCTCCTTTGTTCTGAGTGCCTGGCTTCCCGCTCCATACACACTGAAGTTCCGCTCTCCTGCGGTTACCTGACCTTTCAGGGCTTTTTCCTTTGCAGCTTGAGCATCTCAATCAGTGAGACAGAGCTGGAAGGTCATCCAGTCTAGAATGCCTCTGAAGCCAAAGCTAATAAATAGCTGAAAAATGGGTCAATGGTGGGAAAGAAAGACTCTGTGTGTGTCTATGTGTGATTTTAAACTAACAGGAAAATCATTGCAAATAGAATTCCAGCAGGACAAATTCGTACCCAACAGGAAACTGTAAATGGTTCTAAGAAATAGCTAAGAACATAAACTGTTTGCAGGAAAGAAAAAAAAAAAAAACTGAGGGATGACATCATCGCCCCTAAAAGGAATCAGTGTCTTAAAAATTAAATAAATAAACTGACCCATGAGGCAAAGGGATAACCAGAGCTAATCTGGATTCTTTGCCCTGTATTTTTATAGCAAGATTTTAAAAAAAAGATTTCAAGCATGATTCTTAGAGAGTGAATCAGGGAGACCATCTTGATAAAACTGGGAAGAGAGGAAAAACATAGAAGAAAATAGCTAGACAAACTGTATAGACAATTACACATACATTCATGGCTAAACACACCCCACATAGAAATGTGCGTGTGTGTGTTTATCATCAAATTACTATTCCTAGTAAAAGGAGAAAGAAGAAAATATTTATCCAACATGATCCACGTTATTATAAGATTTTAATCAGAGCAAAAGTCAGTTTCTGTCTACATCCACACCCATCACTTCTCTTTTCTCCTCTTCAGTAAAAGAGGAATCTCTCATCCATCAAAGGCCAACACCTCTGCCTCTCTTTGACCCTCCCTTCCATCTTCTTGGTAACTCTCTTCGATTAATTGCTTTTTCTCTCTCTTGAATCTTCAACTTGTCTCTTTCATCTGCCTGCAGCACAAGAGACCTGGGTTTGATCCTTGGGTTGGGAAGATCCCCACAAACAAATCAAGTGACTTGGAACTACCAGATGGAATTTCCAAAGTGAGAGACTATAGCATATATGGGAAGGGCAAGAATATCAGTTTCTCACTCAGATGTGTTGATCTCTCAGAAAGGAAAGGCTTTTGACTTCTTCTCATAACACTTTCTCTGGCCAAGTTAGTGTTAACCAGGCTCCAGATGGGAGGTGAAGCAGCTGGAGCTTCCTGAAAGGTTCACTCAGTGATAAAGGTGGTCTTGGAGTCCAGCCCAGGGTTCTGTTAGCAGAAAGTAGGATGCTAGTGAAAAGCTTGGGCAGAGAGCAGGAGAGACAGGTCTCAATGAGTTAAAGTTGGTTTTAAGAAGTTCATAGGGCTTCCTGGTGGCTCAGTGGTAAGGAATCCATCTGCCAATGCACGAAACTTGGGTTTGATCCCTGATCTGGGAGGATCCCACATGCTGTGGAGCAATGAAGCCTGTTTGTCACCACTGCTGAGCTTGTGTTCTAGAGAGCTGGAGCTGCAGCTACTAAAGGCCTTGAGCCCTAGAGCCTGTGCTCCACAAGAGAAGCTGCCACAATGGGAAGCCAATGCACTGTGATGAGGAGTAGCCCCCACTCATCACAATTAGAGAAAGTTTGACCAAAGCAATGAAGACCAGGCATGGCCAAAAATAAATAAGTGAATAAATAAGGAGTGATAATAATAATACCTAATTTATAAAGTTATTAGGAAGATTGAAATAATTAACACTGTTAAAGCATGTACCTAGCACATGGGAAGCTTTTTTTTTTAATTAAAAACTTGTATCAAGTGCCAACCACTAAGCAAATGCTGTTTTAGGTGCTGAAAACGCAATGGTGAACATGCAGCTTCTATTCTAGTGTAACAGCACTTAATAAACCAATAAGCAACACAGTAAATAATACAGTGGCATGTAATAAGCACTCTAAAAAAAATAACATGATGAGAATGCTTTTTTGAATAGGGTAGTAAAGAAAGCCCTCTATGAGGCGATGGTATTTGACATAGATCTGAACGTGGTGAGGGCACACATCATGAGGATATCTAGGTGGAAAAGTATTCTAGGCAAAGGAAACAGAATGTGCAAAAGCCCTGAGGCAGGCGTGTGCTTGGGGACTTCCCAAGAGAGCTGGAAGACCAGTGTGCCTTGAGAAGTGTGATTAAGGAAAAAGGGTAGGAAATGAGATCAGAGAAGCAGGCAGTGGCCAGATCATAGAGTCTTGTAGGCTGTGATTAGGACTGGATTTTGTTTAAGATTAGTAATAAGCTACTGGAGAGGATTGAACAGTGAAGTTATCAGGCATATCTGTAGAAGGATTGTGAGGATGGGAATGAAAGCAAGGAAAGTTGTTAGGTAGGAATACTCCAGATATGAGATGATGGTACCTCAGACTGAGTGGTGTCTGTAGAGGTGTAATACAGTTGTATTGGAACTAATAATACTCTGATTGTCAGGTCACAAGCTGTGACAGAAAAAGGAAGCACATGTTCTGAGGAACTTGGGAGAATGGTGTCACCATTCGCTGAGATGAATATCATTCAGGAAGTAGCTTTTGGGGGAGGGGAGGTGTTGAAAAGTTTGGTCTTGATTGGTTTAAGAAGATGTGAGAGGTGTGTGTGTGTGTATGTGTGTGTGTGTGTACATACATGTAATGGATTATTCAGTACAGTTCAGTTCAGTCGCTCAGTCATGTCCGACTCTTTGCGACCCCATGAATCGCACGCAGCACGCCAGGCCTCCCTGTCCATCACCAACTACTGGAGTTCACTCAGACTCACGTCCATCGAGTCAGTGATGCCATCCAGCCATCTCATCCTCTGTCGTCCCCTTCTCCTCCTGCCCCCAATCCCTCCCAGCATCAGAGTCTTTTCCAATGAGTCAACTCTTCGCATGAGGTGGCCAAAGTACTGGAGTTTTAGCTTTAGCATCATTCCTTCCAAAGAAATCCCAGGGCTGATCTCCTTCAGAATGGACTGGTTGGATCTCCTTGCAGTGCAAGGGACTCTCAAGAGTCTTCTCCAACACCACAGTTCAAAAGCATCAATTCTTTGGCGCTCAGCCTTCTTCACAGTCCAACTCTCACATCCATACATGACCACTGGAAAAACCATAGCCTTGACTAGACGAGCCTTAGTCAGCAAAGTAATCTCTGCTTTTGAATATGCTGTCTAGGTTGGTCATAACTTTCCTTCCAAGGAGTAAGCGTCTTTTAATTTCATGGCTGCAGTCACCATCTGCAGTGATTTTGGAGCCCAAAAAATAAAGTCTGACACTGCACTCAGCCATAAAAAAATGAAATGATGCCATTTGCTGCAACATGGTTGGACCTAGAGATTATTATAGTAAGTGAAATAAGTCAGAGAAATACAAATATTATAAAATATCACTTATATGTGGAATCTAAAAAAGAATACAAATGAATCAACAGACAAAACAGAAACAAACCCACAGACATAGACAACAAATTAATGATTTCCAAAGAGGAAAGGCAGGGAAAGGAATAAAAAGTATGAGATAAACAGATATAAATTACAATACATAAAATAGATAAACAACAAGGATTCACTGTATAGCACAGTGAATAATTAAAATAATTATTCAATATCTTACAATAAACTATAATGGAAAATAAGCTGATACATATATATGAATACATATATATGTATACATCTGTAAACATGATTACATATATGCACACATATATATATGATTCAGTATGATAATCTCTAGGTCTAATCATGTTGCTGCAAATACATATATATATAAAACTGAATCACTTTGCTGATTACCTGAAACTAATACAATATTATAAATCAACTACACTTCAAAAAAAGGTTTGGTTTTGGACATGTTCATTTTGAAATACAAATTAGACATCCAAATCCAGTATGTGCTCAGTTGCTCAGTTGTTTCCAACTCTTTGTGACCCCAAGAACCATAATCCACGAGGTTCCTCTGTCCATGGGATTTTCCAGGTGAGAACACTGGATTGGTAGTCATGCCCTCCTCCAGGGGATCTTCCTGACCCAGGGATTGAACCCACGGCTTCTGCATTGCAGGCGGAATTCTTTACCACTGAGCCTCCAGGGAAGCCCCATGGCTGCTACATTGTATGGCAAAGGGAATTTTGCAGACGTGAATTAGATTGGGGATCTTGAGATGGGGAGATTGTCCAGGATTATCCAAGTGGCCCCAGTGTACTCCCCAGGGTTCTTCTAAAAGAGAAGGGAATGTGAAGATGGAAATGGGGAAGACTGAGATTTAAAGATCCTGTGATCCTGGCTTTGAAGTTGGAGGAAAGGTCCATTAGCCAAGAAATGCAAAAAATACAGTTCTAGGAACTGGGGAAGGCAAGGAAACATTCTCCCTAAGAGCTTCCAGAAGCAAACAGTCCTGCTGATACCTTGATGGTATCACTGAAACCAATTTTAGACTTCTGGCCTCCAGAACTATAAGAGAATAGTCTGTGTTGTTTTAAGCTATCAAGGTTCTGGTAATTTTTTACAGCAGCAATAGGTAACTGGGCTTCCCAGGTGGCACTAGTGGTAAAGAATCCACCTGCCAATGCAGGTAGATATACGAGACATGGGTTCAATCCTGGGTCAGGAAGATCACTTGGAGAAGGGCATGGCAACTCACTCCAGTATTCCTGCCTGGAGAATATTATGGACAGAGGAGCCTGGTGGGCTGTGGTCCATGGGGTTGCAAAGAGTCAGACACGACTGAAGCAACTTCACACACACACACACACACAATAGGTAACTAATATGACAGGGTGGTGTGGGAGGCATGGCCACTACTGGTGAGGATGTGAGAGAGGTGTAGAACTGGTGAGTTGGTGACCGTCCGTGGATGTCTTCAAGGGTAGGACAGTCTGTGAGAAAAGGCTATGAAGTAGCCTCAAGCTTGGGATGGGTGTCATTTCTAACCAGCTCACAAAAGTTCGTGCTTCCAGAAAGGCCAAGAACTGACTTCCCTTGATGAAAACTTGTATTGAATCAAAGCAACTTGTGCTGAGTTACCCAGGCTTTCTTCAAGACTGAGAACTGACACACCTGTACCAAGTGAGATTGGGTCCCAGGCTTTGGGGATGAGGAATGGCACCTTGGCTCAGTACCCAGTGCAGTGCATTATATATAAAGATTGATTTGATTGTGTGTGTGCTCAGTTGTGTCTGATTCTTTGTGACCCCATGGACTGTAGCCCATCAGGCTCCTTTATCCATGGGATTCTCCAAGCAAGAATACTGGAATGGGTTGCCATTTCCTTCTCCAAGGGCTCTTCCTGGCCCAGGGATAGAGCTCAAATCCTTTGCACCTCCTGCATTGGCAGGCAGATTCTTTATTAGCTGAGCCACTTTGGACTGTAATCCTAGGGGCTCCAGTAAAATTGTCCCATGTTACATAGGAGTACCTCAATACATAATGCAAATGCTAACAAGTATGAAAGGGGAGATTAACAGTAACACAATAATAGTGGGAGACTTTAATACACCACTCACACCTATGGATAGGTCACCAAATAGAAAATTAGCAAAGAAACACAAGCTTTAAGTGATACAATGGACCAATTAGACCTAATTAATATCTATAGGACATTTCACCCCAAAACAATGAATTTCACCTTTTTCTCAAGTGCACACAGAACATTCTCCAGGGTAGATCACATCTTGGGCCATAAATCCAGCCTCGGTAAATTCAAAAAAATTGAAATCGTTTCAAGCATCTTTTCTTATCACAATTCAGTAAGATTAGATGTCAACTACAGGAAAAAAAAGGAATTATTAAAATGAGGCTAAACAACACGCTTCTGAATAACTAACAAATTACAGAAGAAATCACAAAGGAAATCAAAATATGCATACAAACAAATGAAAATGAAAACACGATAACCCAAAATCTATGGGATTCAGTAAAAGCAGTGCTAAGAGGAAGGTTTATAGCAATACAAGCTTACCTCAAGAAACAAGAGAAAAAAATAAATAACCTAACTTTATATCTAAAGCAACTAAAAGAAGAAATGAAGAAACCTAAAGTTAGTAGAAGAAAGAAATAAAAACCAGAGCAGAAATGAATGAAAAAGAAATAAAGGAGACTATAGCAAAAATCAACAAAACTAAAAGCTGGTTCTTTGAGAAGATAAATAAAACACACAAACCACTAACCAGACTCATCAAGCAAAAAGGGAGAAGAATCAAATCAATAAAATTAGAAATGAAAATGGAGAAATCACAACAGACAACACAGAAATACAAAGGATCATAAGAAACTACTATCAGCAACAATATACCAAAAAAATGGACAACTTGGAAGAAATGGACAAATTCTTATAAAAGTATAACCTTTCAAAACTGAACCAGGAAGAAATAGAAAACCTTAACAGACCCATCACAAGCACGGAAATAGAAACTGTAATAAAAAACCACCAAGAAAAAGAAATACAAAAAAGCAAAATGGCTATCTGAGGAGGCCTTACAAATAGCTATGAAAAGAAGAGAAGCAAAAAGCAAAGAAGAAAAGGAAAGATATACCAATTTGCATTCAGAGTTCCAAAGAATAGCAAGGAGAGATAAGAAAGCCTTTCTCAGGAATCAATGCAAAGAAATAGAGGAAAAGAACAGAATGGGAAAGACTAGAGATCTCTTCAAGAAAATTGGAGATACCAAGGGAACATTTTATGCAAATATGGGCTCAATAAAGGACAGAAATGGTATGGACCTAACAGAAGCAGAAGATATTAAGAAGAGGTGGTAAGAATACACAGAAGAACTGTATAAAAAAGATCTTCACAACCCAGATATTCACGATGGTGAGATCACTCACACTCACCTAGAGCCAGACATCCTGGAATGGGAAGTCAAGTGGGCCTTAGAAAACATCACTAAGAACAAAACTAGTGGAGGTGATGGAATTCCAGTCGAGCTATTTCAAATCCTAAAAGATGATGCTGTGCAAGTGCTGCACTCAATATGCCAGCAAATCTGGAAAACTCAGCAGTGGACACAGGACTGGAAAAGGTCAGTTTTCATTCCAACCCCAAAGAAAGACAATACCAAAGAACACTCAAACTACCGCACAATTACCCTCAACTCACACACTAGTAAAGTAATGCTCAAAATTCTCCAAGCCAGGCTTCATCAATACATGAACCGTGAACTCCCTGATGTTCAAGCTGGTTTTAGAAAAAGCAGAGGAACCAGAGATCAAATTGCCAACATCTGCTGGATCATCAAAAAAGCAAGAGAGTTTCAGAAAAATGTCTATTTCTGCTTCATTGACTATGCTAAAGCCTTTGACTGTGTGGATCACAGTAATCTGTGGAAATTCTGAAGGAGATGGGAATACCAGACTACCTGACCTGCCTCTTGAGAAACCTGTATGCAGCTCAGGAAGCCAAAGTTAGAACTGGACACGGAACAACAGACTGGTTCTAAATAGGAAAAGGCTGTATATTGTCACCCTGCTTATTTAACTTATATGCAGAGTGCATTATGAGAAATTCTGGGCTGGAAGAAGCACAAGTTGGAATCAAGATTGCTGGGAGAAATATCAGTAACCTCAGATATGCAGATGACACCACCCTTACGGTAGAAAATGAAGAAGAACTAAAGAGCCTCTTGATGAAAGTGAAAGAGGAGAGTTAAAAAGTTGGCTTAAAGCTCAACATTCAGAAAACGAAGATCATGGCATCTGGTCCCATCACTTCATGGCAAATAGATGGGGAAAGAGTGGAAACAGTGGCTGACTTTATTTGGGGGGCTCTAAAATCACTGCAGATGGTGATTGCAGCCATGAAATTAAAAGACACTTACTCCTTGGAAGGAAAGTTATGACCAACCTAGACAGCATATTGAAAAGCAGAGACATTACTTTGTCCATAAAGATCCATCTAGTCAAGACTATGATTTTTCCAGTAGTCATGTATGGATGTGAGAGTTAGACTATAAAGAAAGCTGAAAGCAGAAGAATGGATGCTTTTGAACTGTGGTGTTGGAGAAGATTCTTGAGAGTCCCTTGGACTGCAAGGAGATCCAACCAGTCCGTCCTAAAGGAGATCAGTCCTGGGTGTTCATTGGAAGGACTGATGTTGAAGCTGAAACTCCAATACTTTGGCCACCTGATGCAAAGAGCTGACTCACTTGAAAAGACCCTGATGCTGGGAAAGATTGAGGGCAGGAGGAGAGGGGGACAACAGAGGATGAGACGGTTGGATGGCATCACTGACTCAATGGACATGAATTTGGGTAGACTCCAGTAGTTGGTGATGGACAGGGAGGCCTGGCATGCTGCAGTTCATGGGGCCACAAAGAGTTGGACACGACAGAGTGACTGAACTGAACTGAATAAAAAATCTTCCAACAAACAAAAGCCCAGGACCAGATGGCTTCACAGGTGAATTCTACCATAAATTTAGAGAAGGGCTTCTCTCATAGCTCAGTTGGTAAAGAATCTGCCTGCAAATCGGGAGACCCAGGTTCTATTCCTGGGTCAGGAAGATCCCCTGGAGAAGGAAATGGCAACCCACTCCAGTATTACTGCCTGAAGAATCCCATAGACAGAGGAGCCTGGTGGGCTACAGTCCATGCGGTTGCAAGAGTTGGAGACTACTTGGTGACTAAACCACCACCAACACCTATCCTACTCAAACTCTTCCAGAAAATTGAAGAGGAAGGTAAACTTCTAAGCCCGCTCTATGAGGCCACCATCACCCTAATACCAAAAACAGACAAAGATGCCACACACACACACAAAAAAACTACAGTCCAATATCACTGATGAACATAGATGCTGAAACCCTCAGCAAAATTCTAGCAAACAGACTCCAACAATATACTAAAAAGATCATGTATCATGACCAAATGGGCTTTATCCCAGGGATGCAAGGATTCTTCAGTATTCTCAAGTCAATCAGTGTGATACACCACATTAACAAATTGAAAGATAAAAACTATATGATTATCTCAATAGATCAGAGAAAGTCTTTGACAAAATTCAACACCCATTTATGATAAAAAAAACTCTCCAGAATGCAAGCACAGAAGGAACATACCTCAACACAATAAAAACCATATATGATAATCCTACAGCAAACTATCCTCAATGGCAAAAAATTGAAAGCATTTCCTCTAAAGTCAGGAACATGACAAAGGTGCCCACTCTCACCACTACTATTCACATAGCTTTGGAAGTTTTAGCCACAGCAATTAGAGAAGAAAAAGAAATAAAAGAATCCAGATTGGAAAAGAAGTAAAACTCTCACTGTCTGTAGATGACATGGTTCTCTACATAGAAAACCCTAAAGACACCACCAGAAAACTACTAGAGCTAATCAATGAATATAATAAAGTTGCAGGATATAAAATTAATACACAAAAATCCCTTGCATTCCTATACACTAACAATGAGAAAACAGAAAGAGAAATTAAGGAAACAATCCCATTCACCACTGCAATGAAAAGAATAAAATACTTAGGAATAAATCTACCTAAAGAAAAAAAGACCTATATATAGAAAACCATAAAACACTGATGAAAGAAATCAAAGATAAGAAATATACCATGTTCATGGATTGAAAGAATCAATATAGTAAAAATGAGTATACTACCCAAAGCAATCTACAGATTTAACACAATTCCTGTCAAGCTACCAATGGTATTTTTCACAGAACTAGAACAAATAATTTCACAATTTGTATGGAAATACAAAAAAACTCCAATAACCAAAGCAATCTTGAGAAGGAAGAATGGAACTGGAGAAATCAACCTGCCTGACTTCAGGCTGTACTACAAAGCTAGTCATAAAGACAGTATGGTACTGGCACAAAGACAGAAATATAAATCAGTGGAACAAAATAGAAAGCCCAGAGATGAATCCACACACCTATGGACACCTTATCTTTGACAACGGAGGCAAAAATATACAATGGAGGAAATACAATCTCTTTAACAAGTGGTGCTGGGAAAACTGGCCAACCACTTATAAAAGAGTGAAACTAGACACTTTCTAACACCACACACAAAAATAAACTCAAAATGGATTAAAGATCTAAATGTAAGACCAGAAACTATAAAACTCCTAGAGGAAAACATAGGCAGAACACTCTCTGACATAAATCACAGCAGGATCCCCTATGACCCACTTCCCAGAGTAATGGAAATAAAAGCAAAAATAAACAAATGGGACCTAAGAAAACTATAAGCAAGATAAAAAGACAGCCTTCAGAATGGGAGAATATAATAGCAAATGAAGCAACTGACAAAGAATTAACTTCAAAAATACACAAGCAGCTCAATACCAGAAAAATAAACAACCCAAACAAAAAACGGGCCATGCTGCTGCTGCGGCTGCTGTTAAGTCGCTTCAGTCGTGTCCGACTCTGTGCAACCCCATAGAGGGCAGCCCACCAGGCTTTCCCGTTTCTGGGATTCTCCAGGCAAGAACACTGGAGTGGGTTGCCATTTCCTTCTCCAATGCATGAAAGTGAAAAGTGAAAGTGAAGCTCCTCAGTCATGCCGACTCTTTGCGACCCCATGGACTGCAGCCTACCAGGCTCCTCCATCCATGGGATTTTCCAGGC
Organism: Oryx dammah; assembly: GCF_014754425.2. Lineage (NCBI taxonomy): Eukaryota > Metazoa > Chordata > Mammalia > Artiodactyla > Bovidae > Oryx > Oryx dammah. The sequence continues at coordinate 36,039,392 of NW_024070213.1, read as the reverse complement.
AAGAGTACTGGAGTGGGTTGGCATTGCCTTCTCCAAGAATTGCCATATGACCCAGCAATCCCACTACTGGGCACACAAAAGAGGAGACCAGAATTGAAAGAAACACATGTACCCCAATGTTTATTGCAGTACCATTTACAATGGCTAGGACATGGAAACAACCTAGATGTCCATTGGCAGAGAATGGATAAGAAAGTTGTCATACATATACACAATGGAATATTACTCAGTTATTAAAAAGAACACATTGGAGTCAGTTCTAATGAGGTGGATGAAGCTGGAGTGTATTATACAGAGTGAAGCAAATTAGAAAGAAAAACACCAATACAGTATATTAACGCATATATATGGAATTTAGAACAATGGTAATGATGACCCTATATGCAAGACAGCAAAAGGGACATAGATATAAAGAACAGTCTTTTGGACTCTGGGAAAAGGTGAGGGTGGGATGATTTGAGAGAAAAGGAATTGTGAAATATGTAAAATAGATGACCAGTCCAAGTTTGATGCATGAAACAGGGGACTCAAAGCTGGTGCACTGGGAAAACCCAGAGAGATGGGATGCGGAGGGAGGTGATATGGGAATTTGAGTGGGGGGACACATGTACACCCATGGCTGATTCATGTTAATGTATGGCAAAAACCACCACAATACTGTAAAGTAATTAGTATCCAATTAAAATAAATAAATTTTAAAAATAAAGAATAGATACATGTACAGAAAAAAAAATTGTTCCTGATTTTCCTTCTGGACAATGTTACTCAGAAAACAAGAAACACATAGACATATTCACCCACACGTATACCTTTCTCAGAACTGGGACAGATACTTTCTCATTCTAGATTTCTAAATAAAGCCCTGGAGGGGAAATTTCTACCCAAACTTAAAGGATTAAAGAAAGCAATGACACATATGATTCTAAGGAAATTCATGCCATTTTTTCCCACATATATCCAGACTCATGAGCATTCCACCCAGAGAAGGAAAAAATGTCAGCATTAGTTAGAACAAGTTACCACAGTACCTGATTTATTGCTCATTCCAGGGTAACTGCAAACAGATGCCATAATAATTTCACTTTAATCAACCATTGTGTGACTAATCAAAATACCAAAACACTACCATTTTTAACAGGACTGTCTAAATTTCCTAAAGTTGTCCCTCAGAAAGTCTGCTTGCTGGAGCACTGGAGTACTGCTGACGTGCTCCCAAGGAAAGCATCATGCACAAAATGATGTTATATCATTTCAGAACTCTGAGGTTTTTAGAAAATTTCAAGTATTCTTGGTTTGAATGACATTGAGTCAAAACCTAATGGGTTTTGGTACACAGTCATAAGAATTCACAAATTGAACACCAGATATGTCATTTTTATTATTAATTTTTTCCTGATTATTAAAAACAGTGCATGTCATTACAGAAAATTTAGGAATGCAGAAAAGTGCAGGAAAATATAAGTGAAGTTGCTCAGTTGTGTCCAACTCTTTGCAACCCCATAGACTGTAGACCACCAGGCTCCTCCATCCATGGAATTTTCTAGGCAAGAGTACTGGAGTGGGCTGCCATCACCCATAAAGAGCCACCTGGACATAGAACTATTAGTATCTTGTATTTTTTAGTTGAAGTATAGCTGATAACATCTTACTGTATTTTTTTAATGTATTTTATTTCCAGACAATTTTTAAATGTTTTAATTGATGTATGTGTGTTTTCTTTTTAAAACATTCAGAACATACTGAAAAGCTATAACCTGAAATTTTATTGTATCATAAACATTCCCCCAAGTCAATCAACATTCTTGAAACATCTGAGTTTACTGATTGTGTCATATGGATTTACCATATTTATTAAGGATTTCACATTATTGGGCTTTATTTTTCCAAGATTAAAAAAAAAACCTTGTATGAAAACTTCTAAAGTTATTGTACTAGTAAGTTCTTAGAATTAATGGGACAGAGGATAGTAATTTTTTTAACTTGTCATTTTATATTGGAGTATACCCAATCAGCAATGTTGTGATAGCTTTCAGTTCAGTTCAGTTCAGTCGCTCAATCGTGTCTGACTCTCTGTGACCCCATGAATCACAGCACACCAGGCATCCCTGTCCATCACCAACACCCGGATTTCACTCAAACTCACGTCCATCAGGTTGGTGATGCCATCCAGCCATCTCATCCTCTGTCATCCCCTTTTCCTCCTGCCCCCAATCCCTCCCAGCATCAGAGTCTTTTCCAATGAGTCAGGTCTTCGCATGAGGTGGCCAAAATACTGGAGTTTCAGCTTTAGCATCATTCCTTCCAAAGAACACCCAGGGCTGATCTCCTTTAGAATGGACTGGTTGGATCTCCTTGCAGTCCAAGGGACTTTCAAGAGTCTTCTCCAACACCACAGTTCAAAAACATCAATTCTTTGGCGCTCAGCTTTCTTCACAGTCCAACTCTCACATCCATACATGACCACTGGAAAAACCATAGCCTTGACTAGACGGACCTTTGTTGACAAAGTAATGTCTCTGCTTTTCAATATGCTATCTAGGTGATAGCTTTAGATGACAACAAAAGGACTCAGCCATACACATGCATGTATCTGTTCTCCCCCAAACTCCCCTCCATTGAGGCTGCTGCATAACCATGAGTAGAGTTCCCTGTGCTATACAGTAGGTCCATCTAGAGATAGGATAGTAATTTTAAAGGTCCTGATAGAGAAAGGTAGTAACAGTCTACATTTCCACCAAACTTATACCTATTCTGAGTATTGTCTTGTTTATATTAAAAACTAAGACTCAGGAATGAAGAGAAAGCCTCCAACAGTCATAATCAAGCACATGTCAGATTGTAGGTAAACCCACCTTTCCTGAATAGACAACTTAAATGTCTGCCATGGAATTTCTAGCTGAGTTTCACATTTACAGGCATGTTTTTAAAAACAATGCTTTCCTTCTTCCTTTCTGGTTTTCGTGTGTTTCCAATGAACATCTATAACTTTCATGATTAGGAAAACAAGACCTAAGTTAAAAACACAAGGATATGCCTTGAACTCAATAGTTCTACAGGCAAAATCTTGCTGAATTAGTACACCTATTATACACATCATTAAGAATAAAACATAATAGAACAAAACCAAAATACTTGCTTTTCTTACATGTCAAATGAGATCCAAGGAAAAAAAGATTATTTGTTATTTTTGTCTGTTTAGTTTACAAAAAAAAAATTTATAGACAACAACACAACCAGTATATTTAAAAGAAGCACTGCTTCAGTTTTTTGCTTAAAATGGAAATGATCCTTTTTTTCTAAAAATGTGTTAGAAATCCCAAAACATTCCTTTGACCCTCCACCCACACCTATCTCTTCCACCATCTCTCTCCTCTACCCATAAGACTTTTTTAAAAATTAATTAATTTATTTTAATTGGAGGCTAATTACCTTACAATATTGTCCCATAAGACTTTTGAAAGTCATCTACAGTTGCTGGAAGCTGTCACTTCCTCAGTCTCCTTTCAGTTCATAGTGGCATCATATCTCTGTTCCAACTATTCCCCTAAAGCATGGTGTGTAAATGCAATCAGTGACCTTCCACTGAGAAATCCATTGATTACATGTTGTCCTTATTTTAGTGGATCTTTCTGCTGAATGTAATGCTGGAGACTACTTCTTCCTTCTTGAAATTCTCAACCCTTGGCTTTAGTGACTCTGTATACTCTTGAGGATCCTTAAGGCCTTCTAACCCTTTCTTCTTGCACTTTCCTAAGCTCCTCTTCCACCACTCACTCCACAGGTCTTGATATTTTCCCAGTTTCTCACTGGCTCTTCTCTTTTTGCTCTATGTGTCCTTCCTGGCAGACCTCACACACTCTCATAGTTGTAACAGTACCCTGAATGCCAAGTTTTCCAAACCCATTCTCTGTCTAAGGCCTCAGACACACAAATCTGTCTGTTCAATATATGCATTGAAATTTACCACCACAGACAATGCAAGTGAATGTGTCCCAAATTTTCCTCCTCTTTACAGGCTTCCCCACCATTCTCTGTTGGTGACACTACTTAAGGAGTAGTGTCCAACTCTTTGTGACTCCATGAACTACAGCACTCCAGGCTCCCCTGTCTTTCACTGTCTCTTGGAGTTTGTTGATTCATGTCCAGAGTCAATGATGCTGTCTAACCATCACACCCTCTGCTGTCCCCTTCTCCTCTTACCCTCAATCTTTCCCAGCATCAGGGTCTTTTCCAGTGAGTCTGCTCTTTGCATAAGGTAGTCAAAATATTGGAGCTTAAGCTTTAGCATCAGTCCTTCCAGTGAATATTCAGGGTTGATTTCCTTTAAGATTGACTGGTTTGAATTCCTTGCACTCCAAGGGACTTTCAAGAGTCTTCTCCAGCACTACAATTCAAAAGCATCAATTCTTCAGTGCTCAGCCTTCTTTATGGTCCAACTCTCACAATTTCATGTCTTAAATATCTCTTAAATCACTCCTTTTCTCTTCAAACAGTGTTCCTTAATCTAGATTCAGTTCTTTATCATCTCTCATCTGAACCATTCCACCAGCCATAAAATTTGCCCTCTCCTTCCAGGATGACTCTCTTCAAATCCATCCTCCAGTAGCTTACCAGGGCTCTAATAGCAAAATCTAACTCTGTGACCCTCCATATAAACCTTGATGGTTTCTACAGCTGTTATAGCAAAGAGTCCGCCCACCCCACAGACCAACTCCAATTATTCAATGGTAATTTCTAGACTCTTGTGTTGAGAAGGACTATGAAGCCATGTCAGAGGTGCATAATGAACAGTGGCTGTCATTGGTAAGGGAAGAAAGAGTAGTGGTCCTTAGTCTGTGTATTTGCTTTTTTCTGATGAACAGAACAAGAGTTGGTTCTGATGAACCCAACTCTTCCATCTTTACCATTTGGTACTTTCTCCTCTCCCTTTACACTGTACAGCTTTAAGTCCCATCCCTTATTACTCTGTTTCTAGAATCTGTGCTTTTGTAAAAGAGCTATCCCTATGTGGAACACCTCTCTCTACCTCCCATACTCCCCACTCCTGACTAACTTTATCCCATTGTTTGAGACTCTGGCCCAAATGCATATATCTAGTATACTTTTGAACGTTCCATGTGGCTCAGTGGTAAAGAATCTGTCTGCCAATGCACGAGATGCTGGAGACATGGGTTCAGTCCCTGGGTCAACAAGATCCCCTAGAGGAGGGAATGGCAACCTACTCCAGTATTATTGCCTGGAAGAGCCCCATGGGCAGAGGAGCCCAACAGGCTACAGTCCATGGGTCACAAAGAGTCAGACATGATTGAGTGACTGGGCATGAGCACAAGTCTATCTTCACTGACTCCCTGTGTTTCCAGCCAAGGTTGGGTGAAGTGTTCTTTCTCTGTGTTTCCTCCAAATTCCAGGTTTCCCTCTATCACTACATATTTTCTAGTTATGCATCTATCCCCACCCCCAATATGTTGTCAACTACTTGAAATGTATGCAAATTCTTTGCAAATCGATGCAGTCTTTGTCATGTTTCCCCCCCTACCCAAAGGTGACATCTATTTCTTCACCTCCTTAAATCTGGACAGGACTGGGCCTAATCTTTAAGAAGACTGGCAACTTCTAATTTTTCCCTCTTGCGACTCAGCTTCCAAACTGTGAGGAAGCCCAAGCAGCCATAGAAGGACAAAATGTGAAAGATAACCATCACCCTTGGCTGGCAGCCTTAGCTAGTAGCTTTATTCAGCACCAACTTGCCTGTCACATGAACAACCTGTCTTGAAAGTGGTCCTCCATCCTTCCAGAGCAGTTGAGCAACCCAGGTCACTCTAGTCAAAAGAAACAGAGATGACTTGTCCTTACAAGTCCTGACCAAATTACAAAATCATAGACAAAGGGGTGAATGCTATTGCTTTAAATCACAAGATTCAGGGGTGGTCTATTTTACAGTATTAGATAAAAAAATGATGTGGTTCTATTGACTGAAATTGGTCTTTGATTGTGACTTTTCCTCCCTTGCTAATCATATTGCTTTCTTACACTTAACTTCATACTTTGATTTTCCCTTGTTTAATTTTGGATAATATTCTCAGGTGATTAGTTAGGATGGTTTCTCAACATTATAAAATGCTATGGAAAAATGCACATATTTGATGTATGTGGTTTCCCAGTTTTTAGCAATATGATAATAATTTTTCATTAGGAAGATATACTTTTTCAAAGATCTATCCAAAAACATATCAGGTTGCCTTTTGGTGAAATAACCAAAACTTTATTAAACAGAAATATAAAGGCATGTAGTACTCCTGTACCTCTGACCAATATATCTTACTCAGGTTGGGTGGAGTTTGGCTGTGTTGTCTAACTCAATGAATGAACTTCTTTGTGAAAGATCATCTGCCTAATGCATGTTAACTAAAAGCACTAACCATCTTACTTCTGTCCATTTGAAGCACTCTAGCATACATAGCTCTAAGAGTAGATAAGATATTCCATGCTGTAAGACTTGCAGGATAGAAACTTCCTTCTATTCTGAACTGCTTTAAAAATTCTGACCTTCAAAAAAAAAAAATCCTGGACAATAGTAAATTCAACATCACATCAGGCTTGAATGTTAATTCTGTTCAGTTCAGCTCAGTGGCTCAGTCATGTCCGGCTCGTTGCGACCCCGTGAATTGCAGCACGCCAGGCCTCCCTGTCCATCACCAACACCCGGAGTTCACTCAAACTCATGTCCATCGAGTCGGTGATGCCATCCAGCCATCTCATCCTCTGTCATCCCCTTCTCCTCCTACCCCCAATCCCTCCTACCATCAAAGTCGTTTCCAATGAGTCAACTCTTCGCATGAGGTGGCCAAAGTACTGGAGTTTCAGCTTTAGCATCAGTCCTTCCAAAGAACATCCAGGACTGATCTCCTCCAGATTGGACTGGTTGGATCTCCTTGCAGGCCAAGGGACTCTCAAGAGTCTTCTCCAACACCACAGTTCAAAAGCATCAATTCTTTGGTGCTCAGCTTTCTTCACAGTCCAACTCTCACATCCATACATGACTACTGGAAAAACCATAGCCTTGACTAGATGGACTTTTGTTGGGAAAGTAATGTCTCTGCTTTTGAATATGCTATCTAGGTTGGTCATAACTTTGCTTCCAAGGAGTAAGTGTCTTTTAATTTCATGGCTGCAATCACTATCTGCCGTGATTTTGGAGCCCAAAAAAATAGTCTGACACTGTTTCCACTCTTTCCCCATCTATTTGCCATGAAGTGATGGGATCAGATGCCATGATCTTCGTTTTCTGAATGTTGAGCTTTAAGCCAACTTTTTCACTCTCCTCTTTCACTTTCATCAAGAGGCTTTTTAGTTCCTCTTCACTTTCTGCCATAATAGTTCACTTTAATTATTTACATACATTTACACATCATTTGACAACTTTCATGTGACAGCTACAAAACTCAGCATCCTTTTGCCTTAAAGCCAAGATATACTTAGATGTCTATAGGTCTACTTTTCACTTTTAGGAGGAAGGAGATCAGTTCTGTTCATGTGTTTGTAGTAAATCATCTTTCCTAGTCTTCCCTATATAGCCTATTAGCATAAGTGAACCCTACCCTTTAATATTGTCCCCCTTCTAGGAACAATGTAGACATTTCTCTCTTAAGTGACCATCTCCACTCTCAGTTGGGAATTGACATTACTATACATTTGGCAATGTTAGTTATTCATTCAATCAATAAAATTTTTTGCTATGTTTCAGGCATTGTTCTGAGAACTTTATATTTGGCCATGAAACAAAGAGACAAGGTCTAGTCTCATGAACCTTAAATTTCAGGGGCAGGATGTGATTTTAGTCAGTTTAAAAAATTGAACAACTTTCCTGGTGGCCCAGTGGTTAAGACTCCACGCTCCTAATGCAGGGGGTTCCAGTTTCATACCTGGTCAGGGAACTGAGATCCCACAGTGCTGTGCAATGTGGCCCAAAAATTTTCTAAATAACTTTTTTAAGAACTTGGGTTTTAAAAATAAAATTAAAAATTGAGTGAACAAGATAATTTCAGGTAGTGTTATGAAGAATATATAGTTCTGTAAGGTGATAGAAGGGCTTCCCTGGTGGCTCAGCAGTAAAAGAATTCACCTGCAATGCAGGAGACAAAGATTTGATCCCTGGGTGAGGAAGATCCCCTGGAGGAGGGCATGGCAACCCACTCCAATATTCTTGCCTTGGAGAATCCCATAGATTCTGGTGGGCTACAGTCCATGCAGTCACAACAACTTGGATATGACTGAAGCAACTTAGCACGCATGCAGTGTGCTAGAGTGTCGGGGGGTGGGGAGCTACTTCAAATTTGATGCCAAGAGAAATCTCTCTGAGCAGGGGGCCTACAAACATAAGCCACCCTTCCTATTCCCAGCCTGGTTTGACAATGAGGGATTGAGAAAAGGAGAAAAGCTAGCTGAACTTCATTATGAAATACCTAAAAGCCTTCAGTGGTAGTGGGAAATGGAAATAATCTTCAGGAGATCATTTTGATGTGAGCTGATTTTCTTTTCTTCTCCTCCCACTTCTTCTGGTTGGAGCTAAGAGAGACGACGTCAAAGTCCCAGATTTCAGGAAGCAGGCATGGTGTGTTTGTTTCCTAAGGGAGCCATCATAAATTACCACAAACTGAAACAACTGGAAATTTATTCTCTCATGGTTCTGGAGGCTAGACATACAAGATCAACTTGTGAGCAGGGCCGTCCAAAAGACTCTAGGGCAGGATTCTTCTTTGTTTTTTCATAGCTTCTGGTGGTTGCCAGCAATCCTTGGTGTTCCTTGGTTTGTGGCATCATAACTTTAATCTCTGCCTCAGTTTTCACACTGCCTGATTCCCTGTATCTCCTCTGTGTCTCTTTTTATTTAAAAAAATGAGTATTTTTAATTTGAAAATTTCCCTCTTTTTATAGACATGTGTCATTGGATTTAGGAGGGCTTTCTGGTGGCTCAGCTGGTAAAGAATCAGCCTGCAGTGTGGGAGACCTGGGCTCCATCCCTGAGTTGGGAAGATCCCCTGGAGAAGGGAAAGCCTATCACATTCCAGTATTCTGCCCTGGAGAATTCCATAGACTGTATAGTCTACAAGGTCACAAAAAGTCAGACACAACTGAGTGACTTTCACACACCCTAACCCAATATGACCTCATTTTAGCTTGATTATATCTGCAAAACCCTATTTCAAATAATACCATACTCATAGGTTCTGGGTAGACATGAATTGGGAGGAATTATTCAACCAATAACAGAAAGTCAGCTGGAACTCTCATCAGTGGGAGAAAATAGACCGCAACGACTTGACGTCCTCCAGAGACTAAAGAGGAAGGAAAAGTGTGGGGACCTACTGAGAGGCATGGTCTGTGGAGTCTTGCTGTCTAATTTTAACCTTGCTTCTAGTGTCATCAATCTCTTCTATTATCCTCAAGAATTGAGTTGTTTGTCAAACAGCTAAAGCCTCTTAGGAAGTGCTTCAGGAGAAGGCCCAGAGTAGTTGAGTCCATGATTAAGCAAAGTGGGTGAGGAGATCACAGCAACCCAGAGAGGCAACTGCCACACAGCCAGGTGGATCAGCAGTCTTGTTCTAGAAGACAACAAAAATCAGGACTACTTGGGTGTCCTCAGAACTTCTTGGTGACAAAATCTTTAATGTTGCAGGATTCATTCACAAACAGCATTCCTCAAATACCTGCTATCTGCCAAGTACCTTGTTGATGCTGGGGAAAAAATGCTGAAGTACCAGAAGCTGGTCCCTGCTCTGGAGAATTTTATTGCCATCAAGGATGATGAGAATTTGAAGGGTGATGGTCTTCAGATGTAAAGGAAAATGTGACCGCAGGAGCTGAGTTGAGGACATGACTTACACTGATTATAAAGTGATAGGACTTCCTTCATGGAGTGGTAGATTAGAATCTGCCTTGCAATGCAGAGAACACCACAGGTTGATCCCTGGGCTGGGAAGAGTCCACATGCTGCAGAGCAACTAAGCCCATGTGCCACAACTACTAAAGCCCATATGCCTAAAGCCTGTGCTCCACAGCAAGAGAAACATCACAATGAGAATCCTGTGCGCTGCAATGAAGATTAGCCCCTGCTCACTGCAACTAGGGAAAGTCCATGCAAAGCAATGAAGACTCAGAACAGCCAAAAATAAACAAAATTATTTTAAAAAACTAAAGTGATGGCTAGCACAACCAATATTTGTTGATTGCCTCCCACATGCCAGGCACTACATTGGATACCAGCATTCAAAAGCAGCATCCACCCTACTCCCTGTCCTTTAGCTTCTCCTTCACTGTTTTATGGAATCTTTAGACACAACAAATTCTAAGACATTGATGTCCCTACAACCTCCCTCAAAATAATCACTCTGATTGGTGTGCTTTATTTAGAAATAGCCCCATAATAGTATCAAATATCAAACATTTGGTCACTGAGCATTCCAGCCTGAAAAACACAAATCAATGCCTCAATGTCCCTCTCCTTAACTTCTATTTAAATCCCTTAGCACTGGCACAGAAACATACAGCACAGTTTCTGGGACAAGGCAGACATTCATTCACATTCAAAATCACTCTGCATCGGGTACTAACCAAATGTTAGTTTCTGTTTCCTTCCTAAAAAAATATCACAGGTCTGCTTGCTGGTCCTAGCAATGAGTACAGAATAAAAGAAATAAAATTCTGATGAGTGATCTCACTATGATTTAGCCAAAGAATCACTGTAGTTCAAAATTTCACAAAAATTTTGCCTTCTCAAGATCTTACAAGAATTCATCTCCAGCTTTTCTTTAATATTGAATTTCCCTCTGGATCATAGTTTCTGTTGTGTAATCCTCTGGTCTTCTCTTCTTTCTTGGCTTCTCCTTGAATTCCCCATCTAAGATAGAGAGTCCTCACTATTAAGCTGGTTAACTACATGCAACTTGTATTACTTCTGCCTAAATAAAATTTAGATGGACAACTTACATCTATTGTGTAAGAGCTTGTAGAAATCAATGTCTAAGCTGTCACTTGTGAACATACCTCATCTGATGTGACTCACTTTTCTTTCACAATTATGCATACCATGATATTAGGGAGAAATACCAACAACCTCAGATATGCAGATAATACCACTTTAATGGCAGAAAGTGAAGAGGAACTAAAGAGCCTCTTGATGAAGGTGAAAGAGGAGAGTGAAAAAGCTGACTTATAACTCAACATTCAAAAAACTAAGATCATGGCATCTGGTCCTATCACTTTATGGCAAATAGATGGGAAAACATGAAAACAGTGTCAGATTTCATATTTTTGGCCTCCAAAATCAATGTGGACAGTGACTGCAGCCATGAAATTATGACATTTGCTCCTTGGAAGAATAGCTATGTCAAACCTAGACAATATTTTAAAAAGCAGAGACATCACTTTGCCAACAAAGTTCTGTATAGTCAAAGTTATGGTTTTTCCAGTAGTTATGTATGGACGTGAGAGTTGCACCATAAAGAAGGCTGAGCACAAGACAATTGACAATTTCTAACTGTGGTGCTGGAAAAGACTATTGAGAGTCCCTTGGACAGCAAGGATTTCAAACCAGTCAATCCTAAAGGAAATCAACTCTGAATATTCATTGGAAGGTCTAACCCTGAAGCTGAAGCTCCAATATGCTGGCCATCTGATGTGAAGAACCGACACACTGGAAAAGACCCTGATGCTGGGAAAGATTGAAGGCAGGAGGAGAAGGGGACAACAGAGGATGAGATGGCTGGATGGCCTCACTGACTCAATGGACATGAGTTTGAGAAAACTCAAGGAGATAGTGATGGACAAAGAAGCCTGGCATGCTGTAGCTCATGGGCTAACAAAGAGTCGGGCACAACTTAGCGAATGAACAACAGCAACAACAATGACATCAGAAGAGAACACAGTGTAATGAAAGACCAGGGCTTTGGGGTCAGGTCTAGTTTTGAGTCCCTATTCTTCCATTTGCTGCCTGAGTGGACATAGACAAGTTCCTTAATATTTTTCAGCTGGAAATCATAGTATATTTTTGAGCTATAGTGAGAACTGGAAAAAAACTATGAAAACTGTCTGGCAAGTGATAGGCACTTAATTCCTGGAAGCTATTCCTATTATTCTAGTCATGCCCAGCAATCTACATAATCTCTTGGATCTATTTATGGTTGCTTCTGACATTTCTACTTTTGCCTTTTTTATATCGGTTATGAATGTACTTGTAAAAATAAACCTGGTGTCTTCCAAATGCAAGGGGGGAAAAACCCAATTAAGATTACATTACATAAAATTGAGTACTGGAATTCAAGCTGTAAGATAAAGTTTAAACAGATTAACTACCACGAGCTGGTGGTGAGGTCATAGCTTAAAATAATTTGGCAGAGTTAAACCAGACTAGCACAAAGACTTCTGAATTGGCACATATCACAAAAGGTGGTTCTCTTATGCCCAAATATAGAGGTTGACTCACGCAGTCTGGGTGAAACATCTGAGGAACCAAGTGATATCATTCAAGGAGGCAGGATGACATCATTCTGCAAATGTTTCTCGTCTGTCTGGTTTTGGCCTTGAGACTTCTGGGGCTCTTGTGTCTCATGATTTCCAGCAGTTGCTCTTAAACTCTCCCCTCCTTGAGGGAGGCAACATTAGTCCTCACCTATCTTTATATTTCCTGCATGTTATAAATATTTTTCCACGTCTGGCACAGTATCTGGTTTCCACTCTGCTCGTTCTATTCAAACTGGTTTCAAAATGGTTGCTAAAAATAGTCTAGTTGCCCAATCCAGTGGATCCTTTTAAGTTTCCTTCCCTCTGGAACTGTGGGCTGTGGTTGACATGTGGATCAGCTCTTCTTCCTCACGCCCTTTCTTTGCTTCCTTATACCTGTCTCATGATTCTCTGGATTCTGAAGATCACTTCTTATGAGCCTTCTTCACTTATTTCTCTTTGGTAACTCACCCTTAGACGTTCTCCAGGGCTATCATTCCAGCTTCTTCTCATCTCCTGGCTCCCCTAGTCTCAATCACTGCTTCTGCAATGACCTTCTCCAAACCAAACCCGGACAGGTGACTGTCCCAGCTAAGAACCTTCCATTTTCACAGTCGCTTTCAAGTTGGATCCATACTCTAGGAAGAGTGTTGACTCCTTCATAACCTGATCTCAGCAAATCCTCTGACCTTCATCTCCCACCATGGAGCTTCTCTGCCTATGGTCATGCTACTTCTCTGTTTCACCACCCTCTGCATCCAAAAATCTCACAGATCCTCTAGGATCCCATTCAAAGGCCATCTATACAAAGTCTTCCTTAGCAGCATCCTCCCTCCACCCTGGTGGAATTAGTGGCTGCCTCATCACATACCACGTTTGCCTCCTTCTAGCAGAGCTCTTATCATGTTTTGTTACTGTCTGTTCTTCTCTTTTTTGTCTGTACCTTTAGAAGATGATTTCTTGAGAGCAGAGATTTTACCTTCTTTGTCTTATTATTATTCATACTCCCCAGCCCAGGCCTTGCAGATAATTACATTCTCAAGAAATACTTCTCCATTTGAACTGAATCTATTTTTTCAAAATCAGTCTTCTAATCAGATTCAGTTGCTTTGCTACCTGCAACAGAAGAAAGAGAAAAACACAAAGTATCTGCCATGCACTCAATGTATGTTAGGCTATTGGACTTTCTGGGCAAAACTCTTTTCCACACTCTCTGTATAATTAAACTGTGGGCAAAGAAAGGCGTGTTCCATGCTTTTTTATGCACAACCAACTCCAAGATCAGCTAAATTCCAGTGCAGAGTCATCAGAAAGATCCAGCATATCTAATCAACTCTATGTGAATCAAGGGCCTCTTCCATGAAGTTGAATAAGCCCTTCTAGGACATCAGGGTATCATTTAGTAAATTTCTTCTCCTGGCAGATTAAATAGGGCTTGGATATATGTTATAATAGATGCACATAAGCTCTAATTTTGTTCAGCAAAATAAATGGTTACTTAAAATTAAGTCTGGATCAACTGAAATGTATCATGTATCACTCAGACCGAAATAAAGCTCATGATAATGGTTGTGGAGAGCACTGTTTTTCTACTTGCACCTGCTCCATTCAGTCAAGATCTGATTCACCACTAATCTCTGTATAGGAATATGTAATGGAGTTCTTTAGCTCCGGATTTCATAAAGGCATCAGAAAAGCCTACTGTGAATGACTGAATTTCTACTGCTTAATAAGGGTGCACACAACGTATAATATATGTTTCTATAAAATAATAGATAATATATTAAGCAATACCACACATATGTCAAGCCCTGGCTGTATTTCTTACAAGGATTATATCATTTCCTCACAATAACCATATGAGGGAATTGCTATTATCTCCATTTTATAAATGAGGAAACTGAAGGTCAGAAGGTCAATAACTTCCAAATGTTACAGAACTATTGTGAAGTGAGCTAGGAGTCAAAGACTGCCTCTTGCTCCAGTGAATTTAGAAGATAGAGAGATGTCAGTGACAAGCATCCATTTATGAAGGGAAGGATGATGACTCATAGCCATGTTAATATGGAAACGTGGTCGATCAGGTCTCAATCTTTATGTACTTTCTTCTGGCCCGATGTTTTTCAATTACAGGTACAGAAGACTTTATTTCTTTTTGAAGTGGAAAAGAGAGTGGGAAAGAGAGAGATGTCGAGGAAGTTCCAGTATATGGATGCACATTTTCTTGCTCAAACCTCAGCTTATGACTATGTTTGTACAAATGGAGGCTCTGCTCAGTATCCTTTAGGATCTCGATGGTGGGTCTGACTGCACCGTAACAGAAACCACTCTGCCTTTGCCTGGATCCCTCTTCCCCTACCCTAGGGGAGTTCTGTAGCACGGGCCCAGGGGGCTCTAGTATAGGATATCAAGCACTGTCATTCAATCACTTCATTAAAGTGGACATTTCTTTTGTAAACTGATATTTCTCTTTCACTTTTCTAGTGTCTACTGGAAAAATACTCCCATATCATTTTTGAAGTGTAAGAGCTATAATATTGAACTGTATCTCTAAGAATAATTGTTACTATCTCTCAAATAAATCACTTCAAGGCTATAATTTAAAATAGAATTGAAATTATTATGAAATGCAATGATTAATGCATTGCATTAGCTAAAATTGCATTTTTAAAAATCTTAGGTGGATTACCAATAATCATTAATAATAAAAGTACAGAAAAATACAAAGCATTTGACAGCACACTGTATTACTGAGGGTGTGAGAAAACAGACATTCTTGTATATTGCCAGTAGGCATAGCAATTGAAATTTTTCATAGCAATTTGGAAATAACTATTGAAGTTAAAAATGCATTTACCGATGATTCATAGGTAATTCACTGTAGCTTTGTTTGTAGCAGCAAGAGACTACAGCCTGACTATCCATCAATAAGGTATATACAATGCAAACCTAAAAAGACTGAGGCAGCTCTGTTGGTGATAAGGAATGAGAGCTAAATTACACACATGTGTGTGTTTGTACCATTGGTGTGCTGGCTAATGTTCAATCACCCACTTCCCCAAATGTAGTTCCACGGATGTTGGTTGACAAGTAAGATGAAAGTGAATCAATGAAGATGTATCTGGAGCTTCATTGGTTCCTCAATGATGCAAGTGACTTCTTTGCTGGAATGGATAATAATTTCAAATAATAGAAGAACATTTCCTCAATTTTTTGTTATATTCACAATGACAAACACTTAGGTTTAATTTGTATTCTTAACATATTTACCATCTCCAGACAATCAAACAAAAAATTAAGCCCTGATTTTTATGATTTGCTGATTTCTGGTGGAAATACTCCCACAATGGCCAATTTCGAGCTGCCAATGTGACATCACTGAATACAGAGTTGGAAAAAAAATACACAGACCTACACGGAGGTCATTATATAGCGTTTACCCCTTTCAAATACAGTAGATGCAAATAACTCACAGCAAACATATAATAGTAAAATATAGTAGAATAATTAGGATGTCATGAATTTTTAGTATTTCTTATCTGTTATAACTTAATTGTAAGTTTATTTTGAAACAGTGGCTGTGTTCAATAACCAACACACAAAATTCCTGAACATTTAACAATCAGCTCTCATGAGTTGATATGAGCTGGCACCAACATACACCACATACACAATGAGATAGTGTCCCACCAGGAAACAGAAAGCACGCTTAGAGGAAACTCTGAAGAGAATTTGTTGACGGGTATGATCAAGGTTAAGGAAACACAGAGAGAGGCTGACAGATGTGTGAATACACACACAAAAAGGAATTGTACACTTAAAGTGAATGATGTGTATGGTATGTGCATTATACTTCAACAAAGCTGTTTTGAAAACATGAGAGAGCTGCTGGGGCCTCCGGGGACCAGCACTGACAGGAAGTCGTTACCATCTCTAAACCTTATGGGGCAAGAGGAGGGAACAGTGTTAACAGAGCTTGTGTGAGATAAAGACCACGAGGAGGGGCTCCCTGCAAGAGCTGCAGTTGTGGATGGATTGATCCGCTGCCCCAACAGCAGCTCTGAAGCGAACAATGTTGTGGAGGAGGATAGTGCAGCCTTTCTCTTCGCCCTTCAATCCACCATGCCTCATGTTGGCCAAACTCAGCTCCAAGTCAGAGGGCAAGGCAACGTCGGTGATGTTTGCATACAAGTCAACACCTTAGACTCCTTGGAAGGAAAGCTATGACAAACCTAGACAGTGTATTAAAAAGCAGAGACATCACTTTGCTGACAAAGGTCTGTATAGTCAAAGCTATAGTTTTTCCAGTAGTTATGTGTGGATGTGAGAGTTGGACCATAAAGAAGGCTGAGCGCTGAAGAATTGATGCTTTGGAACTGTGGTGCTAGAAAAAACTCTTGAGAATCTGTTAGATAGCAAGGAGATCCAACCAATCAATCCTAACAGAAATCAACCCTGATTATTCATTGGAAGGACTGATACTAAGGCTGAAGCTCCAATACTTTGGCCACCTGATGCAAAGAGCCAACTCATGGGAAAGACCCTGATGCTGGGAAAGATTGAAGGCAAAGATGGTTAGATCGTCTCATGGACTCCATGGACATGAATCTGAGCAAACTCCAGGAGATAGTGAACGACAGGGAAGCCTAGCATGTTGCTGTCCATGGGGTTGCAAAGAGTCAGACGTGACTTAACCGCTGAACAACAATAACTCCTTAGAGCACAGAGCAGATCCATAAAAGGTAGATAATGAATCTGAGGGCAAACAGAAAATGATCACACACACATACCACACACACACACAAGTATTTGCTAATAAAGTATTTGTATAGAATATTTCTGGAAGAAACACAAGAAAATTGTTAGTACTAGTTGGCTCCAGGGAAGGAGAAAGATTGAAAGACATAGACTTTTTCAGTCTATAATATTTTGTAGCTTTTGCATTTTGAACCTTGTGAATATATTACCTATTTCAAAAAATTAGTAACATTAACATTTAAAAAATAAATATAGAAACAATGAAGTTTTTGGTTGTTAAGGCTGGTCATGAATAGCCTGCTACTTTTCCCCCAAGTGCAGAGTAGGACTGTAATTCTCAGTGTCTGTTGAAGTTAGGTGTCACTACATGTCTTATTTGAAGGATAAAATATGAGAACTAATGTGCATCACATCAGGCAGAAGCTTTAAGAGCCAGTGCATGTATTGCCATTTCCTCTCTTTGCCACCTCATGAGTCACGGAAGCATCGCGGAACCTCTGTCAGCCAGAGTCCAAGATATACAAGGAAAAGACACTCTCCCTCCTACCCCACCACACTAACATTGGACTTCGAGTACGAGTGAGAAATAACCTGTGTTGTTTGAAATTATTGAAATTATAGGATTGTTTGCTACTAGAGCATAAAATGGTCATAAATTTACATTTATTTTTGGCTGTGCTAGGTCTTCGTCGCTGCACATGGGTTTTCTCTAGCTGTGGTGAGTGGGGACTATTCACTACGGTGCTTGGGTTTCTCATAGAAGTGGCTTCTCTCATTGCAGAGCTCAGCTTCTGGGCACCCGGGCTGCAGTAGTAGCAGCACGTGGGCTCAGTGGGTGTGGCACACGGGCTTAGTTGCTCTGCAGCCTGTGGCATCTTCCCATACCAGGGATCGAACCCATGTCCCCTACATTGGCAGACGGATTCTTATCCACTGCACCACCAGGCAAGTCCTAAACTGGCCTACTTTTGTTGATAAAAAATGGAGCCAAATGACTTCTGGCATTATTTTCAAATAAAAAATATTTTATTTGAATGTACATAAAGAATATGTACATTTAGCCTCTTGTCTTAAAAACAATACATATATTTGGACCCATGGAAATACCATGGATTTCAACAGTATGAATTTTATGAATGTCAATTCTAACTTTACTTTCAGCAATTTATATCAATTGCCTCAAAAAATGCATTTTGACCAAATAATTCTGTGCTAAGTCAATTCAGTCATGTGTGACTCTGAGTGGCCTGCCAGGCTCCTCTGTCCATGGGATTCTCCAGGCAAGGATGCTGGAGCGGGTTGCATTTCCTCCTCCAGGGGATCTTTCCAACCCAGGGATCGAACCAGCATCTCTCACGCCTCCTGCATTGGCAGGCAGGTTCTTTACCACTAGCACCATCTGGGAAGCCCTGAACAATTCTACTCTTAGGAATTAATCCTAATGAAACAACCAATAATAACAGCTAAATTTTATTGAACAATTATTATGCAACAGACACTCTTCTAAGAGCTTCGCACAAATTAATTTAGTATGCTTATAGCAATCCTATGATGTATGACATTATTACCTATCACTGTTACACTTTTATACAAAGAGACTGAAGCTTAGAAAAGTTGAGCAACTTGTCAAAAATTATACAACTAATAGGCAGAGTAGCCAGGATTTAAATCAATTAGCTCAATTCCTGAGCTTATGTGAAATTTAAGCCACTGTGATATATTGCTACTTTTTTCCCTGTCTATTTCTTTTTTGACCTACAGACTTCTTAATTTTCAAAGGTATGGTCTTTTCCTAGTGATCTTGTTCTTCTTGAGTTTACTGAGGAATATCTGATAGATGTAGTCATATGTATTTAAAATGCATGACATGATGATTGTATATATTATTATTATTTCATTATATAGATAATGAAATTAAATAATTGCCAAGGTCAAGATAATTAATACGTCCATCACTTAGTAGTGAGGATGCTTAAGATCTATTCTCAGCAGCTTTCAAGTGTACAGTAACTTATTATCAGCTGTAGTCACCATGCTGTACAGTAGACACTCAGAACTTGTTCTTCTGTAATTGAAAGTTTGTGCCCTTTGACTTACATCTCTCCATTTCCCCCTCCCAGCCACCCCTGGTAACCACCATTCTATTTTCTGTTTCTATAAATTGGCTTTTTTTTTTGGTTTAAGATTCCACATGTAAGTGGTACCATACTTACTGCTACTTCTTAAATAGCTTTAAGGATATAAATCACAGGAGTGCTTTAGAACCTTGAAGCTGGGAAGCAAATCAAGTGTCCAAACATGAGACAATGTTGAATCAATTGCAGTCACACTGAGTGCTAGAATACATACCAGGGAGAGGCAGATGCTTCCTACAGATCACAAAGAGGCAAAGGAAAAATGATTGCAATATATAGAATAAGAATAAATTTTTAAACTCTTACCCTAATTGTCAAAAAGTATATGCATAAACATATACTTTGCTGGTTTCGAGCTCTGGAGTGGAGCCCAGAGCAAGACAAGGATCTGAGCAAGTCCAATTTTCAGTCTGGAAAGCTTATTCTTGGATAGTGGATCTTGCATGAGTTTTTCTTCTAAGTATCTCCATGCATTTTTAAATTTTCTGTAATACCACATACAAATCCTGTATTTAATGGTGCCACACTGAGCTCACATAGAAGATCCTGAAACAAGAACTTGCCCACAGTGACTGGTTTGGTCAGTGATACCAGGGAACAGGAGTAAGAATGTGAAAGTGAAACTATTGCTGGTAAATTTAAGGTTCTTTCTTCATGTTGAAAGAACACAGAGATAAAATAACAGGTAAGAAGTGGATTTATTTAGAGAGAAGCACATTCCACAGACAGAGTGTGGGCCATTACAGAAGGTGAGAGAGCTTTGAAATATGACATGGTTAGCCTTTATGGGCTGGGTAATTTCATAGGTTAATTAGTGGCAGGATTATTCCAATTATTTGGGGGAAGGGGTGGCAATTTCCAGGGACTGGGTTGCCACCCACTTTTTAGCCTTTTATGGTCAGCCTCAGAACTGTCATGGCACTGGTGGGTGTGTCATTTAGCATATCCTGATGGTGTGATCACTCACCTAGAGCCAGACATCCTGGAATGTGAAGTCAAGTGGGCCTTAGGAAGCATCACTATGAACAAAGCTAGTGGAGGTGATGGAATTCCAGTTGAGCTCTTTCAAATCCTGGAAGATGATGCTGTGAAAGTGCTGCACTCAATATGCCAGCAAATTTGGAAAACTCAGCAGTGGCCATAGGACTGGAAAAGATCAGTTTTCATTCCAATCCCAAAGAAAGGCAATGCCAAAGAATGCTCAAACTACCACACAATTGCGCTCATCTCACAGCTAGTAAAGTAATGCTCAAAATTCTCCAAGCCAGGCTTCAGCAATATGTGAACCGTGAACTTCCAGATGTTCAAGCTGGTTTTAGAAAAGGCAGAGGAACCAGAGATCAAATTGCCAACATCCGCTGGATCATGGAAAAAGCAAGAGAGTTCCAGAAAAACATCTATTTCTGCTTTATTGACTACACCAAAGCCTTTGACTGTGTGGATCACAATAAACTGTGGAAAATTCTGAAAGAGATGGGGATACCAGACCACCTGACCTGCCTCTTTATATGCAGGTCAGGAAGCAACAGTTAGAACTGGACATGGAACAACAGACTGGTTCCAAATAGGAAAAGGAGTCTGTCAAGGCTGTATATTGTCACCCTGCTTATTTAACTTCTATGCAGAGTACCTCATGAGAAATGCTGGGCTGGAAGAAGCACAAGCTGGAATTAAGATTGCTGGAAGAAATATCAATAACCTCAGATATGTAGATGACACCACCCTTATGGCAGAAAGTGAAGAGGAGCTAAAAAGCCTCTTAATGAAAGTGAAAGAGGAGAGTGAAAAAGTTGGCCTAAAGCTCAACATTCAGAAAACTAAGATCATGGCATCTGGTCCCACCACTTCATGGGAAATAGATGGGGAAACAGTGTCAGACTTTATTTTGGGGGGCTCCAAAATCACTGAAGATGGTGATTGTAGCCATGAAATTAAAAGACACTTACTCCTGAGAAAGAAAGTTATGACCAACCTAGATAGCATATTCAAAAGCAGAGACATTACTTTCCCAACAAAGGTCTGTCTAGTCAGGGCTATGGTTTTTCCAGTGGTCATGTATGGATGTGAGAGTTGGACTGTGAAGAAGGCTGAGCGCCAAAGAATTGATGCTTTTGAACTGTGGTGTTGGAGAAGACTCTTGAGAGTCCCTTGGATTGTATCCAACCAGTCCATTCTGAAGGAGATCAGCCCTGGGATTTCTTTGGAAGGAATGATGCTAAAGCTGAAACTCCAGTACTTTGGCCACCTCATGCAAAGAGTTGACTCATAGGAAAAGACTCTGATGCTGGGAGGGATTGCGGGCAGGAGGAGAAGGGGACGACAGAGGATGAGATGGCTGGATGGCATCACCGACTCGATGGACATGAGTTTGAGTGAACTCTGGGTGACAGTGATAGACAGGGAGGCCTGGCGTGCTGCGATTCATGGGGTCACAAAGAGTCGGACACGACTGAGTGACTGAACTGAACTGAACTGAATGTATTACAATGAGCATACAATGAGGCTCATGGTTTACTGGAAGATGAATCTTCTCCATCTTGAACCTAGCTATTTCTAACTAGTTTTTGTCATGACCTATAAGCCATGTTTTTCTTTTAAAGGTTGTGCCCTGCCCCCTTCCCTCTTGTTTCAAAATCAAGGGTGTGATGTGTTATAAAGCTGCTCACCACTATGGGAAACTGAGGTGTTCTTTCTAGAACCCTCTCTAATGAGCCAAGTAGAATGGACTGCCCCACCATCTGTCTGAGGGACATAAGACAGGTCCTCAGCTCCTTCTCCATAGGTCAAGGGTTTTAAGTCCTTCCTATTTCCAAGTTTGCACGTTTGTCAGAAAAGCTAAGAAGTTTGCTGAAGATGACCCACTGCAGAGCAGAGAAGCCTCTAAGCAGCAGACTAGAGCTATGAAGGGCAGCTGACATGAGGTGTTGGAATGGAACTAAGGTGAACAAGGTGAAATGAGAGGTGAGCCTTGAGACACAAGAGGTGCACCATACACAGCTTTATAAAGTTTAGGGATTGGAATTGCTGACTCTTCCAGTCATGACTCTCTTCTTATCTTGTTTTTCTTTTACAGTAGAGCTTCACTGTAGAAGAAAATGTCAAGTGGGATTTCCTAAAACTATCAACTTCTGCATCCAGCCAAGATGGTAAATAAGAAACTAAGTTACATCTCAGAGGAGCATGGCAGAGATCAGAGCCATCCTCAAAGATTAAAAGGCTACCCTGCTGGCTCAGTGGTAAAGAATGCATCTGCCAATGCAGGAGACACAGATTCAAACCTTAGGTCGGGAAGATCGCCTGGAGGAGGGCATGGCAACCCACTCCAGTATTCTTGCTTGGAGAATCCCATGGACAGAGGAACCTGGTGAGCTACAGTCCATAGGGTCGTAAAGAGTCCGACACAACTGAGCAAATAAACAACAACAACAAAGATTTAAAGGGTGCAAAGGTGGTGGTGCCCATTTAATTATTGTTCTGGAATGTATGAAAACCAGATGGTGGATGATCATGCATTATGTAAATATAACAAAGGAGTAGCCCAGTTGCAGCTGCTGGGCTGGATCTGGGACCTCTACTGAAGCACATTAATAGAGTCTCAAGTATGTAGTGTGTGGTTGATCTGGTGAGCATATTATTTTTCATATCAATCAAAAGAGGAACCTAAAGCAGTTTTCAACTGGCACAAAATGACAATAATATATATTCACATACTGTTCATGGGGTTCTCAAGGCAAGAATGCTGATGTGGTTTGTCTAGTCAAAGCTATGGTTTTTCTAGTAGTCATATATGGACGTGAGAGTTGGACCATAAAGAAGGCTGAGCACCAAAGAATTGATGCTTTTGAACTGTGGTGTTGGAGAATTCTCTTGAGTGTTCATTGGACAGCAAGGAGATCAAACCAGTCAATCTTAAATGAAATCAATCCTGAATGTTCATTGGAAGGATTGATGCTGAAGCTGAAGCTCCAGTACTTTAGCCACCTGATGCAAAGAGCAGACTCATTGGAAAAGACACTGACTCTGGGGAAAACTGAGGCCAGGAAGAGAAGCAGGCAACAGAGCGTGAGATGGTTGGATAGCATCATTGGCTCAATGAATGTAAGTTCGAGCAAACTCTGGGAGATAGTGAAGGACAGGGAAGCCTGGCATGCTGCAGTCCAAAGAGTCAGATATGACTGAGCAACTGAACAACAATATATTCTCAGGATTTCCCCAGGACTATGTTAATTCTCCCATTTTCTCTCACAGGGATCCATGCTATTTGGACGTTTCACAATTACTATTTTGAGGAAATGTTAACGAACAAGATGCGCCATGTACCCTAGATGCCTTGATGAGACATATCGAATCCAGAGGGTGAAAAGTCAGCCCTAGAAAATCCAGAGGCCTGCCAGGTTAGCAGACTATTTGTTTGCAGACTATTCCATACTGAGGTACACTCCTTCAGTCCATTTACAGGGTGACTTGGAAGGCTGCCAGCTTTGGAGTGGCGCCCAGAGCAAGAGAGGGGTTTGTAGCATGTCCAGTTTTCAGAAAAAGCAGCCTTGCAGCTTGGGATCCCATGCCTCAGCAGATCCCAAAAGATGTCATGTGAGTTCTTGGGCAAGTCCCAGTAGGAGGAGCACAATGCAGACCTCTAGGGTTCTCAAAGAGATGCTATGCCACTTGCTGCAGAGAATAGGAAGAGAAAAACAAATACCATGTATTAATGCCTACATGTGAGACTTGCAGGGCAGAAATAGAAATACAGGCATAGGCAATGCATGTGTAGACACGGTGAGGAGGACGGGTGGTGGGATGAATTGGGAAATTAGGACTGACTTTGGGCACTGTACATTGCAATGTATAAAAGAGATAGCTAGTGGGAAGAAGCACAAGGAACTCAGTCGGTGCTCTGTGATGACCTAGAGGGGTGGAATGGGGGCGGGGGGAGATGGGGAGGCGCTCCAAGAGGAAGGAGATACATGTAAACATATAGCTGATTCATGTTTTTGTAGAGCAGAAACTAACACAACATTGTAAAGGAACTATACCTAAAATTTTTTTAGAAATGCAGCTCCTGGCAGGCTACTGGGCCCTGATGTAGTCTAGCCTCTACCATGGGACATCAAGTGACTCTGTGTCCAGAATTGCTCATCATGAGCTGGATGCTCTCGGATCCCCAGGTCACAAGTTAGGCTGGCCTAGCAGCAACGCACTATTGTAAGTGAGAAGCAGTACCCTGGAGACTGTGCTTGAGCAAGTGCAGAAGCCAAAGAAACTTTGTGAAAGATGACCCCAGCCCCCAGAAAAGCTATTTAATCTCTCCTGACCTGAGTGTCCTTCTTTTTGAAACAAGGTGGATGATACTTTAACTAGGCTCTTGAGAGGCCTGTCAAGTACCATTATGCAGCCAGCCTTTGAACTGTACAAATGTACTGAGTAGAGGAGGTGAGAAGAGGCTGACATTCCGGTTGGGCTCAAATCCCTGGGCAGTATCTACCAAGCAGAGGTACCCATTTCTAATTTGCACAAGGCCCCCTGTGGGCTACTTCAGGCCTGTCTATTGTCAGGATTTAAATGAGATCACAGATGTAAGGCACCTATTAATAGTAAGTGGCAATAAATGGTAGTTGCTGCTGTATTCTGCTGTCTCCAAGTCCATCAGTTACTGAAAGCCTAAGTTAAAAGGGTGACGCTAGTGGTAAAGAATCTGCCTGCCGAAGCAGGAGACTCAGGAGATGCAGGTTTGATCCTTGGGTTGGGAAGACCCCCTGGAGGAGGAAATGGCAACCTACTCCGGTATTCTTGCCTGGAGAATCCCACGGACAGAAGAGCCTGGGGGGCTATAGTCCATAGGGTCACAAAGAGTCAGACATGACTGAAGCAACTTAGCATGCATGCATGCATGCTAGTTAAAAGTAGAAGTCAGCACTGAAGCCCTACATGACAAAAATGGTCACAGAGGAATGGCATGTCTCTGACAGAATCAGCTTCCCCCAGTGGACTCTATGGACCATGAGATGAGAATCTGCCTCACTTACTCCTGGATGCTCCTGGGACTTAGTAATACAATAAATGCTAACTGAATGATTGGGTAATTGAGAGAAAGGATAGTTTTACTTTTTGAAAAAAAAAATAAAATAACAGCATCTTTGAAAATATTTGCTTGGAGGTCTTCTTGAATATCTTTCCATATCTTGATTTCAGCTTGCCAGTTCTCAGAGTTTTCTGTAGTTTTGAGGCCACTTCTAGAATAAATCTAGGTCAATGTTCAGAATAACTTGCTTTAACTTTCTAGAATTTAGAGAGAGAATCCTCAATAAGGCAATCAAGCAACGACAGTCCCACAGAATCTCCAAGTTCAGCTCTTTGTCTTGGTTACTATGTAATCAAACTATATCTCTTGGCCCATTTATGTTACACTAATCAAGTTTAAAAAGACACCATGAAATTAAAAGATGCTTGCTCCTTGGAAGAAAAGCAATGACAAACCTAGACAGCATATTAAAAAGCAGAGACATTACTTTGCTGACAAAGATCCATCTAGTCAAAGCCATGGTTTTTCCAATAGTCATGTATGGATGTGAGAGTTGGACCATAAAGAAAGCTGAGCACCAAAGAATTGATGCTTTTGAACTGTGGTGTTGGAGAAGACTGAAGAACTGACTCATTGGAAAAGATCCTAATGCTGGGAAAGATTGAAGGCAGGAGGAGAAGGGGATGACAGAGGATAAGATGGTGGGATGGTATCACTGACTTGACGGACATGAGTTTGAGCAAGCTCCTGGAGTTGGTGATGGACAGAGAAGCCTGGCATGCAGAAGTCCATGGGGTCACAAAGAATCAGACACGACTGAGCGAATGAACTGGACTGAACTGATCAAGTTTAAGTCTGATTCAATTAAAGTTATCCAGCTGACCTTTGTTGTCACTTTTAGACTATGTAGAAAGAGTCTGATTACTTACATTAAGCTTTAATTACTGAACTGTGTGATTGGTTGATAAGATGAGAAATAAGTTTCTGATAGAACCTTCTCTGATCCTATCTAGACTCTTCTCCTTTGCTATTGTGCAGTGGAGAATCAAATCTCCTTGGTGGCTTAGATGGTAAAGAATTTGCCTTCAATGCAGGAGACCCAGGTTCAAAGCCTGGGTCAGGAAGATCCCCTGGAGAAGGGAATAGCTACTCATTCCAGTATTCTTGCCTGGAGAATCCCATGGGCAGAGGAGTCCAGTGGGCCATAGTCCATGGAGTTGCAAACAGGCAGACATGACTGAGCAACTAACACACTTCAGCGTCCAGCAAAAGACTGTTTTCAGTTCAGCAAATTTAATTTTCCTCTAGTTACCTCTGATAAAATATGATATGATGTGATGAGGTGCAATGTGATAAATTGTGATAAGCCTTACTCTTATTAGTCATTTATTCTGTGTGTGCTCCCTCTCTTTTGTTCCATTGCCTGGTTGAATTCCCCTGTTCCTCCTACCTCACCACTGACTGGGCTGATTCACTTGTCAGAATTGAATTTTACATGTTGCAGCAACAGTTTTAAACGTCTCTGAGGACTCCAGGCCCTGTGACAGTAAAAGCAAGAAGGAGCTTCACAAACTTCCCCATAGAAGGGCAACCTCATTGAGGATCAGAAGGGCCTTTGTTCTTCCTCAGAACAGTTAATCTCTCTTGCTAAATTTGCCTTCCACACTGTCCCAGAGACTTCTGAAGAGTTCTGTTCTTGGAGCGTTTCTCTAGTCGCTCCCAAGATGCTTTACTGTCACAGTAAGCCATGTCTTTTGCTTGTCTTAGTTGCCTGTTTAAAGGTTGCTTTTAAAATAGTCTTCTTTCAAATTAATCTTTATATTCACTAACTTGGATGGTAAACAAGCAGTATTATGCTGTCATTTCTCTATGAGAACAGAATTTCCTAGAATTAATTATATTAAATACAAGATAGCAACATATTGGGGCATTTTGAGAACCCATATCTGTAAATGCAATTTTAAAATCTTTTCTCTATAAGTAAATTTTATTAATGCTACTTACTTCCCAGAAAAATGGTAAAAGGAAGGAGGAAAAAAATTACATTCTGCATAATAATTGTGTTTTGGAAAGCCACATTTTAAAAATCACAAAAATTTGCAGAGAAGATGATACAGATTTCTTCAGGTAAGATTTACCATTTTTGGTCTTAGCAGAATAATTGATGCCTGGCATTCTATTCCTGATCTAAGAAGTTCTAGATTCCTTTCTTTTCAAAAATATTGGCTAAGACTCACTCCATTCCCAGAATCTTCTCAGTTCAGTTCAGTTCAGTTGCTCAGTCATGTCCGACCAAATTCTCTTTCTCAGATACCCCTATGCTCTTCAATTAACACCTCAAATCCCATTTCTCAGATAACCTAGGAAAATGACAGCAGGGCTAATCCTTGTGAGGGAATGGCTAAGAGCATGAATATTAATGCTAGACTAGCTCTACCACTTACTACCTGTGTAACATTGGGCAAGTTGACTAAGTTCTCTGTGCCTCTTTTTCCCATTTATAAAATGAGGATAGCTATATTATGTACCTCAAAGCATTATTAGGAGGAGTCAATGATTTTCTCTACTTAAAGTTTTCAGAATAGTAGGGAGTAAGAACTATATGAATGTTGTTAAATAGAATTTTATATAACAATGTCTAATCCTGACTTTTTCTGTCTAAAATCTTTTGATTATACAAGATAAACCAACATTAAACATTAATTATCCACAACATAAAAAAGTATTTTTATCCCATAAATCCACTGGAAGAAATTGTTAGTAATTTTTAATGTCTATTATATTATAAACATATCTAATAAGTATCTTTATCACTGGTTATAAACAAAATACATGACGATATCAAGATAATATATAATTTGTATATATATAATATATAATTTGTAAAATGAAGTACAAATTTATTTTCAATATGTTTAAGTGAAAAAAAGCAGGTTACATGAGAATAGTACATATATGATTCTATTTTTTTTCATTATTTATTTATTATCTTTTTATTTTTGGTTGCACTGGGACTTCATTGCTGTGAGCAGGGTCTACTCTTCACTGTGGCGTGTGGGTTTCTACTCTCAGTGGCTTCTCTTATTGCAGAGCACAGGCTCTAGGGGGCTTCAGTAGCTGTGGCACACAGGCTAAATTGCCCTATGGCACGTGGAATTTTCCCAGACCAGAGACTGAACTTCTGTCCCCTGCATTGGCAGGCTGATTCTTATTCACTGCACCACCAGGGAAGTCCTGATTCTATTTTTTTATTGAAACAATATGTACCAAATAACAGGTTAAAAAAAGCCTGAACAGACAGACACCAAAATGTTCATAGTGGTTATTTTTAGGTGATGAAATGATGAATGGCTTCTATTTTCTTTTTTTTTTTTCAAAGTCTGGATATTCTAAACTATCTTCAAGGCTATTAATTACTTTGGAATAAAATGTGTGTCTGTGAGTCGCTCAGTCATGTCCGACTCTTTGCAACCCCATAGATTGTAGCCCGCCAGCTCCTCTGCCCATGGAATTCTCCAGGCAAGAATACTGCAGTGGGTTGCCATTCCCTTCTCAAAAAAAAACTAAAAATTAATCATAAGAATATAGCTTAATTGTGGAAATTTATTTTCTCTCCATGGGAATCTCTAAAGAAAATGGCAAAATGCATTGAATTCCTCTAATTAGATACAATCACAACTTCCATAAACCTCAAATTTAGTAAGATTTCTTAAATCCATTGCCTTTAAATAACTTAAGACACTAAAAGGTATTTTAAACAATCTTGCACTTATTAACTTGGATATTTTAGTCATTTGTTCTCACTTTCTTCTTACATTGTACATGTGCTTAGTCAGTCAGTCATGTCTGATTCTTTGCCACCCCATGGACTGTAGCCCACCAGGCTCCTCTGTCCATGGGGATTCTCCAGGCAAGAATACTGGAGTGGGTTGCCATGCCCTCCTCCAGGGGATCTTCCCAACCCATGGATTGAACCCAGGTTTCCCACATTGCAGGCAATTCTCCACCATCTGAACCACCAAGCAAGCCCATGAATACCTATATTAGTTGTGGATAATTAATGTTTAATGTTGGTTTATTTTGTATAATCAAACTTCTAAAACAACTTATTACACTAAATTTGAGAACTGAAACATTTTCTGTGAATAAAATAATTTTAATTACTTCAATTTATAAAATAGCAGAAATAAAATGTTTTAAGGTACTAATTATGAGACAAGATAGATGACTACTTAATTGAATACATTTTCCAAAAATCAGAGAGAAAAATGAAATATAGCATCTTATGGAACAGAATAGAGAGCCCAGAAATAAGCCCACACACCTACAGCCAATTAATCCTTGACAAAGGAGGCAAGAATACACAATGGAGAAAAGACAGTCTCCTTAGCAAGTGGTTTTGGGAAAGTTGGACAGTGGCATGTAAATCAATGAAGTTAGAACACACCTTTACACTATACACAAAAATTAGAATGGCTTAAAGACCTAAACATAATACATGACATCATAAAACTCCTGGAAGAAATCATAGGCAAAACATTCTCTGATATAAATTGTACTAGTGTTTTCTTAGGTCGGTCTCCCAAGGCAATAGAAATAAAACAATAATAAACAAATGAGATATAACCAAACTTACAAGTTTTTGCACCACAAAGGAAACTATAAACAAAACAAAAAGATTACCTACAGAATGGGAGAAAATACCTGCAAGTGATGCAAACAACAAGGGCTTAATTTCCAGAATATACAAACAGCTCATGCAACTCAAAAACAACAAAAAAAGCCAGTCAGAAAGTGAGCTGCTGCTGCTGCTGCTAAGTCGCTGCAGTCGTACCCGACTCTGTGCGACCCCATAGACGGCAGCCCACCAGGCTCCCCCGTCCCTGGGATTCTCCAGGCAAGAACACTGGAGTGGGTTGCCATTTCCTTCTCCAATGCATGAAAGTGAAGTTGCTCAGTCGTGTCTGACTCTTTAGCGACCCCATGCACTGCAGCCCACCACATACATATAATTCAGTATATCTCTTCAGAATATTCATAAGGTAATTAAGTAAGAAACAAACAAAAAAATGTTTCCCTCAGCTATAATCAATGATCCATTTCCATGATCTTTTGTCAAATAGTAGATTATATAAACATTTATTGAGTCACTGCTGTCTGCTTCTCATAAAAATGGCACAATTCCTTTGTTTCCATATAAGCAATATTGCCACCAGGTTCCATTATTTTACTTTAATTATCTCTTATCCTTATTTTAAATTCTAGTGGATTTTTCCTTTACTTCATAGATTGTATCTGTCTGCTATCAACTCAGCATTTCCATCTATAGAAATCACTAGGAATCCTGATTTTATAATCTGTCATTTGAGCTAAACCTCCTACTTTTGCGTCCTCAACATATTTGAAAATAATTTCTTCTAAGCCTTCATTTAAATTGTTCATTAAAAATGTCAAACCATTTGTAGAATAAGATAAAGCTGGCTAAAAAACAACAACAACAACAACAAGGAACTTCCCTGGCAATCCAATGGTTAAGAAGACTCCTTACTTCTAAAGCAAGGGGTGCAGGTTCAGCCCCTGACTGGAGAACTAAGATCCCACATGACACACAGCGCAGTTGAAAAATAAATTTAAAAAGACAGACATAGAGAGAGAGGACAAGAACAAAGTAGCTCACGACACAATTCCCGTGTAAAGACAACTGGAGAACAATAAGAAAGTGCACCGTGGATGCACAGCCGGAAGTCCAGTTTAAAACAAGGAGAGGAACTGAATGTACACTGTGTTCCAGAAACAGTACCCACCCTGAGAAAAAGTGTTAGAATGAGGAACTGAATTCAAACAAATCTGCACAAATCTTTTGATATTACACGAGGGAGGGTTATATACCTATATGATTGCAAAAATTTGCATGCTTATGCCATGTAAGTTTGCCTGGAATGTTACAATAAAAATATATGCTTTTCATAACCAATTAGAGGATGGAAGGAAGATTTGATTGCTGAGGTTTCAGTCAGCAGCATGTGGACTAGTCTACATGGCACCTGTGTGCAAATTAGAAAAAAAAGGACTCTTCCTCAGGCTGCCAGAGCTCCGCACAAGGGCTTAGCAAGAACAGCAGAGGTTGGACTTTCGCCCTCACTG
Source organism: Oryx dammah (assembly GCF_014754425.2). Taxonomy (NCBI): domain Eukaryota; kingdom Metazoa; phylum Chordata; class Mammalia; order Artiodactyla; family Bovidae; genus Oryx; species Oryx dammah. The sequence goes on along the minus strand of NW_024070213.1, from coordinate 36,007,838 downwards.
ACCCCCTTGCCAGGAGTCCATGTGCATGGACACAGAGGAGTTTGCTGCGACTCTACAAACCACATTTCTGCTTTGCCAGCGGCTCCTTGTTAGGCTCTGACAATACCGGGCGCTAGAGAAGGCAATGGCACCCCACTCCAGTACCCTTCCCTGGAAAATCCTATGGATGGAGGAGCCTGGCAGGCTGCAAGTCCATGGGGTCGCTAAGAGTCGGATACGACTGAGCGACTTCACTTTCGCTTTTCACTTTCATGCATTGGAGAAGGAAATGGCAACCCACTCCAGTGTTCTTGCCTGGAGAATCCCAGGGACGGGGGAGCCTGGTGGGCTGCCATCTATGGGGTCGCACAGAGTCGGACACGACTGAAGTGACTTAGCAGCAGCAGCAGCAGAGGGAGCTGGAAGGGCTGGAGGAGGAAGCAGGGCCTTGTTCCTGCCCGTGGCCCTCCAGCTGGCTATGGTTATTGCCAGCAGCACTCCATTAACTCTTACTCCCTGCAGCAGCAGGTAGATCCAGTATGCAGTTTTCTCAACTTGCAGGACAAGTTGCCTCGCGTCCCCTCAAGGACACTAGGCAGCCGACTCTTCCTCAGAGTTGGGTCCCAGCTCAGGGGGGCTCCTCCTCCAACCCAGAGATGCCAGTGCAGCCTGAGAAGCACCCTCTTCCTCAGATGGCTGAATTTCAGCTCCTCAGGGCCCCTTCTCTAAGTTTCTCCGTTTTAATAATCATTCCAATCTCTTGTCAACCGTTTCCTCGATCCTGAAGGTAATTAACAGTTTCCTATAGTTGCTACGTGGGCAGTACATTCGATTTCTCTTTATACCTTTATGGTTACCAACTTGACAATCTTATACCTAATTGACAGTTCATTATATTAAATTCTTTTTGTCAAATAACTGTGCAGTTCCTGTCTCTTGACTAGACTCTGACTGGTGCAAAGAGGAAGACGCAGTGGAACAATAAAGGGTACAATCTGCATATGTGGTCTTTTTCAGACATTACTTGAACTGCCCTAACAGCCAGATTACTCAAAAAGGGGAAACTTTCCATCAGCCTCTTGAGCTGGGGATTATTGCCAGAATCAAAAAACTAGCTGGCTTAGTTGGCAAACTCTCCTTAGAGAATCCTGGTTGAGGAGTGATAAACCCAGCTTACATCTTTCCAAAGAGGTTGTATTAATCACAAACAAGTTATGCTACAATAACAAACAACTCTCCAATTAGCAATGGCTTAGAACAGCAGTCCCTAACCTTTTTGGCACCAAGAACAGTTTCGTGGAAGATACTTTTCCACCAACCTGGGAGAAGGTTGGGGAGGGATGGTTTCCAGATGATTCAAGTGTGTTACATTTATTGTGCACTTTATTTCTGTTATTATTACATCAGCTCCACCTCAGATCATCAGGCATTAGATCCCAGTCATTGGGGACCCCTGGCTTAGAACATTTACCTATCTTGACGGTTTCCTGGTGGCCAAGGATCTGCTGCAGCTCTGCCCCATGGTTCTGCTCCAACTATCTCCTTCATTTCAGGGCTTGGGCCAAAGATGATGCCCCTCCTTGTCTCTTAGCAGAGGGAAGAGAGTAGGAATGGAAACAGGCAATGGCTGCTATGCCTATTAATAGTCAAAGCTAATAAGGTAGTCAAAGCCATTATCAATAGGGCAGGTTGGATAAATGATTAACAGAATCTTCCCTTGCTGTGTAAGAATTCGACCTTCAGTTAATGCTCTAACTCTGTTCCTCTGGACCCAGAGGAGAGTAATGTGTTAACAGTGTTCTTCAACAACAATGCTCGTAGTAAATATGATCTCAGATTGGAAACTGCATCTGTCCTGAGAGGAACTGGACTTCCATGGTGGCTCAGTTGGTAAAGAATCCTCCTGCAATGCAAAAGATCCAAGTTCAATTCCTGGGTCAGAAGGATCCCCTGGAGAAGGAAATGGCAACCCACTCCAGGATGCTTACCTGGGAAATTCCATGGATGCCAGTCCATGGAGTTGCAAGAGTCAGACACGACTTAGAGACCAAACCAACCAATCAACAACTGGGAGGAACTATAAATGCACAATAGATCCCTGATGGGGGCTGTGTAGATTTAGCTCCCCTGAGTGTGGTGACAGTTTTCACTGAGCCTGTCCTTGTGGGGATGCTAGAAGCTACGCTTCTGAAGTTTTAAAGGAGATACTGGCTCCTGTGGGGTGTGAGTGGATTCTGCACCAGGCCGGGTATGTCACATCTTGCACTTGAGCTGTCCCCCGGAAGCTGTGTGATTTGATGACCCATAGAAGAGTAACACTTGATGCTTCACCGCTGGCAAATTGTGGTTCCTGTCCTATGTGCTTCTGCTGAATCTGATGCCAAAGTAATCGATGGTAGTTTTGTGCATCTGAATATTGAGTTGAATCTAAGAATACGTCATGGTGGAAATGTAGGTGGAAAATGTATCAATACAGTCTCCCATGGGGAAGCACTACAAGGCTGTAGGCTCTTCTTATAGGGAGAGGAGCAAATAATTAGGTGCGGTAATAAATTCTCCTGGTGGCTCGGACGGTAAAGAATCCGCCTGCAATAAGTTGGACATGACTGAATGACTGATCACACACAAGAAACTCTCCAAGGGAGATTCTCCTACAGGACCGTGGTACCTTTCAGCAAACAATAGATTGAGAACTACTGATCAATAGAGGCAAAATGGAAAAAGTAATGGGTTTGTGATCTCGAAGATCTCTGAAGCCTGCCTCTCCTGCTTACTGCTTATAACTTGAGTGATTGAGCATCGGAATCCTCACCTATGACTATATTATCATTCTGGCCTTGTTACTAAAGAGAAAAAAGTTGAAACAAGCAGGAAAAAAGTGGAATTATTTGTCCATGTGATTGGAAGGGGCTGGGATGCAGTCATAATCTAATGAACTTAAGTTTCTAGGACTCACTTTGTCCCCATCTCCAGTTTTTCTCTCTTCATGCTAACCTACCTCAGGGAGGATTTTTTGTTTCACATGACAGAGCTATTGGCAGTTCTTGATCACAGTCTTACAATGAGCATATAAAAGTCTTTTTAAATTTATGGTTTCATTTTACTATGTGGCTGGATTCTCTCATTACCACACCGGTCTTAACTAGACTGTCTATATTTAGGCAGATTGTTCTGCTGTTTGCAAACTGGAGGCAATCCTTCCTGCTAGAGAACCTGGAGCAAGCTGATTATCATAAAGTACTATGAATGGTCAGGACCATGGAGATCATCTAGTCCATGCGCTCTGTGTTCATTTAACCTTTGTCTAACCTGTCTTCATATAACTTTGAGACATTACTTTGCCAACTAAGGTCAGGCTAGTCAAGGCTATGGTTTTTCCAGTAGTCATGTATGGATGTGAGAGTTGGACTGTGAAGAAGGCTGAACGCTGAAGAATTGATGCTTCTGAACTGTGGTGTTGGAGAAGACTCTTGAGAGTCCCTTGGACTGCAAGGAGATCCAACCAGTCCATTCTGAAGGAGATCAACCCTGGGATTTCTTTGGAAGGAATGATGTTGAAGCTGAAACTCCAGTACTTTGGCCACCTCATGCAAAGAGTTGACTCATTGGAAAAGACTCTGATGCTGGGAGGGATTGGGGGCAGGAGAAGAAGGGGACGACAGAGGATGAGATGGCTGGATGGCATCACTGACTCGATGGACGCGAGTCTGAGTGAACTCTGGGAGTTGGTGATGGACAGGGAGTCCTGGCGTGCTGCGATTCATGGGGTCGCAAAGAGTCAGACACGACTGAGCGACTGAACTGAACTGAACTGAACTTTCCCTGGTGGCTCAGAGGGAAAACAATTTGCCTGTAATGCAGGAGATCCAGGTTCGAGCCCTGGGTCTGAAAGATCCCCTGGAGAAGGGAATGGCAATCCACTTCAGTATTCCTGCCTGGAAAATCCCATGGACAGAGGAGCCTGGAAGGCTACAGTCCATGGGATAGCAAAGAGTTGGACACAATTGAGCGACTAACATTAACCGTCTAGCATCCTCCCCAAGATGCTGGTTTACCCGTCTCTTGTTCTTGTTCAGATAATGCCTTAAAAATCTTTCCATTTTTATTAAGAATTTTCACAAACTTACTCTTATTCTGGACTTTAATCTTTGCAGCCGTCCTATTGTCTTCTTATGGTTCTCCTACTTTTTCTCCTTTGGAATTTTTACATTTATGCAATGAGATAATATTTTAGAATGTTCTCCTTTTTTCCCTATTACATATGGTATTTCTTTGAATTTTTGCAAATCTGCTTTGCTAAATCTATCCATTCCATTGGAATGTAACTGTTGTTTAGTCACTAAGTCATGTCTGACTCTTTTTCATCCCCATGGACTATAGCCCGCCAGGCTCCTCTGTCCATGGGACTTCCCAGGCAATCATCCTGGAGTGGGCTGCCATTTCCTTCTTCACGGGATCTTCCTGACCCAAGGATCGAACCTGCATCTCCTGCTTTGGGAGGCAGATTTTATTTCTTAGTAATTTCCCTGATATAATCTGTCTTTTCTTTCTTATTGGTAGGAAAAAATTTAGAATGTTGAGTTTCCCTTTGATTTTCTCTACTTTCTAAGAATGTTTCAGTTAGAGTTCTTGCAAACAAAGAAAATAAATCTAATTTGTCCAAGGAGAAAAATAATTTTGGGAGGGGTTGAAAGTTACACAATAGGCAAGAAGACCAAATAAACAGACTCAGGCAGGAACATACATGGACAAAGTGCAGCTAAGACCCTGCCAATAGAGCCGTCTGTGTAGGGTGCCCTATTGGCACTGGCCCTGCTGGAGAGACACAGCTGTGCTGCTGGCATCTGCTCCCTCTGGACACTTAGGCTAAAGCTTCTGAACTCACTGTGTCTCTGTAGATACAGTAAAACTTGTTCAGTCATGTCCGACTATTTACAACCCCATGGACTGTAGCCCACCAGGCTTCTCTGTCCTGAATTAGCAGAATTAGCTATTAACTTGGACAGCCAGGAGACCAAACCAGTCAATTCTAAATGAAATCAGTCCTGAATATTCACGGAAAGCACTGATGCTGAAGTTGAAGCTCCAATACTTTGGCCACCTGGTACAAAGAGCCGACTTGCTGGAAAAAAACCCTGACGCTGGGAACCATGGAGGGCAGGAGGAGAAGGGGCCCATAGAGGATGAGATGGTTGGATGGGATCGTGGACACAACGGGCATGACTCTGAGCAAACTCCAGGAGATAGTGAAGGACAGGCAAGCCTGGTGTGCTGCAGTCCATGGGTTTGCAAAGAGTCAGACATGACTGAGCAACTTCAACAACTATTAACTAACCAGAAAGACTGTCCTTCCCTCCAGTTCCCATATCAATCAGAGCTCTTCATTTTTTCTTTCTCCCCTTGCGATTCTCTCAAAGCTGTCCATGTATTGGACTACCAAAACAATAAGCGATCATTACAAAAATATCCAAGAAATGCAAGGGTTTATCAGTGTCATTCCTTAAACATAATTAGTTTTCAGGGTGTTGGTATATTTGAATTCCTACATTACCACTCTACTCTGTCCTCTGTAGTTTTCATAATTCATGAGGAAAACATCTTTTATATAATTTATTATCCTATGGCCTCATTATAATCTAAAGAAAATAGCATTGTTATTTGGCCCTGTTTTTATCCTAGTCTGAGGTCTTATGAAATGTTAAAACTGTATTTGGTGGGGAGAAAATTACCAAATAAAATTGAGAAGCACTACAAACTCAAAGTGTAGAAGCACTACAAACTCCCTTTTGAAAAATTTCAAACACAATAGCATATTAAAGGTTTGGAGAAATCATGAAGTAAAAAAAAAATTGAAGGTTAATTAAAATTAATGGATTTTAATTTAAAATTAATTAAAATTAAATGAATTTAATTTTAAGTCAATTTTTATCATTCTTACTAGAGTATTGTTCTAGTTACTTGACTGTTGGGCCTTCAACTTCATACTATTCTCCTTCCTGCCTCTCAGGGGCTAGAAGCCTGAAAACCACATCTCCCAGACTCTCCCATCTGCTGGATCTGATTAGGTTCTGGCACAGAAAGTCCTGGCAAGAGGTTAGAAAGCAGGGGGAGCCAAGGAGCCCTGATTTTCCTCCTTCTGCTCTGGCTGCAGCAGCCGGCCAGCTGGCCACGGCAGGCCATCACAGGCCACACAGGCTGTAATGGTGGCATGGTCATAGCAACAGCGCCAGAGCAGTAGCAGCCCCAGCAGCAGCAAGTCTACGAGCAAAAGCCAGAATGCTGGTTTCCAGAATCCTGAACCATCATTTGGACTGCTGGCTTCACATGAAGTAGCAGCTGTGGTGGTCCCAGCAGCGGTGCGGCAGTGATGCTCTCAAAGCCTCAATGGCACAGCACTCACAGGATTCAGGAAGCATCCTCTCCCCTTTCGCTCCTCCTGCCATGCAAGTTGACAGCTTCCTGGACTTACTGATATCTGGGGAGCATCCTTTCACCTCTTTGCACCTTCAGCCCTTCTAACACTTTTGCAGACAATCTCTATATTAGGCTAAAGGCTGAGTTGTTTGTTTCCACTGTTCTGGTTAGACACGGAAAGATACAAACATAGTATTTCCCTCCCAGCAAACATAAGATCTTTTATAACTACAGTATTCTGCCTGATATTCCAATACTTTGGCCACCTGATGCCAAGAGCCGACTCATTGGAAAAGACCTTGATGCTGGGAAAGATTGAAGGCAGGAGGAGAAGGGGATGACAAAGAATGAGATGGTTGGATGGTATCACCAATTCAATGGACATGAGTTTGAACAAGCTCCAGGAGATGGTGAAGAACAGGGGAGCCTGGCGTGCTGCAGTCCATGGCGTTGTAAAGAACTGGACGCTACTGAGCGACTGAACAATGAACAACAACATTCTGCATGACATGGTTTAGGAAAGGCAAACAGCCCAAATCATCTCTACCTTTCTTCTGTTTTCTAGTTGATTTTTCTATAAATAGGTACTTTGACTATTTACAATGAGTGAGAAAAAATGGAGTTACAGTAAGATCTATTTTTTTTAGTGTGAATCATCATGTGTGCTTAAAGTTTAGATTTATAAATAGGGATACCAAATTCCAAGTCCTTGGTGAAGTTTACTAAGAGAAACTAACATTTCACGGATGAGCCAAATGCTCCTAAGTATAAAAGTTTTGGTTCTCAAATATCTGAAGGAAAACCATACACATTTCAGCACTGTAATAAGAGTCAACAAGCTGGAACCAGTTTTGCCCTTTTAAGCACTTCAAAGGAAAGGTGTACCTCAGCCACTCCTATTCTTTTTTTCTAGAAGGTAAATAAAAGTGACTAAAGCAATTGGTAATCCCAAGACTGTATTTTTCTTATGTGGACAAAAAAGACCTCATAAGGATTTTGAGTTTCGTTATTCATAATGAGCTCCTCCTTTTCTTCTTATAACATGCCAAGCTTGTTCCCAGTGCCTGAGCCCTGGCTCCTTGCTCAGTTGGTTGTTTTTAATGATCAAAGACTCAGCTCACATTGCCACCCCCACAGATAGGTCTTCCCAGACAACTAACTGCACCTGACTTCCCCACCACACCCCAGCATCTCTCCCATCAGCCTGTATCCACCACTCTGTTTTATTGTCTTCTTAGCTCCTACTTACACTATCAGAAATGACCGTTCTGATGTATTTGCTTATTTGTTAATTGCTCCTCTCCTCACTCCAGTATGTGATCTCTTTAAAAGTAAAGACCTGGTCTGGCTCACTCATTGCCTATCCCAGAGCAGTCCCTGCACACATTGGGGGTGTTACAAATATTTGCATCATGAATGAAAAAGTAGCTGACCTCCCCTATTATACTCAGCTGTTTAGGCCACTCTACTGGACTCTCTTCCGTGCTAAGACAGTCCCTTCTCTCCAGAATTTTGAGAAACTACCACATCCAGTGTGACCCATCTCCAGAATTTTGAGAAACTACCACATCCAGTGTGACCCAATTGTCCTAAATATAAAGTTTGGGTCCATAAACAGCTACTGATAGAGATGGGTCTTGGTACCATGTGAAAGTAATAAAACAATATATTTTTTGTTGTTTATTTGCTAAGTCATGTCTGACTTGTGGATGCCACGGTCCATGGGGTCACAGAAGAGTCAGATATGGCTTAGTGACTAAACCACCACCACCATGGACTGTAGCCCACCAGCCTCCTCTATCCATGGGATTTCCCAGGCAAGAATATTGGAGTGGGTTGCCATTTCCTACTTCTGGAGATCTCCCCATCCCAGGGATCGAACTCACAGCTCCTACACTGGCAGGTGGATTCTTTACCTCTGAGATACCAGGGAAGCTCCAAAACAATAGTAAACAGAAAATTAAATAAATCCAATAATGTATGTTTGTTCACAAAGGTTCAAAGTTCAAGTTTATATGCTTATCTAGATTCCATAAATTCTCTGAATTTATTAAATGAGGTATAAGATTATGTAAGAGTTCAAGCTTTTATGAGCCTTGTTCCTATACTTACAAGATTCAGGATGGAGTATTAGGAAGTGCCCTGAGTTTGGAATCAGAGGGCCATGGGCTCTGGGTCAGTGGACAGTTAACTGCTGACCCTCAGTATTTCCTCAGAAATAGTGATTTCTACCTCACAGTAATCACAGAGCTGTGGGAGGTTAAAGAAATAAAAGAAAACCAACTATAAATAATGTTTACTGGTTACTTCATATCAGACCAAATACATGTATTATTCATATCAACAACATAATCCTATGAGGTTGGTCATTATATTTCTTATTTTAGGGATTCAATATCTGAGTGGTAATGTCACTTAACCAAGGTCACGTGACTTGTAAGTGGTATGGCCAGGGCTCAAACCTGGAGCCTATATACTAAACTGTTACATCTTATGGCTTCTACAAAGAAAAGAGTTGTTCAATGCTGATCTATCAATAATCTTTCAAGAAGTTCTTGCAACAGTAATCGGGAGACTGCAGAGTAAGATCCTATTTTCCTAAGCTCAGCTTACATCTACTGACCCTGAAGCCAACGCTTCTGGTATTCTCAGTAGCTGCATCTAATTTCTAGCAAAATCAAGGGAGTAAACTTCGATTCGGAGTCACCATATAAGTCCTGGATTCTGCATACTGTGCTTTATTGGCAACTATTCCTTTGATTTAGCAAAACCAAAAAAAAAAAAAAAAAAAAAGGCTGACATTGAACTCACATCTCAAATCTGAAAAAGCCTCTCTGAATTCCTATGTATCAACCATTGTTAGAAAGAACAAGTATAAATCAAGGGAATTAAGTTTAATCCCCGTAATAAATAAAGAGAGCCCCAACCAGGGTTAGGGGGAAATCCATTCCAGCAGCACTCTCAGGAAAGATAGAGATTTACTGTACTGTTTGGTGTTATTTGCTGAAGCATTTAGAATAAGCCACTGTCTGAGAGAGTAGACTACGTCAGGAAGGAGCTTAACTCTTCCAAAATTAAACTGCGATTCAATCGCTTATTGGATTTTTTTTTTCTCCAAAAGCACCTGTGTTTAATAAGTAATTTTTTCACTGTGGGTTGAGAAAAATAATTTTAAGATCATAGTATGACCCTGGTGTCTAAGGATTTTCTTAAATTTTAGTTCTCGCAGAAGAGTGTACTTTAAGTAGAGTCTTCCAACTTTAGCCAATCTTGGGTCTGAGAAATAAAAAAGATTAATATAAACAGTCTAGAATTAACTGACAAGAAAATGCTTCATTGTCAGGCTCATCAGGGTTATGTGACTTACGCTGTACCTCCAGAGCGTCAGAATTCTTCTTGCCATAATAAAACAATTAAAATAAAATACCAAGCTATAACAGGGGACGGAGAAGGCAATGGCACCCCACTCCAGTACTCTTGCCTGGAAAATCCCACGGACGGAGGAGCCTGGAAGGCTGCAGTCCACGGGGGCGCTGAGGGTTGGGCACAACTGAGCGACTTCACTTTGACTTTTCACTTTCCTGCATTGGAGAAGGAAATGGCAACCCACTCCAGTGTTCTTGCCTGGGGAATCCCAGGGACAGGGGAGCCTGGTGGGCTGCCCTCTATGGGGTCGCACAGAGTCGGACACGACTGAAGTGACAGCAGCATACCAAGGGAAAGAGTAAGAAGAAAAAATGTAACCACTGATGGTTACATCTGCCACCTCACTTCTCTCTCCTAGACCCTTAAGCAATCTTAGAAATGTAAAAGTATTGTCTTATTTTTCTTTTGAGGCAGCAGTTCTCAAACTTTAGTCTCAAGACCATTTTACACTCTTAAAAATTATCAAGAACTCTGAAGAATTTGGGGTTGGATGATATCTAATAAATGGGAAATTGTTAACATTCAGGCATACCTCAGGGATATTGTACCTCAGAGATATTGTGGATTCTGTTCCATCTAAAACTAATCTCACAATAAATCAAGTCACGTGAATATTTTGGCTTCCCACTGCATATAAAAGTTATGCTTACACTATGTTGTAGTCGCATTTTGTCTAAACTATGTACACACCTTCATTTAAAACTATGCTATTGCTAAAAAATGCTAACCATCATGTGAGCCTTCAGTGAGTCATAATCTTTTTGCTAGTGGAGGTTTTTTCGCCAATGTTGATGGTTGCTGACTGATCAGGGCAGTGTTTGCTGAAGGTTGGGGTGGCTATGGCAATTTCTTAAAACAAGGCAATGAAGTTTTCTTTCACAAATACTTCCCTGTAGCATGCGATGCTACTGAGATGACCTAATAATTAAGTGTAAGGGTTGCTTTATTATCACATAGGCGTTATGATCCCAAATTTTTTATTGGACACCCCATCCAAACAAATGTTGAGCTGATATTCCTGATATATTCCTGATATATGAATATATTTTATAAACTATTTTATTTTTTATAAACTATATACATAATACTGTGCTAATATATTTCAGTTGTCATACTTTTAAAGACAGAAATTTTGAAAGGATTTAAAACTATTCTTAGGACTTCCCTGGTGGTCCATTGGTTAAGAATCTGTTTTGCAATGCAGGGGACACAGGTTCGATCCCTGGTCAGGGAATTAAGATCCCACATGCTGTGAAAGAACTAAGAGCAATGAAGATCTGTCATGCCAAAACTCAGACTGACACAGCCAAATAAATATTTTTAAAACAAATTTATAATTACTCTTTAATATTTTTATTTTATGAAAACATAAAACTTTTCTTGGACTTCACCAAAGAAATTTTAGTGAGAGAAATGTAATTGAGTAGCTTTGTTTCTATAATATTTGGTTTGGGACTGTGGGATAAAGTGATATGAAATTCTGGTTTCAGGTTTAGTTTATTCTAATGTTTGGTAGTAATGGCTCTGACAGCTAAAAAAGATCTTGCAAAAAATTATGGATTCAAACTTAAAGGTAGCTGCATTTACTAAATCAGTTCATCCACCTATTATAAAAGGTTTTTTTTTTAGCATTTAAGTAGTAAATTTCCACCTTCCCAGATGTCAATACATTGTTCTTGCAAAGACTAAAACTTTTTCTATTTCTATATTTTAAATAAATTCTTTCAAAACTAACGTTTGGGAAAATTTTAAAATAGATCAGATAGTTTTATTTTAGAGATACTGTAAGTGTTTAGATAGGAGAGTTTTTATAGATGATGAAAATCATTTTTGGCCAAAAACACCACATAATGACCAGGTCTACTGTCCAGAGAACTACATTTAACATCCTGTGATAAACTGTAAGGAAAAGAATTTAAAAAGAAAAAAAGAACGTATATATGTGTATGACTGAATCACTTTGCTATACAGCAGTAATGAACACAACATTGTAAATCAGCTATGCGTGTCTGCTAAGTCACTTCAGTCATATCCAACTCTTTGCCACCCTATGGACTGTAACCTGCCAGCTCCTCTCTCCATGAGATTCATCAGGCAAGAATACTGGAGTGGGTTGCCATGCCCTCCTCCAGGGAATCTTCCTGACCCCAGGGATCAAACCTGGGTCAATCTTCAACAAAAAATAAAAACAAAACAGGAGAATGTGTCCAGGAGAATGATGCTAGACTACTGTGCCCGTACAGTCATTTACCCTCCATAATAACCCCATGAGGTAATTAGTAATATTATTGTTATTTTTCAGCTCTGCGTGGACATAGGTAACCTGCCCAAGGTCGTACAACTAATAAGTGACAGTGCAAGCCAGGTGGTGTGTGCACCTATACTATTAATCACTTTTTACTTTGTCTCTCCTGCCTTCAGCCAGGAAGTAGCAAGTCTCTGCTGTGTGACCTGTCCAATGAACGTGGACATAAAAGATAATTCACCATCCAGAAGAAGTGCTCGAGGAACGTCCTCTGTGGTCATCACTAGGACTTAACAACTTCTCGATGTCCCTCTCCTTTTCAGACAAGAGTAGACATTTGGTCATTGTGGTCAATTTTCAGTCCCTAAGTCGTGTCTGACCCTGCAACTCCATGAACCTCAGCAAACCAGGCTTCCCTGTCCCTCACAATCTCTCGGAGCTTGCTAAAACTCATGTCCATTGAGTCAGTGATGCCATCCAACCATCTCATCCTCTGCCGTACTCTTCTCCTTCTGCCCTCAATCTTTCCCAGCATCAGGGTCTTTTCCAATGAGTCAACTCTTCGCATCAGGTGGCCAAAGTATTAGAACTTCAGCTTCAGCATCAATCCTTCCAATGAATATTCAGGGTTGATTTGCTTTACAATTGGTTGGATCTCCTTGCCATCCAAGGGACTCTCAAGATCTCCTCCAGCACCACAATTCAAAAGTATCAATTCTTCGTTGCACAGTCTTCTTTATGGTCCAGTTCTCCACATCTGTACATGACTACTGGAAAAACCATAGATTTGACCATAAAACCTTTGTTGGCAAAGTGATGTTGTCTCTGCTTTTTAATATGCTATCCTGGTCATAGATTCAAGTTGCTGGCTCCATCAGGACTCTAGTTCAAATCAGAATCACAACACTAGCTTTGAGTGGATTCCAGGGGACTTGTGACGTCTGCTACCAAGCCCTCAGGTTTCCCTTCTAGGACATATCAGCGTCCCAAATAGAACCAAAGTTCAGGGTCAGACTGCCCTCTTGTGGTAAAAGATTGTTGCCTGTTTGGTCTCAGAAGACTCAATCTGCATCCTTAAGGCATCAGTGCCTTAAGGGAGTTTCTTTCCCTCCATCAAAGGCCTTTCTCAGGCAACCAGAAGAAAAAAAAAAAAAAAAATGCAACCCTCCATAGGCAGGAGCAAGGATGAAGAGATAGGACACGGAGGCAGGCAGTTCATCTTTCTAAATTCCACTTAGTGTTGAACTTTTGAGGCGTTCAGGAGACAGAGTGAGAGTTAGTCTTGTGGAAACACATCAAAATGCCTTTTCCAACAATATCTGCAGTGGCTAATAGCAAGCCAGTTCTGCTGAATGGTTCTATGAAGACCTACAAAACCTTCTAGAACTTACACCCCCAAAAAATGTCCTCTTCATTATAGCGGACTAGAAAGCAAAAGTAGGAAGTCAAAACACACGTGGAGTAACAGGCAAATTTGGCCTTGAGTACAAAACAAAACAGGTCAAAGGCTAACAAGAGTTTTGCTAAGAGAACACACTGGTCATAGCAAACACCTTCTTCCAACAACACAAGAGAAGACTCTACACATGGACATCACCAGATGGTCAGTACCAAAGTCAGACTGATTATATTTTTTGCAGCCAAAAAGGGAGAAGCTCTATACAGTCAGCAAAAACAAGACCAGGAGCTGACTGTGGCTCAGATCAAGAACTCCTTATTGCCAAATTCAGACTTAAATTGAAGAAAGTAGGGAAAACCACTAGACCATTCAGGTATGACGTAAAGCAAATCCCTTATGATTATACAGTGGAAGTGACAAATAGATTTAAGGGACTAGATCTGATAGAGTGCCTGATGAACTATGGACAGAGGTTCATGACATTGTACAGGAGGCGGTGATCAAGACCAGCCCCAAGAAAAACTAATGCAAAAAGGCAAAATGGTTGTCTGAGGAGGCCTTATAAATAGCTGAGAACAGAAGAGAAGCTAAAGGCAGAGGAGAAAAGGAAAGATAGACCCATCTGAATGCAGGGTTCCGAAGAATAGCAAGGAGAGACAAGAAAGTCTTCCTCAGTGATCAATGCAAAGAAATAGAGGAAAACAACAGAATGGGAAAGACTAGAGATCTCTTCGAAAATTAGAGATACCAAGGGAACATTTTATGCAAAGATGGGCTCGATAAAGGACAGAAATGGTATGGACCTAACAGAAGCAGAAGATATTAAGAAGAGGTAGCAAGAATACACAGAAGAACTATACAAAAAAATATCTTCATGACCCAGATAACCATGATGGTATGATCACTTACCTAGAGCCAGACATCCTGGAATGCAAAGTCAAGTGGGCCTTAGGAAGCATCACTACAAAGCTCGTGGAAGTGATGGAATTCCAGTTGAGCTACTTCAAATCCTAAAATATGATGATGTGAAAGTGCTGCACTCAATATGCCAGCAAATCTGGAAAACTCAGCAGTGGCCACAGGACTGGAAAAGATCAGTTTTCATTCCAATCCCAAAGAAAGGTAATGCCAAAAAATGCTCAAACTATTGCACAATTGCACTCATCTCACATGCTAGCAAAGTAATGCACAAAATTCTCCAAGAGAGGCTTCAATAGTACATGAACAGTGAAATTCCAGATGTTCAAGCTGGATTTAGAAAAGGCAGAGGAACCAGAGATCAAATTGCCAACATCTGCTGGATCATAGAAAAAGTAAGAGAGTTCCATAAAAAAATCTACTTCTGCTTTACTGACTATGCCAAAGCCTTTGAATGTGTGTATCACAACAAACTGTGGAAAATTCTTAGAGATGGGAATAACAGACCACCTGACCTGCCTTCTGAGAAATCTGTATGCAGGTCAAGAAGAACAGTCAGAACCGGACATGGAGCAACAGAGTGGTTCCAAATCGGGAAAGGAGTACATCAACGCTGTATATCTTCACCCTGCTTAATTAACTTATATGCAGAGTACATCATGTGAAATACCGGGCTGGATGAAGCACAAGCTGGAATCAAGACTGCTGGGAGAAATATCAATAACCTCAGATATGCAGATGATACCACCCTTACGGCAGAAAGTGAAGAACTAAAGAGCCTCTTGATGAAAATGAAAGAGGAGTGTGAAAAGGCTGGCTTAAAGCTCAACATTCAGAAAACTAAGATCATGGCATCCAGTCACATCATTTCAGGGCAAATAGATGGGGAAAAAATGGAAACAGTGAGACTTTATTTTGGGGGGGCTCCAAAATCACTGCAGATGGTGATGGCAGCCATGAAATTAAAGGATGCTTGCTGTTTGGAAGAAAAGCTATGACCAACCTAGACAGCATATTAAAAAGCAGACATTACTTTATCAACAAAGGTCCATCTAGTCAAAGCTATGGTTTTTTCGGTAGTCATGTATAGATGTGAGAGTTGGACTATAAAGCAAGCTGAATGTCAAAGAATTGATGCTTTTGAACTGTGGTGTTGGAAAAGACTCTTGAGAGTCCCTTGGACTGCAAGAAGATCCAAGCAGTTCGTCCTAAAGGAAATCAGTTCTGAATATTCATTGGAAGGACTGATGTTGAAGCTGAAACTCCAGTTCTTTCGCTACCTGATGTGAAGAACTGACTCACTGGAAAAGACCTTGATGCTGGGAAAGATTGAAGGTGGGAGGAGAAGGTGATGACAAAGGATGAGATGGTTGGATGGCATCACCGACACAATGGACATGAGTTTGAGTAGGCTCTGGGAGTTGGTGATGGACAGAGAATCCTTGCATGCTGCAGTCCATGGGGTTGCAAAGAGTCAGACTGAGAGACTGAACTGAACTCTGCTGAACTCAGTCACAAGTAAAACAATGTGTTGTGTTGCTTTAAAATGTGCCACTTTAAACCTTTTCATTGAAAATACAACCCTTAAATGTAGTTTACATAAAATGTTGAGTTGTATTAAATACATGCCTCTCTACTCAAGGAAATATTATTACACTACACTAAAAGACCCTCTTTTAGCTTCTTTGATAGCACCAATTTCTTTCCATCAGAAAGGTAATCACTGCCTTGCATTTTGTCTTTGGAGTCTCCTTGCTTTTCTTTAAGTTATATAAACATACATTTATAAGCCTGCCTGAACATATGCAGCCCTGGCCAAGAATACATGCAAGCCGAGGGATCATATACACAAATGTATGAAATTTATAAGTCAAGCTAGTAAAGTGTCAATTTAAAAAATGTTTTGTCCCCCTGCCCAGAAAAGTGAATCCTGAAAACCTAGACAGCTAGATTCAAATTTCTGATTATCAGTAAAGTTGAGCATTTTTGCACCTTTATTGGCCATTCTTCTGCTGTGAAAAGATTTAAGTGTCTTACAATTCTTTTAATGGGGTTTTTTTTTTTGACTGATTCATAGAAGGGTTTTATATTCTAGATACTAACCCTTTGTCCAGTTACAAGTGTTGCAAATATCTGTTCTCCCCCAAGTTGAGCTTGTACTTTCATTCTTCTCAGAGTATTTTTATAAACACAAAGTCTAAATTTTAACGCGTTTAAATTTACTGTGCTGCACTCTGCTCAGTTGTGTCCAACTCTTTCCTGTCCCACGGACTATAGCCTGCCAGGCTCCTCTGCCCATGGAATTTTCCAGGCAAGAAGAGTGGAGTGGGCCTTTGCTAAATTAGTTAATATATATAAAAGTTTGAAGCAGTATGATACACATTGCTTACTGTAATTTTTATATTCTTTTCTTTTATAATGTGAACTTTTTAGTTTAAAAAAATCCTTTCCTGGCCTGAAGTTACACAGATATTTCCTTAAGAATGTCTTTTTAAAGTTTTAGATATTTGCTCTTCACCTGCCAAGAATTTTTTCTTTTTCATAACAGCTTTATTGAGTAAAATTAGCATAAGTCACTCTTTTACAGTATATCGTTTTTCATTAAATTCACATTTGTGCAAAAGTCACCACTATCTAACTCCAGAAAATTTTCATCACCCCAAAAAGAAACCCCAGAGGTACTTTATATTATGACTTTAATATATAGCATGTATATAATCAATATTCTAGCACAATTTCTATTCTTTCCCCAGTGATTTGCAACCTTATCTCTGTCACAAGTCAAGTTTTCGTATCTGTGAGGATCTGTTTGAGCTCTTCCATTGGTCTATTTATCTATCCTTGCACTAACAAATGCTGTCTTAATTAGTAAATACTATTAAAGCAAGCTGTCATTGTTATTTTTTCATGAGAATATTAATTTCTACTGACATTTTGTACTTCCATATAAATTTTAGAAATAACTTGTCAACTTCCACAAGAATCTCAGTTGGAAACTTAAAATTCCATTAATTCATGAGGGAAATTGATATATTTATAATACTGACTCCTGTTTCATAAAGATATTATTCTCCATTTATTCCAGCTCTAAAAATGCTTGAAAACAGTTTTACAATTTTTCAATTTTTGTTCTATTTCTCCTTAAATGTTTTACATCTTTACTGTAAACTTGAAAGTTTTTTTTGCTATTGAAAATGTTTTTTTCAAAAGCCTTTTTTCCTACAATTTGTTGCCAATGCAGTGTACACTGTTTTTATGTCTAACATGCAAAACCTCCTGAAGCCTATTTATGGAATCTTTTCCTGCTAAGCAATTATTTCATCTTTAAATAATAAGAAATCTTGTTTCTATTTTATAATTTTTCTTTTTAAAGCTTAAATGTGTTGGTTATTACTGTCAGTATAAAATGAATAGATGTGGTTAATAGCAGGCATCCTTGTCTTGTTCCCAAACTTAAAGGGAATGCATTTGATATTTCATTATGTTTGCTGTATTTTGTAAGTCACTTGCCACATTAAACATTTTTTTTTCTCCTTTGCTAATTTTTTCACAAATGATGTTGAATTTTATCAAATGTTTTTTCTGCACCAAGTTAAATGATCATGATTTTGATTTTAATGTTAATATGACAAATTAATTACTATTTTAAATCAAAGATCCCATGAATTCTGACACATACCATGACTTTATGCTCCATTAAAGAATGAAACAACAGCTCCCTACTGAATATTCCAATTTAAGATACAGTTAAGAAAATACAGGCATTTTAGAATTGACAAAATACAAAGTAAATCATGAAGAAAAACTCCCATGCACTCTTGAGATTAGACAGACTGTGATGCACACAATTTTTTCTTCTTTAGTACTTCACATTATTTAAGTCATCTCTCTTTTTTCCTTAGTCAAACTCACCTAGGTTGTTCATTACCTTAAGTCTTTTTGAATCCCAACTTTGGGCTTTTCTTATTCTCTCAAGGTATAGTTTCCTTCTTAGTTTTCTGTTCTGATTTAGCATTTCCTTCTTTCAGTTCAAAGTTTAGCTGATTAATTTTCAGCTCCCTTTTTTCTAATATAAGCAAGGAATACAATATTGTACCTCCTAAATGCTGTCTTAGCGAATGCAATAAGTTTCTATATGTAGTTTGGTTTTATTTAGTTCTGAATTATGTTCTAACCTCCACTATCATTTCCTCTGATCTCCAAGTTATCTCTTAGTGTTAGTTTTTTAGTATTCATCTTAATTTTATCCTGAACATGCACACAAGATATTCTGAATCAGACAGATTTAGTACTTGAAGTAAATGCCTCCACACCCTTTACCCCAGACTTAGACCTGGGGCTATGTGTGAAAGAGTCATGGGATTTTTTTTCCTACACAGTGAGTGGTATTAAAACAAATTCAGACTTAAGTATAAGACTTTGGGACACCAGAGGAACTATTGCAAACAGGGGCAAGGAGACTATAGCAACAGGATTCGCAGATCGGTTGGAGAATCCTGTTGCTATAGCCTCCTTGCCCATTTGCAATAGTTCCTCTGGTGTCCCAAAGTCTTGTACTTAAGTCTGCAAGCTGCTCAAAAACAGATGGTGTGTATGTGCTCAGTGATGTCTGACTCTGCAATCTCAAGGACTGTAGGCCACCAGGCTCCTCTGTCCATGGGATTTCCCAGGCAAGAACACAAGAGTGGGTTTGCCATTTCCTCCTCCAGAGGATCTTCCCAACCCAGAGACTGAATCTGTCTCCAGCATTCTTTAGCAGGTGGATTTTTTCCCACTGTGCCCCCTGGAAAGCTCAAAGACAGATCAGATCCTTTTAACAGGAACAAGTAAGCAAGGCTAGAAAGATCTGGGTGTGAGGGAGTGAAAGGGAGCAGATGACAGAATGGGACAATTGATCAGGGAATGTCTTTTCTGTGGTCCATTTTCAGGAGGTGTGACTGAGGACAGTCTCTTCCACATTCCAGGGCTGGCTCAGGCTGAGGGTGGATTCCAGTTCAGGGGACTGTGGGGGACAGCCTAAAGTGTGATCAAGTCAAGTTAGAGGGCATTTTGTACAGAGTGGTCTTTGGGAACAACCAGTTCAACAACCAATTCATGAGATAAAAAACAGGAATCTGTGGAGGGTCTAGGTCTGGCTGCGTCACAGGTAGTCAAAGGAGTCATCCACTCATCGCACCTTAGTCATATTGGAAAGGTGGTTCTCTGCAGGAAGCCACTTCCTGGAATACAGTAGGGGGATTTCTTCATTGTTCTGCCCATACATTTATTTCAGCTCTGAGGACCTCCTAATCCAATAGCCACAAAACAGTGCCTAAGAGAAGCGGCCGCAAACAATCTTTATGAATTATGTTATACAATCTTTATGCATATTTCAGAATATGTATTGTCCTCTTTCTATAATACCTTAAGCTGGGGGTGGAGGGGTGGTTGGGAATGCCAATTTCAAATATAAGAAGTTTCTTTCAGGGAAGAGTAATATTTTAACAGTAGTCAGTCCACCATTTAAGGCTGTAACTTATTTCTCTCTTGGGGTTAACTGCATTGAGTATGCTCAGTCATTCAGTTGTATCTGCTTCTCTGCAACCCCATGGACTATAGCCCACTAGGCTCTATTCCAGACAAGAATATTGGAGCAGATTGCCATTTCCTACTCCAGAGGATCTTTCTGACCCAAGGATCAAAACCAAGTATCTTGTGTTTCCTGAGTTGGCAGGCAGATTGTTTACCACTGCGCCCTGGGAAGCCCAAATTGTTTTGAATAGGGTTCATTATTTTGAAGACTACTTTCTTTTGTGAGCTCCTTTACATCCTTTATTCTAGTGTTTAAAAATAAAATGAACTTTAAGTGATGTCAGAGAGAATAAGCGTAACATTTAAAATTATTTGTTAGTATGGATAACATTTAACAATTTAAAAAGTTAATGATCTGTAAGCTGTCTTACTCGAGCTAAAATGTACTCTCTAAGCAGTATTTTTCAAAAACTGTATAAGTGCTTGATTATGATGGAATTCAAGGAGATCCCAGAGTTGGATGCATAAGCATACTTGAAAGAGCAGACACAAATGTCAGCAATAACAAAGGGCTGGACTTCCCTGGTGGTTCAGTGGTAAAGAATCTGCCTGCCAACGCAGGAGACATGGCTTCCATCCCTGGTCCGGGAGGATCCTGTATGCCTTGGGGCAACTATGCCCGTGGGTAACAACTACTGAGCCTGCTCTAGAGCCCAGGAGCTGCAACTACTGAGCCTGCATGCTGCAATTACTGAAGCCCAGGGGCCCTAGATCACATGCTCTTCAACAAGAGAAGCCACTGCATTAAGCAGCCCGTGCACCACAACTAGAGAGTAGCCTCCACCCAACACAACTAGAGAAAAGCCCATGCGACAACAAAGACCCAGCACAGTCAAACATAAACAAATAAAAATTTTTAAAAAGGGCCAATGGAGACAATGATATTGAAGTAGTAATAACTGATGTAGTGGAAGCATGTTCTGGTCAAATGGAATGCAGCAATAAAGGCTGAGAGGTTTACAAGATCAGAAAACAAACTTTGGATAAATAAAAAGAATGAGAAGGAATCTATGACTCAGGAAACATACTTCACTATTTCACTATGTAAATTAAGGAGAAAAACAGGGGAAAAAAAAAAACAGGCAAAGAGATAAGAGGGAAAAAGTTGAGATTGAAGAAAATTCTTCTCACAATAGCATGAGAATTACACAGAGACGATTTCTTATTAGAAACAAATGTGGAGATGAACTAGACTGGGTTTGAGGTTCTAGGAAGAGGAAAAAGCCTCCAAAAGGGACCTAATATCTCATCCAGCCATATTAACTCTTTGTTTCTTTAAAAGCAATGTGGTTCCAGAGTCATTCCTTGCTCAAGTTCCAAATTTATACCATGTCGCCATTAAAGAGGTAGAAGGATGTCAACCTAAATTCAAAAGTCCATGTTCTCTGCATTTACCACCTCTTGAGGGATGTTTTGATTTGTAAAGACTGCAGAAACATGACAAAAATAAAGACAGAGATTATGTCACTACAGAATTTTACAGTACAGCTGTTTATTAATATATTATGAACATTAATGCAATATTGGCCTCAATAATTTCACTCAGATAATAAAAAATAGTGGCATGGTGACAGTTTTAAAGCTGGTTCATTCATGATTTTACAAGCTTATTTATTAAGAGTGAAAACAGAAGACTATTTAAAATAGCTGAAAAGATAACATGTGTCATAGTGCTCAATGTTTCTGGAACTGTTGGTAAGGCTTACACCTAAATCTGATGCAGAATTCCTACCAGCATTGAAACAGTCCTTTCCTCACCCGCAGTATGTATACACTGGTGCTATGAGTCTGGAAGAGACTGGCTATGGGTGCCGCTTCTCGTCTTCAGCTGGGACTGTGCAATATCAGCAAGCGCGCTCTGTATCTTTTCCAGAAGCATGTCCCCTCGGTAGACAACATCCTCCAGACTGGTAGCAGCCTCGTGGTTTTCCTCTTCAAGCTTATATAAGCTAGCAGCCTTTGTGAGCAAACACAAATTTAAGAACAGTTTGAGAAATGAAAAACTTGGGTGACTGATAAAAGTTGAGGAGGAAAGAAATTGCAATGAAAGTATTTACTTTTAAATCTGATGACTATGTGACCACTGTGATAGATTTTTTTGCCAGTGGCAGAAATCCTAAGATCAGATATTACTTGAGAGTCTTCCCTGTATGAATTATTTAAAAGTTGACTTTTCAATTAGAGATCTCTGGATGGCTACATGAGACTCCTTTCCACATTGCTTTCAGACACTGCTATTCTACTCCATATCCAGAATGGTCCCTCTCTTGTCACTACTGGCAAGGGAAAGAACCCAACTGAGGAAAATGGCAAGTTTCCTTGTAACTCAAAACTGGACAACTATATATTTTCAGCACAGTCTTAAACAGGCTGCAGTAATTTACAATAAAACTCCCATTTTAAAATTTAGAGTAACTTTGAATATTGTAATAAAAGGTACTAAATCTATTTCCTTGAATTCAAAATTTTTTTCATAAAATTCTCAAAGGAAAAGAGATTTTTACCTGTAAAGCAGCTGTAGATTCTTCACTGGGTAAGGAATCTATCAGAACATCAATGTCTTTTGCTGTTCGTGCAATCAGCGCTGCAAAAAGCTGGGCATATTCTAGAGAAAGACAGCACTCATTGAGGATATTAGAGAATCTCAAGTTTTCAGAAAGAAAAATTAAAGTTTAATGAAACCAGGAAACTTCATTACTTTTTCTGTATTAGGCTTCTAATGATAAAAGTGTAATTTTAACACATCAATTCTATTATGTCTGAGAATTAGCTTTAATGTTAACTCAAATTAGAACTTAAGCATAATGTATTATCATTTCATTATTAGGACAATATGGTGGTCCCTTGAATAAAGGAATTTGTAAATTGGATGCCATTTTTATTAAGGTCCCACAAGTAAAAATTCAGCTAAATTCACACAATTCTCCTTTAGAGGAGTAAAAAAATCTGTTATTTCACATGAAAAGAATTATGAGTTATATAAATTTACTGTAATGAATTCATTTCTTTTAAGACAAACTTGTTATATTCTCAAACAATAACATTTTTGGAAAGCCATAAATAAGTTGAATCTTTCAATAAATCTGATTTTAATGTATTACAGGTAATGTGAGAGTCAAACTAAGAGAAGCCAAGAAAATCTATTTACCTTCTGTAGGGTTAGCCGGCTGATCTTTGTTAATGGCTGTCTGAATATTACTAAAGGAGGCAGGAGGGCCACACTGCTGCAGCACTCCAATGGCATTACAAAACTGATCTGCAAGCTGGAGGCAAAGGAAAGGTGGCCAAGTTAGAATGGCTTTATCCTCTTTAAGGATTGTATTGGTAACTGTGGCAGCAATGTTTCTATAATGTTCTCTGAGCAAAGATAAATAAAATGAAAGGAGTAATTCTGGATAACAAAAACCAGTTACTAACAATGATTAAACTTTTTTTAAGTTAAAATTTTTTTTCATTTTGTATTGGGGTACAGCTGATTCATAAACATTTTAATCATGCAAAGAAACTAAATTCTCAGTGGCTCAGTCATGTCCAATTCTGCAAACCCATGGCTCCTTTGTCCATGGGCTTTTTTCAGGCAGGAATACTGGAGTCGGTTGCCATTCCCTCCTCCGGGGGATCTTCCCTATCCAGGGATGGAACCCCAGTCTCCGGTGTCTCTTGCACTGGCAAGCAGATCCTTTACTGCTGTGCAACCTGGGAAGCCCTAAAGAAACTATGTTTGGTATCAATTTAGTTGAGACAGTTAAAAAGAAAAACAAAATAATCTTTCTTTTCTTCCCAAGGTAACAGAATGATAAAAGAAATATATGCCAGTACTTTCTGCAAGCACAAGTAAATACTTTTGGGGGAGCAGTGGTGGAAAAAAGCACATCTGACACCAACTCAATGGACATGCGTTTGGGTGGACTCCGGGAGTTGGTGATGGACAGGGAGGCCTGGCGCGCTGCGGTTCATGGGGTGGCAAAGAGTCAGACATGACTGAGCGACTGAACTGAACTGAACTGAACTGACAGGAAACATCTCAGAATGGCCCCAGGCTAAATTTTTAAATATGACTCATACACAAAGTATATACCTTTTCTGAAACCAGAGTAAATTACAAGTAGAAAGAAATAGTGGTGGGAAAAGACTGCACCTTAAGTATGTCTGAAATGTTTTTCTCCAGGATTCAAAACTCCTAGTGCCCTAAAAGCATTTCTTAAGCAATTCGAAGATTGAGAATACCAAGTCCTTACTGAAACTGTGTCCCATGGGGTTAACGGAAGCTGGCACCTTAAACGAAAGACTAGAGTACGTCTTACAGAACAGCAGGTAGGGAAACAGCTTGTGACAAAACCCTTTGTCATCTGCCTCCGATGATGTTTGCTTTGGCTTTTTTCTTTCCCTAATTGCATACCTTCCAAGCTTCACATAGCCCACATAATATAGCACCAGAGTTCTTACCACCCCCAACAAATAATGCTCCTGATGTGTGGGTCACTATAGTAAAAGGGACTTAAGCTGTTTTTCAAAAATTTGAAAAATTTGGAGTAAGGTCTTGCCCAATTCAGATCAGTTAAGAACAGTTGGGAACAACAACCCTACCTGGGTCTCCTGCATTACAGGCAAATTCTTTACCATCTGAGCTACCAGGGAAGCCCCAAGAACTGCCCCTGTGCAGAATACCTTCTACTTTACCTTCTCCCTACCTCCAATCACCCTACCCCACGCCTGAGACCACCCTACTTCTTTATCCCATAAAATCTCAAGTGTGTTTATTTTCTGATCGTTTCCCACCTCCACCCACCACCCCCCGGCCAAGAGGCACGTGGGATCTTAGTACCCTGACCAGGGATCAAACCCATGACCCCTGCATTGGAAGGGCAGAATCTTAACCACTGGACCACCAGGCAAGTCCCTCAAACCTCAAGTCTCTTGCCTTCTGGGAAGCAATCTGAGATCTGCCCTCCTATCTTGTCACTCAGCTGCTTCCCGAATAAATAAACCCTTTCTCTGGCTGCAAAATGATGTCTCAGCCTTTGGCCAGATGTGGATCCAGCAAAGTTAGCTTTGTTAACATTACCTTTTCCAAACCTAAGACTCCTATCCTCCCCACCAACTTCTCTCCATAGTCCTGACCACTCAAACTGCAATTCCTTGTCTCCAATCATTGAATCACTGTTTCCACTAAGTTTCACTGCCATTATTTGAACGACAGAATTCAAAAGTCAACTATTTTCTTTAGTATCCAATTTGTATTGAGAGTTTTCCAGTCAACCAGTCTACCTTCAGACTCTTAACTTTCATCTTCAAATCCTGCTAACGTTACTACAAATCTTTCCTTTTTCCTTCTGCCATCGTTGACGCTGTTAGTGCAACTAATTACTTCACACAAGAATTGTTTACAATAGCTCCCTACTATTTTCTAGTTCTTATTATTTTCTAGGTTATTTTACTCTGCTCCAAAATTCTGAGCTTGCCCCAGCATGGTTTTCAAGATAAATCTCCAAATCTTCAGGCTATTTCAAAGCTTTCAATAATCGAACTCAACCCTACTTGTTCATTATCTACTACCCCTTTATATATGCCTGACTAGTGAAAATTCATTCTGACTACACTGCTTTTGTTCACATTTTTGCAAGGGTATTGGGTGGCAGTAAGTGCTCTGCTGCTGCTGCTGCTAAGTCGCTTCAGTCGTGTCCGACTCTGTGCGACCCCATAGATGGCAGCCCATCAGGCTCCCCCATCCCTGGGATTCTCCAGGCAAGAATACTGGAGTGGGTTGCCATTTCCTTCTCCAATGCATGAAAGTGAAAAGTGAAAGTGAAGTTGCTCAGTCGAGTCCCACTCTTCGCGACCCCATGGACTGCAGCCTACAAGGCTTCTCCATCCATGGGATTCTCCAGGCAAGAGTACAGGAGTGGGTTGTGCTCTGAGCCTGTACACATATAGATTTTGATTCTGGTAACTAGAGTTTGTTAACTGAGAACATTCTCACATTAGGTTAAATACAACGGCTGTTTGTTCTGCCCATATGAAGCTCTCAAAATCCATTTACTCAACAAATATTTATCAAAATAATTCTAGGGATTTCCCTGGTGGCTCAGTAGTAACGAATCCGTCTGTTAATTTAAGGGACACAGGTTCAATCCCTGGTCTGAGGAGATTCCACATGCTGCAAGGCAACTAAACTCCTGCACCAAAACAACTGAGCCAGCGCTCTAGAGTCCCGGACCCTCAGCTACTGGGAGGCCCACGTACCTAAAGCCTGTTGTCCACAGCAAGAGAAATCACCGCAATGAAAAGCCGGGGCACCGCCCCCACTCCCCCGACAGCCTCCACTCAGTGCATCAAGAGAAAGCCTGTGCACAGCAATAAAGACCTAGTGCAGCCATATATAAATCTTAAAGGATAAAGAAAACTTAAAAAAAATCAGCTCTATGAGAAGCACTGTGTGTATAACTGTATAAACATTATAATGACAAAAACAAGACAGCTTGCTCTCATGGAGTTCTCAGAGGGTAAAATAACTTTACTTAAAAACTTTTACAAATAATTATGATTCATACAAATCCTAATAAGGTTCCCTCTACTTTAGTTAATATCACCCAACAATCCAGTTCAGCACTTATAGCTGAAAGTTCAGTTCAGTCGCTCAGTGGGTGTCCAATTCTTTTCAACCCTGTGCACTATAGCACACCAGGCCTCCCTGTTCATAACCAACTCCTGGAGTTTACTCAAACTCATGTTGGTGATGCCATCCAAGCATGTCATCCTCTGTCATCCCCTTCTCCTCCTGCCTTCAATCTTGTCCAGAATCAGGGTCTTTTCTAGTGACTCAGTTCTTCACATCAGGTGGCCAAAGGATTTGAGCTTCAGCTTCAACATCAGTCCTTCCAATGAATATTCAGGACTGATTTCCTTTAGGATGGACGGGCTGGATCTCCTTGCAGTCCAAGGGACTCTCAAGAGTCTTCTCCAACACCACAGTTCAAAAGCATCAATTCTTCAGCACTCAGCTTTCTTTACAGTTCAACTGTCACATCCATACACGACTACTGGCCAAAAAAAAAGGGTCCTTCACTAGACGGACCTTTGTTGCCAAAGTAATGTCTCTGCTTTTTAATATGCTGTCTGTGTTGGTCATTGCTTTTCTCTCAAGGAGCAACCATCTTTTAATTTCATGGCTGCAGTCACCATATGCAGTGATTTTGGAGCTCAAGAAAATAATCTCTCACTGTTTCCATTGTTTCACCATCTAAATGCCATGAAGTGATGGGACTGAATGCCATGGTCTTAGTTTGTTGAATGTTAAGTTTTAAACCAGCTTTTTCCTCTCCTCTTTCATTTTATCAAGAAGCTCTTTATTTTATCTTCCTTTCTGCCATAAGGGTGGTGTCATCTGCATATCTGAGGTTATTGATACCCCAGCAATCTTGATTCCAGCTTGTGCTTCATCTAGCGCGGCATTTCACATGATGTACTCTACATACAAGTTAAATAAGCAGGGTGACAATATACAGCTTTGACATACTCCTTTCCTGATTTGGAACCAGTCTGTTGTTCCACGTCCGGTTCTAACCGCTGCTTCTTGATAAGCATACAGGTTTCTCAGGAGGTAGGTCAGGTTGTCTGGTATTCCCATCTCTTGAAGAATTTTCCAGTTTGTTGTGATCCACACAATCAAAGGCTTTGGTTTAGTCAATAAAGCATAAGTAGATGTTTTCCTGGAACTCTCTTACTTTTTCTATGATCTAGCAGATGTTGGCAATTTGATCTCTGTGTCCTCTGCCTTTTCTAAATCCAGCTTGAACATCTGGAATTTCACTGTTCACGTACTGCTGAAGCCTGGCTTGGAGAATTCTGAACATTACTTTGCTAGCATGTGAGATGAGTGCTATTGTGCAACAGTCTGAACATTCTTTGGCATTGCTTTTCTTTGGGATTGGAATGAAAACTGACCTTTCCTAGTCCTGTGGCCACTGCTGAGTTTTCCAGATTTGCTGGCATTTACTGAGTGCAGTACTTTCACAGCATCATATTTTAGAATTTGAAGTAGCTCAACTGGAATTCTATCACCTCCACTAGCTTTTTTTGTAGTGATGCTTCCTAAGGTCAACTTGACTTTGCATTCCAGGATGTCTGGCTCTAGGTGACTGATAATACCATCACCATTATCTGGGTCATAAAGATACATTTTGTATAGTTCTTCTGTGTATTCTTGCCACCTCTTAATATCTCTTGCTTCTGTTAGGTCCATACCATTTCTGTCCTTTATTGAGCCCGTCTTTGCATAAAATGTTCCCTTGGTGTCTCTAATATTCTTGAAGAGATCTCTAGTTTTTCTCATTCTATTGTTTTCCTCTATTTCTTTGCACTGATCGCTGAGGAAGGCTTTCTTATCTCTCTGTGCTATTCTTTGGGATGCTGCATTCAGATGGGTGTATCTTTCCTTTTCTCCTCTGCCTTTAGCTTCTCTTCTGTTCTCAGCTCTTTGTAAGGCCTCCTCAGACAACCATTTTGCCTTTTTGCATTAGTTTTTCTTGGAGCTGGTCTTGATCACTGCATCCTGTACAATGTCATGCACCTCCATCCACAGTTCTTCAGGCACTCTATCTATCAGATTTAATCCCTTGAATCTATGTCACTTCCACTGTATAATCATAAGGGGCTTGATTTAGGTCATATCTGAATGGTCTAGTGGTTTTCCCTACTTTCTTCAATTTAAGTCTGAATTTTACGTAAGTTCATGATCTGAGCCACAGTCAGCTCCCGGTCTTGTTTTTGCTGACTGTATAGCGCTTCTCCCTCTTTGGCTGCAAAAAATATAATCAAACTGATTTCAGTATTGACCATCTGGTGATGTCCATTTGTAGAGCTGTCTCTTATGTTGTAGGAAGAGGGTGCTTGCTGTGACCAGTGTGTTCTCTTAGCAAAATTCTGTTTGCCTTTGCCCTGCTTCATTTTGTACTCCAGGGCCAAACTTGCCTGTCACCCCAGGTGTCTCTTGACTTCCTACTTTTGCATTCCAGTCCCCTATGATGAAAGGGACATCATTTTTTGGTGTTAGTTCTAGAAGGTCTTGTACGTCATCATAGAACCATTCAACTTCAGCTTCTTCAGCATTAATGGTTGCGGCACAGATTTGGATTACTCTGTTATTGAATGGTTTGCCTTGGAAATGAATGGAGCTCATGCTGTTGTTTTTGAGACTGCACCCAAGTACTGCATTCCAGACTTTATTTAACCTAACATTCCAGGTTCCTATGCAATATTGCTCTTTACGGTATCAGACTATACTTCCAACACCAGTCACATCCACAACTGGGCATTGTTTTCGCTTTGGCTCCCTCTCTTCATTCCTTCTGGAGTTATTTCTCCACTCTTCTTCAGTAGCATATTGGGCATCTACCAACCTGAGGAGTTCTTCTTTCAGTGTCCTATTTTTTGCCTTTTCATACTGTTCATGGGATTCTCAAGACAAGAATACTGAAGTAGTTTGCCATTCCCTTTTCCAGTGGGAACTCTCCACCATGACCTGTCCATCTTGGGTGGCCGTACATGGCATGGCTCATAGTTTCATTGAGTTAGACAGGGCTGTGATCCATGTGATCAGTTTGGTTAGTTTTGTGTGACTGTGGTTTTCAATCTGTTAAGATTAGGTAACCATGGGTTTTAAAAAAGGGGTGTCCTTATATGATGTTGGAAACTTACTGCTCTGATGTGGCTGGTGGGACGCTCAGACCCTGTAGAGAATGCAGTGGTATCTCTAGAGCCAGAAAATTCTGCCAACAGCTGAAAACACTCAATTGATTACAACTCCTAACCACATACTGCTTTTTGCATTACTTAAATGTCTTGAGTATATGAAGTCTTTCTAACCAGACTGTAAACTCCTCAAGGAGTAACTCTCTGTAACCATGACAGTGTTTACATATACCATACCAGATAATCTAGAGGCTTTCCTCCAAAATCCAATCGTCATCCATGGAGTTAAGGGCCATATTCACTTTGTCCTTACTATCCTTCTGGCTATGAAACATATATGAATATACAACATTTCCCCTAAAATAATGTTTGTATCCAGCAGTCATTACAATTTAATTTTGTAAAGCCTCAAAGAAATATCTCCCCAAGGGAGACTGGCTGGCCACCCAGGCAAGTCACCAAAGGTAGAATTCATCTTAGTGAATTTATCAACATTTAGAGGCCGGTCCTCACACACACAATAGATCCATTTCTCACAGGCAGACTCACACTGTTCAAGTGTACAAACACTGAGTGATAACAAGAATACCAACTTATTAGCTTCCAGTGAGAAAAAACTGGCAAGAGCCTAGGGACAAGAGACTAGTTTGATTTTCCAGTCAACATCTACAGGTATCTTACCTAAGTAAGTAAGTAAGTAAAGTCGCTCAGTCGTGTCCGACTCTTTGTGACCCCGTGGACTGCAGCCCACCAGGCTCCTCAGTCCATGGGATTCTCCAGGCAAGAATATGGAGTGGGTTGCCATTTCCTTCTCCAGGGGATCCCGACCCAGGGATCGAACCCAGGTCTCCCGAATTGGAGGCAGACGCTTTAACCTCTGAGCCACCAGGGAAGCCCTGTATCTTACCTGGGACATCAAATTATAAACAGAATGACAGAAATGTAACTACCAGTGAAAAACAATTTAGCTCTTAATGGTAATAAGTACATGAATGCTTTGGTTTGCATATACTTTCCACGTAGACATAAGTAACAGGAAAAAGAACCAGAAAGATCAAAGTAACCGGGGCTATTTACATCACCTGACCTTTCATAGGGAGAAGATTCATTAGCAGATGTTTTAAAAATCTTAAAGATATACAAAGACCGTAAGATTCACTATTATAAGATGTCACTTTCCCTTAAAATGACAAGCTGGGGGAGCGGCCAAGAGATGGAAACCTTGGTCTATAGGAACCAACTAAGATGAAACAAAACTTTTCACATTAGTATCAATCCAGCCCCAATCTGAAAACTGTAGCCAAAGAACACCCTCGGCTAACATCTAATGACAAAGATCTAATCATTAAGAACACGGATTTATCTCCGTGGGTTAAAATTCATAAGGGGTAAAAAAAATTCCGATTCCTCTCTCCTCTCGGCAAAAAAAAAAAAAAGGGAAAGATCCATAAGCACCACTGACAAGAAAATAAAACTGGTCCCAGAGAACAAGCCAAGTCGCTGAAGCCTGACAGTCCACGCAGTGAGATCCTCCACTTGGCAAGCGAAGAGGCCGCCGGCTCTCGCCCGGCCCCGCAACCGGCCTCAGACCTTCCAGACGGCGGCGCCGCCTCCAGCCAACCCCAGCGCTTGTTGCTGAAGCCCAGCCTCAGTCCACTCCCCACTTCCGAGTTTCGTCCCTCACACCTCTTTCTCTGCCATGCTTTCTCTCGGGGATCTCGGGAAGGAAGACGACGGAAATTAATCGAGTGCAGTTGCTCACCGAGTTCACAGCGTCCTGTAGCTGCGTGAGCCGATCCGCCATGTTCCTCCCGCAAACAAAGAGACGTGAAAGCCGCTGCTCCTACTCAATTGGACAGTCATAACCAATCACAAGGCTGCGTTCTTGGAGGGGGTGGAGTCAAGCCAAACCCCAAACCCCGTAGCGAAGGGGCGGGGCTTTCCCGAGCCTTAACTTTGTTCAGACTAACTCCTCTTGAAATTAAGAGACGCAGCCTAGAAATTAAAAGACGCTTACTTCTGGGAAGAAAAGTTATGACCAACCTAGACAGCATATAAAAAAGCAGAGACATTACTTTGTCAGCAAAGCTCCGTCTAGTTAAGGCTATGGTTTTTTCCAGTAGTCATGTATGAATGTGAGAGTTGGACTATAAAGAAAGCTGAGCGCCGAAGAATTGATGCTTTTGAATTGTGGTGTTGGATAAGACTCTTGAGAGTCCTTTGGACTGCAAGGAGATCCAACCAGTCCTTCCTAAAGGAGATCAGCCCTGAATATTCATTGGAAGGACGGATGTTGAAGCTGAAACTCCAATACTTTGGCCACCTGGTGCGAAGAGCTGAGTTACTAAAAAAGACCCTGATGCTGGGCAAGATTGAAGGTGGGAGGAGAAGGGGATGACAGAGGATGAGATGGTTGGATGGCATCACCGACTCAATGGACATGAGTTTGAGTTAACTCCGGGAGTTGGTGATGAACATGGGGACCGGGCGTGCTGCAGTCCATGGGGTCGCAAAGAGTCGGACATGACTAAGCGACTGAACTGAACTCCACTTGGGATAACCCTGCTGTGCCATTGTCTATAATAGTCAGTGGCTTGTTGCGAGTCTCTCGGTTTTGGAGGCCAGCATACTTTCTCATGACTTAAGTGTTAAACACTATACAGAGATTGTTCGATTGTGGGGGTTTTCAGTGTAATTCCTTACCCTCCCTTGTATCCATTCTTAAACATCGCCTTGAATACATATTTCACGTTGCTTTAGCTTCTAGGCGACCACAAAACATACACAGCAAGCAGCTAAAGAATACTTGAGAGTCATGATACCGACTTTCATTTTAAGAAATACGAATTAAAATTCAGCAAGCGATCAGGACGGACTGGGTTCGGGTGCCCCTCTGTTGCATTTGGGTGCAGAGTGCCTTAGCCAAGTGGAGGCTGGAGACGTATTTAACTGTAGGTGTGCTGGAAGAGTTGACATATATGAGATGGAAAGCGTCCAAAACAAGTACTAAAGGGAGCTGTAATGTCCGTGTTGAAAGAGTAGGAACAAGAGAGGTCTTATGGGCTAAAGAGAGAGGAGGAAGATGAGCTAGGTAACGGATAAACAGTTGGTGTGTTATCGACCTCAGTAAGGAACAGAGAAGGCTTAGTGGAGAGGAGAGTGGAAGTCTCACTGTGTAATTGGAAGAGAAGAAGTTCCTAGAAAATAAGCCAGGTGCAGAGGTGGGGCGAGTTCAATTTTAAAAATGATAAACTGTGCAATTTAGGCTTACACTCGGGCCTCCTAAGGGTATCAGTCTAAAGAGTGATACTAGAAACTTGTTATTTAAAGGAAGTTAGCCTGGGGACAGTCTGGAAAGAAATGGGGCTGGAATCAGCTAATGACAAACTCCCAGAACCTGCTTCTCAGGCAGATTATCCCTGGGGATGATCTCCCAGGGCTGGGGGTGGGTTGAGAAAACTATCCACTGGGAACTTGGCTTGTTGGATCTATTCCAACCTTCTGTTTCACCCTCATACCCACCCCATCTCCAAACAATCGACAAACCTACTGGGACCTAATTAGGAACCTCTCCAAGTTTCCCCAATTCCTGGGATAAATGAGAGAGAATTCCAGTTTGTCTTAACTGTAATGTGGGCTAAGCTTGTGACCCTCTCCACTCGGCCCCAGCTGAGAGTGTACATTACTGAATGCCTGCCATGTGCCAGGAAGTACGTCAGGGGTGCTGTTTGCAAAGATGAATATGTCAGGGGCTCATAAGGAGAAGGGGTTTGCCGTTAAACCCAAGCAGAAAGGCTGGGTATCAACCTAAAAGTTCTCTGGAGTTACTGGAAACTGTTAGAAAGAGATCTTAGGTTGCTGTCAAGGCATTTCTGCTTGGGTTTCAAGGTCAACCATAACCTGGCTCTAGTAAACCGATCATCCTCATCTTCCAGTCATTTTCTCAATGAAATAATCACTTCAGATTTTTCAGCCACAGCTTCTGAAAAACGCTTGTTTTTCCCAGGCTTATTCAGCTTCTTCTGGCCACAGACCCCTTAAGAATTAGATGAAAACTGTGGACTTTTCCCCACACCAGGCTCTCAAAATTTTGCATACATTTAAGGGATTTATGAATCTCTTGAAGCTGTGAACTTCAGGTAATAACTCCTCAGCCTAATACAGTCTTAGATATGTAGCTCAGGATGTCTCGACAACACCTCTATTGACATTTTGGGTTGATTATTCTTTGTCCTAGGGGTGCTGTCCTGGGCATTGTAGAATGTTTGCCAGCATCCCTGTCCTCTATGCTTGAGATGATGGTAGCAACGCCCTCCCCCTTCCCCAGTTGTAACAACCCAGAATATCTCCAGATAGTCCCAAATATCTCCTGGGAAGTGTGGGGCAAAATTTCCTCCAGTTGACAACCATTTCTGGTGGCTCAGATGGTAAAGAATCTGCATGCAATGTGGGTGACTCAGATTCGACCCTTGGGTCAGGAAGTTTCCCCAGAGTAGGGTATGGCAACCCACTCTAGTACTTTTGTCTGGAGAATTCTGTGGGCAGAGGAACCTGGCTGGCTACAGTCCATGGGGTCCAAAGAGTTAGAAATTACTGAGCAACACAGGTTTTATCAAAACAATTTCTTTGCTGTTATTTAATTCATACTCTATCTTTTAAAGTTTTGTTCTGTTCAGTCGCTCAGTTGTGCCCAACTCTTTGCGACCCCGTGGACTGCAGCATGCCAGGCTTCCCTGTCCATCACCAACTCCCAGGGCTTGCTCAAACTCATGTCCATTGAGTCAGTGATGTTATCACACCATCTCATCCTCTGTCATCCCTTTTCCTCCAGCCTTCAATCTTTCCCAGCATCAGGGTCTTTTTCAATGAGTCAGTTCTTCACATCAGCTGGCCAAAGTATTGGCGTTTCAGCTTCAGCATCAGTCCTTTCAATGAACAGTCAGGACTGATTTCCTTTAGGATTTTTTAGTAAAAAGTTTTACTATTTTCATGCAAATTTTAAAAATTACTAGAGTCCACGTGGCACCCCACTCCAGTACTCTTGCCTGGAAAATCCCATGGATGGAGGAGCCTGGTAGGCTACAGTCCATGGGGTAGCTAAGAGTTAGACACGACTGAGCGACTTCACTTTCACTTTTCACTTTCATGCACTGGAGAAGGAAATGGCAACCCACTCCAGTGTTCTTGCCTAGAGAATCCCAGGGATGGGGGAACCTGGTGGGCTGCCGTCTATGGGGTCACACAGAGTCGGACACGACTGAAGCGACTTAGCAGTAGCAGAGTCCACATGGATTCCCTTCTCTCTCTTTTCATGATTTTGACATTTTTTTCACATGCTTTTTCATTTGATTTTCTTGAATCCCCAGCTGGATTATATGGTTTTAAGAGGAGGAACCCAGTATTATGTATCTCTTATTCCCAGGAGGCTCAAACAGTAAAGAAACTGCCTGCAATGCAGGAGACCTGGGTTGGATCCTTGGGTTGGGAAGATCCCCTGGAGAAAGAAATGGCAATCCACTCAAGTATTCTTGCCTGAAGAATCCCATGGACAGAGGAGCCTGATGGGCTACATTCCATGAGATCACAAAGAATCTGACACAACTAAGTGACTAACATTGTATTTTAAACACAATTTTGGTAAGTACCTTCTGTGAAGCTTTATATTATTAAAAGTTTCAAATATACACAAAAGTAAAGAGAATAGTATAGAGAACACTCATGTACCCATCATCCAGCTTCACTTTTTTAAAATCAACTTCAGAGAAGGCAATGGCACCACACTCCAGTACTCTTGCCGGGAAAATCCCATGGATGGTGGAGCCTGGAAGGCTGTAGTCCATGGGGTCACTGAGGGTCGGACACGACTGAGCGACTTCACTTTTACTTTTCACTTTCATGCACTGGAGAAGGAAATGGCAATCCACTCCAGTGTCCTTCCCTGGAGAATCCCAGGGACGAGGGAGCCTGGTTGGCTGCCGTCTATGGGGTCGCACAGAGTCAGACACGACTGAAGTGACTTAGCAGCAGCATAGCCTATCTTGTAGTATTTTAATTTGTTTAATCTGTAATAACATTTTTTCAGAAAAACAAAACTAACAGTTCTTTAACTTGACATTCTAGACCCTTAACTACCTTTATTAACTATTCAGTCACAATTTATTTAACTTCTAAACTGTTCCAAGGACTGTGCTGAAATACTGTAAGCATTTGCTATGGTAGATTACTTGCAATTCCCTATAGATGCTCTGCTGTTTCACACGCCTGTGAACATCATATAAGACACATTAATTCTCTTTTCTGGTATGAAAAGCCCACACTTCATTCCTACCTTGATTTTGTTCCCTTGTTGATCATCCATTTAGCTTTAAACCTCACTTTAAGCAGTTTATTTTTTGATAATACATTTCCTGAAACCCTAAAGTAAGTTAATTGTTCCCAATCTTTACCACAATTGTTCCTTGTACTTCTGTTATTACACTTAGCAAATTGAGGTTTAATTATTCATACATGACTCTCATTCACTCACCACCATTAGCTACTTGTGAGCAGGAAAGATATTTTAATTGTTTCCATATTTCTAATACCTAGCACCTAGCATTTAGCCTGACACATAGAAGCCACTGGATGCATATTTATAGACTAAGTGAATGAATTTCCTAGCATAATGATTTCCATATAAATTAATAAATAAACATTTATTGAATTTAATTTAATAAACACAGTCCAAAGAATGTAACCAGCAGGAAAAACAAAAGTATTAAAAAATACAGAGCTAAGGTAAGTTTAGAATGAGATAGGATAGGAACTTCCCTGGTGGTCCAGTGGCCAAGACTCCATGCTTCCAATGCAGGGAGCCTGGGTTTGATCCCTGGTCAGTAAACTAGATCCCACAGCCACAGTGAAGATTCTGCATGTGGCAACTAAGACCTGGAGCATTCAAATAAAAAAATATTTTTTTTAAAGAATGAGATAGGATAAATGGGAGAGCTTCACATAGAACCTTTTCTGCCTTTCCCCTGAAACCCTATTCCCATCTCCATCCAAATGTCTTCAGTTCAGTTCAGTTCAGTTCAGTCACTCAGTTGTGTCCAGCTCTTTTCAACCCCATGGACTGCAGCAAGCCAGGCTTCCCTGTCCATCACCAACTCCCGGAGCTTGCTCAAACTCATGCCCATCGAGTCAGTGATGCCATCCAACCAATTCATCCTCTGTTGTCCCCTTCTCCTCCTGCCTTCAGTCTTCCCCAGCATCTTGCATTTTGTCAAAAATCTAGGATAAATTGCCCACCTTCCTTCCTTTTCTAAACTTTAAGCAGTCCTTAAGGCTCTAGTTATCTATTTCTTGGATTTGTGTTTGGTTTCAATTCTTAGGAATAAAATCTCATCTGCAAAGCTGCTGGGCCCATTTGCTTCACAGGTTGCCAGTGGAACTCTGACATGAGTAAGGAACCCCAGCCAATACTCTTCCCAAGCTGTTACAGTATTCCAGAGCCAAGGTAATGAGATCCTCTTCTGCTTACTGACACATTTGTCATCATCTGTCTTCTGCAGATACGGGGAACTGCAATGCAAAAATGTGCAGAAGGGAGAATAGGGTTAGTTCAGGGAAGTAAAACTAATTCAGCATGGCCAGCACACAGGAATTGAGTTGCACCAAGAACCTGGAAAGCTGGATGGGCACTACATCATGAAAAATATGTCATTCTCAGGAAGATGGACTGTTACCCTGAATGATTTTACCAGAAAACCTTCAGAATAGTATCTTAAAAAAAATTATTTTCTTAATCAAAAGCTATATACATTCATAGAACATTTTACAAAGGACAGAGAAAATCATTCTTTTAAAAAAATTAGTTAACTAATTTTGGTTGTGCTGGGTCTTTGTTGCTGTGCACAGGCTTTTTCTAGTTGTGACTAGTGGAGGCAACTCTCTAGTTGCGGTACCTGGGCTTCTCATTGCAGTGGCTTCTCTTTGCAGCAGAGTCTGGGCTCTAGGGCTTGTGGATTTCAGTAGCTGTGGCACATGAGATTAGTTGTTGTGGCACACAGGCATAGTTGCCCTGAGGCATGTGGAATTTTCCCAGACCAGAGATAGAACCAGTATCCCCTACATTGGCAGGTAGATTCTTTACCACTGGACCACCAGGGAAGTCTGAGAAAATTATTTTTAATTCAATCACCTGGAGATAATCTATTTTAAACATTGTGATAATGTTCTTTCAAACTTTCTGACATATAAACATGAATGTATATCAAAAAGAAAACAAAGCTTATACTATATATATATATATATTTTTTTTATTGCTTTTTAACTTGTCGTTTCATAAACATTTCCTGATCAATCAGTTGCCTTTTAAAGCATGATTTTTGATGGGCTACACAGTATTCTATCACATGGATGCATTACAGGTTATTTAATTACTTCCTTATTGTTGGGGATTTAGGCTGTTTTCATTCTTTTTGCTATAGTAAATAGCACCTTAAACAGTTTTGTACACTATATATATATATATATATATATATATAATTTTTATACATATTTACATACTTAAATCTAAAAGTGTAATTATCACACTAAAGCTATGAGATTTAAGATTTTTGATGCAGCTCATGCTATAAAAAGGTGTATGAAATTACACTGTCGCTAGTTCCATCATAGAATGTCTTCTCAAATCTTTCATCCATGCTCAAAGTTCTTGTTCTTTTGAAATATTTGCAGCTTAGTTTCTTGACCTGATTTTGTATGTATGTTTGTTACTAGTAAATTTGAACTTATTTTTCATGTATTTATTGGGCATTTGTGTTTATTTTTTTAAGATTCCCTATTCAGATTGTTTGCTAACTTTTATTTTTGGCCATCAACTTGATCATATTGTTTATGGTGTTTTTGACTTTAATTAAAAATGTTAAGTAGCCAAATCTACCAATCTTTTTCTTTATGGCTTCCTCCTTTGCTTTTTTTGCTTAGTAAGTTCCTCCACTTTCATGCTGCCAGATTCCAAGAGATTTTTGCTTAAATAAATTCTTAAAAGAGTGGGAGATCTGAGATTATAATTTAGTTTTTGGTTATGCTGGGTCTTCATTACTTCTAGCCATCTTTTCCTAGTTTTGAAGAGTGGGAGCTACACTCTAGTTGTGCTGTGCAGGCTTCTCATTGTGGTGGCTCTCCCCTTGTTGAGCACAGGTTTCAGTAGCTGCAGCATCGTGAGCTCAGAAGTTCTGGCTCTCCTGCTCTAGAGCATGGACTCTGCAGTTGTGGTACATGGGCTTAGTCACAGCTTTAGAATCCTCCTGGACCAGGGATTGAACCCATGTCTCCTGCATTGGCAGGCAGACTCTCATCCACTGTGCCATCAGAGGAGTCCCAATTTTTTTAAAAACATGTATTTCCTCTAGCTCTTTTAAGATCTTGTGACAATGTGAGAGTTGTAATCCTCCCTCCCTGAAACAGTTAATCAGTTATCAGACACAGTTTATTGCATGCTCGATCCGTGGATTCAAATGCTACTCTTATAATCGCTCCTATCATCCTCTTGGTATTTCATCTATTGAGAGTTACTGGAATGAGGACAGTAATAAAAACCATAGGAATAAACAGTAGTACCGCAGCTGTGAACATTTAGACCAGGCAGAGGAAGGACAGGAAAAGACTTGTGCCTGTTAATATTATGGTGATTGCTATAGGTTCTTAGTTTGCTGCTGCTGCTGCTAAGTCATTTCAGTCGTGTCCGACTCTGTGCGACCCCATAGAGGGCAGCCCACCAGGCTCCGCCGTCCCTGGGATTCTCCAGGCAAGGACATGAGTGGGTTGCCATTTCCTTCTCCAATGCATGAAAGTGGAAAGTGAAAAGTGAAAGTGAAAGTGAAGTCGTGTCCGACTCTTCCTGACCCATGGACTGCAGCCCACCACTCTCCTCCGTCCCTGGGATTTTCCAGGCAAGAGTACTGGAGTGGGGTGCCATTGCCTTCTCCCGGTTTTTAGTTTAGCAGTGGATTAACCAAGTATGTAATTTTCAACATGATTGTTCACTGAAATACATAACTGAAAAAGTAAGTGAAGTCGCTCAGGAGTGGGTTGCCATTTCCTTCTCCAGGGGATCCTCTTGACCCCAGAATCGAACCCGGGTTTCCCGCATTCTAGGCAGATGCTTTACCGTCTCAGCCACCAGGAAAATCCTCAAAAAAGTGAAAGAGCAGGAAAAATAAAGGAGGGCTGCTGCTGCTGCTGCTAAGTCGCTTCAGTCGTGTCCGACTGTGCGACCCCATAGACGGGGGCCCACTGTCTCTGGGATTCTCTAGGCAAGAACACTGGAGTGGGTTGCCATTTCCTTCTCCAGCGCATGAAAGTGAAAAGTGAAAGTGAAGTCGCTCAGTCGTGTCTGATTTTTAGCGACCCCATGGACTGCAGCCTACCAGGCTCCTCTGCCCATGGGATTTTCCAGGCAAGAGTATTGGAGTGGGGTGCCATTGCCTTCTCCGTAAAGCAGGGCACTCTTCCCCAAATAACTTTGAATCTATAAACCTAATTCCAGCATCGTCTCGCGAGCCGTTTAATCACATGGACCATTGTTCTTTAAACAGCCCTCGGGAATAAAATTTGAGAGGAAGTTCAGATGAAGGTCTTGAGTCTTCGAGGATATTTCGCTTGGAGAAAACGAAACCTCAATTTTAAACGTGGCGCTCATCATTATCGCAATAAGTACTACAGACACAGCATCGCCCCCACATTTTCATACTAACCTCTCCCTGGCGGCTAAGGCAATTGCGACAGGGAGAAACGATCATCTCTAGCGTTTTGAGCACCAGATTCCTCTTTTTTTTCCCTTTTGCAAAGGACCGTTAAACGTGGTACCGGGAGACGTTAGGCCGCAAAAGAAAGGTTTATTTTTTTTCCTCGAACGGTGGCTTTCGTAAGTGCAAAGATACCAAAGTTGAGAGACACAGGTTACACCAGAGAACTTCCTGGGGTCGCCGATGCCCCCGGGGTGGGAGTCTGAGAAACTCAGCCAGCCGAACCGAGGCTCGCGCTGCCGGGACAAGCCCCTGCATCCCGCGCAGCTCCGCCCCGGCCCGCCCTTGGCCCCGGCCGCCCCCGCCCAGGCCCCGGCCCAGGCTCCGCCCCCAAGGCCCAGCTGCCGTGACGTGAAGGTCCGGAGGAGGTGCGAGGCCGCGCAGCGGGGCTAATTGCCGGAACTGGAACGGTCTGCTGGGCCCCAGGCGCGCGGGCTCTTCGGGGCTGGCAGGTGTGCAGCCAGTGCATCTGGGAAGTGATGGCGCCAGGCGCGGGCGACCCGGGGTAGCGCTGGCGAGACGGCGGGGCCCGGCCCGGGCAGCGATGGGGCTCCTTCGGCTGCTGCTCATCGTGGTGCTGGCTTCGGTAACCCGGGCAGCCGGCGGAGCTGAGATCGTCGGAAACTCCAGCGAGGGTAAGGTCGGGGGCGCCTGACTTCTGCACCCCAAACTTGGTCTTGCATTTATTGCAGGGTCAAATCCGCCCTGGGGTCAGTCCACTCCGCGGGGGAGGCGCGGCGTTCAGAACTGGCAGGAATGGATCGAGGTCCTTTCCTGCAGGAGGCAAGTCCTATTGGCTAAGAAGGCCCTACTGTCAACCTCCTAATCTATACTGGGGAAATGGGAAGAGATAGGAAACCCGCTTGTTCAGACACATTATTCTCTCCCTTAGGGGGTAGCCATGTTTGCAGGTTTAATTTAACACCGTAAAACACCCCCTTGCTCGCAAGTGGCTCATCTGAACCTCTGGACTGCAAAGCTTGATAAAGCCAAGCTGCAGCGGTTCTTGTACTCCCCCAATCTAGATGCTTTTCAAATTCGTTATCCTCGGCGGGGTTTCAGAGGAAAAGTGAACCCAGAATGGGACTTCAGCTCATAGGTCATGTGCTTGGTGAATGGATCTTAGCACTAGTTGGTGTTTTGTTAATGTAAACTGTAAAAAGCACTAATTGTACCAAGCTGATAATCATGTGCTTTTTGGTGTCGTGAGGTCAAGCGTATTTTGGTTATGTATTGAGCTTAAGAGACTAGTTGTAGTTCTGAAACATAACATTTTCTGAATAATGTGATTGTGCTTCTTATCTGTGAAACGCTCTGTGCAAACTGAATCCTAGAATTTTTGCCTAGGACTTAAGACCAAAGCTGAAAAGGGCAGTTATACTTTTGAAGAAGAAAAAAAAAAAAAAGCCTTGTTTCTAACAGGGCACTCACATTCACTGCCTGCAGGGTGTGCCAGGTGCTTTTCATGGCAGTGTTGTTTATGCCTCACAACCCTGTGAGATAATAACTGTCCGTCACTGGTGGAGGATGAAGCTGAGACCCAGGATGATGCTCACTACCGGAGTAAACAGCTCAGTGGGGCACAGGTAGCTATGAACCCCTGTGTCATGTAAATTTCATGGTCCTCCCCTTCTACAAAGCTGCCCTCCAATGAGAATGCTTTATTTAGTATGGTGCTTTACCCTTAATTCTTCTCTGAATGCTTATTCCTTGAAATAGAATCTCTTCTCCCTTCCTCATCAGGCCAGCTCCATTCTTCCAAGGAGAAGAGTCTGAGAGATTAGAGTGTGCAAATGATCAGACTCGTGAAGTAATTTGAGAAATTAATGGTTTTCAGATGCTGTTTCTCACCTCCTTTCTGTGATTACAGCACCAGCATTTCCTCAGCCACGTTATTCTTCTGCCCTTGCATCAGTATTGTTGTTCTGGGTAGGAGAAGGGCAGCATGTGGGAGCTTGACTGCTAAACAGTAATGAAACTGGATATTCTCCCCGTCTGTCAGGTAGAGATCGGAGTGGGAATTAACAGACACTTCAGCACTTGCCTGATCCTCCTGGAAAACGGCTGGATTGCTATTGGGAGATTCTGATAACTTGAGTGAAGTGAGTGAGTGAAAGTCGCTCAGTTGTATAGTCCATCGAATTCTCCAGGCCAGAATACTGGAGTGGGTAGCCTTTCCCTTCTCCAGGGGATCTTCCCAACCCAGGGATCAAGCCCAGGTCTCCCGAGTTGCAGGCGGATTCTTTACAGCTGAGCCACCAGGGAGCAAGTGCCGTAAGTTTGAAGGATTTACCCATTTTATAGCAGGATAAGCTAACCTGACACCTTGTGTGGTAGTTTAGAAGCTAAGGGAAATTTTAAAGGTGGCAGATTGAGTTTGTAGAATGTCTGAGGATGGTGACCAGTGGGGCACAGGAGATGAATCATACATCTAAACAGTTTTCCCTTCTTTTGGAGTCCCGGTTCCCTGCTGCCCTTAACACTTTTAATTCAGTATTATTTCAGGTTCATATCCAGTAACTCACATGGAATTTAC
Source organism: Oryx dammah (assembly GCF_014754425.2). Lineage (NCBI taxonomy): Eukaryota > Metazoa > Chordata > Mammalia > Artiodactyla > Bovidae > Oryx > Oryx dammah. Next base: position 35,964,870 of record NW_024070213.1, on the reverse strand, counting down.
CCAGTAATCGGAGTTTAGCATTGTGCCCTTTGAACCTTCTCAGGTGCCTCGCAGGCCACTTATGTAGCTAGTTGCAAGTGTTCTCTTTCTCTCAAAAGTGTGTGTATGTTTGTGTTTCTTTTCATCTTTTAGGGCTAATGAAAATTCATCAGAAGGTATCAGTGAGAAATTGGGAGGGCAGTTGAATGCCAGCCAGCTCAAGTGGCTGAACTATTTTTAATACTCCATCTGAAGAGAATTATGAAGTGTTGACAGATCTCTCCTACAGTTCGTTGTGTTAAAGCACAAACGTAAAGAGATGTGTTTTAGTAAAATAGTAAAAAGGAAGAGTTGGAAAATGTTAAGGTTGCACATTTAGGTTCTGATTGAGAAAGAAAAGGAAAATATTGGGATTAGGCAGCTCCTTTTAGAATGGTATTATTGGAAAGAAGGCATTCCCAGGTGGCTCAGTGGTAAAGAATCCACCTGCAATGCAGGGGACGTGAGTTCAATCCCTGGGTCAGGGAGAGCCCCTGGAAGAGGAAATGGCAAGCCACTCCAGTATTCTTGTCTGGGAAATCCCATGGGCAGAGGAGCCTGGTGGGCTGCAGTCCATAGCGTTGCAAAGTCAGACATGATTGAACCACTGAGTACACACACACATTTTTTTTTTTTTACATACACATATTGCAAAGAAAAAATGACTCTGGGTAGGAATGGAGGAAGACTATGAAAACAGAAAAGGATCTCCTGCTGTGGGTTAGATGGCAAAAAACATTTTTGGCAGAAAAGGCAGAGGTACTGCTTTTTAGAGAAGAGCTACAACCCGAGTGCTCTGTCTCCTGGTAGCCATTTGCCCTGTAACATCCTTTGATGTGCTGTCTTTCCCACCCACCCCCAAGTCATAAGACCTAAATATCCCTCATAAAATGTTGCTGATGCATCCTTTTCCAGATGACTTTGAGGTGCAGTTGAGTTCCTGTTAACCTCTTCAGGATGTGTTTTGTGTGCGTGTCTTCTTTGGCCATATATGTTTTTATGAGTAGTGATTGAATGCAGTTTCTGCCAGGCAGGGTTGTTAAAGTTGTCTTGACTTTTAGTGTTTTTCCCTGTCACTCTGTGGAAGTCACTTTCTCAATGCTGTTTATAATGGATGTGCTGGGCATTTACCCATGTTAGACCTCTTCTTTTCACCAGTGTATTTGTAACAGAACCATACTGACTGCCTGCATATTGCTTTTTCTTGGTAACTACATGAACCTCTGAAACATTGGAAAGCTAATGGAAGTTAATAATGATGTTTTGTTGTGCAGTATTGGATAGTTTACAAATATTTTTCCCATTTGATACTTTTAGCAGCCATTTGATGTATACAGTACAGTTGCCTGCATTTTACCATGAGGGAACTGAGGTCCAGAGGAAATAATTACTTGCCCAAGGTCACAAAATTCAGTCATCATTTACCAAACATTTATCATGTGCCAGTCAGTTGCCTGGGACTGTTTGAGGCCCTGGAATATCAAATACGACAAAGCCCTGCAAGTCAGGGCTCAAACCATAATTGGTTTGTTTAACATGCAACCTTCTATAAAAATTGTGAAATGGCTGTTGGATTGCCTGTGTAATGCTGCCAAAGAATTTTCACACAGAAGTTAAAGGTAACTAAGGATAGGAAAAAATATAATTATCCTTCCCTAATTCATCAAGCATTGTGTTAGGAGTTCTCACACCTGGCAGAACTTTAGAATCACCTAGAGTGCCTTGAAAAAAAGGCATGTTGATGAAGAGACAACTAGAAATTGAAATATAAAATAAAAAGCAAGTTTATAATACCATCAAGAAATATTAAATATTTAGAGATGATTATAATGGAATATGGAACAGTCTCTACACAGAAAACTATACAATGTTCTTGAGATAAATTAAGAAACTTAATTGAGGGATATCTCAAAATCACAGAAGAATCCTGCATTATAAAGATATCATTTCTTCCTAAATTAATACTTTCAGTGCCATCCCAATCAAATTTCTACAGGTTTTAGTTTTGTTTTGTGAAAATTGACAAGTTGCTTTCTAACATTTATGTGGAAATGAAAAAGGGCCAAAAATAGTCAAGACAGTCTTGAAGAGGAAGAACAAATTTGGGGCAGAAATTAAGACTGTGATGTTGATGTTAGGATAGGCAGATAGACCAATGGTACAAAGTTAAGAGTTCAGAAACCCTCACCTTGTCACTTGACCTATGTCAGAGGTGGAATTTCTGAGCAGTAGGAAAACTACTTTCAACAAAGTCTATGTCAGCAGGATATTCCTATGGGAAATGAACCTTGGCTCTGGCCTCACACCCTATGTAAAAATCAGTTTCAGGTTGATTTTAGACTTCAATGTGAAAGGTAGAACAAAGTTCTAGAGGTTAACATGGGGAATGTATCTTTATGATCTTGAATTATGTTGGCAGATAATTCTTTAAAATAATAAAGGAAAAACTTGAGAAACGGGACTACATTAAAACAAAAACTTCTGTTCATCTCAAGGTAACAGGAGAGTGAAAAGACAGACCATAAGAGTGAAGATATCTGCAACATATTTGACAGACTACTCATATCAGTGATGCCTACAGAGTTCCTAAAATTCAGTAAGGACAGATGATCCAGTTTTTCACATGGGCAAAAAGCTTGAATAGACTCTTTCATTGGAGAAGAAAATAGCAACCTACTCCTGTATTCTTGTCTGGGAAATCCCATGGACAGAGGAGCCTGGTGGGCTACAGTCGATGAGGTCACAAAGAGTTGGACACGACTGAGGGACCAAACAACAAGACCCTTTCACAGAGAGGATATTTAAATAGCCAATAAGTAAAACAAACTATTCTTACCAAGTGTTGGTGAGCACCGTGGATTACTGAAATGCTCTCTCACGGATTGATAGGGGTCAAAATTGGCAAAACGATGTTGGATAACTCGGAGAGTACCTACTAAAATTGAACATAAGTAAACCCTGTAACCTGATAATTCTACTCACAGGTTCTCCTTGTAGACATGTGTACATGTACACCAAAAGATACATACCAGAATGCCTAGATGGAGTTATTTATAATTACTCCAAACTAGAAATAATCGAAATGTTCATTAACCGAATAGATAAATACATTGTGTTTCATTTATTTCGTGAAGTATACAACAATGGAAGTGAGTGAATAGTGGTTACTACAGCAACTGGGATGAATCTCACAAATAAAATGTTGATTTTTAAAAAGCTAGACATAAAAGAATTCATGCCATATGAGTCTGTTTAATAAAATTTCCAAAAGAGCCCATCTGTGGTTTTAGAAGTGAGGATCACGGTTACTTCTGGGAAGGAGGGACGAGACAGTGACTGGAAGGAGAGGTTAGAATGCTGTTGCTTGACCTGATTGTGTAAACTTTGTGCCCTTATCTGCATGCATTTATTATAATAAATATTTGCTTTGTAATTAATACTTGGGCCCTAACCCCAAGGATTTTGATTTAACTGATCTGGAGAGGGACCCAGGCAACAATATCTTTAAAAAAGCACCTTCTGGTAATTGTAATGTACAGTTTAAAATTGCTTTCTAATAAGGACACCTCATGAGTACTATAGAAAATATGAAAAACAGGAAATGTGTAAAGAAAATATTATTTAAAGTATACCCCAAAGAGACATGCTTTGACTGGTTTGTTAAATATTTAACCAGTTTGTTAAATGTAGTGTCTCTCCCCTTTGTTCTCTGGCTCCTGCTTGGTTCTTGCCAGAGGCATTTGACTGGGAAAAGAGGACTGGTGAGGCATCATCTTCCTTTTGGAAGCTTTTGGAAATCTGGAAAGTAATAGATGAAAGTTGTAATTGTTTCTGAAATGCTACGTATTTTTCTTGAAGAAGTCAGAAGCAAGGGCTGTCACTTACTGTTTTGGTCCTGGTCATTATATTTTCTCACAGAAGCTGTTTGTTTTCATTTCTTGTTTTCTTAAGGAGAACAAGACTTCTTAGGTATTTTAACCATTTAGGATTGAAGGTGATCTGCTACACTGTCACAGCAAAAACCTTCTCAAGTAGGTTTATTGCTGATATACACACATATATGTGTATGTATATATATATATCTTTTTTTTTTTTGGTAAAATATATATACAGTGATTTTATTTCTTGCGCTTCCCAGGTGGCTCAGCAGTAAAGTATCTATTTGCAATGCAGGAGATGCAGAAAACCTGGGTTCAATACCTGAGTCCGATTCCTGGGTTGGCAAGATTCCCTGGAGCGGGAAATGGCAACCCACTCCAGTTTTCTTGGCTGGAAAATCCCATGGACAGAGGAGCTTTGTGGGTCCATGCTGTTACAAAAGAGTCAGACATGACTTAGTGACTATACAACAGCAAAATTTTATTTATTTCTTATTCATGCTGGAATGGTAACAGCATAGATATTTATTAATAAAGGATTGGTTGGGGACTTCTTGGCATTCCAGTGGTTAAGACTTTGCCTTCCAGCGCAGCAGTATGGGTTTGATCCTTGATTGGGCAGCTAAGATCTCACATGCCTCTCGACCATAAAAACCAAAACATGAAACAGAAGTAGTATTGTTACAAATTCAATAAACACTTTAAAAATGGTTCCCATCAAAAAATAATAAAAGACTGGTTGAATAATCATGGTGACATAGAATGTAATATTGTATAACCTTTAAACTAGTAAAACTAGGATTGTCTGTTGATGTGGAAAGATATCTAAGATCTAGAAGATGGGCTATACCAAGACATATTTGTGTTTTTCTTTTTCCCATTTACATGGAGATGCTTATGCTGATGTCTCCTAAATCCTGAAAGATTATACCAATCTGTTAATAGTAAGTTTTTTCTGCACAGTGTACTTGCTGGAGAAATTAACTTTCTCTACATTTCTTGCATTTTTGTTGTTGTGTCCGACTCTTTGCGACGCCATGGACTGCAGCACACCAGGCTTCCCTGTCCATCACCAACTCCCAGAGCTTGCTCAAACTCATGCCCACTGAGTCGGTGATGCCATCCAATTGTCTCATCCTCTGTCATCCCCTTCTCCTTTTGCCTTCAGTCTTTCTCAGCATCAGGGTCTTTTCTAGTGAGTCAGTTCTTCGCATCAGGTGTCCAAAGTATTGGGGCTTCAGCTTCAGCATCCATCCTTCCAATGAATATTCAGGGTTGATTTCCTTTAGAATTGACTGGTCTGATGTCCTTACATTCCAAGGGACTTTCAAGAGTCTTCTCCAGCACCACAGTTCAAAGGCATCAATTCTTTGGCACTCAGCCATTTTTATTATCCAACTCTCACATCCATACATTACTACTGAAAAAAAATCATAGTTTTGACTATACACACCTTTGTTGGCAAAGTATTGTCTGTGCTTTTTAATACGCTATCTAGGTTTGTCATAGCTTTTCTTCCAAAGAGCAAGCATCTTTTAATTTCATGGCTGTAGTCACCATCTGCGGTGATTTTGGAACCCAAGAAAATAAAGTCTCTCACTATTTCCATTCTTTCCCCATCTATTTGCCATGAAGTGATGGCATGATCTTGTTTTTAAATATGATCAGCCTTTTTAAATATGGTTATATATGACCTGAGAAAATATTACCATTCTGAGGGAGAAACATAACAAGTGACAGAAGTGTTGAGAGTGTCACCTTTTTATCTAGGTTGGCTGTGTCCCTATTTTATAAGTTTCAGATGAAGAGTTAAGGTAGAACTTGTGTTTTGAGTGCCATCAAAGAAGGAGATTTTCTCCAAATTGTGCATTTTCTTTCTGGTAAGAATACCTCATGATCACTACAGAAATTTTATAAACAATGAAATGTGTAAAGAAAAACTGGGGGAATTTTCTGATGGTCTAGTGGTTAGAACTCTGCACTTTCAATGGGGAGGGCCCATGTTCAGTCCCTGTTGTGGAACTAAGATCACATAGTCAAAAAAGAAAAGAAAAATCAGCTAGCATACACTCCCAGAAATACCTACTTTTATTACCTCTAGTTATTTTGTTAAGTTACCAGTTGTTTAGTAATATATTTTCATTTCTATGGTTGTGTCTTTCCCTACTGTCTTTTAAATCACTGGAAGTTTTTGCTTCTCCAAGTATTTCTGAGTTGTGATAGATTAAGGAAAGGTTAAGAAAACCAAGATGTCACTAGTTGATAGCATCAATCTCTTTCAGGGTTTGTAAAGGTTATAAATGGTTTTTCCCGTAGTCATGTATGGATGTGAGAGTTGGACTCTAAAGAAAGCTGAGCACTGAAGAACTGATGCTTTTGAACTGTGGTGTTGGAGAAGACTCTTGAGAGTCCCTTGGACTGCAAGGAGATCCAACCAGTCCATCCTAAAGGAGATCAGTCCTGAATATTCATTGGAAGGATAGATGCTGAAGCTGAAACTCCAATCCTTTGGCCACTTGATGCAAAGAACTGACTCATTGGAAAAGACCCTGATGCTGGGAAAGATTGAAGACAGGAGGAGAAAGGGATAACAGAGGATGGGATAGTTGGATGGCATCACCAACTCGATGGACATGAGTTTGTGCAAGCTCTGAGAGTTGGTGATGGACAGAGAAGACTGGGGTGCTGCAGTCCATGGGGCCACAAAGAGTTGGACATGACTGAGCAACTGAACTGACTGAAAGGTTCTACAGAGTATTTTGATTCAAGGCTCATGTAATGGGAGACAGACATAAAGATTATCAAAAGAGTTTCCAAGACAGGCTTAGGGGCAAATTTAAGTGTTAAGTGATAATAACCGTCATGAATTTGCTTACATCAGTTTTGGTCACAATACCCAAGAGGCAGAGTGACTAGTTCAGCAGAATACTTAAATAAATATTTGTCAAATAGAGAAAAGGGGTGGCAAGGCTCTGAAAACACAAAAACTGAAAATGTAACTTGAAAATGCATGCCGGTAAATGAACTGAGTGCTGTTGACAGTTCAAGGATGGAAATCTAATTAATTCCTAGGAAAACAAACTGATCCTGCTCTTAGTTTTGCAGACTAGAATTTATGGATAGTTTTAAGACTTGGAAGATGGCGGATAGATGATACCAAAATTAAAGTGCAAAACATGAAAGGTTTTTAGGGCCATTTACTGAGATCCAGTTAATTGTATACATAATTTTGGTTTCCTTGTAAAGGAATCTGGAGACGGAAATGGCAACCTGCTCCAGTGTTCTTGCCTGGGAAATCCCACGGACAGTGGGCTACCATCCATGGTGTCACAAAGGGTTGGACGTGACTTAGAGACTGAGCACAGTAGATTAACCATGGTGATGGGAAGGCCTGGGATATATTAAAGTGCTCTCCTTACTCCCTTTAAAAAAACAAAACAGGAAACTTGCCACTTTTTCCAGACTTCCGTTGATTCTATTAGTCACTTCTTAATATTTTTACCTCTATTTGGGCTGGAGTTTTGTTCCACATAAAAGATGAAATGTCTTTCTTGTTACATAAATAAGAAATACATTACATTCATTAAAATTTTCTCTGGATTTTTAGAAATTAAATTGTAACCACAAATAACCTTTTATCATCAGTTAAAAAATTAAGTTACAATGGTACTATCGAGAATAACTTATATTCTGGGCTTCCCAGGTGGCTCAGTGTCTGCTAAGCAGGAGACACGGGTTCGATTCCCAGGTCGGGAAGATCCTCTGAGGAAGGAAATGGCAACCCACTCCCGTATTTTTGCCTGAGAAATCCCATGGACAGAGGAATCTGATGGGCTGCAGTCCAGGGGTTTGCAAAGAGTTGGACTCAACTTAGGGACTGAACAACAGCAACAAAAACCTTTATTCTCACCCACTATTTATATGTTCTGTTTGGCTTTCTTGGTTAGCTTTTCTTAATAGTCTTTCTTTTTTATAATCATCCAGATGGAGTACTTGTGTTAACAAAAACAGCAGAAAGTATTGAAAAAGTTCGTTTTCTTTGGAAATGGTACATAAGAATGAGTTAGGAAGTTATTTAGTATCTAGAGTGTTTCTTTCCGCTCCAACTGACTCAAATTTCTTTCTTAAAAAAAAAAAAGATTGTTCCACTCTAAGATTCTGGTGAATATAATCTTTACCTCATCGACTCCTTTTCATCTATATTAAATTGAAATCTTTTTGTTTATTTTTAGCCTCCGACACCCAAGCCTGCTTATGTAATGCTTGCGAACTCTGCTGTTTATGCAGAGATACACTGACTCCAGGGCAGAGGGTGAGATGGGAACCCAGAACCACACAGAAGTCAAAGCAGCCTGTTTAGTGGATTCCTTGAGAATTAGGTTGGAAAAGGAAAGAAGTGGTGAGCAGCTACAAGAAAGCCACACAGAGTGAATGAAATACAGCCAGACAGTGGAGGCAGGTCGGCAGGTGGGAAAGCCTAGATAAGGTGTTGGAAAACTTGTTATAGCCTACCTTTTATGTGGACTCTGAACTTGATCCTTCAACAAACAAACAAAAAACTCCTTGAAGACCTGTTTTTCATGAAGTACCTGGTGTGGACATTCAATACACATTTTTGCCCACGTTGATGACACTTTCCTTTACAAGCTGGGTAATATAGTCCTATTAGACAGATGAAGAAATTGAGGTTTAAGGGAATTAAGTAACTTTTCTGAGAACACCTAGCTAGTAAAGGGTGGGATAAAACTGAAGCCAGATGCGTGTCTCTAGCTGGACTGATTTCAGAATATATTCTTTAGTACCAGTGCATTTACAATCGGTGGTAACTCGTGAGGGTTGTCAATCCTTAAATTCAGGGATTCTGTTCTGAATAGAGTTGTTATTGCTGCTACCAAAAGAGGGGTTTTCCTGGGCTCTGGAAGCCAAGCACCTTGAACATCCTGGTGTTTGCATCTTTGGAAATACCTTTCTTCCCTTCAGTTCTCGGTTCCGCCCTTCCCAGATGAGTCACCTTGGGCGGGGGTTGGGGGAGGTTTATGAGGGCGTGGAGGGTTGCTGCTTCTGCCTTTTAAGCTTCATTGTCCTCATTAGTGAATAGGGCTCAACGGTTTTTTTCTGAGGATTAAATTAACCTTGCATGTGTGTTTAAGTATACAATTCCTACAAATTGGTTACAGAGAGGTATGAATGTTATAATGAAACATTTCTCCCCTTGTAGGTCTTCTGGAATTTTCTGTGGGGAAATTTAGATACCTGGAGCTCAAGAAGCCCTTTCCAGAGGAAGCTATTTTACGTCATATTTCCAGCAATGTCACTTTTGTTATTTTCCAAATACACTCACAGTATCAGAATACAACAATTTCTTTTTCTGAGGTAAGTACAAAGAGTTACTTCCATAAAAGACATTTCCACAGTTTGGTATCTTGTATTTAGTGTGAGCATTAGAAATTAACGCCTCTTTATGTGTTAAATTTTTAAAAGATCAAGATTGAGTCCTGTCAAATTAGTAATTTAGGCTGGCTAGGAGGTGAATATTTCAGGCCTTTCTTGAGTGGTGACCTCTGACCTAAAAGAGGGGTGATGCTGCTGAGTTTGGGGGGAGGGTGGCTTGTACCAAATGTCTCCTGCCTGCAGTTAAGCTTTCCTCATACTTCTCACCTTTTCTTTTTCTTACCATACTGGGTCCTCAGTGATTTTTTACCTGAGAATACATTTTAATGGATTTCTGTGGTCTTATAGCCATTTAGTTTACTAAGACACCTAATAGGATCAGCTTTATTCTTTAGAGTTTCATTGAAACAAAAGAATCCTAACTCTTGAAGTTTACTAAGACACCTAATAGGATCAGCTTTATTCTTTAGAGTTTCATTGAAACAAAAGAATCCTAACTCTTAGTTTAACCAGAGCAGTGCTGTGCTCCCAGCAGCATTTGGGACCCTCTTACAGTGGTCCTCACTAAACCCCTGAGCCTCAACCTCATCTCTGGGAAGTTTTCAAATATCCTGAATCAGCTGAAGCCATTAAGGCTTTGCCATTTCTGTTACCCTTTACAGATCTACTTATTTTTGGTCCATATGACCCCTTAGACTAATACATGAATTTCACTCTCTAAGAAGTTGTGTGCATTTTTATCTGTCCTCAGCCTACCCTCTGGCTTCCCTTGTAGCTCAGAATCCCCACGGACAGAGGAACCTAGCAGGCTACAGTCCATGGGGTCGCAAAGAGTCCGACACGACTGAGAAACTCAGCACAGCACAAGCCTACCTTCTGATATTCTGGAATTTGCTAAATGAAGTTGTCTTCGTCCAGTCTCTCTATATTTTCTGGACATTGGTCGTTGTATCTTTCACACTAAGTGTCTTATAACTTTTGTTCCTGCCTTCCTGCCGCTACCACAAAGGTTTTGAAGGGGTGTGTGGGTGTGGGTGTGTGTGTGTGTGGGTGTGTGTGTGTGTGTGTGTCTGTGTGTGTGTGTGTGTCTGTGTGTGTGTCTGTGTCTGTCTGTGTGTGTCTGTGTCTGTGTGTGTCTGTGTGTGTCTGTGTCTGTGTCTGTGTGTCTGTGTGTCTGTCTGTGTGTGTGTGTCTGTGTGTGTGTGTGTGTGTGTGTGTGTGTGTGTTGGTTTGATAGACCAGATATGGGGGCTTTCCTGCTGGCTCTGTGGTAAAGAATCCTCCTGCCAATGCAAGAGACGTGGGCTCAGTCCCTGATTCAGGAAGATCCCACATGCCCCGGAGCACAACGAAGCCCATGCGCACAACTGCTGGGCCTGTGCTCTAGAGCCCGGGAGCCACGGCCCATGTGCTGCAGTCTGAGCACCCTAGAGCTGGTGCTCTGCCACAAGAGAAGCCACCAGCACGAGAAGCCTGTGCACTGCAACTAGAGAGGAGTCCCTGCTCGCCACAAGTGGAGAAAAGCCCGTGCAGCAGTTAAGACCCAGCACAGCCAAAAGTTAATAGACTAGAAGTGGAAGGGTTTGATCGAGGAAAAGAGGAAAGAATAAATTCTACTAGTTGAAGATATAATAGTGTATGTGACCCATTCATTGATTTTGCGGGAGTTCTTTGCAGCCAGAGCAGAAATCAAAGCATGTTGAATTTCATAACTTTCTTAGAAGGAAAAAACATTCTCATTCTTCAGGGGGAAGCCAAGTTTTTTTATGGGACTAAATTCAAAGGGAAAGTTTCTATTCAGGCACTTACCTAGTAGACACAGTAAAATGGCACATAGATGATTTCCTTCTTAATAACAGCACAGCAAAGACAACGTTTGAAGGAAGAGAGGGATGGAGAAAAAAAATGCAGTTATATTTATTGCATGCCCATTGTGTGCTAGGCCAGTGATCCTTGAGCTCCTGGGGCCGAAGACTTGGTGTCTGCTGAAATTGTGGACTCTCTACCTGGCAGAATGTGTGACTACATCTGCATAATTTCATGGAGGTCTCTGGAAATGCATTGAGCCTCCTAGTGAGGACCCCTTGCATTTGATTTTCCATGTAGTTGGTTTAATTCTTATAACAGTTTGTCCAAGTAGTCCTAATGTTTATCTCTACTTTTGAGGAAACGGAGGTTAGGTGAAGGGGTACCTGCGTGACTGATGTGACAAAATTGGCCTGGATGAGCAGCATCTTGGGTCTCAGTTTTCGTGCAGAAAGGATCTTAGTTATCCTTAATGATAACCATGTTCCTTTCCTGGGCTGCCTTTCGTTCTCACTATATTTATACTGCTGAGAAGATGACAACCAGAACTGTGCATAATTCTAGAAGGGAATGGTCTGCATGAAGAGAGCTGTTTCTGTTGTAACTTCCTGATGACTTGTGGCATCTCGGAGTTTTGGGGTCATCTTGGCAGTGAGTTCTTTGAAACTTTTGACCGTTAAGTTCCTTGGTCATTCTCTCTCACGCTTGTCAAATTGAAACCCACGTGGCACTTTTTTCTTCCATTTCCTTCTTGTTCAGTTGCTCAGTCGTGTTTGACTCTTTGCAGCCCACCAGGCTTCCCTGTCCTTCACTATCTGCCAGTTTGCTCAAACTCATGTCCGTCGAGTCGGGTCCTGTCGCCCCCTTCTCCTCTTGCCCTCAATCTTTCCCAGCATCAGGGTCTTTTCCTTAACTTTAAGAAAACACTCTGAATCTACTACCTCTCAACTTTAGTGCTTTGTTATTCAAAAAGCTTTCCCAGCAGATGTGGGGAGGGGATGAGAGCGTATGGGGGTGTAAGGAAGAGTAAGATCAAGGCACAAAGAAGGTGATCTCTGTGTTCACTGTCTTGGTCTTGGTGATGGTTTCCCAGGTGCCTGCATTTATCAAAATGTATATTGGTATACTCTATGTGTAATTTATAATATGTAGATTATAACTCTGTTTTCTGGAAAACTTTTCAAGGACCAAACTCTTTTGGGGGCAGAGCTTCTATTTTTTGTCTTGGTAGTGGTCAAGTGAATTTGTATATCAGGACCACAAATGGAGGCCACTCTAGTGACTTGGTCCACGTCACAAATCTAAGCCTAAGACTGTACTTACAGGGAATGCCTGTCAAGGGAACCTAACTTACACCGATCACAATCCTCCAGCTCAGCTTAGCCAGCTCACTTTACCCTAGAAAATGGGACTTGCTCGTCTTCTGACTAAATCCCAACCTCCTAACTGAGCATGCTCTTCTAATGCTCTAAAAAGCTAGTTCAGGCCCTACATCCCTTGGGAAGCACGCGCCACATCTAGTGAGGCACTGTCCTCCCCCAATCCATCAGTGGTGTTCCGTTGAATAAAGGACATCAGACTTGTTACTAAATTGTTTTAGTTTTGTCATTTCCATGAAAGTCCTTAACCCAGTAGTCTTAGTACTTGAAATGCGTGCTATCAGTCTTGGCTGACTCTTTGTGACCCCGTGGACTGTACCCAGCTAGGCTCTTCTGTCTATGGAATTCTCCAGGCAAGAATACTAGAGTGGGTTGCCATCCCTTCCTCCAGGGGATCCTCCCAACCAGGGATCGAACCCTCATCTCTTATGTCTCCTATGTTGGCAGGCAAGTTTTTACCACTAGCAACACCCGCGAAGCCAAGTACTTGACGTAGTAAATCCTAACTGAAGGGACTGAAAAGTTTGGGAATGTTATTGTGTATCTGCTATTCCTGGTCAAAGAGTGTATATTTTAAATAATTCCTCCATGTATCTTTGTGGACACATGCACATAGAAGTGAAAATAATTCTTTAATCATCTAAGGAAAGTCTTTTTTACTCCTTTTTGGTTTTGAGAAGCTTTGGAATAGGGCCATGCACACTACATTCACTCTGGCATTGAAGCACTTTGTTCAACTGCTGATTCGCAATGACTCTTCTCTCCTTGTTGCAGACTCTCCTTCCTAATGCCTCGGTGACGGGCACTGACAAAGGACTGGTTTCCATTCTTAGACCAGAGCAGAGTATGTGCACTTGGCACTTGGAGACACTAGACCCTGAGCCTGTCCAAAATGTGGCCATTCCACTGTCCTACTCGGAAAGCGGTAATCTTTCTATCATCAACTCCTTGTTACTGTCCAGAATGCAGGACTTGTGGGTGAGAATTTAGAGATAACTATAATCCTATTAAAAGTGTTTATTATAAGTGTAGTTCTTCGAATTAGAAAGGTTTTAACAGGGGGGGGAGTCAGAGAATTAGCATGATGAGTGAAAGCCCAGGAAGGGGCTAGGATTAGAAGAACACGTGTATTCATTTGGAAAACACTGAAGGAGCCCTTGGAGAAACTAACAGAAAGACATGTCAAGAGGAGAGGTTGATTCATGTTGATGTATGGCCAAGACCAGTGCAATATTGTAAAGCAATTATCCTTCAGTTGAAAATAAATAAATTAAAAAAAAAAGACAAGACATGGTTCTCACACATTAGTTGATGGTTCTAGGTCAAGGAAGGTGTGGGAGAAGAATAGGATATTTGGAGGATGGTGGACAGTGGGTGTGGCTGGAGCCAGAGTGGGAAGGTCCTGGTATATAATGTGAGGTCTGCACTCTTTGCTGAGGCAGCATAGAGACTTTTGAAGCAGAGGAATGACCTGATGCCTTTCCTCTCTTAGAAGGTTAACCCTAGAAGCAATGTGGAGAGTGGATTGGAGGGGGCATAGCAGAGTCAAGACAATACAACTTTCAGGACTCAAAATGAGAAATGAAGATCTGAACAGAGGGCCTGAGAAGGGGGTGGAGAGCACAGGCTGGATTTGAGAAATTTGGAATATGGAATTACAAGATACAATGACCAGTGGTTATGGATTGTTAAAAGTGGGGAGCACAGACTTCCCATTTGGCCAGCTGGGAGATGATCAGAATAGTGATCAGATGGGGTGTTTGTGGTGCTGGATGTTCTAGGTGGTTGGGATGGGGTTAGATGGTGACTTCAGTTTGGCACATTGACTCTGAGACACTTGTAGGACATCTGGATGGACTTGCATAGTAGGCAGCTGAAAATAAGGACCTAGGGTGGAGGAGTGGGGTTAGATATCCAACTGGACAGCTGAATAGCTGTTAGTAAAGTCATGGAAGTGAGTGAGGTCATCCAGGCATGAACTTAGAGATTTAGGGAGGAAAATTATAGCAAATAATTTCCTAGTGTGTTGAGGTCCTTTAATGATCCAGAACCTGGTGGTCCGAAGTCAACGATAAGTAAAAGAGAGAGAAAAAGAGGCTGATATTCCTTGGTTTATGCAGAAAACCAATAAAGCTCTTGGCATAGAGCTTGCATCACTCATGAAGGCACTGGGCGCCCTCTCGAGGGGATGAAGGCACAGTGCGCCTTCTCGAAAGGGTCTTAGAAGCCCAGACAGGAGAGTGAGCATGATGGGTTTCTATGCTCCAGAGAAGAAGAGAGAGAGAGAGAGAGAGGGAAGGAGGGAGGGAGAGAAAGAAAGACACAGGGACCCAAGCTCTGATGGAACAAGGGTGTTTTGTTCAACATAGTGTGGGTATATATACTGTCTTACAAGGTAGCTATTTTCAGCAAAGATAAAAATCAAAAGTCCAGACTTACAAATTATCAAGGAAATGTAATCCATATCAAAGAGAGAGGATTGTAAATAATCACTTTTACCATATGGTTCATAAAAAGGAAGAGGGTTGTAAATAGTTACTTATCACTGTATGGCACTAACAAAGGAAATGCATGCATTCCTCAGCCCCAGAGCGGTTTGCCAACTCCTCTTAATTCCTGAATATTCAGGAATTAATAAGGGACAGCGGATTCATGACAGACCCCAAACAGCACACAGGAAGCCTCCTGTTAAATTGCTTCCTGACACTAGTGCCTGCCACAGTTTCTGGGGGATGCTAACTGCTGAAGAATAATTAGAAGGCTAAGGAGTAGACAGGACATTGAGAAGAGAGACTGGACGCCCAGCAGTATAAGAAGTGGTAAATAGGACTTTGCAGAGAGGTCAAGAGAGTGACTGAAAATGTCCCTATGGTGGCACAATCCAGAGTCAGTGGCGGCCTTTAATGAGAGTCATTTTAGTGACATCATGAGAATGAAAACCAGATCGTAGTGATTGAGGAGTGAAGGTGAGGGGAGAAGATTTACATTCTCTTGAAGTTTGGGGGTAAAGGGAAGGCGAGGTTGCAATAACTAGAAAAGGAGGTAGAATTCCAAAAAGTGATGGGAGTTAAAGAAAAACATATGTAGCCAAAGGGTAATTATTTGATTTAAAAAATGATAGATGTCAAGTTTTCATCAAGGTCAGTGTACAAAGAAAATTAATGAGCAGTGGAGTGTCAGTTACAGTACACATGCTTTTCTTGGGTGTGGTAAGTGTTTGTAAATACAGGAAAAGAAGAGTGTGAAAGAAGAGCGTAGAATTCTGAGGAAGAGTCCACTGTGAAGCAGTGCAGACTGGGTTGTCTCCATTCCAGAGCTGCAGAATTCCAGCACTTTATAGAAATTAGGAACCAGCTGTGGGAACAATTGAATGAGTTTATGAAGCTGAGATCTTAAAGTATATTAAACTGGTTTACCTTCTTGTGTCTTAACTTTTCCTCTTGAGCCCACCATACACAGTTGTTTGCATGGAATTGAACTAATGTCAAGTGACTTCTTTAAGTTTTGTCTCGGTCAAAGGTTATGAATAGGATTCCTAATAAGAGCTGTTTTAACCATATTATGAATGTAAATTAAATACCCCAAGGGGATTCCTAGGTGGTGTTAGTGGTAAAGAACCTGCCTACTAATATAGGAGATGCGGGTTTGATCCTGGGCTGGGAAGATCCCTTGAAGGAGGGCATGGCAACCCACTCCAGTATTCTTGCCTGGAGAATCCCACAGACAGAGGAGCCAGGTGGGCTATGGTCCATAGGGTCACAAAGAGTCAGACACAACTGAAGCGGCTTAGCACGCAGGCATGCAAATACCCCAGATTTATTTTGTGTTTAATTGTGCACATGCTGTGTCTAATACATGATCCTGGGGTTCTTGAGATCTTTTATTTTTTCCTCTTTTATGTATACACAAAGACTCTTCCAGCGAGGAGGATGAGAGGTTGACACCATCTTTCTCCCTGTTGAAAGAGTTAAGTGAAAAGTGGACACCCTTTTTCTATTTACCAGGATCTAACGAAAACTTCTCAGAATCTAAAGAAAATGTGTTTAGGAAATGCACGTATTCAACAGTTGACATAAAATTTCCAGGTGTTCACAGGGCTCCTGAAACCCATTTTTGGACCCCAGCTTCAGAATAGCTGTCTCTTCTCATGTTTTCAACTCTAGAGCAGAGGTTGGCAAACTGTAGATAGAGCACAAGGCAAAGCCAGCTCATGGCCTGTTTTGTGCATAAAATCTTATTAGAACACAGCCGTTCACTTACATATCTTCTGTGGTTGCTTTCCTGCCACGGGGCAGGGTTGAGTAACTGCTGCAGAGACCAGAGAGTCTGAACAGCTTCTAAAACATTTACTATCTGGCCCTGTACAGAAAAGGTCTTCCACAGCCCATCACCTCATATAACTTTACGCTTAGTCCATGAGGTAATACAAAGCTTGAAGCTCTCCACTGAACTTCTGTGTTGGGTGTTCTTATAAGAGTGGGGTTATTGTTTTTCTGAGTGTGCTTTGACTATATAAAAATTCTAAGTAACTTCCTGGTTTCCTATCCAGATCCTATCCCTGGTGGCTGTAATTTGGAGTTTGATGTAGATATTGATCCAAACATTTACTTGGAGTATAATTTCTTTGAAACAACTATCAAATTTGCTCCAGCAAACCTAGGCTATGCGAGGTATGTCTGTCTCCCAACTCCCAAAACTCTTTTTAGGATAAGCATGACCCACTGTTGTGTAGACTGAGTAAATTCTCTCAAAATCCGTAGTTCTCCTTAGCAGAGTTGAACTGCTTATTTTTTTTTCCAAATAGAAGTAATTTAAGCTTTGTTATTAATATGTAAGGTGTCATTTACAGTTGGTATCATTTCCCTCCTTTCTTATGAAGAGCCAGATGTTGTCTTTATTAGGAGCTTAGAAGTACATCTTAGTTTTTGTAAAGAATTTTAAATATGGAAAGCATTTTGGGACTCCCCTGATTGTCCAGTGGCTAAGACTCCGTGCTCCCAATGCAGGAGGCCGGGGTTCGATCCCTGTTCAGGGAACTAGACCCACGTGCCTCAACTAAGAGTTCACATGCTACAACCAAATATCCCACGTGTGGCAACAAAAACCCGATGTAGCCAAATAAATAAATATTTTTAAAAAGAAAGCATTCTGTAGCTGTGAAACATTCCTATGTTTGTAAGAATTTTATTGTTTTAATTAAAACTCTGCCCTAATTTCTACTTTAAGAGTAATGATAGGTAACATTTGAACACTCTCTGTGTATCATTCACAGTGCTACTGAATATGTTCTTTGTCATTTAATCCTTAGAATTTTATGAAGAAGGGGCTGTTGTTCTTATTTTACAGAGCAGTGCCCTAAGGGGCCCACATACACACGGCCAACAAGTCGCTAAGCTGGCAGTTGACTCAGCCTGACTGATACTCACATCTGGTTAATGAACCATACCTACCGCTTCCCTTTCCTTAGTGATGCCAAACTGGGAATCGCTGTTGCAGAGTTTGAAGTTTCGATTCCTTTTTACACTAGTGGATGAGAGTTGTAGCATGAGAGATTAATGTTCAGCTTTGTTGGTTGATTTTAGAGGTGCAGCTCCTCCGTCATGTGACGTCAAGACGGGCCCGGACTCCAGGTGGAGGTTGCAGTATGATGTCTATCAGTATTTTCTGCCCGAGAACGACCTCACTGAAGAGGCGTTGCTGAGACATCTGCAGAGGATGGCCAAGGTGCCTCAGGTGCAGGCCAATGCCGTCAGGGTAAGTCTGATGCCTATAATTCTTGTAGCCAGACTGTGCCACCTTTGTAGAGCTGAGAAGGGGAGAAGCTACCAGGAGCTTATTATTATTACTATTTTTACTGTTTTCTTGGTCTTTCTAGGATTCTCATTTTATCCTCTTTGATTTCATTGTCATCTTGGGAGTCAATGCCAGTGACATCCCAGAGTAACATTGGCTTTTGAGGAGGTGCATGTAAATTTTGTTATGTTTTGTTGCAGCCATGACTGTGGCTGGTTATCTTGAGCTATGGGTAGAAGTGGGCGGTCATTTTCTATGTACTCCCATAACTATTAGATATAAAAAGTTGGGAAATATAAAGTGTATAGTGTTTCGAGAAAAAATAATGTGAAACTATTTAAAGATATATGCCTTATCCTTACTATTTAAATGCAAGTACAAAGTTTGTAACTTGCAGCAAAAATTTTCTCTGAGCTTTTGAACCCCTGAAAACTCTTGCTGTTCCTCAAGTGTGGGGGTACAGGCTGGCAGCACTGGCATCACGTGGGCATTTGGTAGAGTCACAGACTCTTAGGTTCCACGCCAGACCTACAGAATCAGCATCTGTATTTTACGATCCCCAGGTGAGTCCTCTGCACATTAAAGGTTGAGACTCATACTCTCGATCATTTTTGTGGAGGGCAGGATTTTGTCTTTATGTCTTAAAAGGTACCTGATATCAGTCTGATAAACAAGGACATCTGTCAGTCTGGTAGCTGGTGAGGAGCATTTTTCCAGACTGTTATGGTCTTCCTGAAAGTTGCAGACTACCAGATGATATAGAAGGAAGCAATTGAAATAGGGCAGCTGTGGGCTTTCCCCGGTGATCCAGTAGCTAAGACTCTGCGCTTCTGATGCCGGGGATCTGGGTTTGATCCCTGGTCAGGGAACTAGATCCCATGTGCTGCAACTAAAGATTCCACGTGCCGCAACAAGAATGAAGATCCTGAATGTCGCAACTAACACCCGGCACAGCCAACATAATTAATTAATTTAATTTAAAAAGATTGTGATTATTCGCAAATTAGGAGCTCAATTTGAAAAGTGTGCCTTTGTACATAGGAAATTTCGAAGACCACTTTTATTCTCATGAAGAATATAAAACGTCACATAACAAGAGTCTTTTTAGGTTCAGTTCAGTTCAGTCGCTCAGTCGTGTCCAACTCTTCGCAACCCCACGAATCGCAGCACACCAGGCCTGCCTGTCCATCACCAACTCCCAGATTTCACTCAGATTCACATCCATCGAGTCAGTGATGCCATCCAGCCATCTCATCCTCTGTCGTCCCCTTCTTCTCCTGCCCCCAATCCCTCCCAGCATCAAAGTCTTTTCCAATGAGTCAACTCTTCGCATGAGGTGGCCAAAGTATTGGAGTTTCAGCTTTAGCATCATTCCTTCCAAAGAAATCCCAGGGCTGATCTCCTTCAGAATGGACTGGTTGGATCTCCTTGCAGTCCAAGGGACTCTCAAGAGTCTTCTCCAACACCACAGTTCAAAAGCATCAATTCTTCGGTGCTCAGCCTTCTTCACAGACCTGCCTCTTGAGAAATCTGTATGCAGGTCAGGAAGCAACAGTTAGAACTGGACATGGAACAACAGACTGGTTCCAAATAGGAAAAGGAGTATGTCAAGTCTGTATATTGTTACCCTGCTTATTTAACTTCTATGCAGAGTACATCATGAGAAACGCTGGACTGGAAGAAACACAAGCGGGATTCAAGATTGCCGGGAGAAATATCAATAACCTCAGATATGCAGATGACACCACCCTTATGGCAGAAAGCCTCTTGATGAAAGTGAAAGAGGAGAGTGAAAAAGTTGGCTTAAAGCTCAACATTCAGAAAACGAAGATCATGGCATCCTGTCCCATCACTTCATGGGAAATAGATGGGGAAACAGTGGAAACAGTGCCAGACTTTATTTTGGGGGGCTCCAAAATCACTGCAGATGGTGACTGCAGCCATGAAATTAAAAGACACTTACTCCTTGGAAGAAAGGTTATGACCAACCTAGATAGCATATTCAAAAGCAGAGACGTTACTTTGCCGACTAAGTAATAGCAAGTCAAGGCTATGGGTTTTCCAGTAGTCATGTATGGATGTGACTTTTTTTGGGGGGGGGTAGGCGGGCTGTACTGCACAGCTTAGTGCAGTACTAAGTTCTTAGTTCCCCAACTGCAATCAAACCCAGACCCTTGGCAGTGAGAACCCAGAGTCCTAACCACTGGACTGCCAGGGAATTCCCTAGGTTACTTTTTAACTTTTGGTTAAGAGTTAGAACATTGTGTGCCAGAATTCAAAGAAACACAAATTGAGGACATGACAAAAAGACTATGGAGCCTGTTTGAAGAGGCTCACACTGACCGACTCTGGGACAATTCAGTCATCAAAAAGAACATGATCGATTAAGCCTTCAAAAAAGAAGAACATCTTTAGTCCATCCTGATACTAAAAAAACAGAAAAAAGGAGAATTCCTCAGTTGCTACCTACCTTTGGAGCAACTTACATAAAATTACTCTGAAAATTGATAAAAGGGAAGGAATTTACCTTTAACAAAAGGATGTGAATTCACCCCCAGTTGATAAGAGAAAGCACCCCTTCATGTTTTTAGTATTCATTCATTTATTTTGGCTGTGCTGGGCCTCTGTTGCTGCACACAGGCATTCTCTAGTTGTGGTGAGCGGAGGCTACTTTCTAGCTGCGGTGTGTGGTCCTCTCGTTGCAGTGGTTTCTCTTGTTGTGGAGCACAGGCTCTAGGATGCATGGGCTCAGGAGTTGCAATTCACAGGTTCAGTTGCCCCGTGACATGTGGGATCTTCATGGACCAGGTATCAAATCACTGTCCTTTGCATTGCAAGGTGAATTCTTAACCACCAGACCACCTGGGAAGCCTCAGAAAGCTCTTCTTTAAGAAGAATGCCAGCTAGTGATTGCATAAGAATAATAGAATTAGAAAATCACCATTTTATGACCCTCAGTGAAATAATTCAGGCAAGGATCTCCAGGTAAAAGAGTGTTAGAGGGCAGGATAATCCCAAAATGCCTAAATAGCACCCTGAGGTTAATTCTAATTGCAAAGGGAAAACTACTTTCAGAATGGAGTGATCTGTGTGGTCAAAGTTAATTTTGCTGATGAACCTGCATTATGTGCTTAAAGCAATGTAGGCTGATTTTATCACCATCCTTATGGAATATTCTGGTGAAACGGGTTCAACTTGATTTCCTGTTTATAGGAGTTTCTGTTTACAAGAAATCCATGGGATGAAAGTACAAATTAGATACCCTGAGTACAATCTGATAAATTCAGATTGGAGAATAATCTGTAAAATAACTTCCTTCATCTTTGAAAGGTGGGAGAAAGGTGATTCCAGATTAGAGATTGGGGATAAACATATATGGAACTTGGTTGGATCTTGATTAAGGGCGAGAAAAGCCATAAAGACATTCGGGAAAATTCGAATATGGACTGTGTATTAGATAATAAGAAATTATTGATTTTCTTAGGTGAGCTAAGGTATTGTGGGCATGTTGGAGGATATCCTTATATTTGTACTTGCTATTCAAAGTGTGGTGGGTGAATGCATAGCACTGCAACACCTGAGAGTTTCTTAGAAAAGCAGAACCTTGGGTACCTCCTCTGAGCAGCAGAGTCAGAATCTGCTGTGATTCATAGGCCATTAAGTTTGCGAAGCACTGTGTTAGGACATGCACGCTGAAGTATTTAGAAGTGAAATGTCATGATACCAGTCACTTACTTAAAAAAAAAAAAAAAAAAAAAAAAATTTTTAAAATATATATATAAATATATATATATGGGGGAGAGGAGGGAGAAAGAGGGAAGGACAGAAAAGCAAATGTGCTAAAATAATAACTGTTGAATCTAAGTGGTGGTATATAACTTATTCATTGTGTTATTCTTTCAACAGTTCTCTCAGGTTGAATGTCTCGTAATAACAACTTGGAAGAGTAGAAGCTAATGTTAACAGCATTCTATTGGACTTGACTAGTCCTTTCCCCAGAAAACATTATTTTTGAAGGCTAAGCACTATATTTAAACAGTAGAAGTTTTCTAAGAAGCTTCCAATCATTCACTCCTGAAACTCTTAATGTCTAGTTTTCTCTCTTGTTAGTAGGAACCTGTCTGTGTGTTAGGGCTAAGTGGAGCTTTTGTTTTTATTACATGTATCCCCTATCTAAAAGAATGAAACTAGGACACCGCCTAACACCATACACAAAAATAAACTAAAAATGGATTAAAGACTTAAATGTAAGGCTAGAAACTATAAAGCTCTTAGAGGAAAACATAGGCAGTACACTCCTTGACATAAATCAAAGCAAGATCCTCTATGACCTACCTCCTAAAGTAATGGAAAAAAAAAAAATAAACAAATGGGACCTCATTAAACCTAAAAGCTTTTGCAGAGCAAAGGAAACTATAAACAAGGTGAAAAGACAACCCTCAGAATGGGAGAAAATAATAACAAATGAAATAACTGACAAAGAATTAATCTCCAAAATATATAAGCAGCTCATGCAGCTCAATACCAGAAAAACAGACAACTCGATCAAAAGAGAGCAGAAGAGCTAAACAGACATTACTCCAAAGAGGACTTGCAGATGGCTAATAAACACAGGAAAACATGCTCAGCATCTCTCACTATTAGAGAAATACAAATCAAAACTACTCATGAGATCTCATGAGGTATTAGCTTACACTGGCCTGAATGGCTATCATCCAAAAATTAACAAACAATAAATGTTGGAGAGTGTGTGGAGAAAAGGGAACCCTTTTGCATTGTTGGTGGGAATGTAAATTGATATAGCTCACCATATAACCCAACAATCCCACTACTGAGCATATACTCTGAGAAAACCAGAATTTAAAAAAAGACACATGTACCCCAGGGTTCATTGCAGCCCTATTTACAATAGCTAGGGCATGAGTCAGTGCTAATGAGGTGGATGAACACCTATTACACAGAGTGTAAGTCAGAGAAAAACAAATATTATATATTAATGCATAGATATGGAATCTAGAGAGATGGTACTGATGGACCTATCTGCAGGGCAGCAGTGGAGATGCAGATATAGAAAACAGACTTGTTGGACACAGTGGAGAAAGAAGGTGGGACGACAAATTGAGAGAGTAGCATTCAAACATATACATTACCATGTGTAAAAAGGATAGCTAGTGAGACTTGGCTGTGTGATGCAGGGAGCTCAACCCTAAACTCTGTGACAACCTAAGGGGCTGGGAGGTGGGAAAGAGTTTCAGGAGCGGGGGACAGTATTGTAAAACATCACAGTATTGTAAAACAATTATCCTCCAATTAAAAATAAATACAATTTTTAAAAAGCAACCTTTAAAAGGGAATTGTTGAAGTGAAGGACTAGAAGATAACACGGCTATATGTAATTTTTCTTATTTCAGAGCCTGTTAGACAAAGTAAGTGGGTGCTCGCTGTGAGCTGTTAACCCCCACGACCTTTGTTGGCGCTGGCTCTCAGTGATCACTAGTGTTTTTTGGACCCTAACTCTGTGTGGAGTATTGACAGGAGACTCGTGAACAGGATGTATAAGGTTTCTGCCCTTATGTCTTTTATAGTCTAGCAGATGGGAAAAATTCTTTTACTTTGTCCTAACTAGCACATTTTACTTAATCATTATATCACATTTTACTTAAGTTATTAACATATGTAAAGTCTTTCGATGTTTTGTGTAAGAGCTTGATCGTGTCAGCACGAACAGACTGTATAGGGTAATCTTTCGACAAACCCAAATGAGTTGGCAAACTATTATATATAGGATGGATAGATAATAAATTGCTATGTGTAGCAAGTGCATGCCTGCTAAGTCTCTCCTTCAGTCTAGTCCGGCTCTGCAACCCTATGGACTGTAGCTCGCCAGGCTCCTCTGTCCATGGGGATTCTCCAGGCAAGAATACTGGAGTGGGTTGCCATGCCCTCCTCCAGGGGATCTTCCTGACCCAGGGATCGAACCAGTATCTCTTAAGTCTCCTGCATTGGCAGGTGAGTTCTTTACCATTAGCACCACCCAAGGTATAGCACAGGGAACTATACTCAGTATCCTGTGATAAACCAGAATAGAAAAGAATATGAAAAAAACATGTGTGTGTATAACTGAGTGACTTTGCTTTATAGCAGAAATTAACACAACATTGTAAATCATCTGTACTTCAGTACATTAAAAAAAAGTCAAATGGCCTGGTGTAGGTTTTAAACAAGAATGATGCTTTCGTATTACAATTTAATAGCACATGTAGCTGGGGTTATAATAGAAAAGCTTGTGGGGTTTGATTTTTTTTAATTTAAACACTAATCATGGATTATTTTTGGCTTCAGGTGGTCACCCTAACAGCTGACGATAAGACAAGTGTTTCCTTCTCCTCTCTCCGGGGACAGGGTGTCATTTACAACGTCATCGTTCGGGATCCATTTCTAAACACGTCCACGGCTTACGTGCCCACTCACACGTACGCTTGCAGCTTTGAGGCAGAGGAGGGTAATTGTTCCTCCCTTGGTGAGTATGTAGATTTCAACTGTGAACTTTCTTCTTTGGCCTTGAAGAGCTTTATCAACTAGTAAAGAACTTCAGGATATTTACAAGTGCTTTTGTCTCTTTTATTCATTCATGCATTAAGCACATGCCTCCTGAGCACCTGTGTTGCTCTGCTCTCTGTTCTAGGCACTAGCATAGAGGAGTGAATAAAATGGGCAAAATACTTGCCCTCCTGGAGCCTGCATTTTAGTGGTTGGGGGAACGAGGCAGACAAAAGACATTTGTAAAATACACAGTACCTAAGATAAGTGATGAGGGCTAAGGAGCAAGAATTAACCAGTGAGGAGATAACCGGTGAGGGCGAGAGAATTTGAGAAACTAGCTAGGGAAGTCCTTGCTGAACTGGTAGCATTAGGGTGGAGACCCATGGCAAGGCAAGGAGCCATGCCCGTGTCTGTGGTGGGGAGTGGGTTGCCAGGCCGAGGAGACAGCCAGCGCAGAGCCCTCAACTGGGAGCCTGCTGGTGTGGCTGCAGGAGCAGGCAGCCTTGGAGGTACTCCTTTGAGCTACAGCTTTTATTCTGAGTACAATGAAAAGGCATTGGAGGGCCTGAGCAAATAATACTATGATCGGTCTCATATTTTAATGGGATCACTCTGGTGCTTTTCTTGAGAAAAATCAGGGGCAAGAGCAGAAATAGGGGGATTGATGAGGAGGCAGTCATAGTGTCCAGGAGAGAGAGGACAGTGGGACTCGGGGTGTTGTAACATCATCATGTGTGTGTGTATTTAGCATTTTATTCTGAAACAGTTCCACAGAAAAGATGTAAAAATAATTCAAAGAATTCTGTATAATCTTCACCAACATTCCTTAAATGTTAGTTAACATGTTTGCTGTTTGCTTTTCATTCTTTATCTAAACATACACACATATCTACATTTTTTCTCCCTGAAGCATTTGAGGGTAAGTTGCAGACATAAAGACCTTTTGCCCTAAAATGTTTCTGTTCATTTCTTTATATAGCCATAGTGACATTGTCAAATCACAAAATGAACATTGATATACTACTGTTACTTAATCTATAGATGTTATCAAATTTCATTGTTTGTTCCACTAATGTCCTTCATACCCAAAGGAAAAAATTTTTTTCTGGTCTGGGGTCCACTTCAGTATCACGTGATACTTTTATCTTCTTTAATCTGGAATAATTTCTTAGTCTGTCTTTGTCTTTCAAAAAACTTTACCTTTTTGAAGCATAGAGGTTAGTATTTATTTTTGTAGAAAGTCCTCAGTTTGGGTTTATCTGATGTTTCCTCCTGACTTCAGATGATGCATTTTTGGCAGGAATACAAAAGAAGTGATGGAGTGTCATTCTCTGCAGACACCTGATGTCTGTTTGTTCCATTCCTGGTGGTCACAATCCTGAGTACTTGGTTAGGGGTGTCTGCCAGGTTTCTCCACTAAGAAGTAACCATTTTTCCCTTTAAACATCTTTTGGAGAGATACTTTGAATACAGGCAAATATCCACTTCTCAAACTCTTCACTTGCTGGCTGGAGGATCCAGTGAACTTGCCTGAATTCTTACCAGTGGATTTACCAAATGGCATTTTGCTCTATTTATCCTTTCTTTCATGTTTATAGCTGTAGGAAAAAGGAGGGGGTCTCGGGACTGGGCTGATGGGCCACCTAAGAAAGAGACTGGAAAAGGACCTTTGGATTTAGCAACAACTGGAAGCTACTGGTGCCCTTGGGAGCGTTTCAGAGGAGCCTGAATGGAGTATGTTCAAGAACAAATAGGAGGAAAGAAATTGGAGAAAGAGTTTGAAGAGCTCTTTCAAGGAATTTTCTATAAAGAATAAAGTCTGTTGGCTGTGGGAATTCCTTGGTGGCCCAGTGGCTAGGACTCGGCACTTTCACTGCTGTGGCCTGAGTTCAGTCCCTGGTTGGGGAACTAAGATCCCACAAGCTGCACAGTGTGGCCAAAAAATAAATAAGTAAATAAAGTCTGTTGGTTGTGTTCAAGCAGGGATTAATTTTTGCTCTTCTCTGCTAGAGCTGTATCCCACCCAGTCTTCCAGTGCCACATGCAAGAGCCTTGAGAGATACAGTGCAAGAAACCAGGCCGATATAAGTTCTGTGATTTGACTGCAAGGCTAGATCTTGTCTGGGTTTTTCTGTTCCTTTTCCCCTGAACTCTGTGCACCAGGGCCCTCCTGATCAGAGCACTCTGGGCCCTCTCTTTCGACGTTAGGTGGAAGAGAGGGAAGGGTCCCATCTGATTGTTCCTTCAACTCAGGGTGGAACCCTCCCGGTCATGTGGGTTCTATCACTTTCCTTTTCAAGCTCGATGCACACTAGGATGACCTTCCTGAGCTTGGAGTAGGGAGGATGTATCCATGTTATCTCATTTAAAAAAAAAAAATATTGGCATATAGTTGCTTTACAATGTTGTGTCATTTTCTGCTGTAGAGCAAAGTGAATCAGCTGTACATGTATACACGGATCCCCTCTTTTTTGCCATTTAATTAAAACCTTTGCCTACATCATTACCTATAGCGATGCTGTGATGACTAAAAACACTGTACACATTGGCTCTCCTCCATCCTCCAATCCCACTCACTATTTTACCTCTCAGTTCTACTTATGAAACCTTGTCTCCTCTCTGGTTTGCTTATATGTTTGACTTTCTCTCTCTTTCCTTCCTGGTATTGTGATCGGAGATTCTTAGTTCCCGTCTGCTGTCTAATGTCCTGAAGGAACATATCTAAACTGGGTCAGTTTTTATTGGGCCACTTGCTGTCTCTGGTGATTGTACTTGTTGGAAACTTCCACTAGATTTTCACTTGCAAAAAATTATCCCACTAAATTGCATGTTTTTGTTATAATGATTGAATCATAGAGCAGCAGTCAATCACAGAACAGGAGGAGAAGGGGGTGACAGAGGATTAGATGGTTGGATGGCATCACCAAATCAATGGACATAAGTTTGAGCAAGCTTCGGGAGATGGTGAAGGACAGGGAAGCTTGGTGTGCCGTAATCAGTGGGGTTGCAAGGAGTCGGACATGACTTAGCAACTGAACAACCACAAATAGGTCTGAAATAAGCAGAATGTGGCAGTAACTCTCATTTCATCTTTCCTTTCATCTCTTCATTCACAGAGAAACTGATATGTAGGTATATTTTATGCCCTGCAAGTTCTGGCCTTCTATCTTGAGTTCTTTATCTAAATGTAGGTCTTTATGGTATCCACTGGAATGCTTGAGTATTTTATGTGTTTTGACTTGTAGTTGGTTTGTAATACCTCACATAAGTTTGTGTAGGTGCTGTGTTTTTATTTTTAGTTCAGGAATTATTTTCTTGTGTTTATCTCAGAGGATTCATGATGATGGTGAATTTAGTGGACCTATTTTTCCCTTCAGTAGGATTTATCTTTTGAATTCTAGTTTTTGTATTTAAGTTTGCACTGCTTGAGGATCATAGGATTAGATTCTTCTGCTTCAGGGAGCACATTGTGCTTTATCATTAGTTATTAAGCTATATTTTTATGCAGAGCAACATGCATAATTGATAAGATTGGTAGTGACTTGTTCATGCATGACTTGTAGAATAATACATGTTCTTTTATTTCAGTGTGAGTGTCGGTTAACTAACCTAACTTTGTTAGGGAAAACTTCAGTGAACTTCCATATACCATTATCCAGCCTTAACAATTTTGATTCATGGCTATTATCTTGTATCAGTTATACACCCACCATGTCTCTGCCCTTCCACCCTCCTTTATCGCTGGATTTTTTTTAGAGCAGGTACCTAATGGTCATTTTGTTTATGGAATTTTGGTATGTATATCTTAAAGAAAAGGGCTATTAAAAATAAATAGCCACAGAAGCATTAATACAAGTTTCAATGAAAAATATTGAAGATAATTCCTTAATGGCATCAAATTAACAGCCAGTGTTTACATTTTCCCAGTCTTGTTTTTTCACAGTTCATGTGTGTGAGTCAGGTTTCACATGAGGTCGGTACATTGCACGCAGTCGGTATGTCTTAAATTCCCTTGACAGCATAGTTCTCCCTCCGCACTCTCTCCTTTTTTTTCTTCTAGTTTCCTTTTGAAGAAACAGAATTATTTGTTTTAGGCACACTCTCTTTTCTTCTCTTTTCTACCATTCCCTCCCCAAAACGTGTCGCACGTAGAAATGCAGACCCTTATCAGGAAGCAGCGTTGTCTGATTTCTCTTTCTGTGGGACCTGCAGCCATTGGTATTCATCACCCACATAAAGTCACTAGGGGTGGCAAGAATGTTTCTAAAATAACTTATATACCTATGGAATAAGTTGTCACTTCATTCTACTTGTTTTTCATGAAGCTTTAGTTCTGTATTAAATAGATATAATGTATCAAATTGGATGTATTATCCACTTAATTTTTACTCTTTTTAGGAAGAGTATCTACCAAAGTCATCTTCACTCTTTTTGCCCTGCTTGGCCTCTTCATCTGTTTCTTTGGACACAGATTCTGGAAAACAGGTATTTTGTCTAATATAGTTGCTACTTACATGCCTCGTGTTTTTTTTTTTTTTCCCTGAAATGCTGCTGGGGAGTTTATGACCTGTAAGGAGAGTAAGCAACTTATTATCTCCACTATTTCATTGATTTGTAGCTGGGGTCTTTTAGTAAACATTTTACTGAATTACAGTACATTTTAATTTTTTCTCTTTTCTCCACTAGGGAGTGCAAACTCCTCTTATTAAGCAGGGTATAAAGTTTGATTTGTGCATCCACCTTTATCAGTTGCTAGAATGACTAGTTGACCAAAGATTACTAATTAGAAATCAGAATGTCTGTGTACAAAATATATGTGGATTTTGGTGATGGTGATGGACGTGGTTTTGCACAAATCAGGCTGCAAATCAGTGAGGTTGAAATGTCTGCACAACCCTGGGAGATTCAAATAGCAAAAGGGAACTCCATGATCTGCTCAGTGAAACCCAGTGAAGGGAGGAGAATATGAAATGTGCTTATTAAATTGACTTGAATTCTTTGGATTACCTTTTATATAACTAACATTTGCATGAGTGCTTAGTCACTCATTTGTGTCCAACTGTTTGCAACCCCATGGACTGTAGCCCACCAGGCTTCTCTGTCCATGGTATTTCCAGGCAAGAGCACTAGATTGCGTTGCCATTTCCTCCTCTAGGGGGTCTTAACTCTCCTGTGTTTCCTGCATTGCAGATGAATTCTTTACCCATTGAACCTAATGTTTGTAGTTACTACAAAAAAAAAAAAGAATCCTTCATTTAATTCATTAACAGGGGATATAATGGTATAACAAGGGGAGAGTGAATGTAATCCTGATCTTAGAAAACTGTTTCAACTGATAAATTGTTTGAAATAGCAACTCCTTTCCATCCATTGCTACCTTTTTTTAGTCTCGATTGAGAAGAGAATATTGTGAAGAATATTTAATTGCTCAAAATGTAGAATGATCCTATAGTACAGAATTTAATTGTTAAGCTGTACGTAGAGTTTAAAAGATAAGGAAATGGCAGTCCACTCCAGTACTATTGCCTGGAAAATCCCATGGACAGAGGAGCCTGGTAGGCTGCAGTCCATGGGGTTGGGAAGAGTCGGACACGACTGAGCGACTTCACTCACTCACTCACTCACTAGGTTTTTATGGTTAAAGACAGTAATCAATGTTCATATTAAACAAGAGCAGATGAATTAAAAGAAGACATAAAAGTCACATTTTGCTTTAGAATATATTTTTTTAACCTTTCAAATCCTATTTTTGCTCATGTAATGAAGGGCTCCCAGGTGGCGCTTCCACCTGCCGATGCAGAAGACACAAGAGATGTGGGTTTGATGCCTGGGTTGGGAAGATCCCCTGTGGTAGGAAATGGCACCCCACTCTAGTATTCTTGCTTGGAAAATTTCATGGGCAGAGGAGTCTGGCAGGCTGCAGTCCATGGGGCCACAAAGAGTAGGACATGGTTGAGTGACTGAGCACAGTGAACTGAAATCTAGTGTGTAATTTCAGATCAGACACAATAACAAAAGTACTATTTCTGTTTTAAATTGGAACTATAAACATACTAAACCAAGCTATGAAATTAACAATTAACTGATCAATCGAAACTGACCTATATACAAAAAATGTATCCAATAGTTAATACTTTAATTTATACCCATTTAATAAGAATATTTACTCCCAATGACTTCTGAATTTTTCCTGCCTTTTAGATACTTATTTCTTTTCTTTGAATGCCCTCATGTATACATTCTGGGAACTGAAGAATGTATTTGTAGATTAGACATTTAAATTGCA
This sequence comes from Oryx dammah, assembly GCF_014754425.2. Lineage (NCBI taxonomy): Eukaryota > Metazoa > Chordata > Mammalia > Artiodactyla > Bovidae > Oryx > Oryx dammah. The sequence continues at coordinate 35,933,776 of NW_024070213.1, read as the reverse complement.
TTTACTAACCATAGCTTTTTTTTTTTTTTTTTTTGCTTTCTTGGTGGTCTGCTACTAGAACTATTCTTTATAGGCTTTATCTTCGTGGGATTCTTCTTTTACATACTGATTACAAGACTGACACCTATTAAGTATGATGGTAAGTGAACATAGTATAGTTTGATGGAGGTTCAAAAAGCAAGATGCTGTGTTTGCACCCAGCATCCCTTGTATAGGTTGACCAGTACTGAGTGTGCTATCCTCTTATGTGTGTAAAATAACTGGCCACCTATGCTATACACATCTTTTCTGAACTACTCCTTCAAACCTTCTCTCCAAGGTTTTTAATCTGCATGGAGAATTCCTTGGTACTCAGGGAAATGAAGGGCCATGTGGATTATAAGCCTGTGTTCCAGCTACGTGGTATATTGACAATATGACATTTACAACAGAGTGTTAGGATTTTCTTTACCTCAAAACAAACACAAGCCGCCTTCCTTGTCATGTTGAACAGAATCCTTGTCACCCCTTCTTCCACAGTCCCAGATAGAGGTTGTACCAGACCATGCCTGTCACTCATCCTCAGAGGCTTAGCGCCCCGGCTGGTTTCCAGTCTCAGACCCTCCCTAGAGAGGGCCTTTCCACGCTGTTTTCATGGCACTGCTGATGCACCCTTGGTGCCCGACCCAGAGAAAGGCTAGTCTAGTCTGGCTTTGGTAACGTTAGCGTGTCTGAGCATGCATCTGAGAAGCTCTGATTTAACTGTCCATCCACTCCCCTTGTGCAGTCCGCCTGATTGTGACAGCCGTCGCCGGAAGCATCGGTGGAATTTTCCTGGTAGCTGCTTGGTGGCGATTTGGAGTCCTCACGCTCTGCATGCTGTGTGTCGGACTGGTGCTGGGCTTCCTCGTCGCGTCAGTGGCTTTCTTCACTCCCCTGGGTAGGAGATGTGTTACTCATGTGTGTGCAGTTCGTTGTCAGAGACTTTATTTCACCTTTCCAGTACATGTCCCCCGACACCCCACCCCTTGTCAGGGATTTGGGACCTCTCCTGAGAGTTCTGGAAACTTGCACTGATAATGTGCCACTTTAGGGAAAGCCAGTACCAATGAGAATCCCCCTTTCCTCAAAGGCGCCCTATGTAGATGAATTCTGGAACATCTTCAGAGGTTGCCTTGGACCTATGTGTCATAAGGGGTCTGTGTGTATTTCTGTTGGTTGAAATTAATGGAGGTAAAGGGAATTCTTTATATACAGCAGAACAGTAGTTTTCAGTTTTTAAAACCCTGCAACTGTTTCTTCAAGTGAGTCTTAAGCAGAAGCCTGATACAACCCACAGATAAACTGGCACTACTCATGGCAGCTGAGCCAGGGAGCCTAGTGCTCTGTTGCCAGTCTTCTCTTGTACCCCTACTCCCTGCTCCCACTCTCTGCAAGCCCTGAGTGTTCCTGAGGTACCTACTTGTAGTCATCCTAGCACAGTAGCACAGGGATGGTTTGGGGGGTTTTAAATTATTCAGTTTCTACACATTTAAAAAAATCTACGCAATGTGTAAGTTAACTCAAAAGAGAAGAAAGATTTTCCTTTTAACCTTCTAGGTTCTTTGGCTGCTCTAATAACTCAGTTGACATAGGACAGATTAATAGGAGAAAAACAAATTTACTTCTGTACCACTGGAGTCCCATAAAAATAGAAGACTCAAAGGCAGTCAGGCAGTTGAGGCTTCTCTACCATCCTGAGCTAAGAATTCAGATGGAGTCTGAGGCTTCAGAGAGGTGGAGGGCACTTCACCGGAACATAAGAAGGGCAGGTGTTTGGTAATCAGATGTCTGCCATTGCAGATATAAAGCTGTCTCTGGTAATTGCTTTCATTCTGGGCCAGGCTTGTGATCTAGGCAGTAAAGGGAGAGAAAAGTTTCCCCCAAATCTGCTGGGTCTTGATTGCCTTCAGCTCAAAATAATCCACATGCCAAAGGGGCCCATTTGGGGGTGCCTGTTCTGCTCCCCTTCACCTTGTAGTTGTATGATAACTTACATTTCTTCAGTGGTGAAGAATCCTCCTGCCAGTGCAGGAGAGACAAGAGATGTCGATTCAATGCCTGGGTCAGGAAGATCCCCTGGAGAAGGAAATGGCAACCCACTCCAATATTCCTGCCTGGAGAATCCCATGGACAGAGGAGCCTGGTGGGCTACAGTTGATGGGGTCACAAAAGTCAGGCACAGCTAAGTACACACACACTATACATAAAATAGATAAATAACAAGGACTTACTGTATAGCACAGGGAACTATATTCAGTATTTTGTAATAAGCTATAATGGAAGATACTTCAAAAAAGAAGTGTGTGTGTGTGTGTGTGTGTGTGTGTGAGTGGGTGGCCAGGTATATAGCCGAATCAGTTTGCTGTACCCCAGAAACTAACACATTATTAATTAATTATATTTCAAGAAAAAAGGGTGTCTATGGCCAGAAGTACTCTACTAGGTTATTTTCTACTTCTGATGATGTTTAGTTCTTATATTAAAATTTTTTAGATCAGAAAGAATTGGTGACCTGTGTATTTACTGATGATTCTAAGGCCCTTTGCTCTGATTTTAGCAAACCTATAGCCAAGTTCATTCCAGGACCCCTTACAGGTAGCTCTTTATCTACCTGCAAAGTAGCATTGTTTAGATTCGGCTGAATCACAGACTCTCAGGGATGTTTATTGAAAATGCAGGTTCAGAACTCTACTCTAGAAGTGCTAAACCAAATACTATTTAATGAGCTTCCTTTTTGTTAATCTTTTGAAGATGGAGGGATGGTGGATTAGAATCTTTTGTAGTTAATATGTTGAACTATCTCATCCCTCAAGGACATTTAGGGTAAGTGTGACCTTAATTAGAGTGGGTGCAAACTCATATTTCTAAGCACTAAATTTTGGAAAAGATTTGGTTGACTTCTACATTTAATGAAATTACTGTTTTCACTTTATTATGTGTCTTCTGAGTGGGTCAGTCTTCTCATGCCTGGCATCATAACTATTATTGTTAATCTCTTATATTCCTTTTTTCAAAGTCACATGTGCATGTTGTGAAGGATAGCATTGGTGAACTGGAGATATGATCCATCCATTCACCTCACTGAAGCATGGTGCAGTTTGCTTTCTGAGAATATGGGGTCTCCAGGTCAGAGCCCCTCACTATGGACCTCCAACTCTTTCAGGATATGTGGGTCTCAAGATACAGGGACATCTCCATTTGGACTGAGGGATGGTGCCAGTGTCAATATTAAATAATTGTCAGATTTACATTTTTGTTATTTAAATATAATTTATAATAGGAGTGCTAATATATCCATCCTGGGTCACCCCAAGGTGCACTGCACTTTAGAGAAGGGTTTAGTAGGATGGATTAGCTCACATCTTAGCTAAATGATTAGCTCACATTTTTCCTGATGCCTGAGAAAAAGTCACATCTTCCAGTGTACAGTAGATAAACAGGAAATGCATTGATGGTCAAAATCTACTAAACAGTTTGCTCCTTATATGGGATTTCATATATCATATGATCACTCTGAATACCACTTATATTTTTTACTTCACAGTACAAAATCAGGGAATTATAGAAATTTATAGCTAGAAGGGATGATTTGAAGCTTGGAGATAAAGTGGTTCAACCTTTTCATTTTAAGGATCAGGAAACAGGCCCAGCATCACAGCTGGTGAATGATAGAGCTTGGGCTAGTCCAGCCTCTTCGAAGTTATCCTGTAATAAATGCAGAGCATTACCTGCTTGATTTTTCCTCCTACCCATCTACTTTCTTAGGACACATCCTTCAAAGAGGATTGTATTGATAAAGTTAAGTGAAAAGAAATCAATTCATTTCATAGTGCCTGTTTGTTACTTTAAACCTTCAGGGGATGTCTATGTTCACATGTTGAGAAAATGAAATTTCAGTTGGCGAACCTGTTGTTTACTCCTGATTTCTTTCTGCTTTTCCAGGAAACCTAAAGATTTTCCGTGTCGACGCAGTATTCTGGGTGACCTTCTCTTGTATAGCCATTTTCATTCCAGTGGTTTTCATGGGCTGCTTAAGAATAGTAAGTGTTTCGTCAGGTCAGGATATTCACCCTATTTTCCTGGGCCTTCCTTTGTTCACTGATTGCATCATTTTGCATTTCTGTTCACTAGAGACAGCTGTCTGTCTGTATCAGATGATTGATTTTGAATAGCCTTGTTACTGTGAAAGCAAGAAAAGTTCTTGTTACAATGATCACATTATTTTTTCCAATAAGTGGTGCAGGTCATCACACTTCTAACAGCAGGAGCAGAGAAGGTAGGGCTTATGGTGATGCAGCCACTTGATGGATTGTTCATTTCTGCTGTCTCTCCAGGAGATTCTTCATCTACTTAGAATTTATTACTGAAGTTATTTCAGCAGGAAGACCTTTTCTATGACGAGGGACACTGTGTTTTATGAACCATAGGTGTTGAAAGGTTTTTTTCAGTTTATCTTCTTTTTTTCATAATTTTTAAAATTTATTTTCCAGCCAAAATAAATTTTAAAAAGCACTGGGTCTTCATTGCTGCAAGTGAGCTTTCTCTAGTTGCGGTGAGCAGGGACTTGCAGCATGCAGGCTTCTCATTGCGGTGGCTACTCTTGTTGCTGAGCACAGGCTCTCAGACACTCGGGCTTCGGTAGTTGCGGCATGTGGGCTCAGGAGTTGAGGCTCCCAGGCTCTAGAGCAAAGGCTCCGTAGTTATCGTGCATGGGCTTGGTTGCTCCAAGGTATATGGGATCATCTCGAATCTGGGATTGAACCTGTGTCTCCTGCCTTGGCAAGTGGATTCTTTACCACTGAGCCACCAAGAAAGCCCCCAGTTTATCTTTTCAGGTAACCTTTATTCAGTTCTAAGATTTGGTCCCTTTTCATATGCCCTGAAGGGGCAGGAGTGATTCCCTGCTCCTCAGAGTTGAAGCCAGTGGTGAAAGCTATAAAAACTATTAGTTCTACCAGAGGTGATGCCTAAACACTTCTGCTTTTCCACAGCTGAACATACTGAGCTGTGGATTCATTGGCTCCTATTCAGTGGTCTTGGCCGTGGACAGTTACCTGTACACAAGCCTTTCTTACATCACTTTGAACATACTCAGGAGAGCACTCCATGTGGATTTCCGCAGAGCTTTTGTGAATGTGCCTTTTCAAACAAACGGTAAGACTCGAAATCCAAGAATTAAGTGATGGTCAGGTAGGAATATTGGCTTACCTGTGCTAACAAGAGCTCTTATAACCAGATTGAAAGAAGGTTAACGGGCCATAAGGAGGAAATTCACACCATCCAGATGGTATTAGAGCCCTGTGTTAATGATTACTTATGATCACAGGAGCAAAGAATTTAAATTTGTAAGGTGGCTGAAATTCATACTTCTAAAAATCTAATAAATGAACTTATTAAGAAATTTGTAAACCAGGATGACTAAGGTTTATCTAGTCATTCCCAGTTATCAGAAATATGCTGAGAATAAAGCTGTTTGGCACCTTGTGAGTTGAGGGTGGGGTGAGGGGTGAGAAGGACAACCTAATTTTTTAAGTTATTCCCTTGTTTCCTTGCTATGAAGAAGTACATAATTTGCTAATAAAAAGAGAAAGTGGTTTTCAATCAGTAGTTGTGTTTTTCCTCAATTGTAAGAGTCGACCCATTAAAGATTTTCCATTAAGTTTTTGAAGGAAAAAAATGACTACTAAATCAAATGTTCACAAAGATTGCAAGATATGTTGGTTTCAGAATGTTAAAATAGGGAGGATGGTAAAGCAAGACTTAGAATGGAAGGTATAGAAGCATGATTGAAATTGTTATGAATATTTAAGGTCAGCTTTTTCCCTCTGCTCTCCTGAACCTGCCCTCATTGTTTAAGAGGTTGATGGTAGAGACCTTGAAATCCACGTGTCGTAGAAGTTTCAGTATTTGGCCAAACCTTTTACGGAAAGCTCAGTACAGTTTGTTGAATCTCTTCATGCATTTCTATATCTACTCTATATGAGTGGGGTGGGGTCCCATACAGGATGGAATGGGAAAAGAAGAGCACGGTGGTCTCTGGTGTTCCATGTTGTATATCTGTGAGATCACTGCCTTTCCTTCCCACTCTGGAAAAACACAACAAACAACTCTGCCTTTGAGCACTATCCCTGTAGTCATAAACTACTGGAATGCCAAGGCTCCAAACAATTGATTCCTTTATAACTCTGTCTGGACTTTCAAATTCCTGTAATAGGAAATTCCTATCTTGAAATGTAAGACCATAGTTTCCTTGCTTATTCCCTGGCTTGTAAGTGAGGAAGTACACATATATTTGGACGTACTCACCATAAAGTGTAGTATTAACTGAGAAAAGACGATACAGATTGAGGCTATAAAATGTCTTAACATCTAGTGATCGGTTTTAAAATACAAGAGTTCAAACTGTGCTTTTCTACTGTTCTGTAGACTTTATTGTCCTGGCAGTATGGGGTATGCTGGCTGTAAGTGGAATTACGCTACAGATTCGAAGAGAAAGAGGGCAGCCGTTTTTCCCTCCCCACCCATACAAGTTATGGAAGCGAGAGCGTGAGCGCAGAGTGACGAACATTCTGGACCCCAGCTACCACATCCCTCCACTAAGAGAGCGACTCTTCAGCCAATTAGCCCAGATCAAAGGGCTCTTCCAGAGGGAACAGCCAGCGGGAGAGAGAACGCCCCTGCTTCTGTAGATGCCAGAACGCTTGGTCAGGGCAATATCGAAGTACAACCCAGGTACCATGTCAGGTTCGGTGCTGCCCAGCTGCTTCAGCAGTCTCTGGGGCAAGTCTGTTAAGAAACCAGCTCTGCCTCTGTGCTTTGTACAGTACTGTGGTCTCTTTATTGAAAGAGGGTAAGGGCATGCCTGGGAGATGACAACAATCCTGAGAATGAGAAAGGTGGTCATAATGTTGGTGGTAAGGAGGTTTTTCTTTATTACCAAATGCTTAAGAAATTACATTTTTGATTTATAAGTTATGGGTCAACTTACTCCATTAAGTAGATACAATTTTTAAAAAATTAAAAATTAATTGTTGTTCTGTAAAGCCATGGTGGATTTTTTGTCTTCTGTTTTTTGAGTTTTTTTTTTTTTTGTAACTTCTTGAACAATTCTCTCACCTAAGTCTGTCTAAACTTGGGGACCAGGGCACGGAGGGCAGTTTTATTTAAATAAATTTTTATTTGCCACTGTGTTTGTAGTTTTGGGGATTTGGTATTGCACCTTTGAACTTCAGAGTACAAAGGGGGGAGAACTAACTTATTTTCTGACTACAAGCAATCTGATTACTTAATTGCACATAAATATCATATATTATCAAAAATTACCCTTTTCTTTGTGATAAAATACATATTTACCCTATCGATCATTTTTAAGTATATATATAGTTCAGTTGGTACTCCTCATCTTTGCCTTTTATTGCTTAAAATAGTAATTTAAATAGCTGAAACATTTCAATCATTTGAAAAGAGGTCAATTTATGTAGATAATAAAGCTCTTATATGGATGACTTATTTATATTCCAGATAAAAAATGACTTTTTTACTTTTTTCCTTTCAAAACCTTTAAAAATAGTTTTGACAGCCAATTTCTAATTTAAACTGCATTCAATTACATATAAATTGTTTTATTTTGGGGAGATAAATTGGCCCCTAGCTTCATCTATAGTCCTATTAATAAGGAAACCTTTAAAATATTTGCATTTTGTAGTTCTTTCTGGCTAAATTAGTTGTTAGAGCATTGGTACAACTTCAGAAACATCAGGATGAAGTCTTTGTCCTATCTGTGTTGTAAATTGGTGAGGGGAGAGAAAGGATTTAGGTGTTGAATAAAGCTGCTTTCAATGAGGCCCCTGGATTCTGTAAGAAGAGTCCCTTCAGCTCTGACTTTTTTGCACCGCAGGAAAGCACCCAGATACCCTGGGCCGCATCCTTGCTCCTCGTGGCCTTCTAACAACTGTCAGAGTCTCTGCCAGGGTTCTACCTTGTATCTGAAGCTGGTGACTGAGATGCCTGAGTAGTTGTGAGGTTGGTTATGGTTGCCCTACTCCTATTTGTGAGTTAACCACTATTTAAATGATGCTGCTTTTACAGGTTTTTCAATATACAATAGGTTTTTGATGCTTCCGGTAACTGGAGACTTTTCAGCTTTGCTCTTAAAAGTGTTATGGAAAGGCTGAGACAAAATGAAAAAAAATGTATAATAATCTCTTAAATTGAAAAATTGAAATTACACAGGTGTGTGTTTGCTATGTATTTTGTAATCTTCACTGTTTATATAACTTCAAAAAACACTTGAACGTGAAGGAAAAAAATGTGGGCTTTTTTTTTATGATTCACCATAGAGATTCTGTATTCTGCTATATCATAAATTCTAACAAAGTGACATGGAATATTTGTTTTTTTTTCTATACCATCAAAATGTCTGCCAGTAAAGATTATAAAGACAAAATGTACTTTCTTGGAGGGGGGAGACAAATTGTTTAAAAATTTTCATGATAATTTGTGAGAAATAAGCCAGTTTGTTTAATTTTTTAATAATACCTATTTTGAAACAAATGCAAAAAAGTCTCATTATTATAAAATTCTTATAAAATTTTTATCATCTGTATTTGTACAAAAGTAATAAGACATGAGGACAGTTTCATAGCTATAAACACAAAAGTATTTAACTTGGACAAATAATTCTTTATTTCAAAAAATCAGTTTAACAGCAACAGACTCACAGACTTAGAAAACAAATTTATGGTTGTAGGACAGTGTTGGGGGTAGGGGGTAGGAAGGTTGAAGGGGAGGTATAGTTAGGGAGTTTGAGATATACATGTACACAGTGCTATATTTAAAATGGATAACCGGCAAGGACCTACTTTATAGCACAGGGAACTCTGCTCAACGTTACATAACAACCTAATTGGGATAAGAATTTAAAAAAGGAGACATGTATATGTTAAAAAAAAAATCAGTTTAAGCATAAATGGAATGATAGGAAATGAAGAAAATCTGGGGTAATGTGTTAAAGGTTATATCCTTTATTAGAAGGAAAGCTGTTTTCTTTAATGCATTAGTTTGTGTTGATGTCCTTAGCACTTTAGTTGGGTCAAACAAAAATAATAATGTTGTCAGAAACTTGTTTCTACCATTTAAATGTTTTAGTTCTGATTAACCTATTATGGATTAGCTATTAGGTTGCCAAACCACAGCAGCTCACGAGTGCTATAAACCTGTTGAGTTCTATGTAAAGTGGGATAGAAAACTGATTCTAACAAAGAAATTGCTACAATGTTAGAGCAGGAATGGACTTTAGATACAATGATATCTGATCTTAACATGTAATCATGTTATTTTGTACTTGAGGAAATTCTTAAGGAGTAAATTATATAAAGTCACAGTTATCAAATAATAGTGCCCAGACCAAAATTTGAGAACTCCCTATCCAAATGTGCTTTACACTCTTATTGTGATGAAAATGTGAATCATTGATTTTTTTTCAATTTTCTTCTGTTGTTAGTGAATTCTTAGGAAGCTCCTATGCTCCTAATATTGCCATGATCTCTTCTTCTAGGAAGATGTTAATTTTGCACAGTGAAAACATGTTTTTCTAAGTTATGGTCATGGACCATTTTATATTCATTATAAAGTATATAACAGATATTTAGTTTCCAATTCCATAAGTATTTCACCACAGCAGCATTTGTAGTGAATTTTTTGGCATCAAGTCCACTCCTTGATGATGTACTTGATACCTGTTGTTAACCTTCATGAAAACCATAGAATTCTTCACTCTCATTTCCTGAAAACTGTAGGCTTTCCCCCTGTGATGTTCAGTCCTTAGGAGCAAGGCTGCCTGTGTTTTCCTTTTTGACATGCACTGAATTTTGTGCCACCTACCCCAAAATTACATGTTGAAGCCCTTACCTGCCAGTATTTCAGAGTGTGACTTATTTGGAGAGAAGTGAAAAGTGAAAGTGTTAGTTGCTTAGTCATGTCTGACTCTTTGGAACTCCACAGACTGTAATCCACGAGGCTCCTCTATCCATGGGATTCTCCAGGCAAGAATCCTGGAGTGGGTTTCTGTGCCCTCCTCCAGGGATCAAACCCAGGTCTCCTGCATTGCAGGGTTCTTCCACATTGCAAGCAGATCTTTACCGTGTGAGCCATGGGGGAAGCCCATTTGGAGAAAGGGCTTTATTAAGGAGTTAATTAATTAGGTAACCGAGCTTCCCAGGTGGCTCAGAAGGTAAAGAATCTGCCCACAATGCGGGAGGCCCTGGTTTGATCCCTGGGTCAGGAAGATCCCCTGGAGCAGGAAATGGCAACCCACTCCAGTATGCTTGTCTGGAGAATTCTGTGGACAGAGGAGCCTGGTGGGCTACAGTCCATGGGACTCCAAAAAGTCAGACATGACTGAGTGTTAACACTTTCACTTAGGTGAAAATGAGGCCATCAGGGCGAGCCCTTAATCCAATCTGAAAAATATTAGAACATACAAGGACTCTGGGACAAAGTAGGTGTGAGCACACAGTGAGATGGTGGCCACCAGCCAGCAGAGGAGAACGGCCTCAGGCAAAACATACCTTGATCTTGGACTTGCAGCCTCAGAACTGAGAAAATTACTGATGTGATGCCGCCTGGCCTGTGGTATTTTTGTTATGGCAACCCTGGCAAATGACTACACTTTACAAGTCCATTTAATCCTGCTTGTTGATTGGGAGACACTTGTGTGGTCTGGCTACTGCTTTTGCAAGGACTACTCTTTATGAAACTGAGGTAGAGAGGGGCTCAAGTTAGTGGATACTTGGACTCACCAGGGACCCTATAATCACAGCACTGGGGAGGCTGGCAGTTCTGGATCAAGCTACATCAGCATCAGGGACAAAATTTTAAAAATGGTAATACCACAATACTCTGATTTGGACCTCACCTTCACTCACCCATGCAATATTTTAAGTTCCTAAGTGCCAGGCGTTGGCAAAAATCAGGCCCAGTCCCTGCTTCAGGGCTTAGCATGTGATGAGGCAGACACTAAAATAGTTACACAAAAGAAATACAATACACAGTGGAAATTTACCATGGAATTGGAGGTAAAATCTGGGATGCCAGGGAAGAATTCCTTGAGGAAATGACATTTAAGTGGAGACCTGGAGGATGATCTTTGTTTTTTGAATGTTGAATTTTGAGCTAGCTCTTTCACTCTCCTCTTTCATTCTCATCAAGAGGCTCTTTAGTTCCTCTTCACTCTCTGCCATAAGGGTGGTGTCATCTGCGTATCTGAGGTTATTGATATTTCTCCTGTTAATCTTGATTCAAGCTTGTGCTTCATCCACCTGGCATTTCACATGATGTAACCTGCATATAAGTTAAATAAGCAGGGTGACAACATATAGCCTTGATGTACTCCTTTTCCAATTTTGAACCAGTCCATGGAACAATAGATAGTTAGAACAGTGGTTCTAACTATTGCTTCTTGACCTGCATACAGGTTTCTCAGGAGGTAGGTAAGGTAGTCCTATCACTTCACAGCAAATAGAAAGGTAAAAAATGGAAACAGCGACAGACTGTTGGGCTCCAAAATCACTGTGGATGGTGACTTCAGCCATGAAATTAAAAGACGCTTGTTCCTTAGAAGGAAAGCTATGCCGAACATAAACAGTTAAACACAGAGACATCACTTTGCCAACAAAGGTCCATATAGTCAAAGCTATAGTTTTTCCAGTAGTCATGTACGGTTGAGAGAGTTACACCACTATAAAGAAGGCTGAGCACCGATGAATTGATGCTTTCAAACTGTGGTGTTGGAGAAGACTCTTGAGAGTCCCTTGCACAGCAAGGAGATCAAACCAGTCAAGCCTAAAGGAAATCAATCCTGAATACTCATTGGAAGGACTGATGCTGAAGCTGAAGCTCCAAACTTTGGCCACCTGATGTGAAGAGCTGACTCATTAGAAAAGACCGTGATGCTGGGAAAGATTGAAGGCAGGAGAAGGGGACGACAGAGGATGAGATGGTTGGATGGCATCACTGACTCAATGGACAGGAGTTTGAGCAAACTCTGGGAGATAGTGAAGGACAGGGAAGCCTGGCTTCTCTGTCTGCAGTCCATGGGATCGTAAAGAGTCGGATACAACTTAGTGACTGAACAACAACAGCTGGAGGATGAGGGCTTCCCTGGTGGCTCAGATGGTAAAGAACCTGCCTGCAACGTGGGAGACTCGGGTTTGATCCCTGGGTTGGGAAGATCCCCTGGAGAAGGGAATGGCAACCCACTCCAGTATTCTTGTCTGGAGAATCCCATGGACAGGGAAGCCTGGCAGGCTACAGTCCATGGGGTCACGAAGAGTTGGACATGGCTGAGCAACCAACAGTTTCACTTTCACTGGAAGATGAGTTAGGACCGCAGGGAGGCACAGTGCATTCCATGTATTAGAGGAAAAGCATGAGCAAAGGCTGGAGGCCTTCCCTTCTCATTTTGGAGATGCCCCAGTGGAATCTCACTTGTACGCCCACCAGTCATTATAGCCCTTCATTCTGGTGCTTGGCAGAATCAGCTCTCCCATTCTCAGCTCTTGTCATTTTGAGCAGCTGATCCAGACAGGATGTTGTCATTTTTTTTTTTAATCGAGTTACAATTGATATATAACATTGTGTAAGTTGAAGGTGTACCATATGCTGATTTAATACATTTATATATTATTATATAATTATCATTAGAGCATTAACTAACATCTCTATCATGTCACATAATTATTTCTTTTTTGTGGTGAGAACAGTTAAGATTTCGAGTATTGCTGACTGTAATACTGTGAATTATGCTGTGAATTGTATGTCCAGAATGTATCTATTTACCTTCTTATTGTAAGATTATACCTTTAAACATTCTCCCCAGTTCCCCTTCCCCCTACCCCTGGTAACCACCGTTCTGCTTCTGTTATTAGGAATTTGGCTTCATTCGATTCCACAGATTAGTACCATAGTTATTTGTGTTTCTCTGCTGACTTATTTCACTGAGCATAATGCTGTCAGAGGTCATCTGTGTTGTCACAAATGGCAGAATTTCCTTCTTTCCTATGGTTAAATAATATTTGATTACATACATATGCAACATCTTTGTCCATTCATCCACTGAAGGACACTTAGGTAGTTTCCCTACCTTGGCTATTGTGAATGATGCAATAAACACAGACATAATTTTTCAATATCCTGTTTTCCTGTTTGTGTGTGTGGATGTAGAAGTGGGATTGCTGGATTATATGATAGTTCTGTCTTGATGGTCAGTCTTTTCTTCCTCATTACATTTTAACTGTTTTACAAAACTGCACGGAGCACACCTTGCCTTTTTTTATTTACCTTTTTCCCTTCCTCCCAAGACCCTAGAATTCAGCGATCATTCCCTGGCAGGTAGTTCAGAATCCCAGTGACTCACAAGCCATGACCCTTGGAATCACTCCTTCTATTCCAGAGTCTTGTACACACAAGTATAATAATATATGACACTACTTTCCCTGAAGGAGGTTAATAAATGGTCACATTTTTTTTGAAGTCTTTTCCCTTTGAAGTCCTTAAGGAGGAAAAAGCCTATTTCACATGAGGTTTCATGGCTCCTCCTCTAATGGATTTTCTTTTGCCCAGATTAGCTTCAATGTGCTCAGCCTGCCTGTAGTCATGGTGCAGGATCCGGGAGTTTTGAGGAGAGGGGCAGAGGATCAGAAGCAGCTGCAAACAGCAAGGAAGAAAATGTATTAAGCTCCCTGCTTCTCCATGGGTGGTCTGTATCACACCAGTGATTCTCTTTCTACTGAATAGAGATGTTTTTCACCTCTTGCATAATATGTATGTCTAGAGTCTGCATGAGCTGGGAACAAAAACCTTACAATTATTGAGATAGCTCTTAAAATGAACATATTCTCAGTTCAGTCGCTCAGTCGTATCTGACTCTGCGACCCCATGAATTGCAGCATGCCAGGCCTCCCTGTCCATCACCAAGCCCTGGAGTTCACTCAGACTCACATCCGTGGAGTCAGTGATACCATCCAGCCATCTCATCCTCTGTCGTCCCCTTCTCCTCCTGCTCCCAATCCCTCCCAGCATCAGAGTCTTTTCCAATGAGTCAGGTCTTCGCATGAGGTGGCCAAAGTACTGGAGTTTCAGCTTCAACATCATTCCTTCCAAAGAAATCCCAGGGCTGATCTCCTTCAGAATGGACTGGTTGGATCTCCTTGCAGTCCAAGGGACTCTCAAGAGTCTTCTCCAGCACCACAGTTCAAAAGCATCAATTCTTCAGCACTCTTCACAGTCCAACTCTCACATCCATACATGACCACTGGAAAAACCATAGCCTTGACTAGATGGACCTTTGTTGGCAAAGTAATGTCTCTGCTTTTGAATATGCTATCTAGCTTGGTCATAACTTTCCTTCCAAGGAGTAAGCATCTTTTAATTTCATGGCTGCAGTCACCATCTGCAGTGATTTTGGAGCCCCAAAAAATGAAGTCTGACACTGTTTCCACTGTTTCCCCATCTAATTGCCATGAAGTGATGGGACCAGATGCCATGATATTCGTTTTCTGAATGTTGAGCTTAAGCCAACTTTTTCACTCTCCTCTTTCACTTTCATCAAGAGGCTCTTTAGTTCCTCTTCACTTTCTGCCATAAGGGTGGTGTCATCTGCATATCTGATGATATATTATTGATATTTCTCACATCTGCTGGATCATTGAAAAAGCAAGAGAGTTCCAGAAAAACATCTATTTCTGCTTTATTGACTATGACAAAGCCTTTGACTGTGTGGATCACAATAAACTGTGGAAAATTCTGAAAGAGATGGGAATACCAGACCACCTGACCTGCCTCTTGAGAAACCTATATGCAGGTCAGGAAGCAACAGTTAGAACTGGACATGGAACAACAGACTGGTTCCAAATAGGAAAAGGAGTCCGTCAAGGCTGTATATTGTCACCCTGCTTATTTAACTTCTATGCAGAGTACATCATGAGAAATGCTGGGCTGGATGAAGCACAAGCTGGAATCAAGATTTCTGGGAGAAATATCAATAACTTCAGATATGCTGATGACCCCACTCTTATGGCAGAAAGCGAAGAAGAACTAGAGACTCTTGATGAAAGTGAAAGAGGAGAGTAAAAAAGTTGGCTTGAAGCTCAACATTCAGAAAACAAAGATCATGGCATCCAGTCCCATCACTTCATGGCAAATAGATGGGGAAACAATGAAAACAGTGTCAGACTTTATTTTTTTGGGCTCCAAAATCAGTGCAGATGGTGATTGCAGCCATGAAATTAAAAGATGCTTACTCCTTGGATTCTGCTGCTGCTGCTGCTAAGTAGCTTCAGTCGTGTCCGACTCTGTGCAACCCCATAGACGGCAGCCCACCAGGCTCCCCGGTCCCTGGGATTCTCCAGGCGAGAACACTGGAGTGGGTTGCCATTTCCTTCTCTCCTTGGATTCTAGGGGAAGTTAATATTTGAGAAATTCATTCATTTTCTCTCATATCAGCTTTTGGTTTGACAGGACTGAGCACTGAGCACTTCATCCCTGAGTGATACCAAAATCTGAGATAAAAATCCTCTGGCATTGAAGGCAACCAAGGACGACTAGCCCTGTTCCTCAGCTATTTATACAAATCAAAGCAATGTACTGAGGTTCAGGGTTACATACAAACATGGTAAGGACAAGCTCTTAGGGAATGCCTATTCTAATGAGCTTTCTTCTTTGTTTCAGTTCAGTTCAGTTCAGTTGTTTAGTCATGTCCAATCCTTTGCAATCCCATGGAATGCAGCACAGCACGTTTCTTTGTCCATCACCAACTCCTGGAGCTTGCTTAACCTCACGTCCATTGAGTCGGTGATGCTATCTAACCATCTCTTTCTCTGTCGTCCCCTTCTCCTCCCGCCTTGGATCTTTACCAGCATCAGGGTCTTTTCCAGTGAGTCAGCTCTTCACATCAGGTGGCCAAAGTATTGGAGCTTCAGCTTCAGCATCAGTCCTTCCAATGAATATTCAGGATTGATTTCCTTTAGGATGGACTAGTTGGGTCTCCTTGCTGTCCAAGGGACTCTCAAGAGTCTTCTCCAACACCACAGTTCAAAAGCATCAATTCTTTGGTGCTTAGCTTTATTTATGGTACAACTCTCATATCCATACATGACTACTGGAAAAACCATAGCCTTGACTAGACAGACCTTTGCTGACAAAGTAATGTCTCTACTTTTTAATATGCTGTCTAGGTTGGTCATAACTTTTCTTCCAGGGAGGAAAAAGCTTCCAAGGAGCTTCTAGTATCATGGCTGCAGTCACCATCTGCAGTGATTTTGGAGCCCAAGAAAATAAAGTCAGCCACTGTTTCCATTGTTTCCCCCTCTATTTGCCATGAAGTGATGGGATCAGATGTCATGATCTTAGTTTTCTGAACGTTGAGTTAAGCCTATCTTTTCACTCGTTTCACTTTTATCAAGAGGCTCTTTAGTTCTTTGCTTTCTGCATAAGGGTGGTGTCATCCGCATATCGGAGGTTATTGTTATTTCTCCCGGCAATCTTGATTCCAGCATGTGCTTCATCCAGCATGGCATTTTGCATGATGTACTCTGCATATGAGTTAAATATGCAGGGTGACAATATACAGCCTCGATGTACTCCTTTCCTGATTTGGAAACCTGCATACAGATTTCTCAGGAGGCAGGTAAGGCGGTTTGGTATTCCCATCTATTGAAGAATTGTCCACAGTTTCTTGTGATCCACAGTCAAAGGCTCTGGCGTTGTCAATAAAGCAGAAGTAGATGTTTTTCTGTAACTTTCTTGCTTTTTCAATGATCCAATGGATGTTGGCAATTTGATCTCTGGTTGCTCTGCCGTTTCTAAATCCACAGTTCACGTACTGTTGAAGCCTCTCGGAGAATTTTGAGCACTACCTTGCTAGCATGTGCTGCTGCTAAGTTGCTTCAGTCATGTCTGGCCCTGTGCGACCCCACAGACAGCAGCCCACTAGGCTCCTCTGTCCCTGGGATTCTCCAGGAAAGAATATTGGAGTGGGTTGCCATTTCCTTCTCCAATCCATGATTGAAAAGTTAAAGTGAAGTTGCTCAGTCGTGTCCCACTCTTTGCGACCCCATGGACTGCAGCCTACCAGGCTCCTCCATCCATGGGATTTTCCAGGCAAGAGTACTGGAGTGGGTTGCCATTTCCTTCTCCTACTAGCAAGTGAGATGAATGCAATTGTGCACTAGTTTGAGCATTCTTTGGCATTGTCCTTCTTTGGGAGTGGAAAGAAAAATTGACTTTTTCCAGTCCTATGGCCACTGCTGAGTTTTCCAAATTTGCTGACATATTGAGTGCAGCACTTTCACAGCATCATTTTTCAGGATTTGAAGTAGCTCAACTGGAATTCCATCACCTCCACTAGCTTTGTTTGTAGTGATGCTTCCTAAGGCCCATTTGACTTTACATTCTAGGATGTCTGGGTCTAGGTGAATGATCACACCATTGTGGTTATCTGGGTCATGAAGATATTTTTTTATATAGTTCTGTGTATTCTTGCCACCTCTTATCATTTGCTTGTTAGTTCCATACCATTTTTGTCCTTTATTGTGCTCATCTTTGCATGAAATGTTCCCTTGGTATCTCTAATTTTCTTGAAGAGATCTCTAGTCTTTCCCATTCTATTGTTTTCCTCTATTTCTTTGCATTGATCACTAAGGATTTCTTTGTTAGAAAACTCAAATGTAGCCTACTGATACTCAAGAAGTAGGCCCTGTGTTTCAAGATCAGTGCATTCTTATTTTAGGCACAATCCTAGCCATTGATGTTGATTTCAATATAGCGAATTTTCTGAAGGCTTTTGGTTACTCTACAGTGGCCTTACTCTTTCCCTTTTACTCATGTGGAAAAAGACTTACAAGGGATATCACAGTCAAACAAAAACCAAGGCGAAAAAGCAAGGCAACTTACTAGGCATGGGTTTTAGGATGAGGTTGACTACTCTGAATTTTCTATTTTCCATGTGTTGGATTTTTTACCATGTACAGTTCTTTTCCCTTTATGTGAAAAAGAAATAACAAAAGTGAACATAATCTAACAAACCTCTGGGAATTTATACAAACCAGACATTACAGTGCAAAAGCCTATATATATTTATTTTTTTATATAAATGTTTAATGCAGCATTTAACAAAAACTGCAAACAATCTGAATAAACACCAAGGGAAAGTTGAAAAATTATAATGCATTTATCCAATGATGGTTACAAAATAGTGGTTTGTAGGTTAAAGCATTTAGTTGGCTAGAGTATGTTAACAATAGCATAATTTGTTAGAATACTGATGTTATTTGCTTCTGGACATTTCTCCCATGCATTTGATTTTTCAGTCAGTTCAGTTCAGTTGCTCAGTTGTGTCCGCCTCTTTGCAACCCCATGGACTTAGTTGTTTTATGTGCAATTTAGTATTAAGCTTCTTATGCAAATTTAGGCACATATTTTTTCCTTCCTGTTGTTAGAATCAAGCCACAGTATGTAATAAACCTCACTGAATAGGTATCAATAATTTAGATTATTAAAAAACTAAATTTAACTCTTTTCCTGTTGTATTTAGGTTGAATCCAGTTTAACTCAATCATTATCGTAATGTGGCTTTAGCCAGTGGAAGCAGTGGTGATGCTGAGAAATGGTAAGATTCTGATACACAGTTGACCCTTGAATAACAGGTTTGAATGGATTTTTTTTTTCGATAGTAAACACTACAGCAATACATCATCCATAGTCAGTTGATCCACAGATTCAGACCCTCACATTACAGAGGAACACCGGATATAGAGGGCTGACTGTTATACTTAGATGTTCAACTGTGTAGAATCAGCACTACTAAACCCCTTTGTGGTTCAAGGGTCAATGGTATTTAGAAGGGAGATTCGACAGGATTTGTTGATGAACTTGGTGCAAGATTTAAGATGTGGAGTCAAAGATGCCATCAAGGATTTTGGCTCTAGGAGCTGGAAAGATGGAGCTGTCATCAACTGAGATGGGGAAAAATACAGAGAGATCTGAGAGTCAGAAGGGGAATTCAGCTTTGGACATCTTAAGTTTGATATTTCTTAGTCACAGTTGGAGGAGTCTAGAATTAATGAGGTCTAATGAGAGCTGTAAATTTGGGAGTCATCTAGCATATAGGTGGTATTTAAAGTTACAAGATGGATGAGATCAGCAAGGAAGTGAGTTAGATTCAGAACAGGAATAAGAACCAAGCCCTGTGGTTCTCTAATGTTAAGAAATCACAAAGAAAAGAACAAAGAAGAATGAGCTGCAGCCAGTGAGTTAAAAAGGAAATGTCCCCTCAAATACCAATTAGAAATTTTTCATCAACAGTTCACTACAAATTGTACTCTTGTTTTACTCTGAAAGTCAAAAAACGTAGTAGTCACCACAAATTAAGTTAAGGTCTGTGATCTTCCATTCATTATAGTCAGTTTAGGAACACAACATTTTGGAAGGTATCTTGATGTTAAAGAATATCAATTTGAGCAGAAAACATTTTATCTGTGAGCCTGTACATAAGTGGTTTTTCAGAATTATATTCCTTTTATAAAATAACATGGTGGATAGATGATAAATAATAGATGATATATTCATTTCCTAAGTCTGCAGTAACAAATTACTACAGGCTGGTACAGGCTGGGTGGGAAGCTTAACAGAAATGCATTCTCTCAGAGTTCTGAAAATCAAGGTGGCCAGAAGCCTGGGATCAAGCAGGGCTGATCCCTTCTGGAGGGCCTGAGGGAGATGAGGTCATTCCATGCCTCTTTCCAAGCTTCTGGCGGCACCTCATAAACCTTAGGGTTCCTTGATGTGCATATCCCTCTGCCTCTGTCTTCATGTGACTTTCTCCTTGTGAGTTTCTAATCTCTTCTTTTCCTATAAGGACACTAGTCATTGGATCTAGGATCCATACAATAGCCAGGAAGATCTTTTCCTGAGATCCTTAAACCTGTAAAGACTGTATCTGCAAATATGCTCACATCCATAGGTAGAGCAGTTAGTACCCGGACCTATCATTGGAAGACACTTTCAAACCCACTACAGATGATCCAAAGGTCTGCAGAATCAGCAATAGGTTGCTGGCTAGTTCCTAAGGTATACAGGTAGAAGCTGTTGCCAAGTACTAATTTGGTGGTAAGGATAAACAAACAGCCTTAAAAAAATATCTACAAGTAAGAATAAATGTAAGTATTGTTTTCAAATTAACTTGGAGACCATACCAATTTTGATTAGTCATCTTTATTGATAGAATAGGTTCCTAGCAGTACATAGTCTCAGACATAAATTTAAGGGCTCAGACATAAATTTAAGGGCTCTACTTAAAAAAAAAAAGTATGGGATAGAACACTGTTGCTATATAATAAAGTACATGTTTTTAAACATCAAGTTCTTAAAATAATATGCAAGTAAGAAGACCAAGAATAAATTAATTCAACCTATTTGTTTATAAAAATAATTATTTGTCAAGTAATTTTTATAATAGAGCTGCCCCAACAAATTGCCTCAGACTTAATTTCAATTGTGTAGCTTATTTTAATTCTGACTTGGGATTAAAAACTCTATGAATGTACCATCAAATTAAAGGATACTTTCCCAAAAACCAATAGAAAAGTTTAAAAATAAAATTTATTACTTGTTTACAAAATACCAATCAAGGCCTCTGAATGAGAAAATAAATCTGTTTAATGTTTGGGCCCATTTTCTATTCAATCAGTCCCCTCAACTACTCCAAACTTAAGATAAAAAAATTCTGAAGTGAAAAGCAGTTTTTAATTTTACCATATATGAAATTATACATAAAAGTTACCATGTGATTATTAATTTAACAAATTATATACTCCAAAGTAGAATGTTCTATCATGCATATTTTAATATATATTCAATATAAATGAGTATAGTATATTTAATAGTATTTGACATTCCTACCTTTTCTTCTATAATCACCACAAAATATGAAAAATTTAGATTTTGATTGATGTCAGCACATTTCTATTTCTAGTGGCTTTTAAAAACTTATATATTAGACATATATTTCGTAAAAAATAAAACAAATACTTATAAATCCAGATTTCTCCCTCCTCCCCTGGCACTCCCCAACCCTTTGACTGAAAGGTTACAAGAAATATCTTTTGCCTACGTTTATGAAAACCAGATGGAGCTTTAGACCTAGCAAAAAAAATTTTTAATTTTACTTTACTGTTTCTGTATCTCTTAAGAGTAATTACTTAAAAAAAAAGGTTTTGAGGCAGAGCAATTCCCAATTTACTGTGAAATTACCATACCTAGCTTGCTGTATCAAATATTTCAACTGTTAGCTAAATGAGCTACATAATATCCTTAAAGATCAACCAGAGAAGAGAAAAATCTCATCTTCATTACTGATTTAGAACCAAAACTTATTCAAAGAAGTAGTTTAACCTACTAAGTATGTCTCTTATAAGCTCTTCTTTCTTAGAAAGTAATATTCCTTCTCTTTCATTCCTGAAATGATATCTCATGTACTTAAGCAAGTCATGGGCAAGTGTCAGCTCATTATTATGATAAATGAGCTCAAATTAAATTACCTGTTTTATTTATGGTGCATATAAAACATTCCTAACAGCCTTTTAAACTGAACTTTGACAAAAATTTAAATTAATAAGAAGGTAGATAGGCAAACATTAAAGCTGAAGTCTCATGGTACATAAGCTATTTGTTAACTTTCACCAAATAGGAAGAAAATAATTTAGTATGACGATTTTTCCATTCACAATACTGTGGCAAAATCTGTATATTAAAATTGGGATATTTTTTATGAATTCCAAGACATTTGTTGGGAATATTCATGTTTATCTAAATGTCAACCGAAAGCCAACAGCACTGCTGAAAGCTCTTGTTACGTTCAGTAGTTGCTGTGAAAATCTTTAATTCTGCCAATTAAATGTAATTGGCAGAATTACAAAATTCTTGTAATTCAAATTTTGTAATTTTGTAATTATAAAAATTACAAAAATCTTGTTCACCAATTAACAAAGGCTTAATTTCTGCTTTTCAATTGTATTTTGGAATAAAGTCTATGACCATTAACTATGTATTTTTTCATTGCTATCTTTTAAATGTCCTTGCCAGTGCACTGTACATATTATAGAAAAAACAAAACAAAGGGTAACTTGAGATGGATTTTGCTGTTAATTCATTCACTTAACAAGCCAGTCCCAGTGAGGGTGTTGGAATCTTGTAAGAAGTTCACAGACTTAAAAAGCTCTTCAGCTCTTCCTCAGACTGAGGTCACTACTGGTTACTAATGCTGACAAAGATGTACTTTCTGACACATCCTCTTTCCTAAGGTTCAAAAATGATTCTCGAGTTATTTGAAGAATTTCTCTCAAGCCTTTATTTTCTTGCTATAAGAAAGCAAACAAAAAGAAGCAGTCAGCACAGTGGCTATAATAGTAAAAACATATCTTAAGAAAAACCAAACATATGTAGGTATGATAAATAAAAGCAAGTACTGTAATTGGCAGAAAAGTATTAAATCAGTGGGTCCCCAATCTTCTTGCCAACAGGAACCAGTCTCATGGAAGACAATTTTTCCATAGGCTGGAGGCAGTGGGTGGGAGGAGGGAAGGAGTTGGTTTCAGGATGATTCAAGTGCATTACATTTATTGGGCCCTTTATTTCTATTATTACATCAGCTCCACCTCAGTTAATCAGGCAGTGGATCTTGGAGGTCAGGGAACCCTGTATTAAATGATACATGCCTTTACCAACTTGAATCCAGAGAACAGTTTTTTAAAGAGGTAGGAATTACGTGTTCAGTGTCTTTCACCACTGTGAAAGCTTTTTATTTATGCAGCTTCAATTACAGAACTTCAGAAACTGCCTTATTTTACAACACAGTATATATAGATGAAGAGGAGCTCTCCTGGTGGCTCAGCGGTAAAGAATCTGCCTGCAATGCAGGAAACGTGGGTTTTGAACCCTGGGTCGGGAAGATCCTCGAGTGGTAAATGGCAACCCACTCCAGTATTCTTGCCTGGAGAATTCCATGGATAAATGAGCCTGGTGGGCTACAGTCCATGGGGTCTCAAAAGAGTCAGACACGACCGACCGACTAAACAACAACATAGATGAAGAAAATAACATCTAGATTTTTATTTGTGTAAACTCAGAAAGTCTGTGAATAATACCCTGGAGCTAACACCTCTTAGTACTTTACTACTTTTATTATTTTCCATGATAGCATGGAATGCAGGGCAAGCCTGGTTTGCTTTACTTATGAGGATTTAACAGCAGCAGGCTGGCTGAATATATTGTGCTGTTTTTTAAGAAGGAAAGTAAGCGACCAAATTGAGCACTAGTAAACGACTTTGCCCTTATCTTCTAGATGAGTTACTGTAAGTCCATGGGGTTGCAAAGAGTTGGACACGACTGAGCAACTGAACTACTGTAAGAAATTTTAGACATTTAAGAATAACTATCATAATTTATTCTCTACAGCCTTGTCTTTGGTCTTACTTTCTAAGTTTCAATGGTATAAAGCAGGCATCAGCAAACTATGGCCGGAATTGAGGCCTGTTATTGTAAATTAAACTGTACTGGAACACAGTTGAGTCCAATCTTATTTTATGTGTGTATGGCTGGTTTTTGGTTTCAGTGGCAGAGCTGAGTACCTACAACACAGACTGCCTGGTTTTCAAAACTGAAAAGATTTATTATCTGGCCTTTTACTGAGCAAGTTTGCTTGCCTTAGTTACAAAGAGTGAGAGAACTTTGTACAGTTAGAAAAATCATTTTTGGTCCCCTATAACCAATTTCTCCACCATGATTTCAAAATGAAGGTTTTAAAATTATAAAGGTCACCTCTTCTACCAATTTAAGCTATTCAACAATGACTTGTGCTTTTGCTACCACAAAATAAAGGACAGAGGCGATAAAAGCTTTTATGTGAAGTGTTAGTCGCTCAGTCGTGTCTGATTCTTTGCGACCCCATGGACTGTAGCCCTCCAGGCTCTCTGTCCATGGGATTTTCCAGGCAAGAATACTGGAGTGGGCTGTCATTCCCTTTTCCAGTGGATCTTCCGAGCTAGGGATTGAATCCAGGTCTCCTGCATTGCAGGTGGAGTCTCTACCATCTGAGCCATCAGATGGTAAGAAAGTTTTTATACCCCTTAGAAAAATACAAGTGGCCAAAGAATATTATTTGTGGATTAAAAAAAGATTTCCCCCTGCATCATTGTGATCTCTGATAAAACAGAGATAGTTTAACAAATTACTAAGCTGAAGAATTATATTCACCTAATAACAGAAGCAACACAGGATCAAAAAAAAGTCAATTTTCTCAATGACTGGTATAAGTTTACTACTGACCTTAGACTCCTACATTACTATATAAATGGTCTTGCATTATGCAGCCAAATAACTAGTACCCAGATTAGGAAAAAGAACATTACTAGCAGCCCAGAAAGTAAGTATTTAAAAATGAGATATATTTTCTGGCATAAATCTTTGTTCAAATAGTTTTCACCTACATGTGCAATTTAAAACTTACTTCAAGTTGAAATATTCGTTCCTGTTCCTTGCAACCCTGTTGCTCATCAATTTCAATGGCTTTCCTCATTACTGCTGCCATTTCAGTTATCTGGTCAACATGTGCTTGTAATTCCTAGAAAAAAAGGAGATGGAAGCTGTAAATCAATGAAACATTAAAAAAAAAAAACTCTTTTTATGAAATCTACATTACTACTTGATATGAATGTTAATACCTTTACACTGCCATTTAACATAAATGTAATATATCAAACAGATATTTACAAGACTGTTGACTGAAGATAAATGTCCTTGTGAAGTCAGATTTCTGTTAGGACTAGGATTAAGGATAAGCAGCACAAGATATCTAAACCCACAAACAGGAAGAATACTCATTTCACATTCCTCTCACCATAATGATAAGCAACATTTTCTTTTTCGTACCTACATGCCCCATGACCAAACTAATGGGAAAGATATATATGCAATATCTATTCCTTCCTGAAGTCATGATTTATAAATATATCCTATGTTGCTCACTGGCAACTGAGGGTTACTTTGTTATACTAAGGCCAAAACTTAAATATAGAAGTTGATAGTTTCCCACATAAACATTCAGTCTCTTAAATAGTTGTATATACTCTATTTGGAAAAAGAATTTGAACATCACCCCTCAAAACCTACAACACTAGTAAACTGTGGAAGGAATATAAATATTCAAACAGACAACAAATAGGAATATCTTTAGCAAACCACAAGTTTAATATCTTAAGTTACAAAAATACAGATCCTTATATTATTTTAATATAATCTATACAAAGCTAGTACACAGGAAGAAGCCAAAATAAACTACACTGTTCAGTACAGTGCTATTTAAATTGAAATTACTGGAAGTCAAATACATTTTAAGAAATTAACAACTCAGCCCCTCAGCTGCACTGCTGACATTTAATAGCCACATGTGGTTGGTGGCTTCCAATTTGAATAGCACAGATAAAGAACATTTCCATCACTGCAGAAAGTTCTATTAGACAGCTCTGGATTAGACTATGATGGTAAGAATGATATCAAGACAAGCAACTGTCATGTCATATAACAATTAAAAAAAAATAATTACAATCCTTCCTACTATAAAGGGAGCCTAACATTTAAAAGCAAGTCAAGTACAGGTAAATGCAGCAGCAAGTCAGATAAGGATAATGAGTAAAAATTTTGAATACCAACAGCTTTCTCAGTTTATGATTTGATGTCTTATGGCAACTACAAGGAAACGAATAATCATTTGCCTCTAAAATGGAAGAAAACAAGAAACTACATTTTTCAGTACAGTCTGTTCTAACAAAACCATCATAAGAAAAAAAAAAACTCAATACAAACAGGGTATTTTTACAGGCCTGGTTCCTGGATGATCCACTTATTACAATAAGATCTTTAGGGAAATATCACAGAATCTCTTAAAAGGCACAACAGGGCAAGATCTGTGCTTTCAAAATGTTTTAAAAGCAAGAAGTGCTAGCAACAAAATCTTTGCACTCTCGTGAAATAGCATTTGGGGAAAAAAAAGACAAAACACAATAGACACAATGGAGAGGTTGCTACTATACTTAATTGTAACACCTAAAAAAGGTAATTTTATTTTATTGTGAATGCAAATTAAAGGACTATAAACTACGGAAAATCTGAATTAAAACAGTTCATTTAATTGTTTGACTAAACAAAATTTTTACAAAGTCAGGTTAAAATTACTGTCAAGAAAATGTCTTTGATGTCCAGAAAAAGGACAACCATTTGAAGCATCCTAAAATTTTGCAGCTACAGTTAACTAGAACAACAAAATGAAAGGCTGGCCTAAAGAACCTTTAAAGCCTACAATTACCTAACAGGCTATGTATAATACAATATACAGCGAATTCATGACAGATTTAAAGTTTCTACACTGAGTATTTTTGCAAGGCTATCAAAAGCATAGTGTTTTTTAAAAGCAATTTCATTTATTTGCTGATTTAATTTTGGAGAATTCAATGTAAAAGAACTTTTTAAATGCCGCCCCCCCATCCACACCCCCAAAGTTGACTGTTTTATTTAGTGTACATTCTGATTTGCTTCCAAGTGCCTCCTCTCCAGTCCATGTTGAGGTGCTTCAAGGATGTGTCGAGATGCACCAAGGAAGAATCCTTCGGAGCTGTTACGATGCACCATGTCAATCTGTAGTACAGAGTCATTATAATGTTAATACGGACAATATCCGTAATTTAAAAACTGAATGAGTGTTAGTTCATGCGAGTTAGCCAACTGTTGGAAATGTTTGTTTTTTTAAGATTTCCAAAAAGGTAGTAATTCAAAAATAATGTAAAAATGAGTGTTTGAATGAAAATGAGCTCTCCTCAAACTTTTTATCGGCTTTTAAATGTGTGCTCAAAAACTTCTAGGTGAGGGCAGAATTCTGTTACAGTCTCAACAGATCCTCTTACTCCAAAATGCTAAGTGTAACTCTGTGTTTTACCCAAAAATGTGTTATAAAATTATTTTTGCATTTAGGTGTATCAGAGCATTAGTACCTAAACATATCCTGGAAGCTCATACTTATCGTGCAAGTTTCTCTGCTCACCCATTTCTGCTTATTAAGCCCCCAAATTAATTCAAGGCTAGATTTAGATGGATTTGCTACCTTTCCTTGCCACATTCCCAGATTCTCCTCATGAGAACTAATCTTGCTTCCTCTAGTACTCCAGTAATAATCCAGATCTCTATTTAGGATTTATCACATCCTACCTTATGTTAGATAATCATGTTTGTATCTGTATCTCCCAATGCATTGAAAGGTCCTATGGTAGAATAATAAAACTTATTCATTCATCTCATTATGATAACTAAGCCAGTGCAAGTGTTAATAAATATTTGTTTGAATCAAAGCATCTCCTTTTTGGGAAAAATCAAAATCACAAACATTAATATGTATTAGTTAGAATTAATAACAAGTAACTGAACTGTTATTTCATGGAAGGCAAGAATCAGCACTTAGAAGAAGAATTTCATCTGCATAATGAAAAAGAATGGCTTACAGCTATCTTAAGACATGTTTAACTTGCTAATTAATAAAACAGCTGTAATGAATGATAAAATCTAATGTGTTTTAGAAAACATTTGCTTCTGACATAGCTGCTACCACAAGGGACTAGCTACCTTCAGTATCTTATTCTTAAGCACTTGCTTGCCAGAGTATTCTCTGTAGATCTTAAAAAATTTGTTAGGTTGTTAAACAGAAGGGCCTTTTGGAATGTCTCAAGAACATACTTATTTTACCAATAATTTTAAGTCAGTTCATATTTGTATCTTAAAAAAACCTCTTAAATTACATATTCAAAATAAAATGTTTTTATAATGATTTTAACAATAGATACATTTTATACTCAAAAGATTGCCACTTAACTATCCAAGGTTCCTTTTGGTTAGGAGATAAATAGCATAATTAGATAATATTAAAATCACATTTGTTAATTTATTATTATACTATTTGACACAAGAGCTATTACTAACTTCCTTAATATGGCAAGTTGAATTTACATGTTAAAGCAATTTACCAGATATTTATTTTTAGTAGAATTAATAATAAAAAATACCTAAAAGCACCAAGATGGAATAAATATTTTAAAGAATCTAAAGTGTTTTAATAATTAAGAAAGATAAAAACACATTATAACAGTCAATACTTCTTAAATAACACTCATTATAACTAATAAAAAATAGCTCATCATTATCCAATAGAGATAATGGCCTTGTAATCACAATCTATTCTAAAAATCAGTTTAAAATAAAATGTAAATGGTAAAGGACTATTCTATCTTTTCACAGCAGCTGCTAGCAAACACGGGGATCACAACTAGTAAGATGAACAGCAGAAACAACGTTGATTTCTAGCCAGTTCAGCTCTGTCTCTAAAAATGTTGTTGAGTGGTATGTGATGGAGGACGGGATGGGTGGGAAGGCAATATATATAGTATACTGTTTCTTTTCCTCCCCCTACCCCTTCATGCTTCCATTAATAATCAGGAGTATCTATAGTCTGGATGAATTAGCCTCATTCAGAAGACAGTCTTAAAAACAAATCTAACTTTAGCTGTTTTCGGGTTTTTAAAAAGATTTTGGGGCATTTAATTTTCACTTTTGCAACATATACCAATATACAAGTTAGAAGAAATATTTCTTTGAAGCAGGTAACATTATGATTTTGAATAATTTGAATTTAATACTTACCTTTATTTCCCAAGTAATGTTTACTTTTTAATACATATTATAAGCTACTAGGGAAGAATGGAAGTTTGAAGACTAAATCAAACAGAAAATGACACATAACATGAAAAAAATAAGGAAAAGAAAATGTCAAAAAGAGAAATATTCAATATCATGTAAGACACCTGTGATTTTTTAAAAATCTGAACACAAGTTAATTGATTGTCCTTTTTTCAAATTATATTTACAGAATGGGATTACCTTAGTGTGTTGCTCTTTTAACTTCATTATTATTCCTGGATCATCTTTTTTGCTAGCCATTAGCAATCTAAACATTTGCTCTCGATACTTGCTCATTATAAGTTCCAAGGCAGATTGATGTTCTTCCAGGGATGTACGTAATTCTATCAAGAGTAACAGTAGATTTTATTTAAACTTGAGTTTAAAATGCACAATGTATTCTCTTCTACATCATATTTTTTAAAAAGCAACTTATAAAGGGGGTATTTCATAAAGAAAACATGAGGTACAAAAATCTAGCCATATGGAAATAAAGGACACCAAATGGAGTCCTTTATTAGTTTTCTAAATAACCATTTTAAGCTCATTTTTTTGAGAATCATTTTAACAACTACTGAACAACAACTGAGGGTCAGATCATGCTCTATATTAGGAATACCAAAAGGCCATAAGGTTCAGAGTCTAGTGGAGAAAACAAAACATAAATAATTATAACAGTGTGGTAAGTGCAGAGTGGAACTCTATCCTAATACATATAAAAAGTCTGTGAGGAAAAATTGGTGGAGGCTTCACAGAAGTATAGTAGTGAGATGAATGTACATTCCTGCAGTTGAAAAATAAAGGACAGGGCAGACTAAGCAGGGAGGCATTAAAGTGGATAGTACGTTCGGGAACTTGTTCAGGGTGGCAAGAGCAAAGGTCTCATGGAGAAGGGAGGTATGGGAAGAATACAAAAAAGAAGGCTTAGAGTCAACTTTGAAGGCCTCTGGATAAGGAAATAGTACAGTGATGGTTATTAAGCAAAAGAACAACATGACCAGATATGTTTTTGTAAAATCAGTCTGATGACTGTGCTGAAGATGGACTGGAGCGGAAAGAGACTGAAATCAAGGAGACCAATGAGAATACTTCAGGCCGGAGACTATAAACACCTAAGCAAGGGGCCAAAGCAGTGGGACTGCAGAGAATGAAACTGAGTTATTTCACATGTAATAGTTTAAGTGGTACAAATGGATATTGAAGGTGAGAGCCTAAGATGATTCCAAGTAAGGTAGACAAGCATTCATATGTAGGATAGGATAAAGAGAAATATATGTAATTGAAGCATAATGGACTAGCAAAAGTAACTTTAACTGGCTATTTTCCCATTTAAAAAATATTAACTGATCCAAATTCAATAGTGCAATTGGAGATTAAAGCTCACTTTTGATACGCTATAAACAGTGATAAATATAGCTTGCCTTTGTTCTCTTGTTGCAATTCTCTGATTTGTCTGTTTTCTTGCTGGATTCCCATAACTAATGTGGACCGTGGCCGATGTCTTGCAACTTCATTAAGTTCTTGAATTTCTTCTTGATACTAATGAAAAGATTTGTTTTTTCAAGGCGTAAGAGAATATATTTGAAAATATGTATCTTACATATGTGTATATATGTGTGTATATTTCATAAAGAATTCTTACAGCTCAACAATAAAAAGAACCCAATTAAAAAATGGGCAAATGACTAAGTTCTGAGGATGCAATGGACATCATGGTGTTTAAAATTAATACTATATTATATATTTGGAATTTGACAAGAGAATACATCTTAAATATTCTCACCACATACAGTAATTACATACAGTAATTATGTGAGGTGACAGAAGTATTAACTAACCTCATGATTAGTAGGTAATGGTTCCACAATATATACATGTGTATCGTATATCTTAAACTTACACAGTGTTGTACATTAAGTATATCTCAATAAAGCTGAAAAAAATGGGCAAAGGATTTGAAGAGACATTTCTCTAAAGATGATACACAAATGGTCAGTAAACACATGAAAGGTACTTAACATCATTAGTCATTAAGGAAACACAGCTCAATGTAGCAAGGAGATAGCACATGACAGCCACTAGGATGACCTTAATCAAAAAACAAGTAGTAATATGAGTTTAACAGAGGATGTGCAGAAATTGCTAACGCCTATATATTGTTGATGGGAATGTAAAATGACATAGCTGTTTTGGAAAACAGACAGGCAGATCCCCAAAAAGTTAAACACAGAGGTATAAGACCCTTCTATTCTACAGCTAGGGATATACCCAAGAAAACTGAAAACAGATGTCCACATAGAAATGTATACACAAGTATTCACAGCAGTATTATACATAACTGCCCCAGAAGAAAAACAATCCAAATGTTCATCAACCAATGAATAGAAAAACACAAGGTGCTATACCCTTATAATGAATATTATTAATATTTAGCAATAAAAAGGAATGAAGTACTGATACATAACAGAACATAGATGAAACTGAAAACTTTAAAAAACCAGTCACAATAAGTCACATATGGTACTATTCCATTCATATGATATGTTTAAAACAGGCAAACCTATAGACTGACAGATTCATGGTTGCCAGGAACCAGGGAAAGGGAGACTTAGGGAGCAGCTTTATGGGTAATGAAGTGTTCTAAAATTAACAGTGATTATGGTTGCAGAGCATGTGAATATACTAAAATTCAATCAACTGCACCCTTCAAAAGGGTGAACTGTAGGGGACTTCCTTGGTGGCCCAGTGGTTAAAACTCCATGCTTCCTGCAGATGTGGGTTCGTTTTGTGGTTGGGGAACTAAGATCCAGCATGCCATGTGGTGCAACCAAAAAAATTTTTAAATAGGGTAAATTTTATGGTATGGTTCTTAACTCTGGTTGTCAACCCCTCCCCCCACTTTTTACAACTCAATACAAGACATGTATGTTCACTGGAATGCATGAGTCAAGCTAGACAGGGAGATATGTAATGTGTTTAGGGCAGCAGAATTGCAAAACAAAATATGGGGCTGGCCAAAAAGTTTAGGCTTTCCCATAAGATGTCATGGAAAAGTCCACATGAACTTTTCGGCTAATCCAATAGGTAAACTTGCTTCACTTTTTCAGCAGCTTTATTAAAATCAGTACCCCCAGGTTGCTGCCTCCTTTTACAAAAGAGATGTGCTTCGCAAGAGTAAGCTATAAATATATTTTTTCCTACAGTGATTTCCATCATAGTTTCAGAGATTCTATAGTTCTCTTAAAGTTAAAATCTTAAAGTTAAAATTAAAAGAGGGCTTAAAATAGTAGTTCAACTTCACAGCCCACTGCAAAGTTCTTATACACAATGGTAAGGATAACAAGAAGTGAAGCCCTTTTCATTTCTTCCTTAATTGGCAGCAGTAAATGAAAAATAAGGTAGCAAGTATAAACGAATAGGGCTTCTCAGGTGGCTCAGTGGTAAAGAATCCACCTGCCAATGCAGGAAATGCAAGTTCAATTCCTGGGTTGGGAAGATCCCCTGAAGTAGGAAATGGCAACCCACTCCAGTATTCTTGCCTAAAAAATCCCATGGACAGAGGAGCCTGGTGGGTTATAGTCCATGGTGTCGAAGAGTTGAACACGACTGAGCACGCATACACACACAAATGCAGTAACTGCGAAAGGTGAAAACAAGATATTGCTTTGCATCATCTTCAAAAACTATTTTATTATTAAACAGCACCACCAAAATATTCTTATAAAAATATTTCTACAATATAAAAATAGGAGACAGAACAAAGAATGTGTCACTATTAGTAAAAGATATTATCTCGCCTTTGTCAAATGTATTTAGACCTAAAAAAATTCATGTACTTTCCAAACTCAAATATGCATCACTGTAGGAACTTAAGTGATCAAATCTACGGTTTTAGAAGATAAATATATACACACATACATGTCAGTTGACCTTACCAAAATTATGTTTCAATCTAAAGTAAACTAAAACATACAAGTCAAGCTACTTTTAAACTTCAGAAAACCTTAAAAATAAAATACTAGTTAAGCAGAAGTTTGTAATAAAAGCAACACATAAATGTCAATGACTGTCTTTTAAAAATAGAATCAACAGGGGAAAAACAAAAGTCAAACCTGCTTCATGGCTTCTACTCGCTTGTTGAGAGCTGTGGTTTGCTCAATCAAAGATTCTGCTGCATCATCGTGGTCTCTCAATCTTTCAACAAGGGCTTTAGCATCAGCAAGTGCCTTCTCAATGGTGCAACTCATTTCTAAAGGAATACATAGGATTAAAAATGAAAAACAGATTCAAAAGAAAGCTGGCATATCAATCTTATTTTAGTTCCACTTTAACACACATTATGCTTAAGCTACATGTTACTGAATCGTTCACTGTCTCAGGATGAAAACCATCTAAGAACACATGTGGTTTTGATTCTGTTAAGATGGAACAAACTTGAAAGTGAATTTATAATATTCAAAAAATTATACACAACATATATATATATAATTATATATTACATACACATATGTGCTTATATATACACATTTATATATATATAAAGTTTGAGAACAAAATCAGAATGTATTTAAAACACCCTGAATATACAGTGGGGACAAAGTGTACATTCACTAAATATATTTTAAGTTATATAGACTCCTCTATCCATAGGATTCTTCAGGCAAGAATAATGGAGTGGGTTGCCATTCCCTTCTGCAGGGGATCTTCTCAACCTAGGGGTCGAACCCATGTCTCCTGCGGCTCCCACACTGTAGGCAGATTCTTTACCGCGCTGAAGAACTGATGGTTTTGAACTGTGGTGCTGGAGAAGACTTTTGACTTGGACTGCAAGGTGATCAAATCAGTCAATGCTGAATATTCACTGGAAGGACTGATGCTGAAGTTGAAACTCCAATACTTCGTCCACCTGATGGGAAGAACTGACTCACTGGAAAAGACCCTGATGCTGGGAAACATTGAAGGCAGGAGGAGAAGGGGACGACAGAGGATGAGATGGTTGGATGGCATCACCGACTCGATGGACCTGAGTTTGAGCGAGCTCCGGGGGTTGGTGACGGACAGGGAGGCCTGGCAGCTGCAGTCCATGGGGTTGCAAAGAGTCGGACAAGATTGAGCAACTGAACTGAATGTTATACCGAAATTGCGCTCTTCGTGAGGGCAATCCCAATCTTGCCACTTGTGAAAAAAGGTCATTTATTACTTTGTATTCTGCAGTCAGGGACTGTCAGGGACCCTTCCTAGCCTCTGCTTGGTCAGGTGACCTCAGACACCATCCACAAACGTACACTACTAACCAGCCAAAGCAGCCTCTATGTGTCATGCTGCACTAAAGGATCAACCTCCTCCTGGAGGAACTTCAGCTTCTCAGAGAAAAATTCTTAATAATTCTAACTCTCACACTTTCCTTAGTAAATGGCAAAGGAAGTGTTAATTTAGAACAACACTGGCCATTATGGGAAACTTCTGATATGTTAAAATCAATAACTTAAATGTATAAAAGGAGCTGTAAAACTAGGAAACAAAACATAACACAGCCAATAGTTAGCTTCTTCAACTGATATGCTGAGACCTCAAAACAAAATTTTTATTTTAAAATCTCTCAAAAACTTTAACATTCTGACACTTATCACTCTTGAATTTTTCTCTTTCTACTGTTTTGCCTTATTTTCTGTTAATACACGAGCCACCCTTTAAGATTTTCTCAAAAAATAAAATTACTTTGTAATGTTTCTATGTCATAAGCCAAATCTATAGCAATTAAATTAAAACTCATGTGTAGAACAAAGTTAAGGGCAATAATTAAGGATTTTCACCAAGTTTAGGAAGATAGAATATAGGTCTTTTTAAGACACTACTACATGGGACTCGTTAGCTTAATTGTTAGCCCCTCAGATACAGAAAAATGCAGCAAGAGATTTAAATAACCCTACTGTGTAACATTTTAAAAGAAAATACAACACATCCCACCATTTTAGCAGGCTTTCATTAAGATTATACCTAGCAAAGATTCAAAATTGCAAATTAAATAAAGATGAAAAAAAATTCAAACAGTATTCTTGGTGGTACCCAACAGCTGAAGGAGAGAGTATATTGTCCTGTTTTTATAAACAGGTTCAAAGCTGAATAAAAAGATTTAATCAAAATAAAATAAAACTGCCAATTTATAAAATGTTTCCTCTATGACCAGACATTTCCAGAGATCTTTAAGAATTAAGTTGGAAATTAATACAACTTCTGTCTCTCTAGATAAAACAACCAAAAGATTTGTCTTCAAAGATTTAGGAGATTTAGATAAGGGCACTTCAAAATACAACAGCATAAGGGCCACTAAAGGAAACAATTCTTACTGTAGGTTAAAACACAAAAGGACAGTCATTAAAATCTATGTAAGATGTCCTCCAACAAGGCCTTGCCCTTCTGGAATTACCTAAAATTAGAGCTAAACAACAGTACAGCTTTCTCCAGTATTCTTGCCTAGAGAATCCCAGGGATGGGGCAGCCTGGTGGCTGCCATCTATGGGGTCGCACAGAGTCGGACACGACTGAAGCGACTCAGCAGCAGCGGCAGCAGAGCTAGGCCACAGTACAGCTTTCTTATTTATATGGGGGTCACTATATCTCTATGGGGGGGGGTCACTATATCTCTATGGGGGCTTCCCTGGTGGCTCAGAGGATAAAGCGTCTGCCTGCAATGTGGAAGACCCGGGTTCGATCCCTGGGTTGGGAAGATCCCCTGGAGAAGGAAATGGCAACCCACTCCAGTACTCTTGTCTGGAGAATCCCATGGACGGAGGAGCCTGGTGGGCTACAGTCCACGGGGTTGCAAACAGTCGGACACGACTGCGCGACTTCACTTTCACTTTACTTTCATATCTCTATGAGTGAGTGAGTGTTAGTTGCTCAGTTGTGTCTGACTCTTTGTGACCCCACAGACTGCAGCCCTCCGGCTCCTCTGTCCATGGGATTCTCCAGGCAAGAATACTGGAGTGGTTAGCCACTTTCTGACCCAGGGACTGAACCTGGGTCTCTGACACTGCAGATTCTTTACCATCTGAGCCACCAGGGAAGCCCCTATATCTCCATATCTCCCATCAATTCCACTAACTATAGAACATCAGATTTTTTGAGTAAAATTACATTTAAAAACAGAAAAAAATGTCTTACAGTAAAAATAACTGGTTGCAACAGATGTTGAAAGAAAATAAAAAAGCAAAGTCTAGAGAAAGCTGTAAAAGATTTGAGATAAGTTTATCTTGATTTAACAGAACAACTCAGGTGTGAGGACCTTGACAGTCCGAGGTCCCAACATGTAAATGACATTACTGGGACTAATATCAGAAGAAACCTCCTTATGCTTTGTAATAACATGACATCTACAAACAATAGCTAGGATGTGTTTCCAAATAAAATGCACTAAAGTTCCCACACAGCATGAGGTGACAGGTGACCGATTGCCTATACTGTGTGTAATTCAGTAAGCTGCCCTCTCCCCAAAAGCTATGCTCTCAGAATTCTCTGGGCAAAGGAATCTGTAGATTAACTGAAACAGAGCCCTGAATCTAGATGCAATCTTTTCAGATAATGATAAATCTTTCTTTCTGAAATATGAACAAGTTAAGCTGTGTCTGGGGTTACCAACCTGACAACAGGTTAGACAGGGAGATATAAGGTCTTCCCTGCTGGCTCAGACAGTAAAAAATCTTACCTATCCCCAACGTTTTGCCTTTGTCTTTACTTCATTTGCTGTTTATTTGCATGTGTGGAAGGTATCTAATTATATTTTCCTTTTCTCATGGAGACAACCAATTGTCCCATTTCCCATTTTTTGGACAGTACGTTTCTCCCCAACGGAATTTTAATGCCACACCAGTTGTATGTTTTCTCAATAAATGTATGGGTATGTTTCTGAGCTATTTCTGGATCTATTTATCTATCAGTAAGCTGCCTCAGCTGTTAGATTCCAACTGTTGGTAGCTTTCTGAACCTAAGGGATACAACCTTATACTGAACCTTGCTCATTGGGAGAACTGTTATCCCCATTTTATCAATGAAGAAACAGACTCAGGACTTGAACAGAAAGGAGCTGACTGACAGCACCATGCAGCAAGGAAGGAGCCAAGCGAGTACCAGATATAGAGCTTCTGATCCCAGTCTAGGGGATGTTCATCAGCCAAGATGGCTCTCCAGGGCTCTGCCTGCTTCTACCTATATAAAAACTACCGTGGGGTCCTGGGTGGAAAAACAAAGCAAATTCCTTGATGCTACTCTACCAATGAGACTTCCAAAATATTATATAACCTGCATTGCAAACCAGCAGTAGAAAATAAGTGGAAGTGTAAACGAAGATGAAAAAATAACAAATTTCTAATATCCTCCCTCATAACCATAAGAAGCCTAGCACTTATTTTAACCAGTCATCAGAGTTAATCTGAAAGACTGTTAAAAACGAAAAAATGACATGATGAAAATGATCATCAAACGGATGACCAAATGGAGTCACTTATGCTAAGCCCCAACCCTTCATTCTTTCTGGAGTTATTTCTCCACTGACCTCCAGTAGCATATTGGGCACCTACTAACCTGGGGAGTACCTCTTTCAGTATCCTATCATTTTGCCTTTTCGTACTGTTCATGGGGTTCTCAAGGCAAGAATACTGAAGTGGTTTGCCATTCCCTTCTCCAGTGGACCACAATCTGTCAAACCTCTCCACCATGACTGCTGGATCATGGAAAAAGCAAGAGAGTTCCAGAAAAACATCTATTTCTGCTTTATTGACTATGCCAAAGCCTTTGACTGTGTGGATCACAATAAACTGGAAAATTCTGAAAGAGATGGGAATACCTGACCACCTAACGTGCCTCTTGAGAAATCTGTATACAGGTCAGGAAGCAACAGTTAGAACTGGACATGGAAAAACAGACTGGTTCCAAATAGGAAAAGGAGTCCGTCAAGGCTGTATATTGTCACCCTGCTTATTTAACTTATATGCAGAGTACATCATGAGAAACGCTGGACTAGAAGAAACACAAGCTGGAATCAAGATTGCCGGGAGAAATATCAATAACCTCAGATATGCAGATGACACCACCCTTATGGCAGAAAGTGAAGAGGAACTAAAAAGCCTCTTGATGAAAGTAAAAGAGGAGAGTGAAAAAATTGACTTAAAGATCAACATTCAGAAAACGAAGATCATGGCATCTGGTCCTATCACTCCATGGGAAATAGATGGAGAAACAGAGGAAACAGTGTCAGACTTTATTTTTGGGGGCTCCAAAATCACTGCAGATGGTGACTGCAGCCATGAAATTAAAAGACGCTTACTCCTTGGAAGAAAAGTTATGACCAACCTAGATAGTATATTCAAAAGCAGAGACGTTACTTTGCCGACTAAGATCTGTCTAGTCAAGGCTATGGTTTTTCCAGTAGTCATGTATGGACGTGAGAGTTGGACTGTGAAGAAGGCTGAGTGCCGAATTGATGCTTTTGAACTGTGGTGTTGGAGAAGACTCTTGAGAGTCCCTTGGACTGCAAGGCAATCCAACCAGTCCAATCTGGAGGAGATCAGTCCTGGGATTTCTTTGGAAGGAATGATGCTAAAGCTGAAACTCCAGTACTTTGGCCACCTCATGCGAAAAGTTGACTCATTGGAAAAGACTTTGATGCTTGGAGGGACTGGGGGTAGGAGAAGGGGACGACCGAGGATGAGATGGCTGGATGGCATCACTGACTCGATGGATGTGAGTCTGAGTGAACTCCAGGAGCTGGTGATGGACAGGGAGGCCTGTTGTGCTGCGATTCATGGGGTTGCAAAGAGTCGGACACCACTGAGCGACTGAACTGAACTGAACTGAACTGATGCTAAGCCCCACATCACCAAACCAAGACTTAACTTATAGTTTTGGCCTCTTCCAGAAATGGAACCTTAAATCACTCAATCAGGAATCACTATGAGGTCATTTGCCTGACAGACCCCTGCCATCCCCTAAAGGAAGTGACCTTGTCACATCCAAC
Source organism: Oryx dammah (assembly GCF_014754425.2). Lineage (NCBI taxonomy): Eukaryota > Metazoa > Chordata > Mammalia > Artiodactyla > Bovidae > Oryx > Oryx dammah. The sequence goes on along the minus strand of NW_024070213.1, from coordinate 35,894,916 downwards.
CTGCTTTTTGCTAGTATAACTTCCTTGTTCCTTTTCCTATAAAAGTGTCTCATTTTGTACAGCTCCTTAGAACTCCTTTCTGCTAGGTGGGGTGCTGCCTGATTCATGAACTGTTGAACAAAGCCAAAAAGATTTTTAAAGTTTACTCAGTTGAATTTTGTTTTTTAACAAGACCAACTAGGTTTTTTGAAACTATAATTAACATCCACTTAAAAAAAAAATTCTCTAGATTGCATAATGAAATACTCCTATCAAAATGAACTACATTAAAATCTGTTTTGTAACTATAAAAACTTATTTATTCAGGGAAAGTGTTAGCTGCTCAGTCGTGTCTGACTCTTTGCAACCCCATGGACTGCAGCATGCCAGGCTCATCTGTCCACGGGATTCTCCAGGCAAGAATACTGGAGTTGGTGGCCATTCCAGGGGAATCCCCCTTCTCCAGGGGATCTTCCGTACCTAGGGATTGAACCTGGGTCTCCTGCATTGCAGGCAGATTTTTTACCATCTGAGTCACCAGATAAGCCCAATTCTATTCAGGGTAAGGAATTATAAAAAGCAGGTAATTAAAAGTATACTTTTATTAGCACTTTAGATAAACAGTGACATAAAATTTCTGAGAATCTGCATGTTTATTTTCTGTATGTGAAACCACAGAAAAGTTTAAATATTTTATAATGTGCATTTACTTTGCCACATTTTTGGAAACCACTGTGCTTCTCTCCCTCCCCAAGTCCTCCCTTTTCGTTGGTAACTGCAGTGGGAGGAAGATTTGTTTTCCCATTCTCTGACAAGTTTTAAATTAAAAAAAAAAAAAAAAAAAAAAACAACTTCCAATTAAAAAAAAAGATTTTTTTTTTTTAAGATATTCTTAATTATCTATTTTTAAGTGTGCGTCTTAACTAGTCATACTTAACTAGGGCACTTACATTATCTTCTACAGGTAGGTTCAGATTGCAGGTAAAAATTTTTTACAGCAGTTCCTGGTGCTACTCCCCTCCGCCCCCCGCCCCCCCATGTTAAGCACATTCTCGCCCACTCTACCAACCAAAGACATTTGCAGTCAGACTCCTGGCAGAGCCTTCAGAACATTCTGCTGCTGATAAAAACCACCACCCACCCAAGAAAGAAACTGCCAGCTGTTTACTTTTAGACTTTGGTTAAGAAAAATTTAAAGAAATTAAAATCATTCTTCTTTCTCTTTTATCCACAAATCCATTATCCTATAGCTGGAACCACAGAGAAATACTGTGACCACTGACATACCACAGATGTGTCTATAAATGTCAACAATCTAGTTTGATTAAAAATTTGTATTGTTCGGGCAGGGGCCTCTAAAGTTACTTTGTAGAAAATATTAACTGACACCCATGGAGGTACAAAAATGAAAGGCATAGTTATGGTTTTCTTAGAAATTTACAGAGATCAAGAAGAAAACATGTAAATTATAAATTATATACTTTTAAAAAGCACTTTACACACACACATCACTGTATTTGAAAGCACAAAAAATTTTCACTGTCCTCGAAAATAATGGAATGAACACATTTAGAGTTTTATGAAGCAGCTTTTTGAAGAAAATGAATTTTTAAAGTTAGAAGAAACAGAATTTGAAAACAAGGACACAGGTGAAGTTTTATTTTTTTCAATTACATGTTTCCTTGGAACTGTGACTAAATAAAAGTTCATATACATATATGCTCAAACAAGTATGACAATTTAAGAAGAGACTAATCTAACCTAAACCAGTTATTTCTAACCAATGGGCAAGGAATCACTGGAAGGGTGGCATAGATGTACATGCACTAAGCATGGTCTGTAGTCTAAATATTTCTCTCATACCTATATATCCCATTATTTTTAACAGACAGAGACAGCTAATAATAAAATACAAAATCATGTAAAAGCATAATAGTTTCGTGCCACGATGCACAATCTCAACTAACAGATACTAAAAATACAATTACTTGTGTGTCAGTGGTACAGAATTTCCTCATACTCAAAACTGGTCAGCGTTTTTTAAACTAATATATAAGGTTTCTCTGGCTCTAAAATTCTACATTTTTTGAGGATGCTAAGGACTCCTACTTGATGAATCTTCAGAACTATTATATTACAAATGGGGCTTCCCAGGTGGCTCAGTGGTAAAGAATACACTTGCCAATGCAGGAGACTTGGGTTAAATCCCTGGGTCAGGAAGATTCCCCTGGAGTAGGAAATGGCAATCTGCTCCAGTATTCTTGCCTGGAAAATTTCAGAAACAGAGGAGACTGGGGGACTAAAAACCACAGGGCTACTAAGAGTTGGACACTGAACAACTAAGCATGCACACGCACATTATAAATAAATATACACATGTATATATTAATACACATAATGCCTGCTATGTGCCAAGCAATGAATTAACTTTTGCTACAAAGATGAATAAGATGTGATTCCAGACTCAAGCTCAAATTGGCACAAGATACCTGAATAAATAATGTTATACAATCTAAAAAGTTCTGTAGAAATACTGTTTCAAGTGCTTTGGGAGAGCAGTGGTACTATCAGTATCATCTGGGGGAGCCGGAGAAGACAATGGTCTATGAATTAAATTTTGATAGGAGGTTTTATAAAAAGGAAGAGGAAGCATTCAAGACAGATGGTACAGCACATACAAAGGCAGAGAGCTATAAAAGTGCTTGGCGTGTTTGGACAAACAGCAGTCTGGCGTGAACCAATATTGAGGTACACACAATATAAAACAGAAAAGGTAAAAATGGATTGGGACAGACAGTAAAAGGCGCCATGTGACATTCTTAACAAACAGGACTTAATTCTGTCAGCGGTAAGGTTATTGAAAAAGTTTCAAGGAAGGACTGACATAAACAGATTTGAATTTCAGAATGGTAACCAGGGGAGGAGGAGGGTGGGGAAATCATCTGGTTTTAAAAGAAGAAATAGCACAGTGCAGTACAAGCGGAAATACAGTCAAGGATGAGCCTTGGGTTTCTAGTGCGGACAGCTGGATGGATACCAGTACTATTATCTGAGATCGGATAGAGAAGCAAGGTGAGATGAAAACCAAGAAAAAGGTAGGATTCTTCAGGGGACAGTTTAAAGACAGTTGGTTATCCGCGAAGAGAACTAGGAAGAGTAATATTCCTTGAAGGGTGGTTTCAAGAAAGGGAATGGTTGCTATGCAGAGAGGTAAATTGAAACCTGAAAAGGAACCCTCTTCCATCCCTGCAGACCACCCCCACCCCGCCCCGCCAACGGTGAGCTGTCAGGTGGGTTAGGCAGGAAGAAAACAGAACAGAGGTGTGTCCACACGGGTTAGGGCCAAGGCTTTTCATCGAACTTTCTGCACCTGAGTTCCGGAAAGAGGTGCTCAGAGCTGAGAACAGGAAGTACCGCGCCCAGGAACGGGCAGCCGGTGGTTCAAGAGGTGGTGCAAAAGGGGAAGGAAAGCGTACGACTCGCTACGCCCGCTCGTCTCCCTGGATTGATTCCACTTACTCTGGTCTCAATCCCTCGCAGCCGTCAGCTGTGGTGGTTAGGACTCAAAGCCTCTGCCAACGGGGACCTATGCACCCAAGGGAAGAGACTCCTCCCGCCTGTTCAGCTTCCTCAGAGAGCAGACGCAGAACCCAGAACAGGCAAAGCAGGGCTGGCTGCGCGGATCCAGGGGCTCAGCCCCATCACTGGCAAGGAGAAAACCTCCGGCAACCGCCTCCGACCAGCGCTCTCAAAGCGCTTTAACCTCGCGAGACTTCCTTCCTCGCGTAGCGGTAGGGGGTTGGGGGGGGGGGGGACAGACCTCAGCGATTTGTTTGAGGCCTCAAGCTGAGCATGCGCAAGTAGTAGGGGCGGGCCACTTTACGTCCCTCCCTGCTAGTCCACACTCGGGCTTTTGCTCGGCCTCTCGCAAGTCTCGCGAGTTTTGTTAGGGGAAACGGGCCGGGTGGAGAGACGGAGCAGGGATATCTAGTGGGAGCCCTTTGCGCTTAGGGGGCCGTGACGGGTTTAGCCGGTGCTGTGGTTGGTACTACGCTCTTGGGGAGGCTCTCAGGTCGCCGGGATCAGTCTTCCCAATGGGTGATTGGGAAAATTAGCGGGTAGAAAATCTCGAGGGTCGGAGGCAATTTTTTTTCTTGGCTCCGCCCTCTTCCTGTTAGAGACCTGGGTGTCTGGCCCGCCGAGGGGGAAGGGCAGCTTGGCGGGGCTGTCGAAGAGTGCTTTGCGCACGCGCCAGTTCGAGTGTGTGAGTGTTTGTGTTCACGCGCAGGCGCGCGCGCGCTCCTGCATTTAGGAAGCCTGGGAAGGACCGGTGTGCTAAGAGATGAACGGGGAAAGCATAGTCCCCTGTCTTTGGTACCAGTCACTGCTGACTGTGCGCTGACCCTCCCCACCCAGCCAGCAGCCTTTCCAGAGAGGCTGTGGTCCATAGCCTCTGTTCGTTTTCACTGCAGGACCAGGCACGAAAGTAAGCGAACCTCGATCCTGAGGTCTTCCCTATCCACTCACCTTGTACTTTCTACCCCCCACCTTCCAGCAGAGTGTGTCTAGGTTTCTCAAAGAAGAGTTTTGCATGAAGGGGAAATGCGTTTGAAAGCAGTAGAAGAAAATAGGTAGATTGTAAAAAGTCAGTTCGTTTTGATGAGCACTTTTGCTCTGTTTACCATGTGCTTTTCGAATGTGGATTGTCTATTCAGTGTAAGATTTTCTTAGCGAAGCAAGGGAGTTCCTATAAGAAAAGTTCTTGAAGTTCCTCCTCTCCACCAGCGTGATGGTAGCACCTAAGTTTTTCTGTTCTACATGATAAATTTACCGTGGTGTTTCATAAGCTAAGGGGGAGAACGTGAATTTGAGGTCCTTATCCTAATGCAAAGACCTGATATGCAGTTATCTTAGATGTTTGTTATGTTTTGGACTTCCCTTTGTTGTCACTCCTCTTTCCAGTTCATTCTTTCTCCCCCTCTACCCTTCTTCAGAAGTCTTGAGATTTTTTTGGAGGGAAGCCCCAAAATACTGACTTAATTAAGTTTAGGGGTTTATATGTAATTGATGTCAATTAACAAGGATCATCAAAATCGTATTTGAAGAGTACTTGTCGTTTATTATGTTTGATATTGTGTAAGAGAAACAATTGGATTATTTGTAAAAATATTTTCTGCTGACAAGTTTAAGTGCATTCCAGAAGCGAAAAATGTATGCATGGATTGCAATGTTGCCTGCTTCCGGTAGAATGACAGGTTAATATGGACCAGCTCATCCCTTGAATTGATACTTTCTTGTCATGACCTCATTAAATCTTGTCCTTTGTTGGATAAATTTCATTGAATACTGATTATTTTAATAATGTTCCCTACCAAATCTTCTTGAGGAAAAGAGATAGTCATTAGAAATAATTTAAGAGATTAAATGTTATATATAAGATGTTTGGCTAATATATTTTATCCTTTACAGGTTAAAACAAGATGAAGATTTTTTCTGAATCTCATAAAACAGTGTTTGTCGTGGATCACTGCCCTTACATGGCAGAGTCGTGCAGACAGCATGTCGAGTTTGATATGCTGGTGAAGAATAGGACCCAAGGAATCATCCCATTGGCCCCCATATCTAAATCGTTGTGGACTTGCTCAGTAGAATCTTCCATGGAATATTGTAGAATAATGTATGACATATTTCCTTTCAAAAAGCTGGTGAGTGTGAAGTACAAGGAAAATCAAGATTTGTGGGGTGTACTTAACTGCTTGTTACATTTTTTATATATGAATTTGCTATCAATTTGAGTTACTGTTTATTCGCTACCCTAAAAGTGTGGTATATAGAACTCTCCTTTGGGATTAATATGTTATGTGTATTTAATTGGGGCCAACAATAATAATAACAGCTTACAGTTACAGAGCTCTTCTTACATGTGCTTCATATTTATTAACTCCTATGACTCTCACAACAGTCCTATGCGGTAATTACTGTAATTAATGGGACAATATTCAAAGTATGTAATAACCAGAATGGAACAGATACTGACCACTGAGAACTGTTGCCAGCATAAGCAGAAGGGATGTTGGCTGAAAGCACTTTGTCAGAGTGTGTTCGTGTGTTCGGTGTGAATATCAGTCTTGTTTATTACTGCCTTGTTGGAAATGCAGAAACAGGTCAAAAGAAGCAACTGCTTTGAGTCATATAGCTAGTTAGAGGCAGAACCAGAATTCTAAGAACCAGGCTGCTTACAGTTTTAGTGAAAGTATCCTAAACTGCCACAGGGTTTGGCCATGTTGTAAAGAAATGCTCTTAAGAATGCTAAGTGGAAATTGTTTTTATCAGTAAGAAGGGAAATGTAAGATTGATAAAAATTTCGAGTATGAAAATTATCTTCAGGTTTCAGAATCTCAACTGTTCTATTTAAGGGAAGTCATTTGGTTAGCCACAAGTGGCTGATGTGCTTTCTGTCTCATTTGGAACAACGTAGGCTGGGACCTGTTGTTGTTTAGTGACTTCAGTCGTGTCCAACTCTTTGCGACCCCATGGTCTGTAAGCCTGCCAGGCTCCTCTGTCCATGGGATTTCCCAGTCAAGAATACAGAAGTGAGTAGGCTGGGACCTAGCCAGTTCACAGACTGGCATAGGCAGAGGAGTAACAATAAGGCTGAACATGGAGAGTCTAATATATACACATTCAGATGTATTCTAAATTAAATATAAATTGCTTTTAGTCCCTCTGTAAATTGTGTATCATGTAGGATAAAAAAAAGTATATATGAGAGGAACCATAATGTAGTGGTTGAGGGCATAGGTTTTGGTTCAAATTCTGACATCATTAACAACCAGCAGTGGGATCTTGATCTTTTGCTTCATCTCTTCAAGCCTCAGTTTCTTCCCTAGTCAGCATAACACCTCCTTCCTGTGATTGTTGTAAGATTTCATTACAGTAATGTGAGTAACGGGGGCCAGCAAGACATGTTCCTGTCAGATAAGCCTCAGGAGAAAAGGCTACTTATCAAACTTACTGGGAAATCAAAACTAGTATTTCACAGATAATAAGAAAAAGATCATGAATTAGACATATAGTTCAGTGAAGAATAAATAATCTCATCCTCCTCCCAAAAGAGAACACAGCCATATTCTGATGTATTTTCTGATATGTCCTTACTGTCATCATTTTACCTGATAGTATTTTTTGGTTTGCATTTTACTTTAAAATTTAGAATGAAGTCCAAATCCATTCTTCTGGCCTCCACTGCCTTATGTGATATGACTCCGGCATATTTTTCTGACCTTATGAGAGTACACAGAGGCTTTTGCATTTGCAGTTTGCTGTACCTAGTATTCTCTACCTCCATCTCTTTCCCTGGCTGGTTTCTTTTGGTCATTTTGGACTCCTCTCAATTGCCACTTTTATAGAGAGCCCTTTTCTGATCAACTGATCTAAAAAAGCTAGACAGTTTCTTTTTCATAGCATTTATCACTCTCTGAAATCATCTTGTTCATTTATTTTTGTTTGTATTCTTCCTGCACTGCCCTCTGTCTTTCTATATCTGAAAACCCCTGATGTTCCCCATGTTGTGAGGGGCAGAACTGTCTTCCTGGTACTGGGTGTTCTGTGTATGTGTGAATGAATCAGTTAGCAAACTAGTGCTAGAGACTGCACTTCAAGTTGTGTTTGTATTACATATATTAAAAGATATTTATAATAAATATTTTAAATATGTAATTGAGTGGGATTGGAGTTGAATACTAATTATTTCTTTGAACTCTATTAGGTGAATTTCATTGTAAGTGACTCTGGAGCACATGTTTTAAATTCTTGGACTCAAGAAGACCAAAATTTACAGGAGGTATGCTTAGGTTTCTTTTGTTTTTTGCTTAGGTTTTGGGTTGTGGCCATTTTTGAAAATATGTGAATACAGTAATACTTCTTTAAAAAATAATTTTTTTACTGGTGTAGTATTTGCATATAGTTTTTAAACACCAACTACCACTAAAAGAAAAACAGCTATCTACCTTCCAGTCTTTTCCCACTTCGTAGAAGCAAGCTTTCAACTCTCTAGCTCATCTAGTATTTACTTCCATATTTCTAAATAACATTTTTACTGCTATTTATATAGTTCCTAATTTAAATCTTATTTATCATTATTGTCAATGAAGATTTACCTTTTATACTTTCTCTTGCATATGCCACTATGACTGCCCACTTCCATTCCCCGGTTTTCTCGGTACTGTTACATCAGAAGTTTTGGTTAATTCAAAATTCCATGTTTACATTATGTCTACATAAGGGGTTATCCACTGCTAAGCCAAGTAGCGTATGTGATTGTTTCATTTCTTTTGTGTTTTGTTTAAGGTTTTATTAAAATATAGTTGATTTACAGCTCTGTATAAGTTTAAGATGTACAGCACAATGATTTGACTTCTGTGTTATTTCCTTTCTTGTACAATTTTTTAATGTATTTCTGGAATTTGTATTTACTTTTTTCGCTTTTAATATACTTAGTTTTCTGAGAATATATTGCTGTTTTCCTCATGTCTCTACAAAAAAATCTCAATATTTTTATTACTGGCGAATTAGAAATTAGGTGGTTTGATTTTTTTTTTTTTTTTTCCCTTGAAAAACTTCCTGGAGCTCAGTCTTGGGCTGCAGTTTGAACTGGTTGTATTCTAGACCTGTTGCCCTGCTGTCATCCTCCTTGCTTCCTGCCTTTCAGTTCCCAATTGTTTTCTTCTTCTTTTTTTTTTTTTTTTTTGGTGTGTGTGTAATCTCTTGTTTTGGGAGGATATACCCTCCGGAATTTTTGTAATTTACCTTACAGTTGATTCGTACTAGAGGTATAAAAATTTAAGTTTGGAAATAATTTTTTCTTCAAAATACTGAGGACCTTACTCTACTGTTATATAACTTCCAGTCTTGTCAAGAAGCCAAATATTTTTTCCTTTGTAAAATGGAAATATTTCTTTGTAACGTTTTAGAATATTTTCTTTCCTACTTTATGTTCTGAAATTTCTCAATTATTTGCCCCAGTGTTGGTCTTTTGTCATTCACTGAGCTAGGGTTTATATATATAGGGTTTATATTCTCCCTGGGAAATTTCCCTGTGCTGTTTCTTTGATAATGTTCTTGTCTTTGTGTTCTGCATCTTTCTGGAATCCCTGTGAGTGGGAAATTGGACTTCCTGAATTAATTCCCTTACTGTTTTTCTCAGTGGTCCCATTGTTCTTTCTGAACCTTTTACCTATCTCCTTTTAACCCTTATATGGAACATTTTATTTGATCATATCTTTGATTTCCAAGAACTTTTACTTATGCTTTAATTAGGTACGTTTGTCATTTTTCTTTTCTTGCTTTATGGGTGTAATTTTTTTAATCTGAAGGTCTTAGTAATTTATTTGATGTTTTCTTTTGCTCTCTTTGTGTTTTCCATGTTCTTTTCATGTTGAGGCTTTTCCTGAATGCCTGCTGATACTTGGGTATGCAATCTTGTTTAAAAGAAAGGCACTCAGCAGCAGGTGAGAAGATCAGCATGTTATGAAGTAGGTATTGCTGACTGGTCTTTGTCATAGTTATCTAATTGCTCTCCCTGGGAGACCTCTGGATGTCACAATGGACAGATCACCTCTCTGGGACCGCTCGGGGTCTCCAGGGAAGACCTTCCACTCTTCTACCTCTATGCTGTAAACCTGGTTATCAGCCTTCTGGGAACCAGGGGAGAGGGTAGGTGAAATATCGAACTTCCACTCAGTCTTTCTGGTTTTGGTCTAGTATTGTGCTGTGCAGTGTACTAGCCATGTGTAGCTGCTATTAGCTATTAAATAGCTACTATTTAAAACTAAATTTACTGGAAAAGACCTTGATCCTGGGAAAGACTGAGGGCAAAAGGAGAAGAGGGTGACAGAGGATGAGATGGTTGGATGACATCACTGACTCAGTGGACATGGATTTGAGCAAACTTAGGGAGATAGTGAAGGACAGAGGAGCCTGGTGGGCTGCAGGTCATGGAGTCGCAAAGAATAGGACATGACTTAGTGACTGAACAAAATTAAATGCAGTTAAAAAGTTCAGTTTCTCTGTAGTACTGGCCATGTTTCAGATGCTCAAATAAAACACATGTGGATAGTGGCTACTGTACAGCACAGATATAGAATATTTCCATCATCACAGAAAATTCTTTTGGGCAGCACTGGTCTAGTGTCTTACCCTTATATTCTGCTGCACTTGGTGAAATCCTTGTTTGGTAACTTCCTGGTTCAGTTCCTCCAAGGGATGTGATTCTGTGTCTGGGGAGAGGTGGTCACTTGCATGGGTAGGGTGTAAGTTTGAGAGTCAAGTTGTACTTTATACTGACGTCAACTCATTCAGTTTTCAGTATCTTGCTCACTCTTGCTTTGGGTGGTACTTGAAACCTCAGTTCCTGAACTACTCCTAGCTTCTGAAAAGCGTATCATCTTGCTTTTTCCCCTGTAGGTGCTTAGATTCAGCTAATTCAGTGTTGCTAAGTTGATTACCAGTTCTCCATACATTCTTGCTGGCATCTCTTGTTTATTCTCTTGTCTGTGCCTCCATTCTCTTCATATTTGTGAGTTTATTGGGGTTCCCCCCTCTGCCTTTGGTGTTTGCTTTTTAAAATTAAATTCCTTTACTGCAGTTTTAGTGGGGTTTTAGGAGGAAGCAGAAATAAACCCATGCTCAATACATCAAGTTTATGCTTTTTAAACATGTGTCTAAGGATACCGAGTTTGTGGTAGATTGCATTCTTTGCTGTTGTTTAGTTGGATAGCAGACTTCAGTCTACAAAGTTCTTCACTGACGAATATGAACAAGAGAGACAAGCATTAGTCAAATATTTTAATACATTATTTTGAACTATTTCATGTTAAAAATTCTCTGTTAATGGATATCCTTGAATGAAAAATGCTCAGTCGTGTCCAACTCTTTACGACCCCATGGACTATACAGTTCATGGAATTCTCTAGGCCAGAATACTGGAGTGGGTGGCTATTCCCTTCTCCAAGGGATCTTCCCAACACAAGGATCAAAGCTAGGTCTCCCACATTGCAGGCAGATTCTTTATCAGCTGAGCCACCAGGGAAGCCCTTAATGGAAATAATCCCATCCAAATGGGGGTTTTAAATTGAATACTTATAAGAAAATGTGTTTATCACAGTGTTTGGTCTTAAAATGTTGTGATTAACATAATATATAAACATTTCTAATCTTCTTTTCTGTTGAGATAACTCACTGAAGGTGACAGGTGGGTAGGAGGGCTGTTTTTTGGCTTGTCTTTGCATTTATATCACTCCAGAATGATCTTTATTCTTTGATTGCTTGAAAAAAATATTAAAGATTGCATTCATTCCCCCTGTACAATCTCTAAGAAATAGCATATATTCTATTTTGTTCTTTCAAGAGGTACTGTGAAAGAAGGCTGAGGCTTCTCTAGTTGTATATGAATAAAAATAAGTGCAAATTTGTATAGATTTTCCTTACTGCACCTCTGCAGTGCAGTAAAAGGTATGCATTTGATAATGGTAGATATACTGATATGAGAATTATTGTACTACTTCCTTCTGCTTTCTGAAGGTGAAGAAATATTATATCATACTATATCACAAGAGTTGCTTTTAGATTATGGACTGCAGGGAAACTAGTTGTGAATGCAACCATATAGCAAAGCATTGATGTTTAGGATGATACAAAGTAATTGACATTTTGTATAAATTATGTATCATCATCTCCATGTTGACACATTTTATGTTTAGCTTTAGTTATCTATGTCACACCTTTCTCTAGTTATTTTGAATAATCATGAGAAAAAATTAAAGTAGATTGATTGAAGAATGTTTAGGCTGGAAGGATTGTAGACATTTTTTGCTTTGGCTCTTTGTGCTGGTGAAGGTACTGAAGCCCAGGGGGCCAGAGGTAGTTTGACTTAGATGCTTAGATTCAGGACTTCTTCTCTTACATCTCATAATGCTATCCTCTCTCTACATGGTAGATCTTACTAAAAAAATGTGTCAAATTTCAAGAGTCTTGTTTTTGTTAGCTAAATTTAAGTAAAGTCTACAAGTATCATACTAATGTGGGGCAGGTTCTATTGGTTTCACTTTCAGATTAGGTTAAAGGACTAGGAGAGATTGACCAGGATCACACAGTATTAAAAGGCAGAGCCAGAATTTAAGCCCATATTTATCTGACACGAGAAGTTAAATGTTCTTTCTGCTGTTTTCTCGTGACCACAGCACCCTCTCCTAAAAAGCAGTTTCTGCTATGAACCAGGAACTTTTATAGTGCTGTGTACACAGTATTTTTTCTTTTTTGATTATTGTTTATGAATAGGTAATACCTATGTAGTTTAAAAATAAAATTTGCATATATATTGGCCTGTGTACATATGTACATACATGTGTGTGTAAATAAAAGCTAGGCCTTGAAGAATTTTCCACTTGTCCCCTGCTCCAGTTAGTGGTATACTAGAGCCTGCTTATACCAGCTTGAGAGAGCTGAGTGTGTGAACCCCATCTCACCTTTGCACTCAATGAAAGATTGAAATAAGCTATCATGGGAGTTTTTAACCACAGATACTGGCAAACACTACAAATTAGGAATTTTTTTTTGTTAAGAGAACTGGTTTACCGGCACATCATTGTTTATCTCCATCACTATTAGTTTTTAACTGGACCTTCGAATGTATCTTTATGCATACATAGAACAAAGTCCTCACTCTTTCTTTTAAAGATTGTTTTACTTATTCTGGATCCTTGCAGTTCCATATGAACTTTCAAATCTCTGCTAATCAGAAAAGTCACCTGGAATTCTGACAGGGCATATGTTTAATCCTAGTTCAGTTTGGGTAGTATTGTCATCTTAACAATAGTAAATCTTCCAGTCCACAAATATAGGGTGTTTTCTATTCATTTAGATCTTTAATTTATTTTAACAATATTTCATAGTTCTCAGAGTATAAAATTTGCATTTCCTTTGTTAAATTTATTCCTAAGCATTTTATTCTTTTTGATGCTATTGTAGATGGAATTATTTTCTTAATTTCACTTTTGAATTTTTCTTTGCAAGTGCATAGCAGTGTAGTTGGTTTTTTCTTTTGATCATGTACTTGCAACCTTGCTGAGTTTTATTATTTTTAGAAAATTGCTAATGGATTCCTTAGAATTTTCTACATGCATGATTATTTCATCTGCAACACACTTCTTCCTTTCCAATCTGAATTCCTTTTACATCTTTTTCTTTCCTAATTGCCCAGGAGAGAACCTCTAGTACAGCATTGAATAGAAATGGTGAGAGTGGATATCCTTCTGTTACTAATCTTAGAGGGAATGCATCTATTAAGTATGATATTATGTGTAGGTTTTTCATAGAAGTCTTTTATCTGCTTGAGAAAGTTCCCTTCTGTTTCTAGTTTGTTAACTGTTTTTATCATGAAAAGATTTTATTTTTTTACCTTGGCTCATTTAATCCTCTCTCAACCCATGAAAGGATTTTAGATTTTTGTCACATGTTTTTTTCTGGAGCTGATCATGTGATTTTTAAAAAATTCTATTGATAGCATTTGCATTAATTAATTTTTGGATGTTAAATCAACTTTGCATTCCTGGGGTGAGTCCCACTTGGTCATGGTATATAATTCTTTTGAAATGTTGCTGGATTCAGTTTGCTAGTATGTTTTTGAAGACACTTGTCTCCATATTTATAACATACATTGGTCTATAGTTTCCATTTCTTGTGATGCCTTTGTCTGACTTGTGCTTATTCTTGTCAACACAATTGTTTCCCCTTTTACTTAGCTGATGGCAGCATTAGCTGCTGTTGGGCCTCCTAATCCACGGGCAGATCCAGAATGCTGCAGTATTCTGCATGGTCTCGTTGCAGCAGTAGAAACCCTCTGTAAAATTACTGAATACCAACATGAGGCTCGTACTCTGCTGATGGAGAATGCAGAACGTGTTGGAAATAGAGGACGAATAATTTGCATTACTAATGCAAAAAGGTGAGACATTAATCACAGTAATTCTTACTGAGGAATTTTTCATGTCCTTTTGTAGTTTTTATTTTTAAAAAGTAGAGGCAACATGTTAGCATTTAAGCGTATCACATGTGGCCTTTCCAATATCAAAGCTGTGTTCCCAGTTCTAAAATATCCAGTTCACCTCAGTGAAACTGAATTGTTACCATGTAGGTCAATTTGGCTTTTTTCCTTCACTAAGTTTTCATTCAGTTGGTTGGTTGGTATTGTGAATGAGCATGCTACAGACAATCCTTATTGCAGTAATTAAAGTGCCTGTAACATGATACCACAGCTTAATAGTGAGTTTAGCTTTTTTCTCTTATTGTTTATTTAACTTGGTTATATTTTTTTTATCCCATAGTGATAGTCATGTGCGAATGCTTGAGGACTGTGTCCAAGAAACAATTCATGAGCATAACAAACTTGCTGCAAATTCAGATCAGTGAGTAAAATCCATAAATGGATAAATATTCCATTTTTATAGTCCTGTTTATTTCATTATAATTATTCCAGTAATTTAAATAGTAATTGGTAGCATTCCCTTGAATTCTCTACTGGCTCTACAAATTAGTCAAAACGTGTGTTTGATCAGCAACTTCTTGTCCCATTTTCCCTTTCACTTTAAAATTTTACTTTTTGCTCACAGGAAAGGTGAGCAGAAGGATAACATAATAAATAATTTTTTTCAATATAAATTTATTTATTTTAATTGGAAGTTAATTACTTTATAGTATTGTATTGGTTTTGCCATACGTCAACATGAATCCACCATGGATGTACACGTGTTCCCCATCCTGAACCCCCCTCCCACCTCCCTCCCTGTACCATCCCTCTGGGTCATCCCAGTGCAACAGCCCCAAGCATCCTGCATCCTGCATCGAACGTGGACTGGCGATTCATTTCATATATGATATTATACATGTTTCAATGCTGTTCTCCCAAATCATCCCACCCTCTCCCTCTCCCACAGAGTCCAAAAGACTGTTCTATACATCTGTGTCTCTTTTGCTGTCTCACATACAGGGTTATCGTTACCATCTTTCTAAATTCCATATATATGCATTAGTATACTGTATTGGTGTTTTTTTTTTTTTTTCTGGCTCACTTCACTCTGTATAATAGGCTCCAGTTTCATCCACCTCATTAGAACTGATTCAAATGTATTCTTTTTAATGGCTGAGTAATACTCCATTGTGTATATGTACCACAGCTTTCTTATCCATTCGTCTGCTGATGGACATCTAGGTTGCTTCCGTGTCCTGGCTATTATAAACAGTGCTGCAATGAACATTGGGATACACGTGTCTCTTTCAATTCTGGTTTCCTTGGTCTGAATGCCCAGCAGTGGGATTGCTGGGTCATAAGGCAGTTCTATTTCCAGTTTTTTAAGGAATCTCCACACTGTTCTCCATAGTGGCTGTCCTAGTTTGCATTCCCACCAACATTGTAAGTGGGTTCCCTTTTCTCCACACCCTCTCCAGCATTTATTGCTTGTAGACTTTTGGATCGCAGCCATTCTGACTGGCATGAAATGGTACCTCATTGTGGTTTTGATTTGCATTTCTCTGATAATGAGTGATGTTGAGCATCTTTTCATGTGTTTGTTAGCCATCTGTATGTCTTCTTTGGAGAAATGTCTGTTTAGTTCTTTGGCCCATTTTTTGATTGGGTCATTTATTTTTCTGGAATTGGGTTGCAGGAGTTGCTTGTATATTTTTGAGATTAATTCTTTGTCAGTTGCTTCATTTGCTAGTATTTTCTCCCATTCTGAAGGCTGTCTTTTCACCTTGCTTATAGTTTCCTTTGTTGTGCAGAAGCTTTTAATTTTAATTAGGTCCCATTTGTTTATTTTTGCTTTTATTTCCAGTGTTCTGGGAGGTGGGTCATAGAGGATCCTCCTGTGATTTATGTCAGAGAGTGTTTTGCCTATGTTCTCCTCTAGGAGTTTTATAGTTTCTGGTCTTACATTTAGATCTTTAATCCATTTTGAGTTTATTTTTGTGTTTGGTGTTAGAAAGTGTTCTAGTTTCATTCTTTTCAAGTGGTTGACTGGTTTTCCCAGCGCCACTTGTTAAAGAGATTGTCTTTTCTCCATTGTATATTCTTGCCTCCTTTGTCAAAGATAAGGTGTCAGTAGGTGTGTGGATTTATCTCTGGGCTTTCTATTTTGTTCCATTGATCTATATTTCTGTCTTTGTGCCAGTACCATACTGTCTTGATGACTGTGGCTTTGTAGTAGAGCCTTAAGTCAGGCAGGTTGATTCCTCCAGTTCCATTCTTCTTTCTCAAGATTGCTTTGGCTATTCGAGGTTTTTTGTATTTCCATACAAATTGTGAAATTATTTGTTCTAGCTCTGTGAAAAATACCATTGGTAGCTTGATAGGGATTGCACTGAATCTATAGATTGCTTTGGGTTGTATACTCATTTTCACTATATTGATTCTTTCAATCCATGAACACGGTATATTTCTCCATCTATTAGTGTCCTCTTTGATTTCTTTCACCAGTGTTTTATAGTTTTCTATATACAGGTCTTTAGTTTCTTTAAGTAGATATATTCCTAAGTATTTTATTCTTTTCATTGCAATGGTGAATGGAATTGTTTCCTTAATTTCTCTATTTTTTCATTATTAGTGTATAGGAATGCAAGGGATTTCTGTGTGTTGATTTTATATCCTGCAACTTTACTATATTCATTGATTAGCTCTAGTAATTTTTTGGTGGAGTCTTTAGATAAATTTATAATGCATATTTTTAATGGCTAGATTTCATACTCTGTTACAAATCTATAAAATGCCAAATCAAAACATTACAACTAATTACATTGTATGAATTTTTTTAAAAGAAAAAAGCTACTAAAGACATGTTTGGGACAATTGTAGTATGGAGTATATGTTAGATTGAGCTGCTATTAAATTTCTAGGTGGAGTACTGGTATTATTGTTAACAAGTAGGATTATTCTCACTAGGAGAAGGAAGCATGCTGAGGTATGTAGGAGTGAAGTATCATTGCCTCTGGAACTTACTCTTAAATGACTTAGTGAAAAAAGAAACAGTGTACATCTGTTTAGTCATTTATAGTGAAAATAAATGTAACTAACAGTGAATATAGGTTAAGCATATATGGGTGTTCATTATATAATTCCTTTCTTTTAATTTTTCTGTAGGTTTGGAAATTTTAAAATAAAAAGCTGGCTCACAGATACAGAGAACAAACTAGTAGTTAGCAGTGGAAAGAGGGAAGGGTGGAAGGGCAAGTTAAGGGTAAGGATTAAGAGGTACAAAGTACTGTATATAAATAACTAAGCTACAAGGGTATAGTGTACAACACAGGGAATATAGCCAATATTTTGTAGTAACTATAAATGGAGTATAATTTTTAAAAATTGTGAATCGCACTGTTGTAAACCTGCAACTTTTATTATTGTACATCAGCTGCACCTCAATTTAAAAAATTAAAATAAAATGGAGGGGCAAAAAATAGATAAAAAGTTGAGGTAACTTTTTAGTGTTCAGTTCAGTCGCTCAGTCGTGTCCAACTCTTTGTGACCCCATGAATTGCAGCACGCCAGGCCTCCCTGTCCATCACCATCTCCCGGAGTTCACTCAGATTCACATTCATCGAGTCAGTGATGCCATCCAGCCATCTCATCCTCTGTTGTCCCCTTCTCCTCCTGCCCCCAATCCCTCCCAGCATCAGAGTCTTTTCCAATGAGTCAACTCTTCGCATGAGGTGGCCAAAGTACTGGAGTTTCAGCTTTAACATCATTCCTTCCAAAGAAATCCCAGGGCTGATCTCCTTTAGAATGGACTGGTTGGATCTGCTTGAAGTCCAAGGGACTTTCAAGAGTCTTCTCCAACACCACAGTTCAAAAGCATCAATTCTTCAGTGCTCAGCCTTCTTCACAGTCCAACTCTCACATCCATACATGACCACAGGAAAAACCATAGCCTTGACTAGACGGACCTTAGTCAGCAAAGTAACGTCTCTGCTTTTGAATATGCTATCTAGCTTGGTCATAACTTTTCTTCCAAGGAGTACCAATTATAGGTAATATAGTTGCCTGATGTTGTCCTTAGAAACGCTAGTATGTATGTGTATGCACTCAGTTGCGGCCAACTCTATGTACTGTTGCCTGTCAAGCTCCTTGGAACATGGAATTTTCAAGGCAAGAATAGTGCCGAGGGTTGCCATTTAAATACTAGTAAAAGGGAAATTAATACACAATATATTCATTTATCTCTGGCAGTTATCTTTTGAAAATTATACCAGAATGTAAGAATTTTTCCTTTATTGTATCCTTCAAAAACACATAAAATGATCATTTTTGCATTTGAATTAAATTCATAAAAATTATTCATTAAATGTTCATAGAAGGATAGCAACTATACAGTCTTTCTAAATATTTAGCTTTTATGTTAACTCTACTAACCTGATTTATACACTGTTTTAGTATATTAAATGTTTTATGGTTTACCTGCCTGAATTCTTTCCATAGTATGTGTTCTTATCTTTTAAGTGAAAAGTTTTTCTTTAAGTCTCATGCAGATTCAGAAATGTGAGCTAGTCTTGATCCACACCTACCCTGTTGGTGAAGACAGCCTTGTATCTGATCGTACTAAGAAAGAGGTAAGTAGAGGTCATGGAAGAAGAGGTCATTGTTAGTTATTAATGATAAATACAAGGTTTAGCATAAGAATGATCTGATTGCCAACATTTTCTGCTAAGAAAATTTAGTTTTGAAATCTACCTGTATGGCAAAATACCTGGATTGGCTCTTCATGTTATAATTGTAGATTTTGAAAGTGTTTTCTGTTTTGCTTGCCTCTTGATGTTTATTTCAAATAACTTTGTTGTCAAACCACACACAATTTGTACTGTTCCTCAAATTTCAATTACTATGTATGTGTATGTGCGTGTTTGTGAGTCTCTCAGTTGTATCTGACTCTTTGTAACCTCGTGGACTGTAGCCTGCCAGGCTCCTCCATCCATGGGATTTTTCTAGGCGAGAATACTGGAGTGGGTTGCCATTTCCTTCTCCAGGGGATCTTCCTGACCCAGGGATTAACTAACCCCAGGTCTCCCACATTACAGTCAGACTGTATCATCTGAGCCAAATTGCTTTAATGACTTCTTATTCTGGAAAATTATTCTTTTTTCCTCATTAGAAGAAAAATACACTCTTTAGTCAAAATATACTCCTATAGCAAAGAAATTAATTTTACCTATCCAGAAGGGAAAAGACTAATTTCCAACCTTAGTTTTACTTTTCAAATAAATTGGCACAATTTTAAGGGAAAAGATGAGTCTGTTGGTTATTAAATGGACTCACATAGCATAGACCATATCAGTGGTCTGTGTTTAGCAATACAGACATATGTGTTTATATAATGATATTAAATGTGTATGTTCTTATCTCTGTTTTTTTATTTAGCATTATTTATTATAAACATCTAAAGTATTAATGATTTTTTTTTATAACTGATTGGTGGTTTTTTTGTTGTTGTTGTTCTTTTTAGGTTATCTCTGTCATTGTATTTTAGGTAATTTCCAGTGTAAACCCATTTTTTTGCTAGCTTTTTTGTGACTCTTGATAACATGATAGTACTTTGATTTTATTTTATGATAAGTAAACAGTTTACTTATGATAAATATTACCCTGGATCAAATAAAATGTTACCTTGTTATAAGTGACTTTTGGCTGCCTTATTACATTTATTGGTGACAAAATATGACATTTGTAGTGATTTTCATTCTTTGTAATGAGTAGTGTTATCTGCAGAGGTTTGTCTTCTTCACAAAATTAATTATTCTACAGTATTTCTGTGGGTCACCTCAAATCAATTTTGCATATAGATAAATAGAAGTAAAACTTATAAATTGAAATATATATATTTAAATCAAAGATTATTCTACTCTGAGTTTCAAGAGGACAGAGATTTTACCTGTTCACTGCTGTATCCTCCAATAACTCACAATTTCTGGCAGTCAATATAGTAAGTTCTCCTTACGTGACTGAATGAATAAAAATGTATTACTGAGATAATGATTATGATTAACTTATGGATCGTTTGTTTCCTATCTCAAAAGTTAAACAGTACTTAATTTTTATGGGTAAAATATTTAGCTAGCCGTAAGTTACAATGTATTAATGTTTTGTGGGTTTTTTTTCATACTTCTCTATAGTTGTCCCCCGTTTTAACCAGTGAAGTTCATAGTGTTCGTGCAGGACGGCATCTTGCTACCAAATTAAATATTTTAGTACAGCAGCATTTCGACTTGGCTTCAACTACTATTACTAATATTCCAATGAAGGTAGGCAGTTCTTTTTCTTGCTACTTTGAAAACTCTGCTTTTCTTTTTAAGTATTTGCTTGATATGTATTATTTGTTTTAATGAACCTTAATTCTTTCTTCCCATATCATATTTTCTGTTTTGCTAGCCCACATTCAGTGTCTTTGACCAGGTTAGTAAATAATGAAAAGCAACATGAAAGGATCACAGAACAAAATGCAGTATTTTTTTCCTAATTTGAACCTTCTATATCAGCTTTTTTGTTTTTAATTTTGTTCTCATTATTTTCATCAAAATATAATTTTCATCTGAAATGATTACTTTTTCTGTGATTCTTTTCCTGACAGTTGTTATTAGATTTAACTCACTTCGTGTGTTCTAGTATATCTTCTGTTTCTTTTATTTTTGTTCTTCCCTACCCATTATCAAGGTGTTTATCACTGATAGGTCTAACTAGGGGAAAAAAGTTTATAATTTTAAACAAGTTTATTATTCTAGTTGAAAAACTACCATATGAGTCTTATGATTTTACTGAAGGATTTTCTTAGGAATCTATTACTAACTTGTCATTTTCATTCTGGGCTTCCATGATGACTCAGTGGTCAAGATTCTGCCCTCCAGTGCAGGAGATGTGGGTTCAGTCCCTGGGTCGGGAGGATCCCCTGGAGAAGGAAATGACAACCCACTCCAGTATTCTCGTCTGGGAAACCCCATGGACAGAGGAGCCTGGAGCACTACAGTCCATGGGGTCACAAAAGAGTCAGACACACCTTAGTGACTAAACAACAACAGCAACAGCATTTTCATTGTATTACTTAGTTGTCTTAAGACCAGTATGACCCCTGGCCTATAGAAAGCTTCAGATGAATTTTTACTGAGTGGAGTTAAGTTTAATTGTATTATTTATGTCTACAAACATAAAGTAGACACTATATCTAAACATTTAAATTCATTTCTTATAAGTCCAGTTGTATTTTTTTGCATATTCTAAAAACTAATCTGCATGAGAAATGTAATCTTTTCATTATTAATTCCTTCCTTATACCAGTGGCAGGCTCTTCAGTGGAAATTATAGCCTTAATAGATCAGTTTGGGTGAGGAAGCAATTAAGATTAAAATAGCATAATAGATATACTTTATGTAATTTCATGAGTTGTAAGCAAAATCCTCTGAGGATGATAGATATATTACTTTTTAAATTTGACCATATTTGTGTGTTATTGGTGTGATTCCTCAATCTCTGTCTCTTTCTTGTAAATAGATAATACTAAAGTTTCTATTTACTGTTTGGTGAAAACAAGTTGCTCAACTTGTTTATTAGTCTGTATTTGCTATTTTATATAATTGATGCTTGTTTAATTTACTATAGGAATTTAAAGATGCTATTTCCTCCTTTAAACAACTATTGTACAATTAGCATACTATTTGAGTTATGTCATATTTGTGTATAAAAAAGTATTGGCAGGACAATGCATTCAGAGTAAAAAAAATTCTAAATTTCTAGATTACTCATCTACGTTAATTCTGACATAAAAACCATTACTTTATTGCTGAAATGTAGCCAGTAGTTTTTTTCATATAGTTTGTATTTAATTGGAAAATCATTGCATCTTTAAATAATTATTGAGCACATTGTCCCATTATTATTGCTAATTACTGTTGAGTATATTTGATCTCACTTTAAGCAAAATAATTCATTTTTAAAAAATCAAAGCCAAGTTATTTTTAATTTTGCTTTAAGGAAGAACAACATGCTAACACATCTGCCAATTATGATGTGGAGCTGCTTCATCACAAAGATGCACATGTAGATTTCCTGAAAAGTGGTGAGTAAGAGACATTGGAAAGTAGCATTTTAGAAGATCTAACTTAGGAAAACATACTAACAGCTTTGAGAAGTTCTTGAGTAACTAACCTGATGACTTTAGTTCATCCCTTTGCAAACTTATCTGACAGTGTCACCCATTAATGGTCATGGAACCTAGTGTTCTTTTGAGTATACTTTGGGAAAGATGAGGCTAATGGAACAAATACAGGTATACCTTGTTTTATCATGCTTTGCTTTAGCAGATGTAGCTTTTTTTTTTTTTAACAAATTGAATGTTTGTGACATCTGTTGGTGTCATTTTTTAAAGCACTTGCTCACTTCATGTCTCTGTGTCACATTTTGGTGATTCTCACAATATTTCAAACTTTTTCATCATCATTATATTTGTTATGGTCACCTGTGATGATCTTTGATGTTGCTATTGTGATTGTTTTGGGGTACCACAAACTGTACCCATATAAGACAGAGAACTTATCCATAAATGTTGTGTTCTGACTGCTCTACAAACTGGCTGTTCCTTGTCTCTTTTCCTCTTCTTGGGCCACCCTATTCCTTGAGACGCAAAAATATTGATATTATTAGGTTAGATAATCTCCAAATCCACCCATGTTGCTGCAAATGGTGTTATTTCATTCTTTTTAATGGCCCAGTAATTCTCCTTGGTATGTATGTACCATACCTTCTTTATCCGTTCATCTTCACTGGACATTTAGGTTCTTCTGTGTCTTGACTGTTGTAAACAGTGCTGCAGTGAAAATTGGGCTGCACGTATCTTTCCGAATTAGTTTTCTCTAGGTATATGCCCAAGAGTGGGCTTGCTGGATCATATGGTAGCTCTATTTTTAGTTTTTTAAAGAACCTCAGTACTATTCTCCATAATGGCTGCGTTAATTTACATTCTCATTAACGGTGTAAGAGGGGTCCTTTTTCTTGTCAACCTCACCAACATTTATTGTTTGCAGATTTTTTTGATTATGGCCATTCTGATACCTCATTATAGTTTTGATTTGCATTTCTCTAATAATTAACAAACAATATTGAGCATCTTTTCATGTGCCTCTTGGCCATGTGTATATCGTCTTTGGAGAAATGTCTCCTTAGGTCTTTTGCCCATTTTTTGATTGGATTGTTGTTTTGATGTTGAGCTGCATGAGCTGTTTGTAAATTTTGGAGACTAATCCCTTGTCCACCACATCATTTGCAAATATTTTCTCCCATTCTGTGGGTCATCATTTCATTTTGTTTATGATTTCCTTTGCTGTGAAAAAGCTTTTGAGTTTAATTATGTCCCATTTGTTTATTTTTGTTTTAATTTTTGTTATCTGGACATCTCTCCTTTAAATCAAAGGCTCAAAATGATTAAGCTTAGTGAGGAAGGCGTGTTGAAAGCCAAAATAGGCTGAAAGTGAGGCCTCTTGTGCCAAACGGTTAGCCAAGTTGTGAATGCAAAGGAAAAGTTCTTGAAGGAAATTAAAAGTGCTACTTCAGTGAACAGAGAGATGATGAGAAAGTGAAACAGCATTATTGGTGGCATGGAGAAGGTTACAGTGGTCTAGATAGAAGATTAGACTAGCCACAGAATTGCCAAAAGCCAAAACCTGATCCAGAGCAAGGCCTTCACTCTTCAATTATGTGAAGGCTGAAAGTGATGAGGAAGATACAGAAGAAAAGTTTGAAGCTAGCAGAGGCTGGTTCATGAGATTTAAGCAAATAAACTCTATAACATACAAATGCAAGGTGAAGCAGCAACTACTGATGTAGAAGCTGCAGCAAGTTATTCAGAAGATCGAGCTCAGTAATCACTGAAGTTGGCTACACTAAACAACAGATTTTCAGTATAGATTAGACAGCCTTCTATTGGAAGAAAATGCCATCTAGGACTCTCATGGCTAGAGAGAAGTCAGTGTCTGACTTCAAAGCTTCATGGGAAAGGCAGACATTTTTATTAGGGGCTAATGCAGCTGGTGACTTTAAGTTTAAGGCAATGCTTATTAACCATTGTGAAAATCCTAGGGCCCTTAGGAATTATGCTAAATCTACTCCACCTGTGCTCTATCAGCGTAACAACAAAGCCTGGATAATAGCACAGCAGTTGACACCATGGTTTACTGATTCTAAGTAACAACAGGGTCTACTGATTTTAACCCCACTGTTGAAACCTACTGCTGAGAGAAAAGGGTTTGTTTCAAAACGTTACTGCTCGTTGCACAGTACATCTGATATCTCAAGAGCTCTGATGGAGACATACAGTGAGATTAATGTTTTCATGCCTGCTAACACAATATCCATTCTGCAGCGCATGGATGAAGGAGTAGTTTTGACTTTCAAGCGTTGTGTTTAGTCACTCAGTCATGTCTGACTCTTTTCAACCCTATGGACTGTAGCCCACGAGACTCCTCTGTCCATGGGATTTTTCTAGGCAAGAATACTGGAGTGCGTTGCCATTTCCTCCTCCAGGGGATCTTGCCGACACAGGGATCAAACCCACATCTCCTTCCTGCCTCTCCTACACTGGCAGGTGAATTCTTTACCACTTGAGCCATATGGGAAGCCCTTCAGAAGCCTTACTATTTAAGAAATATATTTTGTAGAATTATAATTCCTTTGATAGTGATTCCTCTGATTGAGCTCAACTAAAAATGCTGGATCATCGAAAAACCAAGAGAGTTCCAGAAAAACATCTATTTCTGCTTTATTGACTATGCTAAAGCCTTTGACTGTGTGGATCACAATAAACTGTGGAAAATTCTTCAAGAGATGGGAATACCAGACCACCTGACCTGCCTCTTGAGAAACCTATATGCTGGTCAGGAAGCAACAGTTAGAACTGGACATGGAACAACAGACTGGTTCCAAATAGGAAAAGGAGTACGTCAAGGGTGTATATTGTCCCCCTGCTTATTTAACTTGTATGCAGAGTACATCATGAGAAACGCTGGGCTGGAAGAAGCACAAGCTGGAATGAAGATTGCTGGGAAAAATATCAATAACCTCAGATATGCAGATGACACCACCCTTATGGCAGAAAGTGAAGAGGAACTAAAAAGCCTCTTGATGAAAGTGAAAGAGGAGAGTGAAAAAGTTGGCTTGAAGCTCAACATTCAGAAAACAAAGATCATGGTATCTGGTCCCATCACTTCATGGCAAATAGATGGGGAAACAGTGTAAACAGTGTCAGACTTTATTTTTTTGGGCTCCAAAATCACTGCAGATGGTGACTGCAGCCATGAAATTAAAAGAGGCTTACTCCTTGGAAGGAAAGCTATGACCAACCTAGATAACATATTCGAAAGCAGACATTACTTTGCCAACAAAGGTCCATCTAGTCAAGGCTATGGTTTTTCCTGTGGTCATGTATGGATTTGAGAGTTGGACTGTGAAGAAGGCTGAGCACCGAAGAATTGATGCTTTTGAACTGTGGTGTTGGAGAAGACTCTTGAGAGTCCCTTGGACTGCAAGGAGATCCAACCAGTCCATCCTAGAGGCGATCAGTCCTGGGTGTTCACTGGAAGGACTGATGCTGAATCTGAAACTCCAATATTTTGGTCACCTCACGGGAAGAGTTGACTCATTGGAAAAGACCCTGATGCTGGGAGGGCTTAGGGGCAGGAGGAGAAGGGGATGACAGGATGAGATGGCTGGATGGCATCACCGACTCGATGAACATGAGTTTGGGTAAACTCCGGGAGTTGGTGATGGACAGGGAGGCCTGGCATGCTGCAATTCATGGGGTTGCAAAGAGTCAGACACTACTGAGCGACTGAACTGAACTGAAAAATGTTGAAAACCTTCTGGAAAAGATTTACCATTCTAAATGTTGTTAACAACATTTATTGTTTGTGGGAAGAGGTTTCACCTTAACAGGAGTTTGGGAGAAGTTGATTTCAACCCTCTTGGATGACTTTGAGGAGTCTAAGACTTCAGTGTTGTTATTATTTTGACATCTGTTTACTCCATTAAGACAAAAAGTGTTCACTTATATCTCATATATTTAACTTATAGACTCCTCATTTTATGTTTTTTCTAATAAATTTATTGGGATTCAGAACAATGAGTTATGTATTTTAGATTCCTGAAGGTTTAGTTACATAACCACATTATTTTATCATTTAATGGTGTCAGAGGGAAACAGATGTAGATTCTTGAAATGTAAAAAATTTTGCTGTTGATTTTTAATGTAGTGAATAAAATGATTTAAGTTATTAATAACAAATTTGAAGGAAAATGAAGTACCTATTTTAATAATAACTAATATCCAAACTCTGTTTTGTGTTTTTCTAAGAGGCTTCATAAAAAAGATGTTCTCTCCAACTTATTTTCTCTTATAAAGCTTAAACTCTTTCAGAAATCTTGGCACACATTTGAAGTTTGTGATCTATTTAATAATCTTAATCAATATTTCTCTAAATTATTTTTAAAGGTGATAACCATTTAAGTGGCAGCAGTAGAGAAGGCTCATTTAAAGAAACAATAACATTAAAGTGGTGCACACCAAGGACAAATAACATTGGTAGGTACTTAAAAATAATTGAAAGTGAAAAGAATATATCAAAAGGTTCTTTTTAAGTATTAGGTAGGGTTCACTTGTTTCTTTTTGAATTTTTGTTTTTCATTATTTTAGGGGCTCAGAGAACAAGTTTTTGTTTTTGCTTATTTTTCTCTTTTAATTGTAGAAATATTTCTTTATATTCTTTCAAATCAGTATTTTCTTCTATTTCAGAATTACACTATTGCACTGGCGCTTACCGAATTTCACCTGTAGATGTAAATAGTAGACCTTCCTCCTGCCTTACTAATTTTCTTCTAAATGGTAACTTTCTTTATTTGTTTTTACTGAGATCATTACAAGTGAATTATTAGAATATGTGAAAATATGAATTATGGAAAAGCTTAAATATAGTCTATAACTGTTTTATTTTCCAAAGCTGTTTGGTTTCGGTAGCTAAGTCGTGTCCGACTCTTAGGACCCAATCTATGTACTGTAGCCTGCCAGGCTCCTCTGTCCATGGGATTCTCCAGGCAAGAATACTGGAGTGGGTTGCCATTGCCTTCTCCAGGGGATCTTCCCAACCCAGTAACTGAATCCAGGTCTCCTGCATTGCAGGCAGATTCTTTACCAACTGAGCTACGAGGGAAGCCCAAAGCTGTTTTAAAATTGTATAAATATCCTTTAACATTTTACTAATGTTTAAAAATAAGTTCACTTTATGTCTTTCAGAATGTTGTATCTAAGTAAATTTATTTAGTATATTTTTGGTATTTTTATTTTTAAAAATTGACATTTAGAGTCTTAAGTTGATTTTTTTTGGAAGATAGAATGTAGATTATCATGGCCTATTGAATTTTAAATTATAAAATATAAATGAACTTATTTCTCTTTACTATTCCTTTATCATAAATAAACATTCTATTTTCAGTAATATGTGATGTGGTTCTTAGAGATATAACTTTAAATCTGTGGTTTCTTTGAGTAAAAAAAAAATTTTTTAGGCCAAATTATTGAATTCCATTTGCTAAATCTAAATTCCAGTGACTCCTTGGTGATTCTTATAATAACTAGGTTTTGGAACCACTGTAGTAAAGAGTTACTCTGTATTTATCATAAAGTTAATTCAATTGTTCTATTAAACACAGTTTGATTATCAGATTAGGTAAAGTCCAGATTAAATAACATTTGGTCATGTAAAATAGAAAGTAGTAACAGTAACTGTGCTGATAGGGAGGTATTGTAGAAGTGAATTAACACTTGCTTTCTCCCTAAAATGGTTTGTAGCTTTGATAATCAGAGGGTTAACAACTCTTATATAAAGAGTTGTCCCACTATTTTCTTGACATTCAGGAAGAAAATTTTTATACGAACTTGAAACTGAATGAAACCAAACATACCAGAGACCACTATACTTATTCTGGAAAACTATCTTACATACCTGTGTAAGCTTGGAGTAACCAAGAGAAGGCTAAGGCTAGCATTCAAATTTTTAGAACTTGATATGCAGATAGACTGAATTAGCAATGCTAGTTAAAATATGAGGGGCAATAAGTAAAATGAAAAATCTAGATGTCAATCTTACGGGAAAAATTAAGAGCCACTTGAATTCCATCACTGATAAGAGTAATCTTGTTTTTGACAGGCCGTTCTGTTTTATTGGAACAACCACGAAAGTCAGGTTCCAAAGTCATTAGTCATATGCTTAGTAGCCATGGAGGAGAGATTTTTTTGCACGTCCTTAGCAGTTCTCGATCCATTCTAGAAGATCCACCTTCAATTAGTGAAGGATGTGGAGGAAGAGTTACCGACTACCGGATTACAGTAAGACACTAATATCTATAAATTTTGAGTTGATCATTCAGCGAACATGTAGAGGGCCTATTGCATGCTATGACCTGTAGCAGAAGGAAGTTTAGAGAAGTTGATTTTTTATTATTATTTTAATTAGGTGAATTTCCTGCAGTACTTGCTCAAAAGAGCTATTTATCACTATGTCATCTTCCCTATGTATTCATTGTATGCTGAGGTGTATGTGGATAGCATTGACATGATGGAATTAATAGGAAAGAATGGAAATTGATTTGAACTAATACCTTAGGCTGAATTTTAATTTCTAGTAACTTAAATGCCAAGCGTAAACCTTTGAATGTTTGGATTCTGCTACTTTGAAATAACACTGTCAATGTGTTATTGATAGGTACATACAGGGCAATTGGGTCTATTTTTGATAGAAACTGTATTGTTCTGATTTGAATTTTTCACTCCCTACCCATCTATTATATTGGGTATTTCATGACTGTCTACTTTTTAAGGTGGTTATAACAATTAAATGTGAATGTGAACAATTAAATGTAAATTACCTATAATTCCATCATTAAGGATAAACACTGTTAACATTTGGATGTTGTGTTAAGATAATTTTTAAGTAGAATGGTATTTTAATGTGATGAACTTAGTCTTTTATCTGCATATAATAGAAAAGAGATAAATTATAGATGTGAAGAAAAATGAGTGGTTTTAAAAAGTGGAAGGAACCATGAATGTATTTATGTTTGAGCCTTTCTTAATCTCCATTGAGTAAAGGCTGGGTTTCATGCTCAAAAAGAAAGGAAAAAATTAATGTGTGGAGGGTGGTCTGCTAGAGAAAATGCTTTGTTGTATATCACAGGACAGAAGACATCAGGGGGACAGACTGTTACATGTAATCCACACTGAAACACTAGAAACTAGTTTCTAATTTTATCTTATTTGGTTATCATTAGGATTTTGGTGAATTTATGAGGGAAAACAGATTAACTCCTTTTCTAGACCCCAGATATAAAATCGATGGAAGTCTTGAGATTCCTTTGGAACGAGCAAAAGATCAGTTAGAAAAGCACACCCGTTACTGGCCTATGATTATTTCACAAACCACCATTTTTAATATGCAAGCGGTAAGTGTGAAATAGTTTGTTTTTCTTTTGGATTAATGCTATATCATTTATAGATAACATTTATCAAGCAAAGAATAAAATTATATGCGTTTGTTACAGTTAAACAATAGAAAATGGAAATGATAGTAATAGATTAGCTCTCCATGGTGATGTTTAAAATCAATTCAAGTTCTGTCTAGATGCTTTGATACTTATTTTTCATGACAGATTTTCTTTTTCTCTCCTTTTTTTTGGAATCTGACAGGTAGTTCCATTAGCCAGTGTTATTGTGAAAGAGTCTTTGACAGAAGAAGATGTATTAAACTGTCAAAAAACAATATACAACTTAGTTGATATGGAAAGAAAAAACGATCCTCTGCCTATTTCCACAGTTGGTACAAGAGGAAAAGGTCCTAAAAGGTAAGTTTTTTTCTTTCTTTCTCATATGTCACATTTACTTGATACTTATTGGGTGGTTTTTTTTTTCTTTTGAGCTAACTTATTGCACATGTAAATTATGTGTTTTAGAGTGTGTATCTACACATACATAGGATTAAGGTGAAATGGTAAAAAAACATAAAATAGATGAATTGGACACATTATCAGTTAGAATTGCACCACTGGAAGAGAAAGGAAGCCCATGTTTAATTATCTCTTTTAACTTCATCATTAACAAGTGACACTTGGATATTATTTAAAGAATATTTTGTAAGGACATTATTTTTACATCTTTACTTTAGAGATGAGCAGTACCGAATCATGTGGAATGAATTAGAAACCCTTGTCAGAGCCCATATCAACAATTCGGAGAAACATCAAAGAGTCTTGGAATGTCTAATGGCATGTAGAAGCAAACCCCCAGAAGAAGAAGAACGAAAGAAACGAGGAAGAAAGAGGGAGGACAAGGAGGACAAGTCAGAGAAAGCAGTGAAAGATTATGAACAGGAGAAATCCTGGCAAGATTCTGAGAGGTGATTTGTTGATATTAACATAGTCTGTGGCGCCTTCTGTCATATGACATTTTACATGTAACACATTTGAACATTCAGACCTTATTTATTAGTAATGCATTTAATGTGTTTATTTTACTTTATAGCTGCTATTTTATTATTATTTAAATCTGGAAAGTCTGTCTTGGGCTTAGAGAGGTGTTTTTCTTCTTCCCCCCACTATTTAACAGCAAAGGTAGTGTTTCCTAATTAACTTCTGAAATCATAATAATGATTTTTGTTATCAGTAATTGCTTTTATGTGTTATGCACATCAAAGGCATAGTTTTATTTCTTTATTTAGTGAATATTTTTTAAATGCCTATCACATGCCAGACATTTGGCATAAGATCCCTGGAAGGATGAACAGTGTTGTGTAGAGGTTGACCAAGTAAGTAAGCGATTTATAGCAAAGTGTGAAAGACGCTGCTATAAAAATAGGCATAGGAAAAACACTTGAAAGCGCAGAAGATCATAGTCCTATTCTGGAAACCTTCCTCATTAGTACATTCTTTTTCCTCAGAAAGGTGTCAGGTTAAATTTGAAAAAAACAAAAAATGTAAACATCTATAAATAAAAAATATCATGATGTATTAGTTGGATTCATCTTCTGCCTTGAATAGTTAAAAGCAGAACTTACATGGAAAATTTTAGACATACGCAGCAGTAGAACAGTCACCTATTATCTGCTTTCAATAGCTAATCAATTTGTAGCAAACCTCATTTCATATATATCCACATCCATTCCCCTCACCATCACCACCCTTCACTTTCCCCACGTGAATATTTTGAAGCTAATACTGAAAAGTGTATTATTTCATTCATAAGTAGCCAGAATACTTTTATTCTCTTTGGCCTTAGAAATTCACTTCTTCCTTAAGGCTGCTGAGTTTCTGACACAAAATTGTCTTGCTTTAAGAAGAGGAGGGAAGAGTATTCTCATTCTGATCCCTTTGATCTTCAAGTACATGAAATTCAAGATAAGCTTGGAGTTAAGTTCCTAACTTATGGAACATAAATACATTTTCACAGTACATAAACTAGTGGGAACAAATTCTAGTAGATTTCTTAATCTTATTTCTAATTTGAAATAGTGTTTTGTCCGTATCTTTAGAAAAATTAAAATTGTGGCTTATTTTCCAAAGATTATATTATTTCTGATCTTTTGCATTTTACCTTTCTAAATTCCCCCCTGCCGCCTTTTTTTTTTTTTTTTACAATTTTAGCACCATTTTACAGCTAACAACATTACTGAATAATGACACTATGATGAAGAAAAAGGAAAAGTTGTATTTATATTCATTAAGTTCTCTTACCTGATTGTAAATTGAGGGTTAGCTTCTGATTTGTTCCTGATTTGTTCCTAGGCTTATGTTGTGAGAGCAGATATCTTAGTAAGGGTGATTTGCAAAGTCTAGTTTAATTACTGAGCCTTTTAGAGTTCTAAGAATGTAAACTTGTTAAGTTTTTTTTTTTAATGTGTAAGTTTTTATTATTTGTCCCTCTGAAAGATTAAAAGGAATCTTAGAACGTGGGAAAGAAGAGCTGGCTGAAGCTGAGATTATAAAAGATTCACCTGATTCCCCAGAACCTCCAAATAAAAAGCCTCTTGTTGAGATGGATGAAACTCCACTGATAGAAAAATCAAAAGGTAAGGCAGAACTGTGGTAACTATGTAAAAAGTTTTCCAATTTAGTTCTGTTGTACAGAGTCCTCTATGTTTTGTGTGAGGAAGAGCTCCTCATGGCTCCTCATGTCACTTCAGTTCAGTTCAGTTGAGTTGCTCAGTGGTGTCTCACTCTTTGCGACCCCATGGACTGCAGCACGCCAGGCCTCCCTGTCCATCACCAACTCCCAGAGCTTTCTTAAACTCATGTCCATCAAGTTGGTGATGCCATCCAACCATCTTGTTCTCTGTCATCCCCTTCTCCTCCTGCCTTCAAACTTTCCCAGCATTAGGGTCTTTTCTAATGAGTCAGTTCTTCGCATCAGCATCAGTCCTTCCAGTGAATATTCAGGACTGATTTCCTTTAGGACTGACTGGTTGGATCTCCTTGCAGTCCAAGGGACTCTCAAGAGTCTTCTCCAACACCACAGTTCAAAAGCATCAATTCTTTGACGCTCAGCTTTCTTTATGGTCCAACTCTCAACATCCTTACATGACTACTGGAAAAACCGTGGCTTTGACTAGACAGACCTTTGTCAAAAAAGTAATGGCTCTGCTTTTAAATATGCTGTCTAGGTTGGTCATAGCTTTTTATTGCAGGCCTTAGTTATCTTGAAAGTAAACTAAATTCAGTTCTTTGAGGGTGAACGGGAAATGGTATGACAAAGGACTGGGTTTTTAACCACTGCACCCTTAGTAATACAGAAAGACCTCAAGGCTGGCCGGGTTACAGTTATTGGTAGCTCATCCTAGGGAGGTTTGTTTGTTTTTTTATGTACTACTATTGTAGTATATATTGTAATACATCTTAATATTCTCCAGTTCATTAGTTTCTTTGAAATTAGAGAGAGAGGCAATCTTATCAAATTTGTCTGTCAGGCATTTGCCAGGGTACCTGGAAAATAATAGGCTTTAACTAAATGTCTCCCAGTAAATTATCTTGTTACTCATATGCCACTGCTGATTCAGTTCAGTTGCTTAGTCGTGTCCGACTCTTTGCAACCCCATGAATTGCAGCACGCCAGGCCTCCCTGTCCATCACCAACTCCCGGAGTTCACTCAAACTCACGTCCATCGAGTCAGTGATGCCATCCAGCCATCTCATCCTCTGTTGTCCCCTTCTCCTCCTACCCCAATCCCTCCCAGCATCAGAGTCTTTTCCAGTGAGTCAACTCTTCGCATGAGGTGGCCAAAGTATTGGAGTTTCAGTTTTAGCATCAGTCCTTCCAAAGAACACCCAGGACCTCTAGGATGGACAGGTTGGATCTCCTTGCAGTCCAAGGGACTCTCAAGAGTCTTCTCCAACACCACAGTTCAAAAGCATCAATTCTTCAGCGCTCAGCTTTCTTCACAGTCCAACTCTCAAATCCATACATGACCACTGGAAAAACCATAGCCTGGACTAGACGGACCTTTGTTGGCAAAGTAATGTCTCTGCTTTCAAATATGTTATCTAGGTTGGTCATAACTTTCCTTCCAAGGAGTAAGCGTCTTTTAATTTCATGGCTGCAGTCACCATCTGCAGTGATTTTGGAACCCCAAAAAATAAAGTCTGACACTGTTTTCACTGTTTCCCCATCTAATTGCCATGAAGTGATGGGACCAGATGCCATGATCTTCATTTTCTGAATGTTGAGCTTTAAGCCAATTTTTTCACTCTCCTCTTTCACTTTCATCAAGAGGCTCTATAGTTCCTCTTCACTTTCTGCCATAAGGGTGGTGTCATCTGCATATCTGAGGTTATTGATATTTCTCCCGGCAATCTTGATTCCAGCTTGTGCTTCTTCCAGCCCAGAGTTTCTCATGATGTACTCTGCATATAAGTGAAATAAGCAGGGTGACAATATACAGCCTTGACATACTCCTTTTCCGATTTGGAACCAGTCTGTTGTTCCATGTCCAGTTCTAACTGTTGCTTTCTGGCCTGCATACAGGTTTCTCAAGAGGCAGGTCAGGTGTTCTGGTATTCCCATCTCTTGATGAATTTTCCACTGCTGATTAGGATGCAGTTAATTTAGGTTAATTCTAAACAATGTTTCAACATTGTTTGGAAAATACAACTCTAAAAATTATTAGTAGTAACAAAATGTCTCAGGGAACTGAAACATGAATTAGTAAGAGAATGACTTAAATGACTGTGCGTCCATAGGGTGGAATGTATAAAGCCCCAGAATTGCTGTTGTCACAAATGTCTCCTCTCCCCTCTCACTAAGGAGTATCATTTCAGATTTTAACTTAGATAATAACTACTTTTCAGGAAAGACTTCCCTCACCTCCTTTCACACTTATCTGTGTTCTTTTTGATAGCCATTCTGACAGCTGCGAGGAGATATCTTCATTTAGGAGACCTTGATGTAGGATATTGAACATCTTTTCATGTGCCTGTTGGCCATCTGCATTTCCTCTTTGGAAAAATGCATATTCAGGTCTTCTGCCCATTTTTAAATTGGGTTGTTGGTTTTTTTGATGTTGAATTGTAAGAGCTGTTTATATATTTTGGATACTAACCCCTTATTGGTCATATCAATTGCAAATATTATATCGCATTCAGTAGGTTTTGGTTTTATTTTGTTGATGGTTTCCTTTGCTGTGCAATCTTTTAAGTTTAATTAGGTTCCATTTGTTTATTTTTCCTTTTCCTTTAGGGGACAGATCAGAAAAAAATCATTGTTATGATTTATTTCAGAGTATTCTGTCTGTGTTTTCCTCTAGGAGTTTTATGGTTAATGGTCTTACATTTAGGTCTTTAACCCATTTTGAGTTTATTTTTGTATATGGTGTTAGGGAATGTTTTTTGCCTCTTCATATTGTGTAGAGAAGAGTTAACTATAGCAGGCCTGAGGCTATATCATCATTAGAAAAGCCTGCTTGCATGTTTGGCCCTTGGCTGGCATCTGGGAATATGGCTTTTGAAACATTCTCCAAATGATGAAGTTATGTCTGAATTAAACACCTGCTTTGCTTCTAGGAGTCTGGAATTTTGGTAGTTGTAGTTAGGAAGAGAATGCATATGTGCCCAGCCTCTATTGAACTCTTGAATCTTACTTTTTTATGCTTTTCTGACAGAAATATTGTACACACATGGCTGCATTTTTGCTGCTGGAAGACGTATGCACTCTGTATGAACCCTCATGGGAAGGAGAGAACATGGAAAGCCTTTAGATGGATTTCTCTAGTCTTTGCCTATTGTGTCTTTCTGCCACACTGGGCTGGCTATGTATTCTTACTGTGCTGCTGTAATGATTCTTAGCTATGACTGTAACTTAATTTTAGTTATTTGAGTCCTTCTAGCAAATCACTGAACTCTAGCAGGTGGTCTTGGAGATCCCTAAACACATAAAAATTTTAGAATAAAGAGAAGATGATATTGCTTAAATTCATATAAAGTGAAGAAGAATTAGAGGTAAATTTGTAAACTTTGAAGTAATGAATTGTTCTACCTTTTTTCTCTTCTTTCAAATATTACACCAGGGCCAGTGTCCTTATTATCTTTATGGAGTAATAGAATCAACACTGCCAATTCCAGAAAGCATCAGGAGTTTGCTGGACGTTTGAACTCTGTTAATAACAGAGCTGAGTTATATCAACATCTTAAAGAGGAAAATGGGTTTGTATTATTTATTGTAGAAATTAGTTTTGTTAATTGCCTTATGTTAATAAGTTTAAAAAAAAACACTGCCTGTTTTTTGTGTTCAGTAGTTTTGATAATGTTACTTAAAAGGAGAAAAAAATCACTTTCTTGAATTTTTGGTGCTTGTAAAAGACCTGATATTGTTCATTGTAACCATGAATGTTCAGTAAACATCATAGAGGGAAAAATCATAAAGAAAACTTAGTATGTAGCACTGACCCTTGCATAAAATGACAGGGAGAAAATATTTTCCTAGTAAGTAGTACAGTATTAGGAATATTGAGTTTAATTGAATAAATCCAAAATCTACAAATAATTGAAGATTTATTAGGATAAATATAAAATAATTTAAATGGTTATTTTAATTGCTTTTTTAGAAGAAATTCTCTGTAAAATGTATTGATAAAGAAATTTTTTTAGTAGAAAAGGAAGTAAATTCTTGTCTAAATGGTAAAAATTTTTTCCTTTAGTTTTATGCAATCTCTCTGGGCCTCCCTCAATTTTCACTCATTTGCAAAACAAGGACATTAAACTAACCATCAGGAACCCTCAAGTTAGTTGTTTTCTAAAGTGTTTACATTCTTCTGTTCTGTGACTATATTAGATTTTAATTTCATTTAAAAGTTTGATAAAGAGAAAAAATACGGGTAGTTAATGAATATTTTATTTTACCAGCACTTTTTTTCCCTCCTATTTTCCAGAATGGAGACAACAGAAAACGGAAAAGCCAGCCGGCAGTAAAGAGTGACTTGAGCAACTGAATTTAGTATACTGCAGAGATATTTTGGATGGAATTTGATATAAGAACTTTTACAGCAAGATTGTATAGTTATGATGCCTGGACTGGTTTTTACATTTTTAAAATATTTCAACTAACTTTATCTTTTTTGTATTAATTGTAAAATTGGCACATATGTCAAAAATATACATTTGTCCTCCCAAATTAAACAAATTTATTTTATGGTAGAGGGTGTTCCCTCTGGAAATGTTTTTTAAAAAATTCTTAGGCTTCTCTTTGCCAAATAAAACTATTAAAATATCTAAAATGCAAAATATCAGAGTGTTCTTTTAAATAAAAGATTATATTCATATAATGGCTGACAATTTTGAGAAATTTTTAAGAAATTTTAACAATTTGGGTGATATTTACAGTATTTAATATAAAATATTGCCTATGAATCTGCAACATATACAGTGCTTTCCCAAAAACTAATGTTTTTGTTTGCTTATTTTGTATTTTATTTTAGATTATTTTGTGTGTGTGTGTTGCCCTTTTAAAAGCAGCATTTTCAGTTTGGAGATGTTAACATGTTGGATGATGTTATTTATTCTTCTTCTGCCAAAAACTTACTATCCATTAACTTTTCATATTGAAAAAGAAGCATGAAGGAGATTGCTTTGCAGACTTATTTACCCATATTGGATGATGTTATAATTCTTTTTCTGCTAAAAACTTACTCATTAACTTTTCATATTGAAAGAGGATGAAGGAGATTGCTTCTGCAGACTTAAAGAAAAGTTACTATGTTGCTTATTTTAATCCCTAAATAGAATCTTGGTCTCCTCATCTCTCAGAAATGTCAGTTACATGGTATATGTTTGGTGAGTCTTCTTCCTGTGCTACTTTTGGAAGTTCATAACATGTTGCAAGAGACATGTTAGTTCATTGTTAAATGCAAATTCTAGGCTTGTCATTTTTCTTTGAGTTTCTTTTAGAGAACAGGAAAAGCTCTTTGTTTAAATATAGAAATTCAGTATTTTCTATTAAAAAAAAAAATCCCTTGTGCTTAAACAAAGGTTCACCAGGTTCTCTTGTCAATCCAGTGAAATTTACAATGTTCTCCTTTATCCACTCCTGTGCGATTCTAAGCCATTGCATCTGCCCTCTACCCTAAGGTAGTGCCATCTTTCTACCACTGTGCTTAGATACACATCACTCTAATGCATGACCAGACCTAATTAGCACCTAGACTTGCAAGATTTAAGGAGTTGTAACCCAGTACTAAATTATTGGATCATATTTACTTGTGGTAAATATGAATTCTGACCGTTTCTGTCTTATCCTTGATACCCATTTAATTTGACCAAGTTGAAGTCCCTAGTTTAGTTCTTAATTCAAAAATACTTTATAACCCATTTGAAAGAGACTATTTATTTACTCTCAATTTGTGCTTCTTCCTTTCCCATGTGCTAAGGCAATGCTCCTTTGTTGACAGACTTATCTACATTTCAGTCTTCATTTTTAAGTGTTAGTTTTGCATATATACTGCTGTTACTGTGTTCTACCAACTGGGAGGATGTTTCTGTGGCAGCATTTTGAACTAGTGTAGGTAGTTTTCTATATTATTCTATATATTGTTGGTGGTTAATAATCTCCAGTAGACACATTCTTATCTAACTAGATGCCTTTTGAGCACCTAAAATTGAGCTCCTCCTTCATCTCCCACAGGACATCAGGCTATGTATTATTAGTCTTATCCTGCAATAGCTATTATAGCCTTTTGGTGGAAGTGACTGTTTTAGGACAAAAATAGAAGAATGGTTGGTGAGTTTTTGGTTCTTCTAAAACAGGATCCATATTGAGGATTTACTAGTCAAGAGAAGTGGACAAAATATAAATTTAAAAAATTATTACCCTTCCAATACTGGAATCTAAGCTTAAGTCCAGACTT
Source organism: Oryx dammah (assembly GCF_014754425.2). Classification (NCBI taxonomy): domain Eukaryota; kingdom Metazoa; phylum Chordata; class Mammalia; order Artiodactyla; family Bovidae; genus Oryx; species Oryx dammah. The sequence continues at coordinate 35,856,435 of NW_024070213.1, read as the reverse complement.
AATGATCGTGGGAATCAAAGTTACCCTACAGAGAATAAGTACACTTTCAATTCTAAAGATTCTGATACCAGTATCATGGGAGCAAAAGATGTCCCTTATTTTTGTCCCCTGACTCCCCAACACCACCAATGAAAGTTTGATATCCATCCATGGACAAAAGTCCCTTTGAAGGAGCTGTGGAATTCTGCATCCTATGACAGCCTGAGAATAGTCTCCGCCACCTGTGTGTGGAGGTAGACTCAGCTGTGGACTGTGCAGTGGCTCATGAAAAGGCTCTGAACCCTCAGCTACACTCTGGGAGCCCCTGGGAAACACTATCTTAGGCAGTCACCCATGGACACGAGAGCCTCTGTGGAATTCCAAGTTTCTAGATGAGAAGTTTCAGCACACCATTGAGTGAAAAAGTACATCTGGAGGTATTGGAGTAGATAAGAGAAACAGCTTGACCTTACCTGCATCACCCTTCCTCCAACGTGACACAGCTTAGGGCCAAAAGAGATCTTAGTGTGGAGAAAGGGAGCGTGTATAAGCACCCAACTTCCCCAGTGGTGGTAACTCTTACAAAAGTTAAAGGACAAGAGTATTAAAAATAACTGTAGCTACAATAATTTGTTAATATACAATATAAAAGATGATTGTGACATCAAAAGCATGAAGAGGGGAATACGTGTAGAGTTCTTGTATTTGATTAAAGTTATTATCAGTGTAATGTAGACTGATATGTGTATATTTTATGTAAAACTCATGGTAACTACAGAGCAATATCTACAGTAGACTCAAGACATAAGGAGCAGGGAATCAAAGCATACCATTCCAGAAAATTGTCAATTCACAAAATAAGGTAGCAGGAGAGGAAGAAAGGAACAAGAGAAATGCGAAACAGCCAGGAATAAAGATGACATTACCAAGTCTTTACCTATCAATAAGTACTCAAAAAGTAAATAGATTGAATTCTCTAATTAATGACATACAGTGACTGGATGGATTTTTTAAAAATTTGAGACACAACTGTATACTGCCTGCAAGAGACTCCTTCAGATTTAAGGACACATAGGCTCAAAATGAAGAGAGGAAAGCAACATTCCATGCAAGTGAAAACCAAGAGAGCAGGGTAGATATACTTTATATCAGACGAAATAGACTTAAAGCCAAAAATGATGACAAGAGACAGTCATTATATAGTGATAAAGGGGTCAATTCACCAAAAAAATACCAGAATCATATATTCACCCATAATTGAGCACCTTAAGCAAATGTTAACTGCTCTGAAAGGATAAACATTATTGTAGTATAACAATACAATAATAGCAGGGGACTTCAGCACCCTAATTTTAACAATGAATGAGTAATTCAGATAGAAAACTAATGGTTAAATGAACCAAGCAGTCACACAAAACAGTTCATCCAACTGCAACAGAACACACGTTGTCCTGAAGCACACACAGGATATTCTCCAGGATAGTTAACACGATAGGTCACAAAGCAAATCTTAGTGAATTTATGAAGAGTGAAATAATGCCAAGTATCTTTTATGCCCACAGTGCCATGAAACTGAAAGTTGCTAACAGGAGGAAAACAAAAATTTACAAAAAATGTGAAAATTAAATCACACTGTCTTGAACAATCAATAGGTCAAGGAAGAAATCAAAAGAGAAATTTTAAAATATCTTAAAAATGGAAATTCAGCATATCAAAACATACAGTATGATGCAAAAGAGAGGAGTTTGTAGCAATAAACACCTATATCAGAGAATAAAGATCTGAAGTAAACACCCTAACTTTACACCTCATGAAACCAGAAAAAGAAGAAGTCCAAAGTAAGAAGAAGGAAAGAAATAACAAAGATCAGAGCATAAATAAATGAAATAGAGGTCAGAAAAACAGCAGAAGAAATAAATAAAAGAGCTGGATTTATTGAAAAGATAAAATTGACAAATATCTAACTAGACTAAAGAAAAAAGACTCAAAATGATAAATGAAAGTGGAGACATTTTAACTGATAATACAGAAATACAAAAGATGTTGAGACTGCTAGGAATAATTACATGCCAACAAACTGTATAACAGAAAAAAAGTGAATTCCTAAAAATATACAACCAGACTGAATCATGAAGAAATAGAATATCTGAGCAGACCCAATTATAAGTAAAGAGATTGAATCAGTAATAAAAAACATTCTCCAAAGGATAAGCCCAGGACCAAATTATTTCACTGGTAATTCTACAAAATTGTTAAGTAATGCCAACACTTCTCAAACTTTTCCACAAATGCATTCTATGAGGCCAGCATTACCCTAATACCAAATCCAGACAAGAACACTACAAGAGAAACTAGATTTTATGGATATAGATGCAAAAATTTTCAACAAAATGTTAGCCAAACCAAATTCAATGACAAATTTGAAAGTGTACATACACCATGATTAAGGGGGATTTAGCAAGAATGGCTGGAGAAGGCAATGGCAACCCACTCCAGTACTCTTGCCTGGAAAATCCCATGGACGGAGGGGCCTGGTGGGCTGCAGTCCATGGGGTCGCTAAGAGTCGGACATGACTGAGTGACTTCTCTTTCACTTTTCACTTTCATGCATTGGAGAAGAAAATGGCAACCCACTCCAGTGTTCTTGCCTGGAGAATCCCAGGGCTGGGGGAGCGTGGTGGGCTGCCGTCTATGGGGCTGCACAGAGTCGGACATGACTGAAGCAACTTAGCAGCAGCAGCAGCAGCAAAGATGGCTCAACATATAAAAATCAGTAAATGTGATGCATCATGTTAATCAAATAAAAAATAAAAATCATAAAATCACCTCAATGGCTGCAAAATAGCATTTGATAAAATACAGCATTCTTTTATGATAAAAGTACTCAACTAATTGGATATAGAAGTAACATATCTCAATGTAATAAAAGCCTTATATAACAAGTTCACAGTTCACAACATAGTCACTGATGAATGGTTGAAAACTTTTTCTCTAAGATAAGGAACAAGACTACTCTTATTCAGCATAGTACTGGAAATCAGAGTAATCAGGCAAGAAAAATAAATAAAAAGCATTCAAATTGGAAAATGAGGTATAACTGACTTTATTTGCAGATGATATAATCTTAAATAGAAAATCCAAAATCTCTACCAAAAAAAAAACAAACTGATAGAACTAATCAAAAAGTTCAGTAAAGTTGCAGCATAAAACATCAACACACAGAATTAAATTGCATTTGTGTACACTAATAATGAAGTATCTGAAAAAGAAATAAAATTTCATTTGCCATAGTATTAAAAAGAGTAAAATACTAAAGAATAAATTTCCCCAAGAGGGGAAAACTATGACTTTGGTGAAAGAAACTGAAGAAGACACAAGCAAATGGAAAGATTTATGAATCAGAAAAATTAATATGGTTAAAATAGCCATACTACCAAAAGCTATCTATAGATTCAGTACAGTCCCTATCAAAATTCTAGTGGCATTTTCACTTTTTTTAAAAAAAAGGCTTTTTTTTTTTTTTTTTAGAATAAGGGTTCTAAAATTTATATGGAGTCATAAAGAAATCCTGAGAAAGAACAAAGGTGGAGGCATCACTGATGCTATTTTAAACTATACTACAAAGCTATAGTAATCAAAGCGGTATGGTACTGGCATAAAAATACACTCATAGACCAATGGAACAGAGTTGAGAGCCCATAAATACTCATATGTATGGTCAACTGATATTTGAAAAGGGAGCCAAGAATACTCAATAAATGGTGTTGGAAAAACTGGATAACAACATATGAAACTATATCCCTATCTCACAAAAATTAATTTCAAATGGATTTAAAACTTAAAAACAAGATTTGAAGCCATAAAACTCCTAGATAAAGATATAGGAGGGAAACTTACTGACAATGATTTTTTTGGATATGACACCAAAAGCACAAAAGAAAGCAAAAATTAATAAGTGGAACTACCTCAAGCCCATGGTCTAGAAGATCCTTTGGAGAAGGAAATGGCAACCCACTCCAGGATCCTTGCCTGGAAAATCCCATGGACAGAGGAGCCTGGTGGCTACGGTCCATGGGTCTAAAAGAGTTGGACACAACTGAGCGACTGAGCATAACACTTTAAGCTAAAGAGCACAGCAACAGAAACAATAAAATTCAAAAGCAACCTTTGATATGGGAGAAAATTTTGCTAATTATGTATTTGATAAGGGGTTAATATATAAAGAACTCATACCGCTCAATGGCAGAAGAGGGATTTAGTCAACATTTTTCCAAAGAAGATATACAAATCATTGGTTCAGTTCATTCACTCAGTTGTGTCCAACACTGCAACCCCATGCACTGCAGCACGCCAGGCTTCCCTGTCCATCACCAACTCCCAGAGTTTGCTCAACCTCATGTCCATCTAGTCAGTGATGCCGTCCAACCATCTCATCCTCTGTCATCCCCTTCTCCTCCTGCCTTTAATCTTTCCCAGCATCAGGATTTTTTCAAATGAGTCAGTTCTTCCCATCAGATGGTCAAAGGATTGGAGTTTCAGCTTCAGCATCAGTCCTTCCAATGAATATTCAGGGCTGATGTCCTTTAGGATAGACTGGTTGGATCTCCTTGCAGACCAAAGGACTCTGAAGAGTCTTCTCCAACACCACAGTTCAAATGCATCAGTTCTTCAGTGCTCAGCTTTCTTTATGGTCCAACTCTCACATCCATACATGACTACTGGAAAAACCATAGCTTTGACTAGATGGACCTTTGTTAGTAAAGTTATATCTCTGCTTTTTAATATGCTGTCTGGATTTGTCATTGCTTTTCTTGCAAAGAGCAAGTGTCTTTTAATTTCATGGCTGCAGTCACCATCTGCAGTGATTTTGGAGCCCCCCAAAATAAGGACTGTCACTGTTTCCTTGTTTCCCCATCTATTTGCCATGAAGAGATGGTACTGGATGCCATGATCTTAATTTTAAATTTTGAGTTTTAAGCCAGCTTTTTCATTCTCCTCTTTCACTTTGATCAAGAGGCTCTTCAGTTCCTCTTTGCTTTCTTCCACAAGGGTGGTGTCATCTGCATATCTGAGGTTATTGGTATTTCTCCTGGCAACCTTGATTCCTGCTTGTGCTTCATCCAGTCTGGCATTTCACATGACGTACTCTGCATACAAGTTAAATAAACAGGGTGACGATATACAGACTTGATGTACTCCTTTTCCAGTCCATTGTTCCATGTCTGGTTCTAATACTTTTTGACCTGAATACAGATTTCTCAGAAGGCAGGTCAGGTGGTCTGCTATTCCCATCTCTTTCAGAATTTTCCACAGTTTGTTGTGATCCACACAGTCAAAGGCTTTGGCATAGTCAATAAAGCAGAAGTAGATGTTTTTCTGGGACTCTCTTGCTTTTTTGATGATTCAACAGAGGTTGGCAATTTGATTTCTGGTTCCTCTGCCTTTCCTAAATCCAGATTGAACATCTGGAAGTTCATGGTTCACATCCTGTTGAAGCCTCTCTTGGAGAATTTTGAGCATTACTTTGCTAGCGTGTGAGATGAGGGCAATTGTGCGGTAGTTTGAGCATTCTTTGGCATTGTCTTCTTTGGGATTGGGATGAAAACTGACCTTTTCCAGTCCTGTGGCCACTGCTGAGTTTTCCAAATTTGCTGGCATATTGAGTGCAGCACTTTCATAGCATTGTCTTTTAGAATTTGAAATAGCTCAATGGGAATTCCATCATCTCCACTAGCTTTGTTTGTAGTGATACTTCCTAAGGCCCACTTGACTTTGCATTCTAGGATGTCTGGCTCTAGGTGAGTGATCACACCATCCTGGTTATCTGGGTCATGAAGATATTTTTTGTAAGGTCTTATGTGTATTCTTACCACCTTTTCTTAATATGTTCTGCTTCTGTTAGGTCCATACTGTTTCTGTCCTTTATTGTGCCCATCTTTGCATTGATCACTGAGGAAGGCTTTCTTATCTCTCCATGCTATTCTTTGGAAATCTGCATTCAGACCAGTATATCTTTCCTTTTCTCCTTTGCCTTTAGCTTCTCTTCTTTTCTCAGCTCTTTGTAAGGCCTCCTCAGACAGCCATTTTGCCTTTTTGCATTTGTTTTTCTTGGGGATGTTCTTGATCACTGCATCCTGTACAATGTCATGAACCTCTATCCATAGTTCTTCAGGCACTCTATCAGATTTAATCTCTTGAATCTCTTTGTCACTTCCACTGTATAATCACAAGGGATTTGATTTAGGTCATACCTGAATGGTCTAGTGGTTTTCCCTACTTTCTTCAATTTAAGTCTGAATTTGGCAATGAGGAGAGTTCGTGATCTGAACTATAGCAAGGTCCTGGTCTTGTTTTTGCTGACTGTATAGAGCTTCTCCATCTTCAGCTGCAAAGAATATAATCAATCTGATTTCGGTATTGACCATCTGTTGATGTCCATGTGTAGAGTAATCTCTTGTGTTGTTGGAAGAGGGTGTTTGCTATGACCAGTGTGTTCTCTTGGCAAAACTCTGTTAGCCTTTGCTCTGCTTCATTTTGTACTCCAAGGCCAAACTTGCCTGTTACTCCAGGTATCTCTTGACTTCCTACTTTTTGCATTTCAACCCCCTATGATGAAAAGAACATCTTTTTTTGATGTTAGTTCTAGAAGGTCTTGCAGATCTTCATAGAACTGTTCAATTTCAGCTTCTTCAGCATTAGTGGTTGGGGCATAGACTTGCATTACTATGATATTGAACGGTTTACCTTGGAAATGAATGGAGATCATTCTGTCATTTTTGAGATTGCACCCAAGTACTGCATTTTGGACTCTTTTGTTGACTATGAGGGCTACTCCATTTCTTCTAAGGGATTCTTGCCCACTGTAATAGATATAATGGTCATCTGAATGAAATTCACCCATTCCAGTCCATTTTCGGAGAAGTCAATGGCACCCCACTCCAGTACTCTTGCCTGGAAAATCCCATGGGTGGGGGAGCCTGGCAGGCTGCCATCTATGGGGTTGCACAGGGTCAGACACAACTGAAGCGACTTAGCAGCAGCAGCAGTCCATTTTAGTTCATTGATTCTTAAAATGTCAATTCTTGCTATCTTTGTTTGACCACTTTCAATTTACCTTGATTCATGGATCGAACATTCCAGGTTCCTATGCAATATTTTTCTTTATAACATCAAACTTTGCTTTCATCACCAGTCACATCCACAACTGGGCACTGTTTTCGCTTTGGCTCTGTCTCTTCATTCTTTCTGGGGTTATTACTCCACTCTTTTCCAGTAGCATATTGGGCACCACTGACCTGGGGAGTTCATCCTTCAATGTCCTATTTTTTGCCTTTTCATACTGTTCATGAGGTTCTCAAGGGAAGAATATTGAAGTGGTTTGTTATTCCCTTCTCCAGTGAACCACATTTTGTCGGAACTCTCCACCCTGACCCATCTGTCTTGGGTGGCCCTACACGGCATGGCTCATAGTTTCATTGAGTTAGACAAGGCAATGGTCAATGTGATCAGTTTGGTTAGTTTTCTCTGATTGTTCAACAAGATGGCAGAGCAAAAAGACGTGCACTCACCTTCTGCAAGAACTGCAAAATTGCAAATCACTGTGAGTGTCCATGAGTCTACAGTGGAGGCATGGGTTGACAGTGTACAAACCATAGTGTATGGTAAAATCTTCACAATCCTGTGATAATTGCATGGTTTGTTTGATGAACTATTACAGTCATAAATAGTGTGATATTTTACTCCAAAATTTTCATGTTTATATGAATATTGTTCAAAATCACTGTGTGGACATGTGCAAACCTCATTAATGCACATATCTGTTAATATATGGATTGACACTTGTATATCATGGAATAAGACTGAAAAACACACAGCATAGTTTTAGAGGAAAGTTGCCAATGTTTGAATTCTTGAATAGTGCTCCTGTATTCCTGACTTTACAGTACTAAGTTCCCTTAGTTGAGGGCAAAACAATCTACAGTAGTTTGTTCTCATTGTTTTATGAGGCACTGTGTTATTTGCTTTGTTATTTCTGTAACACTTCAATTAAAGTCACCAGCACAATTGCACATGTGTGGAGAACACTTTCACTTTTCACTTTCATGCATTGGAGAAGGAAATGGCAACCCACTCCAGTGTTCTTGCCTGGAGAATCCCAGAGACAGGGGAGCCTGGTTGGCCGCCATCTATGGGGTTGCACAGAGTCAGACATGACTGAAGCAACTTAGCAGCAGCAGCAACAGCAGGAGAACAAAAGTGTCCATATGTTAACTTTGTTACAGAAGTGTTGTTAATGCGAGCAAATCTAGAAATGTCCATATTATTGTAAAGATTTGAAGCACTAGACTTAATTCTGAGAACTCTGAATTTATTCTTATTAGGTTTCATTTCATTGAGATATAGTTCTGTTATTAAAGTGAACACATTAGATTGAACCATATAAAACTGTCATATTTACAGTAAAAACAAAATTGAATATTGGCCATTTCATGTGGTTTGATTTATAGATTTGTTTTTATACTCTGCCCAAATATTTGGTAGAAACTAAATTTAGTAGCTTGTGCATATTGAAACAAGTTCCTCCTAGTGAAAGGTGCAAACTTAATTTATTTTCTTATTTGTAACATTTTAAATTAATTCCACCACTGTCCTGAATCAATTTAAAATTAAAAGCTTCAAAGGACCTATGGCTTATTCATGATGATGTTTGGGAGAAACAAATGTAATACTGTAAAGTAATTATCCTTCAGTTAAAAATAAATAAAAATTTCAAAAACCTCAAAAGAGAAGAGCATTTTGAATTTAAATGCCCCTGTAATTTCTTTCTTAGTAAGGAATGGAGTAATACTCAACTATTCAGATTTGAATATTAAAAGAAGAGAGAAATATCCTATTTAAAAGCAGACGTCACATTAAATTTATGTACTTACCAGGTTCAAGAACAGTCCTTCAGAATATGTTTTAAGTGGTAGAAGAGAAGGGAAAAATAAAGGTCAAAACGGTTAGAATAAAAAGTGCCACAAGAGTTGCAGAGACGTTCAGAAGACTGAAGATTTAGACAAGGCCAACCAAAAGATATGCCAACCAAGATGTTGGCAGTTACTTCCAAAAAGCCATTTCTATGGAGTGGTGGAAGTAGAAACTAAACTGTAGTGATTAAAATGTTGCTTGAATGAAGTTAGAAGGGGAGTATATGAATCAGCTCTTTCAGAAGTGTGGTGGCCAAAGTGCTCTTGCCAGGTATGGCAGCTCAATAAGAGAACTGAGGGAAGGTTTGTTGTTATTTTTTGGTAGTCTTTTAAAAAAAATCAATATCATATGCTTGTTTGTGAACTAAGGGTAAGAATACAAAGGAGTCATTTTAACAATAGTCTTCCAATCCATGAGCATGGTATGTCTATCTGTGTCACCTTCAATTTCTTTCATCAGTGTCATAATTTTCTGAGTACAGGTGTTTTACCTCCTTAGATTTATTGACAGGTTTTGGATTTGGGGTTTTTTGCTTTTTTAATTTTTCGTCCTGTTAGCTTGCAGGACCTCAGTTTCCTGACCAGGGACTGAAGCCAGGCCATGGCACTGAAACTGGTGTATCCTAATCACTTGATCCCCGGAACTCCCAATTCTCAGGTATTTAATTCTTTTGGTTGTTATTGTAAATGGGATTGTTTTCTTAATTTCTCTTTCTGATAGCTTTTTGTTAGAATTTAAAAATGCATCATATTTCTGTCTATCAATTCTGTATCCTGCATTCATTGGTGAGTTCTAGTAGCTATTATGTTGACATCTTAAAAATCTTCTATGTAAAGTATCATGTCAATGGCAGACAGTGACAGTTTTATGTCTTCCTTTCCAATCTGGATCCTTTATTTCTTTTAATTGTCTGATTGCTATGGCTAGAACTTTGAATACTGTGGTGAACTAAAATGGTGAGAGTGGGCATCCTTATCTTGTTCCTGATCTTAGAAGAAATGCTTTAAGCTCTTCATCACTGAGTATGATGTTAAGCATGGGTTTGTCATTGATGGTTCTTATTATGTTGGGGGAGGCTCCCTCTATTGGGCCCTCATGGCTCAGATGGTATGGAATCTGCCTGCAATGCAAGAGACCCAATCCCTGGGTTGGAAAGATCCGCTGGAGAAGAGAATGGCTACCCACTCCAGTATTCTTGCCTGGAGAATCCCATGGACAGAGAAGCCTGGTGGGCTACAGTCCATGGGGTGCAAAGAGTCGGACACGACTGAGCGACTTCCACTTTCACTTTCAGATTCCCTCTGTGCCCACATCCTGGAGAGTTTTTAATCATAATGGATATTTAATTTTGTCAAAAAGCTTTTTATCTATTAAGATGATCATATGATTTTTAATTCCTCAGTTTATTAATGTGGCATATCACATTGATTGATTTGCAGATATTGAACAATCCCTGCATCTCTGGGATAAATCCCAATTGATCAAGATGTATGATCCTTTTTAATGTATTGTTGAATTCAGTTTGCTAATATCTTGTTAAGGATTTTTGCATCTATGTTCATCAGTGATAATGAATTATAACTTTCTTTGAGTGTGTGTGATATCTTTGTCTGGTTTGGGTATCAGGGTGATGCTGGCCTGGTAGAATGAGCCTGGAAGCATTCCTTTCTCTGAAATTTTTTGAATAGTTTGGGGGCTTCCCTTGTAGCTCAGTTGGTAAAGAATCTGCCTGCAGTGCAGGAGACCTAGGTTTGATCCCTGGATCAGGAAGATCCCCTGGAGAAGGAAATGGCAACCCACTCCAGTATCCTTGCCTAGAAAATTCCATGGACAGAGGAGCCTGGTGGGCTGCAGTCCATGGGGTGCAAAGAGTTGGGCATGACTGAGTAACTAACACTCACACTTATACTTTGAGAAGGATAGGTGTTAACTCTTCTCTAAATGCATGGTAGAATTCACCTGTGAAGCCATCTGGTCTAGGACTTTTATTTGTTAGTTTTTAAATTACTGACTCGACTTCATTACTGATAAGTGTCTCATTCATATTTTCTATTTCCTCATGATTCAGTCTTGGGGAAAGAATTAGTATTGTTAAAAATAAAGATAACCATACTACTCAGGTCTACAGATTCAATGCAATCCCTATCGAAATATCAATAGCATTTCTCACAGAACTAGAACAAATAATTCTAAAATTTGTATGGAAGCACAACAGATCTTGAATATCCAGAACAATCTTAAAAAGAAAAATGAAACAGATATATCACCTCCCTGATTTAAAACTATACTACAAAGCTACAATCATCAAAGAGCATGGTACTGGAACAAAAACAGACACTCAGATCAATGGAACAAAATAGAGAGCCCAGAAATAAGATCACACTTATATGGGCAATTGATCTACAACAAAGGAGGTAAGAATATACAACAGGGAAAATATAGCCTCTTCAATAAATAGTTTTGGGAAAACTGAACAGCTACATGCAAAAGAATCAAACTAGACTACTTTCTCATGCCATATACAAAAATCAACCTAAAATGCATTAAAGACTCTAAGACTTGAAGCCATAAAACTTCTAGAAGTAAATGCTGGCAGTATGTTCTTTGACATCAGACTTAGCAATTTTTTTTTGGATATGTTTCCTTACACAGAGCAACAAAAGTAAAAATAGACAAATTAAACTATATCAAACTAAAAGGCTTTAGCACAGCAAAAGAAACCATCAACAAAGTGAAAAGGCTACCTACTGAAGGAGAGAAGATAGTTCCAAATGATAAATCTGAAAAAGACTTAATATTTAAAACATACCAACAACTTATACAACTCAACATTCAAAAACCAAACAATCCAATTTTAAAAATGAGCAGAGGGCCTGAATAGGCAATTTTCCAAAGCAGACCTATAGATGGTTAACAGACACATGAAAAGATATTCAACACCACTAATCATCAGGTAAATGCAAGTCAAAACCACAAGATATCATCTCAGACCTGTCAGAAGAGTATTATCAAAACATCAACAAATAACCAGTGTTGGCAAGGATGTGGAGAAAAGCAACCGTTGTGCACTGTGGTGAGACTGTAGATTGGTGCAGACACTGTGGAAAACAGTATGGAGACTCCTCAAAAAACTAGAAATATGATCCAGCACTTTTACTTCTTTGCATTTACCCAAAGAAATTGAAAACACTAACTGGAAAAAATACATGCACCCCAAATTCATTGCAGAATTATTTTCAATAGCCAAGATATGGAAGCCACCTAAGTAACCATAGCTGATGAATGGATAAAGAACATGTGGTGGTTGTTGTTCAGCTGCTAAGCCATGTTCCAACTCTTTGTGACCCCATGGATTTCACCATGCCAGCCTCAGAAAATTGCGCTTCCCTTGTGGCTCAGATAGTAAAGAATTACTCAGCTGTCATAATGAAATTTTGTCATTTGTGACAACATGGATGGACCTTGAGGGTATTACGCTAAGTGAAATTAAGTCTGACGGAGATAAATACTGCAGTCTCACTTATATGTACAATCTAAAAACAAAACAGATAAACAACCATAATCGAACAGAAAGAGTTATAGATTCAGAGAATAAGCAGGTGGCTGCTGGAAGGAGGTGGGTCTGGGGAGGACAGAGATAGGTAACATAGATTAAGAGGTACAGACTTTCAGTTTCAATATAATGAGTGAAGGGTATGAAATACAGTGTCAGGAATGTAGTCAATAACTACGTGATATCTTTGTATGGTGACAGATGACAAGTACACTTATTACGGTGACCTCTTGAAATGTACAGAAATACTGAATCACTATGTTGTGCACAAAGAGTTCATATAGAACTGTAGGTCAATTATACTTCAAAAACAATTTAATAAACAAACAGGAAAAGAGATTAGGTTTGTAGCTACCAGAGGGGGAAATAAACCAAAGCAGTCAAAATGTACCAACTTCCAGTTGTAAGATAAGTAACAATTACCAGGGATTTAAGATACAATATGATAAAGATAATTAACACTGCCATACATAATCAGTCAGTTCAGTTCAGTTCAGTTGTTCAGTTGTGTCCCACTCTGTGACCCCATGAATCGCAGCACGCCAGGCCTCCCTGTCCATCACCAACACCCAGAGTTCACTCAGACTCACGTCCATTGAGTGCGTGATGCCATCCAGCCATCTCATCCTCTGTCGTCCCCTTCTCCTCCTGCTCCCAATCCCTCCCAGCATCAAAGTCTTTTCCAATAAGTCAACTCTTCGCATGAGGTGGCCAAAGTATGGTAGTTTCAGCTTTAGCATCAGTCCTTCCAGGACTGATCTCCTTCAGAATGGACTGGTTGGATCTCCTTGCAGTCCAAGGGACTCTCAAGAGTCCTCTCCAACACCACAGTTCAAAAGCATCAATTCTTCGGTGCTCAGCTTTCTTCACAGTACAACTCTCACATCCATACATGACCACTGGAAAAACCATAGCCTGGACTAGACGGACCTTTGTTGGCAAAGTAATGTCTCTGCTTTTTAATATGCTATCTAGGTTGGTCATAACTTTTCTTCCAAGGAGTAAGCATCCTTTAATTTCATGGCTGCAATCACCATCTACAGTAATTTTGGAGCCCCAAAAAATAAAATCTAATACTGTTTCCCCATCTATTTGCCATGAAGTGATGGGACCAGACACCATGATCTTCATTTTCTGAATGTTGAGCTTTAAGCCAACTTTTTCACTCTCCTTTTTCACTTTCATCAAGAGGCTTTTTAGCTCCTCTTCACTTTCTGCCATAAGGGTGGTGTCATCTGCATATCTGAGGTTATTGATATTTCTCCCGGCAATCTTGATTCCAGCTTGTGTTTCTTCTAGTCCAGCATTTCTCATGATGTACTCTGCATATAAGTTAAATAAGCAGGGTGACAATATACAGCCTTGACGTACTCCTTTTCCTATTTGGAACCAGTCTGTTGTTCCATGTCCAGTTCTAACTGTTGCTTCCTGACCTGCATATAGGTTTCTCAAGAGGCAGGTCAGGTGGTCTGGTATTCTCACCTCTTTCAGAATTTTCCACAGTTTACTGTGATCCACACAGTCAAAGGCTTTGGCATAGTCAATAAAGCAGAAATAGATGTTTTCTGGAACTCTGTTGCTTTTTCTATGATCTAGCAAAGGTTGTCAATTTAATATCTGGTTCCTCTGCCTTTTCTAAAACCAGCTTGAACATCTGGAAGTTCACGGTTCATGTATTGCTGAAGCTTGGCTTGGAGAATTTTGAGCATTACTTTATTAGTGTGTAAGATGAGTGCAATTGTGCGGTAGTTTGGGCATTATTTGGCATTGCCTTTCTTTGGGACTGGAATGAAAACTGACCTTTTCCAGCCCTGTGGCCACTGCTGAGTTTTCCAAATTTGCTGGCATATTGATTGCAGCACTTTCACGGCATCATCTTTCAGGATTTGAAACAGCTCAACTGGAATTCCATCATCTCCACCAGCTTTGTTCGTAGTGATGCTTTCTAAGGCCAACTTCACTTCACATTCCAGGATGTCTGGCTCTAGGTGAGTGATCACACCATTGTGATTATCTTGGTCATGAAGATCTTTTTTTGTATAGTTCTTCTGTGTATTCTTGCCACCTCTTCTTAATATCTCCTGCTTCTCTTAGGTCCATACCATTTCTGTCCTTTATCGAGCCCATCTTTGCATGAAATTTTCCCTTGGTATCTCTAATTTTCTTGAAGAGATCTCTAGTCCTTCCCAGTCTGTTGTTTTCCTCTATTTCTTTGCATTGATTGCTGAGGAAGGCTTTCTTATCTTTCCTTGCTATTCTTTGGAACTCTGCATTCAGATGCTTATATCTTTCCTTTTCTCCTTTGCTTTTCGCTTCTCTTCTTTTCACAGCTATTTGTAAGGCCTCCCCAGACAGCCATTTTGCTTTTTTGCATTTCTTTTCCATGGGGATGGTCTTGATCCCTGTCTCCTGTACAATGTCACAAACCTCATTCCATAGTTCATCAGGCACTCTATCAAATCTAATCCCTTAAATCTATTTCTCACTTCCACTGTATAATCATAAGGGATTTGATTTAGGTCATACCTGAATGGTCTAGTGGTTTTCCCTACTTTCTTCAATTTAAGTCTGAATTTGGCAATAAGGAGTTCATGATCTGAGCCACAGTCAGCTCCCGTCTTGTTTTTGTTGACAGTATAGAGCTTCTCCATCTTCGGCTGCAAAGAATATAATCAATCTGATTTCGGTGTTGACCATCTGGTGATTTCCATGTGTAGAGTCTTCTCTTGTGTTGTTGGAAGAGGTGTTTGCTATGACCAGTGCATTTTTTTGGCAAAACTCTATTAGCCTTTGCCCTGCTTCATTCTGTACTCTATTAGCCTTTGCCCTGCTTCATTCTGTACTCCAAAGCCATTGTCTGTTACCCCAGGTGTTTCTTGACTTCCTACTTTTGCAGTCCAGTTCCCTGTAATGAAAAGGACATCTTTTTTGGGTGTTAGTTCTAAAAGGTCTTGTAGGTCTTCATAGAACCGTTCAGCTTCAGCTTCTTCAATGTTACTGGTTGGGGCATAGGCTTGGATTACTGTGATACTGAATGGTTTGCCTTGGAGACAAACAGAGATCATTCTGTCATTTTTGAGACTGCATCCAAGTACTGCATTTCAGAACTCTTTTGTTGACCATGATGGCTATTCCATTTCTTCGAAGGGATTCCTGCCTGCAGTAGTAGATATAATGGTTATCTGAGTTAAATTCACCCATTCTAGTCCATTTTAGTTCACTGATTCCTAGAATGTCGATGTTCACTCTTGCCATCTCCTGTTTGACCACTTCCAATTAGCCTTGATTCATGGACCTAACATTCCAGGTTCCTATGCAATATTCCTCTTTACAGCATTGGACCTTGCTTCTATCACCAGTCACATCCACAACTGGGTATTGTTTTTGCTTTGGCTCCATCCCTTCATTCTTTCTGGAGTTATTTCTCCACTGATCTCCAGTAGCATATTGGGCATCTACCGACCTGGGGAGTTCCTCTTTCAGTATCCTGTCATTTGCCTTTTCATACTGTTCATGGGGAACGTTATTAAGAGAATTAATCTTGAGTTCTCATAACAACAAATATTTTTTCTCTTTATTGTGATGTATCTATAGGACATGATGAATGTTCTCTAAATCTATCTTGGTAAATCATTTAATGATACATGTAAATGAAATAATTGCTTAAACAGTGCTATATGTCAACTCAGCACTTTTATTTCTATCTCAATAAAACTTGAAAAAAATTAAAAAATACAATGGAGAGGTAAGCATTTACTACTTTTTTCCTATTCATAGTCAAATCTTAACCTATTGCAGAATTTATTATTTACAGTTTAACTATGCCATCATGCTGAGGTTGTAAAGAATGTCATGTGTTGGCAGCTTAGAGCATTTTGTACACTGGGAAATGCTGTTTCCAGTGATGCAATTACTTTCCATAATGGATGAGTCTAGATGATTTGTTGAAGATAGTGGTGGCCTGGATGACATAAATTTATCATTGATCATCAGGCTTCTAAGGAGAGGTAAGTAATTAGAATTAATTGGTAGTATGTTAATACAATTAATGCAGAGGGTGAAGTATTTATTGCTTTTCACTGTTCATTTTACCTGCTTTCTAGATCAGTCATCCCTGTTTGTCACACAGTTGTTGACACATCTGGCTTTCTGACAGTATCACTCCCTTCTCTGCTGGCTAATGAGATCCACTTCATTATGAAAGCTGGTGTTTTGGAGGCTGGAAGACTGCCTACTCTTGTTGAGAGGTAACAGTGCCCCTCTCTATAATCCAGGTGAGGGTGGAACTTCACACTCCAGGATAGGCGGCTTTTTCAGCCTTAGAACATACATTTCTTGGTCTGAATTACTTATTAAGTTTCTCCTTTGAAACATCAGGGACTGAGGAAAAAGAAAAGTCTTATAGTTTCTACAGAAACGGTGTGCAACAGAGGCCGCTACTGCCACAGTCAGCATACACATACTTACTAACGAAGCCAAAGGCCGATTTTTAATCTAGGGGCTATTTTCTGCTGGACCATGGAAAAAGCAAGAGAGTTCCAGAAAACATCTATTTCTGCTTTATTGACTATACCAAAGCCTTTGACTGGGTGGATCACAAGAAACCGTGGAAAATTCTGAAAGAGATAGGAATACCAGACCACCTGACCTGCCTCTTGAGAAATCTGTATGCAGATCAGGAAGCAGCAGTTAGAACTGGACATGGAACAACAGAATGGTTCCAAATAGGAAAAGGAGTCCGTCAAGGCTGTATATTGTCACCCTGCTTATTTAATTTATATGCAGAGTACATCATGAGAAATGCTGGACTGGAAGAAGCACAAGCTGGAATCAAGATTGCTGGGAGAAATATCAATAACCTCAGATATGTGGATGACACCACCCTTATGGCAGAAAGTGAAGAGGAACTAAAAAGCCTCTTGATGAAAGTGAAAGAGGAGAGCGAAAAAGTTGGCTTAAAGCTCAACATTCAGAAAACAAAGATCATGGCATCTGGTCCCACCACTTCATGGGAAGTAGATGGGGAAACAGTGGAAACAGTGTCAGACTTTATTTTTTGGGGCTCCAAAACCACTGCAGATGGTGACTGCAGCCATGAAATTAAAAGATGCTTACTCCTTGGAAGAAAAGTTATGACCAACCTAGATAAAATATTCAAAAGCAGAGACATTACTTTGCCGACTAAGGTCCGTCTAGTCAAGGCTATGGTTTTTCCAGTAGTCATGTATGGATGTGAGAGTTGGACTGTGAAGAAGGCTGAGCACTGAAGAACTGATGCTTTTGAACTGTGGTGTTGGAGAAGACTCTTGAGAGTCCCTTGGACTGCAAGGAGATCCAACCAGTCGATTCTAAAGGAGATCAGCCCTGGGTGTTCTTTGGAAGGATTGATGCTAAAGCTGAAACTCCAGTACTCTGGCCACTTCATGCGAAGAGTTGACTCATTGGAAAAGAAAGACTCTGATGCTGGGAGGGATTGGGGGCAGGAGGAGAAGAGGATGACAGAGGATGAGATGGCTGGATGGCATCACCAACTCGATGGACATGAGTTTGAGTGAACTCTGGGAGTTGGTGATGGACAGGGAGGCCTGGCGTGCTGCAATTCATGGGGTCGCAAAGAGTCGGACACTACTGAGAGACTGATCTGATCTGATCTGATCTGATTTTCTGTGTTAGATGAGGTAAGATGACTGTTCTCAATTAACACACCATTGTCTGGCTCCAGAATAAGGCAAAATCCAGTATATGTGGTATTTTTAATTGTGCCAATATTATATTTGCGGGACATAGCAGATGCAAAGTTTGGGTGGACATTTCCATCAGACTTCCTTAGTTCCTGAATTTTTCTGTTAGGACACCTTTTCAGAGAACTGCTGTGGACTACACATAAGGTTCTGTTATACCAGCGTATAATAGTAGATCCTGGTCTCCGGGTGGTTAATACAATTTGTTCAGTACTGCTGGAGTTTAGGTAGCCAGTGAGTTTAGCAAAAAACAAACCAATTAAATTGCAGCCAGCTTTCGGGACCCAAAGGTTAATCATTTACTGATCTCATTGCAAGTGTCAAGTGAGTTGAGCTCCTGTCTTCCTGATCATAAAAAGTGTAAGGAGGAATTGGGAAATAGGGTCTGTGCCCGACAGTTGCTGTTATCAATTGAACTGGATTAACAACTGTTGGAAACATGTTGGGTTGACCCAGAAGGAACAAACAAAAAACAAATGTCAACAAATACCATTTTTATTTAAATATTTAACATTGTCTTGATGGTTGACTTATTTCTCCCTATATTCCCTTTTGGAGCTGATGCATGTGTGCATATGTGTGTGTGTGTGCACATGCATGTGTGTGCATGTGTGTGTGTGTGCGTGTGCATGTGTGTGTGTGTGTGTGTACGCATGCTCAGTTGTGCTCTACTCTCTTTGACCCCATGGACTGTAGCCTGCCAGGCCCTCTGTCTATAAAATTTTCCAGGTAAGAGTACTGGAGTGGATTACCATTTCCTCCTCCAGGGGATCGTCCCGACCCAGGGATTGAACTGGTATCTCTTGTGTCTCCTGCATTGGCAGGTGGATTCTTTACCACTAGCACTACCTGGTGGGAAAGCACATGTATCCTGTATTTGGGCACCACTTAGTAGCTCCAGGAGGCAGTGAAAGGGTCTGACTTCTTTCATCTGTTTTCAGCCTTCCTCCTTCTACTCAAGGGTCAGGTTCATCCATGATAAGCTAGCTACTCTTTCTCTTCTGTTTTCTTTCTCCCACCTCTGTCTCCCTCTCCTCTACTTTTCTTCATTTTCTCCCTTATAAACAATTGGTAGATTTCACATTACAGCCTCAATGCTGCTTATTATATTTATGGAGTTTGTTAGTTTCTAAATTTCCTAATCTTCTCAGTCTTTTTTATAGAATGGAAGAACATCTTGAGATTAGCTCATTAATAGTATCGAATAACTAAGTTTGAGTTGGAGGGCTTCAGAAACACAGTAATTTGGCAGTTGGTACAAATTTCTAAACTGACTGTGTGTGTGTGATTTAAAAGCTCAACAGGGACATTTTTTTTAAAGTTTAGGATATAAGGGACTTCCCTGGTGGTCCAGTGGCTAAGACTCCACGTTCTCAATGCAGGGGGCCAGGGTTTGATCCCTGGTTAGAGAACTAGATCCCACATGCTGCTAACTAAGAGCCCTCAGGCCCCAACTAAAGATCTCATATGCTGCATTGAAGATCAAAGATCCTGTGTGCTACAACCTAAACTGGTGCAGCCAAAAAAGAAAATATTAAAAAATAAAGTTCAGGGCATGAAAGTTGCATAATTGAACAGAAACACAGTAATAACTAGTATTCTAATTTCAGTGAATACACTTAAATCTCATAGAAGCTAGAAAACAATTTAAGTTTTGCACAGCAAAGGTTTGGTGTTGTTGGAGAAAGAAGATGAGGTGACTGATGATTGCAAAAATGGAAATATGCTGCAATATAACAAAGGCAGGTGGCTTTAGATATTGCGAGTTGCACTAAGTTGGAAAGAAGAGCATCATACTAGGGAAAAAAAGAATGAATCTAGAAGACAGAATGGGGCTACTACTTAATGAAGAGAAACACTATGTTGAAGTGAGATCTGAGCACTGTTGCATATTTCATGGGACAGCCTAGCAGTAGAGGTTCTAACTACCAGGGAGATAAGTTCCAAACAGGCTCAAGTTCCCTCAGCTTTCCCTCCTTGGCGATAAAATTGCTTACCTCGGGGTTACATGTCCTCAGGTTTCTGAGATTCAGAATGGATAGCACATGTTTTCAGGATCTTTGTTGCAGGAAGCAATTCATACTGAATGAGAGACAAACTGGTTATATTTTGTCTAAATGATGTCTCTGAAAAGATGATGCTATGAAAGTGCTGCACTGAATATGCCAGCAAATTTGGGAAACTCAGCAGTGGCCACAGGACTGGAAAAGGTCAGTTTTCATTCCAATTCCAAAGAAAGGCAATGCCAAAAAATGCTCAAACTACTGAACAATTGCACTCATCTCACATGCTAGTAAAGTAATGCTCAAAATGCTCCAAGCCAGGCTTCAGCAATCCGTGAACCGTGAACTTCCTGATGTTCAAGCTAGTTTTAGAAAGGCAGAGGAACCAGAGATCAAATTGCCAACATCCGCTGGATCATGGAAAAAGCAAGAGAGTTCCAGAAAAACATCTATTTCTGCTTTATTGACTATGCGAAAGCCTTTGACTGTGTGGATCACAATAAACTGTGGAAAATTCTGAAAGAAATGGGAATACCAGACCACCTGACCTGCCTCTTGAGAAATCTGTATGCAGGTCAGGAAGCAGCAGTTAGAACTGGACATGGAACAACAGACTGGTTCCAAATAGGAAAAGGAGTACGTCAAGGCTGTATATTGTCACCCTGCTTATTTAACTGACTCTTAGACAATGTCGAATAAAACAGGATGCCTTTGTCTTTTTGTCCTGTGGATCAAGCTGTGCCCCTTTATTCCCTACTCTGTTGAGTCTAGTTTTCCTAATAACATTGATATGGTAGTTCTACTCTGAAGGAAGTCAAAATCTGTGAATGAAGTAGCTGTTGATACCATAGAAGGAATGACCTCAGGCAAAGCAAAAGAATATTCAAGGTTTATTGTCAAGGAGAATTCTCTTTAATGAATTCTGTGTTGCTACTGTATGCAGCAGCCTTGTTGTCTTTGCATACCTTGGGGTACCTGGAATAAAGTCAGGGTCAAGGATAGGAGTGATCTGTCTTAAGTGATCAAATAAGCCAGAAATTGATGAGGCCTCATCTTTAGGGGCCTTCCCAGGTGGCGAAGTGGTAAAGAATCTGCCTGCCAATGCAGGAGATGCAAGAGATGTGGGGTGGATCCCTGGGTCATGAAGATCCCCTGGAGGAGGAAATAGCAACCTGCTCCAGCATTCTTGCCTGGAAAATCCCATGAAGAGAGGAGACTGGCGGGCTAGAGTCCACGGGGTCGCAAAGAGTCGGGCATGAATATGCGACTGAGCAGGTACAGACACATCTTTAGGGATCCAAGACGTCATTAGGGTAGATAATGAAACAGAGAAGGGTTTGTTTGGTTTTCTTGTTATCTCATTTGGCCCCATCGTTGTCACAGCCCTTAACTGTCTGGGTCGTCTTCTCTGAGGTTTTTGAGGTAATCTCCAACCTATAATCTTATATCCTAAAATCTGGGCAGGACACTTAGAGGAAGCATGCTGTTGAAAAACCTGCATTAGTTCTGGCAGTGTTGTAGAAACCTCATGGTCCATAGGCCAGTGGAATTGTACAAAGGGACCTTGTAAAGGAATGACATTCCTGGGATCTGCAGCCAACACTGGAAAGTTCCAAAGGTGCTTGTTTATCTTGCTTCTGAAGGAGTTCACAGTCACTCACGATGGATCCAAGTGGAAATAGTCTGCCAGTGTGTGCACCAAAAAGAGACGGTTTCCAACACCAAGAATTTCGGCAGCTGCTTTAACAGTGATTTCAGCTACGTTGGTAGAAAAGTTTGAGCCTCCTTGGACCCTAACACTGAAAATTTAAAAGAACACAGAGTGGATTATTGCCTTATTAACAACCCGTTACTTTTATGTGGGCCATCAGAGTGTATTTAGAATGATATGGGCTTCCCAGGTGGTGCTAATGGTAAAGAACCTGCCTGCCAAGGCAGGAGACCTGGGTTTGATCCCTGGGTCTGGAAGATTTCCTGGAGGAGTGTATATAATATTCTCACATGGTTTATTCCTACATCCAACAACTAGGAGAAGATGGAGGACAATTATTATAATCTCTAATATATAGTTGAGGCTTCCCTCATAGCTCAGTCGGTAAAGAATCTGCCTGCAGTGCAGAAGACCTGGGTTCGATTCCTGGGTTGGGAAGATACCCTGGAGAAGGAAATGGCAACCCCCTCCAGTATTCTTGTCTGGAAAATTCCATTGATAGAGGAGCCTGGCAGGCTACAGTCCATGGGGTCACAAGAATTGGACACGACTTAGTGACTAAACGACCAATATATAGTTGAAGAAACTGAGATTCAAAGAGCTAAGTGAAATGTCCAAAGGAACAGAGTAAGTACCCGATCCAAACCCAGGTGTTTGATGACTTCAAGTAAGAAGATAAGAATTTCAGTGGGAAAGTCATTTTGGAGTTTGAAAGTTTTGAGTTATTTAACTGATCTGAGTTTCAGTTTCTTCAAACAGAAAATGGGTATAATAATTTCTCTTTCAGAGATTTTTTTTTTTGAATGTGGACCATTTTTAAAGCCTTCACTGGATTTGTTACAATACTGTCTCTGTTTTATGTTTTGCATTTTCGTCCTCAAGGCATGTGGGATCTTAGTCCCTGACCAAGGATTGAACCTGTACCCACTGCAGGGGAAGGCAAAGTCTTTACCACTGACCACCAGGAAAGTCCCATATATTTTGAATATGAACTGACATAGGACACTTCGCAAGTCGCTTGGCACAAAAAAAGCCTTTCACTCCACTGCACCTGTCCTGTTCCTTTCTGTCCCTTCTCTTTTCCGGTGACCTATCCGATCCTTCCCATCCCTGTGCTCTGCCCTGTGTCTTTCCTTTCATCTACCTCATGTCCTTTCTTTCCTTGCATCCATCCTTTCCTTTCACCCTCCTGTATCCCTCTTTTCCATGCACCTTCCTTTTGCTTTGCTCTCTTATGCTTCTTTATCTTACCTCTTTTTCATCTAAATGAATGGTAGATCTCCTCTTAAATGGCAGTATTGACTTGTAGTTCCCGCAATTACTAAATACACTCTTTTAAGGAATAGACCTTGATTTGACCTCAGTCCAGAGTTGGGGTCGTGAGGCTAGTGTCTCTAGGAGGTCCTGGCTTTACTGAATGAAATGTCAAGTAATAATCCTCACAGATCCAGAGAGGATCTGAGCATCATACAGCCCTGGTTTACTGTTGAAATGAATGGGCATGCTAAACCCAAAGTTATTAAAAAAATTTTTTTAGGTCCTTTAAGACAAGGAAAATAGATTTTATTTCCAGGGTGAAGTGATTAAATTCTGTTCTGAAGGCTTCTGTTTCTTCCCTTCATATCTAAGACCTTCAAATGTGTCAGGGAACCCACAAGACTTTTCAAGATCAAGGGTTTGCTACCTTCTCCAGCCTCATTTCCTGCCACTGGCCAACTCACCCTGTGTTCCAGCGATGCCAAATTTTGTGTGGTTTCCCGCACATATCATTCTGCGTAATGCTTTTGTAACCATCAAAGAGGTCCTTCTTTGAGACTATAGTGCCTCCTTTTCTAACTAGCTAACTTCAGCTTTAAAATCCATCACAGACATGATCTCATCCAAAAAGTTTTGCCAACATCCTACCCTCAGCTGGGTTAAGCTACTAATTTAGCCTCTATAACTTTTTCTTTTTTACTGAAGTATAGTTGATTTACAATGTTGTGTTAGTTTCAGATGTACAGTAATGTGTGTTTATATGTTATATATACAAATACATATATGTTCTTTTTCATACTCCTGTCCATTATAGGTTATTGAAAGATATTGAATATAATTCCCTGTGCTCTACAGTAGAAACTTATTTATTATTTACTTTATATATATGGTGTGTATTTGCTAATCCCAAACTTCTAATTTATCCCTCCCTCTCCCCTTCATTAACCGTAACTTTGTCTTCTATGTTTTTGTTGTGTAAATAAGTTCATTTGTATTATTTTTTTTGATTCCACATACAAATGGTATCATGTGATATTTGTCTTTCTCTGTCTGACATTTCACTTAGTATGATCTTCTCTAGGTCCATCAGTGTTGCTGCAAATTAGCCTCTACATATTTCACGTGGTTCTGTTATTGCATTTGTTACACTATATTACAGTTTCTTTATTACATTCCTACATACCCTACTGCACTATTAGACTGAGTTCTTTGGCAACAATTTATTCCTATTATCTCCTGCTCCCGGCTTCTTTGGGATGTGGCAAATAGTAAGCACTCACTAAATTCTTAATGAATGAATGAGTAGATAAATGAGCAAAAAAATATGCCATGGTACATGCAAAGACACCTTATAAACTGTGAGTAATACACGAACACAATAAAAGAGTCAGAAGGCACAAAAATGAAAATCATATAAAATAGACCATGTTCCTTTTTACCCCTTCGTTCTTGTTGCCCAGTCTCCCAGGTTTCCTCCCCTACTGTTACTATAATATTCTGATGTATTCTATGCCGACAAGGCAGACGTGTATTCAGGTTGCTGCCTTTTGAAAGAGAAAAGGAGGATTGTTCTCAGTTAGTGTGTGGTCCATGAGTGTAAAATAAAATGGTGTGAGAAATAAAAACTTAGTTCCCAAGAGTTCACTTATTTGGAGAGTTTGTCTTCCAATTCAAGGAATTATCATAATAAGCTTTGCTCTAAGAGCCTGTTTATTAGCAACATTGTGAAATGTGTCTACTTCCTTTTGTGGTGGTCTTCCGTTCCTTACTCTTTCTCTAGGGCAAGGTTTTACTTGGTCATATCCTGTCTTTGCTCTTGACTAAACTCATAGGCTGAGCATCTCACACAGCTGTCCTGGTACTTTTTAAAATGAGGACACTCACCCACTTGGAGAAGGAATCAAGCTTGTTTCCTTTACGTCATCCTGTCCAGCATATGAAGGGTAGAGGTGATGGAGGCTGTTCGCGTTTGCTGGAGACAGAAATCCCCAGACACCAGCGCCGTGATTTGGAAATCTCTTCCTTCATTTTCTAAAGGCAGTCCTTGCAAGGTCTTGATAGAAGGGTTATATTCTAGCCATCTTGGCAGTCTAACATTATGAACCAGTGTGACCTGTTAAGTTACATGTGAAATAAAGAACTTGCCTTTAGGAAGACGTTTTACATTTGTTTGCTTGCTCTGTTCCTGTAACAGAGTACTGATAACAAGCGTTAAAGATCTCTGTTGAGATAGAAACATCAGTTTAATCATAAACCAGTATTTTTAAACCCTGAAAATAGACATTCTTTCATCTCAGGCTCGTAAAGTCCTTATGAAAAACAAACTTTGAGTAGAAATCATAGAGCAAACACTAAACTTTATTAAACTTCTTGGACAAGTATTATACTAAAAAAAAGTTTACCAAAACCTAGCAGCTATTTAATGATTGACAATTAAGACTTGTGTCTAAAAATGTTATATTCTATTAAATTCAAATCCTGAATTGTTTTTCTTCTTGAACTAAGTTCCTTACAGGAAAATTTATTTATGAACCTTTTAAGATAACTTCATTTCTTGGTTAGTGCTCCGAGACACCTACATATAAATTATTACATGGACAACTTGGAAAGCTTGAACCATTTTTTTTTAATTTTTAAAATTTTTGTTCCTTGTGTTATACAGTAGGTCCTTGTTGGTTATCCATTTTAAATATAGCAGTGTGCACATCTATATATCCCAAACTCCCTAGCTTTCCCTTCCCCGCGATGTTCCCTCTTGGGAACCATAAATTCATTCTCTAAGTCTGTGAGTCTATTTCTGTTTTGTACCATTTCTTTTTAGATTCTGCATATAAGGGACATCATACAATGTTTCTGCTTCTCTGTCTGACTTACTTTACTCAGTATGACAATCTAGGTCCTTCCATGTTGCTGTAAATGGCACAATTTCATTCTTTTTAATGATCCCTGTTTATTTTTAATAACTGCAAGAACACAGTGCTGAACAGATGGTTAAAGATACTTAAATGCTTACCTGAAACTAGTTTATTTTCCCTTGGAAAGCATATGGAAGAATTGGATAATAGAATAATTTTCCAATGATAGCACCTGTGTCTGGCTTGCTATGAAGAGTTTGGATCTCTTCGCATGAATAGTGAGTTGTCACAGCTAGCACATTCACAGAGACAGATGTTAGCACCAGCCCCAGACGTGATATGGTTGAAACTCTTCTGATCCAATTCAGGGACAACAAAGGGGTGCGGCGAGGTAGGCTCCTCTGTGTTTCTTACTGGTATCCATGGCTCACTTGGGTAACTGGATATCACATTACTGAACCTCAAACTGCCTAAAGATAAAAGCAACAACATTTAAGCTCAGCCCATTAGCATTTCTAACTTATGTTCAGAGCAGTATTTAAGGGTTAGAAGCCTTTTGCTTTCACATATCATTTGTATCAACTAACAGAGAATGGAAGATTCCCACTATTTCAAAACATCACTGCTCCATGGTGACAGTGCAGTGACTGAGAGAGGGGGGCCACTGATGCATTTTGACAGAGTCAGGCTTGTTTGGCTTCCTTTAGTGATTTCCATCTAGCTCTACCTAGAGTTAATATGGGGCTCACAAAAGGATGTTGATGTAATAATACAATAAAAAACAAATACAAAACAGCAACAAAAAGCCTTCTGCAAAGAAACAGACCTCTCCCATTTTCATCTGTGCCCCCATAATAGAGGTCAGAGGGTTTTAGGCATCCCTGTCCCTCATTTTCATCATAACGACCTCCCTTTGGGAAAATTTCCTCCACCTATTTTGTGACCAAACAATGTAGTGACCCATCACAGTCACCCACCTCTCTGGCCAGGCAGGTGAGCAAATAACTATGGGTTGGTCAGTCAAAATCCTCAGTGCCTCTTGCTGTTGGGAAAGACCAGGTTTAGGGAGGAGACCCAGGCTCGACCTTTACTGTGTTCTGGGGTTTTATATGGACATGCTGGGACATAAAATCTCTCCCTTCCCTCTCAGGTTGGTTGAATGTTAACCTGCAGCACTGCTCCTTCCTCTCCCCACTCCGCTTCTCTCAACGCCTCTGGTTTCTGGAACTTATAGAACAGCTCAGTCACGCACAGGCACTCTGAAAAAAGTCGAATAACCCACAGTGCGAGCTACACTTTGTTTCTTTACAACTCCCAATGGACTGGCGGCGTCTCCAGCAATAATTCTTCAGGTGAGCGCAATGTTACGCTTAACCGGTAGAGAGCGCTAGAGAGACGCTGCAGGAAGAAGGAGGCGTCTGGTTTCCGGGCGCTGTTAACGCTTTTGCCGGTTCCTGCTGAAGGACTCAGCAAGATTGTGTGTGAAAGAGGACATCCAGTGCGCTCCTTACTCGCCGCACAGTGTCCCTTGTGACCTGGCAGCCCGGCCCAGGCCCAGCTGGCCACTAACCGTGACTCTCCCGCCTGGACGCTGGCACGTTCCAGACGTTCGTCAGCAGTGGTACCCAGACCCTCGCTATGCATCCGCCTGTCGGCCTCGGAGCATCTGTACCCCGGAAGATTGTTTCCGGCTGCCGGGTGACAACCCAGTAAACATCCCTGTCATCTCGGGGGTGGCAAGCATCCTTTTCTCTAAAGAGATCTAAACTCTGCCCTTGGAGAGTGGACCTTCTCCAGGTTTTCTCTCTCTTACGCACTGTCCAGCAGCCCTAGGTATACTTTAGAATCTTTCTTACATCTTTTTAAAGCTATTCTCCTAAGTTAATAATTCTTTACACAAAACCTTCCCTTTTCAAATTCCTGTGTGTCCTGTTTCCTGATTGTCCAGACTGACTCACCCCTTATTCTTAATATTACTTTTAATTTCTTTAATTAGCTTGGTTCTTTTCTTATCTTCAGGTTGGTAATGTTTTATTATTACTATCCCACCACTGAAGTCTATGTAAAATGGGAGAAGTAATGCCTTTTTTACCTGTTATTATGTATATGGAAGAGTTTGTAAATTATAAAGTGATATTTTATGTTTGTTATTTTTATTATCTACCAGCCCTTCTGTCTCATTTTATTTACCCTCACCCCTTCTCTGCTTCCAGGTCATTGGTTCTTGACTTTTGCCTTCTCTCTATACCTTACCTTAGCTTTTCATACTTATGGGTTCACCTTGATCTCTTGCTGGAACTCTAGGCTTAGTGTCTCCATTGACTGTCTGCAGTTATTCTACACTGTCTATATTATGGAAAATAATGTCCTTAATTTTTAATTTGACAATCCAGACTTCATTTATTCAACATTCATGAGGGCCTGTGATGTGCAAGACACTGTTGTGGGTGCTAGGCATCTAGAAGTGAACAAGATAGGCAAAGCCCCTATGTTTATGGAGTTTATAATCCACAATTTAACCCTAATCTAGCCTTCCAGACTCATCTCCCTGCTTTAACGGGTGCTCCAAGGGAAGTAAACATCTCCTGGTCATTTTCCTGCCTGTCTCCTAATTATTAAAAAAAAAAAACCCTGAAATGATCTCCATCCTCTCTGTCTATCTGCACCCTATGTTTTAAGACCCAATTAAAAACCATCATGAATCTTCGGTAGACAACTCCCAAAGCACTTAAGAGCAGTGATTCACAACTTTCCCAAGGCTTCTCTGAGAGTTAAAATATGCCCTTTTTGTAACAGCAGCCAATATTACCCTCAGTTGGAAACGGGAGAGTTTTTGCCACAATTCCAGTATGTAGGGGTGTGTGTGTGTGTGTCTGTGTGTCTGTGTGTAGGTATATGTGCAGGGGCCGGGGGTGGGAAGCATGTATAATTTGAAAGTCTTCTCGGTGATTTCAATATATCTCCATAGAAGGACCTGGCTTCTTCCTTGTTGAGAATCACTGGTTCTGTACATTATGTTTCTCAGTGAAATATGTGCAGCTTTTAAAACAGTTTCTATTATTCAAATTCTCATGTTTCATCTTCTTAATTAAATGGAAACACATTAGGAAAAAGTTCAGTGGGTCTGCTACTTCTTGAGATTCTTCCCTGCCCACAGTTCCTACTTGTGTGCATTATACACAGAATGTCGAGAAATATTGAAATGATTATTGGTTTTACTTGTAAATTGCAAAACCAAAGCAAAACAAAATAAAATACTATTTGCCTTAACAACTATTGACCAAGCTTCCCCCCTCCCACTTTTTTTTGTCAAGGGATTCTAAGTCCATTCCCTGGCTTGTGCCTCACACTTAATTTTAGACTAAAAAATCAAGGTTATATCTAAATATAAGAGTTAAAACTATAAAACTTCCTGAAGAAAACTTGGGGAAAAACTTTATGACCTTGGATTACACAAAAAATTCTTAGGCTATAAGAACCACATAATTACCAAAATTGTTAATTTCTTTTAACGTTGACAATATCAAATGCTGGCAATAATGTGGGGAAACATTGTTAATAGTTTCAAAATGGCACAGCTACTCTGAAAAACACACTGACCATTTCTTACAGAGCTAATCACAAAAATACAGAATTTATCAAATATACAGTTTATTATTATTTCTGGTGGCAATATAACATTTCAGAAACCCAAATTTGAAATTACTATAAAGATTAGCATTTTGCTTTTTAATGAAGCAATTCCTCCTTAATGTATTTTTTCCTGCACTTAGCTGTCTCTTCTTTAGATAAACAGTCCCACCTCACTTAACTGCCACAGAGAAACCACTTCCCATCCTTTGGGCTTTTCAGTTGCTTATCTTCGACCCTCTTTAAGTTCTCCAACAGTCTTTCACATGAGCAGAATGAAAGGAAACATCAAGGAAGAGTTTCATCTTGTCTAAATATAAAAGACCACTTCACTTAAATGATGACTGGGAGAAACTGTGGCCAAGAACTAGCAGCATTTGATGCTGCCTTTGGGAAATGAGCTGACAGTATGAGCACGACTGCCAGCTCTGCAGGTTTCCCACGTCTGCTGGGATCTGCCTTCGAGCTCCCTGTGGAGAGGATGGGGTTGTCAGGAGGGCGTGCTCGTGTGTCTCAGAAAGGGAATGTGGACCCAGACAGACTGCCATCTGTTTCACTGAGCTTAATGACCCAAACAAGTTAGACTCCATCATTCTGATGAGTGCTGAAAATAGAAAGCTCCCTCCAGCCAACAGTTTGTATCCTTCTTATTAAGCATTTAAGGCTTTATCAACAGCATGATAAACGTAAAGTGGGGGAGGAATGGAAAGCTCTGAATTGGAGGGAGTTAAGAAACATGGGTTCTTGTTTCTTTCCCAATTAACTAGCTAGTGCACTTCCTTTCTTGGCGTCTCAGATTTTGCAGTTGTTGAGTTAGAGACGATAGGACCAAAAGTTCCCTGTGGTCTCTTTCGGTTCTTAGATTTTATGATTCTGTAGTGATAGGTGACAAGAACTTACTGAAGTGAACCCTTCTCCCTGTGGCAATCGTAGGAGAGTTAGCAGAAGTAACTGCCCTGGCTTGCTTGGCTGTCTTACTTGGAAGCACTTCAGTGACCCCTGAGGGTGAAGAGATTGAGCACTTCAAATTCCATTTCATCATGTACACTGTTAGAGAAAACTGAAGACAGATTTATGGATAGCTTGAGAATATGTGCTTGAATATTTTAGAGTTACTGTTCATTTAAATAGGTAGGAACTTAATGGGCTCTTTCTATTCTCTGCGACATGTGATAACAGTTAGAAAATAAATAATAGAGTAACTTTGCCAGAGTGTTAGATTCTGGGTTCCTTTGGTTGATGAACAGGATGATCCAAGAAGTAAACAAGAAGTAAAATAGAGAATGATTTCATTTTTAAAATCTTGATTTTTAGGTACTTTTCCAAAAGAAAAGTATATTTCATATGTGAGATCTAAAAACCATAACAATTAAAAAATCTTTGGCTAGAAAATTCATAAAGTTTTGAGCTTAAAAAGATTTGAGGTAGCTTTTTTTTTTTTCTTCTCTCAGAACTTCAGCGACACATAGATAGACACACTGTTTGCAAGTGGTTGCCTAGTAACTGCTTATTTACAGTGACTATGGGGACCACTTCCCTGTAGCCTGACTCTAAAACTAGAAAGTTCAGGAAAAACACAAACACTAAATGATTTATTTCATTGATCATCCATTTGATTTTCAGACATTCTGTAATTCTTATGTTTTAAAAGTACCAGCTTTAAACAGTGGATTAAAAAATATAGTGTGATATTTGCTTTGTTTTAGTGGGAAAATAATGCATTTTCATTTATTGTGGTTATTGAAATATTAGGATTGTAAAAATAAATCTTAGTACGTCCTTTCTCTTTGTGCTGCCTTTTCTGCCTCCCTTCTTTAATATTGCTGTCTTTCAAATTCATCAAGTTTTCCCTTATTTGAGTCTTTCACATGTACTAGTTAGTATATTGAAAAGCAGAGATATTACTTTGCCAACAAAGGTCCGTCTAGTCAAGGCTATGGTTTTTCCAGTGATCATGTATGGATGTGAGAGTTGGACTGTGAAGAAAGCTGAGTGCCGAAGAATTGGTGCTTTTGAACTGTGGTGTTGGAGAAGACTCTTGAGAGTCCCTTGGACTGCAAGGAGATCCAACCAGTCCATCCTAAAGGAGATCAGTCCTGGGTATTCTTTGGAAGGACTGATGCTAAAGCTGAAACTCCAGTACTTTGGCCACCTCAGGTGAAGAGTTGACTCATTGGAAAAGACTCTGATGCTGGGAGGGATTGGGGGCAGGAGGAGACGGGGATGACAGAGGATGAGATGGCTGGATGGCATCACCAACTCAATGGACATGAGTCTGAGTGAACTCTGGGAGTTGGTGATGGACAGGGACGCCTGGCATGCTGTGATTCATGGCGTTGCAAAGAGTCGGAAATGACTGAGCGACTGAACTGACCTGAACTTAGAAATAATAAGCTCTGTGTCTTTTATTTTGGTGGTTATTCTGATTATTTTAATGTGAACACTTGTCAGAGTGTATAGTTGTTCAATAATTTTACCTTCCAAAAATTGCAAAGAGTTTAGAGTTTTGTTATTGTTGTTTTTAGCCACACACCATGTGGAATCTTAAGTTCCCTGACCAGGGATTGAACCAGTGGACTGTCAGGAAAGTGTCAACCTTAGAATGTTTTAATTCTGATCACCCTCCACCCTCTCACTATTTGTAAGGTACTAAAATGGTGTTTTAGGCTAATTATTCCCACTGATTTTTATAACATTACAATCAATGTAATCAGTTATAAACAATCAATGTTGTTAATTTTATCCTTATATCACCAATGTCTTTGTTACCATTTCTTTTGAAATAGAGTCCTTCCTTTAATCCTTGATGAGCTCTTTGGTGGTAGATTCTCTCAGTTTTTATTTGTCGAGGGTGTTAATAATAGGTTGTCAACTGTTTCCTCTCAGCCTGTTGAAGATACCCCACTGGCGCTGGCTTCTCTCACTGCTGTTGGGAAGTGAGTTGTCAGCCTAACTGCTAGTTCATTATGGGGGGTGCACCTTCTGTCTGTGCGCTGTTGGGGGCATTTTGTCTTTTGGTGTTTTGTGGCTATGATTAGGTATAGAACACTTTTTTTTCCATCCTGCTTTTTGTTTTGTTTTCATTTGGTTTTTCTGGATTTGTGCCTTTTAAGCATTCTGGGAAATTCCCAGCCATTATCCTGACAAAGTTTTACTTACATATTCTAGTACGTCACTCTGGAATGATAGTTAGACCTCACTTTATACTCCATGCCTTTTAACTTCTACTTCATATTTTTCATCTCTGTCTGGGATATTTCCTGAATTTTTTTGTATGTTTCTTCCATTCTCAAATTCTCTCCTCGGGTATAGCTAACCAATTATTCCTGTCCATTGATATTTTACAATTTAATTGTTGATCTCTAGAAATTCTGTTTGGTTCTCTTTATTTTATTTATTTATGTATTTATTTTCACTCCTGCATTTTATTTTATTTAAATTTTATATTGGAGTATAGTTGATTAACAAGGTTGTGTTAATTTCAGGTGTACAGCAAAGTTATTCAGTTATAATGTACATGAATCTCTTCTTTTCCTATTCTTTTCCCAGTTAGGTTATTACAGAGTATTGAACAGGGTTTTTTGTGCTACACAGTAGGTCCTTGTTGGTAATCTATTTTAAATATAGTAGTGTGTACATGTCAATTGTTTGGTTCTCTTTAAAATCTGTTTGTTCATCTGTGGAGTTTGTTGTTCTTTACCCATATTTTGAGCTTTCACATTTATTTATTTAATCATATTATATATAATTATTTTATACCTGTGTCTAATAATTCCAACATCAGAAGTCTTTGGGGATCTTTTTCCCCTGTTGTTTCTGCTATCTTCTATTCATTGTGCCTTGCTTCCTTGTGCAAGGAATTGTGTGAATTCATTTGTCAATTACTCCTTTTCCCTGGGTCTTCTTTTTTTTTAATTGAGTGTAATTGCTTTACAATGTTATGTCAATCTCTGCTGTACAACCAAGTGACTCAGTTATACACATATATACATTCTTTTTTTGTATTCTTTTCCTTTATGGTTTATCACATTATATTGAATATAGTTTCCTGTGCCATTAACCTTGCTGTTTATCCATTCTAAATGTAAAGTTTCTTGGATCTTTATCTATGGGAATTTTTGTGTCCTAGATTTTACTCTCTTCTGCCAACCATTTAGGAGACTATATCACCATTTTAAATGAAATTGTTATCTTAAGAAGTTTTATTTATTTATTTGTTTGATTCAGTGGCAAACTGTAAATCACAATTCAGAGTATAAATCTTTGTGAGAGTCAGGCTGTTATTTTCTGTCAGAGAGGGTTTTTACTTAGTTAGGAGACCTGAATATTTCTTCCTTTCCTGTTATTTTATCCATCATTTTATTTGTTTCTAGTAAGAGAATCATTTAGGGCATCTAGTCTGCCATCCTGCTGGAAATGGAATAATCTTATGAAATTCCAAGTTGAATGCAACTTATTTTTGTCACTAGAATTTCTTTCTTGACACGAGGCACCAGTGACTAAAAAGTCACACAATTTGGATCAAGTTTAGCAGAAAGAGTAAATGAGAATTGTTACAATATAAATGGGAGTGTAGTTCTATTTTTTGTAACATCCATGGACATAGAACCTGACACCAAATTTCAGAATTTACTGTACTCAAGATCTGTGTCATTTACTTTAAAAAGTGAAATGTGAGGGTTTAAAAAAAATTTATGTATTTGACTGTATCAGGTTTTCATTGGGTCATGCAGGATCTTTTGTTGAGATGCTTGGACTCTAGTTACGCCAGGTGGGCTTAAGTAGTTGTGGCATGCTGGCTTTGTTGCTCTGCTGCACCTGGGATCTTAGATTCCGAACTGGTGATTGGACCCATGTCCCCTGCATTGCAAGGCAGATTCTTAACTACTGGACCACCAAGGATGTTACTGATGTGTGAGTTTTGAAAGAGACTTGGATCCCTCCTGGTAACTTAATGTTAATAAACAAATTATACTGATTTAAGTGCAAGATCCACTCTGGGAGTGGTTTATACTTGATATTGGATCTGAAGGTGTAAATTCCCAGTGATGGATACAGTCAGGTGTGTTGTGCTGACACCCAGGAAAACATTCCTCCTTGCCGTCCCTTTTTTCTTTCGATTCTTTGTTGCCCATGGTCAGAAACAGGTGTTACTTTCTGAGAACAATTCTGAAAAATAGTTCACCTCAGAAATTTATGTGAACAAGCTATTCAATTCCAATAAAAAGTTGGTAAATACCATGCTCCTAGGAATAATGCAAATGGTATACCTGTTTCAGCCTCTATGGGGCTTGATGAAATCTGCTATCATCTCAAAAGTTCCTCAACACAATAACAAAATGAAGGACACTGCATATTCAGCTACTGCTTGCTGTAGCCTGCATAGACCCAAGATTTCCTCAAGCTTAAAAATGCTATCATTTCTTTGAGTCACTGCAGACTATTAATAGAAGCTTCCACTATCTCTGGGAATCATTTAACTGAATGCAGCTCTCGCTGTAGGGAGAGTGAGTGGTCAGTGATGAGACCACCCTTGTTCCCCAAGTCCTGTTCAAATAGGCCATCTAGAAGTTTGGTCAAAAGAAGACAGATAAGCAGTTCAGAATCACAGAGGAAATGATCTCATCAATAATGGTTTATTCAATAATTTAAAAAATATTTACTGTGTATCTCCTGTGGTCTCTGGCATTGTTCTAAGTGCTAGAAATACAGTAGTGAGGAAAACAACCCCATTCTTACAGCTCACAGTGCTGGAGTGGAGGACAGATGAGAAAAAACAGATGAGTCCATTACTAGAGGTTTTTTTGCCTATACTCAACAGGATCCTAGTTCCCCGAGCAGGGATCAAACCCACACCTTCTGCATTGGAAGCACAGAGTCTCAACTACTGGACCACCAGGAAAGTGCCCCATTACTAGAGCTTAATGAAGGCTTTAATAGGGGAGGTAGAGGCTGCCACCCGACTATCTTGGTGTGCACTTTGCTGGTCCCACACGGAGTTTTTCAGCCAAAACTGTATTACCTCACAACACAGCATAGAAAACAGCCTTCCAGGAACTATCTCCCCAGAATGAAGCAATGCAAAGGGTGGGGTGGGAAAAGGAGCAAGAAATGATGAAAATATTGTAATTATTTGACCTTTCAGGAGAAGTTTCAAACATATTAAGAAAGTTTGTTTAATAAGCAAAACATTGGTACAGTGTTCTGGCACATGGCATTTGTAGACAAAACTGGGAAAAAGGAAGTAAAAATTTTTAGTTTGGAATTGAAAAGCCAAATTTTAATATTTTTCTATGTTCACAAAAAATAGCTTCATTTTAAAAATTAAATCCTCATGTAAATAATTTTTTAGGGCCATGAAAATACCATCATAATGATGGACACATGTCATTTACATTTGTCCAAACCCATATGGACTTCCCAGGTGGTACAACTGGTAAAGAACCCATCTGCCAGTGCAGGTAGATATAAGAGACCTGGGTTTGATCCCTGGGTTGGGAAGATCCCCTGGAGGAGGGCATGGCAACCCACTCCAATATTCTTGCCTGGAGAATTCCCATGGATAGAGGTTGGTGGGCTACAGTCCATAGGGTCACAAAGAGTTAGACAGGACTGAAGTGACTCAGAGAGAAAAACCCAAAGAACATAAAACACTAAGAGTGAACCCTAACGTAAACCAGGGGCCTTGGATAATCATGAAGTGTCAGTGTTGGTTCATTAGTGTAGCAAATGTACCCCTTTTGTTGATAACGGGGGAGGCCATGCCTCTGTCGGAGCAGGAAATCGTGGGAAATCTCAGTACCTTCCAACCAATTTTGCTGTGAACCTAAAATTTCTCTTAAAAAAAAAAGTTTTGTTTCAAAAAAGAAAATTTGTATCTTGGTTGTGTGCTCTGACCACACCCCCTTATAAAGCAGCCATATAAGTGAATCAGATATTACAGAATAAAAAGCCCATCAACACACAGTGTCTTAAATGAATAAGAGTGGCTCTAGCTCTAGTTTGTGTTAGTATTTTCTTGGGAATAATGGTTGTGAAAGTTGCTCAGTTGTGTCCAACTCTTTGTGACCCCATGGACTACACAGTCCATGGGATTCTCCAGGCCAGAATAACATGGAGTGGGTCACTGTTCCCTTCTCCAGGGGATCTTCCCAACACAGGGATTGAACCCAGGTCTCCTGCATTGCAGGCGGATTCTTTACCAGCTGAGCCACAAGGGAAGCCCAGGAATAATGGTTAAATAAAACTTAACACTCCCATTGGAAAATTAAGAACATTTTTTCTCCTTTTTTCAGTTGTCAAACCCAAGAGCCGGCTTAATCACCAGCGCCCTCTTCCAAATGCTCCTTATCATTTGGTTGTTGCTGCTTGTCAGCACGTGGCTACTCTTTGTTTTCTCTGCTTGGGCTCTGGGCGCAAAAGTGAAGTTGTTAGTTTTTTGCCAACTGTCTCCATGATGACTGGTAGGAAATAATTGATCCTTCTTTCATTGTTTGTAGTGAAAGCCTGTCTCCAGTTCTATAAGCTTTCCATTGCATCTTACCTAGAGAAGACAAGAGAGACATACTTTCTCCCTGGGCCTTGGCCATCTGACCCACTCTCCAAGCATTGTTTTCTCTAGATCAGGAGATTGGGGCAGTCACCATTCACCCTAAGGGGTAGCAGATGAAGGGGATGTGTGGGGGAGTGAAAAAGCCTAGTTTTAAAGAGAGAATACTGTGGGCACCATGACTACCAGGATAGCCTAGACTAATGAGAATTTTTTTCATATTTTCAACACTGTTCTGATCAGCCTGCCTTTCTCATCACTAGTCCTATCTGAAATTTT
The DNA here is from genome assembly GCF_014754425.2 of Oryx dammah. NCBI lineage: Eukaryota > Metazoa > Chordata > Mammalia > Artiodactyla > Bovidae > Oryx > Oryx dammah. The sequence goes on along the minus strand of NW_024070213.1, from coordinate 35,818,908 downwards.
AACACTATTCTCTGTTCATGTGGAAAAAAATATCTGTATTTAGTTTAAAACCATTACATCATCAGGAGGGCAAAGTTTAAAGTACTTGACCTGTTTCTGAACATTGTTACAGGGCTGTCTTAACAAATGAGACATAGAAGAATGTTTTCAAGAGTCCTAGGAAAATGTTACTTTTTAAGATATAGAGTATACCTTTTCATGAAGATGGCACCAAAGGTGAAGAAGGAAGCCTCTGCTCCTCCTAAAGCTGAAGCCAAAGCAAAGGCTTTGAAGGCCAAGAAAGCAGTGTTGAAAGGTGTCCACAGCCACAAAAAAAAAGAAGATCTGGACATCACCTACCTTCTGGTGGCCCAAAACACTGCGGCTCAGGAGGCAGCCCAAATATCCCTGGAAGAGCGCCCTAGGAGAAACAAACTTGGCCACTATGGCATCATCAAAATCCCCCTCACCACTGAGTCAGCCATGAAGAAAACAGAAGACAGCAACACACTGGTGTCCATTGTGGATGTCAAGGCCAACAAGCGCCAAATCACACAGGCTGTGAAGAAGCTCTATGACATTGACATGGCTCCAGTCAAAACTCTGATCAGGCCTGACGGAGAGAAGGAGGCATATGTTCAGCTGGCTCCTGACTATGATGCTTTGGATGTTGCCAACAAAACTGGGATCATCTAAACTGAGTCCAGCTGGCTAATTCCAAATATAAAAGTTTTCACTATGTGGAAAAATAAAAGATATAAACTATACATGGGGTGCTGTGGGGAGTCATGGATGCTGGTCATAGTCTCGATAGTCACGTTTTATTCATTGGTGTAAAATTCCAGGTAAGTGTGGCCTGCACAGGTGTTGCCAAAACTCAGCCTCTGTTCAGTGGTGCCGAATAGAAATGTGGAGACCGAGTTTTGGGTGACTTAGAAAGAAGAGTAGCTTCCATTGCTTTGCTAGACAAAGGGGCCCACAGTAGGCGAATGCCCTGAAGACAGTGCCCTGGAGGGAGTAGTGAGGAGTTTTATAGTGTTCAAGGAGCAGAGCGTGATCAGCTCTTGGACTGATTGACATCAAGGTGAAGTTTCAAGCATCATCCATCTTCTGGTTTCAACCGGTGTAGGGTCTGTATTCTTGTGGTCAGCAGTTTTCATCTGAGTGGAGGGTAGAGAGGGTGGTCTGCCTCCCATAAAATCAACTTAGGAATGTGTGTCAGGCCTTTGTCTGTCTTTCAGGGAACTGGGAATATGATGATTCCGTGATATGGCAGAATTATCGTCTAAATTGTTACCAGTTCCCTAGCCCAACAGCTCTTCTTTGTTTCTATATCTTCACATTTCCCAATCATTAACTCTTGAGTCAGCGTTTTACTTCAAAAGTCAAGGACAGAGGGGCTTATACACAGTTCCACAGGGATCAGACCTGACCTTTTTCTTTACCTCATACTCTACACCCAAATCCTGTTGATTCTACTTTCAAAATATAGTGTATTCCTAAATCAATCATGTCTCAACATTACCTCTTAGTCCAAAACATCATTATCTATTTCCCGGGCCACTGAAATAGATTTTACTTCCATTACCTTTGACCACTTTCCCATCCACCCAGCTGTTGGGTTGGGCCACTGAGTCTCCTAAGGTTCAAATGACAATTTTTTTTTTCAAGGAAATTGGCTTGCTGGCTCATCCCTCCCCTGAGTTGTTTTTGCCTTATCTGCATGGTTATCCCTGAGTCATCCTTGATGTATGGGATTCAGGTGATGTATGGGATCCAGGTGATGTATGGGATACTAGAGATGACTACATAAGTAAGAATATGGAGCTGCTGGGACTTTGCTCATGGTCCGGTGGTTAAGACTCTGTGCTTCCAATGCAGGGGCCACAGTGGGTTCCATTCCTGGTTGGTGAATTAAGATCCCATATGCCCTGTGGTGAGGCTTCCCAGGTGGCTTAGGGGTAAAGAATCTGCCTGCAATGCTGGAGACACAGGATGTGTGGGTTCGATCCCTGGGTCAGGAAGATGCCCTGCAGGAGGCATGGCAACCCACTGTAGTATTCTTGACTGGAGAAGCCCATGGACAGAGGAGCCTGGCGGGCTGTAGTCCATGGGGTCGCAAAGAGTTGGACATGACAAGCAACTGAGCACACGTGCATGCACGTGCTCTGGGGTGAGGCCAAAATATTTTTTGAAAAATGAGTAGGATCTGCTATGGAGTGTGGAGCCCACAGAGAAGAATCATGAAAAGTTCGTGTTGGACAGGAGGATTTTTTGCACCAATAAATGACTCTCATCTTAACAGTTTCTGCTTCAAAATAAACAAGTTCCAGGACAAAAGTTTAATATGCTCTAAAGGGGTGTAAGCTGAAGGTCACATAACTCATGAAGAATAAAGTCCAGGAGTTTTCAAGCAAAGATAAACATGAGGCTATATACATAAAGTTGGGCTTCTACAGGTGGCTCAGTAGTAAAGACTCTGCCTCCCAAAGCAGGAGATGTGGATTCAGCCCCTGGGTCGGGAAGATCCCCTGGAGAAGAAAATGGCAACACACTCCAGTATTCTTGCCTGGGAAATCGCATGGATAGACGAGCCTGGAAGGCTACGGTTCGTGGGGTCTCGAAGAGTCAGACACGACTTAGTGACTAAATAGCAGCAGCGGCATACACAACAAAATAGGGTCACCAAAGGTCCGTTTAGTCAAGGCTATGCTTTTTCCAGTAGTCATGTATGGATGTGAGAGTTGGACTATAAAGAAAACTGAGTGCTGAAGAATGGATGCTTTTGAACTGTGGTGTTGGAAAAGACTCTTGAGAGTCCCTTGGACTACAAGGAGATCCAACCAGTCCATCCTAAAGGAGATCAGTCCTGGGTGTTCATTGGAAGGACTGATGCTAAAGCTGAAACTCCAATACTTTGACCACCTGATGTGAAGAGTTGACTTATTTGAAAAGACCCTGATGCTGGGAAAGATTGAGGGCAGGAGGAGAAGGGGACAACAGAGGATGAGACGGTTGGATGGCATCATCAACTCAGTGGTTTTGGGTGGACTCCAGGAGTTGGTGATGGACAGGGAGGCCTGGTGTGCTGTGGTTAATGGGGTTGCAAAGAGTCAGACACATCTGAGCAACTGAACTGAACTGAATCACACTATTTGAAGAATGACTATCTAATGTGGACACAATTATAGTAAAGTGAATGCCACTCGGCAAACTGAAGTGTACAAGAAGCCTGTTTTTCTACAGTCCTACGCTCTACCTGCTGAGCTATGGCAGGGAGTATAGGAGTCTGTTCTTCTATAACCTAATTTCTGTTTGGAGCCCCCATTATTCCAATGCAGCAGGAATTAATCTTTGTTCAGCTCAGGGATTTCCTCCCACATTTCCCAGAGTTGCATCAAATTTTTGGAGAATGTTCAACGGACGAGAGGTTGGGAGTGGAAGTACAAGTTTGAATCTGACCTCTGGTCACCATCTGTCCATGCTGGTGGGCATCACAGGGATGGCCAACACTGGGAATGGGAAAGACCCGCCACCCCAGCTCCCACAAGGACTGCACCTTCAGTATCTGTCTGTTGGGCACACCTCACAGTCATTTTGCTAGGCTATTCCCAGGAACCCCAAAACCTATCTGGAGCTTTGGTAATGCCTCCTTCCCACCTGACTCTTGAATGAGTGAGGGAGAAGGGGCGGGGGCGGGGCCATCTCAAGGCCACATTAGCATCTAAGTTCCAACTTCTTCCTACACCAGGAAATCTTTGTCAGGGATCCCATCCTCTACACTACTGAGTAGATTTCTACATCTTATCCATGCCCTGCACACTTGCCATTCTCTTTGGGGTGTCAAAAGCCAAAAGCAGGTCATTATTTTCTGCTTTCTGTTAATTTATTCTGCCCGAGGGTGTGCATGCTCGGTCACTCAGTCACGTCCGTCTCTGTGTGACCCTATGGACTGTAGCCCTTCAGGAGCCTCTGTCTGCGGGATTCTCTAGGCAAGAATACCGGGGTGAGTTGCCATACCCTCCTCCAGGAAGATCAAACCCAAGGGATCAAACTCAGGGATCAATCCCAAGTCCTTTACACCTTCTGCATTGGCAGGCAGGTTCTTTGCCACTAGCGTCACCTGGGAAGCACCTGGCCTGAGGATAATAGAATTCAGAATACCTATCTGCTGTTTGGAAGTCATTAAGAATGAAGAAGTAGAGAAAATAATAGAGGAAAGCATTGGCTAGTACTTTAAAAATGTATCCTACCTCATAACTTTCTATTGATTAATTCTGTAACAGGTAGGAAGCATAGACTGGAGTGGCGGCTGAAACAGACTAAATGTCTTGACGCATACTAAATGACGATTACATGCTCTAATATGATACATGGGAGCTCTTAAAAATATTATTTGCAATAACTTAGAATGTCATTAGATTATATGGGGTCCATTTCTGCTGTGATCAGGCCATAGAATGCTAGGCTAATCAATCGCTTAACTTTCTAAGCATAGATTTTCCTATTTGTAAAGTGGGGATAATAACCTCTACTTCACACAATTTTGTGGAAATTAAATCATGTTAAATAATCAAGGTGATGCATCACAACCATTAAGTAAGCTCTTATTTGGTCATTCATCCATTTATCAACTCATGGGTTCACCCTTTCTGTCATCAGGTACACATGCCTTACTACTGTACAGCAAGACTACAGCCACTGTTTTTTTCTTTTCTTTTTTTTAAATTAAGGCGGATGGCTCTTTCTTTCTTTCCGGCTGTCTCAGATCTTAGCTGCAGTTCCAGCATGTGGGATCTTTGTTACAGCACATAGATCCTTTGTTGGGGTGCATGGGCTTCTCTCTAGTTGGGGCACATGGGCTCAGTAGTTGGAGTCTATAGGCTTGGTTGCCCTGGCACACATGGGTTCTTAATTCCCCAACCAGGGATGTCCCCTGCATTGGAAGGCAGATTCATAACCACTGGACCACCAGGAAAGTCCCCAGCTGCTGTTAATGAAGCTTTTGCCATATATATACAAACAGATCTTTGGGTGGGTGTGCCTGCCCTAGCCATTTATCAAGTCAATTATAGATAGAAGCCCTAAGTAAGATCAGTGAAGATAAGCCCTGGATTCGCTATTCCCAAGGATCCTATGAACAACACTCATGACTAGGGCCTCCCCATTGCCCTTACTGGTTTTCAGCAGATGAGTAGTTTAGAGCAGAAATAGTAACTTATGGACAACAACATCTCCCTCACCTTTTCTCTAAATAAATATTATCAATGATACTTTATAGGCTTCACATAGAGACTTGGATGAGATAAACTCTTAGATCTAGAGCAGAGTTCATAACTATTCTTTCTCTTTTCATTGCAGTATAATTTTTATACAATAACATGAACTGATCTTACATGTTCAAGTCAATGTATTTTTGACAAGTCTATATACCACCCTGAACAAGAATTAAACATTTTTATCACTGTCCCCACAATTTACCCTCATGGGCTTCCCTGGTGGCTCAGACGGTAAGGAATCTGCCTGCAATGCAGGAGACATGGGTTTGACCCCTGGGTCAGGAATATCCCCTGGAGAAGGAAACGGCAACCCACTTCAGTACTCTTGCCTGGAGAATTCCATGGACAGAGGAGCCTGGTGTGCTACAGGACCTGGGGTTGCAAAGAGCCAGACACGAATGAGCATAAAGCTAGGAGTTTACTTTCATGTCCCTTTCTAGTCAATTCTCTTACCAATATGGCCGAATTTTTTAAATTGTGAGAGTCCCCACATGTTCTTAGGGATGCCTTCTATTTTAGTTATCGTTTGAATTCTCACAACTTTCATCTGTTGGAAGTAAACTAATGAGAGACAATGCTTGCTGCATCATCTCAAAATCCATAACTATTCCGGGAGGTTGGAACTATTCCTCCTTTCATTTTACAGATGAGAAAACTGAAGCTTAATGAGATAAAGTCAGTTACCCAAAGATCAAAATGCTCTAAAGTGGCAGAGCTGGAATTTGAACTCAGATGGGTCGGATTATAGAACTTTTATTTTTTTTTTAAAGACACATTTATTCAGCATCATGATCAGACTATTACGTTTAGCATCAGCAGCACGGGTACAAAAAAACCCAACTAAAACACTTCGTTGGCATGATTTACACTTTCCACAGGAGAGAAATTAAAATAACCTGTTGTACAATTAGTCGCAAACACAGTCCTGGAGGTTTCTCATCCATACATGTGAATATTGTCTAAAACATATCTTTGTTGCAGCTAGGCCCCGCCACCACTGTGCCTGGCTGAGTTCTCAAGTCTGTTGTAACCTGTGGCTTCCTTGTCACTTGTCTGACTATCCTTTCTTCCTAAGCTTTGTTTCCTGGCAGTAATGAAAACCTTCTGTCGCTGCCGTAGCTACTGCTGGAACTGCCATAGCCACCTTGGTTTCATGGCTTGGCAAAGTACTGGCCTCCACCACCACAAGGGCCTGAACTTCTGCCTCCAAAGTCTCCTCCTGTCATGGGTCCAACATGTGAAGCTTGGCTATTGTAACTGCCAAAACCATTGTAGATTTTGCCACCTCCAAAATTGTTTCCGTCATCACCAAATCCATTATGGGGCTTCCCTGGTAGCTCAGCTGGTAAAGAATCTGCTTGCGGTGCAGGAGACCTGGGTACAATCCCTGGGTTGGGAAGATCCCCTGGAGAGGGGATAGGCTACCCACTCCAGTATTCATGGGCTTCCCTGGTGGCTCAGATGGTAAAGAATCTGCCTGCAGTGTGAGACCTGAGTTTGATCCCTGGATTGGAAAGATCCCCTGGAGGAGGGCATAGCAACCCACTCTAGTATTCTTGCCTGGAGAAACCCCATGGACAGAGGAGCCTGGGGGCTTGAAGAGTCGGACACAACTGAGCAACTAAGCATAGCACAAATCCATTATAGCTGTCCCCACTGCTTCCGTATCCGCCACCACCACAGCTGCCACCAAAGGCACCTTGACCACGGAAGTTTCCTCCTCGACCAAAGTTGTCATTCCCACCGAAATCACTAGCCATCATTCATTCACCAGCTAGTGAAGCCCTAACCATCTCTTGCTTAGCTTAGGCTTTCCTTACTTCACAGTTGTGGTCATTCACAGGGTAGTTGATAGTCTTGTCTACAGAGTCATGGTACCAAAGGCTACGAAAGCAAAATCTCTCTTTGCCACTGCTTTGGTCAGTCATGATTTCAAACACTTCAGTTTCCCTATACTGTTCAAAATAACCTCTCAAGTGATATTCCTCAGTGTCTTCTTTAGTGCCACCCATAAAAATCTGTTTTTCACTGTTAAGTGGGCACTAGATCTTTGAGAATCTTCTCCTGAGACGGCTCTCTTGGGCTCCACAACTCCTCCATCGCCTTGCGTGGCCTTGCCTTCCTGGCCGCATCCACCTCTTCCACAAGGCATGTGTGACAAACCTGAAACCTCTGGAGTCCTTGGTGTTTGGAGCCCTCATTACCATACAGTCTGTGAGTGTTCCCCGTTGCTCAGAATGGCTCCTCAGACTCTCCTCAGTTGTTTCAAAGCTCAAAAGTCTGACGAAGAGCTTCCGCAGCTGTTTGGTTTCTTTGGGAGACTCCGAGTTAGACAATCATGCAACGGTGAGGGTGGGTGGAGACTTTAGTGATGCTTACTGGGCAGTGTCCATGGGCAGAAAGCCTGGAACTTGACTTTTAAATCACTATACTAAAGAGCAGGTATATCTTGAGGTTTGGCTCATGACTGCAATTGTCCTGGGTCTGAATTTGGGGCATTATGACATCTGCTATAGATAGCATTAGTCACTCAGTTGTGTCTGACTCTGTGACTCCATGGACTATAGACGGCCAGGCTCCTCCATTCATTAAATTCTTCAGGTAAGAATACTGGAGTGGGTTGCCATTCCCTTCTCAAGGGGATCTTCCCAACCCAGGGATTGAACCTGGGTCTCCTGCATTGCAGGCAGATGATTTACCATCTGAGTTACATCTGAGCTACACAGCCTTATGATGACAAAAGGAAAAAGAATAAGTTGGTTGACTTAATACTATCATACAGTATAACTTCCATGTCCTTTATAGTATCTTCACAAGCCTTGTTACCCTTTCATTAGCTTATGCCTGCAAGATTTCTATCAATTGATGGTTAAGAATCATGATGGTGATCATGATAATGATGAGAATTATGAAAACAAACATTTCTGAGCATTTACTATATTTAAGGTGCCATATGAGGCCCTGTATCTTAATTTCCTTATTAGTTCTCATAACCACTTTCAGGGTAGAATCTGTCATTAACATTTTTACAGACTAAAATATTGAGACTTTTAGACAGCCTGAGTGACTTGCCCAGTGCTGTCCAGTTAAGAAGGTGGTAGAACTGATTTTGAATCTTGTCAGGCTGTCCCAAGAGCCTGCGTTTCAACCACCACCCTATACAGCCTCTTAATCCTCTATTTATGCCCTCAGTCCTGTTAATAAAGAATGGTCTTGGTTCCTGCCTGAACTAGATTCCACCAGTATAAATATGTGAACATGAACTCTGCCAGTTGGCACTCTTTAAGATAAGATCCTTTTAGTCCCAAACACTCAAGTCCACCTGGTCTTCAGAAACTTAGACAACAGCCAGCCTGGCCTTTGGCCAAGTTATGAAGTAGAGGAAGTTGATCTTTGGCATTTTGTACTTCCTTGCACTCTGCCGCCATACCCTCTAAATATCCAATCAATCAAAGACTCCTCTAATTTTCAGTTCCTGGAGCCCAAATCTTGCCAAAAGGATTGAATTCTTCAGTCTCTGTCTGTTTACTTCTTGAGACTCCAAGCTCCTCAAGTCCCAGCTTGTTGATTTTCCACCTGTATCTGAGTCAGTTTCACTCTAGTTTCCCATCCAAGCCTGTGCTAATGTCCTCATGGAGGGAGGTTGGTGGAGGTCCTCCAGACACTCAAGGCTTTCTAGAGATAGGACCCCTATCTATTGGGTTGGCCAAAAAGTTCATTTGGGTTTTTCCATGACATCTTATAGGAAAACTGAAACAAATTTTTTGGCCAACTCAATATTTTGGCAACTGGAGCGCTCTGTGTTCCAGGACTGATAGGAAAGGAAGAGATGGCAGCCTTAGTGATAACAACAGCTAATCACAGAGTATTTAATCTGTGCCCTAAACTGTTCTAAGTACTTTATATGTGTATGTGTGCTAAGTTGCTTCAGTCATGTCCGACTCTTTGTGACCCCATGGACTGTAGCCCACCAGGCTCCTCTGTCCATGGGATTCTCCAGGCAAGAATACTGGAGTGGGTTGCCATGCCCTCCTCCAGGGGATCTTCCCAACCCACAGATCAAACCTGTGTTTCTTACATCTACCTGCATTGGCGGATAGGTTCTTTACCACTAGCACCACCTGGGAAGCCACCTGGGAAGCACTTTATACATATTAATTTATTTAATCCTTCCAACAGTCCTATGAGGTATTTTAGTCAAGGCTCCAGCAAGAAATAAGAGATACACAGAGATGAAATTCTGAAACAAATTCAAAGAAGGGACTATTTGCAGATGTGTAGGCAGATCTGAGGGAATCAATCAGGAATGCTGAGGCATCCAGGAAACTAGCCACAGTAGGAAGTCATTCCTACCCCTAGGCTGAAATGGCAGTCAAGAAAATGGTGTTAGAGCTGATGAAGAGCTTCCCCAGAAAGAGCTGCTCTCAGTCATGGGAAGAGTCAGAACTCCAGTGATCTGGGGACTGGGGGAACAGGGGACGTGACCATCACAGGGGTTAGTGAGGTGTTGGGGAAACAAGTGCTCTCCCCCCTTCCAATTTCGTATCATCAGTAGTCATGTATGGATGTGAGAGTTGGACTATAAAGAAAGCTGAGCACTGAAGAATTGATGCTTTTGAACGGTGGTGTTGGAGAAGACTTTTGAGAATCCCTTGGACAGCAAGGAGATCAAACCAGTCCATCCTGAAGGAGATCAGTCCTGAGTGTTCATTGGAAGGACTGATGTTGAATCTGAAACTCCAATACTTTGGCTACCTGATGCAAAGAGCTGACTCACTTGAAAAGACCCTGATGCTGGGAAAGATTGAGGGCAGGAGGAGAAGGGGACTATAGCAGATGAGATGGTTGGATGGCATCACTGACTCAATGGACATGAGTTTGAGTAAACTCTAGGAATTGGTGATGGACAGGGAGGCCTGGCATGCTGCAGTCCATGGGATCACAAAAAGTCAGACTCAACTGAGCAACTGAACTGAACTGAACTGAACTGAAACAACTAGAAGTCTGAGGTCAGTCTGGGTGGTATAGGCTGGAGGTACCCATCACCATGGGGCTCAGTACATGGCTTAAGGACAGAGAAAAACCACAAAGCACAGAGAGGTTGAGCAATAGACCCAAAGTCCCAGAATTAGGAAGTGGAAGCACTAGGATTGGTATGGAGGTTGATACACTCCCACTAGCACTGAGGAGTCCTCCCACATTTCCATCGAGTCTGACAGCTTCCAAAAATGCCCTCAGGCTCCAGTCATCTGTTTAAAATGTCCTTTCATGTCGATGTATGGCAAAACCAATACAATATTGTAAAGTAATTAACCACCAATTAAAATAAATAAAAACAGAATTGTAAAGTAAAATTAAATATAAATAAATAAATAAAATAAATTTAAAAAATAAAATAAATAAATTTATATTAAAAATAAATGAATAAAATGTCCCTGTCCGCAGTAGACCATGAGCAGAAATTACTTCGTGACGGGTTTGGGTGATACTGGTAGGTCTTGGCCAATTGGGTGGGTTAATGACAACTAATACAGTTAAGCTTATGAAATGGAAAGGTCATGAACTAGTAAGTTTGCCAGAAAACTGCAGAGAAGTTGGGGAGAACCATTTTGCCTCAGCAGAGAAACTGAGACCTGTGGTTTCTGGGTGAGAGAAGTCAGTATGTCTTCAGTGTGAACAAGTTCTGAAAAAAAAAAAAAAAGAAAAGAAAAATCTACCCACCTGGGTTGAACCTGCTCATGGCAGAACAACTGCATTGCATGGAGACATTTCCTGTGAAAAGTGGTACATAAAAGCGCTCTTATGAGAGAGAAAATTCAAGAGAAATGAAATGACTAAAATAAGCCCGTTTTACATTAAAGAAGTGACGCTCTAATGATAGCCTTTTAGTATTTATTTCTAATTAACTTTTTGTTTTCTTCTTGGAAAAACTGGGCAACAAGCTAAGTACATTCCCCCCTCTTTTTTTTTTTTTTTGCTTGTGCTGGGTCTTCATTGCTGCAGGCTTTTCTCTAGTTGCAGTGAGCAGTGTCTACTCTCTAGTGCTCAGGCTTCACACTGAGGTGGCTTCTCATTGCAGAGCATCGGCTCTGGTGAAGTGGACTTCAGTAGCTACGGCGCATGGGCTCAGTATTTGTGACTACTGGGCTCTAGTGCCATGTGGAATCTTCCCAGATCAGGGATCGAATCCATGTCTCCTGCATTGGCAGGTAGATTATTTACCACTGAGCCCCTTGGGGAGCCTCTAAAGTATACTTAATGTAAGCCAGAGGATGGCTTCTGTGAAGAAAAAGAATGAAGCTGGGAAAGAGGGAAGAGGCCCAGGGTGATGCATTAAGAGGCACAGAGTGTAAGAAAAATATCAGCTTTCCTTATGTAATTTAGCAACAGAATTGTATAGGTGTAATGGGTCACTATGGCTTGGCGTTACCTCTGTAATTTAAGAAAGAAAAGCAGTCTTAAGCAGATGGAGCAGTTTTCTGATAGAACTCTGTGAAAAGTAAATCAAAAGTACTCAGCTTATAATCAAACCAAATGTTATAGACCCAGAGAACACTCTTTCCTACTAGACATTTTTCTCTCCTACTATTTGTTCACAGGTTGTTCTGGTAAAATTCTATTCTATTAAGCTATTTGAAATGTGAAATTGGCTTTAGGTAAGCAATCTTTATTTATCATAAAGATGAAATATAATTGCCTTAATTTTTATTCTTTCCTGAATTTGGCTATTTTTGGCATCTGATCCCATCATTTCATGGCAAGTAGAAGGGGAAAAAGTGGAAACAGTGACAGATTTTATTTTCTTGGGCTCCAAAATCACTGTGGCCTGTGACTACAGCCATGAAATTTAAAGACACTTGCTTCTTGGAAGGAAAGCTATGAGAAACATAGACAGTGTATCAAAAGAGCAGAGACATCACTTTGCTGACAAAGGTCTATATAGTCAAAGCTATGGTTTTTCTAGTAGTCGTGTATGTATGTAAGAGTTGGACCATAAAGAATGCTGAGCACTGAAGAATTGATGCTTTTGAACTGTGTTGCTGGAGAAGACTCTTGAGAGTCCCTTGGACTGCAAGGAGATCCAACCAGTCAATCCTTAAGGAAATCAACTCTGAATATTCATTGGAAGGACTGATGGTGAAGCTGAAGTTCTAATCCTTTGGCCACCTAATGTGAAGAGCTGACTCATTGGAAAAGATTCTGATACTGGGAAAGATTGAGGGCAGGAGAAGAGGGTGACAGAGGATGAGATGGTTGGGTGACATCACCGATTCAATGGACTTGAGTTTGAGCAAATTCTGAGAAATGGTGATGGACAGGGAAGCCTGGCGTACTGCAGTTCATGGGGTCACAAAGAGTCAGACACGACTGAGCAACTGAACAACTGGAGAAACAAGGTTGGGGTATATACCACAGCTGTCTTCCCTCTTGGTGACCCATATCATATGGAATAAACATTAGAGTTGTTTTGAAAATTTTTAATGGACAAACTCAGGAAAGACCTGGACACATCAGGGAAACATTTCAGTTCAATGGAAGGAAGATCCGTTCAACCTGAAACGGGTTCCCTTGAGAGTCACTGAGTTTTATTTAGCTGGAGACTCTCATGCATGGACTCTGATTTATGTAAAGTCAAGGCAAGCATATGCAGAGTACTGAGCCGGATAAATTTCAGTGCCCCTCCCATATTCCGATGACTAAATGTCTATCCCTTCTTGAGGAAAGGAAAGAGAAATATAGCCAGAGCATAAAAGTCCATGAGCAAATAAAGCCTTTGTAATGGTCTGAATGGGCTGTGTTGATGACTGACAGATTAATGGTGGAATAATTTCCGCTGTTTGTCCTGTAATGAGTGTTTGTACCTTGGGTTTACAACAAAATTCTCACCCTGTGAACTTTTCCAGCTGGATTTCAAAGAAAGGAAATGGTTTTGCTTAAATGACAATTAACAGAATTCCTTCTCATTAATTTTTTTCTGTATTATTTTTATCACAGGCAAATAGGGAGCTATTTGTTTCAGTTATAATCCTAAAATCTTGTAAGTTCAAGATAAGACTTTACATCCAATTTATTTACACAGCTTATGATTTTCTGAATGCTTAAACTTTTTATGGATCTTTTTCTTCTGAACACAGAAATATGAAATTTATTTCTACCTAGCAGCATCCTTACATCCCCTCACAGAAAAGTATTTTTGTATTAATTTATTCATTTTCCATCTTATAAATGGGAATTTTTCTAAACAGTTTCCCCTCTCTTTCTTTAATTAGTTAACGTTTTCCTCTCTATTTTAACCTTTCATTCTCTCCCACTTCTTACCTCTTCTTCATTCCAGTTCATTGAGGAAAAAAAGAAGCATTGCTCTCTGGTCATCCCTGGAAAATCCTAGGAACACATCTATTTCTGCACCCATCTTCTTCCTCTTTCCTTCCCTTTCAGTGAAAAAATGTTTCTCCTTTAAAAAAAAATTAAAGGCAATGTTCAATGAAGCTAAAAGAAGGGCTTGATTCTATGTTTGTGAAGAATCACATGTCATGGTGAAGAAAACTTGATCATTTACAGGCAATTAATGAGAGTGAGGCTTTTTTTTTTTCCCATAAAAAGAGGAAAATGAAATGATTTCAGAATTCCTAGTGAGCTATCTAAAATTTGGTTGCATTTAGCTTATGACATTGAGACAATCAGTCCACAAACATTTATTGCCCTTTTCCTTATTGTACACAGTAAACAATTTTATGTTTGGAGGCAGATGTACTCAAGAACGCGCAGAGGACCTGAATAAACATTTTTCCATAGAAGACATGCAGATGGCCAACAGGCACATGAAAGGATGTTCTGCATCATTAATCATCAAGGAAATGCAAATCAAAACCACAATGAGATATCACTTCGCACCTGTCAGAATGGCTATTACCAAAAAGAATGCAAATAACAAGTGATAGCAAGGATGTGGAAAAAAGGAAATCTTTAACACTGTTGGGGGAAATGTAAATTGGTGTAGCCGCGATAGAAAAAACAGCATGGAGATTACTCAAAACACTCAGAATAGAACTACCATATCATCCAGCAATTCCACTTCTGGGTATATATCAGAAGAAAACAAGACACTAATCAGAAAAGATATATGGACCTTTATGTTCATTGCAGCATTGTTTTCAATAGCCAAGATACAGAACCAACCTAAGGGACCATTAAGAGACATTGAATGAATATAAAGTATGAATATAAACTATGTTGTAAAAAAGAAAACAGGAAATTAGCAAGTTATACAATATTATTAACTAAACTACAGATTTTGTTCAAATTTCACAAAATTTTATGCTAGTGTCCACTATATGTTTTCCTACCTTAGTCAAGACTCCACACTGTATTTAATTACGTTGAGCAGTTTCAGCTGTGTGCAAAAAATTTTGGTAAATTCTCTTTTCATTTTTATTCTATTACAAATATTTGCTAAATTTCCTTGTTATGGCTTCTTAGATACATCCATCATTTGAAAGTGGACGTTTAATTTCCAAATACATGCGATTTTGTTTAAAGTATCTTCGATATTAATTTCTCACTTTTCATTTCATTTAAATGTTTTCTTCTCTGCAATCACCCTCTGTGCTTTTTTCAGTCTTCTAACTTTACTGAGGTTTTTAATGGCTAAGTCAAAGATCTCTCTTGGTAAATGTCACATTGCACTTGAGAATATATGGGCCTATTTTTAAATATCTTTTGATACTGATTTCTAACATAATTCCACAGTGATAAAGGAACAGATTCTGTATGATTTCAATAACTTAAGCCCATGGTACTTTTGAACCTTGTTTTATGTCCTTGGATCTGTTCCAGCATCTCCACTTTACAGTCCATAGGAACTTGAATAGAATTTGTAGCCTACTATTGTGTGAAAACTAGACAGATTTTAATTATGTGGAATTGATTCACAGTGCTTGTCAGGTCTACTATATCCTTTTACTTCTCTGTATATTCATTCTATTCATTTTTGAGAGTTTGATATTGAAACGCCAACTAAAAATCTAAATTTATCTACTTAAAAAATAATTGGGATATATAGTGAAACTATATGTAAACTTGTTCTGTATTTTCCAGTTATAGTGTCCTATAAATGAGTTATCATACTTCCATAATTTTTAAAAATATATTAAAAAAGGAAAAAAGAGATGAATGAATAAAGAAGTGGTATATATAGACAATGGAATATTAATCAGCCATAAAAAAACAATGAAATATTTCCATTTGTGACAACATGGATGGAGCTAGAGGGTATTAATACTCAGTGAAATAAGTTAGAGAAAGATAAATATTATATGATTTCACTTGTATGTAAAATCTAAAAACAAATCAAATCACCAAACAACAAAACAAAAACAGAGCCTATAGCTATAACCTATAGTCTATAGAAGTGAGAACAAACAGGGTGGTTGCCAGAGAGGAAAGGCAGTTGGGAGAGGAAAGAAAGAGGTGAGTGAGACCAAGAGGTACAAACTTGCAGTTGGAAAAATAATTGAGTCACAGGTATGAAGCATACAGTGTGGGAATATAGTCAAGGACTATGTAATATCTTTTTATGGTGACATATTGTAACTAGACTTCATATGATCATTTTGAAATGTATAGAATGTATTATGTGCCAGGAACTAACATAGTATTTATTGTTGGTCAATTATGTTTCAAAAGTAGAGAAGCAGGCAAACTCATAGAAAAAGAGATCAGGTCTGCGGTTACCAGAAGCAGATGTTGCGGGGGAGGGCAAACTGGATGAAGGCAGTCAAAAAGCACAGACTTCTAGTTACAGGATAAATAAGTACTACCAATGTGATGCACAACATGACCAAGATAATCAATGCTTCTCTACATTATAAATGAAAGTTCTTAAAGAGAATAAATCTTAAGATTTCTCATCACAAGCAAAAATATTTTTCTTTTCTCTAATTTTGTATTTAATTGAAATAATAGATGTTCACTAAACGTATTGTAATCATTTCATGATATATGTAAGTCAAGTCATTATGGTGTACACTTCAAACTTATACAGTGCTGCATGGCAATTATACCTCTATAAAACTGGCAAAAAAAAAAAAAAACCAACAAGAAAAGAAACTGTTAAGAAATGATTGGTCTTAGGAAGTTAATATCATTCTACTACCCTTATGTCTGCTACCCACAGGACATTTCATTCATTTTTGCGACAGTTTGTGATGACTCTAAACATGAAGAGATAGTGTCTTTTATAAAAAATCTTTTAATTTCTCCACACCTCCATCCAATCCATTATCATGTCCTTTGATTCAAACTTTCAGACAATTTTAAATGAGCCCCTTTCTCTTCATCTCTACCACCCCCACTAGAGTTCACATCAATATTATTTTTTGCCTGTGCTACCACACGGAGCTTTCTTACTAGTGGCCCTACTTTATTTCTTGCTTCCCTTGAGTCTTTTCTTCGTGCAGCAGCCAGAGCTGTCTTATCTCAAATGCTGCTGATCAATAGGACTAAAACCTGTCTATTGGACAAAGAGGTATAAATGTCTAGGCAGGTAGATATAGAATTCGGAATTAAACTTGGAGTGGAAAACCTGTAAGTGAAGGTAGACTCAAAAGAGAAGAGGCCCAGTGTTTAAGCCCTGGGACACAATATTGTTTCGCTGCGTCAGATATACTGAGGCACCTGCAATCAGTGACGTGTCAGTACAAGGAAAACCAAGAGAAGGTGGTATCCCTGAAGGCAACGGAAGCAAAGAGATCAAAGAGGAGGGAGTCGACCACTGTGCAAAATGTTGATGATAGGAGAAATAAGATGAGGACGGAGAACCACTGATTTAGCATCATGGAGGTCACAGGCGATGTTGATGAGAGTAGTTTCAGTGGATTCATGGGGGCAAAGCCAAAGCACTCAAAAGAGAATGGGAGGAGGACTTCCCTGGTGGTCCAGGGGTTAAGAATCCATCTGCCACTGCAGAGGACGTGGATTCCTTCCCTGGTCTGGGAAGACCGCACATGCCTCAGAGCAACCAAACCTGTGCACCACAACTGCTGAGCCCACACTCTAGAGGCCACATGCTGCAGCTGCTTCACCTGGAGCCCATGAATATGCCAACAAGAGGGGCCACGGCAGGAAGAAGTCTGAGTGCCATGACA
Organism: Oryx dammah; assembly: GCF_014754425.2. Lineage (NCBI taxonomy): Eukaryota > Metazoa > Chordata > Mammalia > Artiodactyla > Bovidae > Oryx > Oryx dammah. The sequence continues at coordinate 35,801,504 of NW_024070213.1, read as the reverse complement.
AACAGTAGCCCCCATTCACGGCAGGCAGAGAAAGACCGCAGCAACGAAGACCCAGTGCAGCCACACATGAATAAAATTTAGAAAGAGAGAGAGAACGGGAGGAGACAAATTGGAGAATGAGACTACGCACAGCTCTGTTCAGGAGGTTTTCTGTAAGGGGATTAGCTGCCATCAGGGTGAGCTCATAACAACGGAGCAGGGGACACAGGAAATGGCAGAGGTGTGCCAGCAGGTGCTTGTGGAGCTTCTGTCTCAATTGTTTCCATTTCCTCACGAGCTGGGAGACAAGGCTCCATCAGGAAGACAGTCAGAGCTGGGGAGTAGCTGTGGTATTTGAGGAAGGATGAGAAGGTGTGAGCAGTCATACAGAGGAGTGGAAGAGGGATGGAATTAAGAAAATGTGTTCTGACGGCCTCACTCCCTGGAAGTCCAGTAGTTACGATTTTAACACCAAAAATATTTTGTATTTGGGGTATAGCCGATTAATAATGTTGTGATAGTTTCAGGTGAACAGTGAAGGGACTCAGCCATACATATCCAGTAGTTGTGATTCTAGAATGGGACTGGTCGGTGAGGGTTTGCATTTTTCTCTAGTGATATTAGTTAGCAGTGCAGGTTGCAGCAAGCTGGGATATTAGATTTAGCCAGAGTTGCAGTTGTCTAGGTGAATAATACAGAGAGAGAAGACAAAGAAAATTGAAATAGTCATGTGTGATGATGACAGTGGACCCTAAGCCAGCTGAGTAATGAAGGAAAATAGGGCCTGTGAGAGGCGGGTTCCCATGTAAAAGTGGTGGATCAGCGGGATCTTAGCAGGCTGAAAGATGGCGGAATTAGGGTCGTTACAAAAACAGGAAGCAGATGGTAGTGAGAGTAGCTGCTTGAGATTAAAGTTTATGTCTGTAATTACTATTGGTAATGATAAGGATCCACAACATGGTCACAGAGTGAGCAGATGAAGCAGAGAGGAAAAATTGGGGTTAAGTTAGAGACCAGGATGTGAGAAAGATCTTTTATATAGATACTGAAAGTGTTAGGAGTTATGCCTGAAGTGTTGGCAAGAGTAATAGTGAGCCAGAAGGTAAATCTGCAGAAAATTAAAAGGATGACTCAGTAGTCTATAGGTGACTGTGATAAAGATTCAGTTCAGTTCAGTCGCTGTCATGTCCGACTCTTTGTGATCCCATGGACTGCAGCATGCCAGGCCTCCCTGTCCATCATCAACTCTCAGAGTTTAGTCAAACTCATGCCCATTGAGTCCGTGATGCCATCCAACCATCCCATCCTCTGTCATCTCCTTCTCCTCCCACCTTCACTCCTTCCCAGCATCAGAGTCTTTTCAAATGAGTCAGCTCTTTGCATCAGGTGGCCAAAGTATTGGAGTTTCAGCTTCAACATTAGTCCTTCCAATGGACACTCAGGACTGATCTCCTTTAGGATGGACTGGTTGGATCTCCTTGCAGTCCAAGGGACTCTCAAGAGTCTCCTCCAACACCACAGTTCAAAAGCATCAATTCTTCTGCACTCAGCTTTCTTTATAGTCCAACTCTCAACATCCATACATGACTACAGGAAAAACCATAGCCTTGACCTTTGTTGGCAAATAATGTCTCTGCTTTTTAATATGCTGTCTAGGTTGGTCATAACTCTCCTTCCAAGGAGGAAGCATCTTTTAATTTCATGACTGCAGTTACCATCTGTAGTGATTTTGGAACCCAGAAAAATAAAGTCTGCCACATAGAATATTCAAACCTGAGTACCAAAGAACAGTAAAACCAAAACTATAATGCTGGAATATAATAGAGCTCATAAAAGAAGCACAAAATGTTATGACCACAGTTCTCATATTTTAGCAAGCATCAGAATACTTACATGATTTGTTAAAATACAGATTGCTGGGCCCCACCCCTTAGAGTTTCTCATATAGTAAGTCTGGGGGGGGGCAGTCCAGTGATTTGCATTTCTAACAAGTTCCCAGCACATTTCAAAAATGAACTTGGTATGGAAATTTAGAATAAGGAGGGATTTCTTCTGGCTGGAAAGTTCAAGGATGATTCGTGAAGAATATTCTGTATTTCTTTGCATAATTTTGGAAACAACAGAGTTTGACATCATCAAATACCATATGTTTGGTATAAAGAAGAGAAGTCATAATTTTCAGTCACATATTTACCTGCTCTGCTTGTCAGAGGAACTAGGAAACATGGCTCCTTCATTTTTCTACACTTTATCAACATTTTGCACACCACATGCTAAGTCTCTTCAGTCCTGTCTGACTCTTTGCCACCCTATGAACCGTAGCCCACCAGGCTCCTCTGTCCAAGGGATTCTCCAGGCAAGAATACTGGAGTGGGTTGCTGTGCTCTCCTCCGGGGAATCTTTCCAATCCAGGGATCAAACCCGTGTCTCTTTATGTCTCCTATGTTGGCCTGCAGGTTCTTTACCACTAGTGCCACTAGGGAAGCCTCCCAAATGTATGCAATGTTGTATGCCAATTATATCTCAGTAAACTAGAGAGAAAAATAAAACTGCATTGTCCACAGCGAATTTGATTCTCATCAAGACTCCATCTGATGGATGACCAGAAAAAAAACTGACTTCAATCCATTCTGTTTAAACTTTGATATGTTGTTGATTAGTTGCTAAGTCGTGTCTGATTCTTTTGTGACTCCATGGACTGTAGCCCGCCAGGCTCCTCTGTTCATGGGATTTCCCAAGTGAGAATACTGGAGTGGGTTGCTATTCCCTTCCCCAAGGAATCTTCCTGATCCATGTCTTCTGAATTGGCAGGCAGAGTCTTCTTCTTCATTTTTTTTTGATTTATTTATTTATTTTAATTGGAGGCTAATTACTTTACAATATTATGGTGGTTTTTACCATACAGCAACACGAATCAGCCATGGGTGTATGTGTGTCCCCCATCCTGAGCAACTCTCCCACCTCCCTCCCCATCCCATCCCTCTGGGTTGTGGCAGGCAGATTCTTTACCACTGAACCACCAGGGAAGCCCCAACTTTGATCTAGTTTCATAAATTCAAGCAATCCCTGTAAGTCAGTATTTAATATTTTGGGGTGAAATGTTTGGCCTTTCGGATTTCACCTGGTGGAATGTGGTTTTGTGACCTCGTGGCTGTGGGGGGATGGGGTTCCGCTCTGTGCTCTGGCTTCTCTCTTCTCTGCGGTGAAACCTCTTGTCTGGCAGGCTGCTGCTCGCTCTGCTGACATTCTTGGCTGAGGTCTGTGCTGGTGTCACTGAGCTTGATCTGAGCCCAGTCATTCTCTTTCACCAAGCTGGCGTTTGCTTGCTTGCCGTGGTCCCCTCTGAGTTTCTGCCCTGTCTCCTATCTGGCCACTGGCCTGGTGGGTTATGGATCATCTCCCCCTTCACCAAGACGGGGTGGGATGTGTGACGGAGGCCCTGTGGCAACCTCACTGGGTCCCCATTCATGTGACTTCACAGTCTAACCCTTGGGATCCTCACTTTGGGTCCCATCTCTACACTGGGCTTCCCTGCTGGCTCAGGAGGTAAAGAATCTGCCTGCAGTGCAGGAAACCTGGGTTAGATCCCTGGGTCAGGAAGATCCACTAGAGAAGGGAATGGCAATCCACTCCAATATTCTTGCCTAGAGAATCCCATGGACAGAGGAGCCTGGTAGGCTACAGTCCACGGGGTCGCAAAGAGGAGGACAGGACTGAGTGACTAACACTTTCACACTTTCTACCACATGGGAGTAAAAGTAAATTTGGGGGTCTGCTGTCTGTCTCCCCTCTCTGCCCAATGACACTGACTCACCACTTTTTCTCTAACATGGCACTCTGCCGCCCTCGTTTAGCATGGGAATTGCCTGAGAGGGAGCCTCCTTCTGGAACTCTAACTGGAAGCAGAGCCTGACCCCGACTCTGCCCTCAGCATTGCCCTCCGACTAGCCTCCCTGCATCTTCCTGTCTCTAACGCCCCAGACTGAGGAGATCAGAGCATCTCACCCACCTCCCTCGCCCCCTTTCTTGTCTATTCCTTTGCTGTACTTAGGCATCAGAGGAGTGCTCTCCACCCCTCTTCATATTTGAATATCCTTGAAATTGGGTCTTAGAATTCATATCATGTCCTTAGTTTAATTAGCAGAATTTTTTCTTTCTTGGTGGTGTAATGGTGCTCCTTACAATCAACGTTGTCTTAGATTCTAAAATACTGCCTCTCTTTATTTCTCCTGTATCACATTCTTCTATTTCCACTTTATTGTCACAACTGAGCACACTGGTGTCACTAAAGGTATCGTCCCTACTCTGTGGCAGGTATTATTTGTTGAAAGGGAAATAACGAATTCAATAAATTCCTTCTCCACCATTCTGGATTTTTACCTATTGTCTTGATCAAGAAACCCAAAACATGCCCTTCTACCTCTGAAGTGAAGTGAAGTGAAGTCGCTCAGTCATGTCCGACTCTTTGTAACCCTGTGGACTGTAGCCTACCATGCTCCTCTGTCCATGGGATTTTCTAGGCAAGAGTACTGGAGTGGGTTGCCATCTCCTTCTCCAGAGGATCTTCCCGACCCAGGGATCAAACCCAGGTCTCCAGCATTGTAAGCAAGACACATTACCGTCTGAGCCACCAGGGAAGTACCTCTAGTATGATTAAAATCCAGGGCTTGGTCTCTGAGATGAAGACAGCATTGAAATCTGATTATGGAGTGGGGAATAAAATGTATCTGTTTAACAGTTGCAAAATAAATGTGATACCTGTTACACATTTGAATATCAAAGCAAAAGTTACTTTTATAAAGGTATTATTGATAATGATGGTAACAGTTTGATGCTTATGGTAGTTTTTCAATAGTTTAATTGCTAATAGTGATAACTAATTTTCTATTGTTGGAAAGTATTTGTTTAGGTTGGGCCCTCTTTAAATTCAATTTTGTATTAGAGTATAATTGATTTAAAATATTGTGTTAGTTTCTGCGGTATAGCAAAATGATTATACATATATGTATTCTTTTAATTTCTTTATCATTATGGTTTATTACAGGATATTGAATGTAATAGCCTTGTGCTATACAGTAGGACCTTGTTGCTTATCTATTTTATATATAGTGGTTTGTATACGCTAATCCCAAACTCCTAATTTATCCCTCCCCCACCCCCTCTCCCTTTTGATAACCATACGTTTGTTTTATATGTCTGTTAGTCCTTCTGTTTTGTGGATAAGTTCATTTGTGTCATATTTTAGATTCCACATATAAATGATATCATATGGTATTTGTCTTTCTGTTTCTGACTTACTTTACTTAGCATGATAATCTCTAGATAAAGCATTTGAGAAACAGGGCAAATAAAAATTTACTTATGATGGAAATATGATAATATCTACTGTTTAGTAAGAAAATGTAGTTTCCAAATGGTTTGAATAGCATGATCTTTTCTATTGTTAATCTTATTTTCTGTTTTATACTATAAGCATGATTTATTTGTATATTCTTCTGAAGATCAAGCATAGTTTCTGTTACCACAAAAAAGATTCTAATGTGATAATGAGATCAGAGTGAGAAGGTTATGATTTAATTCCTGATTTATGAAAAAATCACCTGATTTATCTGGTCCTTAGCTTTTGTCACCTGTAAAATGAGAAAAAGATGATATTCATCTAGGTGTGGAGGGCTATCAAGTCTGGGGGTGCTCTGTTTGCAAAATCAATAGGAAAACTGAGCTCAAAAGAGAAAGTGAAAACAGAAACTTAAGCTTAAACTCAAGTATTTGACTATTTCATTATAGTGTGAATTATCCAGAGGATTGCATTAGTTCTCTGCCTCATTTTGCATTGTTAGTAAACATCATCAGAAACACCTACAAATGTTTTAACTTCTTCACCTATAAAAGCTTAAGAAATTAAAAAATATTAACTGAAAAATATACATATGTGAATAGTCACCTTCTGATTGTTATCTTAGGTTTATTAAGATTTATTAATACTGATGATTCAGTCATTTCTCATAATCAGATTGAATGATATAAAGTTTGTAGTCATGGATCATGGCTTCTTTTCTCTCAGGCACACCTTCTGATTCTATGATACATTTTGGAGTATGAATTATGTTGAACAAACTGACAAATATGGAGTTTTCTGTTCTTTGAAATATGCAAGTATTACAGCAAAATAAAATAATTTTCATTTTAAGGTTAGTGATGACATGTTACATATCTGCCGGGAATATAGATTTAATCCTTACACAGTTGTCACAAATTTATACAGCATTTTTCTTCAGATTATATAAAGTTTAATACTACAGTCTTTGGGATTGTACTAAATTGAGAATAGATAGATGTTTTTTTGCTTATAAATCCAATTTGAGAATTTCTCTAACCCAGAATGAAGATGAAAAATCTAAAGGTGTGCTATTTGATATTCTCATTACAAATTGAGGGACTGATAAAAAAATGAACAAAATGCAACTTATTTTCCTGAAAATGTTACCAAAGAAACAAGTTCTTGTTGTCTATTAATATACACCACAGTTTTTTCACATTTACTAATACCCTCCCTATTTTCAGACATAATTTTTTACATTGTCTCCTTTTATTCACTGTATCTAGCTCAACTAGAGAAATGATTTTTAAAATTGTAAAAAGTGTTAAAATACATGTTAAATGATAAAGTTGTTTTAAGCAGTCATTGTACAAGTGGTTAGGCCAAGAGAATTTCGTTATGAGAATTCATATTAAATATTAATGTTTAGATGGTTAAATCTCTATTTTATAAGCAGATCATGTTATTGAGGGGAGAAGGAAATGGCAACCCAGTCCCAGGAAAGTACTCTGTCCTGGGAAACCCCGTGGACAGAGGAACCTGGAGGGTTGTAGTCTCTGCAGCTGCTAGTGATTTGGTGACTAAAGTACCACCACCACGTTATCAAAGAGGAGCTGTGGTAGGGAGGGTTTTCTTTCCTGGCCTTCAGAAAGGTGCTGGTCCTGATTCAATGAAAATTGCTAGTGAATAATGGGTAGCTTATGATATGTAGTGTTTGTTGACTTGTAATTACAATTTCCTGCTTTGTTTTGGCACTGCAAATGTCTTAATTATTCACATTAACACACATCAACTTAAAAAAAGCTTAAGAATAGTCAGCTATGTGCCTTCATCTATGTGACAACAATTTTTGTAAAAGTGAGATGAGTTCAGAATGTATTATAGATCAAAATTAATATGGAAGCTTTTAAAAATAAGTTATTTGGGAACAAGCTATATCCTGGAAGAAATATGAAGCTTGAGAGAGTAAAATCAGAAATTCTCTGGATAAGTAAGGGTTTAGCTATTTAATTATTACACATGGGAGGCAATTATTTTTAAACAAAATGTATCTTTTTATTCTTTGAGAACATTCATTCAAAGAAAGCATCTGTGGTACTGACATTCTAAAATCCAAACAAAGAATAAATGCATCCTAACAAGTAAGCTGACCCTAGAAAGGCTGGGTCTTGCTACCCCAGCCTGGCTACCTTGTTCTGCATCACATTGTGTGGGGGGTTGGGGGATAGTTTTCTTTTTTCTTAATTTTAAAAATTTATTTATTTCTTTTTGGCTATGCTGGGTCTTTGTTGCTGTACTTGGGCTTTCTTAGTTGCGGTGCACAAGCTTCTCTTTGCAGTGGCTTCTCTTTTTGCAGACCACAGGCTCTAGGGTGGGTGAGTTTCAACAGTTGTGGTGCCTGGGCTTAGTTGCCCCATAGCAGGTGAAATCTTTCTGGACCAGGGATTGAACCTGTGTCCCCTGCATTGGCAGGTGGATTCTTTACCACTGAGGCACCTGGGAATTCCAATAGTTCTCTTTATTGATCCTTACTTACCATCTGCCTCCTCTACCCTTCTACCCTCTCCATTCTTTTTGCTTTCCTTTACTTTTTCTTTCTATATGTTTTGTATAACTTGAAAAAATTCCTATTTTTGTCTTCTTTCCAAATGATAAAACACATTTGTGTCATTATACTATTAAAGATACATTGCCAAAATACTATTTGATTATAGTAAATTCACACATACAGACAGACATTAAGAGTCTATTTCAATTTGGGATAAATTATGGAAACAAACAATAAAGTGTGTTTGACTTATATAAGTAGAAAATGCTATGCACACAGGTGCCGAAGTTTATTAATCAGCTATTTCATTGAGCTAGTATTTTAATATATTTTGAATGTGAAAATATTTGACATTCTTTGTAATACAAACCACTCAAGTCTGTGTTGTTGTTTTTTTTTTTTTTTTTTACCCTTGAGAGTCTTTATATAATAACCATCTTATAAATAGAAATGTTTGGAATTCTTTTTGCATGTATGCTTTGAAAGGCATGTGTCACTGGACTTACTGTTCATGGGTGACAGTGTATGGTTTTATTTCTTTTTCTTCAGAGCAACAGTTTTCTAAATTCTCTTCCCTCACCAAACTCTTTCTTAGTAATATACACGAAAAGACTTTCTTGGTGATCCGATGGTTAAGAATCTGCTTGTCAATGCAGGGGACACGGGTTTGATCACTGTCGGGAAGATTCCACACGCCTCGGGGCAACTAAACCTGTGCACCACAATTACTGAAGATGACACACCCTAGAGCCTGTGCTCTGCAACAAGAGAGGCCACCACAACAAGTCCCCACACCGCAACTAGAGAGTAGTCTCCACTGGCTGCACTAGAGAAAGCCTGCTCATAGCAACGAAGACCCAGCACAGTCACAAAAAAGGCTGTAGAAACTAATATACACAATAATACATCCCTATCGGAGGAAAGTGTCAGTCCAAAAATGTAAGGAGCTTAATCTTTTTTCTTCCCTTTTATGGAGATATAATTGTCATGCAGCACTGTACGCATTTAAGATGTATAGCATAATGATATGGTTCACCTTCATCATGAAGTGATTATCACAGTAAGTTTAGTGAACATTTATCATCTCATATAAGTACAAAATTGAAGAACTAGACAAAGATGGGTGTTTGTTGTATTGCAAACTCAGAATTTACTCTTAACAACTTTTATATATAGCATCACAACAGTGTTAATTATGTCTATCATGTCATATTATACATTACATTGCTAGTACTTATTTATCCTATAAGTGAAGATTTATACCTTTCGGCTGCTTTTATCCAGTTCCCCTACATACCACCCCGGTTCTGGTAGCCACAAATCTGATTTATTTTTCTATGAATGTGTTTGCTTTTGAAATATAATCGACCCATAGCACTATGTTAGTTTCTGTTACACAACATAGTGATTTGATATTCCTATATACTTCAAACTGATCACCATGAGTCTAGTTACAATGTTGCCATACAAAGATATTACATAGTTATTGACCATATTCTCCACACTGTACATTTCACATTCAGGAGCTTAATTTTTATTGTGATATTGAAATATACCCTAATTTAATTTAGATTTTAATGTCTTGTTCAAAAAAAAAGAGGAAAATAACAATTTTGGTAGAGGAGGAAATTTTGCTGCCTTGTACTGAATGTTGCTCCTGGGGGTAGCAAGAGAGGGGAATTGCTTTTCTCTGTTTCAGTAGCATGAGACCCTTGGAAGCATGAGCACGTGACAGTTCTTTGTTGTTGTTCTGTCGCTAAGTTGTGTCTGCCTATTTGCGATCCCATAGACTACAGCACACCAGGTTTCTCTGTCCTCCACTATCTCCTGAAGTTTGTTCAGATTCATGTCCATTGAGTTGGTGATGCCATCCAACCATCTCATCCTTTGCCACCCCATTCTCCTCCTGTCCTCAATCTTTCCCAGCATCAGGTTCTTTTCCAATGACTCGGCTCTTCGCAACAGGTGACCAAAGTATTGGAGCTTCAGCATCAGTCCTTCCAATGAATACTTGGGGTTGGTTTTCTTTAGGATTGACTGGTTTGATCTCCTTGCTGTCCAATGGACTCTCAAGAGTCTTCTCCAGCACCACAGTTCAAAAGTATCAGTTCTATGGTGTGCAGCCTTCTTTATGGTTCAACTCTCACATCTGTATATGACTACTGGAAAAACCATAGCTTTGACTACATGGATCTTTGTCAGCAAAGTGATGTCTCTGCTTTTTAATACATTGTCTAGGTTTGTTCATAGCTTTCCTTCCAAGGAGCAAGCATCTTTATGGCTGCTGTCACCATCCCCAATGATTTTGAAGCCCAAGAAAGTAAAATCTGCCACTGTTTCCATTGTTTCCCCATCTGTTTGTGATGAAGCGATGGGATTGGATGCCATGATCTTGGTTTTTAAATGCTGAGTTTTAAGCCAACTTTTTCACTTTCCTCTTTCACCTTCATCAAGAGGTTCTTTAGTTCTTCTTCGCTTTCTGCCATTAGGGTGTTGTCATCTTTTCAGCTTGTGCTTCATCCAGTCTGGCATTTTGCATGATGTACTCTGTGTATAAGTTAAATAAATAGGGTGACAATATACAGCCTTGATGCACTCTTTTCTAATTTTCAATCTGTTCATTTTTCTATGTCTCAGGCTAACTGTTGCTTCTTGACCCAAGTACAGGTTTCTCACGAGGCAGGTAAGGTGGTCTGGTATTCCCATCTCTTTAAGAGATTCAAATGCTCAACGGGTAACATTTTTCATTTTATTCCACTTTTCACCTTAATTCTGATTTTAGAACTCAGTCTTCAAGCAAGATGGAACCGTATAGTTCATAAAATATTTACTCTCAATTTTTTCTTTTTCTTTAATGCCTAATCCAGTTTTACATGACTTACAAAAATAGGTTGGCATTTTCTAAATGATGTTTGGATAAAATTCCTTAAGGGCAGAAACAATCTTTTGTCACTGTTATATAACTACCATGTAACATGATAGTGTAGGTGCTCCATGAAAATTTGCTGATGAGTAAAGTGACTGCCAGGATGTACCATTAACTTTGAATAAACTGCTATATTTAGAGCGTTTAAATGTTCATGTCTACTTGCTTTATAAGAATACTGTCAGGTAAATGACACACAATTAGTTCTATGTTTCCAGTGCCTGTGTACAAACTGACCTGGCTATGGAGGAAAAGAACACAGGAGACTCAGCGTGGGGAAAAAGGAAAGCTGAGACTTTCAACAAGTTAGTGGAAGAAGGGGATGGCTATACAGAAGTGTAGAGACATGAACACCTCTAAACCAACATAAAGTTTATCAGAGTACTTGGCAAAGGTCAAAAGCTGTATCAGAAATAAACATGAATGGTGCAGGGTAGACCATGCCACGTGGATTGGTGGGCTGTGTTGCAGTGATGGTGAAAGTAGAGACAATAAGTGCTCTCCTCTCTCTCCACCTCCTTGCCTTTTGGTCCAAGAATATGTCAACAATAAGAAAATCTGTGGGGGAAAAAGATGAATATTAAATTGGAAGAAAATAACTCATGACAAAAAGCAAATGATTATTTTTTCTTTTAAAAATTTTATTAAATTATAGTTGATTTACAATGTTTTGTTAATTCCTGCTGTACAGCAAAGTGCTTTAGCTATACATACATATATTCTTTTACATACTCCATTTAAAAATGTTTATTTGTTTATATGGCTGCACTGGGTCTGAGTTGTTGCACTCAGGACATTCGATCTTCATTGTATCATGCAGAATATTTAGTTGTGGCATGAGAACTCTTAGTTATGGCACGTGGGATCTATTTAGTTCCCCAAGCAGGGATCAAACCTGGGCCTCCTGCCCTGGGAGCATGGAGTCTTAGCCACTGGACGACCAGGGACGTCCCATCTTTTTCATATTCTTTTCTATTATGTTTTTTAAAATTTATTAGAGTATAGTTGATTTACAAAGTTGTGTTAATTACTGCTGTACAGCAAAGTGATTCAGTTATACATACATCCACTCTTTTTTAGATTCTTTTCCCATATAGGTCATTGCAGAGCATTGAATAGTTTCCTGTGCTATACAGTAGGTCCTTATTAGTTATTTATTTTTTACATAATAGTGTGTATACATCAATTCCAATCTCCCAGTTTATCCCTGCCTACCCCTTCCCTCACCCTGTAACAATAAGTTTGTTTTCTACATATGTGAATCTATTTCTGTTTTAAAGACAAATGATTTTTAAACTCTAAGAATACAAAGTATAGTTAATGTAGACTTGTAACATAGCTGCTAAGAAAACCAGTATGGTACAACTTTATATGGCATTGTGTATGGCTGCGTTGGGGGAGATGGCATACACTAAGACATATTAACATTAAAGACATGAACCATTCATTATGCAGTGACTCTAGGGGAGAGTATTTCAAATGCTGTGAGAATGAAGGAATTGTGTGTTCATTAGAAGCAAATAGAACAGATGTTGCTGACAAGTTGTCTTAAAAGTTCTAGCATGTTCCCTCCTCATCTTCTGGTTCTACCCACTGCTGCTTACACCTTCTCTCAGAAATTGACAGACTAGAAGGAAGTGAGCATGTATTCAAAACCTGGTGTTATGTTATCTTCATCCACACACAAACATGGACAGGAAATGACATTTGAGCCAGGTGTTAATCTCTTCAGGGAAATGAAAGTCTGTGTGAAGTGGCCGTGATGGTTGCAATATTTGAAGGAATGTTTTTGTCTAGTGTAAACCTACTTCCACATGAAAAATACTAGATTCGCTTTATACAATAGCCCTCAGGCATTCTTAAGAGAAGATGCAATATAATTTGGGAGAGTTTGGGGAAGCTGAGTTTAGGCCTGTTTATTTGAGTATCTCTCAAAATCTCTTATTCAGTTTAGAGTTTTATATAATGACAAAAAAAATGAATATTTTTTATGTCATTTACGGCAAGTTTTATTCAATATCAAGCCTGCTCTGGTTTGATAAGCAGAGATTGATTGTAATGGTGAGCCTAGCCAAATCCTGACTTAGCCCAAGGCCCAGAACTAAGGCAAAAATGGTAACAGGTTTAGTTGCAACACTTTCCTGTTACCTGGTACTCAGAAATAACCAGACTCCAAACACTGATAAGGTTGTCATGGAGAACTACATTCCAATCTTAAATCTGTTTTTGCCAAGAAGGGTGGATTTGAATTCTACAGGCTTCTTGAATTTCCACTTGGCATTTTGTTTACTGAGATGTTCTGAAAGATGCCAGGAGACACGTGTGTGTGTGTGCCTAGTCGCTCAGTCGTGTCCAACTCTTTGTGATCCCATAAACTGTAGCCCACCAGGCTCCTCTGTCCATGGGATTCTCTAGGCAAGAATACTGGAGTGGGTTGCCATGCCCTCCTCCAGGGGATCTTCCTGACCCAGGGACTGAACCCACATCTCTCTTCTTTCCTGCATTGGCAGGCAGGTTCTTTGCCACTCGTGCCCCACCTAGGAGGCCCTCTAGGAGACACTGGGCCAGCCCAAACTGAATTACTGAAATGCCATGCAGCTATATATCCTCTGCTTGTAATTTCACTACAAAGACTCTGATAAACACTTCCTTAAAAATATGCCTTAACAAGAAAAGGTTAAGTAAAAAACCAAAATCAAAAGCTGACGTCCTAGGCATGTCTTCTGCATGACTGAATCTGGTATTTCCATTTTCTCCTGTTCTGCCTTCACTCTATTGTGTCAACTGAAACTTTGAAAAAAATCTTTCTCAGAGTTTCTTTAGAAATTTTTCCATTTAAAAAGAAGTGTCATTTATTGATGTGATTTTTATTTTGCATTTAAAAAAATACGAATTTTCTAAAACATTAGGAAAGTAGAGAAAATTAGTCCTAGTTTTACAAGTCTTTTTTTCTAGTATGTTGTTTTCCCCTGACATTTTAGTGACCAAACTCAACATAGAACTTTGATCCTACTTGTAAATCTTGACATAAATCTTTTTATATATTTTACATATTCTTAATAAGAATCATTGGCATACACCATGTTAGCTACTACTTCTACATCATTGATTTGCTATTGTTCAGTATTTGCTTTGCTTCCAATATTTATTATTATTAATACTATGACAAAAATTGTGAGTAAAGTATTTTTCATATATAGAATTATTTCCTCAGGATATACTCCTTGGATCTATATTGTCATTGAAAAAGGCTGTAAAGATATGAGATTGGCTCTTTCACTATCAGCATTGGTTATTATAAGTAAAAAATATTTTTTGCTATTATGAGAAATGATATCTCACTATTATATTACTTTCATTTCTTGCCTACATCCAACATTTTGCCTATAACATTTGTTGCGTATAGTTTGCCCATCTTGTTTTCTTTTAAATTTTATTAGAATTTTGACAGAATATTTTACAGTTGTATGAATTAAATCTACTTGACATTTTACTTTATGTTTTATATCAATGCCTATGTATTTTAAATTCAGAAATCCCTTATACTTATAAATATTAAATTTCATTTTTGAGTTTTTTATTGAATAACTACATTCTCCTGAATTTATCTTAAGATGTCATGTGATGTTCTAAAAGCATTAAACTAGAATTTTCAGCCAACCACGGTTTGCGAATATGGTACAACTTTACACGGGTCTGTGTATATGCCTGGATGTTGGTTAAAACTGCAGATGCAAAACCCACTAATAGGGAGGACCAGCTGTACCAACCCTCTAATGGGAACTTGAGCATCTGGGGATTTTGGTATCCGTGGGCCCTCTTGGAACCAGTCCCCACAGATACTGAGAAATGACGATATGACAGTTTATAGTACACAAATGAGAGGAAACCAAGGCAAATTTGGGAAAGGTCAGGTCAAAAAAAAGACTTCAGGAAGTTCTCCTTGAGTTTACTCTCCCTGTTTTTGCCCTTTTCTGAGTTATGGTGCTGTTTTCTCTTTTCTCCCACTAGTTGGGTGCCCTTGGGTTGGTTCCTTAACTTCTCTTAGACTCAGTTTCTTCAGCTGTAAAATAGGGCTGACAGTAAGTAGTAATTCTCTCCTGGAAGTTCTTAGATAATATACAAGAAGTGCTCTGTTCGGAGACTCAAATATAGAAGTCATTAATATAATTGCTTTTCCCCACCTCTTTCCTTTCTACTCACATTTGCTCTTACGTCTTTCATTCTCATTGCCAGTTACCAGTTTGACGGGTTTGGCCTTAGTAGTCTGTTTCCACTCATTAAGACAAGGTTAAAGTTCCTGAAGTAAACCTTTAAGAGCAAGTCGGAAATCCTGAGGGATCTGGGAAATGGGATTACACATTGAGAAATTGCTCCTAGTTTGCATTTTAGGACCTTAATTGCCCCAACTGCACTTCTTATAGTATGGGAAGTCTGTAAGAGGTGAGGGATAGTCAGAGGTCTGCTTTATGTCTTCCCGTTATCAGGCTAGGGACCATAAGCACAACAGCTTTTTCTTGTGTTAGATGGCAGTTTTCTTTCAGGGTTTTATCTGCCCCTCTTCTGTGAAGAGATAAAAACTTGCGGAAGGCAGAGTTCCCATGGGACATTGTGGGGTGGTTTTGCAGCACCAGGGTGGGAATTTAGCCACTTCGGTTTCAAAATTTGTTTTGTCTAGTATGTTTGAAATTTCCCCGTTAAAAATCAGATTTCTTTGTTTTAAAGAAATTTTAAGGAATCAAATATCCCTGAGAGGGATTATCAGGCATTCACTACTGTTTCCTGAAGGGGCTGATGTGTAAATAAAGCAGCTATTGACTCAGACTCTCTGGAGACAGGTCTGGTGTTGACTTTGTCATTGATCTGTCTTCTTGCACAGGTCACAGTATCTCTGATGCTTGATTTTCTTATGACTTTTAATATTGCTTTTCTCTCAGACAATGGTAATGACAAAAATAACTAACACCATGTCAAACTTGTTTAGTGTATTTTCTAATTTAAACCTCACAAGGACTTTAGGAGGCAGGTACTATTGTTCTCATTTTACAGATAAAGAAAATGAGGCATCAGAGGCTGAAAATTTGCATAAAGTCAGCAGAGAGTCAATTAGTGACTTAAACCAGGTTTCCCTGGTGGCTCAGACCATAAAGAATCCACCTGTAATGCAAGAGACCTAGGTTTGATCACTGGGTTGGGATGATACCCTGGAGAAGGAAATGGCAACCCAATCCAGTATTCTTGCCTGGAGAAGTCCATGGACAGAGGAGCCTGGTGGCTACAGTTCATGGGCTTGCAAAGAGTAGGACACGACTGAGAGGCTAACACACACACAAACCAGGTCTATGTGATGCTTTATTTTTAATTATTCTGGTATACAGTTATGATTGATGACTGTTGTCCTGATATCTAGCTGAGAACATGAAATTATATTAGAGGAAGAATAGTTGCAAACTGAAGTAAGCAAGAATTGAAATATTTGAGCAGTTTAACAGCTGGTAGTGCAAATATCTCTAAGAGGTTGGAAGAATATTTTAATAGGATGTTAAACAGAACTTTCAGTGGAGACATTGAAATACAATAATTAAGACCAAGATGGAAATTGTGAAGGGAAACATGAGCTAGGCTGTTGGAGATGATAAATGATTTTGAAGTGCTTTGCAGTGCACTGCTGCTGTGTTATGAGTCCTGCCCCACCCCCAGTGCATGGGCAAGATCCAAGCGTGTGTGTGTGTGTGTGTGTGTGTGTGTGTGTGTGTGTGTGTGTGTATTGGGAGGAGGGTGTGGAAGGGATAACTGGCTCTCACATCTAGTTTACTGGGAAGAACTTCAAAGGCACCACTGGGGGAGATTGGAATTTGTCCCCTGCAGGTAGGGAAACACAGTAGATGTCAAACCCTAGCTTTGGAAATAGGTTAAAGGTCAGGAGATGGGTTGGACACAATTCTTGGCAGGAAAATCAAACTTGCTGCTGCTTTGGGATTGGCCTACATTTGTGGAATTCTCCCAAACTAAAGGGTGTTTCTTGTGGATCAATCTTTAAAATGAGACCTGGTTTGGGATTATTGCTAAACTCTTCTCCATTAGACAACACTTTGACAGTGATCAAAACTAAAGTCATAAACAAGGGGACAGATGGACACCACTTTCCTGAGGTCAAGTCGCCTGAGGAAGTACACGTTGTCACTTAACATATTAATACTATTCTAGCTGGAAACGCTTAACCTAATCTAGTTAGGAAGAAATGCAAGACAAAACCAAACAGAGGACTATCCTATAAATAAATGGCCTGATTCTTCAAAACTGTCAATGTTATTAAAGACAAAGGATGTCTGAAGAATTGGTACAGATCAAAAGACACTGAAGAGATATGACAGCTAAATGCTGTATGTGATCCTGCATGGGATTCTGTCCTGGAGGAAAAACAATGCCATCAAGCAGTGGTCCTCAACCTTTCTGGCATCAGGGACTGGTTCTGTGGAAGACAATTTTTCCATGGACTGGGGGTGGTGGGGATGGTTTTGAGATGATTCAAGTGCGTTACATTTACTGTGCACTTTACTTCTATTATTTTTACATCAGCTCCTCCTCAGATGATCAGGCATTAGATCCTGAAGGCTGGGGATCCCCTGCTATGAAGGACAGTTGACCACACTGGATTATGGACAGTAGATTAAGGTTTTAGATCAATGTTAACTTTTCTGAGCTGGATAGCTGTATTATGGATACAGAAGAGGGTATCTTTGCTCTTAGGAACACATGAAGCCCTAGGTAAAGGGGCATGATATATGCAAGCTGTGGACAGATCTTAAAATAAATTGTATGTGTGTATGTGTGTGTTTGTAGAGAAAGACGATGAAACAAAGGTGGCAAATTATAAAAATTGGTGAATTTGGGTCAAGTGATGTGTTCTTCATAAAAAGTTACTCTCCTATAACTTTTCTGTAACTTTATTTCAGAATAAAAAGGAAAAACATTATTTTTTCAGCAATGCCTTCCCATTCACCAAGGTCTGTTTCACCCCACCTCCCTCCACCCCTTCCACACATGACCACCTCCTCAGAAATGCTAGTAAACCCCACTCTAGACCTGCTAAGTCAAAAATTTCATGGGATGGGGCCTAGGGAGCTGTGTTTTAAGATGGTTCTTACACTAAAGTTTGAGAAGCACTGGTTTAGACTAGTCAGAACCCATGCTTGGAGTTGCAGGAAGTGGGTGGTGTTGACCCCACTCAGGCTGGTAGACATGGAGGAAAAGTGGACAGTTCTTTGGGATCTATGACAAATCCTATGAGAATCTTATCAGCTTCTCCTTCTACATTCTTCCCTATATCATCCTCTATTCTTATTCCCGCTTGCGCCTGGAGGCAAGTCACAGCATTTTTTTAGTACAAAATTTCACAGCAGGCTGTATACATGACTAAGGCATATTTGTTGGAGGACAAATCCACAGAACTCTCCCTAGTGAATACAGAGATGGGATTCAGGAGGAAGGGGCACTTTGCCCTGGCTGTACCTGGGACACTTCCTTGGGGAAATGGAGCTTTAGGGTGTAGAGGTGGGAGGAGGGAAGGAGGAAGGGGATTTTCTGACAGAGGGACCATTGCATTCAAAAGCATGAAGACTGGGACTTCCCTGTGGCCCAGTGCCTAAGACCCTGAGCTTGCAATGCAAGGGGCTTGTGTTTGATCCCTGGTGAGGGAACTAGATCCCACATGCTGCAACTAAGAATTTGCATGCAACAACTAAAAGGTCCCACATGGTACAATGAAGATTGAAGATTTCGCACGGCACAACTAAGACCCTGTGCAGTCAATAAAAAGAAAAATCATGAGACTAAAAGTACTAGATTATATGTGGGAAGTCTGGCTTCCCACGAGGCTATCAGGAGTGGAAGAGTAGAAACTAAAGTTATCAAAGGAGGAGACCAGATAATGACCACTGTGGAATGTTGACATGGTGGTGTCGTATTCTCAGTAGAGGAAATCCGTTTAGATGGACTGATTCCCACAGTATCTAATATTCATACCAGCAGGTTAAAGACTAAACTTTCTTCTGTAGACAAGGGGGTGTCACTGTAAGTTTGAGCAGTTTTGATCAGATCAGCCTTGTAAGGAGAGTGCTCTGGCTTGCTGTGAGGACTGTGAGTGGGGGAGACTGGAAGAGTAGAGACTTGGGAGCAGGCAACAGGTATAGGATGGAGCAAGTGGGGAAGGTAAACAGGAGACATTTTTTGAGATAAAGGAGAGAAAGTAGGTAGAGAAAAGAAAAAAGAGTGACTCCAAGACTTTGTGCCTGATTACTTAAGAGGTTGCTGATGCCATTGATGACAAAAGTGATTTGATTGGAAGATGGAACATTTTGAGTTTGTGCATTCAGACAATTAATGAAGAATTAAGTAATGTGTTTTACCCCACCTACAGCTTCATTGAATTCTTTTTGGTTGTAACCTACCACCTTTTCCCCAGTCTCGGCAGCTAAGTATGAGACTACTGTTGCTCAAAGTAGGTGTCAGGTGAAACCAAGAACACAGAGGTCAAGGGAAAAATATAGCGAGCAAGAGTGGAAGTTTGAAGAAAACTTTCTCATCCCTCCCAAAAGGAACCCTGTGTCCTTCCTTATCCACTCCAGGCCATAGGGAATCACAATTGGCTTAAAAAGTATTTAGTAACTATTTATTTGCCTGCATTGGGTCTTCATTGCTGCATGTGATCTTTAGTTGCAGTATGTGGGATCTAGTTCCCTGACCAGGAAATGAACCCAGGGCCCCTGCATTGGGAGTGCAGTCTTAGCTACTGAATCATCAGGGACGTCCCCACGAATTGACTTTTCATCTACATGAATTTGCTTATTTTGCACATTTCATATAATTAGACTCATATAACATGTGATCTTTTGTGCCTGGTTTCTTTCACTCAGCATAATGTTTTCAAGGTTCATCTATATTGTAATATGAACCAGTAGTTTTTATGGCCATGTACCATCCCACTCTGTATTTATCTATTCATCATGGATGATGGACATTGGCTATTATGAATAAAGCTACTATGAATATTTTTGTACAAATTTTTTTGTGCACATATAGGTTTTCATTTCTCTTGAATACCTTTGTAGAGATGGAATTGCTGAAAGTGAAAGTGACATCTCTCAGTTGTGTCCAACTCTTTGTGACCCTACCGACTGTAGCCCACCAGGCTCCTCTGTCCATGGGGATTCTTCAGGCAAGAATACTGGAGTGGGTTGCCATTTCCTTCTCCAGGGGATCTTCCTGACTCAGGGATCGAACCTGGGTCTCCCACATTGCAGGCAGACTCTACTCTCTGAGCCACCAGGGAATTGCTGGGTCAAATGTTAAGTTTGTTTAACTTTTTTTAAGGACTATCAAACTCTTTTTCCAAAATTTCTAATATCAATAGAGCATTCCAATTTTTCCATATCTTTGTCAACACTCGTTATTATCTTATCAGTCCCTTATCAGATATATGATTTTCAAATACTTTCTCTCATATGATTATTTTAACTCTCTTGATAGCATCCCTTGAGACACAAAATTTTTAACTTTGGTAAAGTCAAATTTATTTTTTAATTGCTTATGGCTTTGGTGCCATATTTATGAGACCACTGATAAATTCAATATTATGAACATTTACCCCTATATTTTAATTTATTTTTATTTGAAGGATAATTACAGTATTATATTGGTTTCTGAATATATCAACACCTCTACGTTTTCTTATAGGAGTTTTATAGTATTAGCTCATGTATTTAGGTCTGTTTTGAGTTAATTTTTGTATATGACGTAAGGCCAAACTGTTCTTTAATAATTTAATCTGTTTCAATTGCCCATCTCTATTGGTGGTAAAAATCTAGTCAACTCTGGATACATTAAGTTTAGATTTTCTCAATCACCACAGTTTTAGTCTCAGTAAATCTAGGACTCAGCATTTTCCTTCATCCTCTTCTTATGTGGGATTTAGCCAAGTCATTAATGGTTAATGGTACCTGTTGACAAGTAGTACTTATAGAGTGGGTTAGAATTAGGATTAGGTTCAAATGTGGTTCTCTATCCTAGGATTAGCTTCAAAGAGAAGACAATGATAGATCCTGAAGAAAGTTTGGGAATATGGGATTAGGGTGAACACACATCCCAACTGAAGTACGGTTACTCTTGGAGGTAGCAAGTTTTACAGAGGTCCTGAGACTCTATAACAATAGCTGTACTAGGGGATTTTTCTCCCACACATTCAACACATATTTATTAACTGCCTATCATGTGCCAAGAACTCTTATAACAGTGGAATAAAGCAGGAATGAAAACGAACAAATTCTCTGCCATCCTGGAACTCATATTCTAGTGGGAGGAGACAGGACAATAAATAAGCAAATAACATGTGCTAAAAAAATTCTAAGAAAAATAGAATCGGGGAGACAGAACAAATGAAGCTGAGGACAGTATTTTTTACAGGGTGGTCAGGGAAAGTCTCCTGTGATATGGTGACATCAGAGCAGAGACCTGAAGCAGGAGAAGGACCGAACCCTGCAGATATACACGGGAAAAACACACAAGGCGGAGGGAACAGCAAGTGCAGTGCCCTCCTATGGCATACGTGAAGGTGAGCGAGGAGGCCAAGATGGCTGGAGCGGGAGGGTTCAAGTCAGTGGTGGGAGATGAAGTCAGAGATGTGGTGGCGGGCTCTCAGAATGGTTGTGCAGGTGTGGACTGCTCACCACTCACTCATACGTAAGGTGCTGCTCACATACGTGTACCTGCACAGCTGCACCACATCAGCCCAGGGGGAAGATCAATATACGGCCTTAAAGGCCATGGAAGTGACTTTAGAATTCACTCTGAGGTGGGAAGCCATTGCAATGTTTTGAGCAGAGGCTTGACCTAATTTCTATTTTAACAGCAAATGTTTGGCTTCTTGGTAGAGAATAGATCATAAAGGTGCAATGGTGGAAGAGGGGAAATCAGTGAGCAGTCTGCTGTGATCCAGGAGAGAGATGATGGAGGCATGGACCAGTGCTGTAGGATTTTGTTTATAGTTTGAAAGCTGAGTTGACAGGATTTGCTGGTAAACTGAATGTGGGACATGAGAGAGAGGAGTCAAAAATGATTCTAAGATTTCCAAGCTGAGCAGACGAAGGAAAGAATTGCCAGAATAGCTAAGGCACAGAAGACCCTTCGGTGGTTGACTGACCATATATTTCATGTTAATGCAGAAGTGTGACTGGATTCAGGTCTCAAACTATACAGGACACCTCAGTGGATGGTGGTGGTGGGGATGGGGTGAGGAGGAAAAAAGACATTGATCTTGGTTATATGACTTGAAGTTTGTACCTGTTCATTAGTATGAATGCACTTGTTTTATAATGTCTTGTTCACTGATAAGTTTGTACCTAGGGGAAACAAAGAAAAACATTCATGACTTCAGCCAATAATCGTGGAGCATCCATTTGGATATTTGGCACAGGATTGTGCAACATGGGAAACCATAGGATGTAATCCACGGACTTCTTGGATAAATAGAAACCTCCATTTTCAGGGTCTTCATCAAGTTCCATCGCAAGCTCTTAAATAGTTCAATGCCTGGGAGGCTCCCAACATTAATATAGTGTATCATGTAGACAGAAGAGAGCTTCTGTCACATAATAGGCATTTCTAAGTTGCTAAGTAACGATTTTCAAAGGAGAACACAGAAGTAAAGGGAGATCTGTCAGTTACATGGTAGGACAATGACTGGGTCCAGTTTATCTCAACACATACAGGCTTTGCGCTGACATTTCCTGGATTCTGTGAACATTTTATTCTCCTCTATCTTGCATGCTTTCTAAACGTCTGAATATTAAGCTTATTCCTTCAGTATAGAACTCACCTGCCAATACAGGAGACATAAAAGAGACATAGGTTCCATTCCTGGGTTGGGAAGATCCCCTGGAGAAGGAAATGGCAGCCCACTCTAGCATTCTTGCCTGTAGAATCCCATGGACACAGGAGCCTGGTGGGCTAGAGACTATGGGGTCGTAAAGAATTCGACACGACTAAAGCAACTTTGCAGAACCAGCTTTACATTCCATTATATAAGTGTCAACCATCTTCAAAATGTAAGACAGCCTTGAACTGTAAATTTAAATTTCCATCAGTTGCACAGTTTGGCACACACCTCTTTGTCCGCCCCGAGTCCCTTCACCTTTCAGCAAACCTTGCTCTGGGGGGATTACTTAGGTCGAAATTCTTTGACTGGGTGTCTAGAGTCCTAACTGCTGCCCAAGTCTGCCTTTTCCAGGTCTTCCGGAAGGAGAGGACCAAAGTCTTTTAAAATGATAAGACGAGAGTTACAAAAACAACAAAGAAGGTGTGGAAACGTGTCCCGCTGCCAGTTTCATTCATGACCGTTGGAACTTTAAGAGTCAGAAGCTTTAAAAAGGAAACAAACCGAGGCTGTCAGTGAGAGGGTGGCAGCGGTCTCTGGAGGTGGAAGATGAAACCTGGGTTTGGGATTAAGAGCAGGAGGCGCGGCCTCCGAGGTTTAAGAGAAGGTTCGCTGCCTACGGTTGGCTAAAAAATTGCTGGCTCGGCCAAGTGACTTTTCCCTCGCGTCTACCTGGACATCTGCTGACGGGTCAAGTTTCACTAACGCCTTACATTAATACTAGAGACAAAAACCTAAACTACTAACTCCACATGGAGACAAACCCTTCCCTCTCCCTCCCCACTGTCTCCCTCCTTTTCCCTCATATTTTCTTTCCTTATTGTGTATTTTGAAAAAGTTCTATTTTTTCCTTTACTTCAACACACCTTTCTCTCCCTCTGTCAGCAAATTACCCATTCCACGCACCCAGCCCACCCTGACTCCTTTTCATCTGCAGGCGTGAGGCTGGCTCCCTCTGCTCGGGTCCAGCGCGTCCGCCTCATCGCCAATTCTCATGCTCCCCGCCCCCTTTAAGACGCGGGAACCGGTCTGGACCCCGCTGTCCTTCGCCTTCCCAGGCGGGAACTGTCGCATCCCAAGTCTAGCCACTCCAGGGCGGCTCTCGGGCGACAGCTTCCCGGCTGGAGGGCCCCGCTGTCGCCCCTCCAGCGCCTCCCCGCGTTCGGTGCGCGCGCGCCGCGGCTTCCCGGGTGGCCGGGTCCCCCGCCCCCTAAAGTCGTCCCTCCCTGGCCGGGCTCCGCCCCCTGCCGCCGCTGCCTGATTGGCCTCCGCCTCCTTGTCCCCACGCTCCTCGGCTCCCCTTCGCCCAATGGGCACCACCACCTGGTCCAAAAATTTCCCCGAGGGGACCCAAAGGCTCTGCAAGCAGCAGATCAGGCCAGGCGGCGGGGACCGCCGCGGAGGGGCGCGGGGCGCGGAGGGTTCGCGGAGGCGGGAGCGGAGGAGCAAGGAGGAGGAGCAAAGGTGTCGGAGAGAAAAGTTCTGAAAGGAACAGGAAACCTGCCGGGGAGGCGGCGGCTGCGGCTCTCCAGGCGTCCGGGCGGCGCGCGTCGCGGGGTCTTCGGAGCTGCGGCTCCGGTCCTGGCAGCTCTCCCGGCGCAGCTCTATCCCTCTGGTCGTGCCTGCCGCCGCCGCCGCCGCTGTTCTGGGCTGCAGGCGGGCGCTCCGTTCCGCCTCTGCCGCTGCGGCTCCCCGGAGAGGGCGGCGCGGGTGCTGAGAAGAGAAGGGGACGTCTTCTTCGGAGCATGAAGCAGCATGTCCGATAAAATGTCCAGCTTCCTCTATATAGGGGACATCGTGTCCCTGTACGCGGAGGGTTCGGTCAACGGTTTCATCAACACGCTGGGGTAAGCCACGGCGCCGGGCGGGGAGCGCGGGCTGGGGACCCCTGACGCTCGGTCCCCTCGGAGCTCATTCCCTTCGCCTGGGGTTGCTGGGCAGGCTCTGTGCCCGCGGACAGCGCGGTGCGCTCGGCTCGCGCGCTCGCAGGAAGCTGCCGGTGGAGGCAGGACTTTCTTAGCAACTTCGTAATCTCGAGCTCAGACGCATCTGAAAAGGAGGAAGTGATTCAGAAGCCCGAACACAGGCCCGACGAAGTCCTCGTTGGCCTCTCCGTGGGTTGTTTTGATTAAAAAAAAAAAAAAAAAATTTTTTTTTTTTTTTTTTTTTTTTACCCTTACAGGTGGGGAAAAAGAGAAAACATCACAAACAACACGGCTCCTCTCCCCACCTTTGCTCGCTACGACTCTCAAGCCCCTGCCCCTCACGGCCGGGTTTGTAAGAGCAGTCGATAAAAGTCTGTGGCCTTGGACGTGAGACGGGCGATGAGGCGAGCGGGAGGAGTGTGGCTTTGCCCTGCGGGAGGAGCTCACTGTCCCCTCTACGCTGAAGTAATTTCCTTTTGGCCGTGCCAAACGGGAACTCGCCCCGCCTCGGGGGCGTCCTGGGGGCTTCTGGGTTCTAGAACGCACACCTGCTTTCTCCCCTCTCCGGGCCTGGGGCCACTGAAATGCTCAGCCTCTCCTGGGACGCAGCCAAATGCTTGGCTCTTGAGATTGAAGTTGAGTTTTGAATGGGGGAAGTAGGTATATAAACATAACCTGTGCTAGCTGGGTACAGAGGACTTCCTTGATTACTAGTATTTTCTCTCTGTCCTGATGGTGAATACCAGCCTGTAGTTTTAATGCGCACTGCATTGTCTTTTGATAGGCACGGTTTTTGTTGCTGTTCCCGCTTAGTTTCAGTAGCTGGACTCCCCAGTCTTAGAGATTTTAGGCTGAGGAACTGGTGTTTCCACTTACGACTGGTCACTTTTTTTTTTTTTTGCTGCCGTTAGATTTTAGGGCACACGACTTAACATGCAGAGTCCTTGGACGGTGACTTTAAGCCATGCTATTAACAGGGTGGTGTCTACCTGACAGGGGACACGGGAGTCCCAGCTTCCACAGTTTCTGTTATTTGTGCATCTCCTCTAATGAGTGAAAAAAGGGAGGTAGATTTAATGTAATTCCTTTAAGATCAGTGTTAATTTATTGTGAAACTAAAGCATGGAAGGAAAAAAAAAACCAGCTGTAACACGTGCTTGGTGCTGGGTTTGTAAATCATAAGTTGACCTTTGTTTCTGGGAGAGTTCACAGTACAAGGTCAGTGTTTGGGCCCCCAATAACATTTTGCAGATGGACTCTGCTGCACCTCACCCTTCTCCACTGTGGACTCTTTGTGGAGGTAACATGGTGGTTAAGGTGGAGGGGCCTGGGGTCAAATCTCTGCTTTTCCTATTATGAACCTGATGACCCTGGGCAAGTTGTATAATTGCATTCCAGTTTCCTCACCTCTGAAAATGGGAAGATTGTGGTTACTACCTCATAGGACTGTGCTAAGAAGTGAGTTAACATAAAGTGTTTAGCACCAGGCACGGGAGCAGTTGTATAAAATGTTCGCTATTGTAATTATCACTCCCTTGGTAACTGTGAGCAATAGTGACACTCTTGGACAAAATAATAAAAAGGATTAGGAATAAAGTATAAAACCTAGTCAAATTTAAAAGCCATGTTTTTGTAGTGTGTTATTCAGCAAGAGAGGGCTTCCCTGGTGGCTCAGATGGTAATGAATCTACCTGCCATACGGGAGACTCAGGTTCAATTCCTGGGTTGGGAAGATCCTCTGGAGAAGGGAATGGCAACCCGCTCCAGTTTTCTTGTCTGGAGAATTCCATGGACAGAGGAGTCTGGCCAGCTACAGTCCATGGGATTTCAAAGAGTCAGACACTGCTGAGCGACTCATACACACTTTCAGCAGAGGAATGTGTTTGGTAGCTACCTACGTAAGCACTTGTAGTGTCTCTCCCGCTCAATTTGGAGGTGGAGAAACGGAGGGGAAGAGAAATGAAGTGACTTACCTACGAAGCAGAGGACATTAATGTCAAAAGCTGGAACTGTAGCCCTGTCCCCAGATTCTCAGCCAAGTGTGGATTTCTTTGGTTACACATTGTTGTCTTTAAGCCTTGAGAGAAAGAAGCTTGACCTTTAATGTTGCATGTAGATTTGTATTCAGCATTTCTTGCTGCTGTTGTGGAAGTGGAGTTGCTTTAGAGTGTGTTTGTGCAGTATTATTTTTCTGTTGACAAACGGATTCTTTTTGAGGTTACTATGACATGACCTCTGGGTAGCTCAGTTCTAAGGTGAGGATGGATCTTTGGGTATGCTGCCGCTGGCGAAGCTTGGTGCTTTGATTGGGTGTTCTTTTTCTTTATGGAGTCCATGGAATAGTTGGAGTACAGTAGAGTTCATGAAACTACGTTGGCCTGAGAGTTTTAGGAGTTACCAAACTGGCAGAGCCTATGTGCATGCGACATGCAATGTTCTCTAGGCAAAGTAGCAGCATCTACTTTGCTAGTGTAGAAGACGACTGGTAGGTATGTTACCTTGCATCTTTTTTAGGGCCATGAATATGGAAGCAGCATTATACTTTTTCATTATATTGTTGTAGGATCATAGTAATACACTTTTTCTATCAAAGAGAGAGAGCATACTTCAAATTGAATCTCTCCGCTCTTCTATAGTTGGAGGGAGATCTGTTGTCTGAGGTCTGTTGCTAATTATAACCTTGTTCATATCATTTATTCCCTTTTCATGTCAGCGTGTCTTTGTGGGGAGTAAAAGTATATGCTTCTCCCACCCCTAGAGTATTATAAAAGTGAATGGAAGAAACAGAAAGGAAAGAGCCCCCCACTTTTTTTAGACAGTTTGTAGGAAAATCCACATTGTGCTTATATTCTTGTGGCCCTTGCTGCTGCTGCTGCTGCTGCTGCTAAGTCGCTTCAGTCGTGTCCGACTCTGTGTGACCCCATAGACGGCAGCCCACCAGGCTCCTCTGTCTCTGGGATTCTCCAGGCAAGAACACTGGAGTGGGTTGCCATTTCCTTCTCCAATGCTGGAAAGTGAAAAGTGAAAGTGAAGTCGTGTCTGTCGTGTCTGACTCTTCGCGACCCCATAGACTGTAGCTTCCCAGGCTCCTCTGTCCATGGGATTTCCCAGGCTAGAGTACTGGAGTGAGGTGCCATTGCCTTCTCCCTTGCGGCTCTTAAGTTTCTTCAAAGGCGTGTGAATTGTTAAAGTGAATCAGAGAGCTTGGTTGGAGACTTTGGCATTGTAGTTAGCCAGCATAGTTTGTTCCACTGTAATATTAAAAACTCAGCGGAAGAGCTAAAAATGAGGCTGAAAGTTTCTGACTTCTGTTTTCACTCTTTATCTATTTGACACTTTTGGTCGTGTGATGGTTTTTCAAATTCATCTTAATTATCACGAGATAATTCATAGATACTTATTTGTCTGCAGATAAATCGTATCTGATTTTAGTATCTAGTGTGGAAATTTGAGAGGATACACATTGTTATTATTTGGTTTTGGGGAATTTCTTGCAATAAAGTCATGAATTTTTCAGCTGGAAAAAAAATTACAGGTTTTCATTCTGTTAGAGTTCAGTAGGTTCTTTTGGAGGCCTTTCCAACTGGAAATGTGGTAAGATTTTTGTAGGCTCTGTGACCTAGCTTTTAAGCTCAGTTTCTTAGTCTGAGAAATTAGACTGCTCTTGTTGCAAAGGTTTGCATTTCCCTCCCGCCCACCCACCTCCCCACACTTATCCTTTAACCAGTATTTACCTGATGTTTCTGAATCCTGAGTTGTTGCTAAATAAGGTAGAGTATTGTTCTTCCAGCTTGTATTGGTATACTTTCTAACTTAATTTTTCATCTACATGTCTATTTAGGAAACACTTATATTAAGGAAAACTGTTAAATCCTGTTGGATGAAGATGGTGAATATATTTTAAATAAACAGTTTTTTTTTTTGCTACTGTACACTTTAAGGTTATGGTTTTTATTTTTCTTTTAAAAGTGAAGGAGTTTGGGGACATGCTGTACAGTTTCAAATGTGGTGTTGCTTTTTTTTTAATTTTAAAAATTGAGGTATAGTTGATTTACAATGTGTTAATTTCTGCTTTACAGCTAAGTGATTCAGTTATGCATATATATATGTGTATAGTTTTTAATATCCTTTCCCATTATGGTCTATCATAGGATAGTTCTCTGTGCTATATAGTAGAACCTTGTTGTTTATTCATTCTCTATATAATAGCTTACATCTGCTAACCCCAGCCTCCCGCTTTATCCCTCCCCCAACCCGTCTCCCTTGGCAACCACAAGTCAGTTCTCTATGTCCAGAAGACTGTTTCTGTTCATTTCTGTCACATTTTAGATTTTAGTTTCCACATATAAGTGATATCATATATGGTATTTACCTTTCTCTTTTTAAAAAAATATTTTTTGATGTGGACCATTTTTAAAGTCTTTGTTGAATTTGTTACAGTGTTGCTTTTGTTTTATGTTTTGGGTTTTTGGCTCTGAGGCATGTTAGATCTTAACTCCCTGACCAGGGATTGAACTGGCACCCCCTGCATTGGAAGGCAGAGTCTTAACTGCTGAATCACCAGGGAAGTCTGTATCTTTCTGTATCTTTCTCTTTCTGATTTCTCTTAGTATGATAATCTCTAGGTCCATCTGTGTTGCTGCAAATGGCATCATACAGTTCTTTTTTATGGCTGAGTAATATTCCATTGAAGAGGAACTAAAAAGCCTCTTGATGAAAGTGAAAGAGGAGAGTGAAAAAGTTGGCTTAAAGCTCAACATTCAGAAAATGAAGATCATGGCATCTGGTCCTATCACTTCATGGGAAATAGATGGGGAAACAGTGTCAGACTATTTTTTTGGCTCCAAAATCACTGCAGATGGTGATTGCAGCCATGAAATTAAAAGATGCTTACTCCTTGGAAGGAAAGTTATGACCAACCTAGATAGCATATTCAAAAGCAGAGACATTACTTTGCCAACAGAAGTCCGTCTAGTCAGGGCTATGGTTTTTCCAGTGGTCATGTATGGATGTGAAAGTTGGACTGTGAAGAAGGCTGAGTGCTGAAGAATTGATGCTTTTGAACTGTGGTGTTGGAGAAGACTCTTGAGAGTCCCCTGGACTGCAAGGAGATCCAACCAATCCATTCTAAAGGAGATCAGTCCTGGGTGTTCATTGGAAGGACTGATGCTAAAGGTGAAACTCCAGTACTTTGGCCACCTCATGTGAAGGGTTGACTCGTTGGAAAAGACTTTGATGCTGGGAGGGATTGGGGCAGAAGGGTAAGGGGACAACAGAGAATGAGATGGCTGATGGCATCACGGACTTGATGGACGTGAGTCTGAGTAAACTCTGGGAGTTGGTGATGGACAGGGAGGCCACGTGTGCTGCGATTCATGGGGTCGCAAAGAGTTGGACACGATTGAGCGACTGAACTGAACTGAATATTCCATTGTATCTATGTACCACGTCTTCTTTATCAGTCCATCTATTGATGGACATTTAGGTTGTTTCCATGTCTTGGCTATTGTGAATAGTGCTACTATGAACATAGCTCATATATCTTTTTGAAATATAGTTCGATCTGGATATATGCTCAGGGGTGGGATTGCTGGATCACATGGTAATTTTTAGTTTTCTGAGGAACCTCCATACTGTTTTCCATAGTGGCTGTACCAACTTATATTCCCAACAGTGTAGGAGGGTTCCCTTTCCTCCACATCTTCTCCAGCATTTGTGATTTGTAGAGTATTTGAGGATGGTGATTTTATTTGCACCAAATGCAGCGTTAATTGTCTCTTTCCCCTTGCTCTATTTTTTTTATATTGAGATTTACTTTGCTAGTCATTGATACTTGTTTTTTTTTAAATTTTTGTTTTATATGGAGCATAGTTGATTAATAATGTTGTGTTTCAGATGTACAGCAGAGTGATTTAGTTATACATGTACATTTATCATTTTTTTTCCAAATTCTTTTCCCATTTAGGTTATTACAGAATATTGAGCAGTGTTCCCTGTGCTGTACAGGGAACTGTATATCCTTGTTGGTTATCCATTTTATATAGAGTAGTGTATGTATGTCAGTCCCAAACTCCCAATCTGTCCCTCCCTCCCTTTCCACCTGGTAACCATAAATTCATTCTCTAAGTAGGTGATTCTGTTTCTGTTTTGTAAATAAGTATATTGGTATCATTTTTTTTAGACTTCACATGTAAATGATATTGTGATACTTGGTTTTCTATTTCTGAATTACTTTACCTAGTATGATCATCTCCAGGTCCATCCATGTTGCTGCAAATGGCATTATTTCATTCTTTTTAATGGCTGAATAATATACCATTGTTTATATGTACCACATTTTCTTTATCCATTCTTCTTTCACTGGACATTCAGGTTGCTTCCACATCTTGGCTATTGTAAATAATGGTGCATTGAACATTGGTGTGAATGTACCATTTCAAACCATGCTTTTCTCCAGGTATATGCTTAGGAGTAGGATTGCTGGATCATATGGTAGCTCTATTTTTGTTTTTTTAAGGAAACTCCATATGGTTCTCTGTAATGGATACACCAATTTATATTCCCACCTACAGTGCAGGAGAGTTCCCATCTCTGCGCATCCTCTCCAGCATTTATTATTTGTAGGTTTTTCTGATGTTTGCCAATCTGAGTGGTGTGAAGTGATACCTCATTGTAGTTTTGATTTGCATTTCTCTAATAATTAGGGATTTGAGTATCTTTTCATGTGCCTCCTGGCCATCTGTAGGTCTTCTTTGGGGAAATACCTACTTAGGTCTTCTGCCCATTTTTTGATTGGGTTGTTTGTTTTTTGGATATTGAGCCGCTTGAACTCTTTGTAAATTTTGGAGCCTGACTCTTGTCAGTCACATCATCTGCAAATATTTTCTCCCATTCTGTGGGCTGTCATTTTGTTTTGCCTATGGTTTCGTTTGCTGTGCAAAAGCTTTTGAGTTACTAAAGTCCCATTTGTCTATTTTTGCTTTTATTTCCATTACTGTAGGAAATAGCTCAAAAAAGATATTGCTGCAATTTATGTCAAAGAGTTTTCTCTGTTTTCCACTAAAGTTTTATGGTATCTGGTCTTACATTTAAGTCTTTAATCAGTTTGGAGTTTATTTTTGTGTATGGTGTTAATTCAACCTAGTTTTGGAAGTCCTCGCCTTGACACTTCTGACATTAGGTATTTTGGGTACATCGCCTTGATCAAGGGTCTCATACCACACTGTGGGAGTGAGCGGGACAGAATTCCCAGGATGGGTGGGACAGTAGAGTCAGTGAAAAGTACACCGTTGTTTCATTGTCTGTTCTGCTCGTAGTTCAGGGTTCAGTGAATGACAAGCGTGTGTGATCATGTACGTCTGTATACATATATTTAAGTGATTACTGCCTTTGGTTTGAGGGTTCTTCTCAGGACCTACCAAGAATCAACACCAGCTTGTTAAGGTTTGAGAAAATGCTCAGGTGACCACCCATTGAAGCAGTGACTGGCAAGTATCATAATAGTTGCTTAGCCAGAGTGGCTAAAGATCAGGACTCTTATTTTTAGTTCATGTTTGATTTTTCTCGGTTCAATGAGTTTTGTTTCCATGTTCAATGATGGATATCAGGTAGGGGAATGGTGGGTCATTTATAATTCTGACTTAATCCCTCAGATAAATGAACAAGACTGTGTAAAGTCCTTTGTTTATTTTTTCCAATTATAGTCCCTTAAATTTTCCTTTCTGATCTTTTTTTCTGCTTAAAGTTTTTAATATTTAAATGTTTGCAAATTTGACTGTTAATTTTTTCTTCTTTTACTTATTTAATTTTTCTGTTCTTATCATAGTTTAGAAAATCTTCCCCTTAATAGGATTTAGAAAATCTTCCCCTTAATAGGACTGTTTAATCAGTAGAGACTCGGATGAAACAAGGAATGGTTACAGCTGACTTATGTTTGCATTAATTTGTAATTTATCTTTAGTCTCTTGTAGATAAAACTCTTCCAAGTAACAGCCATTATTTTCTGCTATAACTAGGTGTATAAATTTAGCTCTGTTTTGGCTACAGCATTTGTTACTATGATAAAAGTATCTTTTGCATGTGTCTTTAAAGAGGAGAAAGAAGACAGTATAATCTTGAATACTGAGTTGTTTTGGAAAATGTGAGGGTTAGTAGTGTCATGGTATGGAACTTGAAATCAGCTGGAATACAAAGACAGCTTCTGAAGTGGTGAACATAAAGTCTATTTTAAGCTGAAAGGTCGACCGTTTCTTAAACTTTGAAGTCATTCCATAAACAACAGGGTAGCTTTAGACCCTCTCCGGTGGAGAGCTCAGTCAGGTAAACAACCATGCTTCCTTAAGTGCCTTGACTTTGGGAGAAGAGAATTCAAAGGCAAATGATTGCCCTCGTTCTTTATTTAACAGAGCTTTTTTTGCTTAAAACATTTTTTTTTTTGCATAGGTAGCGCTTTTCACAATCATGTTTTCTCTTTGGAACTCAGCATATAGACAGAATACTTTAAAAGTTAAATTCAAACTTTTAAAACAAATTCCGGACACAAGGTGTATCTTCATATATAAATATAAAGGAAGTTACAGTGGACTTCTATGAGAAATTTCTAGCATAACAAGTGATTGAATTTTCCTCCTTTTGTTTACGTCAGAACTTGGTAATAAATCACCAGATAGTAATCAGAAAACTGAAATTTTAATGGTCATTCATCCATTCGTTTATTTAATGAGTAAAATTGATTGTGCCCTTCAAATGCACAGGGGTTTTCTACTCTCATGCAGGTTTAGGTGGGAATGTTTTTAATATATGCTTTGGAAAACCATAATTCTGATGTAAAAATATAGAAAAAAATATCCGCGGAAAATAGTGAAAGCGAAGATCTTTCAGCATGTTTTTTAACAGTGGTGTTACCCTATCATGGATGGGTGCATGATTTTCATTTTTATTTTCATTCTTAGGTCTCCTGTGTTTCCCTGATTGTACATATGTTTCTTTAATTCGACATTTATTACTGTTAACAGTCAGCACAGTTAACTAAAATGAAAATAATGTTTTTGAGGATCTTCAGTTTCTTATCACTGTTCATCAACAATGTTTATTTTAAAAAGCATAAGGAAAGCATTTTCCTGGTCATTGTCAGTAGACAAAAACCACAAACCAGGAACTGGATGTTGCTAAAATATATAGGTCATATGTTTACCATAAAATTTTTTGTTCCTAGTTATTTATTGTTGGTATTTTAAAGTGTATTATGGGAAAATGTTTGGCCAGTAATGCTGATCCTTTATAAATGGTTGATTTTAACTTTTGCTTCCCTTGTGGCTCAGATGGTAAAGAATCTGCCTGCAATGTGGGAGACCTGGGTTCGATCCCTGGGTTGGGAAGATCCCCTGGAGAAGGGAATGGCTACCCACTCCTGTATTCTTGCCTGGAGAATTCCATGAATTCTGGCAGGCAACAGTCCATGGGATCACAGAGTTGGACACGACTGAGTGACTAACACTAAGTTGTGCAGTAAATATATAGGCTATTTTAGAAGTCTGTTTACACATGTAAGAAGTATGCCCTTCAGCATGACTGACTAGTTCATTATAATCTTAGTACCCACTATGGAACTTTCATTGTCTGTCAGTTTCTATGGGTATTACTTAGTGAGGGCTCTGTGTGTGTATGTGATTGAAATCATTTGAGTAATTGTTTTTATTGAATATCTTTGAAATGGATGGATTAGCCCTTTCAAAATTCAAATCAATGATTGGTTAATAATAGTGATTTTATAGTTTATTCTGACACAAACCTACAGAACTCCAACCCTGAATTAAGAACAAATGATCAGTTTATTCAGAAAAATTTAATCATGAAATTGAAAATGTGTCCCCAGCATGATCAAGTTTATGGACTGTTCTTGGTGATGTGGTTTATGCTGGAGGATGCTGCAGATGAATCACTGGTTCATTTGACACATGGTTAATAAACCCTGACTATGTGTTCGGGATCCAGCATGAAGAGATGCCAGATATTGTGCTATTTTAATTGTTATCTCAGAAATTCAAACTTCCTTTGATAATTTGTAGTATGATATTGGACCAGGATCTATGGGAGTCTAAGGGCATTTGACACCTTTGCCCTCAAAGCTGTAAATGCCACAAGATCAGGAACTGACTCTGACTTTTAATCCTTGAATGCTCAGCACCTCACATAATTCCTGCTACATAGTAGGCATTTAATAAATATTTGTGAAATCAATGTAGTCATTATTTGGTCATGGAGATAAGATTGGTATTGAATAACTACAACATAAAGCAGTTTTTTTCAAATAAAGATGATTAAAAACAGAGATCGCAGGAAAACCAAAGCGGATTCTTTGAGTGGTATGACCCAAAGAGGGCTTCAAAGAGGAGGTGATATTTAGCTGAACTTTGTGGGATCATTAAGATGAATATTTGTCTCAAACCTGTGTCCATAATTTGACCATGTATGTGGAGCCCTATACCAAGATCACAGTGTGGAGCCCTGAACCAAGGTCACAGAAGAAAAATCTCTGGAACTGACCAAGGCCCATAGCAACTGTTGCCATGAGCCTCTGGATCTAAATTGGCCAGTTCCTTGCCTGGTAATCGAACCTGGGCTGCAGTGGTGGGAGTGCTGAATCCTAACCACTAGACCTGACAATATATTCTTGGTACTTTTTTCTTTTATTCAAAAAATTAGTGAAATTTTACTGTTTATATTAATAGCTCCAAAAAAGGAAGCAAAAATTTGATATTATTGAGATGTGCAAAGATTGAAGAAATATCCTAAGAACATATTTTATGCTTATTTATCGAATGTAAGAGCTTTAAGTTTGATTCAGGCCCTCTGAATTTGTCATGTGCTGAGACATGTTTACTGAGTTTACTCAGTTTGCCGAGACAAGAGATAAAGAGGGCAGGATATAAAGCCCAGAAACTTGGCAATTATTTGGGGGAATTTTTATAGTATTTCCAGCTTCTTTGAATATTCTGTTTTCATTCCTTTCCCCCTTATTTCTCCTCATCCCAGTGTTTCATCATTTTTCTTCCTTAATCATGGACTTCAGTTGTCTTCTAGATCCCTGGAAGTTTTGCCAATAAAGAAAACTTTCCATCTAAAATAGTTATAATTTTTTTTTTGTTTGTTTCATAGTGCCTGAGACTGTTCAACACATGCACGCATATACAGGTGCACATGCACGCACACACACACGCACGCACACACACATGCACGCACACACACACACGCACACACACACTCCACTTCACGTAGAGTACTGGTATCTGTGGAGCCCACTCTGCCCTCATTTCCTTTTGGTGTTTAACAAGCAATAGAGGCCATAGATAGACTCCCATGATGGCCAGGAAAGACTTAGGAAGTGAACAAAGCATAATCTAAATTCATATCTAAATTCTTAGAATTCAAGCATGTGTTATTAAGATTCTATCTAAAGTGTTTGAGTCATTTGAGTCATTGTTAAAATATCATCAGAAAAATCTCTTTGTGAAAATTGCAAATTGCTGCTGGACTTCTATTATGTATTTGTTATACAAAAAAAAACTCTACAGTGGAATCTTAGAACAAACTTTTATGTTTTTAATTAGATAATTCCTAGATGTCTAGCTCTCTAAGATCTGTGGTAATGACTGATTATGAAATAGCCACTAGGAGCAGACACTACTACTCTCCACATATTATCTCCTATTGAAAAGAGGATTCTTCAAATTGTGTAAAGAACTTATGGATTATCAGAGCTAAATACAACATATCAAACAAACAAAAACCCAACCAAAAATGAAACTGGATTAAAAAAATTGTTGATTAACTTTTCCAGTGGCAAATCAAAGTGTATTATTTATAAAAACTAGAGAATGCTAAGTCCCCTCCAACTTGCATTTGGTTAAATTATTTGCAGGCCTTATATTGCATTGTCTTGGAACTCTTGAAAAGCTGCCTGTAGCTATCTCTTGTTATTCTTTTTTTTAAATAAAATATTTATTTATTGCTGCATTGGGTCTTCATTGCTGTGTGTAGGCTTTCTCTAGTTGCAGCGAGTAGGGGGCTATTTATTCTCTAGTTGTGGTGCACTGGCTTCTGGTGCAGGCTTCAGTATTTGTGGCTCTTGGATTCTAGAGCACCGGCTTAATAGTTGCACTGCATGGGCTTTATTGCTCTGCAGCTGTGGGATCTTCTCTGACCAGGGATTGAACCCTAGTCTCCTGCACTGGCAGGTGGATTCTTTATCACTGAGCCGTCAAGGAAGCCCCTCTCTTGCTGTTCTTACTATGTGATCACAAAAGCTCAAAAGATTTGGGAAGCAAAAGATACTTGAATATCTCTTTGCCCATATAGGTAAAGCTTGAGAACTGAATATTAGAAATAAAGTTCCATTGTTAGTAAGGAACAGAAACCATCTTTGGCTAGCATAAGCAAAGAAGGGAATTTATGAGTACAAGGATCCTGGAGGAGCTCCAGGAAATTGAATGATGAGCTCAACAAGTGAACATCAAGAAAGGCAGAAACTCAGAGCTGCTGTGGGTATATCGGTGGCAGAACCTTCTGTCTGGTCCTGCCATTTACAGGACTAGGATACAGCAATTTCTATACCCTTTATCTTCTTACCATTCAAAATGCAGAATGATAGAATTTGGCTCCACTTGGATTAATCACTTATGTCCATGAAGAAAAGTCACAAGGCTGGATCTGATTATCAGGGAAGTCACTGTTAGTCGGGCTGTGATTTCTGCCTGCTTCCAGGGCAGTGTGGTATGGCAGGAAGAGAGTGCAGAGGACCTGAGTGAACTGAGATCTCATCACTTAGTAGGTAATTGAATAGTAACTTCTCAGCACCTTTTAAAATTATGGTCCTATTCATAACATAAAATGTACTGTCTTATTTTTTTTTAAATATTTATTTCTTTGTGCGGTGTCCTTGTGGCACTCACAGTCTTCTCTCTTTCTTGTGGCATGCGGTATTGAATCTGGGCCATCTGCATTGGGAGTGTAGACTCTTAGCTACTGGACCACCAGGAAGTCCCTCATCTTACTCATCTTTAGGTGTAAAGTTCAGTGGCGTTAAATGCATTCCCAGTATTGGGCAGCCATCACCATTATCCATTTTCAGTACTTTTTCATCATCTCAAAGAGAAACTCTTCACCCTTTTGAAAATAACTCCCCATCTTCCTCACCAGGGCACCCCTCCGCCCTTTGGTGTGGTCCTTTCGCGTTTGGCTTATGTTACTCAGCATAAGCTCTCAAGGATCATCCATACTGTGGCCTGTGTCAGGACTCTATTCCTTTTTATTGCTGAATAGTATATTATGATAAGGATACAGCCCATTGTGTTTACTCGTTCATCAGCTGATTATCACTTGTGTGGCTCCTCCCTTTTGACTATTACGAGTAATACTGCAGTGAATATTTGTATGTAAGGTTCTCTGTGGACATATTCTTAATTCCTTTGGGTATACACCTAAGGAAGGGAATTGCCTGGACATGGTACCATATTTAACATTTTGCCTCAACCTTTCCTGTTCTCTTTATCTTGCTTTACCTTTTTCTTTCATATCTTCTTATTATACACAATATAATTTACTGTTTCTTGTGTTCAGTGTTTATCACTTGTCTGCCTCTGGTAGAATGTAAGCTCTTTGAAGGCCGAGATCTTTTGTTTTGTCACTGAGTATCTTAAGTTCTTGACTCCATAAATGTTTGTTGAATGAATACATGTTGAATTAGGATATGAACATTCCCAAATCTCTAAGTAGATGTTAACATCAGCCCTGCTCTGGGAAAAAAGTCAATTTAATTGTAAAGTCAGTGTAATTGTTCTTATTAAATACTTTGAGAAGCCATAAGGGTAATTCTTTTAAAAATGAATGAAAGTTGTCACTAGATTTATAGTGCCATTAACTCTTGCTGTACTAGGAACTTTAATAAATCTCTTGGGTCATATCTCTGCACCTCCCTAGCCTAACATGTGATAAAACTTACTTATTGAAGGTGAAGTCACTCAGTCGTGTCCGACTCTTTGCGACCCCGTGGACTGTAACCTACTAGGCTTCTCTGTCCATGGGATTCTCCAGGCAAGAATACTGGAGTGGATTGCCATTTCTTTCTCCAGGGGATCTTCCCGACCCAGGGATCAAACCTGAGTCTCCTGCATTGGAGGCAGACGCTTTAACCTCTAAGCCACCAGGGACCTTATAGCCTTATTTAATGGTTCGAGTGTTATAGACACATTAAAGTTGTTATTTCTGAAAGTTCAATTTTATTTTTGCACATGCAAAAAGTGAATTTGTAAGCATTTTGTGAGACCATTTCTTAATTTCAATCAGCCCTTTTTCTTAGTGGATAATATATAATACATCCAGGGAAATATTTTGTACCCTAACAGCTTTAAGCAAAACAGTTTAGTTGAAAATAATTTGCTAATATGAAACCAGAAAGTATTTGGGGAATTTATAATTTTATTTTACTAAATAGAAGAGGGCATATAACAAGTTGTAATTTTTATTTCTGAAATTTAGGAATAAGTGTCTGGAAAGGGATGGGTACTTAAATGTAGGTTGAGGAGAACAAGTGAATGGTATTTTTGTTCTTCATTACTTAATATTCTTTCTGTTGACTCTGTTATAATGTGCTCTGCCTCAGTCTTATTCCAAAAGACATGTCTAGTCATTCTCTTTAAGAATTCAAAATTCTCCAGTGTTGTTGTTCACTCTTATTCTTGGAATCCTTACTGGTAGCAATGTACAAGTGAGAACTTCTTCGAGAGCATATTTGCATATAGGACAGAGAAATAAAGGGAAAAATGTAGATGTGTACAAATGATAAAATAACGTAGAAACATAGAACAAGGTCATTCTGTTCCCTCTAGTCCTAACATGCTGTGATCCACTGTGATAGATGTTTAAAAATATGATATCTTCAGAAAAGTAATATTGACATAAAAGATGAATTAGGAATCCAAAGTAAGTTAATGATTCAAGGACTAGTTATTTGTGTTTGGCTAAAGTGTTCAAGGTCATTGCTAGTATCAGGGATATAACTACTTGGATATTTGCGTTTCAAGTAGACTTTTGGTTTCAGCCATGTTTGCAAAGAGGGTAATTTTAGTTTGGGTTTGCCAAACTAAAATTCACAGGGAAGAATTCACAACACACCTTGTTGTGCTGAGGACTCTACTTGTGGCTAGGAATGGTTAATACTATGACATTTTAAGTCAAATCAAGATTACTTGTCAATGAAAGTGTTAGTTATTTAAAACTTTACTGAATGAATCCATCGCCAGGGTTAATAACAAATGATAAAAGGCCTTTATTTATCTTTCTTCTCTATTTACCTGGCGGGACACGATTTAGTAATTGAGTTACAATTCTAAATCCATGTCCAGACTGAGCCTCCTTTCCTGGTCAGCACAAATGAAGCCATTGTTATCTGTCATGATGAAACAAAGTACTTATTTCTGAAGTCTTAGCTGCTATAGAATCTCTCAGAACTGGCTTTTAAAAACTATCAAACTGCAAGTAGAAAAACATTTTGTTAATTATTGGAGAATCTGAAAAAATAATTGTTAAAGTAAATTGACAGGTACAGGCTCTGGAGAGTCGATAATTACTTTGGCAACAAGATAGCCGTAATTTTATACTATAAAC
This sequence comes from Oryx dammah, assembly GCF_014754425.2. Taxonomy (NCBI): domain Eukaryota; kingdom Metazoa; phylum Chordata; class Mammalia; order Artiodactyla; family Bovidae; genus Oryx; species Oryx dammah. The sequence continues at coordinate 35,761,214 of NW_024070213.1, read as the reverse complement.
ATTTTTGAAAGAATAGATCAACATTCATGTTGTACTTTTTTCAAAATTGAAGTTGTAATACATGCTCAAAGAATTAATATCAACTGCATTATTTAGTTTGAACCATATTTAATTTAGCAAAATGCACAATGATTTTAATTTTTGTATCAGAGTGTGCTAGTTAGTCCCCCAAATTAGTTTTTCACTGTTACGTGATAATAGAAGTTTTTGAGTGTGTGGATGCTGAGAATAAAGACCACATTTCCTAGCCTCTTCTGTAGCCAGGTATGGCTTCAGACTAGAATTTGTGGTCAGACCCTTACAGGAGATGTTTACTCCCCTCTTCTGACCCCCCAGTCCACTCCCATTCAGCTGTTTGTAATGTGCAAGGGAAGAAGCCATCTTGAACCATGTGGATGAGGCCAATACTTTAGGAGTAACAGGATATCAAGAAATGAAGCTGTTCTCTGGACATCTGCAAATCCTGGCTGTACTGTATTCGAACAGAAGATGAAACAAGATGGGCTGATAGGGGTCAGATCATGTATTCCCTGTTAGGCAATGTGAAGCCCTTGATGAACTGTTAAGAGGAAGAATGAAATGATCAGGTTTTGCTCTAGGAAGATCAGACAGTGGTAAAGAGAAGTAGAAGAAAGCTGCAAATGGCAGGCATGGGAGGAACCAGGTGACTCATGAAAGCAGCCTGAACCCAGCAGCTGGAGTGGAGATGTAGAGTAGCTTCTCATCAGAATCGTTGAAGGGACAGTATCTTTGTTTAGTGTCTGACTTTAGACCCAAATGATTTATGAATCATTTGGAGATGTGGGTTTGATCCCTGAGTCAGGAAGATCCCCTGGAGAAGGAAATGGCAACCCACTCCAGTATTCAATCCAGTGTCCTCCTGCATTGGCAGGTGGATTCTTTATCACTAAGCCACCTGGGAAGCTTGGGAGAAACAGAGATAATCCAATTGTTATAAAAGAAGTACAATTAAAACTACAACTGGGTAAACTTTCTGAAGGAGAAAAATCCCATGGACAGAAGAGCCTACCGGGCTGCAGTCCATGGTGTTGTAAGAGTTGGTCATGACTGAGTGACTAAATAACAAATGTTTCTTCCACTAGGCTTTAAACTGTGTAAGGGCAGCAACTGTGTTGTTTACAGTTACATCCCCAATGCCTTGCACAGTATCTGCCACATAATAGGTTTTCAAGAAACATATTGAGCAAATGAATAACGTTTTAGCATAATGGCTAAGAGGATGAGTTTTTGATCAGATAAACTTGGTTTCAAATTATGTCTTTACTCCTTCTCATGGTATGATGTTTGGAAGTTAATACCGAAAACCTCAACTTTCTTATCTGTAAAGAGGGATTGTTACCTATAGTATTGCCATGATGACTAATGGAAATTAACGTATGTAAAACCCTTAGCTTCAGCCTCTTAAAATTAGGCACCTAAGTGTTAAATAGGTGGAAACCATTATTATTACTATTATTCTATCTGAAAAAAATCAGCAGAAGTCTCTCTGGAAGCTTGGCTAAGTTCTTACTGCGTTGATTTGAAAGTTCTGCCATATTGTGTTTATAAAACTTTGCAGTAAACCAGTTTTTCAGTGGGTATTTGTTTAGTAGGCTGTTCAAAGGCACTCCGCCTTATCTATTGTTTGCTCTGGTTTTGGCCCTTTTTTTCTCCTTTCCTTACTTTGATAATGTGTACTACTAAACTGCAGGCACTTCTGTTTATCTTGTATTAATGGTTTGATGCATGCTATCTTTTTGATGTAATACAAACACCTAAAGTGTATCAACATTAGTCACAACCTTTGAAATGCTTGGCATACATTTTCCATATCTTCCTTGACCAGAATTTTCAAGTCTTGTTAAATTTTAAAGCCATCACGCTACTTCAGTGGCTCACATTTCTTCCCTATTGGAACACAGTGGTGAAAGGAAACAGTTTTATTTATTGAGACAAAACAAATGTTTGCTTTGAAGCCATTAAAATGGAGGTTTTGCATAAGTTTCCACCGAGCAGCTGGTGTCACCATCCCTTCTCTGAAATTTCCTATTGCCAAGAATTCCTTCTGAGCTTCTGTGACTGTTAGAGGGATTAGCAAAAACATTTATCTAATTTGGATAATTAATTAGTTTAGAAATAAACAAATTTGCCTAAGACAATCATGTCAGATTTTAAACAGTGACTAATCAAATTATAATGGTTACTTTAGAATAATAATGATTTTTAGACAAAATCATAGGGATCTGAAAGGCATAGAGAGGATATCTTACTGCTGCCACTTAGATGTATCTAGTGAACAAAAATGATCCAGGTTGTAGCCTTCTTTTGATTAAGACATGGAAGGAGATTTTGCTATTTGCCAGAATCTTACTGTGTGTATATACTTGGACTGTTGAAGCACTCTTAAAAATTAAAGCATTAAAACACTTAAACCTGCTTTGCAAACTCTTGTTAGAAAATTTCTCTGTGAGAAGGTATTTCCTTTTAGTTAAGAGCAATTCCTGATGGTGCAGTTTATGCCAGTTTGTTATCTCTAGTCTTACTGGACTAACTACTAATGGATAAAAGTGCTCCATTCCTTGTTCTGACAGTGAATTAGTCAATCTGAAGACCGTTTGTTAGCCAGGATGTTTTTTAGTTGCAAGAAACAGAAAACTCAATCGAAACAATTGTTAGCAAAGAAGAGAACTTAAAAAAAAACTTTTTATTTTATATTGGAGTATAGCCATTAACAACATTGTGGTAGTTTTAGGTAGACAGCAGAGGGACTTGGCCATACATGTACATGTATCGATTCTCCCCTAAACTCCCCTCCCATGCAGGCTGGCACATAACATGGAGCAGAGTTCTCTGTGCTATAAAGCAGGTCCTTGTTGGTTATCCATTTAAAATATAGCAGTGGGTACATGTCCATTCCAAACTCCCTAACTATCCCTTCCTCCCCCCCCCACCCCCGCCTCTGGCAACCAACAAGAATGTATTGTTTATGATCCGAGTAGCTAAAAAGTCTATGCATAACTTTGTTATAGGCTCTCCGGCTTTATCCTTGATTCGGTTTTGTCATCAGTATTAGTCCATCCTCAGACAGGCCTTCTGCCTCTAGTGGAGGTGTGTCTGCTGGCAGCTTCATCATTACTGCATCCTACCATCTTACATCCAGAGCTGAAAAGAGAGCGTCTCAGTTTCTTAAACCCTGGAAGTGCTGCAGTCTTCACTGTTGCAATGACTGGGATAACAGTCCCATCTTCAGCTGAACACTGTGGCCAGGGGATGAGAGGCTCTGATGACAGAGGACACGCCATCATGCACTACGTGGAAGAAGAGCCCTTCTCCATTCTCCTTTCAGGGCTCAGTGGCCAGAAGGAAGACAGTGGATGCTGGAAAGGCAAAGACAACACGTGTCTACTGTAGCCAGATGGAATTGCCCTGTGGACATAACAAAGCCATGTTTCCCGTGTCCTTACCATCAGGTTTTAAAATGTGAAGCCATTAGTTTTTTTTTTTTTAATTTATTTTTTTATTGAAGGATAATTTCTTTACAGAATTTTGTTGTTTTCTGTCAAACCTCAACATGAATCAGCCATAGGTATACATATATCCCCTCCTATATCCCCTCCCTTTTGAACCTCTCTCATCTCCCGCCCCATCCCACCCCTCTAGATTAATACAGAGCCCCTGTTTGAGTTTCCTGAGCCATACAGCAAATTCCCGTTGGCTATGTAGTTTACATATGGTAACGTAAGTTTCCATGTTACTCTTTCCATACATCTCACTCTCTCCTCCCGTCTCCCCATGTCCATAAATCTATTCTCTATGTTTCTCCATTGCTGCCCTGAAAATAAATTCTTCAATACCATTTTTTAAGATTCCATATATATGCATTAGAATATGGTATTTATCATTCTCTTTCTGACTCACTTTACTCTGTATAATAGTTTCTAGGTTTGTCCACCTCATCAGAGCTGACTCAAAGATGTTCCTTTTTATGGCTGAGTAATATTCCTTCATGTATATGCACCATAGCTTTATCCATTCATCTGTTGATGGACATCTAGGTTGCTTCCATGTTCTAGCTACTGTAAATAGTGCTGCAGTGAACAATGGGATACATGTGTCTTTTTCAACCCTGGTTTCCTCAGGGTGTATGCCTAGGAGTGGGATTGCTGGGTTATATGGTGGTTTTATTCCTAGTTTTTTAAGGAATCTCCATAGTGTCTTCCATAGTGGCTGTATCAGTTTACATTTCCACCAACAGTGCAAGAGCATTCCCTTTTCTCCACACCCTCTTTAGCATTTATTGTTTGTAGACTTTTTGATGAGGGCTGTTCTGACTGGTGTGAGGTGATATCTCATTGTAATTTTGATTTGCAATTCTTTAAATATGAGCAATGTTGAGCATCTTTTCATGTGTTTGTTAGCCATCTGTATGTCTTCTTCTGAGAAATGCCTGTTTAAGTCTTTTTCCCACTTTTTGATTGGGATGTTTGTTTTTCTGGCATTGAGTGGTATGAGCTGCTTTATATATTTTGGAAATTAATCCTTTGTCAGTTGTTTCATTTAATATTGTTTTCTCCCATTCTGAGGGTTGTCTTTTCATCTTGCTTATTGTTTCCTTTGCTGTGCAAAAGCTTTTGAATTTAATCAGGTTCCCCTTGTTTACTTTTGTTTTTATTTCTGTTACTCTAGGAGATCTTGCTTTGATTTATGTCATCGAGTGTTCTGCCTATGTTTTCTTCTAAGAGTTTTATAGTGTCTGGTTTTACATTTAGGTCTTTAATGCATTTTATCTTTGTGTATGGTATTAGGAAGTGTTCTAATTTTGCTCTTTTACGTGTAGCTGTTCAGTTCTCCCAGCACCATTTATTGAAGAGGCTGTCTTTGCCCCATTGTATATTCTTGCCTCCTTTGTAAAAAATAAGGTACCGATAGGTGCATGAGTTTATTTCTCGGCTTTCTATCTTGTTCCATTGGCCTATATTTCTGTTTTTGTGCCAGTGCCATACTGACTTAATGACTATAGCTTTGTGGTATAATCTGAAATCAGGAAGGTTGATTCCTCCAGCTCCATTCTTCTTTCTCAAGACTGCTTTGGCTATTCGGGGTCTTTTGGGTTTCCATATGAATTGTGAAATTTTTTGTTCTAGTTCTATGAAAAATGCCATTGGTAATTTGATAGGGATTGCATTGAATCTGTAGATTGCATTTGGTAGTATAGTCATTTTCGCAATATTGATTCTTCCTACCCAGGAACATAGAATATCTCTCCATCTGTTTATGTTGTCTTTGATTTCTTTTATCAGTGTCTTATAATTTAATGTGTACAGTTCTTTTGTCTCCTTAGGTAAGTTTATTCCTAGATATTTAATTCTTTTTGTTGCAATGGTGAATGGGATTGATTCCTTAATTTCTTTTTCTGAATTTTCATTGTTAGTGTATAGAAATGCAAGTGATTTCTGTGTATTGATTTTGTATCCTGCAACTTTGGAAAATTCACTAATTAGCTCTAGTAGTTTTCTGATACATCTTTAGGGTGTTCTATGTACAGTATCATGTCATCTGCAAACAGTGAGAGCTTTACTTCTTCTTTTCTGATCTGGATTCCTCTTATTTATTTTTCTTCTCTGATTGCTGTAGCTAGGACTTCCAGAACTATGTTAAATAAGAGTGGTGAAAGTAGACACCCTTGTCTTGTTCCTGATCTTAGGGGGAATGCTTTCAGTTTTTCACCATTGAGAATAATGTTTGCTGGAGGCTTATCATATATGGCCTTTACTATGTTGAGGTAGGTTCCTTCTATGCCCATTTTTGAAGAGTTTCAATCATAAATGGGTGCTGAATTTTGTCAAAGGCTTTTTCTGCATCTATTGAGATGATCATATGGTTTTTATCTTTTGATTTTTAAATATAGTGTATCACATTGATTGGTTTGTGTATATTGAAGAATCCTTGCATTCCTGGAATAAACCCAACTTGATCATGGTGTATGAGTTTTTTGACGTGTTGTTGACTTCTGTTTGCTAAAATTTTGTTGAGGATTTTTGCATCTATGTTTATCAGTGATATTGGCCTGTAGTTTTCTTTATTTGTGATGTCTTTATCTGGTTTTGGTATCAGAGTGATGGTGGCCTCATAGATTGAGTTTGGAAGTATTCCTCTGCAATTTTTTGAAAGAATTTTATAAGGATAGGCATTAGCTCTACTCTAAATGTTTGATACAATTCTCCTATGAAGCCATCTGGTCTTGGGCTTTTGTTTTTTGGGAGATTTTTTTTAAATCACAGCTTCAATTTCAGTGCTTGTAATTGGGTTGTTTATAATTTCTGTTTCTTCCTGGTTCAGTCTTGGAAGATTGAACTTTTCTAAGAATCTGTCCATTTCTTCCAGGTTATCCATTTTGTTGCCATATAGTTGTTCATAATAGTCTCTTGTAATCCTTTGATTTCTGCATTGTCTGTTAACTTCTCCTTTTTCATTTATAATTTTGTTGGTTCTTCTCTCTTTTTTTCTTGATGAGTCTGCGTAAAGGCTTCTCAATTTTGTCTGTCTTCCCAAAGAACCAGCTTTTAGTTTTATTAATCTTTACTATTGCTTCTTTCATTTCCTTTTCATTTATTTCCCTTCAGATCTTTATGATTTCTTTCCTTCTACTAATTTTTTTTTGTTGCTGTTCTCTTTTTTTCCCCATTTTTTTTAGGTGTTAAGTTAGGCTGTCTGTTCGATGTTTTTCTTATTTCTTGAGGTAGGGTTGTATTGCTATAAACTTCCCTCTTAGAACTGCTTTCTCTGCATCCTATAGGTTTTGAGTTGTTGTGTTTTCATTATCATTTGTTTCTAGAATTTTTTGATTTCCCTTTTGATTACTTCAGTGACCTGTTGGTTACTTAGAAACATGTTGCTTAATCTCTGTGAGTTTGTGTTTCTTAAAATTTTTTTCTTGTAACTGATATCTGGTCTCATACTGTGGTCAGAGAAGATGCTTGATATGATTTCAATTTTGTTAAATTTACTGAGGTTTGATTTGTAACCCAAGATGTGGTCTATCCTGGAGAATGTTCCATGTGCACTTAAGAAGAAGATGTATTCTGCATTTGGATGGAATGTCCTGAAGATATCAATGAGATCCATCTCATCTAATGTATCATTTAAGGGTTGTGTTTCCTTTTAAATTTTCTGTTTTGATAATCTGTCCATTGGTGTGAGTGGGGTGTTAGTCTCCTACTATTATTGTGTTACTGTCAATTTCTCCTTTTATGTTTGTTAGTGTTTATCTTATGTATTGAGGTGCTCTTATGTTGGGTGCATAGATATTTACAATTGTTATGTCTTCTTTTGGATTGATCCCTGGATCATTATGTAGTGTCCTTCCTTATCTCTTGTAATCTTCTTATTTTCAGGTCTATTTTGTCTGATATGAGGATTGGTATTCCAGCTTTCTTTTGCTTCCCATCTGCATGGAATATATTTTTTCCTCCTCTCATTTTTAGTCTATATGTGTCTTTAGGTCTGAAGTGGGTTTCTTGTAGACAGCATATATATGCATCTTGTTTTTGTATCCATTCAGCCAGTCTGTGTCTTTTGGTCGGAGCATTTAATCCATTTACGTTTAAAGTAATTATTGATATATATGTTCCTATCGCCATTTTCTTAATTGTTGTGGTTGATTTTTTAGATCTTTTTTCTTCTCTTGTATTTCTTGACTATATAAGTCCATTTAATATTTGTGGTAAAGCTGGTTTGATGGTACTGAATTCCCTTAACTTTTGTTTGTCTGAAAAGCTTTTTGTTTCTCCATTGATTTTGAATGAGATCCTTGCTGGGTATCGTAATCTTGGTTGTAGATTTTTCCCTTTCAATACTTTAAATATATCCTGCCATTCCCTTCTGGCCTGCAGAGTTTCTGCTGAAAGATAGCTATTAAGTGTATGGGGTTTCCCTTGTAGGTTACTTGTTGCTTCTCCCTTGTTGCTTTTCAGATTCTTTCTTTGTGTTTAGTCTTTGTTAGTTTGATTAGTATGTGTCTTGGCATGTTTTTCCTTGGGTCTGTACTGTATGGGACTCTTTGTGCCTCTTGGACTTGACTGATTATTTCCTTTTCCATGTTGGGGGAATTTTCAACTATAATCTTGTCAAAAATGTTCTCATACCCTTTCTTTTGCTCCTCTTCTTCTGGGACCCCTATAATTTGAATGTTGGTGTGTTTGATATTGTCCCAGAGGTCTCTGAGACTGTCCTCAGTTCTTTTCATTCTTTTTACTTCATTCAGCTCTTCAGAAGTTATTTCCACCATTTTATCTTCCAGCTCACTGATTCGCTCTTATGCTTTAGATATTCTGCTATTGATTCCTTCTAGAGTATTTTTAATTTCAGTAATTGTGGTGTTTGTCTCGGTATGTTTATTCTTTAATTCTTCTAGGTCTTTGTTAATTGAGTCTTGCATTTTCTCCATTTTGTTTTCAAGGTTTTTGATCATCTTTACTATCATTATTCTGAATTCCTCTTTAGGTAGTTTGCCTGTTTCCTCTTCATTTATTTGGATTTCTGTGTTTCTTGTTTGTTCCTTCATTTGTGTAGAATTTCTCTGCCTTTTCATTTTTTTTTTTAACTTATTATGTTTGAGGACTCCTTTTCCCAGGCTTCAAGGTTGAATTCTTCCTTCCTTTTGGTTTCTGCCCTCCTAAGGTTGGTCCAGTGGCTTGTGTAAGCTTCTTATAGGGTGAGATTTGTGCTCATTTTTTGTTTGTTGTTGGTTTGTTTTCCTCTAATGGCAAGGCTGAGTGAGGTGGTAATCCTGTCTGCTGATGATTTGGTTTGTATTTTTGTTTTGTTTGTTGTTTAGCACAGGGTGCTACTGTTGGTTGGGTGATGCTGGGTCTTGTATTCAAGTGGTTTCCTTTGTGTGAGTTCTCACTATTTGATATTCCCTTACGGTTAGTTCTCTGGTAGTCTAGGGTCTTGGAGTCAGTGCTCCCATTCCAAAGGCTCAGGGCTTGATCTCTGGTCAAGAACAAAGATTCCACAAGTGGATTCTTATGGCATTAAGTGAGACTAAAGCAAATATCCAAAAATGAAAAACCAAAGATGAACCCCAGACAATGGCAGTTATAAAATCAGGCAAATAATAATTAAAATAATGGAATATACAAATATACATATACACCCATGAGCAAAGTGAGAACAGTCCAACAAAAATAAAGTATAGTAGATTGACCTGGTGAAGGAAGGAAATAAAAAATTATATTTACCAGTTAAGAACAAAACTAACTAAAGCACAAACTGAAAAACAAAACTAAAGCAAGGTGCCAAGTGGGAAATAAAGTAAAAAATATGTTGAGAGGAAAGAAAAGAAAGAAGAGAAAGAAAGAATAGACATGCAAAGTTAAATAGAGGCAGATGCAGAAGATTTATATACATTATAGATTAATTGCAAGGGGAAAAGAACAGTACAGAAAGTGACCAAAGGAATAAATGTAGAAAAATACAATATTTAAAAGCAATTAAAAATTAAAATTATAAAAAGGAGAAAAAAACAGAAGAAAGAGAAAGGAAAAAGAAAAAGGGAAACTCCATAGAACTGCAAAAGCTCAACATAGAGGCAGGGGTTTATAACAACAATAAAAAATGTGACTGAATATACACATATACATATACACCCATCAGCAAAATCAAAATAGTCCAACAAAAATAAAATACAATAGATTGACCTGGCAAACAAAGGAAACCAGAAATTATATCTACCAGAACAGAGCTAACCAAAGCTCAAACTGGAAAACACAGCTAAAGCAAGGTGCCAATTGGGAAATAAAGGAATGAAAAGAAAACTAACATATACATTGAGAGGAAAGGAAAGAAGGAAAAGAAAGGGAGACTAGATATGCAAAGTTAAATAGAGGTAGATAAAGAAGATTTATATATATTAAAGATTAACTGCAAGGGAAAGAGAACTGTAGGAAACAAAGCATAACAAAGGCATAAATGTAGAAAAATTAATAACTGGTTTAAAAAATTTAAAGTTAAAATTAAAAAAAGAGAAAAGAAAAAAGAAAAGAAAAAGAAAACCCCATAGAACTGCAAAAGAAGGAAAAGAAAGGGAGACTAGATATGCAAAGTTAAATAGAGGTAGATAAAGAAGATTTATATATATTAAAGATTAACTGCAAGGGAAAGAGAACAGTAGGAAACAAAGCAAACAAAGGCAAAAATGTAGAAAAATTAATAACTGGTTTAAAAAATTTAAAATTAAAATTAAAAAAGAGAAAAGATTCAAATGTATTCTTTTTAACGGCTGAGTAATACTCCATTGTGTATATGTACCACAGTTTTCTTATCCATTCATCTGCTGATGGACGGAGCCGATTATACAGAGTGAAGTAAGCCAGAAAGAAAAACACCAATACAGTATACTAACACATATATATGGAATTTAGAAAGATGGCAATGATGACCCTGTATGCAGGACAGCAAAAAAGACACAGATGTGTATAGCGGACTTTTGGACTCAGAGGGAGAGGGAGAGGGTGTGATGATTTGAGAGAATGGCATTGAAACATGTATAATAACATGTAAGAATCGAAATGCCAGTCTATGTCTGATGCAGGATATGACACGCTTGGGGCTGACGCGCGGGGATGACCTAGAGAGATGTTGTGGGGAGGGGGGTGGGAGGGGGGTTCATGTTTGGGAACGCATGTACACCTGTGGTGGATTCATGTCAATGTATGCCAAAACCAATACAGAATTGTAAAGTAAAAAAAATAAAAAAAAAAAAAAGAGAAAAGAAAACAGAAAGAAAAAGAAAACCCCATAGAACTGCAAAAGCCCAATGTAGACGCAGAGGTTTTTAACAACAGTGAAAAATGTGACTGAGGGGAAAAAAAAAGCTCAAAAGCTTAATAAGATTTCATAGTGCCAAAAAATTGACAAATACAACAGAGAGGCAAGAAAAAGAAAAAAAAAAGAAAAAAAATCCAAAAGAATCTACAGAACAAGTCAAAACATAAGAATAATAAATATTTTCCTTGAGTCATTGCTGTTGGGGTCCTTTTCCTCACTGGGAGTCAGTCTACCCCACCTCCCGAAGATGATCTCCAGCGCTGTGCTGATCTCTGGACCTGCTTGTGAGGGCAGCTCAGATTCTAACCTGGTCCTATTCCTGTGTGTTCTTGCCTCCAATGTCCACAGTGTTCTTTTGTGGGAGATCTCAGTGACCTTTTATATATTGCATAGACACAGAGTCTGCCTAGTTGATCATGTGGATCTAATCTGCAGCTTGTACAGCTGTTGGGAGGGTTTTGGGTCTTCTTCCTTAACCACACTGCCCCTGGGTTTCATCTGTGGTTTTATTTCCACCTCTGCATGTGGATCATCCACCAGGGTTTGTTCCTGAGGCTGCCCTGGAAGACTTGGGTCTGCCCCTGTGAGGGCCTGGTGTGGAGGTGGTGCAGCTGCTTGGGTTGCAGGGGTTCTGGCAGCACCAGGTACTCAGGGGAGTTGGCGGATAGGACAGCAGGAACTAGAATGCTCTAGAAGGGTATGGCAACCAGTATTGGCCAATACACTCTAGTATTCTTGCCTAGAGAACCCCCCTCCTTGACAGAGAAGGAGGCCACAGTCTACAGGGTCACAAAGAGTCAGACACTACTGAAGCGACTCTGCGTGCATAGACGTAAGAGCTATTTGGACTGTGGCAGCTCTGCCCCAGTGAGAGTTGAGTGTGAAGGTGGCGCAGCTGCTTGGCTTGTGGGGACCCTGGAGGTGCCAAGTGTGCAGGGACATGGACTGCCTCCACTACAGGAGTTATGGCCCTATCAGAGTCTTTTTTCGAGCTTCTTGTAGCTGACAAACATAAGGTCTCTTTGACCAGTCTTTCTCCGTAGCTCCACCGGTTCAGGCACATAGAGGGGTCCCCCCTGGCTTGGTTCCTACGCTGTAGGTCGGTGCATCAGTCACTTAAAGGAGCGTCCTGAGTAGGGTCCTGCTCTGTAGTTCAGGGTGTTAGGCGTTTGATGGGCCAGCCTTTCTGTTGTTCAGCTGCTGATGCTGGCATGTGGGGAGAGAGAGGCTATGGTGATGGCCCCACCCCTTATGCGTGACTCAGCACTATCACCTTGCTTCCATGGCTGCCCAGCTTTCCTCCATAGGCATTTCCCACCACAATTTCCTCCTTTACCTCCCCTTCATCTGTCTCTCGCAGTCAACAGCAGCCCTCCCCCTGCTATTGCTCCACAATCCCCAAACTCCAGCTCCCAGCCAGCCGCTGCGCTTTCCAAAGGACCCATGTCCCTGTCCAGGGTATGTATGGCTGCGGCAAGGACTGTGATTCTCATTCCATTTAGGCTGCCACAGATCAGCTCTTTCACTCTCATTCTTAAATGTTTCTCCTCTAACTCAGACAGTTGTCCTGATGTGGGGATCGGACCCCTGCTTCAGTTCCCCCACCGGCTGAAGGCAGGTCCAGTCCTACTAACATCCTGTTTTTCCCCCTAGTTCCTTCCTCCTCCTGAGTTTGCGTGGTTCTGTGTATTCTTTTCCTCTGCTCAGGTACTCCTGTCCTCTCTCAGTTGGGGTGCTGCATGCACTTCTGTGTCTGAAGGTGTGTTCCTAATGTATCCGTGGGGAGAGATGTGCCCACATCCACCTACTCCTCTGCCATCTTGTTCTCTCTAGCCACCATTAGTTATTTTTGATGCTATAGAAGACTGTTGTCTTTCCAGTTTACTAGTTTTGGGTATTAAAGTAACACAATTTCAGGTGGAGTCTACTTCATGATGCAAAGGAAAATTATCTGAGTACTATGCATGGCGTGGTAAAGCCTGATTAGTCTGGTCTGGTCTAAACTTTTCTTTGGCATCATCTCCTGAAGGAAAGAATCTGAGACTATCAAGGGTGGGGGTTGTAGTGAGGGTCAAAAAAGGAAGGCAGCATTTTATTGTAATGTTGATGCAAAGTAGAAAAGGAAAGAGGAGTTGAGGAAACAAGCTATTTCAAAATGTGTACATTTTTCATAAGTATATGAATAAACCTGCTTTGATAAATGAATCTCATCCTGAAGATATATGCATTTGAACCTCTTGCTCACAGTAAATTTGATTATGAATGTATTTGCTTTTAATATTCATAGCTTTTGTTTAGATATAAGCAGCTTATCAACTTTATAGAATAATTGTGGCACCTTATATGTACACAGTGTACAAGAATTGGTTATTATGATGGAGATGTGTGTTAAGCAAGGTATAACATAAGCAGGATTAAAAATATGAATTTTAAAACTGAAAATTGTTAATTTAGATATCAAAATTAGCAAATGTTGCTAAAATACTTTTCATTAAAAATTCCCTCTGTAAGACAAATATTTTTTATGTCAGAGCTAGAAATGAATTATAATACCTAATTAATATGTAATATTTGAAATGTGATCTTTATGTAACATTTAGAAAATACATAGTAAATTTTTCTCTTAATAGTCAGTGTCTTCAATTTTTGTTTTACCTCCTTCTCCCTGGTGGCGCAGAGGTTAAAGCATCTGCCTGCAATGTGGGAGACCTGGGTTCAATCCCTGGGTTGGGAAGATCCCCTGGAGAAGGAAATGGCAACCCACTCCAGTATTCTTGCCTGGAGAATCCCATGGACTGAGGAGCTTTTTAGTCTTACCTTAAATATTTAAAACTGAGGTCCATCTTGAACTGTTGAACAGATTGGTTGGTTATGAAATGACTATCTAGAAATCATATTTAATTTCAAGGTTGAAGTCAAACCATTGAATAAATAGATACTTGATTATGAACTTTTAAAAATATGAATCTTGTAAAGAGCTGTCTAAGTGCTTAGTTTTGAATTCTTGTCTATCCTGTAGTGGTTGAGAACTTGGACACATCACTTAATCTCTGAAGTCAGTTCCTCCTCTTTAATTTGGGAGTACTACTAACACTTCTATTCTGTTCCTCAGTGGTCCTTTGAGGATATGAAATGATGTTATACTTGTGTGAGTGTTTGGAAAACTATATTGGTATATGCTGAATACTTAAAAAGTTACTGCTGCTGCTGCTGCTAAATCACTTCAGTCGGGTCCGACTCTGTGTGACCCGAGAGACGGCAAACCAGCGGGCTTCCCCGTCCCTGGGATTCTCCAGGTGAGAACACTGGAGTTACTATATGAGCTTAAATTTTTTAAAAAAATTCAGTTTATTTAAACAGAAAAAAAAGTTAACACATTTCTCCTACCCACTACCCCCTATCTCTTGTAACCACCAGTCTGTTCCATCTGGGAGCTTGTTTTTTTTTTTTTTTAAGAGACCACATATAAGAGACATTGTATGTACCATGACTGATTCATATTGATACGTGGCAAAAACCAACACAATATTGTAAAGCAATTATCCTCCAATTAAAAATAAATAAATTTTAAAAAGAGACATTGTATGGCATTTATCTTTTTTTGTCTGACTTATTTCACTTAGCATATTTCACTTCAAAGTCCATTCATGTTGTTACAATAGAAAGATTTCCTTTCTATTTTGTGGCTGAATAATATCCTATTGTATACATTCATTAATATTTTGTTTAAATACTATACAGTTGTATGTGGTATATACCACATTTTCTCAGTTTATCCATCAGTTCAGTTCAGTTCAGTTGCTCAGTCATGTTCAACTCTTTGCAACCCCGTGGACTGAAGCATGCTGGGCTTCTCTGTCTATTACCAATTCCAGAGCTTGCTCACTCATGTCCATTGAGTTGGTGATGCCATCCAGCCAATCTCATCCTCTATTGTCCCCTTCTCCTCCTGCGTTCAGTCTTTTCCAGCATCAGGGTCTTTTTCAGTGAGTCAGTTCTTCAAATCAGGTGGCCAGAGTATTGGAGTTTCAGCTTCAGCATCAGTCTTTCCAGTGAATATTCAGGACTGATTTCCTTTAGGATGACTGGTTTGAACTCCTTGCAGTCCAAGGGACTGTCAAGAGTCTTCTCCAACACCACAGTTTGAAAGCATCAATTCTTCGGCACTCAGCCTTCTTTATGGTCTAACTCTCACATCCATACATGACTACTGGAAAAACCATAGCTTTGACTAGACGGACATTTGCTGACAAAGTAATGTCTCTGCTTTTTAATATACTGCCTAGTTTGGTTATAGCTTTTCTTCCAAGCAGCAAGCTTCTTTTAATTTCATGGGTACAGTAACCTTCTACAGTGATTTTGGAGCCCAAGAAAATAAAGCCTGTCACTGTTTCCATTGTTTCCCTGTCTATTTCCCATGAAGTGGTGGGACTGGATACCATGAGCTTAATTTTTTGAATGTTGAGTTGTAAGCCAGCTTTTTCATTCTTCTCTTTTACTTTCATCAAGAGGTCCTTTAGTTCCTCTTCACTTTTTGCCATAAGAGTGGTGTCATCTGCATATCTGAGGTTATTGATATTTCTCCTGACAATCTTGATTCGAGCCTGTGCTTCATTTAGCCTGGCATTTTCCATGATGTATTCTGCATATAAGTTAAGTAAGCATGGTAACAATATACACCCCTGATGTACCCCTTTCCCAATTTGGAAGCAGTCCATTGTTCCATGTCCGGTTCTAACTGTTGCTTCTTGACCTGCATACAGATTTCTCAGGAGGCAGGTAAGGTGGTCTGGTATTCCCATCTCTTGAAGAATTTTCCACAGTTTGTTGTGATCCACACAGTCAAAAGCTTTAGTGTAGTCAGTGAAGTATAAATAGATGTTTTTCTGGAACTCTCTTGCTTTTTCTGTGATCCAGCGGGTATTGGCAATTTGATCTCTGGTTCCTCTGCCTTTTCTAAATCCAGCTTGAACATCTGGAAGTTGATGGTTCACATACTGTTGAAGCCTGGCTTGGAGAATTTTGATCATTACTTTGCTGGTGTGTAAGATGAGCAATTGTGCAGTAGTTTGAACATTCTTTGGCATTGCCTTTCTTTAGGATTGGAATGAAAACTGACTTTTTCCAGTCCCATGACCACTGCTGAGTTATCCAAATTTGCTGGCATATTGAGTACAACACCTTTAGCAGCATCATCTTTTAGGATTTGAAATAGCTCAACTAGAATTCCGTCATCTCCACTTGCTTTGTTCCTAATGATGCTTCCTAAGGTTTATCCATCAGTGAACACTTAAGGTGAGGTAAGGTAAGGTGAAGTTGCTCAGTCGTGTTCAATTCTTTGCGACCCCGTGGACTGTAACCTACTAGGCTTCTCCGTCCATGGGATTCTCCAGGCAAGAATACTGGAGTGGGTTGCCATTTCCTTCTCCAGGGGATCTTCCTGACCCAGGGATTGAACCCGGGTCTCCCGCATTGGAGGCAGACGCTTTAACCTCTGAGCCACCAGGGAAGCCCAGTGAACGCTTAAGCTGATTCCATATCTTGGCTATTGTAAATATGTTGCAGTGAAATGGGATGTATATAGCTTTTCAAGGTAGTGTTTTCATTTTCTTCAGATACATACCCAGAAGTGGAATTTCTGGATCATATATGGTAGTTATATTTTTAATTTTTGAGGAACCTCTGTATTGTTTTCCATAGTGGCACCAGTGGTTAAGAGTCTCCCTGCTAGTATGGGAGACAAGAGGTGCGAGTCAATTCCTGGGTTGGGAAGATCCCCTGGAAGAGGAAATGGCAACCCATTCTAGTATTCTTGCTTGGAAAATTCATGGACAGAGGAGCCTGCTGTGCTACAGTCCATGGGATCATAAAGAGTCAGACACAACTGAGCATGCATAGGCATGCACACACACACGCACCAATTTACATTCCAACCAACACTGCACAAGGATTCTCTTCTCTACATCCTTGCTAATACCTGTTAATTCTTTGTCTTTTGTTAATAGCCATTCTAACAGGTGAGGGGTGATATCTTCTTTTGATCTGTATTTCCCAGATAATTAGTGATGTTGAGCACCTTTGCATGTACCTGTTGTCCATCTGAATGTCTTATTTGGAAAAGCTGTCTATTCAGGTCTGTTACCCACTTAAACATTGGACTTTTCTTTTGCTGTTGAGTTGTATAAGTTCTTTATATATTTTGAATATTAACTCGTAAATATCTGATTTGCAAATATTTTTTCCTGTTCAGTGGATTGCCTTTCATTTTTTGATACCTTCCTTTGCTGTGCAGAAGCTTTTTAGTTTGACGTAGTTCCACTGTTTATTTTTGCTTTTGTTGCTTTTACTTTTGGTGTCAGATTCAAAAAATCATCGTCAAGAGTGATCTCAAATAGCAGCTTACTGTCTTTGTTTTCTTCTAGGAGTTTTAAGGTTTCAGGTGTTACAGTCAGGTCTTTAATCCATTCTGAGTTAATGTCTGTATATTGTGTAAGATAGTGGTCCCGTTTTATTTGTTTGCATGTGGCTGTCCAATTTTCCCAACACCATTTACTGCAGATGCTGTCCTTTCTTCATTGTATATTCTTGGCTCCTTTGCCAGAGTTAATTGAACATATATGTCAACATATATATGGGTTTATTTTTGGGTTCTCTATACTGTTCTGTTTATCTATGTGTCTGTCTCTACCCGCCCCTGCCATACCATACTGTTTTAGTTACTATAGCTTTGTGAAAGTGAAAGTGAAGTTGCTCAGTCATATCCGACTCTTTGGGACCTCATGGACTGTAGTCTACCAGGCTCCTCTGTCCATGGGGTTTCCCAGGCAAGAGTTCTGGAACGGTTTGCCATTTCCTTCTCCAGGGGATCTTCCCATCCCAGGTATTGAACCCAGGTCTCCTGCATTATAGGCAGACGCTTTACTGTCTGAGCCACCAGGGAAGATGCTTTGTAATAGCATTTGAAATGAAGGAGCATAATGCCTCCAGCCTTGTTCTTTCTTAAAGTTGCTTTCGATATTCAGGTTTTTTTTCTGTGTGTGTGTGGTTCTACATAAATTTTAGGGTTGTTTGTTCTAATTCTGTGAAAAATACCATTGGAATTTTGATAAGGATTGCATTGAATCTGTATATTGCTTTGAGTAGTATGAACATTTTAACAATATTATTTTTTTCTATCAATGAATATAGAATATCTTACCATTTATTCGTGTCTTCAGTTTCTTTCATTAATGTGTTGTAATGTTCACCATACAACTCTTTCACTGCCTTGCTTAAATTTATTCCTACGGTTTAAAAACTGATTAAGTCATAGAGAAGTCACTGAAACCTATTTATTTTCAACAATTGAATCATATTACACATTTAATATCAGTGACTTACTTTTCCAGATTTGCTATAATTTTAAAGCCAGGAAAATGTTTCCCCTTTAGCAGGGATGCAAATAACTGTTGAATTGGTTATATAACTCAGTATTTTCTTGATTATACTTTGTGTTTATTGATAAATGAACATATTTGGAAAATAGAAATAATTTATGTTTAGTTGTGTACATCAGGCATACCTCAAGAAACAAGAAAAAAGTCAAATAAATAACCTAACTCTACACCTAAAGCAACTAGAAAAGGAAGAATTAGAAAACCCCAGAGTTAGCAGAAGGAAAGAAATCTTAAAAATTAGGGCAGAAATAAATGCAAAAGAAACAAAAGAGACCATAGCAAAAATCAACAAAGCCAAAAGCTGGTTCTTTGAAAGGATAAATAAAATTGACAGACCATTAGCCAGACTCATCAAGAAGCAAAGAGAGAAAAATCAAATCAATAAAATTAGAAATGAAAATGGAGAGATCACAACAGACAACACAGAAATACAAAGGATCATAAGAGACTACTATCAGCAATTATATGCCAATAAAATGGACAACCTGGAAGAAATGGACAAATTCTTAGAAAAATACAATTTTCCAAAACTAAACCAGGAAGAAATAGACAATCTTAACAGACCCATCACAAGCACGGAAATTGAAACTGTAATCAGAAATCTTCCAGCAAACAAAAGCCCAGGTCCAGACGGCTTCACAGCTGAATTCTACCAAAAATTTTGAGAAGAGTTAACACCTATCCTACTCAAACTCTTCCAGAAAATTGCAGAGGAAGGGAAACTTCCAAACTCATTCTATGAGGCCACCATCACCCTAATACCAAAACCTGACAAAGATACTACAAAAAAGGAAAACTACAGGCCAATATCACTGATGAACATAGATGCAAAAATCCTCAACAAAATTCTAGCAATCAGAATCCAACAACACATTAAAAAGATCGTACACCATGACCAAGTGGGCTTTATCCCAGGGATGCAAGGATTCTTCAACATCCGCAAATCAATCAATGTAATTCACCACATTAACAAATTGAAAAATAAAAACCATATGATTATCTCAATAGATGCAGAGAAGGCCTTTGACAAAATTCAACATCCATTTATGATAAAAACTCTCCAGAAAGCAGGAATAGAAGGAACATACCTCAATATAATAAAAGCTATATATGACAAACCCACAGCAAACATTATCCTCAATGGTGAAAAATTGAAAGCATTTCCCCTTAAGTCAGGAACAAGACAAGGGTGCCCACTTTCACCACTACTATTCAACATAGTTCTGGAAGTTTTAGCCACAGCAATCAGAGCAGAAAAAGAAATAAAAGGAATCCAAATTGGAAAAGAAGAAGTAAAACTCTCACTGTTTGCAGATGACATGATCCTTTACATAGAAAACACTAAAGACTCTACCAGAAAATTACTAGAGCTAATTAATGAATATAGTAAAGTTGCAGGATATAAAATCAACACACAGAAATCCCTTGCATTCGTATACACTAATAATGAGAAAGTAGAAGAAGAAATTAAGGAAACAATTCCATTCACCATTGCAACAAAAAGAATAAAATACTTAGGAATATATCTACCTAAAGAAACTAAAGACCTATATACAGAAAACTTTAAAACACTGATGAAAGAAATCAAAGAGGACACTAATAGATGGAGAAATATACCATGCTCATGGATTGGAAGAATCAATATAGTGAAAATGAGTATATTACCCAAAGCAATTTACAAATTCAATGCAATCCCTATCAAGATACCGGCGATATTTTTCACAGAACTAGAACAAATAATTTCAAGATTTGTATGGAAATACAAAAAACCACGAATAGCCAAAGCAATCTTGAGAAAGAAGGATGGAACTGGAGGAATCAATTTGCCTGACTTCAGGCTCTACTACAAAGCCACAGTCATCAAGACAGTATGGTATTGGCACAAAGACAGACATATAGATCAATGGAACAAAATAGAAAGCCCAGAGATAAATCCACATACATATGGACACCTTATCTTTGACAAAGGAGGCAAGAATATACAATGGAGTAAAGACAATCTCTTTAACAAGTGGTGCTGGGAAAACTGGTCAACCACTTGTAAAAGAATGAAGCTAGATCACTTTCTAACACCGCACACAAAGATAAACTCAAAATGGATTAAAGATCTAAATGTAAGACCAGAAACTATAAAACTCTTAGAGGAGAACATAGGCAAAACACTCTCTGACATAAACCACAGCAGGATCCTCTATGATCCACCTCCCAGAATTCTGGAAATAAAAGCAAAAATAAACAAATGGGATCTAATTAAAATTAAAAGCTTCTGCACAACAAAGGAAAACATAAGCAAAGTGAAAAGACAGCCTTCCGAATGGGAGAAAATAATAGCAAATGAAGCAACTGACAAACAACTAATCTCAAAAATATACAAGCAACTCCTGCAGCTCAATTCCAGAAAAATAAACGACCCAATCAAAAAATGGGCCAAAGAACTAAATAGACATTTCTCTAAAGAAGACATACGGATGGCTAACAAACACATGAAAAGATGCTCAACATCACTCATTATTAGAGAAATGCAAATCAAAACCACAATGAGGTACCACTTCACACCAGTCAGAATGTGTGCGATCCAAAAATCTGCAAGCAATAAATGCTGGAGAGGGTGTGGAGAGAAGGGAACCCTCCTACACTGTTGGTGGGAATGCAAACTAGTACAGCCACTATGGAGAACAGTGTGGAGATTCCTTAAAAAATTGCAAATAGAAATGCCTTATGACCCAGCAATCCCCACTGTTGGGCATACACACAGAGGAAACCAGAATTGAAAGAAACACATGTACCCCAATGTTCATCGCAGCACTGTTTATAATAGCCAGGACATGGAAACAACCTAGATGTCCATCAGTAGATGAATGGATAAGAAAGCTGTGGTACATATACACAATGGAGTATTACACAGCCATTAAAAAGAATACATTTGAATCAGTTCTGATGAGATGGATGAAACTGGAGCCGATTATACAGAGTGAAGTGAGCCAGAAAGAAAAACACCAATACAGTATACTAACACATATATATGGAATTTAGGAAGATGGCAATGATGACCCTGTATGCAGGACAGCAAAAAAGACACAGATGTGTATAGCGGACTTTTGGACTCAGAGGGAGAGGGAGAGGGTGTGATGATTTGGGAGAATGGCATTGAAACATGTATAATAACATGTAAGAATCGAAATGCCAGTCTATGTCTGATGCAGGATATGACACGCTTGGGGCTGACGCGCGGGGATGACCTAGAGAGATGTTGTGGGGAGGGGGGTGGGAGGGGGGTTCATGTTTGGGAACGCATGTACACCTGTGGTGGATTCATGTCAATGTATGCCAAAACCAATACAGAATTGTAAAGTAAAAATTAAAAATAAATAAATAAATTAAAAAAATAAAATAAAATAAAATAAACTTTGAAAAAAAAAAAAGTTGTGTACATCATTAAATACCTTGTTTTAGGCAGTGGTTTTAAAACTATACTCCAGATATCATCTGATTACAATTCAACAGATCAGTCATGACATTTGGTGTGTCATTAAGGTAACCTACCAGATTACTTTTTTTTAAATCTTGAAACATCAAAGAAGAGATGAGACATAAGTTTAAGATTTGTTGATTGTTAGAAAGAAATCTAGTGAAGCTGTTTCTTAAAATTGCAGTGCTTAGGGAAGCTTAAAGGACAAAATAGTAAACACAGTTACGTGTTTAAATCAAGATATTCATAAATTAAAGAAAGTGTAACATTACATGAAGGAAAATAAAGCATTTCCTATCACATCCTTTCTTTTCCTGTTTTTAAATTCCAGGCTCTTTAGAGAAAACTTTAGCTACTTAACAGTTCTTTAGGCCATGGATGGAATACTTATGAGTCTGGCCCAGTAACAGCCCCTGTACTGCCAAGTTCTTGGAATTTAGATTTTCGACAGTCTGGGAAGAGCTTTTGATTAGTTTGTGAACACAAGGGAGGACGGAACATCCCTGTGGTGCTGCGCTGAGGATAGGGAAGAATTAGAAAGGGTGGACCGTGGGGAAGCAGTGATTTCCTACTGTATAACTTTTTTACATTCAGAGAGAATTCAGTAGTTTAGAATGTTGAATTCAGCAGGTAGCTGAAGATATGTCATTTCGCTAATTTAGCACTGAAAAATAGGACTCTCCAGGGGAAAAGCTATAAGGATTTTGGGCAATCCTTTACTCTAGGGACTATGCATAGAATTACTTTGAGAGAGGAAACTAGAAAAGGCATGTGGTGATTCTATTGGTAATAGTAAGTCTTGTCCACAGTGAATTACGTGCCTTTTTCATAGACTTTCTTCAGACAGGACAAAAGCAAGGGCCAAATGCCATGGTGAAGGATTTTTACTCTTTATATGTGTGTGTGTATGTGTGTGTGTGTATGTATGTATGTGTGTGCTCAGTCGTGTCCAACTCTTTGTGACTCCATGGGCTGTAGCCCGCCAGACTCCTCTGAATTTTCCACAAGGATACTGGAGTGGGTTGCCATTTCCTCCTCCAGGGGATCTTCCCAACCAAGGGATTGCACCTCCATCTCCTGGGTCTCCTGCATTGGCAGGCATATTCTTTACCACTGCACCACCTAGGAAACCATTTCTTCTCCTGGCAGCAGTTGTCAGCATCTGCATGGATGAGACCCTCCAGTGACAAAGCCCTTGGTGTCTAAGCTAGAACCAACGCACAGTTGCAGAATTTTGTCTCTTGACAGATGTATTTTTTCCATGTAATTTGTTGTTGTGAACAGTATTGTGACTTAATGTGCGAAGTGAAAAACTTTAATAAAAAGCTGAAAGTTGTATTGGTTTGTGGGAGAAATTGAGTATGTTATGAAGCCTACATTTGTTTCTTAGAGGATGTCCAATAAGATGGGGTAATCATGGATGTTTATCTTTTTCTTCTTGATTAGAAGTTTGGTTTGAAATCATCAGTTTGGCAAGATGACTGGGCCCTGAAAACAGTTGCTCTAAAAGGCAATTTAAAAAATATTTTGAATAAACGTTACTTAATATCTTTTTAAAGCTTGTTGTTTATCCATCTTATATAAAATAGTTGTCCTACTATATAGCACAGGGAAGGGGCTTCTCTGATAGCTCAGTTGGTAAACAATCTGCCTGCGGTGCTGGAGACCCCATTTTGATTCCTGGGTAAGGAAGATCCACTGGAGAAGGGATAGGTTACCCAGTCCAGTATTCTTGGGCTTCCAGTTCTTGTGGCTCAGCTGGTAAAGAATCCACCTGCAATGTGGGAGACCTGGTTTCGATCCTTGGATTTGATCCCTGGGTTGGGAAGATCCCCTGGAGAAGGGAACAGCTACCCACTCCAGTATTCTGGCCTGGGAATTCCATAGACTGTATAGTCTATGGGGTCGCAAAGAGTTGGACATGACTGAGCGATTTTCACTTCACGTCATAGCACAGGGAACTACATTCAGTATCTTGTGACAAACCATAATGGAAAAAAGTATGATAATATTTTTGTGCATATATATATACATAAAAGTGTCACCTTGCTATACAGAAGAAACTAACACAACATTGTGAATCAACTGTAATTCAACAAAATTAAAAAAAATCTGTTTAAAGCTTGACATTATAAAAGAGAAAAAATGAGAAAGACAGATATAGAAGACTAAGGAGAGAATGAATTACCTAAAGACTATAGCTGTTTTTTTTCATGGGGCAAAATGACTGCTGGTGACATTGTTTTTCTCTTACCTCTCCACGGGGGCAAGATAGTCATAGCATCTTGAGGAAACTGAGAAAATCTTAACCAAAATGTCAAATGTTGCTGTCCCTAGGGAGATATCTTTTATACCACCCATAAGTAAACTTGGCTGGTCTTATTAAGTCTACTCCCTAAATGTATGGTGTTAAAAATTATATCTTAGAGAAATTATATCTTTTCATAGATGGTTGTTATTTATATGTCTACTGTGCTGAATGAGGAAATGTAATTTTTATTTAGAGACTGCAAATCTAGAATTAGGAGGCATAATTACTCCTTTAAGTTATTCAGAATATCAGTTTGTGAGATTCCAAAGTCGTAACAATTATGTGGAAAACCTAGGATGAGAAAGAGCATATGAGTGTTGGTAGGTCAGTTGCTACTTCCTGTGAATTCAGTGAAAAAGGCTGGTGAAACTTAACTTCTGTCCAGACATTTTTAGAGAAGAGTGAAGGTAGTGGATCCCTCATGAATATGAATCGTGAATTATTTGGACAGAATAAAAAAATTCATTGTTTACCTTTGATTACCTGGTCTTCAGTTTCTCTCCATAGGATGGCAGAAAGTTGAGAAATGAGTTATTTTGTCTTGGAAAAAGAATCTGCTTTTGGTTACTTAGAAGTAGGAATAGCCAAAGCAAAAGCCACCAGAACACATTCTTAGAGACAGTTTTGATGAGAAAATAATTATGATGCATCAGCTGGTGTTTAAACATCTCCAAAGATCTTTTTATTTTTGGAATAAGGGTAAGCAGTGACCCTGGTTCCTGTTTTTTGTTTTTTTTTTTTTTACCATATATGAATCTGATAGTATCAATTTAGAAGGAAACCGTTTTGCAGGTGAAAGGAAGTTGCTTTTCTTTTGGGTCCAGGAAATGCAAGTGTGAAGCATAAACAACCTGTATATAAAAGGGAGTTAGAAAGTAGGGCAGAATATCCACATCCATTCTCATGAAGGGGAGAATGCAGGAGATGGTACCTTTCTTAAATTTGTCTTTGTACAATTAATTTTCCACTCACTTAAAATTCTAAAGATGAGGCATATAACTTCAAGAGAAACTTCTATAATGGTAATTTCCCCTTTGACTTTTGCTTGTTGCAACTTGATTGCTCTTTAGTTGTATTGAATTACAGCATGGAAACTTCCAAATACAAATTAAGTTGCTAAGGGAGAAGAAAAAAATTGGTTGTTAATAATAGCAGTATTTGTAAACTGGGCCCTTCAAAACTTAATGTGGATGGGTGTGGGTGTGGGGATGGAATTTTCCTTTTAAAAAGAGATGTGTAATTCCTTTGCATCCCATCAGTTTTAAAAAAGTTATTGAGCTATTTGTTGGCCAAGAACAGCTTCCTAGGAAGAGGAGACTACGTGACTTGAGGAGAGGATCTAAATATTTTATTCTCTGTTCCTTATAGGTCTTGATTGAGGTGCTATTATTTGAGGTACTTTCTAGGCTTTTAGGGTTTAAGACAACCACTTTTTGGGCTTCCCTAGTGGCTCAGCAGTAAAGAATTTGCCTGCCAATGCAGGAGACGTGGGTTTGATCCCAGAGTCTAGAAGATCCGCTGGAGAAGGAAAAGGTAACCCACTCCAGTACTGTTGCCTGGGAAATCCCATGAACAGAGGAGCCTGGTGGGCTACAGTCCATGGGTTATCAGAAGAGTTGGACACAACTTGTGACTAAACAACAACCACTTATTAGCTGTTAGCTTTATTTCCATAGAAAAATAAAGTATGAAAGGAGTTAGCTTCCTAATGGATGTTCAAGGAGAACGATATTTATGTAAAATCCCTGTTGAATAGAGTGTGTCTTCTTTGAACAAAACTATGCTAACATTACGATAGGAGAATTTCCATGAGAACTTAAGACTTCTTGATCCTAAGGTATGCTTTTGTTCCAAGAGTTTTTCTAAATCTTTTGGCTGGGGCCTGGGGGAGGCTATGTTCCCTTTTGAGACTAAGAGAACTATGGTTCAACTTGCCATGAATATACACAGACATAAAATTTTACATATATTGAGGGTGTTCAGTGCTCCCTAAAACCCACTCTGTGGACCTAAGCTTGGGATCACTTGTATTAGTATGTAATTATGGTGCTTATATTAAGATGTAAGCTCTGGGTTTGGTCTGTTTTATACTCTGCTGTTTACCTTGTGCCTAGTACCATGCCTTTACAGTCAGCCCTCAATGAATGTTTGTTGAATGAATGAGTCAGGGACAAAATCAATGTATGTTGTTTGTGATTACATGGCTACTCTGGATTTTCTGGTTGCTTATATTCAATACTTTACCAGTTCTTTACTAGCTCTGGGCCCTTCATGGGTACATTAACTTCTTTTGCGAGGACTAGAGACTCAATCCGGTTAAATGAAACAAAGACTTTTTGGCTTGCATTCCTGAGAAGTGCATGAGGAGGTCTCGCTTCAGGTACAGATGGAACCAGGGGTTCAGTTGATGAGAGTGGGATTTTGTCTTTTGCTTCATTTTTTCCCTCCTTTTGGGCTTTCTGCTCTGGCACTTTTTCCACCCATGGTGGGGAAAAATGATTCCTGACAGTGTTAGACCTACACTTTCCATCACAATTCTTGATCCTAGGAGGAGATTAGGACTGCTTCCTTTCCCATTCATTGTTCATATCTGCTTCTGTAAAGGTGCTTTGGCCCTGCTGGGTTTGTATACTGTCCTCTGGATGAAGCACTGTGTCTGGGAGGATGTGACAAGAGGGGTCAGCCTAGGCCTCTTATCCTCCCTTGGGAGGCTGAGAGGTCTTCTTGGTTCTTAACTATGCTCTGTTAAGAGTTTTAAGTGGAAAATGGAAGCTTCTAAAAGGTTAAGGAGCAGAATAAAAAGTAACATATGTCTGAGGCACCTTCCCTATATAGTTCATTTCAGGTTGATATGGTCTTGGGATGTCAGTGGGTCCGGGATCAAACCCGCGTCTCCTGCATTGGCAGGCGAATTCTTTACTGCTGAGCCACTAGGGAGGCCCAAAAAGTGGTTGTCTTAAACCCTAAAAGCCTAGAAAGTACCTCAAATAATAGCACCTCAATCAAGGGCTGTAAGGAACAGAGAATAAAATGTTTAGATCCTCTCCTCAAGTCACGCAGTCTCCTCTTCCTAGGAAGCTACTCTTGTTCTGAACAACTGGTTTTCTGGATGATATCACCAAACACACTTACGTCCTCAATGGAATGACTTCTATCTTTCTTGCAGAATTTTTGAGAATTAAGAGAATAAATGCCAACGTTAACTAAGTGAGCATAGTAATCTTGTGAAACCTGTTATAAATCAGAGAGAGCTTCTGTCTTCAGATTGCAGGTGCAGTGATTTGGATTT
Source organism: Oryx dammah (assembly GCF_014754425.2). NCBI lineage: Eukaryota > Metazoa > Chordata > Mammalia > Artiodactyla > Bovidae > Oryx > Oryx dammah. The sequence goes on along the minus strand of NW_024070213.1, from coordinate 35,733,879 downwards.
TCTGTACATGTTCTAGCTTTGACTTATTGGCCTTGTAATGACTCCTGTAGGGCATCAGCATGTGCTGATTACCCTGTGCTTGGCAGGGCTCGTACATGGAACCAGTGCAGGTTGGCTCTGGGTGGGGAAGGAAATACTTTAGAATATGTGGGTGTTGTTTGAAACACTCTGCTATGTATTTCAATTATAATTTCACTGTTCTTTCTTTGATATATATTTCATTCAACAATGATTTTCTAATGATGCATATATATATATTTTTAAAGACAAGAGGAATGTTTTCTTTCTATATTTATCATGCAAGTTTGAGAATAACCCACTGAGGAGGGTTCAAATGCATTGAAAATCTTGAGATATATTTTGATAAGTTAAGACAGTTTAATTTTGAAATGCATAATGTTCTTAATTTTCTGTTTGGTTCATTGTGGACCTGTGCTGAGCAGGAGACTATTAAATCCTTGATGCAGTGCTGACTTTCGAAACTTAGATTAAAAAATTATTTATTTTAATTGGAGAATAATTACTTTACGATATTGTGATGCTTTTTGCCATACATCAACATGAATCAACTTCCCTGGTAGCTCAGTTGATAAAGAATCTGCTTGCAGTGCAGGAGACCAGGGTTCAATCCCTGGGTTGGGAAGATCCCCCAGAGAAGGAAATGGCGACCCACTCCAGTATTACCTGGAAAATCTCATGGATAGAGGAGCCTGGTGGGCTGCAGTCTGAGGTTGTAAGAGTCGGACATGACTTAGCAACTAAACCACCATAAACATGTGTCCCCCCCATCCTGAACCCCCCTCTCACCTCCCTCCCCACCCTGTCCCTCTGGGTTGTCCCAGAGCGCCTGCTCTGGGTGCCCTGCTTCATGCATCAAACTTGCCTTGGTCATCTATTTTATATGGTGATATACCTGTTGCATTGCTATTCTCTCAAATCATCCTACCCTTGCCTTCTCCCACTGTGTCCAAGTCTGTTCTTTGTGTCTCTTTTGCTACCCTGCATGTAGGATTGTCAGTACTATCTTTCTAAATTCCATATATATGTGTTAATATACAGTTACTTGTCTTTTTCTCTCTGACTTCCCTCTTGTCAGTCCTCGAACACAGCAAACATGCTCTCACTGTGCTGTTTCCTCTGCCTGGAATGCAGTTCTCTTAGATAACTCCCTTACCTCTGTTATCTCTTCTATCAGGTTTTATGTTTCCTTTTTAAAGTAGTATTTATCCCTTAGCACATCCCATAGATGGAGGAGCCTGGTGGGCTACAGTCCATGGGTTGTCAAAGAGTCAGACACGATAGAGCGACTAACATGCTGTGTAATTAATGGATTTCTTGTGTTTATTGTTTCTTATTTGTCTCTTTCCTACTACTCCCTACTAGAGTGTTGGTTTTGTTTGCTCTTAGAACAATGCCTGGCACATCGTACTGCTCAGTCAATATTTGTGGAATGAATGAATTTCCTGATGAAGAGATTTCAATTCATTTTTTCTATAGTGATTGCCTTACTGCTGAACTTTTTGCAACAACTATGTGTTAATAATAAATAACAGGAATGAAAATGATGAATCCTCACAATTATTGAGAATGTACTTTGTGCTGGGTATTTATATAATAAATAACATTGATGATGATGGTGGCTATCCTTTATTGAATGTTAACTTTGTACTGGGTGTTTCGCATTGTTAAATCAGTTGTTTTTTCAGATCAACTCTATGATGTTAGTACTAAGTTATCTCAGTTTTATAGGTAGGCCAGAGAAATAACTTCCCAACATCACATGTTTATATGGAATCAGTACAATTGTGATATTAGAATCTTAAAAGAAACATGTATTGTTAAGGGCTTTTAAAAAAAAAACAACAAAACCCTTCTTTTTTTTTTTTTTTTTTGGCTGTGCTGGGTCTTTGTTGCAGCATGTGGGCTTTCTCTAGTTGTGCCAAGAGGGGCTACTCTTTGTTGCTGTTCTTGAGCTACTCATTGTGGCGGCTTCTCTTGTTGTGGAGCACAGGCTCTAGGAGTTAGGGCTTCAGTACTTGCGGTTCCTGGGCTCTAAAGCACAGGCTCAGTAGTTGTGGCTCGTGGGCTTAATTGCTCCTTGGCAGGTGGGATCTTCCCGGACCAGGGATCAAACCCATATCCCCTGCATTGGCAGGTGGATTCTTATCCACTGTGTCACCAGAGAAGTTCCAGAAACATGCGTCGCTACCTTTATATTATCCTATTTTTGTCCTAATCTAGTAGAGCCAATATATCTGTTTGGGAACATTTATTTGTGTTTTTTTTTAATTAAAAATTTTAAATGAGTATTTATTTATTTTTGGTAGTGCTGAGTGTTTGTTGCTGGGCAATGGCCTTTCTCTAGTTGCAGCGAGTGGGGCCTGCTCTCTATTTGTGGTGCTTGGGCTTCTCATCGTGGTGGCTTTTCTTGTTGTGGAGCACAGGCTCTAGAGTGCAGGCTCAATAGTTGTGGCACATGTTTAGTTGCCTTGCAGCACGTGGGATCTTCCCAGACCGGGGATCGAACCCTTGTCTCCTGCATGGGCAGGCAGATTCTTAACCCGTAGACCACCAGAAATGTCCCTTATCTTTGATGATCACTGTCTGAAGGATTAGGGTTTAGAACTAGGAGTATCCTTCCGTTTGGTCTTCCCTGGTGGCTCAGTGGTAAAGAAGCTGCCTGCAGTGCAGGAGACCTAGGTTAGATCCCGGGTGGAGAAGATCCCCTGGAAGAGGGCATGGCAATTCACTCCAGTATTCTTGCCTGGATAATCCCATGGACAGAGGAGCCTGGTGAGCTATAGTCCATGGGATCTCTAAGAGTCGGACACAACTAAAGCGACTGAGCACACACGTCCTTCCATTTATAGGTAAGTTCATTACCTAGGATTAATTATAAATTCTACTTTAAGAGTACTAGTATTTCTGCTTCTCAGTTCACTTCAGTCGCTCAGTCGTGTCTGACTTTTTGCGACCCCACGGACCGCAGCTCACCAGGCCTCCCTGTCCATCACCAACTCCTGGAGTTTATTCAGACTCATGTCTGTTGAGTTGATGATGCCATCCAACTGCCTCATCCTCTGCATCCCCTTTTCCTCCCGCCTTCCATCTTTCCCAGCATCAGTGTCTTTTGCAATGAGTCTGTTCTTCACATCAGGTGGCCAAAGTATTGGAGTTTCAGCTTCAGCATCAGTCCTTCCAATGAGTATTCAGGACTGATTTCCTTTAGGATGGACTGGTTGGATCTCGCTGCAGTCCAAGGGACTCTCAAGAGTATTCTCCAGCATCACATCTTCTAGGCATTGGGAAAAAACTTTTTGTCCAACTTGAAAGCAAGAGAAATAATTTAATTTAGTACATACATGTGTGGCTCTTTTCAGCCGTCAGATTTCTCTGCTTTTTTTGTTTACCTTTGATTTTACTGTCAATTGGCTCTCTGTTTAGAGATTGTATGGTTTGTTTCACTATTTTCAGGTAAGAATACTTTCACTCTATCCTAGAAAAACAGGTCTCTGCTCTTTAATTAAAACACTGCAGAAGAGGATATATCTGTCAGTTCAGCTACAACTAGACCCTTGACAGTAACACAAATAAGTTTGGAATTATTTTCTTTGTGCACAGAATGACTTAAAAGAGGGTATGTCCACTGATTCCATCCATACAAATTATATGTGTAACTTTAGAATGATGTCTGTTTATTTAAACCTATATTTACTCACATTTAGCCACTGTTAATTAAATGTTGGAAGCTATATCTCTGAAGGATCTATGTGAGAGTGTGAATTTTTTTTTCTTAAGGATTTTTAAAGCTCCCCCCTTTTTCTGGCAAGTCTTAGAAATGTCCCAGTTCTTGTTGACTCAGAAAGAGTCATCTGCTTGTAGCTTTAACACGGTAACTTCTATACCCTCCAATTTACTGGAAAAAAGAAGTCTAGTTTCTTATGCTAATCATTGTGAGAATTGGTTTATGGTTCTCAGAGGTTTTTCTGGTGAGGGAACTTCTCTTGCCAACTATTTCCTCCTAGGTATATTTCTCTTTTATGTCTGATTAGCATGATATTTGGTTCTCATAATTCATCTCTTTTTGAAGAAGGTAGCATAGTTAAAAGAACAGGGAAGACACAGGTCCTAATAGCTATAAAACTAATTGCTAGTTGCATTGTACTCTGGAGATTTCAAAGGAGAGAAATGTTTTTGGATAAATTATGTTTGTTCTGTCTAGGAGCTCCTACTGACTGGGTTATTTTTTGAGGCCTGTTTTAGGCACTCACTTCTGTAATATATGATTGTTACTTTATGTTTTGCTGAGGGCATGAGCCAGGGAGGAGCAGTTCAATCACTGTTATATACTTAATTCATCTTTTCTTCCTGTGTTCTTCCTGCTACCTCTTTATCGACCTCGTTTTGTCTTTTGAGATTTGTTTTCCTTATCCTTGTGGTCCACTGAAGTATGTAAGTTCATTCATTCAGCAGTTATTTCTATGTTCTGACTCTATGCCAGTCACTATGCTAGGTATTGAGAATATGAAGATTAAATATATACTGCTGCAGTCCCCAAGGATCTCAGTGTTTATGAGAGACATGGAACTAAAAGTATACAATATATGGCAGCTTGAAAGGGTGCATATCAAATATGGTGGGATCATAGAAGGAGACCCTAAGCTTCTAGAGGATTGATGAGTATGGAGTTTTAAGCTAAATAGTATGAGCCAAGAGAATTTGTCAAAACCTTGTAAATTTAGGCTATGTTGTTAAAATATAGTAGGGATACGAAAACCATATAACCTGAAAAGAGTTGAGGGCCCTGGTCTATACTTTTTTCCTGGTATATACTTAGATGAAACTATTTGCAAAGCAGATACAGAGAACATCTGGACACTAGGGGGGTAAAAGGAGAGTGCGATGTATTGGGAGATTGGGACTGACATATATGTTTATTTACATTTATACACTGTTATGCATAAAATAGATGACTAACGAGAACCTACTATATAGCACAGGGAGCTCTATTCAATGCTCTTTGGATTCAGAGAGAGGGTATATGTATGTGTATAGCTGATTTACTTTGTAGTAGAGCAGAAACCAACAAAAACGTTGTAAAGCAAGCAGACTCCAGTAAAAAAAAAAAAACTTAAGAAAACAATGCCAATAGATTGCTGGATGCACCACTGCCACAGACTTTCAATTTAAAAAAAGAAAGCAGTATCTGTAAAACACAATAAAGCAAAGCATAATGACACAGGTATGCCTGTACTTCTGCTGCCTTTTATATCTCTTAACCTGTTTTTTCCATTCTCTGCAAGATACAGATTTCTGAAATTTCAGAGACAAGAAGAGGCCTTTATGAGTTGCAGCCCAGCACTGTAAAGCCATTGGTTCTGCTTTATTCATGGATGGTCTTGCTTTGTTGAAACATTTTTTCAGCAAGGCCTAATCTAAGAAGACTCAAGGAACATCTTGTTTGCTTTCTTCTCAAATGAAGGGTGTGTCTCCACAATAATTACCTGAGTGTGCATTCTTAACTAGATCTTTCATTTCCTAGAGGTGCAAACTCTTCAGAAAAAGATAAACATAATTTCTAAGATAATGTTATACAAGCACTATATGGCAAATAGCTTGCACAAGTGTCATAATACAAGTGTGGTAGATTCTTTCAGTCAGTTCAGTTCAGTTGCTCAGTCATGTCCAACTCTGCAACCCCATGGCCTGCAGCACGCCAGGCTTTGCTGTCTAACACCAACTTCTGGAGCTTACTCAAACTCATGTCCATGGAGTTGGTGATGCCATCCAACCATTTCATCCTCATTTGTCCCCTTCTCCTCCTGCCTTCAATCTTTCCCAGCATCAGGGTCTTTTCCAATGAGTCAGCTCTTAGCATGACCAAAGTATTAGAGTTTCAGCTTCAGCATCAGTCCTTCCAATGAATATTCAGGACCAATTTCCTTTAGGATAGGCTGGTTGGATCTCCTTGCAGTCCAGGGGACTCTCAAGAGTCTTCTCCAACACCACAGTTCAAAAGCATCAATTTTTCGACACTCACCCTTCTTATGGTTCAACTCTCACATCCATACATGACTACTGGAAAAATAGCTTTGACTGGACGGACCTTTGTCGACAGAGTAATATCTCTGCTTTTTAATATGCTGTCTAAGTTGGTCATAGCTTTTCTTCCAAGGAGCAAGTGTCTTTCAATTTCATGGCTGCAGTCACCATCTGCAGTGATTTTGGAGCCCAATGAAATGACATCTGTCACTGTTTCCACTATTTCCCCATCTATTTGCCATGAAGTGATAGGACTGGGTGCCATGGTGTTTGTTTTTTTGAATGTTGAGCTTTAAGCCAACTTTTTCACTCTCCCCTTTCACTTTCATCAAGAGGCTCTTCAGTTTTTCTTCGCTTTCTGCCATAAGGGTGGTGTCATCTGCATATCTGAGGTTATTGATATTTCTCCTGACAATCTTGATTCCAGCTTGTGCTTCTTCCAGCTCAGCGTTTCTCATGATGTACTCTGCATAGAAGTTAAATAAACAGGGTGACAGTACACAGCCTGACAATATACAGGTTCTTTAGGTTCTTGTTATTAATCCTTCGTTTTATAGATGAGGAAACTGAGACTCAAAGAAGCTAAATAACTTTCTTAGTGTCACACAGCCAGTAAATGGCAAGGTCAGAATTTGAATCCAAGCAGTCTGATGACACCAGAGTTGCAAATCTTAATCATTACACTATGTGTAACATGATTAATGCTAATTGGTTAACAATCATTTTTGCCCTGTGCTCTTAATTCCTGTTATATTTCTTATTCCCAACTGTCCGCTGTGTGGATTTTATTTATTGGTGGGAATACTAGGAGGATGGAAGGGAGAAGACAGCATATGAAGTAAATCAGTAAATTTGAGAGACCCAGAATATTAATGTTCTATATATTCTCAAAAAGAAAATATTTTCTCCATTTGTCATTTTATATATTTCTATGAGAAGTTGCATGTTTTACATATGTCCATTAGATCAGGCTTGCCGGTTATGGGTTTTAAAGCATTTTGTCTGCTTGCCCTATCAGTAATTGAGAAATATGTTGAAATCTCCCACTGTGATAATATCTTTGTTAATTTCTCCTTGTAATTCTAAAATTTTTTTGCATAATTTGAGGCTGTTACATTAAAATTTAGAATTGTTATGTATTCTTAGAGAACTGAAACACTTCTTGTTAATCAGCTTAAAATTCTGAAGTCTATTTTTCTACTATAGCTTTCTTTTGATCAGTATTTCTTTAATGTGCTTTTCTCTGTCCTTATGTTTTGGGTATAATTCTAGTAAATAACATATGTTTGGATTTTTTCATTCAGTCTGGACATCTTTTTTTTTTTTAAGTCTGTCTTTGAAGTGGTGTGTTAAAATTAAATTTATTATGATTAATATTGACTCATTTCTACCTTCTTACTTTGTGCCTTATGTTAATCATGATTTTCCCAAAATTTTCTTCTCTTTTAATTCTTTTTTGGATCAGTTGAATTTTTGCTTATTTTTCTTTTTGTTCTGTTCATCCTTCTCTGTTGGCTCTGTGACAGTGAAGTCATTCAGCCGTGTCCGACTCTTTGCGATCCCATGGACCGTGCCAACCACGCTCCTCCGTCCATGGGATTTTCCAGGCAAGAATACTGGAGTGGGTTGCCATTTCCTTCTCCAGGGGATCTTCCCGACCCAGGGATCGAACCCGGGTTTCCTGCATTGTAGGCAGACACTTTACCGTCTGAGGCACCAGGGAAGTCACTGTATTACATATTAATACTAGTTCTGTTTCAGTATTTTAAAAATTATGATATGCACACTCAGTAAAGTAAAAATTTAATTGATGTTTGGCTAATTCCTGTGCAGTTCAGAACCATGGAATTATTTAACTCTGATCATTCTCTTTTTACTTATATGCAGATATCTGATATGTAATGTTGTACTTTTAAAAAAGTCATATGTTAGTTAGTACTATTCTTTTATACCAAAAATGTTTATTTACATTTATTCACATGTTAGTTTTTTCCTTCCAATGTCTTCTTAGAACTGATATTTTTGTACTAAGATAATTTTCCTTCTACCTGAAGTATATCCTGGAAAGTTTTTTAGTGAAAATCTGTTAATGGTAAAGTTTAGTTTTTATCTATCTAAAAATATTTGATATCACCCTGTTCTTAAAAGTTAATTTTGCTGGGCACACAGTTTCAACTAAATGATTACATTCAAAGAAGTGATTCTAAAATCCTCTGGCTTGTATTGCACCTGAGACACTAGCAGCCCAATGTGTTGTGTTTTCTGTATTTGTGGATTCATACCTTTCATTAGTTTAGGAAATTCCCAACCATTATCTCTTCAAATATTGCCTCTCTTCCATTTGTCTATTATTTCAAGGATGCTAAATATAATACATTGATACTTTCTCGTTCCGTCCCTTGTGTTTTTTGGGTGTTAGTCATTCAGTTGTGTCTGACTCTTTGTGACCTCATGGACTGTAGCCCCCAGGCTCCTCTGTCAATGGGGTTTTCCAGGCAAGAATACTGGAGTGAGTTGCCATTTCCTTCTTCAGGGGATCTTCCTGAGCCAGGGACTGGACCCAGGTCTCTTGCATTTCAGGCAGATTCTTTAACGTGTAAGCCCCCAGGGAAGCCCTGATGTTTCTTAACCTCTCTTTCATATTTTTTCTCTTTCCTGTCCTCTGTTTCATTTTGAGCGATGTCTTAAGATCTATCTTCTAGGTTATTAATTAGTTGTGTTTGATTTTCTATATTAAACCTACCTACTTATTTTAACAATTATTTTTTGTTTCTGGAAATTTTTATCAAGTCTGTCTGGCCATTTTTGATGAACTCTTTCTCTTTTTTCATTTAAGAAAAGTATCTTTAATGTCTATAAATATTTATAATAGTTATAGTTTAAGTTGGTAATTAAATTGCCAACATCTGCTGGATCATTGAAAAAGCAAGACATCTATTTCTGCTTTATTTACTATGCTAAAGCCTTTGACTGCATGGATCACAATAAACTGTGGAAAGTTCTGAAAGAGATGGGAATACCAGACCACCTGACCTGCCTCTTGAGAAACCTGTATGTAGCTCAGGAAGCAACAGTTAGAACTGGACATGGAACAACAAACTGATTCCAAATAGGAAAAGGAGTATGTCAAGGCTGTATATTGTCACCCTGCTTATTTAACTTCTATGCAGAGTACATCATGAGAAACGCTGGGCTGGAGGAAGCACAAGCTGGAATCAAGATTGCTGGGAGAAATATCAATAACCTCAGATATGCAGATGACACCACCCTTATGGCAGAAAGTGAAGAACTGAAGAGCCTCTTGATGAAAGTGAAAGAGGAGAGTGAAAAAGTTGGCTTAAAGCTCAACATTCAGAAAATGAAGATCATGGCATCTGGTCCCATCACTTCATGGCAAATAGATGGGGAAACAGTGGAAACAGTGTCAGACTTTATTTTTCTGGGCTCCAAAACCACTGCAGATGGTGATTGCAGCCATGAAATTAAAAGATGCTTACTCCTTGGAAGGAAAGTTATGACCAACCTAGATAGTATATTCAAAAGCAGAGACATTACTTTCCAACAAAGGTCTGTCTAGTCAAGGCTATGGTTTTTCCAGTAGTCATGTATGGATGTGAAAGTTGGACTATAAAGAAGGCTGAGCGCTGAAGAGTTGATGCTTTTGAACTGTGGTGTTGGAGAAGACTCTTGAGAGTCCCTTGGACTGCAAGGAGATCCAACCAGTCCATCCTGAAGGAGATCAGTCCTGGGTGTTCAGTGGAAGGACTGATGCTGAAGCTGAAACTCCAATACTTTGGCCACCTGATGTGAAGAACTCACTCCTTGGAAAAGACCCTGATGTTGGGAAAGATTGAGGGCAGGAGGAGAAGGGGACAACAGAGGATAAGATGGTTGGAAGGCATCATTTACTCAATAAACATGGGTTTGGGTGGACTCTGAGTTGGTAATGGACAGGGAAGCCTGGTGTGCTGCGGTTCATGGGGTCGCAAAGTGTTGGACATGACTGAGCAACTGAACTGAACTGAAAGTAAATGTTAGTTATAGTTTAAGTTGGTAATTAAAGTGTATATTTGTTGTTGTTTTTGCTGATGCAATAGCAGCTTGCTGCAGTAGAAACTTTGGAAACATTTGAACTTATATTTCTTGAGTATAACCTACAGTATAATTGCTATAACTCTGGACAGAAAATAGTAAACAACTATGTGAAAGTGTGAGTGAGTGACCAAAACCAGGCTGAAACCTGGGGCAGGAGAGGTGTCTATTCTTGGAATAAGAGAGTGTCATTAGATGAGTTTCCTATTTTATAGCCTTTTTAGTGATAGTACCTTTAAGTTGATATCAAACAGGTGGCAAAAATTCAGATAGCCATGACAGTCTGGTTGTATTAGTATTAACAAAGTTCTCGACCTGAACTGTCTGTCACTTTTACCAGTGCCAAAGATTTTCTAGCTCTCTGCAGATAGTGACTGAGAACTGGTAGTAGTTAATGTAACCTTAGCCATCATTCCTGGAGAAGGAAATGGCAACCCACTCCAGTACTCTTGCCTGCAGAATCCCATGGATGGAGGAGCTTGGTGGGCTACAGTCCACGGGTTGCAAAGAGTTGGACACGACTGAGTGACTTCACTTTCACTTTCTAGCCATCATTAAACAGTTGATCTCTACTGATATCGATGACCATTTATATCCTGAGAAAGACACTTTGTAAATGCTTTGACTTTCATGAGAACAGTAATGGGCAAGCTAGAATAAAATACTGCCTACACTGCCTTGCAATAGTATTGGGTTTAAAGAGGTTGAGGAGACAGCGTAGAGAGGATCAAGGAAAGAAATTTATTAGATGGAGAAGGAAAATCTGAGAAGAAAATGATTGCTTTCTTTGGCTAGATTAAGACTTTAAGCTTTCAGAATATACAGGCAAATCCTTTCTGAAGTCATGGTTAGGTAATACATGTTTCTCTTTGAGAGGTAATGTGTAATTCTTCTAGTTTTTTACCACCATTTACCAGCATCCATACTCTGAATATAATTGTTTCACTAAATAATGGCTTCTTGCAGTGATTTCTAAACATGTTAATGTGTGAGCAACGGCATTGCCTTTGTAGTCCTCAGGATATACATTTTGTTTAAAGGTCTTTAGGTCATTTGGCATAGATGATAGTGCTGATCAAAAAATTTAAACATAAGGATTCACTTGGTATTTTTTGGGATTTCTGTGTAGTATTGTTTGATAATTTAGTGTTTATGCTATAATTTATATGTGATTTAGATTAATTTTATCTTTCATGGAAGAACAACTGGAAACATTTGAAATACGTAAGACCAAGCACAATTTCAACTTTGGAAGGAACCAATTTTAGAAATATTAGCAGCAACAAACCTGTGCATGATTGAAAAACTTACATGTGGAATTAAATATACTTTTAATGTTTAAACTTAAAGTATTTGTGTTAGTAAAAATATTGAAATAGGAAACCTAGTAAGAGAAAATAATGTTCAACTTTATTGATTTAACTTTAAAAAATCTCACATGTCCAATGGCAAGAGGGAATTTAATTCTACTTGTCAACACAGGCAAAATATGAGTGCAGGCCATGAGTGAATTTTCTATGTTGCATCTGTTTTACATTTACAAGTTAGAACACTCTTTGGCAGAAAGTTTAACAATGAAATTACTTCCCTTTTTGTGTGATTAGAATTGTTTATGGTGTTATGCAGAGGTGTATCCACGGGACTTATCAGATCTAAGGTATAGAACTGGACATTTGTAGAATCTAGTATTTCATGTTAAGTTACTCTGAATCATGAGATACATTAGTTGGCTTACAAACAAGAATCTACAGGCCTTGTTGTTGTTCAGTTGCTAAGTCATGTCCGATTCTTTGTGATGCCACAGACTGCAGCATGCCAGGCTTCCCTGTCCTTCTCCAGCTCCCAGAGTTTGTTCAAACTCATGTCCGTTGAGTCGGTGATGCCATCCAACCATCTCCTCTTTTGTTATCCCCTTCTCCTCCTGTCTCAATCTTTCCCAGGATTAGGATCTTTTCCAGTGAATCAGGTTGGCTCTACAGGCCTGAAGGTTGGCTTTTTACTTAGGCAACTTGAGTATTGGTCAGTAAAAAATTGTCCCCAATACTAAATGCTAAGACTTTAAGATGCTAAAACACTGCATTCTAAGACTGTGGTGAATGAATGGAGCAAAGATCACACACTAGTACTTTGCTTGGTATGATAAAATAATAAATAAATTTCAAGCAATTCATTCTGAATAGTTAAACTTTCAAACTAAAATATATACAATATTTTAACCAATACAATATTATAAAGTAATTAGCCTCCAATTAAATAAATTTATATTTAAAAAAATAAAATCAGAATTTGCTACTGAAAGGTGATACCAAAGCCAACTTTGATTACAAAATAGAATCAGAGAAATGAGAAACCACAGAAATAGAAGGAATTTGTGAGATCACAGCTGCCCCATTTAGAAAATGAGGCAGAGAGAGGTTAAGTGGCTAGCATAAACACAGCTGGCTGTAAAGTGGCAGACCAAGGATTTGAGCTCAACATGTGTTTCTTCTCCTCTACTACTACTTCTGAGTGACTGAAAGGGAGGGTGATGTGCCAGGGTTGACTGATGGCGGATGGTGGGGTTATGTGGGGTGGAGGGGCAGTTTTGCTAAAAGTCAGAAAATTGCAGCTAGAGGAGAAATTCATATGGCCATCAGGGTAGAACTCTTAACTCCCAGTTAAGCTTCACCGACTCGATGGACGTGAGTTTGAACGAACTCCGGGAGATGGTGATGGACAGGGAGGCCTGGCGTGCTGCGATTCATGGGGTCGCAAGGAGTCGGACACGGCTGAGCGACTGAACTGAACTGAACTGAACGGTAAAATGGTTTGTGACAGAATTCTGAGAGTTCTGTAAAGGTAATTCCATCATACTTATGAACCTGGTCACAATATTAGCTCTCTTTCTTACTAGTAGTTTTTAATGACACCTCCTGTGGATTCCCCTTCTTCTTTCTCCCCTCAAATTCATTTTATTTAAATGTGCTTCAAAACCATTGTATTAGAAATAAACTATATCACCTAATTGCACAAGGATTGCATATGTGTGGTAGGCAAATATCTGGAAGATAACACACTTATTTTAAAAATTATGATATTTCAAAGGTAGAAATATCAGTTATGGCTTCATGAGGAAAAACATATTTTACCTATTTTGTGGCAGTTTCTTTACAATTGGTGGAGTAATAAGGGACTGGAGACCAACAGAGTAATTTGCTTTTTTTTGGAAGTCTACTTAAAAATTGGAAAGCCATGTATTTTTTTTTTTTTTTTTTTTTTTTACTGATTATACTTTTATTTTTTATTTTTTATTTTTTTTAAAAATATGGAACGCTTCACGAATTTGCGTGTCATCCTTGCGCAGGGGCCATGCTAATCTTCTCTGTATCGTTCCAATTTTAGTATATGTGCTGCCGAAGCGAGCACAAGCCATGTATTTTTATACAATAATTTATTTACACTCCATGTGTATTCCTAAAATATATGCTATTTAATTTTGCCTACCTATGCCTTCTATATAAATGGAATTATATAACATTTGAGACTTACTTGTTTTTAGCTCAATTTCATGTATTTGAGTGTTGTTGCATGTAACTGCAGTTTATTCACCTTTTAAATTAGTTCTCTTTTGCTTGAAATTACACACTTGTCATGGTATATTTAGTCACATTACTATTACTGATGGACATTTGAGTTTTTCCAGTGTTTGCTATCATGAAGTGTTGCCTCAAACACTCTTGTATCAACACATGTCTTCAGATGCACAAAATTTGCAAGATTTCTCTAGGGGGCATATCTGTCCAGTTAAAATTTGATTCATGTATATTTTTGATTCATATTTATGTATAAAATCATTCAAAGTAGCTAATGAAATCTCCTTATAGATACCTTGGAAGGTCTAATTGTTGAATGATTGTTTTCTTGTTAATTACAGTAAACAAACAATTTACAGTTATGACCTTATGAAGAAAAGATAGATATGAAGGATAACAGGTTTTATGTTAGCTGAGTTTCAGTGACAGATTGAGAATTTTTGGCTGTGGCTATAATTGCCCATTTGGCCTACTTGCTGATTCAAACAGGGGGAGATTAATTCATCCCTTTAAAAACTGTACTGACAGATTGAAGTTGAAAGGTTCTATATAAGATACTTTTATTTAGAGCAGGCTGTCTAGGTCCTTATCAGGATTTGACATTTTTGATAACTTTCTGAGATATGTCACCCTTTCTTCCATCTACTATTAGTTAACCATTTGTTAGTTCCAGTTATTTTTATTGATTTTGTGATCTATTAATACCAAAAATAACATAACATTATTAATTTACTCAGTTGTTCACTAAGAGTCGGATAGGACCTTTTCACTTTTCACTTTCATGCATTGGAGAAGGAAATGGCAACCCACTCCAGTGTTCTTGCCTAGAGAATCCCAGGGACAGGGGAGCCTGGTGGGCTGCTGTCTATGGGGTCACACAGAGTCAGACACGACTGAAGTGACTTAGCAGCAGCAGCAGCAGCAGCAGTTGTTCAAAAAGTGACTCAGTCATTCACTCAGTTAATACTTAACATCTTGCATGTTTGAGGCCTAACATTTAGATTTGGGCATAATATGCTCTCACATATTATGGTGAGAGCTTCCCAGGTGACCCTAGTGGTAAAGAACCCACCTGCCAATGAAGGAGACATAAGAGACGTGGGTTCGATCCTTGGGTCAGGAAGATCCTCTGGAAGAGGGCATGGTAACCACACCAGTATTCTTGCCTGGAGAATCCCATGGACAGAGGAGCCTGGCAGACTACAGTCCATAGGGTTGCAAAGAGTTGGACATGACTGAAGTGACTTAGCATGCATGCATGCATGCAGAAGAGAAATGTGCTGACTCTCCTGCAACTTACAATTTGTAGTGCTAGTAAAATATGCACGTAAAAGAAAACTGGATGGAGTGTGAGAAGTTCTCCTATAGAGGACAGCCTCAGGTACTGTGGGAGTACAGGTGCTACTAATCCGTTCAAGAAAGATTGGAGAGTGTTTTAAAAATACAGATTCTTAGAGTGTATCCTCAGAAATTTTTGTTTGGTAGATAGGGACCAAAGAAAGGTATTATTATTATTTCCTCATGTATATATGATTCAGCCAATGAGCCAGATTTGGGAAACACTGTTTATGAGTGAGAAAAATGGGAAGTAATCATGAGAAGGTATTTAAATGACTTCAAGAGGGTATAGATGGCTTTCAGATGATTTTCTGCTCATTGGCCAAAGGTTGATCTTTATGTTTGTACCTATTCAGTTGTAAATCCTTGTTTGTAAGTTATAAAAGTTAACTGCTCCAGTGGTGGATGGGAAAGCCTGGTTTATCAGTAGTACACGTGAAAACACCTGAAATTGTTCAGCTATAATGAGTGTCAGGAGTGGGCTTGACTTCCATGGAAGCTGATGTAATCTTAGGTAGCATAACTGTAAGCTTAGTGTCAGAAAGAAGGAGGTGAGAGACCCGTGACCCCTGTACTTGTTGGAAATGCATCTGGATTCATGTGAATAGTCTCTGGGATCACATTTATGGGTGTGTTAACCCTTGGACTGCAAGGAGATCCAAGCAGTCCATTCTGAAGGAGATCAGCCCTGGGATTTCTTTGGAAGGAATGATGCTAAAGCTGAAACTCCAGTACTTTGGCCACCTCATGCGAAGAGTTGATTCATTGGAAAAGACTCTGATGCTGGGAGGGATTGGGGGCAGGAGGAGAAGGGGACGACAGAGGATGAGATGGCTGGATGGCATCACGGACTCGATGACCGTGAGTCTGAGTGAACTCTGGGAGTTGGTGATAGACAGGGAGGCCTGGTGTGCTGCGATTCATGGGGTCGCAAAGAGTCGGACACGAATGAGCGACTGAACTGAACTGAACTGAACACTTGGATGCATGAAAGGATGTTGAGCTCCTTGGTAAATATCTATATGAGGGAGAACTAGAGAGAAAATAGACTTGTTCATCCTAGAAAAAGAAAACTTAGTCCAAGAGAAAGAACTGAGACCAAAAAGGGAAAGTTATTTGGGAAAGCCAGTCTCATTGTTTTTCATTTATTCATTTATTTATTTAACAAATATTTACTTAGTGGCCACTATAACTCATTCTAATGGGTGCCAAGGATATAATGGTAAACTAGATGGATTCAGTTTCTGACTTCATGGAGTTACAATTTATTGAAAGGTCAGACTAATAAGCAAGTAGTTAGAAAATGTAAGTTCTGCCATGGAAAAAGACCTATAAAACAGAGCAGGAAGATGGTAAGTGGTGAATACTCTGGCCCTGAGGGTATTCAAGAAGAGGCTCTTGGAGATATTATAGAAGTTGTTCAGTAAAGTCATCTTTAACATTTAACATTTGGGATCATATATGTTTTTATAACATTCACACTGTTGTAAAATTCACACTTGTTTCACACTATTATAAAATTCACACTTGCTTCTTCATCCACCCATTTCATCGTAACCTTCCCTTTCTTCCATTCTCTCCAAACTCAGTTCCAGCTCATTCAGTCTGTATGATGAGATGACTGTCTTTGTAATTTTCACAGACTTTGGTTTGTAAGGAATAGGACAAATTCGTAGAATTGAAGTCACTCTTAATTACTAATGTTTTTATCTGGGCTATTGAGAATAGGCATAAATATTTATGTAAATGCACTATGACCTGACTGATGGCTTTAGTTTTTTCCCATTCCTCTTGGTGGCAAGCCACCATGCAGGTGGAGACTCCTTGGGTGATTCTAGGGGAGCCTGTATTTCTGTGGGATTGGCAGACACAAAGACTAAGTAAAATATCAATTCCACTTTTAATACAAATTTTTTGTGCTCTAGATGAGTTGTTATTGTTCAGTTGCTAAGTCACATCTGAGTCTTTGAGAACCCATGGGCCACACCATGCCAAGCTTCTCCCGTCCTCCACCATCTCCTGGACTTGTTCACATTCATGTCCATTGAGTCAGTCATGTCATCCAGCTGTCTCCTCTCCAGTGCCATCATCCTCTGCTGTCCCCTTCTCCTTTTGCCTTTAGTCTTTTTCAGCATCAGGGTCTTTTCCAGTGCGTTGGATGTTTTCGTCAGGTGGCCAGAGTAGAGCTTCAGCTTCAGTCCTTCCAGTGAATATTCAGGGTTGATTTCCTTTAGGATTGACTGGTTTGATCTCCCTGCAGTCCAAGGGACTCTCAAGAGTCTTCTCCAAATTTGAAAGCATCACTTCTTTGGCCCTCAGTCTTCTTTATGGTCTAACTCTCACATCTGTAACATAACTACTGGAAACACCATAGCTTTGACTATACAGACCTTTGACAGCAAAGTGATGTCTCTTTTTTAATGTGCTATCTTGATTGTCATAGCGTTCCTTCCAAGGAGCAAGCATCTTTTAATTTCATGACTGCAGTCACCGTCTGCAGTGATTTTGGAGCCCAAGAAAATAAAATGTGTCCACTTTTTCCCTTCTGTTTGCCATGAAGTCTCTAAATTAGACTCTGTGCCTTTTTTTTTTCTTTGATTATTATGCTTTGAATTCTTAACTCATTTGTTTTTAAATGGGAGGATAATTGTTATGTTGTTATGATGTTATGTTGATTTCTACTGTATATCAGCATGAATCAGGTATAAGTATACAGATAACCCCTCTCTCTTCAGCTTCCCTCCCATGCCTCCCCCCATCACACATCCACCCCCTTTTCCCACCCCTGTTGTCACAGAGCACTGAGCTGAGCTCCCTGTGCTAGATAGCTGCTTCCCACTGGCTCTCTACACATGGTGGTGTATACATGTCAGTGCTCCTCTCCCAATTCATCCTACCCTCTCCTTTCCCCACAACTTAAATAGTTAGAAAAGCTGGAGTTTCCCTCACAGCACTTTTTTAGATTTAAATATTATATTGTGACATCCTTAGGACTCTGAGCCTTTCACATTCAGTGTTGCAGCCTGAAGTTGGATTTTGTGGAGGTTTGGGTTTGATTTCTCTCGACTCATTGTGACTTCCTGTTTCTAAGAAAACAATTTTGAAGACTCTTAAAAGGAATTTCTTGCATGCTTGGCAGCTCTTGTAAAACCACATTTTAGCAAACCAGTATGAATGAAGTATACTAAAAAAAAAATCAAACAAAGAAATATATGCTTGATCAAATTATTATTTTGTTTGGTGGAAATTGGATCTTATAGAGAAATCTAGTGATTTAGGAAGTGTCTGCTTTTGTAAACAGATAAACCAGGAACCAAAAGTTTCATTTTGATTTGGTTAATTATTCTAGTTCAAGGGGACTGTTGATCATGAATTGGGGTTACTTTATGCTGGAGTTAATGCATACTAGTGAGTGGGTTTTACTTTTGTGCTGGGGTTAATGTGTGCTTTTAAACAAAGTTGCAACTAGGGCATGGTTCTTTAAATGAGCTCATAAATTTGGACTAATTCATGTGCATTCTCACAATATTCTGGAGAAAACCCTAATGGCTCTCATTACTTAGTCAATGGAGAAAATGACTATCAGTGAGTCTTTTGGTAGTTGGATAGTACCCTGACACAGAGATTCATGTCTCCTGGCTCTCAGACCAGAGATTCAGCTTTTCTGGGAATTGTCCTCAAAATTGGCTTTTCATGGATATTTTAATAGGGGCAAGTTTTTGTAACTAGAAAGGTACTCTATTCATTTGAGTAAATTTGTTGAGTACTCATCACTAAGTGTCAGGCATCCTTCTCGAGGAAGATAGGAATAGGGCAGGTGAAGTCCCTAATGTTATTATCTTAAACGCTTAATATTTAAGGGCCTACTCTATGCTAGAAACTGTGCTAGGTACGTTACACCTGTGAAGTCAGTCAGTCCTCCTGACAGTACCATGAGGTGGGTACTCTTATCTGTGTTTGCAGGTGTAGCGAAGGAGGTCCAAACCCCCACCTGGCTGAGCAATAGTTGAACACAGGATGAGCACTTTTTATGCTATTGTGTCATCACTCTGTGGGCCTGATCTCATAAGCTTACACATTCCTTATAAAAATAAAACAAAACATGCTCGCATTCACACTGGAACATGAAAACCTGGGCAGTCTAATCCCTGTTCATGTTTTGATGTCTGTGTTCCAGTCCTCATATGTGTCTCTGTAGAGGCGTGTGTGTGTGTGTGTGTGTGTTTAAATATATACAATATCTTACTGATTTGTTCCCACTTATTTTCACCACATATTATAAATGTTTTCCACACCACTGCCTTTAAAAACTAGAATTGTAAATGGCTCTGCAGTGTTTCATGGTTTGTCAATATCGTGATTTCTCCAACGTTTCCTGCTGCTGCTGCTTGGTGCTTAGCCATGTCTGACTCTTTGCAACCCCATGGACTGTAACCCACCAGGCTCCTCTGTCCATGGAATTTTTCCAGACAAGAATACTGGAGTGGGTTGCTATTTCCTACTCCAGGGGATCTTCTCTACCTGGCAATTGAACCCTCGTCTCTTAGGTCTCCTGCATTGGCAGACGGATTCTTTACCACTACCGCCACCTGGGAAGCCCACCACTTAACAGTTTTTCAGTTTTGAGTTTTCTAAACCCTGCTTTGATTCACGCCTGTATAACCAGATCTTTTTCCAAATCCATGACTATTCAAACATTTCTGAATGAAGAGTGGTATTAAAAACTTTTTGTAAATATTGATGCAGTCTCCGTGTGCATTTTGTGCTCTATGAACATGACGATGTCCACAGTGTGAATGTTCTTTTCCTTCCAGACTGGTGGACGACCGATGTGTGGTGCACCCAGAAGCAGGGGACCTTGCCAACCCTCCCAAGAAGTTCCGAGGTAGGAAAGCAATACTTACTTTATATTATATGACCTAAGTGGGGGGTATTTTTGTGTCTTAAAAGAAGTAATGTTAGAACTTTATTCCATATAAAACTTTCAAATAGAAATATATCTGCTGGAAACTCTTTCAAAAGTTCCCCATTGTTTTTCTTCCTTGACACATTGAAGGACTGATACTGAAAGAATAGCTTCAAGTTTTGTTTTGCTGGAGAGTAGTCTGTATGTTAAGAGGCCACTTTTCAAACCGGTAAATATAGCTGAATGATATGTATTTATATATTTCCGTGACAGTTACACCATAAATATTAGTGTTTCCTTATCAGCTCTTTAATTTATTTTTGTAAAATCTCCAGCATGGTGACACTGATGTGTTAGTTTCACTTTTAAAATGTCACTTTGGATGGTATGTAATAACTAACAATTGTCTTAGAACTCCTTTCTAGGTATAATTTTAGAGGTAGTGTCTTACTGTCAACTGAGAAGTTGTCTATAGTAGCAAACTGATTATGACTATTACAAGAGAAGGATTAATGGGAATTGTAGAGAATCATAGACAACTAAGACCAGTCATTAAAAGCTTGTGCAAGTCAAATTAATACTTTATAGTGTATACTTATAATGATAATATAATGATAACAACTTAAAAGCAGCATTCATTTTGAATACACTGTGTCAGCATTCCTCCTCACACTGGTGAAAGACAGCTTTAATAAGGGAGCCTGATCTGGACAGAGAGAGGGGTTCGCTGGAGCCCCAGACCCAGGTCAGAATGCTGTCCGTGTGCCTGGGGGAGGAGGGAGCCTTCACGTCTGGTGAGTGTTCCCCATGCTTCATGCTCTGTAACTTTCTTACACCATTTTTATTATAAGGATTTGCAGGAATATTGCATTTTTGTCTCAGAGAGTGACAAGCACAGTCAATGTGGTTTGAGTGACATCAGTCACTTTGAATACGCGATCTACTTGTCTCTCCATGTGGGGAAATTAGCGTGAAAGCAGATTGAGGGAGTGATACCACCCATCAGTGCGCCCGGACCTGTGCTCAGTGGGGACAGTGCCCCAGCCCTGGGCACGTGAAGTCTTCTCTCAACACAGTCCGCATGGAGGAGGGACTCACTGTTGGCCTGCCTGAAGGAGAGTCAGTGGCTGTGACAAGCCAGACACTGAGTGCTCCAGGAGAGCTTTCCAGAGACTGTGCAGTAAGTGTGTGGAAATGATTTCAGAGGCAGAAGAGGCGAGAGGAGGCCGATGGAAGAACGGACACTATGAAAAAGAACATACAAGTTCTAGAAAGCGTGAGCTAGCATATTATATGAGGAGATGAGGAGACCGTGGTATGGAAGAGAGAGCTGAGGAGATTACCCAGGATGCAGGGCAGAGGAACATGTGAACAAGTCATGAAAAGCCAGTGTTGAGGAGGGACCGAGAGGGTCTAGCAGCATCTAATCAGATTCTAGAAGGAGAGGCCGGAGTGCATGAGAATGAGGCACGTGTAAAGAGATACGGGTGAGAACTTGCCTAAGTTGTAGAAAGCCACTGTTTCTCAGGTGGAGGAGATATATTGAATTCAGAGAAGGGATGATAAACAAATTCAGATCCACAGACTCTCTTTTGTGAACTGTAAGATGTGGAAGATAAAAAGTTTTAAAAGCAAACTGGGACAACAGATCTGTATTTGTAGCAGAAAAAAGCGTGGAGTCTGGGTTTGACCGCATTTCTCGCCGACTGTCATCTTAAGTAGGTCACCCAACCACTTAGTGTCTCCGAGGACATCTGCCATTGCCTGGTGGGACCAGGGGTGGATAAAAACAAGAATAATCTTGCCACACAAGGCTCTGTGTGGCTTGGATTCTTTCCAGAGAATAAATGTAAAAGTGTTTTAAGTCATTATACAAATGGTAGCTAACTTATGATAGAAAGACATAATGTATTTCCTTTAAACATAATTGGCTCTTCTCTTACATTATAACCTCTTCAAGGGCAGGCTTTTCTTTTTTTCTTTTTGTGTTTCCCAGGCATAGATTTGCCCATAGTAGACATCAGAAAAAAATAGCCATTAGATGTTTATGGGTGAGAGACACACACTGTCCCTGGGATCGTGTGATACCACTTGGTTCCCAGGGGTGCTTCATGCTTCATGATCGTGAGCTTGTATAGCCTTATTCCTCTGTCAGTCAGGGGAAGTTAGTCTTGTCAAAGATAAATCTTCAGGGTTTGTGGCTGTCTTTTTCCTTTAAATATTTTAGTGTGTCTGAGGGAACTCTGCAGTAACAGCTCTGTACCCAGGAGGTAATTATACACAAATACTTGGTGTTATATGATTCAGCGGGCATTGG
This sequence comes from Oryx dammah, assembly GCF_014754425.2. Classification (NCBI taxonomy): domain Eukaryota; kingdom Metazoa; phylum Chordata; class Mammalia; order Artiodactyla; family Bovidae; genus Oryx; species Oryx dammah. The sequence continues at coordinate 35,711,612 of NW_024070213.1, read as the reverse complement.
TTCAAAGTATGAGTCATTCAGGTGCTCCGTCCGCCCCTGGAAGGCTGGCTTTTCCTGTAATCTAAAACGTTAGGTCATCGTCGTTGCTGGTTTGCTCTCATTTTCTACCTCTTGTGTAAGACTAAGTCATTTGTCTCCACTCATCATTGGAGAAGGAGGGTATCTTACCATTGAAGATTCAAGATTCCTTTTTGTCTGAAAGCTCTGACTCTTCTCCTTGGATTCTTGGAGGCCCATCCTGAGGGAGCCCCAGAGAATTCCATGAGATGGGCTTGTGTTGCTTTCCCTGGCCTTCACATTGCTTGACAGACCTTGTTTTCCCAATCCTGTATCCTTTCTCATACCTTATCCTTTTGCAGCTTCATCCTTCTCTTCCTGAATGTGTTCCTACTCTTCCCTTTGGCTGTAAAAGCCGTCACTTTTGCATAGATTGACCTCCCAAGATCACCACTCCTGCCTTTCCAGACCCCTCTGCCAAGTTCCCAGAGCACCCTCCCTTATTGTTACTTTTTAGATAATATGAAGAAACAACAGTGTATCCCCAGTTCAGCTGCACCTCACTTCCTTTTGCCTCAGCCAGACAAATGGTGTCTGCAAATTAATTTGAAACAGTTTTTATTTTTCATACTTACTGTATGGTTTGTTCAAGTGAGTCATAAAATTTTAGAGCTTCTAGAAGGCAATTAGCAGTCAGTTGAGAACTTCCCTGGTGGTACAGTAGATAAGCATCTGCCTGGAATGCAGGGGACATGGGTTCGATTCCTGGCCTGGGAAGACTCCACATGGCCCAGGAAGACTCCACATGCCCTGGAGCAACTAAGCTCTTGTGGCAAAACTGCTGAGCCCATCCTCTAGAGCCCATGAGCAGCAACTACTGAGCCCACATGTTGCACCTACTTAAGTTTGTGCTTAGAGCCTGTGCTCCGCAGCAAAAGAAGCCACGACACTGGAGGCCTGTGCACTGCAATGAAGACTAGCCCCAACTCGTTGAAACTAGAGGATGCTCATGCACAGTGATGAACACCCAATGCGACCAAAATAAATAAATAAAAAGTAAATTGAATATGGGTCTCCCAATTTTTTAAATGAGGAGCCAAAATTTTAAAGAGGTTAATACAATTATCCCCAGTACACACAATTGGACAAGCAATATTCCTTTGACGGGTTCCCTCTGCTTTTCACATGGACAGAGGAAGTGGAGCTTTAACAAACAAACAGCTTCCCAAGGGTTATTTAAAACCTGGCGGATGGACAGCTATTTTCAGTAACCACACCATCAGAATAGCACTAACAGAAGCACATTGGCTTTCTCTTAAGTAAGTGCAGAAGTCTTTTCATGATCAAATATTCTTTCATTTTTAAAGATCAGCGATAAACTTTGGAATACAGTTAGGTTATGAGGAGTCGTGAAGGGAATATAGAGAGTTCCCTTCCACCCACTTTCCCCTGTGTTAGCATCTTATATAACTGTGGTTCATTTGTCACAGTTAAGAAATTACCATTTGTACATTACTGTTGACTAAATTCCAGGCTTCCTTTGAATGTCACCAGTTTTCCATTATCCTTTCCGCAATCCTGATCCCGTTCAGGATCCCACGTGCCATTAGTCATCATGGCTGTTTAGTCTCCTCTAGTTTCTTCCACTTTCTCAGTCTTTCCTTTTTTTTTTTTAATGACCTTGATACTTTTGAAGAGTACTGGCCAGATATTTTGTAGAATGTCCCTTGATTTTGGTCTGGCTGATGTTTTCATCATACTTAGACAGGGGCTAAGGTTTTGGGAAGGGATATTAACTACCTTTTTCCCTACATCATATCAGGGGCACATATTGTCAACATGATTTATCACTAATACTGTTTTTGATAGTTTTGATAGTTTACATAGTTTTAAAGAAATATTTGCTTATTTGTTTGGCTGTGCCAGGTGTTAGTTGCAGCCTGTGGGATCTTTTAGCTACGGCATGTGAACTCGTTGCAGCACGTGGGATCTAGTTCCCTTACCAGGGATTGAGCCCAGGCCTCCTGCATTGGGAATGCAGAGTCTTAGTGTGAAGATCCTAATGTACAGTTTAGCCCTCCTCCTGCACACTAAATGATAGCAGTTATTTCTATTGACTTTACATTCTTTCTGTTTTTCGTTTCCCTGTCCTCGTTCTGTTATGCATGTCTCCCCCTTTTCTCAAGAGAAGTTGGGTATAGATTTTTCCAAACATTTAGACCTATTAATATGTATGCATTTTCTATTAGGAGGAGAAACAGACCTAAATCACAACAAGAGAGGTTTGTGTGCCCTTTTCTTAACCATAAAGGTGATAAAACACAGAAGTAACCCAGAACCCAGGGGGCCACTCCCCAGGAGTGCTGAGGGAAGAGGAGACAGGCCTGTCTCCTAGACCACAGGCTTTTTGGCTGTTTGCTCTAGAAATTTCCATCTCTGTGACTCTGTGGTCATTTGACATGTGACTATTTCATAATCCACCAGCCCTATCAAAAGGCTGTTTCCAGCAAGCAAAAAGTCATTCTGAGGCAATAACTTTGAATGCTTCAGGAACTAAAACAGAGACTGTCTCTGCTGTGCAGTGCCACTTGAGAGCAGGTAGTGAGGATCAGGGATTTGGGAGAACACTGACAAGACCTTTCTTTAACTCAGTTTCTTCTGGGCATGTAACTCAGAGAGCCATCTTCAGGCTGGCACTTTCACCTCCGGGCTTCCCTGGTGGCTCAGTCATAAAGAATCTGCCTGCCAAACAGGAGACATGGGTTCAATTCCCTGGGTCGGGAAGATTCCCTGGAGGAGGGCGTGGCAACCCACTCCAGTATTCTTGCCTGGAGGATCCCATGGACAGAGGATCCTGGTGGTCTGCACTCCATGGGGTCACAAAAGGGTTGGACGTGACTTAGTGACCAAACAAAAATGGCAGCAACAACAATACTCTCACCTTTTGGCTCTGCTCATGGAGGTTATGGGCTTCCCTGGTGGCCCAGATGCTTAAGAGTCTGCCTGCAATGCAAGAGACCCAGGTTTAATCCCTGGGTTGGGAAGATCCCCTGGAGAAGGGAATGGCTACCCATTTCAGTGGAATTAAGATTGCCAGAGAAATATCAGTAACCTCAGATATGCAGGTGACACCAACCTTATAACAGAAACTGAAGAAGAACTAAAGAGCCTGTTGATGAAAGAAAAAGAGGAGAGTGAAAAAGTTGGCTTAAAAGTCAACATTCAGAAAACTGAGATCATGACATCTGGTCCCATCACTTCATGGCAAATAGATGGGGAAACAGTGGAAACAATGACAGAGTTTATTTTTGGGGGCTCCAAAGTCACTGCAGATGGTGATTGCAGCCATGAAATTAAAAGACATTTACTTCTTGGAAGAAAAGTTATGACCAACCTGGACAGCATATTAAAAAGCAGAGACATTACTTTGCCAACAAAGGTCCATCCAGTCAAAGCTATGGTTTTTCCAGTAGTCATGTATGGATGTGGGAGTTGGACTATAAAGAAAGCTGAGCACTGAAGAATTGATGCTTTTGAACTGTGGTATTGGAGAAGACTCTTGAGAGTCCTTTGGACTGCAAGGAGATCCAACCAGTCCATCCTAAAGGAGATCAGTCCTGAATTGAATGTTCATTGGAAGGACTGATGCTGAAGCTGAAACTCCAATACTTTGGCCACCTGATGCAAAGAACTGACTCATTGGAAAAGACCCTGATGCTGGGAAAGATTGAAGGCAGGAGGAGAAGGGAGATGACAGAGGATGAGACGGTTGGATGGCATCACTGACTCAATGAACATGAGTTTGAGTGAGCTCCTGGAGTTGGTGATGGACAGGGAGTTCTGGCGTGCTGCGGTCCATGGGGTCACAAAGAGTCAGGTGCAACTGAACTGAACTGAACCCACTCCAGTATTCTTTCCTGGGAATTCCGTGGACAGAGGATCCTGGTGGGCTGTCGTCCATGGGGTCACAAAGACATGACTGAGAGACTAACACTTTCATGGAGGTTATACACTTAAGAGCACTGGTGAAAAAGCTATCTGGCTAAGTAATAGCTTTGACATTTTATATAGTTGAATGTGTCAATCTTGTCTAACATAGTAATTCTCTGGTATGAGCCAATTTATAAATATCTGCTTCCTCTACCAGTTTCACAATTCCTTTATTGAATTCCTTCAGATTTGGTGATCATGTAATTTTGGGGATGAAGACTGAAACTATTTCAGATTTGAAATCACTGACATGTATTGACCGAGCACTTAATACCTGCAACACTGGGCTCAGGACTTCCTGTGCATTAATATTTATAGTCATCTCAATAATGCTATAAAGTAGAAATTGTTGCTGTCTCAATTTTGCAGTTGAGAGAGTTAAGTATAAAGAGATTATACAACCATTTTAAGGTCCCCAAGCTTATTAGTGGTGGAGTTAGGACTCAAAATGAATTTATCTAACTCTAGAGCTGTTTGCTTTTAACAACTGTACCCTACTGTCTGTTGTATAATACCCTCCTGTAAATTCTACCTGTTGGCCCTGAAAAGCCACATAGATTCTATCTAATCCCTCTTCCACACAATGAAGCTTTAAGTATTTGTTTGTTATTGTTTGGTTGCTCAGTTGTGTCCGACTCTTTGTGACCGTGTGGACTGCAGCACGCCAGGCTCCCCTGTCCTTCACCATCTCCTGGAGCTTGCTCAAATTCATGTCCATTGAGTCGATGATGCCATCCAACCATGTCATCCTCTGTCGCCCCCTACTTCTCCTGCCATTCTGTATTTGTTTAGAATGATTCTATTCTTGTATGTCTTTTCTTCTACAGTCTTAATTTAAAAAAATTCTTTCACCTGTTGCCAGCTACATTGTCTTCAGTGATTTCTCTAGTCTTCATCTCGCTGCTATGTTTGGATTCTGGTTAGGCTCCTATAGGTCAGTGTCATTCTTTGTGGCGTAGGAAGGTCTGAATATAGTACATTTGGGTGTGTTGTGATGAGACCCTACCTTGTTTTTGGATGCCACACTTGCAGCCCAAGAGTCCTGAGCAGGACTCCCCAACTCCCCTGTAGGTGTTAGCCAAGCCAGACTCCTGAAACTTTTTCATTTGCATCTCTGGACCCTTGCTTTCCTCCTCCTGTGCTCCATAAGGAGCCAGATGGGGGATCGATTATGTTTCATCTTTTGAGCATTGGTCATTGTTCTAGCCTGCCAAACTTCCTCTTTTTCTCTCGTTCTCTCTTTTTCGATCTTAACTCTCCTCCACCTTATTTATTCAAAATCTCAGCTTCCTGACATCTTGACGCTGAAGTGGATCAGGGATATACATGATAGTCTTGGTTCATGTGTTACTCCAGTGTGACTGAACACACCTGAAGAGAACTAGATGAGGACTATGTTGGTGGGAGCTGTTGTCACATCAGACCCTGGAAGACGTGGGTGGAGGGAATCAGTTTGGGAAGTGGTCCTGGGAAGTGTGAGGGAGTGAGGGAGAGTGAGCCTAATGCAGTGAAAGGTGGTGAAGTGTGCATAGGGCTTCCTGGTGGCGCTAGTGGGAAAGGACCTGCCTGCCAACGCAGAAGATGTCAGAGACGCAAGTTTGATCGCTGGGTCCGGAAGAGCCCCTGGAGGAGGGCATGGTATCCCACTTCAGTATTCCTGCCTGGAGAATCCCATGGACAGACGAGCCTGGCAGGCTGCACCCCATAGAGTTGCACACAGTTGGACAGGACTGAAGCGACTTAGCAAGCATGCACGCAAAGTGTGTGTAAGACTCACCAGTGTGCCAACTGGAGCTCAGTCCTTTGGGGCCCTTTGAGAAACCACGAGGAACATGTCTCAGAATCTCCTATCCAAGGCTGCAGCCAAGTTTTATCCTCGGTGGGTTTGTGGATTGCGTTGTCATTCCTTCCACACGAACTTCTGGATTGCTCCTGCTTACTAGCTAAGCAAGTTCTCCAAGTGTCCGGGAAGCGATCATGAGGACAGGAGGAGCGATGTGGGCGCTTGAGCTTGGAACCTGCCCACATGCTGGGAACTCTCCACTGTGGTTGTCAGTGAACTTGGGCCTGAGGACACATAGTTGTGGTACTTGTATGTGCTTAGAATTTGCACCCGTTTCTTTATTTGAAAGGTCTGTGATTAGACTACAAACTGTTTGAGGGTAAAAACTGTGCTCTGTCGAGTTACCTAGATCAAGAACAGTGTTTTGTGTATCGTTGGGGCTGAATTAATTTTTGTTGAATTAATGAATAAAGTCCTAGAAAATTGTAATTCTGAAAGGCAATGTAATTTCAGTTCTGTCATCACATGCTTTTTTTGAAGTCTTGCTATTACCCAGATGTAACATAGATGTTAGGTGATTATTTCACTCATGAGAAAGCAAAGTATAGACCTATTATATTATTACAGCCTTATATTCTCAACCTCTGAGTTTCAGTTCATTGGTGTTAAAACTAGGTATTCTAATATATAAATCTGTAGTGTGAATAGCAGAAGATGAAAACTTTTACATGAATTAAGTGAAGTTCTTTTAGGTTGTAGCATTTTGTAGTTTGCTGCTACTCAATTTAGAAAACTGCAGTGAATTTCCAAGCCAGAAACCCCATGGTTTATTGAAAAACATCTTTTAACATTCTCCAGTTAAATGTTTCTGCTGTGTTGATTCTGTGTATTTGTGGTAGGTCATCATATTAAGAACCTTCTATAGCTAATCCCCTATTATTAAATGCTTAAGTGGCAGTGGAAATTGGATAGTAAGTTTATTCTTTTCAGTGAGATTTCAGAGAAGGGCCAAAAGATGGAATGAAAACACATTGCTTTGTCTCTTTGCTTCTCTTGTTGAATCCAGTCAGGATTGTAAAAGGGCTTGTACTTTTAAAATATTTTAGTCTCGGTTGGAAGGAAGTAGCTGTCCTGAGTGGTTTTCTGTTTTAGGCTGCAACGACAAGAACAACACAGTTAATCATGTATTTGTCTCTCTGTGTATGCTGTATGAACTTTGATTCATACATACAAATGAACTTTGATTGATTTGTGGCGTTGACTTGTGAAGTTTAATTTGCTCCATGGAGAGTAAAAGTAATGGGCAGAAAATGAGCACTTGTGATGTCCACGGTTTAGTACTGTTAGAACAACTCCCTTGTTTACTGTTCTGTATCCATGGGCCAATTTTCCGAGTTGGGAGCTTGTTGTAAAAATCTCCCTTCAAGTGTTATGCATGATGTTAAATGTGTGTCTAAATTTTTGGTAAGTAGAGAATAAATGCCTTTTGTCTGTGAACATTTTAACTTAATAACTAAGACTGCTCTTTCTAAGAATAGAGAGTCCTACATATTGAAATTCTTAACTTTGAGTGCTTTGGATGGCCTTGTCCATGTTCCCTTAATTCGTGGTAGCCTCATTTTACAGATATAGAAATCACACTGTGAGCAAGTCAAATAATATGCTCAAGGTCACACAGCTGTTAGGTGAGAGACTGCCTTATCTGAAGCTGATGTTTTGAACTCTATAAAATCTCGATATATGTAGTAGAGATTTATTGATTATTCACTGTGTGCAGTGCAATGTGTGAGCTAGTTACTAGGGTTCAAATGAGTCAGAAATTAATGCTACTCTCAAGGAATTTATAATCTAATGAGGGAGATAAGATGTGTATATAAATAATTGCACCCAACATAGAAAGTACAGGTTCAGTTCAGTTCAGTCGCTCAGTCATGTCCGACTCTGCAACCCCATAGAATGCAGCACTCCAGGCTTCCCTGTCCATCATCAACTCCCAGAGCATGCTCACACATATGTCCATCAATTCAGTGATGCCATCCAACCATCTCATTCTCTGTTGTCCCCTTCTCCTCCTGCCTTCAATCTTTCCCAGCATCAGGGTCTTTTCCAATGAGTCAGTCCTTCGCATCACATGGCCAAAGTATTGGAGTTTCAGCTTCAGCATCAGTCCTTCCAGTGAATATTCAGGACTGATTTCCTTTAGGATTGGCTGGTTTGATCCCCTTCCAGTCCAAGGGATTCTCAAGAGTCTTCTCCAACACCACAGTTCAAAAGCATCAATGCTTTGGTGCTCAGCTTTCTTTATAGTCCAACTCTCACATCCATTGGAGAAGGCAATGGCAACCCACTCCAGTACTCTTGCCTGGAAAATCCCACGGATGGAGGAGCCTGGTAGGCTGCAGTCCATGGGGTCATGAAGAGTCGGACACAACTGAGCAACTTCACTTTCACTTTTCACTTTCATGCGTTGGAGAAGGAAATGGCAACCCACTCCACTGTTCTTGCCTGGAGAATCCCAGGGATGGCGGAACCTGGTGGGCTCCCGTCTGTGGAGTCGCACAAAGTCGAATACAACTGAAGCAACTTAGCAGCAGCAGCAGCTCACAACCATACATGACTACTGGAAAAACCATAGCTTTGACTAGACAGATCTTTGTTGGAAAAGTAATATCTCTGCTTTTTAATATGCTGTCTAGGTTGGTCATAACTTTTTTTCTAAGCAGCAAGCATCTTTTAATTTCATGGCTGCAGTCACCATCTGCAGTGACTTTGGAGCCCAAGAAAATAAAGTCTGTCACTGTTTCCACTCTTTCCCTGTATATTTGCCACGAAGTGATGGGACCAGATGCCATGATCTTCGTTTTCTGAATGTTGAGTTTTAAGCCAGCTTTTTCACTCTCCTCTTTCACTTTCATCAACAGGCTCTTCAATTCCCCTTCACTTTCTTTCATAAGGTTGGTGTCATCTGTGTATCTGAGGTTATTGATAGTTCTCCCAGCAATCTTGATTCCAGCTTGTGCTTCATCCAGCACAGCATTTTGCATGATGTACTCTGCCTATAAGTTAAATAAGCAGGGTGACAATATACAGCCTTGATGTACTCCTTTCGCAGTTTGTAACCAATCTGTTGTTCCATGTCCAGTTCTAACTGTTGCTTCTTGACCTGTATATAGATTTCTCAGAAGGCAGGTAAGGTGGTCTGATATTCCCATCTCTTGAAGAATTTTCCAGTTTGTTGTGATCTACACAGTCAAAGGCTTTGGTGTAATCAATGAAGCAGAAGTAGATTTTTTTTTTTGGAATTCTCTTGGTTTTTCTATGATCCAAGGGATGTTGGCAATTTGATCTCTGGTTCCTCTGCCTTTTCTAAATCCAGCTTGAACATCTGGAAGTTCACGGTTCATGTACTGTTGAAGCCTGGCTTGGAGAATTTTGAGCATTACTTTGCTAGCACGTTTTGCTGCTGCTGCTAAGTCACTTCAGTCGTGTCCGACTCTGTGCGACCCCATAGATGGGCACCCACCAGGCTCCACCGTCCCTGGGATTCTCCAGGCAAGAACACTGGAGTGGGTTGCCATTTCCTTCTCCAATGCATGAAAGTGAAAAGTGAAAGTGAAGTTGCTCAGTCGTGTCCAACTCTTTGCAATCTCATGGACCACAGGCTACCAGGCTCCTCCGTCCATGGGATTTTCCAGGCAAGAGTACTGGAGTGGGGTGCTAGCATGTGAGATGAGTGCAATTGTGCAGTAATGTGAACATTCTTTGACATTGTCCTTCTTTGGGACTGGAATGAAAATTGATCTTTTCCAGTCTCGTGGCCACTGCTGAGTTTTCCAAATTTGCTGGCATATTGACTACAGCACTTTCATAGCATCATCTTTTAGAATTTGAAATAACTCAGCTGGAATTCTGTCACCTCCACTAGCTTTGTTCATAGTGATGCTTCCTAAGGCCCACTTGACTTTGCACTCTAGGATGTCTGGCTCTAGGTGAGTGATTGTACCATCTTGGTTATCTGGGTCATGAAAATCTTTTTTGGTATAGTTCCTCTGTATATTCTTGCCACCTCTTCTTAATATCTTCTGTTTCTGTTAGGTCCATACCATTTCTGTCCTTTATTGTGCCCATCTTTTCATGAAATGTTCCCTTGGTATCTCTAACTTTCTTGGAGAGATCTCTAGTCTTTCCTGTTCTATTGTTTTCCTCTGTTTCTTGCACTGATCACTGAGGAAGGCTTTCTTATCTCTCCTTGCATTTTTTTGGAATGCTGCATTCACATGGGTATATCTTTCCTTTTCTCCTTTGCTTTTTTACTTCTCTTCTTTTTTTTCTGCTATTTGTAAGGCCTCCTCAGACAACCACCTTGCCTTTTTGCATTTCTTTTTCTTGGGCATGGTCTTGATCCCTGCCTCCTGTACAGTGTCACAAACCTCTGTACACAGTTCTTCATGCACTCTGTCTATCAGATCTAATCCCTTGAATCTATTTGTCAGTTCCACTGTATAATCGTAAGAGATTGGATTTAGGTCATACCTGAATGGTCTAGTGGTTTTCCTTACTTTCTTCAATTTTAGTCTGAATCTGGCAAGAAGGAGTTCATGATCTGAGTCATAGCTCCTGGTCTTGCTTTTGTTGACTGTGTAGAGCTTCTCCATCTTTGATTTCAAAGAATATAATCAATCTGATTTTGGTATTGACCATCTGGTTAAGAAAGTACAAAGGGCTACATAAAAAGTTATAGTAATGGTATTGTGGAATGATGGAGTTTTTAAAATTTTTTACAACTTTATTGAGGTACAGTTGTTTAAAATGTACAATTTGATGAGTTTTGACATATACATATACCAGTGAAACCACCACCACAATAAAGGAGAAAATGAACTACTTTTCTATTAATAGTAAAATAAGTAAGTTCTAGTCAAGGAGTCCAGCTGATAAACCACAGTATATATTCCATGCTGGTAGATTGGAAAAGACCCTAATGCTGAGAAAGATTGAGGGAAGGAGGAGAAGGGGCTGACAAGATGAGATGGTTGGATGGCATCATCAACTCAATGGACACGAGTTTGAGCAAACTCTGGGAGATGGTGAAAGAGCAGGAAGTCTGGCATGCTGCAGTCCATGGGGTTGCAAAGAGTCAGACACGACTGAGTGACTGAACAACAGCAATGCTAGTAGACTCATGAGTTGGAGCAGGTGTGACCCTGTGGAGCCCAGAGGTGTGGGGATGGAATGCATAAAGATGTATGGTAGGACATAGGTGCTGATGGTTCCTGGGGCCACTACTGCCTCCACCTCTTTGTTCCCAAGCCATCTACCCTCCCTCTTGGGCACACGGATTTGTAGAGGTCTCTGATTTAGGAAATGCACTGCGTGCTGAAGAATGGCACTTTATTCTTCCAGAGAGCTGCCTGATACATCGATTGTGTCTTTAGAAAAGCATTTCAGCATTCTGTGAGACTGGTCGTTCCTAGGCGCGTTATGTGATAAGCTATCCCATAACCATGGGCTATTCCCATACCTCGTTTACTGGTCATGTGCTGTGCTTGGTGGACTCCATGCCTGTGAATCAGGTAATTCTCATAACCACAGGGGGTCAAAAGTAATAGAATGAAGGTAATAGGAATCACATTGAGAAAACAGAGGGTGTCAGTATACAGTAACAGGCAAGATGAGTGATAAAGAAAAGGGTTCTGTAGAACCAGAAAGCTAATCTTGTTCTCTTCTGTTGGATAGAAGCTAGCCACTTCCAAAGTCTGCAAATTTTAGCCAATTCTTCAGAGTTCTCAGTCTGAGGTTTATTGGCTTGTAGTCTGGATAAAAATGATGTATGTCTTTTCAGTTGACAAACGTATCCGTAGTTTCATGCTGTGCTAATTGTTTTTAATTATTATTTATTTTTGACTGTGCTGGGTCTTCCTTGCCACTTTCAGGCTTTCTCTAGTTGTGGTGAGGTTGCTTCTCTTGTTGGGGAGTGCAGGCTCAGTAGTTGTGGCGCACAGGCTTAGTTGCTCCCTGGCATGTGGGATCTTCCTGGACCAGGGATCGAACCTGTGTCTGGTGTATGGACAGGCAGATTTTTAACTATTGGACCATCAGGGAAGTCTTGTTATGCTATGTTCATTGTTAAGAGTGGGTGATAAGACCCTTTCTATTGATGCTAAAGGTCAATTTTCCTCTGATGTCTTTTCTAGAAACCAAATGTCCATATTTCAAAAATGGAGATTTCAATTTCCTGTTTTGAGAGATGAGAATAGCTCCTTAATTAAGATAGCATTTTCCCTGTTAGTAGAAAGATTTGTGCCTATGGGGAAGAGACATTTTGGCTTTGCAGGCCTAGTATTCACCTTTTCATGAAAGTAGTTCCCAGGGGAATACTTGGTATGCAAAGCTAAATTGCATTTCCCTTTTAAATAGTAAGTATAATACTGAGATGAAAGTGCCAAGCCATTACCCAAATAAATTTGGCCTTCTGCATGACATAGACAAGTAAACCAATGGTAACTAAATGTGATCAGGGCTACTCTACTACCACTGCTGCTAATCACTGACATTTATTTAGTCCTTACTATATGTCAGGTGATGTCTGCAATGCTTTCTGGTGACTCAGACGGTAAAGTGTCTGCCTGCAATGTGGGAGACCCGGGTTCAATCCCTGGGTCAGGAAGATCCCCTGGAGAAGGAAATGGCAACCCACTCCAGTACTCTTGCCTGGAAAATTCCATGGATGAAGAAGCTTGGTGGGCTACAGTCCATGGGGTCGCAGAGTCGGACACTACCAAGCAATTTCACCTAGTTTGCAATGCTTTATAACATTGTTATTAAGATATTATTATCTGCGTGTACTGTATAAGGTGATGAATTTCCTGGGAGGCTTAGCAGGTAAACAGTCTGCCTGCAATGCAGGAGACACAGGAGACTTGGGTTTGATTCCTGGGTCAGGAAGATCCCCTGGAGAAGGAACTGGAAATCCACTCCAGTATTCCTGCCTGAAAAATGCCATGGACAGAGGAGCTTGGTGGGCTACACAGTCCATGGGATTGCAAAGAGTCAGACACGACTAAGTGACTAAGTGCAGAATACTGCAGACCTTGAAACAACAACAAAAAAAGGTGCTAAAACAAATAAAACAACAAAGACCAAAGGCTTACAGAAGATAGAAGTTTATTTCTCTTTCACCTAATAGTTCCTAGGTGAGTGATACAGAACTGTCTTGTAACTGTATGTCTTTAACACAGGGATTATACTTCTATGGCTTATGGTAGATTGGCCTTACTTATTTTACTCTTTTGAGTATTAAATAAATTAATATATGTTTTGTTTATGAAAGTCTCCATATATCTTATGAAGCTTATTAATCATGAACTTAAGCAACCACAGATAAAAGATAGATTTGTACATTGTATGCTCAAGTCCAAGTCAACTGCCTGTCTTCCCAGGTGTTGATTTAGTGAATAAGCAGTTTAAAGATCTTCTCTGATCAGGTGCCCTTGTTTACATTTTGTGGTTTTCAAGGTAAATACAGCAATTTCAGAATAAAGCAAACTGCTGGCGGGTGGCAGTGTTTGTTTTATAAATGCTTGGAAGTAGTTTGGAAACGTTGCCTTTTGAAGAATAAGAGGTAAAGACTGAACAAAGCAGCCCTCTGAGTAGAGATCCAGCCTCAACTGGTGGTTCACCGCCCTCTCACCTTGTTCTTCTCAAGCCTTGTCATCTTTTGTTAGCGGGTGTGTGCTGGGCTTAGTCGCTCAGTCATGTGCGACTCTTTGCAACCCCATGGACTGTAGCTCATCAGGCTCTTCTGTCCATGGGGATTTTCCAGGCAAGAGTGCTGGAGAGGGTTGCCATGCCTTCCTCCAGGGGATCTTCCCAGCCCAGCGATCAAACCCAGGTCTTTCTCATTGCAGGCCAATTCTTTACTGACTGAATCACTAGGGAAGCCCAAGAATACTGGAGTGGGTAGCCTATCCCTTCTCCAGGGGATCTTCCCGACCCAGGGATTGAACAGGGGTGTCCTGCTTTGCTGGTGGATTCTTTACCAGTTCGTTAGCTGAGGACCCCTGCAAAAAGAGATTTATGCCCTGTGAAAGTGAAAGTGATAGGTCCATAGGAGTTCTCGGAGTCTTGCTTCTTCTCTAATGTTTTGCTATATGACTGTGATTTTTGGTGATGGTGGTGGTGGTGTGTATGTGTGTGTGTGTTTGCACGTGTGCATGTTTGTGTGTGTGACTGTTCCACTGGATGACTTAGAGCCGGTTAAAATTAAAATTCTAGAGTCTCTCAAGGTCCATGAAAAACCAGAAGATAATAAGCACATCCATAAAGTGTTCTATCTTGAAATCATAGGTATAGGTAGGCTAAAAATGATTTTTAAGCTAGTACTTTCTAAACGACAGAAGCTTCGGCTCTGGTGAGAAATAAGGCCTTGGGCTTTGTCCTTTTAGTTCCATTTAGATGTACTGCATAAAGCACAAGTCCAGCTATGATTATTCTAGAAAGCTTCATAGTTATTCAACTTGTACTCTGATTGTACCTGCATAATGAAAACCTTCATGTTGATAAATAATGGAAGGTAAAAAGAGTTAAAACAAAGTTAATTATGTGGTTAGCTTGGGAGTTAGGTTTTGTGAAAAGTGAAACTCACTCAGTTGTGTCCGACTGTTTGTGACCCCATGGAACTGTAACCTGCCAGGGTCCTCTGTCCATGGAATTCTCCAGGCAAGAATACTGGAGTTGGTTGCCATTTCTGTCTCCAAGGGATCTTCCCCGACTCAGGGATCAAACCCAGGTCTCTCCTGCATTAGGTTTTGTGATGTTACCACATAAAAGAAAAAAAAAATCAAATACTTGAAATGTATTGTTATGTTAAAAAATGTCATGTTAAAAAAACCAGTGTGACCCTCCAGTGGGCAAATGTATAAAAGAGGAAAGAGCAGCTGATTGAGTGTAACTGATATTTTGACTTAAAGCAATAATTGGATATTCTTTGATTCCTATTTCTTTGTCAACGCTTGTTTTTTTAAAAAATATATATTTGGCCAGCATTGTTAATAAAACTAAAGGCAGGTACCTTCACTGGTTGGCTTCCATTTAGGCAAGCCCAGAGAGCAAGCAAGTTCCCTACTTTCACCTAACACAAAGATGGGTAGCATGTTCTAGTGGCTTTTTGGGATATTCTTTCTGTATCTTCCTTGCCCTCCTCAATAAAATATCAAACAGCCTGAAATTCAAGGTTTCATCACTTAAATAGCCTAGAACAAAAGTAGCCTTGAAACGGCAGCTTAGTTGCATAAAACCTTTTGGACTTAGAAACTGTGATCACTTTCTTCAGAGAAAATAAGGCAGTCAGGAGCCTTTGCTGCATGTGTTCTCTGAGCCATGCTGTGATGGATGTATAGCAACCAAGCAAGCTGAAGATAGCCCAGCCTTGGTTGCCAGAGGCCATGCTGTGCTGTGCCTAGTTGCTCAGTCATGTCTGACTTTTTGCTACCCCATGGACTGTAGCCCGCCAGGCTCCTCTGTGCATGAGATTTTCCAGGCAAGAATACTGGAGTGGGTAGCCTATCCCTTCTCCAGGGGATCTTTGCAACCCAGGAATTGAACAGGGTCTCCTGCATTGCAGGCAGATTCTTTATCAGCTGAGGAAAGCCCACCACGGGCCATAAGAGATGGTAAATGCAAAGTATGAATTACTTGTAGTTCTCTAGCTTGGGGGTCCTCCAGACCCTTTTGAGAGGGTCTTCAAGATCAAAGTATTTTCATAATGATACTTAGGTATTGTATTTTCCACTCGTTCTTTGTTGACTGTCCAGTGGGGTTTTCCAGAGGCCCTGTGAAGTGTGATGCTGTCATCTCTCTGTTTGCTAATGGAACGTATGCTTGTGTTTTATTGTGTTGCAGATTTCTAATTTTAATCTGTTGTATAGTAAACATTGATAGAAACGGCCCACAAAAGAAAGCCTCTTAGAGGTTTTCAATAATTTATAAGCTTGTGAAGAGGTCTTGATACCTAAAAATTTGAGAACAATTTACTAGAGAAACAATCAAGTAGCAAGAGTTGGGAATCAGCTTAACTGAGCTATAGGAAAAAGCATGTGTTAACAGCAGTGGATAGGCAGGAAACTGGTGAGAACTCTGGTCAAGGAGAGTAATTAGAAGTCAGACCAGCAGGTATACCTAAGGAGGCAGGACAAAATGAAGGGACAAGGTTGATAGTTATTTTCCGTGAATTTTTTGAGTTCAGCACTGTGCCTACAGCAGGATGGACCTTTGACAAATATTTATGAATGAATGAATTGGAAAATATAAAGATTGTGGAATCACATTGAAAAACATGAGGTGCAGTGTTTATCATAGTGTTTTTTATAATAAAGGAAACTTAAATATACACAAGGAGAAAAAAGATATAGACATTGTGATTTGTCCTGAATGGGAATTTAATATTTTCAAGTAAAGTTTAATAACTACAAAATATGAAATGGATATATATATCCATATACATGGGCTTCCCAGGTGGCGGTAGTGGGAAAGAACCTGCCTGCCCATGCAGGAGGTGTAAGAGACGTGAGTCTGATCCCTGGAGGAGGACTGGCAATCCACTCCAGTATTCTTGCCTGGGAGATCCCAGGGACGGAGGAACCTGGAGGGCTGCAGTCCACGGGGTTGCAGAGTCGGACATGCCTGAAGTGGCGGCACACACAGCACACGTCCGTACATATACGCACACACTGCATCTTCTCTATCCGCTCATCTGTTGGTGAGCACTCAGCTTGCTTCCATATCTTGGCTATTGTAAGTAATGCTGTGAAGAACATAGGGGTGCATGAATGAGTAAGTGAGTGAAGTCGCTCAGTCGTGTCCAGCTCTTTGCGACCCTGTGGACTGTAGCCCACCAGGCTTCTCTGTCCATGGGATTCTCCAGGCAAGAATACTGGAGTGGGTTGCCCTTTCCTTCTCCAGGGGATCTTCATGACCCAGGGATTGAACCCAGGTCTCCTGCATTGCAGGCAGACGCTTTAACCTCTGAGCCACCAGGGAAGCCCTATAGCTTTACAAATTAGTATTTATATATACAATGGAATATCACTCAGCCATAATAGATAATTGAAATCTTACCATTTGCAATAACAGAGATAGACCTAGAGGGTATTTTGTTAGGTGAAATAAGTCAGACAAAGACAAATACTGTAATATTCCACTTATATGTGGAATCTAAAAAACAAAACAAATGAACAAACAGCAAAATGGAAACTGAGTCCTAGATACGGAGATCAAACGTGGTTGTCAGAGAGGGAGGGGGGCATGGGGAAGAAAGAAATGGATGAGGGAGATGAAGCAGTACAGACTTTCATTTGCAAAATAGTTGAGTCGTGGGTATCAAATGTACAGGGTGGGAAATAGAGTCAATAATGCATAATATCTTTGTATGGTGACAGACTGTAACTAGACGTACATTTTGAAATGTATAGACTTACATTTTGAAATGTATAGAAACATCGAATCACTGTGTTGTACAGTAAGAACTAACATACTGTTGTAGGTTAATTATATACCTCAAAAGCAAACACACAGACTCATAGAAAAAGATAATAAATTTATAGTTAGAAGAAGTGCGGGGTGGGGAGGAAATGGTGAATTGGAGGAAGGCAATCAAAAGGTATAAACTTCCAGTTATAAGATAAATAAGCACTAGGGGTGTACTGTACAACATGACAAATATAATTAACGATGCTGTTAATTATGATTAACACTTAGGATTTAAGAGTTCCAGGAGTTCTCATCATGAAGAAAAAAATAGTTTTTTTCCCGGTCTTTAATGTTGTATCTACATGAGGTGATGGATGTTCACCAACCCTATTGTGATAATCATTTAATAATGTATGTAGTCAAATCTCTATGACGTACACTGTAAACTTATACAGTACTATATGCTAATTTTGTCTCAGTAAAACTGGAAAAAAGAGATAATGTGAAGTGTGAAAAGAGCTCTAGTTAAAATTGTAAATATATTTTCAGTTATCTAAAATACATAGGCATGTATAGTTGTATATTTTGGTAACTGTATCTGTTTGCCTTTCTAAGAGCATACATAAAAATAATAAATATGGTTAACCTTGGGGCATGGAAAAAGTTAGGACTTTATTTTTTCTTTGTATTCTTTAGATTTTCCAAAGTATTTTGATCATATATCAGTTTTATTTATTTTTTTTTTCATATATCAGTTTTATATTAAAAGTCAAGTATTTTTTTACATATACACACACTTATTTTAAGCCACTAGAAAAAATTTTGAGTTGTTTCAGATTGAGATATTTTTCTGTCCTAGGCTCAGAATTTTTTAATTTCTTTACTGCTTGTGTGAAGCTGACTTCAATGTCTGGAGGAGGCAGAGAAAGAGAGAATTCCAGGCAGAGAAGGGAGAAATGGCAGCCAATACTGCCCTTATCAGAAGGAAGACACAAACTCAAGAAGTCATTTTAATTTGTCCTGTAATACCTACTGCTCCTTGTGACGATCTTTACCAGAATCTGGGCCAAGAAGGAGGCCTGGCTGCTGCAGGGGTGTCAAGAAAAGAACAAGAAAGCTTGCGGCAGTGAGTAGAAGAAAATGAAGAAATACTAGTTTATCTGCAGCTTTGCTTGCCCTTTGCCATTTAGAAGATATAAAAACTAGGCCTATATTAGGAGGAAAAATAATAATAATTAAATATATATATAATGCACACATATATTTTACTTGCTAAAGTTTTTAGTGGTTTTTCTAGCTGTAGAACATAGATAGTCCTTTAGTGCTTTGCTTTTTTCTTTTCTCCTCTCTTTAGTAGAGGAAATTTTTGGACATTTAAAAGTGAAAAGACCATATACAAAAATTAGCTCAAAGAAGATTATAGACATAAATGTAAGAGTGAAAACTATTGAGATTATTAAAAACAAGCATAGGAATAACTCTTTATGATGTTAGGTTATGCAGTGATTTCTTAGGTATGACATCAAAGGCACAAGTGATAAAAAAATAGATAGACTGGACTTCATCAAAATTAAAGCTTTTATGCTTCAAAGTACAGCATCAAGAAAGTGTAAAGATAACCCATGATCTGGGAGAAAATATTTGCAAAACATATATTTGATAAAGGGCTCATATCTCAAATGTATGAAGAGCTCCTACAACTCAATAATAAAAAGACAAATGATGTAATTGAAAAATGGGCAAAAGATCTGAACATGTATTTCTCAAAAAAAGATGAAAATGGTCAATTAAGCACATTAAAATATGTTAAATATCAGTAGTCATTGGGGAAATATAGATAAAATCCACAGTGACTATTACTTCACACATGTATTATGGCTGTACTAAAAAAGATTGATAATAACAAGTGTTGGTGAGGATGTGAAATATTAGAAACTTATACACTGTTGATGGGAATGTAAAATGATGCATAATTTTGGAGGACAATCCAGGAGTTCCTCAAAAAGATAAAGTTATCATTGGACCTAGGAAATCATCTCTAGATACATACCTAAATGAGATAAAACATAATCCACACTAAAACTTGCATACAGATGTTCACAGCAGGATTGTTTATAATAGCCCAAAGTGAAAAAAGGCCCAAATGTTCATAAGCTGATACATGGATAAACAAAACATGGTATATCCCCACAAGGGAACATTATTTACCCATAAAAAGTAAGGATGTACTGATACATGACATGGATGAACCTTGAAACCATTATGCTAAGTTACAAAAGACTCCATATTATATATACTATTTATGTGACATGTCCAGAGTAACACAAAGTAGATTAGTGATACATAGAGATGAAGGAGGGGATAGCAATCCTCTTCGGTATGCTTGCCTGGAGAATCTCATGGACAGAGGACCCTGGCAGGCTGTAGACCATGGGGTTGCAAAGATTCGGACGTGACTGAGTGACTAACACACACACACACACACACACACACACACACACACACACACACACACGTGAAGGAAGGGAATGTAGGGGAATGGGTGCTGAGTACAAGATTTCTTTTTGAGGTGATGAATGTTTCTAAAGTTAATATATAATGATATTTGTACATTTCTCTGAATATTTTTAAAACAATTGAATTGTACCTTAAAGTATGAACTTAATGGAACATAAATTATATATTAATCAAGCTTATGAAAAGCAAAAGGTCATGTAGTCAACATGTGATAAAATGTTAAAACTTATAAGTTGTACCAACTTGGGGTACTATTATTGTTGTCCAGTTAGCCAAAATAGGTGAAAATTGTAAGCTTTAGAGAGGTTATGAACTTCCCCCTCTTAAAAAAGAGAGGCTCTGTGGAAATAGGCACTCTTATACTCAAGGAGAAATTACAAATTAGCACAGACTGTCTGGAGAGCTGGCTGATGAACCAAGGCTACTTTACAAGGCCTTGGCTGAGAGAGGGAAATATAAAATATCCAGCAAGCAAAAAATTCTGATCTTAAATGTTAAATAATAAGGTTCTGTCTCTGCCTACTTATGAGCATGCAAGTTCAGTGATCAGTGGCTCATAAAACCTATTATTAGCTCGTAAAGTATATAATTAACATAGGCTGATGAGTCAAAAAGTCTAACTGATATAAACTGGAACATTTCTTTGTCCATGAAACATAAGTAACACCCTAGAATTTTGTGTGCAAATCCAACAAAATAGTATTTTCCATGTGACATACATCAGAACAGGGCTTCCGAGGCGACTCATTGATAAAGGATCTGCTTGCCAATGCAGGAGAGGCTAGAAACGCAGGTTCAATCCCTGGGTCGGGAAGATCCCCTGGAGTAGTTAGACTTTTCCTTACCATTCTGTCTGATAACAGATCTAGATGGAAGAGCCTGATAATCTTATCAGAGCCTTTGTTCTAGATGAGTCTTAGGGTAGCTGGAAAGTGGACAAAGAACTTGCAGAACTTTTGTTTTGTTTATTTTAAAGCTGTGTTCCTCAAAATAGCTAAAAAAAGAAACAGTCAAAATATCCAACAATTTAAGAGTAAGTAAACCATGAAATATCAATGCCATTAAGAATAGGTGCACCGTTGCTACATGTTCTTAGGTATACATTTCCGCTATGGAAGTAAAAACTCTACAAAGTATAACCCTCTTGTTTATTTTTTCATTCCCAGCAAATAGCATAGTGCTTGGCACATACTATGTACTCACTAAATATCTAATAAATGAGCCTGGAAAATTTTATTTTTTGTTAGACTTTGCTTTTCTGTATATTGGAAGTAGTTCATAATTAAGAAAGATTAAAACAGAACAAAACCATGTACCTACCTCTATTGTTGCTATATAACATTTTATTTTGGAGAAGGAAGTGGCACCCCACTCCAGTACTCTTGCCTGGAAAATCCCATGGACGGAGGAGCCTGGGAAGCTATAGTCCATGGGGTCACTGAGGGTCGGACATGACTGAGTGACTTCACTTTCACTTTTCACTTTCATGCATTGGAGAAAGAAATGGCAACCCCCTCCAGTTTTGTCTGGAGAATTCCAGGGACAGGGGAGCCTGGTGGGCTGCTTATGGGGTTGCACAGAGTCGGACATGACTGAAGTGACTTAGCAGCAGCAGCAGCAACATTTTATTTATTAATAAGGATTCAAAGAGAATATATGTTCCTTTATGTCTTGAAATATTTTCCTCTAAAAATGTAAGTATTATGAACAAATAAGAGCAACACACAACTTCTTGTCATTCTAGAACACTGGGAGTTACTATTTGATGCAGACTGTACTTTGTTCAAAGTGTCACAATCCACGATTCAGAGTCCATTATCAACCCTTCTGCTTTCTAGTGGAAGGGCCTATAGGTATGAGGATCATTGCAAAAGAAACAAAAAGCCTGAGGAATAAGAAAGAGAAACTGTGCGTGCACGTAGTCGCTCAGTCGTGTCTGACTCTTGCGACCCCATAGACTGTAGCCTGCCAGGCTCCTGTGTTTATGGGATTCTCCAGGCAGCAATACCAGAGTGGGTTGCCATTTCCTTCTCCAACTGGGTAGAGCCTCAAACTAACATTGCTCTTTTTTTTTAATTAGACATTATTTTTAAGAGAAATCTTAGCTTCACAGCAAAATTGATGGCAAAGTACAGAGATTTCCCAGGTCAACATCCCCCACCAGAGTAGGACATTTGTTATTATCGATAACTTACAATGACATATCATTTCACTGAAAGTCTGTTGTTGGCACTAAGGTTCACTCTTGGTGGTATACATTCAGTGGAGGTTGACAAATTCATAAAGATATGTATCTTCCATTACAGTATCACGTAGAGTCGGGTCACTGCATATGCGTGTTCCCCCTATTCATTCTACCCGCTCCACTGAACCTTGTCAACGCCTGAGCCCTTTTTTGCCAGGTTTTTTTTTGGTTATAATTGACATAAAATATTGTATTAGTTTAAGATGTACAACATAATGATTTGATATATGTATACATTGTGAAACAACTGCTACGATAAATTTAGTTAACATCCATCACTTCACTTAGTTTTTTTCTTGTGATGAGAACTTAAAGATTTACTCTTTTGTTGCTAAGTCGCTTCAGTCGTGTCCGACTCTGTGCGATCCCATAGACAGCAGCCCACCAGGCTCCCCAGCCCCTAGGATTCTCCAGGCAAGAACACTGGAGGGGGTTGCCATTTCCTTCTCCAATGCATGAAAGTGAAAAGTGAAAGTGAAGTTGCTCAGTTGTGTCCGACTCTTAGCAACCCCATGGACTGCAGCCTCCCAGGCTCCTCCGTCCATGGGATTCTCCAGGCAAGAGTACTGGAATGGGGTGCCATTACTCTTTTAGCAACTTTCAAATATACAATACAGTATTGTTAACTGTATTGTTAATATTGTAATAGTGTTTAGTCACTCTGCTGAACTCCCCTGAACTTATTTGTCTTTTAACTAGAAGTTTGTGCCTTTGGACCACCTTCACATCCCCGCCCACTACCTTGCCTCATCACCCCACACCCTCCCCCGACCCCCCACCTCTGGCAACCATTAATCTGTTCTGTTTCTGTGAATTTGTTTTTTTCTTTTTCTTTTGATTTCTCTTATAAATGCTATCATCCGGTATTTGTCTTTCTTTACCTGACTCATTTCACTTAGCATAATGCCCTCAAGTTCCATCCATGCTGTCACAAATGGCAAAATTTTTTCCTTCTTTATGGCTGAATAATATTCCTTATTGAATATTATTCATTTATGGCTGAATAATATTCAACCTCCCATTGAATATATTCCATTAATATTTCATTCCAATAATATTCTATTATATATGGTATGTACTTTATTTCCTTTTTCCATTCATTTGTTGATGAGCACTTAGATTGTTTCCGTGTTTTAGCTATTATAAATAATAAAGCAGTGAACTTGAGAGTGCATATATTTCTTCAAGATAGTGATTTCATTTCCTTAAGATCCAAACATGGGATTGCTGGACTATGTATATAGTAGTTTAATCTCCAGTGTTTCAGTTGCCACACCAATGTACATTCCACCAATAGTGCATAAAGATTCCCTTTTCCTTACATCCTCACCAACTCTGTTATCTCTGATCTTTTTTATGATAGCTGTTCTGACAGCTGCGAGGTGATGCCTCATTGTGTTTTATATTTGCATTTCCCTGGTGATTAATGATGTTGACTACTTTCTCATGTACCTCTTGGCCATCTGTATATCTTCTTTGGAAAAATGTCTATTCATGTCTGTCCAGTTTTTAATCAGATTGTTTGGGTTTTTGCTGCTGAACTGTATGACTTCTTTATAGGTTTTGAATATTAGCTCCTTATCAGATATATGATTTGCAAATATTTTCTCCCATTTAATAGGTTGCATTTTCATTTTGTTGATAGTTTCCTTTGTGGTGCAGAAACTTTTTCGTTTGATGTAGTCCCACTTTTTTAAAATTTTTTCTTCCCTTTGTTATTGGTGCAAAATCCTGTCCGTTTTAAAATTGGGTTGTTATTTTGCTGTTGAGTTTTATGAATTCTTTATATATTTTGGATATTAATCCCTTATCAGATATTTGTTTCACAAATATGTTCTCCCATTCTAATCTCTGATCCTTTCACTTTTTGCCTTGGTTTTGCTTTTTCCAGGACGTAGCCTTTTCATACTGGCTTCTTTTACTTAAGTCTATGCATTTAAGGTTCCTCGTTGTCTTTTCATGACTTTGGTAGCTCATTTCTTTTTAGAATATTAGTATATTCTGTCATCTGGATTCCCACAGTGAATTTATCCATTGACCTACTGAAGGACATCTTGGTTGCTTCCAAATTTTGCATATTAGGAATAAAGCTGCTATAAACATCTGAGTGCAGCTTTGCGTATATATAAGCTCATTTGGATAAACACCAACAAGCTTGCTGGATTGGATGTTAAGATTATATTTAATTTTATAAGAAACCCCTAAATAGTTTTTCAAAGTTGATGTACTATTCTTCATTCTCACCAGTAATGATTGAGAATTCTTGCCAGTATTCGATGGTCTTAGTCTTTTGGGTTTGGGGCATTCTCACTGGTGTGTAGTTGTAGCTCATTATTTTAATTTGCAATTCCTTAATGACAAATGATGCTGAGCATCTTTTCAGTTGTTTCTATGCCATCTCTGTATCTTCTTTGGTGAAGTATCTGCTTAGATTTTTTTGCTCAGTTTTTAATTGGGTCATTGGTTTTCTTATCACTGAATTTTGAGAGTTTATTGTATATTTTTGGTAGCAATCCTTTGTCAGGTAAGTTTTTTACAAATATTTTCTCCCCATCTGTAGCTTATCTTATTCTCTAGACAGTGTCTTTTGCAGAGTAGAAGTTTTTAATTTTGCCAAAGTCTAGCTTACCAATTATTTATTTTGTGGATTGAGCCTTTGCTACTGTATCTAAAAGGCATCACCATACCCAAGGTCATCTCGGTTTTCACCTATGTTATCTTCTAGGAGTTTTATAGTTTCACATTTTACATCTAGGTCTGTGATCCATTTTGAGTTAATTTTTGTGAAGAATGTAAGGTCTTCAATTTTTTTTTTTTTGCATGTTGCTATCCAGTTGTTCCAGCATCATTTGTTGAAAAGCTCATCTTTCTCCATTTTGTTGCTTTTGCTCCTTTGTCAAAGATCTGTTGGCTATAATTATGGAAGTCTACTTCTGGACGCTATTCTATTACATTGATCTGTTTTTTTATTCTTAAGTTCTTGGCACATTGTCTTGATTACTGTAGCTTCATAGTAAATCTTGAAGTAGCCCTTTTCTTTTTCACTAAGGACAAATTGGGAAGTTGGTGGGGAAGATGGATACCAAAATTTCACCTTTTATAAGCTAAAGGCTAGGTTTGGAGATTTGACTTGAGGCATTTTGACCAAGTGGGTATGCTGATTGTGAATCTATTAATAGAGTCAGTTACAAGTCTTTACCCAGTCACAAGCAGCATTCAGGTATTCAGGTAGGCCCCTTTATTTCCTTAGTGGGAGGAAGCCAAAGGGTGGGACACTTCACAGTTTCACTCTTCAAGTCCCATCACTAGAAAGAAACAATGGAAGTGGAAAAGAACCTTCCCCCACCACTAATAGTACTGTTAAAACAACAGCAACATGAATGCTGATCAGTTAGCATAAAACTAGAACGTGCAAGCACCTCGAAAGCCCCCTGTGTGCTACTTACTCATATCCTGCCATTTCTCCCCACACAGAGATAACTACTGTCCTGACTTTTTTGTTAACCAACCTCTTTCTTTAGTTTTATCATTTATACTATATGTATGTATTTCTAAATTAAATATGCAAATCTCATTGTTTTCTGGGTCCATGAAATTGGATGGAAAAAATTGCATCCTTGTTTTCATTCACTTTTTTTATGTTTCACTATTTCTTATTAGTTGATTGCCTTTAATTACAAACGGAGCTAATAAAACGTTATTCTGAGAAAGCATCTGTTGGCTCTACTGGCTCACTGAAGGCCCACGACACGTTCTTTCTAGGGTATTTCCTGGGAGTGGCATTGCTAGGTCTGAGAACACGTTTTCCCACTCTTACCAGGAACCAGCAGATGTTCCATTCTCGCCCTTTTCTCAGAATTAGTCCTTTAACCAGAGCATGGCCAATAATGTGAGGGACCACTTTGTCAGTTCTCCAAAGAATGACGCATAAGCAGTCCATTCTATGTGATAGGAGAGATGTTGATTTGTTAGTAAATTTCTTAGGCATTAGGGCTTATTTCTCTCCTGGAACCACAGAGCTGGCATGCAATTCTTGGTTGTCTTACTGGGAGCTTCTTTGTCCTGCGCTGGGTGTAATGGAGTCAGACTGATGGAGGTTTAGACCCTGTCCTGGCCACTTACTAGGAGTGTGACTTTGCGGGGTTGCTTCATCCCACTCTGTCTCAGTGTACACACTGTAAAATGATGGTGATATTGATGTCCTGGGGTTCTTTGAAAATTATACAATTTGTGTAAATTTACAAGCACAGTTATAGCTCAAGGTGGATCACTAAGGGTTGTTTTCTTCCTAATCCCCACCCATTCCCTTTATTATTAATACAAGGAATTAGAGATATAGATGGAAGATATAGTTAAATTTCTATTTCTTATATAAAATTTCTTCTTTCTTTCCCCTTTTCTTTGAAATGCTGGAAATTGATTTATATATATATAAAGAAATCCAACTCTTTGCGACCCTGTGGACTGCAGCATGCCAGGCTTCCCTGTCCATCACCAACTCCTGGAGCTTGCTCAAACTCATGTCCACTGAGTCGGTGATGCCATCCAATCATCTCATTCTCTGCCCTCCAATGAGTCAGCTCTTTGCATGACCAAGTATTAGAGTTTCAGCTTCAGCATCAGTCCTTCCAATGAATATTCAGGGTTGATTTCCTTTAAGATTGACTGGTTTGATCTCCTTGCTGTCCAAGGGACTCTCAAGAGTCTTCTCCAACACCACAGTTCAAAAGCATCAATTCTTCAGCACTCAGCCTTCTTTATGGTCCAACTCTCACATCCATACATGCCTACTGGAAAAACCATAGCTTTGACTAGATGGATCTTTGTCAGTAAAGTAATGTCTCTGCTTTTTAATATGCTGTCTAGGTTGGTCATAGCTTTTCTTCCAAACAGCAAGCATCTTTTAATTTCATGGCTGCCATCACCATCTGCAGTGATTTTGGAGCCCCCAAAAATAAAGTCTGATACTGTTTCCATTGTTTCCCCATCTATTTGCCATGAAGTGATTGGACCAGATGCCATGATCTTCGTTTTCTGAATGTTGAATTTTAAGCCAGCTTTTTCACTTTCCTCTTTTGCTTTCATTAATAGTTTATTCAGTTCCTCTTTGCTTTCTGCCATAAGAGTGGTATCATTGCTTATCTGAGGTTATTGATATTTCTCCTGGCAATCTTGATTTCAGCTTGTGCTTCCTCCAGCCCAGCATTTTGCGTTGATGTACTCTGCATAGAAGTTAAATAAGCAGAGTGACCATATACAGCCTTGACGTACTCCTTTCCCAATTTTGAACCAGTCCATTGTTCTATGTCCAAATAACTGTTGCTTCTTGACCTGCATAAAGAGTTCTCAGGAGGCAGGTAAGGTGGTCTGGTATTCACATCTCTTAGAGAATTTTCCAGTTTGTTGTGATCAGCACAGTCAAAGGCTTTGGTGTAGTCAATAAAGCAGAAATAGATGCTTTTCTGGAACTCTCTTGCTTTTTCTATGATCTAACAGATGTTGGCAATTTGATCTCTGTTTCCTCTGCCTTTTCTAAATCCAGCTTGAACATCTGGAAGTTCATGGTTCACATACTGTTGAAGCCTGGCTTGGAGAATTTTGAGCATTACTTTGTTAGTGTGTGAGATGAGTGCAGTTGTGTGGTATTTTGAGCATTCTTTGGCATTGCCTTTCTTTGGTATTGGAATGAAAACTGACCTTTTCCAGTCCCGTGGCCACTGCTGAGTTTTCCAGATTTTCTGGCATTTTGAGTGTAGCACTTTCACAGCATCATCTTTTAGGACTTGAAATAGCTCAGCTGGAATTCTATCACCTCCACTAGCTTTGTTCATAGTGATGCTTCATAAGGCCCACTTGACTTTGCATTCCAGGATATCTAGCTCCAGGTGAGTGATCACACCAGCATGGTTATCTGGATCATGAGGATCTTTTTTATATAGTTCTTCTGTGTACTCTTGCCACCTTTTCTTAATATCTTCTGCTTCTGTTTTATATATATATATGTATATATATACATTTTAAAATTAAAATACAATTGATTTACAGTGTTGTGTTAATTTCTGCTCTATAGCAAAGTGATTCAGTGATACATATACATAGATTTTTTTTTCATATTCTTTTCCATTGTGGTACTGAATATAGTTCCCTGTTCTTTACAGTAGGACCTTGTTGTTTATCCATTCTGTATATTCTGTTTGCATCCACTAACCGCAAACTCCCATTCCTTCCCTCCCCTCCTTTTTCCCTTCACAAGCCCAAGTCTGATGAGAATTGTTTTAATTTTCACCTCTGTTATTCCAGTACACTCATGTTTGATTCTGGTGACCTCCACATTGCTGTGATTTTAGTTCAGACTTTGTTTGGGCTCAGTGGAGGAGTCAGCACAAGTCACTGAAGCTCTGGAAAAGCTTATGTGGACATCACATGCCTTGTTCCTGGCTTTGCCCACAGCTGCTCCTTCAGTGTCTTGCACTCTGTTAGTCCGGTTCCACCACCTCTAATTACTCTTCACTCTTTGAGGGCATCGTTCTCACCTTTCATTAGGTGGTTAGTGTGTGTCAGCTCATGGAATTAGTAATTTTGTGTTTACTTTGTCTAGATTTGCATAGTGTTTGCAAAGCTTGTGTAATTTCCTTAGGTAAGATA
This sequence comes from Oryx dammah, assembly GCF_014754425.2. Taxonomy (NCBI): domain Eukaryota; kingdom Metazoa; phylum Chordata; class Mammalia; order Artiodactyla; family Bovidae; genus Oryx; species Oryx dammah. Next base: position 35,682,969 of record NW_024070213.1, on the reverse strand, counting down.
CAGTTCATAACAGAATGATACCTTGCAATTTAAATAGCAGCTGTTGAGGGAAGTCAGACAGTTACAAACTACTCTCTGCTCTTTTGCAAAACAGCTCTGCCATGATGAAATGAATAATATGTTTTACGGCATACCTGGATTTGCTATTGTAGTTTGATTTACATAAACAAAGGGAAAACTCTAGTTATTTGAATTTGTTTCCAAGTGCAGCACAAGTCTATTCCTGTGAGAGAATTTTGAAAGAATTTTGAAAGAGTCTTGTTCCTAAGAGAAGGAAATTCTTACCTGTTAGTTCTTACAGTGGATGATATGACCCATCACCTACTTCCGGGAAGGGGTGTTTTACTTGAAAGGTGAGAATTTATGTCTGTATCATTCATTTATTTCTGAAGTATTTAATGAAGACTTTTTATGTGCTTTATACTTTAAAAAGGTTTCATGTACACCCATGGCAGATTCATGTCAATGTATGGCAAAACCAATACAGTATTGTAAAGCAAAATAAAGTAAAAATAAAAATTTTTTTAAAAATTAAAAAAAAAATTTTCCCAGCTTTATGAAGGTTGATTGACAACTAAAATTGTGTACATTTAAAGCATACAAGGTGATGATGTGATATATGTGTATGTTAGATACTTTGATAGATGCTGGAATCTGGAGGTGATTAATACGTACACTGTTTCTGCTCTCATGGTGGGAATGGCCACTGATGTGCAGAACATTTTTATCTTTTTTTTTGTCTGCATCGTGGGGCAATGGAACTTCCCTACCAGGGATCGAACTTGTGCTCCCTGCATTGAAGTGCAGAGTCTTAAACACTGTACCACCTCAGAAGTCCTTATGCCCAGAACATTCAAGTTTGACTTCTTGACTTTGGTCATAGTGGGTAAAGGTGGCCTGTAGAGGATGAATAACTTGTTTGAAAAGCCATATGTTTTGTAAATATTTTATTTTATATCTATCTTGGCATTTAATAAGAAAATTTAAAAGAAAATGCTGGCTTATTTCCTTTGGATTAAGGAGAATAAAGAAAATCCGTTTCCACCCATGTGCCCAGTTCAAAAGGAGAAGCCGTAGACCTTTGACAGATGGGCAGCAGGTGAAATGTTAATAATACTTTGGTGGCCACTGAAACTCAGTAAGGTAGTCTGGCTACTGAAACAGGTGCCACATTCTACCTGGGGCTTCTCTTTCTGTGTCTAATCTATAAAGACATGGACATTCTCTTTCCTAATAAGAGGCTTTGTATTATTGGACTTGTGTCTTTTAACAGTGGCATTGGAAAGTTGGGCTTTTTTGGGAGCTGTTATGGCAGTATTATGGGAAAATGCTAGTTTTAAGGTGGGAAACACTTTTTTCTTCCTTAGGGAGCCTTAGTCCTCACAAAATTAATCAAGTAAGGGTCAGTTGCCAAGCAAAAACATACAGTAAACAAAGAGGAGAAGACTAACATCAGTAATCATGTTACATATTATAGTAGGTAGTCATTGGTTACTACTCAGTTTTCTTGTTTAACAAATCTTTTAAAGCCGAGAAAAGGAGACATTAGTGTATATTAAATACTTAAAATTTACTTTTATAATCTGTCTAGTTAATGAATAGAGAAGATTAGAAGGGGGAGATAGAGAGTGAGAAGGGTGGGAGTGGAGAGAGGATGTAGAAGAGATGGCCCCAGGTGATTGAAGAGACGGAGACCAAGGAGCTAGCCATGAGGAGGGAGGAGGAGGCAGGAGGAGAGTTCCTTACCCTGGACTCTTAATTTGGGTAGTTTTTTTTTTTTTTTTTTTTTTAAGAATCAAGCATTATTGACTCTTACCATTCTTTGGAATTCTAATTAGTGCATAAACAATTACTCTTTTAAAAAAATCTCAGTTTTATTTATTTTACTTTACAATATTGTATTGGTTTTGCCATACATTCACATGAATCCACCATGGGTGTACATGCGTTCCCCATCCTGAACCCCCCTCCTACCTCCCTCCCCATCCCATCCCTCTGGGTCATGACAATGCACCAGCCCCGAGCATCATGTATCATACATTGAACCTGGACTGTCGATTTGTTTCACATGTGATAATTTACATGTTTCAGTGCCCTTCTCCCATATCATCCCACCCTCGCCCTCTCCCACAGAGTCCAAAAGACTGTTCTATACATCTGTGTCTCTTTTGCTGTCTCGCATACAGGGTTATCGTTACCATCTTTCTAAATTCCATATATATGTGTTAGTATACTGTATTGGTGTTTTTCTTTCTGGCTTACTTCACTCTGTATAATAGGCTCCAGTTTCATCCTCCTCATTAGAACTGATTCAAATGTATTCTTTTTAATGGCTGAGTAAACAATTACTCTTAATGCTTAGAGAACTGGCTTTGACTGTCTACAAGTTCTCAAGTAGGAGAGTCATAGCTGTCACCTCCTATCCTCACTTCCCCATTGTCTACCTCCTGACAGGGTATTTTTCTAAGGACTCTGACTCAAGAATCCTCACTTCCTGAGAGTCCAATACAGTCAAACAGATATGAATGTATATCAGATAGAGAAAGAAGAAGAGCTGAATTAAATAAATGGGTTTTCACTTATTCAAAAATTTATGCCTATATGAAAACTAGTCATTATCTCACCTGAGGATATAATAGGAGAAACTGGCTTAAGCAGTCTGAGGAAAGTAGCATAGACAAGAAGAGCTGTATCATTAACCAAGAGGGCTGTTGAAATTAAGATGAGTTTTTAGATGTCTGAAGTGAAATTTTTAAAGGATTTCTTTACTCTTGAAAACTTATTATTAATCCTGCATGTGCATTTGCCCTTTCATAATTGTTGAAAGGTAAACTGAGGCACATTAACATTTTTTTTTTTTTTGGAAGCGTTTGTAAACAAACACAATTCTAATGGGACCATGCCAAATCAGAAGTGGTTAGAAGCTTTCTAAGGACAGGAGCTAAGGGCAAGGTTTTTACAGACAGGATGCAGAAACAAAGCTAAGCAATTAGTTGATTGGTTATAGCTTATTCAGTTGCTTTGGAAAGCCTCGTTGGCTGTTTGTGATTGGTTGTTCTTAAGTTTCACTTTCTCAGATTTGATTCTGGCTTCGGTGTTGGTTTGCTTACCTAGGCTACCAGGGCATTAGACGCTGCCAGCACTGGCCCCTCCACCCAATCCTCCCCCATGTGATGGCCTCCTGTTTAAATACTTTAACAAGAGTATACACACATAGTTGTATAACTCTGTGGGTTTGGTCAGTCGTGTGGTAAAAATAATTTTGTGGGTGGGTTTAAACTCGTGATTAGTGTTGTTTGTTTAGGACCTTTAAAACTTCTAGTACAAAATGATGATTGGAGCTGAGGGTAGGGTATTGTTGGAAGTAGTAGAGAAGCGAACCTCTGTCACCATAACTCATGCTCCCAACAAGGGCTCTGGCAGTGTGAGATGAGCACTGACGATGTCACGTGACTATAGAACCGTCTCCTCAGAAGTGGCCATCTGTTGCTTTGAACCTGAAGGCAGTGGTCTTTCAACCTTTTTGATCATATGTTCCAACAGAAGCAAAGTGGGAATAATAGATGTTTACTTATAGAATATATATATTATATATATATTACTGTAATACTGAGTAGTATGCATTATTGAACATACACAGAAATAAGTCAAAAAACAGGGGATAAATCTGAATATATATTCAGTTTTTAGACATCTCTTCCACACCCTAGTAGACTGGGCACTCCCGGAGAATGTGCACACCTTTGTGGAAACCTTCTGCCCTGGTCGTTTGCTTTTTTGATGACTCAGCTGTTTTCATGGCCTGACTGGTGTTAACTAGCTACCCGATCTTGGGCAGATAATCTCACTTACATCCTGTGTGAATTTGGGAGTAATTACAGCTATCTTATGGACTCGCACTAAGACATCGCACGTTGTAGCAGTCTGAAGTGTCAGCACTTTTCCTCATGCCATTTCTGTCTCACCTCTTCTGTTCATTCATGATACGTACTTCCTTCTCTTCTGCCTTGGGATTTTAGTTTACTGATTTCACTTTGTGTGTTTCCCCAGTCTTGTGTACTGAGAGAGTATTGGTTTAGGCTAATTTGTTATAATGCTATGTCCAGTTTTACTGAGCCAGTCCTGGTTGTCATCTGTTGTTCTAGTGTCATTACAGTTCTTTTACCTTTAAAAGGTGTCCTGGTTTAGAGTAAAGGACATGCCCCGTTAATCAGTCACCAGCAAGTACAGAGGACCTTGATGGGAGCAGACCTCTTGAATGAAGGTCAGAACCTTGGCACTACACAGATGAGAGATGGTTATTTTCAGATGAGCTGTTAGTCTCTAGTTTATCCCAGCTATTATCAGAAGAGAGGGAGGGGGTCTTATAACTTACTATCTATAAGGAAATGATCAAGGGAGTGGTAAGTATGGCATGCCCGTAGAGAGATGTTGAGTGTATCTCTATACAGATTGCAGAATGAAAATCAAAATTTTTTTGGATATTGAAGTTAGAAATACATCTGCGACCTGAAACTTGACATCATGGTGAATGTTTTCCAAACTGAGAAAAAGTTCTTTCAATGTGGAATGAAGTGTTATGCTATTATGTAAGGTTATATTCATGTTCATAACAGGCGTTTAGAAATAGGTTTTCTTGTTCTTCCCCAGGTTCTCAAGAAGCAGCAGAATCGTTTCTTGTTCTCTTAATGGCTTACTCAAGACGGGCTCCTTTTCCTGTGTTTTTTTTTTTTTTTCCCATTTCTGGCTCTATGCTTCACCCCTGTTGGACACTCAGCAAATATTAATTAGCAATGGTGAAGCTTATTCTTAACAGTGCTGGGGGAGGAGGAAACCATACATGATTAATAAATCATGCATGTCTTTTTCCCTTTCAAAGATCCTGTAACTGTGTTCTAAGACATAGTATTTAAAATTACTAGATTTGTTAGGGAATTATAGGTAGAGAGCTTATGTTATAGTAAAGAAAATGAGTTTTTTGGTATTTATTTTTACTTTTTTGACATTTATGGGGATTGATCACATAAGAAGCTATTGGACAAGTTAACTTTTGCATTCCTCAAGATCTATAGGCTTCGCTTCCTAAACAGAACATTGATGTTTGGTTGTGATCCTTAGCGCTGAAATGTTAACAACCCTGACACAAAACTTGAAAACAAAGGTCTTTATTTCCTCTAGTAGAATCAGGAGCAGGTGATGAATGTAGTGGAACAAATGAGCTTTTCATTGTTTCTCCAGGAGAAAAAAAGTAGGGATTGAAACTATTTGATGTGTACATTTAGAAAATCAGTTATGACTTAAATGTAAATACAATTCAGACTTTTCTGCAAAAGCTTGACATTTTATATTAGAATAAGCAGTGACTTTCCCCTTAGAAATTTATATGAGTAATATGTCTGAAAGCTGCTTTAGATCACAGTCTGCTTTTCATTTTCCAACCTGGATGTATTATAAGTCAATGCTAACCTTCTTGAGTTCTGTTTGTATTTTAGTTTCTGTATTGGACTCACTGAACTGTAGGAATGATGACCCATGAGAACTTAGTAGGGAATCCAGATAATACTTTTGGAGAAAGGGTGCAGGTATTTGGGTACCATATGGTACCGTACAGTCAAATTCCTGTCAAATCAAATTCATACAGTAATGAATCTCACTTCTTTTAGTCATTCAGCACATACTTAAAGGTACAGATTTCCTATACCTTATAAAGGTACAGATTTCCTCAGATTTTACCCTTTTCCTTTCTCAATTCTTATACTTCCATTTAAAAGTTTCGTTGATTCTTACAGTTTAAATTGCCATCTTTGTGCTGATGGACTCTCAAATTTGTATTTCAAGTTCCTTATCATTTTCTTTTCTGGTGACTCATCACCCATGGGTTTCCTGGAGGAAGTGGTATTTTAGAATCTCATCTACTATTTCACAATTTAAAAATGAGTTTATTTAAATGTCAAGAAGTAATTATTAAGACTAAAAGGAAGGTCTTATTTCATGTGGAAAATGAGACACCCAGTGGACTTGTCCTCAGGCAACTGGGAAATCATGACCCCGATGATGAAAGGATGGTTTAGAGATACATGTTTGAAATTCAGAGAGGAGCAGCTGCCAAAGGGGAATTTGCTCTATGTCTCAGGAAACTCAAACAGGGGCTCTGTATCAACCTAGAAGGGTGGGGTGGGGAGGGAGATGGGAGGGAGGTTCAAGAGGGAGGGGATATATGTATACCTATGGCGGATTCATGTTGTGGTTTGACAGAAAACAAAATTCTGTAAAGCAATTATCCTTCAATTAAAAAATAAATAAATTTTAAAAAAGAAAAAAACAATGATTTTTTGGTAATATTATAGGATGAATTGAATGTTACAAAATTAATTAGGGAAGCCTTCCTAGAGAAAGTGATTCTTTAGGATTTTGAAGTTAGAAGGGATTTGACTTGGTGGGAAGTTGACAGGCCAAATTATTTAGATGATAGAACAACACACATAGGTCTCATTAGAAGGAAAAACAAGCTATGGATTTAGGGCAGGGACTTTTTTTGTGTGTTTGAAACACAGAATCTGTTGAGGAATAATGAGAAAAGGTCAATGAAGTAGTGATATGAGATAGGAGACTTGGTGGAGCACACTCAAGATGGGGTAAATGAATTTGCACTTGATGCAGAAGAATTCTTAAACAAGAAACTATGCTAAAAGCAGTGTTGGAGGGACTTCCTCGTGGACCAGTGCTTAAGACGTCGTTTTCCCGATGCAGGGGGCCTGGATTCAATCCTTGGTCAGGGAATTAGGCCTTGCATGCTGCAGCTAATAGTGCAGCCCAGAAAAAAAAAAAGCAATGTTGGAAGAAATTGATCCAGTAGACTCAAGACTGAATTGAAAGGGGAGATATTCATGATGGAGACTCAAGCAAGGACATATAGTTGTCTTGATGTAAGGTGATGAGCTGTGAGCTTAGGTGAAGCTGTGCAAATAGAGAATGGTGGTTGTTAAAACAAAGCAAGAGGCATATCAGAAAAACCATATTGGATGAGACAAAAATTTATATTTGAGTGAGTAAATATTAAGACAAGAGGAGTTGAAGATGTTTTTAATCATATGTTTTGTTTGAATTATATGAAATTACCAATATTTGACTTTTAAAATCTTCCAAAGTGGTAGCTTTATATGATTCCTGGTTATACACACCTGGTTGGGTGATAACCACTCTCAGAAATGAGTAGCAGCACTAATAAAGAACCAAGAATTGCAAGGGTAGGAATGCTACCAGCTAACTGAAGACAGTGTTTTTAAGTGATGGTGGTTTTTTTTCAGAGCTCTGAGCTTGGAGCTGAGTAAATTACAGAATTGAGAACAAAATGAACAAAGACAGATTTCACAAATAATCTTTGAGGTTTTAAACATGTACATATTTATTCTAACTCAAAGTGCAGATAAAACAATATGGCCTTTGAAACTGGATTAAGTAGTCTTTAACTAGTGTAGAGAAACTCTGAAAGATTGATTACCTGTCCAGACAGCTTTGCTCTGACCTGGGCAATTGCTCGCTTCTGATTTACTTGGATATTTAGCAAGCAAAAGGAGTTTTGTGAATCTGGAAGAGAGTCGAAGCATGTTTGCCTCACTTTTACAGTCACTCTGATGTAGCTTATAAGAGAATTGGGCTCAAGTTAATTAAGAAACTAAACAAAATACAACACACATACACAACTGATAAGAGAGCCCTTGAGACCTTTGAAGGAACAGGCGTGTATACACAGCAGTTTTGGAATACCCACTTTGACTGAATTACTTTGGTAATCATCTCTTTTTCTTTATGTGCATCTTATTAGTGAGTATAAATTAATTCATCATAAGTGGCCCACATGTGCTTCAGTAATGAAGAAAACAGTGTCGCCAGATTAAATTTGTGACCCTTGCACCAGACCAGGGGTGTTCTGAGTTTCCAGATAAAACCTCCCAAGACTTCTTTGAAATAGACCTGAATCACCAGACCGCATCTCCCAGGAGGCAGGCTGCACCAAGTAGGACTGAGCAGCAGCTGAGGAAAGACGTGTTCATGGTTTAGAGTGGCAGATTGTTAGGCTGTTTCCGCTCGTTTCCTATTCAAACTCACGTCCAGTGCTTCCTGAACACCACAGAGAACACTAGCCCTGTCTTCTCTGGCTCAGTAGATGGGGGGCATGGGCAGAATAGAATGGGCTCATTCTCCAGGTGGCCTCCATTTGCATGCAGATTTTACTGGGTCTTCAAGGAAGCAGCTCATGAACAGCCATGCAAGGACTTGTGTGTGTGTGTGTTGTAGGAATATTATATTTTAAGCTGTTTGTGCTCCCTTAGGATGAATGGGGTGAGATGTTTTATATTTAATCCCACTCTGTGTCCCCTAGGTTAGGTACTGCTGGGTTATTCAAAAGAAATTTAATGTTTAGGCTCTGAATTTGAGGGAGTTGGGAAATAAGTTGGGGAGATAAGCCTCTTTGTATAAAATAACCAAAGAACAACAAAATACTGTTTATAATCATTGTTGGATAGTAAATATTGGAGGGATCTGAGAAGTGGGTCTCTTATGAGCTGCTGCAGTCAGGGATGGCTTTTTGGAAGACTAAGGTATATGTTTTAAAATTAAATTGGCATGTACTGAACATATACTAGGTCAGCCTCTGTTCGCAGCAGGGACTAACATTTGAATTACAAATAATTCTATTTTTCACCCATTAAGTAGAGCCACTTTTTGATAATTGGGTTCCACACAATAACTTTGTGCCCAGTTTAAACCAAATGTTTCCTGATTTTTGCTTCATGAAATTTGATTACCGTACAGACTTCTGTGGGCTTCCTAGGTGGTGCAGTGGTAAAGAATCCACCTGCCAGTGCAGGAGACGTAAGAGACACGAGTTCCATCCCTGGGTCAGGAAGTTCCCCTGGAGAAGGAAATGGCAACCCACTCCAGTATTCTTTTCTGGAAAATCCCATGGACAGAGGAGCCTGGTGGGCTTGTCCGTGGGGTCGCAAAGAGTCAGAAACGTCTAAGCAACTGAGCAGCGCCCCCCCTATACCCCCTCATACAGACTTCTGTAATGGAGAATTTTCAGGCATTTTTTCTTTCTTAAAACAGTGGTTCTGGGAAGGCATTCAGGGGCGCTTCTTCAAACAATGTGAGTCCGCTTTCTCTGTAGCAATTGTTCTAACAAGCTGACAGTTCAGCTCTGATGTCTGGACTATTGAAACATAATCCTGTACCATATACCAGATTGTTAGAGCATCCAGAGTTTATGCCTCAAGTAAACTTTTATGTTGGTGGCACAGAGGGTGGCTGCCGTTCTCTGCCAGGGTTCAGGCACACAGAGCCAGGAGCCTCACGACGTGTCATCATTAGAAGTGCAGTCAAAACTGTGCCTCTGCTGGACCAGCTCACATTTAGCCAAGTCACAGCTGCTTTATGTCTGTGTGTGTTCAAGGATAAAAGGCAAAAACACCTGGGCTCCTTTCTGTTTCCATGTTTTCATCTGGCAGGCAAGGAACACGGGAGGTCTGTTGTTCACCATTCCTGGATCACATCAAAGCCTGCCTGTTCCAGCAGAACCACAGCTAATCTGTGGGCAGGACAGGCCCCTGTGACTCGTGAGAACATTAAGAGGGCTGCTACTTTGGAAGGATTCTATCGCTTTCACAAAAACATTTTAGCTCAGAAAAGTGGCACCTATCATCATTTGTCGAACTTTGTTTCACAAAGAACTTCTCCAGACAGTCTAAAATGAATAATCACATCTTGACTGCAAACTTATTTTCCTCTGTGCTCACCTTTTCCTTTTAAAAGATCCCAGGAACCACTTTCAAGAAAAGATAGCACATTTCCTGGTGCTTTATTTTGTTATTTTTTTTTTTGGTGAATCATGGGTGGAATCCAGTTAAGTTGCAGGCTCCTGTAGTTCTTCCTGATGTCTTTTGTTTATGGTCAAAGTGATCCATACTTCTTTTTTTTTTTTAAAGTGATCCATACTTATGATGAAAAGTTCAGATGGTACCAAAGGTTGTGGGATTTTATTCAACATCTGGGAAGTAATATCACTAATATTGATTCATTTCTTTCACTCCTTTATCCATGTGTGCGTGTTCATTCATTCAGGAAACATTCACTGAGCATGTAGTAAGTGCCAGACATTTATCAGGTGGTGATATTTTTCTACAAGAGGTAGAAAAATAAAGCAGGATGGCTGAGAGTACAGGCTGGAAAGGGGGTGCTTGCTGTTTTCACTATGCTGGGGCTGGGGTGTCACTGATATTTGAGCAGAGGCCTGAAGAAGGAGTCAGGAGTTGGCCATGCAGAAATGGTGGGGAAAAGGCAAAGGCAGAGAGAGCAGCAAGGCCAAAGGCCCTGAAGTGGGGGGTCCTGGGTAAGTGTCAGCAATAGTGAATGGGGGCGGGGGCCTTGAAAATGGCCTGAGGCTGAAGTGGGGAAGTCAAGACAGCCCCTGGGGGTGCTGGACCTGGAAGAGTGGAGCCGCTGCAGGGTTCTGAGCAGAGGCTGATGGGACCTGACCGTCTTTCAGTGGGTCCAGTTGTCCCACCTGGTGGAGACAGTCAGAGGGGCAGAAAGAGGGAGCTTTGTCAGGAGACTGTCGCTGTATCCAGGAGAGAAGTGGTGATTTGGGTCAGAGCGGTGAGTTGATAAGAAAGTGGATTCTGGGAGTATTTTAAAGGTAGAACCTATAGTGTAGGTTGTGTTTTGTTTTTGTTTATGGTTTCCTTTTGGCTTCTCTGGTGGCTCAGTGGTTAAGAATCCACCTGCCAATGCAGGAGACCTGGGTTCGATCCCTGGCTTGGGAAGATCTCCTAGAGAAGGGAATGGCTACCCACTCCAGTATTCTTGCCTGGAGGAGTCCATGGACAGAGGAGCCTGGCGGGCTGCAGTCCACGTGTTCGCAAAGAGTTGACTGAGACCCAATTCAGTTCAGACATGACTGAGCAACTGACACTTTCACTTTCATGGTGTTAAAGAATGAAATAATGCCATTTGCAGCAACATGGATAGACCTAGACATTATCATACTAACTGAAGTAAGTAGCATAAAGACAAGTATCATATAATATTGCATATATGTGAAATCTAAAATATGATACAAGTGAACTGATATACAAAACAAATAGACCCAGAGAAGCCACCAGGGAAGTCCATGTAGGATAAAGACAAGTATCAAATAATGTTGCATATATGTGGAATCTAAAATATGATACAAGTGAACTTATATACAAAACAGATAGACCCACAGACATAGAAAACAAATTTGTGGTTACCAAAGAGAAAGACGGGGAGGGATAAATTAGAGTCTGGGATTAACATGCATACTACTATATATAAAATATTATTAGATAACCAACAAGGGTCTATTGTATAACACAGGGAACTCTACTCAATATTTTGTAATAACCTATAAGGAGAAAGAATCTGGAAAAGAATAGATTATATATATGTATAACTGAATCACTTTGCTGTATACCTGAAAATGACACAACATTGTAAATCAACTGTACTTTAACAATAACAAAAGTAAATTAAAAAATAAAATTTATCTGTTCCAGTGGGTAAAAAAAGAACCTATAGGTGTTTTATTATTTTGGATATGAGGTACAAGAGATGGGAATCAAGAATGGCTCTAGGCGTTTTAGTCTAGGCAACCGAAAAGGTGAAATTGCTTCCTTAAGCACATACTATGTGCTGTGGAGCTTACAAGCTACAATGTTAAGGACTGTAAAAGGATTTTTTCTTCACAAAGTTCTGTGCTGAAAGTTAATTCACATTCAATAAAACACATAAACATGCAATAAGGTTAAGTGTATCAAGTGTAAGTTTAATATATTTTTACGTATATGTTCATGTAATTATCGATCAGTTTCCTTATGCCCTTTCCTGCTCCTTGTCAGTTCTTTTGGTTAAAGTAACCACTATTTTTTCCCTCATTACCATAAACTGGACTTCCCTGGTGGCTCAGATGGTAAAGTGTCTGTCTACAATGAGAGAGACCTGGGTTTGATCCCTGGATCAGGAAGATCCCCTGGAGAAGGAAATGGCAGTCCACTCCAGTACTATTGCCTGGAAAATCCCATGGACAGAGGAGCTTGGTAGGCTACAGTCCATGGGGTCGCAAAGAGTAGGACACGACTGAGTGACTTCACTTTACCATAAACTAGTTTCCTGTTTTTGACCTTTATGTAAATAGAACCATATCGTACATCTTAATTTTTAATTAAGCTTTAAAATGAAGATATAATGTACATACCATAAAATTCACATTTTAAAGTGCACAATTCAGTGTTGTTGAGTACACTGGCAAATCTATGCAACTCTCCCACTCTGTAACTCCAGAGCTTTTTCAACAGTCCCTAAACGTTGACCATTAACAGTCACTCTCCAATCTCCCCAACTTTTACCCTGGCAACCACGAATCTACTTCCTGTCCCTTTGGACTTGTATATTCTGGACATTTCATATAAATAGAAACATATAATATATGACTTTTTGTGGCTGGCTTCTTTCACTTAGTATAATATTTTCAAGGTTTATTCATGTTGTATCGTGAATCAACAAATCATTCCTGTTTATTGCTGAATAATATCCCATGTGGGGATATGCCATATTTTATCTATCTTCAGTTGATGGAAATTTGGGTTGTTTCCCATTTAGGCTATTATGCTTACTATTGCTATAAACGCTCATGTACAAGTTTTGTGTGGATACACATTTCAGTTGTCTTGGGTATACACCTAGTCTTGAAAAGCACGTGCCCTGGGTGGCTGGTTTCTTCTCATCAGCGTTACGTCTGTGTAGTTAATCCATCTGTGGTGGTGTGTGTTTCAGCAGTTCATTCTTTTCTACTACTCTTTAGGATTCTGTTCTATGAATGTACCACAATTTATTTATCCAAATATGATTGACGGACATTTGGACTATTTCCAGTTTGGGGCTATGGTGAATAATACTGCTGTGAACAAGCACTCATTTCTCCTGGATAAACACACAAAACTGATGTTGCTAGGTCATCCTTCTTCATCTGTCTTTCCAGATTGTTCTGGCATGCTTATTCACGCTGGTGCTAGGCACGCCCTTGGCTTCTTGCCGACCTGCCGCAAGAGTCCATCCCTGCCTGGGCACACGTTTAGGACTGACTTTTATCTGGTCTCTCTGAAGCATCTTGTAACAATCCTGTCCTTCCTTAATATACTTTTTTTTCCCCCTGTTGATTAACGAAGCCAAGTTTAACACATTTGTGGATTTGTGGACCTCCGTGAATCCCATCCAGCTGTTTGTTCATGGTTCCCAGGTCAAGAATCTTCTCAATTTTGTGATGCCTTAAACATATCAGTCCTCTTCAACTTTCCCCCTATTCTTTAAGATCTTCTGTTCCAAGATGTCACTGTACAAGTAGGACAAGTGTGACTCTTTGCTACCCCATGAACGCCTGCCAGGCTCCGCCTCTGTCCATGGGGATTCTCCAGGCAAGAATACTGGAGTGGGTTACCATGCCCTCCTCCAGAGATCTTCCCAACCCAAGGATCTAACCCATGTCTCCTGCATTGCAGGCAGATTCTTTACTGTCTGAGCTACCAGGGAAGCCCTGAAGGACCATATATTCACTGGCTATATAAAACTGGCTAATACAGAGACCCTGACCTTGCTGGGAAAAGAGGTTAGAATTATTAGCATTTAAAAAAGTCACTGTCTTGTTGGGAAACTCTCATTGTTTCAATTCTGCTAACCTTTGAGAAATTTTCTAATTGTATCCTTCACCACTTCTGTTAAATAAACTCCTTAACTGGAGACTAAAAGGGATACACTGCAATTGAACTGGACTCTCCTCGGCTGTGAAGGCGTTGCCCTGGCCTCAGACACAGCCAGCCTCGGAGTGGTATATGCTGCCTTGAGCTTCTTCCCTCACCGGGAGCTTTCCCCTCCTTAGCCTGGGCAGGTTTCCTGCCTCAGATTTTCTTTATGGGGAATAATTGGGTGCTACTTAATCACAGAGTTCCATGGAAAATAATATGAGTGGACTAAACAAAGTAGACAGTTAAGTAGTTCATAGTAAGTTATATCTTTTTCTTGTGAAAATGAAAAATTCTTGTTTAAAAAGTTTTTGTTAAAAAATTTGTTAAAATTTTTTTGGTAAAGAGTTTTATAAAGCACAGAGTGAAAATCACTTTTCCTTCCTCTGCAATGCTCACTTCCATTCCTTAAGGCGAATAGTTTATCTTCCTTGTGTTTTTATCAAGCATATGATAGCGTGGTGTAGCTTTGTTTGTTTTTATAACACCAAGATCACATTATGCGTGTGGTGTAGCTTACTTCTTCCACTTGGCAGGGCAGCACAGACGTGCTTCTGTGCGTGTGCTTCAAAGTGCTGATGTACCTTCCTTTAATCTTGTCCCTCTTAATGCTTAGTTTTCTTTACTCGTGTTTAGAGTAATGAGTTGATACCTTGACCTCCAAAGAAGACTAATAAGTGTTTTTTCTTATACCTGTGAACTCATGGATTTTTAACATATTTGCTGTGCTTTAGTCCGCTTTAGTCATGAACCTTTAGGCACAGACAGCCTCATCCTTGTTGAGTAGGAGTCTCTTTTGATGTGACTCAGCCGGTGTCACTCACTTTCAGGTAGGACAAGGTATTCCAGGCTGTTCTTTCCTCCAAATTGGAATTAAAATTTGGGTTAAGCCGCAGTTTTATTGTGTGCTGTGCTTAGGAAAATGTGTCTCACTAGGTTTAATCAGATCTTCCTGCTGCACCCCTGGGTGTGCCTTATCGGTCCATCGCCAGGTATGTGTGAGAGCCTCCAGGTGCAGAGAAGGGCAGCTAGAGCCTGACCTGTAGCCAGCAAGTCACCTCTTCCTCCCAAACCAAGCAAACCTCAACCCAAACAGCAAAAAAAAAAACCTTATTATGTCCTCAGTTTCATCTTTATTTATGGGACACCACTGAAAAGAAAAGAAACACCAATGAAAAGAAACCAGTTTAGGGCTATATACAAATCTAGTGATTTTTTTTTTTTCAGTTTTATTTTACAGTAACTGACATATAATAACACTCAGCCATTTTAAGTGCCTAGTTCAGTAAGTTTTGGAAAATGCAGTTTTGCAGCTAACACATGACCATATATCCATTACCCCCAACGCAAAAATTCTTTTGCCCCCTTGCAGTCAAGCCTTGTCCCCAGCCCAGTGCTAGGTGAACCACTGACTGTTTTGGATGCTCTAGTTTGGCCTTTTCTAGAATTTCATATAAATGGCATTATTATGGTGTATAGTTTTTTTGTGTCTGGCTTCCACGGGCTTCCCTGGTAGCTCAGATGGCAAGGAATCGGCCTGCAATGTGAAAGATCTGGGTTCGATCCCTGAGTCAGGAAGATTTCCTGGGGAAGGGAATGGCAATCCACTCCAGTGTTCTTGTCTAGGAAATCCCATGGACAGAGGAGCCTGGCAGGCTACAGTCCAGAGGGTGGCAAAGAATCGGACATGATTGAGCAACTAACACTTTCACACTTTCTTCCACTTTGCGTATATTTTTGAGATTTATCCATGCTGTTTTGTATATGAGTAGTTCAGTCCTTTTTTTTTTTTTGACTCCGTAATATTCCATTCTGTGGATATACTAATACATTTGAAGTTGGGTTGTTTCCCTTTCTTGTTTTTGGCTATTATGAATAATGCTGATATAAACACTTGTGGACAGGGAGGTCTGACGTGCTGCATTTCACAGAGGTTGCAAAGGGTAGGACAAGACTCAGCAACTGAACAACAAATATCTGTGTATGAGGCTTTGTGTGGACCATGTGTTTTAATTTTCTTGAGTAGATACCTTGGAACAAGGATTCCTGAATTATATATTCAGGGTATATTTAATTTTTCAAGAAATTGCCAAAATGCCCTGTCTCCTGCAGAAGCTACTCTGTCACTCCATCTTCTAATTTTCCAACTTCTCATGTCCAGCCTGCTTTCTGGAAGTCTTCCCTTTCCTGCCATTTCCTAGTTTTTCAGTATCTTACTGCCTGACTTCCCAACATGCAAAATAGCTGGTTTCTGTGTGTCCTTTCCACTGCTAGTGTATAAAAACACAGACTCTGATGGCAGTTATGAGGGTCTGACTCCTAGTTCCACTACTTGTTTAATTCTGTGACCTTGGGCAAAACCTAACCTTCTACCTCCACTTTTACCATCCGTGAAATGGGAATGAGAGTAGGACCTTTCTCTCATTTTTCTTTTTTTGATTTTACACTTATTTTAATGTTTTAAAAATTAAAATGAAATTTAGTTGACTTACAATATTAGTTTCTGATGTGCAATATAGTAATTGATATTTTTATAGATTATATGTCATACAGAGTTATTATAAAATATTGACTGGTCCATGTGCTATACAGTATATCCTTGTAATTTATTTTTTAAAATTTTTATTGGAGTATGATAGAATTGATGTGAAGCTCTTATCATAATGCTTGGTGCCTAGTGTCTGACCATTCATTGTTAGCTGTTATTAGAGTGTGTGTGCGTGTGTGTGTGTGTGTTTTGTGCAGAGAGGGTGTTTCTTAGTTTTCATTCTTTAAACTTCAGTTCTCTGTTCACCTTCTTTTCATATGAAAGGATCTTATGAAATTAAGCAACATAAGTGACAAAATATCACAGCAAGCATGTTCTGAAACTCTGAGGTATAATCAACACAACTGTATTTGCTCATCTGGAATGTAAAGTTGGAAGTAATAATAATGGATATTTATGTAATGCTTTAACTTTGAGTATTTTACCCTTTGCTGACAGATATTTCATAGTGAAAGACTTAGAAGGTCTAGGGCTGCAATTTCTTGGTCTTTGTAATAGTGAGATGCCAGACCAGTCCATGATGTGATAAACACAGATGGGGCAGGTGAGCTGTCTGAGCTTTTTATCAGGAAATTCTAAACATGAACTCTATAACATTTCATGCCAGTCATCTCTGCCATGGGTCCTGTCATAACACAGAAGGCAGTAGGTAGTATATAGAAAGGGCCTTCTTCCTAACACAAGATCCCCTTGACAGCATTTCTCATCTGCCTCTGCCTGAACCCTATTGTGAAAGCTAACTTGCCTGTGATTAATTTGCTGTTGTATTTTACTGGCTTCCCTGTGTGCCCAACTTTGGAGATAGGCTATTTTGTCAGGGTGCCACTTAAAATGTTGCAGCTATAATTGAGCCCAGCATTCTGAGTGTGCATCACTGAGTCTAATATTCTGAATGTGTCCCCAGTTCTCTGGTTGAAGCTCCATTCTTCCATGAATCAGCCTGAAATGTCTCTATCACCTTTCCAGTCGCAATATCACGGTATTCATTTATTATATTTGGGGTGAACATATACTTTATCGTCTAAATTAGGATACTTTTGAGAGTAAAAAAGGACATGGTAATTAAGCTCAGGCACCAGGCATAAAACCAGAATTGGCTTGGACACATAAAATTATATGAAGTTGAACTCAAATCTGTCAGATACTCAAGCAGCTGCATTTTTCTGAATTTAAATTCAGAACTGTACTTTTGTTAAAGTTTCATTGTGTTGATGTTTGTCCTGTAGAGATTATTTCAAATCTAAAGTTTTGTCTGTCAAATTAATTATTCATCCCCATTCTGCGCCATCTGAAAATTTGATACACACCTTTCTTGCACATCCTTTTTTTGGTAATATAAAAGTTACCTCCCCAGATCCACAGCACCAGCTCATCTCCACTTTTAAACTGAGGCCCAGGATCTTAGAGTGTTCCCGTCTCAAATATTTGCATTTTAACAGGAGACAAAAATGAGTAAAACCTTTTGGAGCAGAAAGAACAGAAATCTAACAACTGTTTCTCAGGCAATTTGGCAGGTGTTTCCTCTGCAAATTTTGAGCATCTTCCATATACTAGATATTAGGTGCTGAGTGTAGTGCTGGGCACTGTGCTTAGTTGCTCAGTTGTGTCCGACTTTTTTTGACCCTGTGAACTGTAGCTTGCCAGGCTCCTCTGTCCATGGCGATTCTCCAGGTAAGAATACTGGTGTGGGTTGCCATGCCCTCTTCCAGGGGATCTTCCCAACTCAGGGATCAAACCCAAGGGGATTCTTTACCATCTGAGCCACCAGGGAAGCCCAAGAATACTGGAGTGGGTAGCCTAATTCCTTCTCCAGGGGAACTTCCTGACCCAGGAATTGAACCAAGGTCTCTTGCATTACAGGTGGATTCTTTATCAGCTGAGCTACCAAGGAAGATGAATGTAGAGTTACATGCAAACATGTTAGTTATCAAAAATGCCATCTGATGGATAGGTAAGGTTGTAAAGGTAGAGGTGGTGTTTCCTCTACAGATTCTGAGCGTCTTCCATATGGCAGATAATAGCTGGTGAATGTAGAGTTACATGCAGAATGTTACTTAGCAAAAAGTGCCGTCTGATGGATAGGTAAGATAGTAAAGGTAGAGGTCAACTAGAGTGGGGGTGAAAAAGAGGAAGACTTATTTCAAAGGATATCTTCCTGTTCTATTGTAATTGCCTATATAGAAACTTCATGGGGCAATTAATAGAAGGATACTTTTTATTTCAAAGTAAAAACTGGATTTCAGAAGTCTATAAATCAAGAAAAAGTTCCTTTGATCATGTCAGTTTCCGGTCCTCTTGACAACAGAATTCCTTCCTTCGTTTCCTTTCCTTCCCCTCCTTTTCTCCTCTCTTTATGTAGATTTGTTTTTTTTTTATTTCATTTCCTTTAACTCTAACCTGTATTCATGTGTAATCCTATAGAATAGTCACTTTCAAACACTTTGTATTGCAGCTCTCAGTGTGGAATACTGAATACTGTACATTTCACATCATAATCCAGCATGTAACACACATGTACACGTGTGCACGCACACACACACACACACACGGAACAAGTTTCTTGAATAGAATACCTGCTAGTGCAGTGACTTCTGTTTACCTTCTCTTCTCTTCCCATTCCATTTCATCCCATCCCTCTTGAAGCTCCATGGTGATGTATGGTAGAAACCATCACAATATTATAAAAAATTATCCTCCAATTAAAAATAAAATAAAATTAAAAAGTCAAATGCCATTTCGTTCCATCCCATTTCATTTCAGTCCATTCAAAAAGGCTGACTGAAGCCAAATAAATTGACTTCAGACTTGGTTTGCACAATTACAGTTTTTAAAACAACTATTGCTGTTCAGTTGCTAAGCCATGTCTGACTGTGACCCCAGGGATTGCAGCATACCAGGCTTCCCTGTCCTTCACTATTTCCCAGAGCTTGCTCAAACTCATGTCCATTGAATTATTGTCCGTTTACTTATAAATTATTTATAGAGATAGATGCTTTATGGTCATAATAATCAACAAAAAGTAGTTTTACTTGGGCACAACTCTGCAATAATAGTGATGATTAGGACTTTGTCCTCTTTTTTTTCCTTATGGGTATATCTGCTCACAGAGGACCTAGCATGAGATACTGATTTTGTTTTTTCCTCCTGTATGGGTGTAACAGTGAATTCAACAGCTAGGTAATGAACAGCAAGAAATTCTTCAGTCTAAGTATTACATAACTCTCCATTACATAATTATAACTTGGCATAAAATATTTTGTGTTCAACTTTAAAAAAGTTTAAGCCAGGAGTTATTATTGCCATGCTGCAATTGGTTTAAAAAGCCCATCACTATAAAGTTATTTTACCTACCTGTCTTAAAAGTTTAGTTATTCAGCTATTTGAAAATTACTACTTTTAAAGTGGAGGCCTTGAGACCAGGAAATATCCTGCCTAATGGTTTCTAGGTTGCTACTTTGTTACTTTGATTAAGTCAGAGTTGCAGATACTCAGCCCTTTTTAAAATACATTTTTGGGGTCCTATGGCACCCCACTCCTGTACTCTTGCCTGGCAAATCCCATGGGCAGAGGAGCCTGGTGGGCTGCAGTACATAGGGTTGCTAAGAGTCTGACACGACTGAGCGACTTCAGTTTCACTTTTCACTTTCATGCATTGGAGAAGGAAATGGCAACCCGCTCCATTGTTCTTGCCTGGAGAATCCCAGGGACGGGGGAACCTGGTAGGAGGCCATCTATGGGGTCGCACAGAATCGGACAGGACTGATGCAACTTAGCAGCAGCAGTAGCAGGAGAGGTTTGAGCTTACCAGGTGGCGTTAGTGGTAAAGAACCCACCTGCCAAAGCAGGAGATATAAGAGATATGGGTTCATTCCCTGGTTCGGGAAGATCCCCTGGAGGAGAGAATGACAACCCACTCAAGTATTCTTGCCTGGAGAATCCCACGGACAAAGGAGCCCAAAGAGCCGGACATGACTGAAGCAACTTGGCATGTATGCACAGGAGAAGTTAAGCATTTCTAGGAGTATGAAACCAGGAAAAGCTAGGCTATCATGTTGTGTTTTAATTTCAGTAAATGTACCTAAGTGTATCTTTTAGCATGTATCAGAATTTTATTCTTTTTATGGTGGAGCTATAGTCCATCGTAAGTGTATAGCACATTTTGTTTATCTATTCATCTCTTGATGGATGTTTGGATTTCTTTTACTTCTTGTGAAAACAGAGATTAATCTGGAGTAAATCTAAAAACTATTTTTGAAAATTTAGGATAGATCTTCAGTTTCAGTTTCTTCATTTATCAAATTAATGCTAACCTCAAAGGGTTTTCAGAAGAATTAAGTTAGGGAAAGTGACAAGCTCTGATACATAGGAGACACTATAAAAGTGTATTAAATAGTTATAAATGAAAATACAAGTAAACACATATAAAATATATATATAAATAAGTATTGTGTATATGTATGTCTATGTATATATGTTTGGTGTTGGTAGTGGTTAAGTTGCTCAGTGGTGTCCATCTCGTTTGTGATCCCATGGACTGTAGCCCACCAGGTTTCTCTGTCCATGGAATTCTCCAGGCAAGAATAGTGGAGTGGGTTGCCATTTCCTTTTCTAGGGGATCTTCCTAACCCAGAAATCAAGCCCACATCTCCTGCTTGGCAGGCAGATTATTTATCAATGAGCCACCTGGGGAAGCCCTATGTCTATATGTATAGACACATATATATACACACACGTGTCTATATGTACACACACATTTATACATGTATAAATTTGCTTCAGTTTCTTTCAGACTTGATATTTGTGTATTGTGACTTGAAGACTTGCCTTTTGATTTTGGAATCAGCGTGCTGATTACACATTTTTTGATTATCTTTGTTAATATGAAACTTTAAGAATGGGAAATTAATTGAAAATTATAAATTATGATGTTTTGGTAGTGAATTCTGCTTAGGCCTAGTGTTTGCTTAATGCTAAAATTAAAACCTTGACAGGAATGAAAATAAGCATTGGTACATTTTATTTTTATTTTTCTGTCTCACTCCAGAGGAAGCAGAATATAAAATTTCCCTTGTTTTTGAGAATTTAGCCATTAATGTAGGAATCAGGTAATAAATGTTTTTGAGACTAAGATGTTGTAACTTTCCTATTGATGTCTTAACATTTATTTAATTATATATGCATACATGGCACACTGGGCTTCCCTTGTGGCTCAGCTGGTAAAGTACCCACCTGCAATGCAGGAGACCTGGGTTCAATTCCTGGGTTGGGAAGATCCCCTGGAGAAGGGAAAGGCTACTCACTCCAGTATTCTGGTCTGGAGAATTCCACGGACTAAGTATAGTCCATGGAGCCACCAAGAGTCGGATAGGACTGAGGGACTTTCACTTTCACTTTCATGTGGCATACTTCCCATGATAAAACATAATGTACCTTTGAAGTATTATAATTGTTTTATATCTATCTATCTATATATCAGAAATCTATATATTTTTAGATGTAGATAGATATCTATGGGGTTGCAAAGAGTTGGACTTGACTGAGCAACTTTCACTCACTCACCCAGATAGATGTATATCAGAGGATTACAGTTCACATTCTGACTTAATTCCTTATCAACTTTTTGGATTTAAGGGAAGTATCAATTTCTTTCTCTGGAATATAGAGAAAATTATCCCCGCTAACTCTCAATGTTGTTGTGAAGATCAGATGTTCTTTATTATCAATATGCATTACTCTCTATGGTTTATGAGGTGCTCCAAGGCAGTTAACTGTATCGAGCAAACCAAGTATGGTATCAACATCTGTCACTGCGGGGCCAGTCACTTCACAGGGCTTTCAAGCATCCTGTGTGTGATTGAACTTGTGTATATTTGTAAGTTATTTCAATCTATAGATTCTGTCTTGAATGACTAAGGCAACTTACTCTCAGCTTTTACTTCCTATGTCAGAGAAGGGAAAGGTTAGATTTTATCTGGAGCCCCTTCGAGTTGTAACATTTTCATAATCTACAGGCCATTTCTCTCCTTCTTCAGTAGTAAAATAGCTGACTTTTGCTTAGAAGAAGCTATCCTGCAGTCTTCATGCTGGAAGCCATGTATTCTGATAAATTTTAACACGTGCTAACACCTGCAGTAAATTTTCTTCGGCTTTTGTGACATTCTAGAGGACGCTTCCCCTCTGTCTTCTATCCTTGCCTTTGATCACCATCAGGGAGTAGATGTTTGGTTTGAAATTTCCACGCATAAACAAAACAAAACAGACTGCTTTAAAAAAAAAAACATACTCTAAACTTAAAGAGTTCTTTAAACACACTGTATTTCAGGATACATTTCTTAAAGAAACTGAAAAACAAGAAGAGAGCTACAATTATATTTTTGGCGAGTGAATGTGTACCTCTCTCTGACCAACTGTTAATTCTAATTGCTGGCATCCAGTCACACCTCATCTGCCTGTCCCTGGCCCTGGGGAGAGTTTTGTTACCACTTTCCGTTTTATCACTGGGAAGGGCCTGTTGTCTTCATGGAACTCTGCTCCATCCGGTTTATATTAAAAACAGGAGAAGCTCAGAGGCTCTCCCTCCCCACCTTTCTCCATGTGGATATAATAAAGCCCTTGGCAGCCACATTCTCTGTAATCAGCATGAGGTAATTTTACAGGCTTCCATGAAAGAGCCATTTGTTGCATGCCTGCTTTGTGACACCCATTTGCTGATGGTTTAATGTTTTGCCTCATTTAAATCTTACGACATCTCATGGAGGGAGAAGAAATGAAACAAAGTTTTCTTTCCACCATTACCAAGGGAAATTGTTGGCTACTACATAACTTGAACTTCATGTATAATAACCTAGACTAGAGTCCTACAGACAGTTTCTGGGGTGCAAAAGCTGCCTTGTATTTTAGGAAGCACTAGTATCCGTACAAAGCAAAACATTTGAGAACTATTTAGTGAGGTATTGCGAGTAGAAATTTAGACTGGTTTCCTTCCAGATGCACATGGAGTGGCTTGGGAAGGTTAGTTCTTTGATTTACAGTGTTCCATACTGAGGAATACGTGCTCCACACCATCTGAATGGCTTTCATATTTCTTCCCTCCATGAACATTTATTAGAAGGGTTAAGATACCAGCAGATCTTTCAGTTTAACGTGAACACTTCCGGGAGGTTTGATTTCCTTCCATGGTTTTAAAACAAATGTTCCAATTTTAAGACTTTTTTTGTTTTTTTTTTTTTTTTTTACAATATTGCTTGACTGAACATAGCCTGTTTAGTCAGATTTCTAGCATTTCCTGACCTTCTATAATTCTGCAAAAATTACTGGCCTTAGATCTTAAGGTTTTTTTTTTTTTTAATTTAACTTGAATTACTTGCTTGTAATTACTTCTTTGTGCTTTTGATGTTTGCTCTATGAAGCAAACCTTGCCTTTTTCTTTTTTTAAAGTATGCTTTGAGTCTTGAAATGCTAGAGATTGTTGCTACCTACTTAATAAATGACACTAAGTAGCTTTGTAATTAGAAAACTCCCTGAAGTCTTTTTTTCCTACCAATATATACATCTTTAAATTTAGAGAATGAGCAGACGAAGGGGTTCCAGAGTTCTGGAAGCAGGTTGAGGAGGGTAGTGAGAGTGGATAGATAGGTCTGGATTCCTGCCTGCCAAAGAAAGTGTTAGTTGCTCAGTCATGTCTGACTCTCTGTGAGCCCATGTAGCCCACCAGGCTCCTTTGTCCATGGAATTCTCTAGGCAAGAATATTGGAGTGGGTGGCCATTCCCTTCTCCAAGGGATCTTCCCAACCCAGGAATTGAAACCTGGGTTTCCTGCATTGCAGGTGGATTCTTTACCAGCTGAGCCACCAGCGAAGAGAAAGGAAGGCTTTTTGTCAAGGCTGTACCCATGCTGGTGCTAGTTATTGCTTCTACATATTTTAAAAGATACTAAGGCTATGGTTTTTCTAGTGGTCATGTATGGATGTAAGAGTTGGACTGAAGAAGGCTGAGCACTGAAGAATTGATGCTTTTGAACTGTGGTATTGGAGAAGACTCTTGAGAGTCCTTTGGACTGTAAGGAGATCCAACCAGTCCATCCTAAAGGAGATCAATCCTGGGTGTTCATTGGAAGGACTGATGCTAAAGCTGAAACACCAATACTTTGGCCAACTCATGCGAAGAGTTGACTCATTGGAAAAGATGCTGATGCTGGGAGGGATTGGGGGCAGGAGGAGAAGGATGAGATGGCTGGATGGCATCACTGACTCGATGGACATGAGTTTGGGTAAACTCAGGGAGCTGGTGATGGACAGGGAGGCCTGGCGTGCTGCGATTCATGGGTTTGCAAAGAGTGGGACACGACTGAGCGACTGAACTGAACTGAACATGGTAGTGGAGACTTTACCTTCTACTTCTTGCCATGCTTTTTCAGGGAATTCAAGAACTGTATACAGAGACACATTGTGGCGTCTGAGACTGTGGCATCAATGAAGGGGTGAACACCTTGTCATGAATTTGACATTTTGGGGTTACGTTTGGGTTTAATCTGAGAGCTCTACTTTTGGAAGCTCTTTGCTGAGAGCTCTGTGTTTAGTCACTTCTTAATCTTAGTAAAGCTACTGCTGAATGAATGGAGCAATGTTAATAATAATACCTTACATTTAATGCTTATTATAGTGCTTTAAAGTTCACAGAGTAATTTCACAGATTTTCTGTTTTTTTTTTTTTTTCTCATCTCAGCAGCCCTGTGAATTAGGTGTGGCAAGTATTATTACCACCTTTATTGTGCAGTAAATTTAAAATCAGACAGAATACGTGACTAGCCCAAGAACAGATTTTTAAAAATGTTTTCTAAAGGAGGTAGAGGGAGAGTTCCACACACACACACACACACACACACACACAGACACACACCCATCACTGTTACCACCAACATCATTTTTACAGAGGTCTGAATGCCCTAGGTTTCTTCCTGTCAACCAGAATAGTCCTGTACCCACAGAAACACTTCAATTATTTACAAAATGAGATGCCTCCTGGGGAAGGTGGCTGAGGAGAACTAAACAGCTGAGGCTCTGAAAATGGAAAGGGCTTTGAAAATCTAAGCCTTAGTGTCTCAACCAGAGTGGGAGGATGTCAGCTAGACTATCCTTACTTTCCCTCTCCCTCACCCTTCCCCACCCCACACTAATAGGTAAGACTAAGCCTGTTGGTTCTGCTGCTTTCTTTTTAAATCTGCAGCTACCCTAAAACTCCCATAGGCCTAGATCCTCCCTATCTCTGATCAAACTAGCAGTGGACTTTCATGCTGGGCTTCTCATCTTTCTGTTTATGTCATCCTCCACGTGCTGTAAGAGCTGAAAACCCTAAGAATAGGGTGTTTTCCCTGGGGTAAAGAGCATACTCCTAACGTAGAACATGGCACCCTGCAGACCCAGATTTCAGCCAGTGTTGCTGATTTCATTTCACAGCCTGGAATGTCATTTTCTTGACCAGTTGGTAGGTCCCTGGACATTCTGCTTCTCTGCCCTTGTACTGCCATGGACTCTGTTTGAGATACCCCCCCAACCGCCACCCCCTCCCCCCACCTTGCAACCCCTGAGCATTTGAACCTTCTTGCCAACATGCTGAATTAGTATAGTTTCTTTAACACTTAACTTGTGTCTTTTTCTCCGGAAGACTTTTCTGGATCCCCCTAAACAATGTGAATGGGCTCTTGGATCTCTGAGGCCCACAGCACCTTCTCCAGAGCCTCATTGTGAAAATTCATCACACAGTCGATGCCTGTTTCACCCACTAGACGGAGAGCTTTCTGAGGACAGGGTCTGAGTCCTCACACCCAGAGGCACAGTCTACTAGCCAACCCTAGTTGGCTAGATGTTTGACTGGATGCATCACAATCGCTTTGGCTATGATGATGAGGACTGTGACAGTTTCTTCGCTAGCTACCCAAGGATACCATTCATTAGCAGTGCTCCTGGGGTGGTCTAGAATTTAGGAAAAAAATATTTTCTTTGTCAAAAGACTATTTCCTAATGGACTTAACTAGGGATTTGAAGTAATGGAGAACCCCCTTTTTTTTTCTTTCTTCATAGATGAAGGTAGTCAGAAGTAGAGATTGCAGATTATGGAGTTAAGTTCTACTTAAATGTAGACTTGTATTTTTGCCTAATATAGGACAGTTAAAGCAGTCTGCTGTGTTACTTTAGGAGTACTCTTTTGGAGATATATGCGTGCTTGTAAAACTTGTATATTCTCTTTGTAGTTACTAATATATAGGAATAGTTCCTAGGGGTTATCAACCTATGCTGCCAAGGAAAACAATTTTTAAATCTAGTTATTTGGGTTTCACACGCTTGTGCCTGGTGAGGATTCCTGTCTCCTGCTCTAATTATGACAGTCTTCCCACCTACTTTGAGCAGTTAGAAGGTGTCTGTTTTCTGCTACTTATAAAATATTTACTCATCCACATCAATAACTTTTAGACCAGAAGTTAATAATGTTTTCTATAGGTGTATATGTATAGAGGGGAAGCAATTAATAGAATTTGTTATTATTTCTAATTACAAGCTATAGAAAAAAGTCATTATTTCTTCTGAGTTTTAAAACTTCCTTAAGTAATTTACAGTAATATTTCTTGATCATGTGTGCCATTAGAACCAAAAGAGAGATTTGAAAAGGGATTGTCTCGGACTTCCCTAGTGGTGCAGTGGATAGGTATCCACCTGCCAATGCAAAGGACAGGGGTTCGACCCCTCGTCCGGGAAGATCCCACATGCCACGGAACAACTAAACTCGTGTACCACAACTACTGAGCCTGTGCTCTGGAACCCTGATCTGCAACTAGCGAACCCATGTGTTGCAACCACTGAAGTCTGTGCTCCACAACAAGAGAAGCCACTGCAATGAGAAGCCTGTGTGCAACAATGAAGAGCAGTCACTGCTCACCGCAACTAGAGAAAACCCGAGCACAGCAACAAAAACCCAGTGCAGCCAAAAATAAATAAACAAAAGTATATAAAAAAGAAAAGAGATCACCTCATTTAATTCTATACTTAATTTTAAAGAGAATAATAGAATGAGCATATATATATATTTTATATATATATATAGTCAATAATGTGCCTAAAGTTGACATTTGAGTTGACTGAATTGTATCTTTGGAAATGTATTTGAAAAATGAAAATGAATGTGAACATTAACACATCAGTCAAAGCAAGGTTAATTTATTATATAGAATTTTTACAAATTTTTGTAAGATAAGTGAAAATAATGTTTGGATCTTCTGTGACAATACTCCTTTACTATAGAATATTGGGCATTGACCTATATTCTAGATTGTAATCCATTCCACAAACATACAGAATCACTAACAAATAAAAGCAGGGTTCAGGCAAACTTCTATTTTCCTCTTTAAACAGAAAAAATTTTGTTTTTCCACTTAGAGATATCACTATATTATTACACTATGAGTTTCTAACTTAATATTTAGTAGTAGAGTATAATCTTAGTTTTTTGTTTTGCTTTGTTTTTCCCTTATAACAATGCAGTACAGTCATTATAACATACTGCATCTCAGATTTCCACACCGTGTTCACCTAGATATGTGTAACCTTGGGGAATAGAGGACTGAAATGCGATTGCTTGATTGCTGTGATTGTTTCTACTTCTTCCATCACTTTTGACTGTCAAAGATACATACCATGAATAAGTAATTGATTGTACAAAGTCAGATAAGGCAAGGAAAGACACTAATCTGGTTCTCCTGACTTTCTAAGACCAGGTACCCCATTATAATTAAGAAGTGCTTAATAATGTTTACATTGGTTTGGTTTCTTTATAAATCACATTAGCTATGGTTTCTTTTAAAAACCCTAAACTAATGAAAAAGGTGGTATTTCAACAGACTAAATAATTATTTGAAAAGCAATGTTATGGGTAGAATTTAAGAATTCACCTGAGTATGGGCTAAATGATGTTTAAATGTTATTTATATGCAGACATTCGAGATTCTAATACTCAGCTATAAGGGAAATCTAAAAAATGCTGGTCTCCTAAGTTACAGTGTTTTCGTTTGTTGATTTGTCATAGACTGCCTCTTTAAGGTGTGCCCTATGAACCGATATTCTGCTCAGAAGCAATATTGGAAAGCCAAGCAAGCTAAACAAGGGAACCACACAGAGGCGGCCTTGCTGAAGAAGTTACAGGTAAGGACTAGCCTTCCATCTCTCTGGCTTAAGATAGAACAAGTACAACAATAACAAAAGATCTATTCCGTAGCTTGGTGATTTCCCTCAATACATTGAGATCCAGAACAGATGTGGCAACATGCTGAAAGTGGAAAGGACGTTTAAGTCTTTTTAATCCGTGTATGACTACTGCTTTCCTGGTGTGTAGGTATTGTATTTCTTGCTGTTTATTAGGGTGTGCCGGACCAATTCAGATATTCACGTCACACTGAAAACCAATTCAGAATCTCTGCAGGAATATCAAATCCAGTTATATTTTACTTGACATAGTACCCATTTTCTTTTGAAAGACTATCAGAAAAAAATTGAAAGTCTGTTGTTTCTGATTTGGACTCTAAGACTTTTATTAAAATTCCTGTTACTTTTAGAATGGAAGCTGTATTTTGAAGCTTTTGAAATTTATCTGTGTTTGGCTTCTCTAGCAATATTCCTTCTGAAAATAATTTTTTAAGACCAATCTGCTTAGTCCTTTTTCTGAAATTTCTAACATAAGAGCATATCAATATATTTTAGGCTACATTTCAGCATTAAACTGAGAGAATTGTCATACATTATAATCATATATTTAGTTACTGCCCCGCTTCTCCCTAAGCACCAAGTTTAAAGCAATCCGCCTGTTTTAGTCTTGATTGTATTCTTTGTTCCTAAAATAAACCTTTTTTTCTGTGTCAGCTATTGTGCTCTATTTGTTATGGTTTCACAGTAAATATTTGATAATCACTTTATAGCATGCTGCAGAACTGGAACAAAAACAAAATGAATCAGAGAATAAGAAGCTCTTGGGAGAAATTGTGAAATACAGTAATGTTATACAAGTAAGTGTCTTTATTTTTGTATAAAAGAGATGAATATTTTATCAATAATTTGCATTTGGTAGGAATGCCAACCTGCGTTAAAATTGGGGGCTACAATAGTTTGTTCTTTGGTCAGAATTATACAGACAGTGTGATATTTTCAGTTGATATTTAGCACGTCATTCTATATGAATAAACCTGGTGTGTACACATAAAGAAATGAGCTTATCTAGATGAATTACACAAATTATTAAATCAAAAGGAAGAAGATGGGGAAAGCTTGTAATAAAATAGTCTTTTAGAATTAATGAGACTAAACATGTAACATATGAAGCTTTATCTTTTCATTTTGTAGGGAGGAAAGTTTTCAAATTGTACTTTTAGATGAGAACTGTCCTTGAGTTATTATATCTTCTATTTCAATTAGTATGCACACTGAATTATTTCATCAGCATTTCTTCCTTGTGCTTCACTTAGATCTTTTAATTTTTTACTTGGATATTTGTTAATATATGCCCCAACCTTGTTCCAAAAAGAATGCAAGGCATTTTCAAAAATACCTTTCTCATAACAAGATAAAATAGAAATAAATAAGGTAACTGGATCAAAGGGAAAATACTGATTGCATGAATAAAGTGAAGTCAAAGGTGAGGCATATTTATCATATCCATGTTGTAAAGACTGGTAAACTTTGAGTTGAAGCCTTTTTGTTGCTTGTCTAGGTATAAGGCCATGTGAAATATTGTGATATTTACATATTAGTAGAAGGCTAGTACAGAGAACTAAGTCAGAAGTTTGGAAGCACAAACATTCTCAGGAAGAGGACCAGAGAACTGTTTCTCCAATGAGCTCTCATAAAGAGGACACTGTTTAATATAGTAAACAATGGCCCTAACAACTTCCTTACCATAAACGCTACAATGAGGTGTTTCTTAGAGCTGTTTCAAAAAATAACATCCCCTGATGTTTTGTTATTGGCCAGTGGCCAAGTGTCAGAGCACGGGAGCAACAGAGCACGGGCTCTCCTCTGATGGGGCAAGAGGAGAGCCCTGGGTCTGTGACTCCCTGGTTCTTACAAGTTAATCCCATAATAGACTGTGTGTTACCTGTGGCTGAATGTCCCTTGGGTGGTCCTCCATAACTAGAGTTTCTCTTAACCAAGTTTTGCTTCATATTAAGTGCCAGCAAGCAGAGCTTATGTTTCTTGTCCAGAATCTGCCATGCAAATGTTTCCCGAAGTGTTAAGGGCTGAGCCACGCCCTCTTTACAGGGTGGATTCCAAAAGGACTGGAGTTGGCACCTGAGGGTTTTCACTGATTTCACTGGAAATTTCTGAGATAATTTCCTTCTTATTTTGTGGATGTTAAAGCGACCATTTTTTTTTTTTTTTTAATGATTGGGATAGTAGACAGGAAGGTTATTTGTTTCCGTTTTCCTACTCAGAATAATGTCTTGGAAAGGTTTTGCCCATGGGATCCAAATAAGCCCAGCAGTGGCGCTCCCGCCTTCATGTGGGAAGGAGAGGGATCATGTCCTCTTGTGGCAGCAGCAGAGGTTGTTTAGGACGAGCAGCTGGTCTCCTCACACGGGGATGAGGGCCGGTTTTAGGCAGGGGTGGTTAGTAATATGAAGTGGGTTGATGCCTTGTCCAGTGCCTTTGTTTTCCTTTAATATAGTTTGCTTTCGTGGCCGGGCAGGAATTGAGAAAGAATATGTTGGGTTGGTCAAGAGGTTCATTCAGGCTTTTCTGTAATGTCTTATGGAAACCTGAATAAACATTTTGGCCAAGCCCGTAGTTGGGAGTAACATCCTGGTCTCTTTTGGAAAGCCTGGGTTTATCCTATTTTTTATCAGTAGATGAAAATCATTCAGGGACGTGTCCTTAGTTTTTTTCCCTTATGTGCTCACTTCATATGAAATAGCACTGGGGGTGGAGGTAAGGAGGAACCCAGAGAAAGTCAACTTGGAAAGATGGTGAGTCTGCAAAGAGCTTCTTTGTTTACTCTCTCCCCTGAGCCGTGTTATGTGGGTATGTGATATAAATATAAACACATATGTGTAATGAATAGAGGAGATCAAAAAATGAAGGCAGTAATCCCTAATGTTTTCCTACAGCTACTGCATATAAAAAGCAACAAGTATCTGACTGTCAACAAGAGGTTACCTGCTTTACTGGAGAAGAATGCCATGCGTGTGTCCTTGGATGCTGCGGGAAATGAAGGGTCTTGGTTTTATATTCATCCCTTCTGGAAGCTGAGAAGCGAGGGAGACAATGTAAGTAGCTCTAAGATGAGAAAAACGTGCATTCTTGAAGTTGTTAGTTCTTAATGGCGAATCCAAAAAATGCGAAGAAAGGAAAGATAGTTTTCAAGTTTCAATGTATTATTTTATGTTAATTTCTTTAATAGGTTGAAAGCATTTATTTATAGTACAGATTGTGCTCGGGAATCATAAAAAGACTAAGATCAGATTGATTTAAAATCATCTTCCAGCCAGAATTTTGTGAAAGAATTTAACATTAAAATATTGACTGAGACTTTTAAGGGAGAGAGAAGCAGAGTTTGCTTCTTGGCCTTATTCGGGGGGAGTGTGGCTGTATAGAAGAAGCTGTGTTAGGAGATGGAGTTTATTCCTTTGAATTAACACAGCAAATCATGACAATATGTCATTTATTGGCTCAGTGGCCATTTGTTTACAATCTGTACAACTTAATAGATGTGTAATATATGAGGAGATATGTAATGTAATGATTGGCAGTGGCTCATTGATGACAGTACTTAAATATGTTGTATCATATGAATTTTAGTAGTTGCAAAATATTTTTATGCTGCTTTATGGAGCAGAGAAAATAAAAATTATGTGTGATGGTTCAATAGGATCAAAGGTTAGATATTTTTGTGTGCAATAGATGAAGTAGCAGGTGACAGTCCTGGCATGTGGGAGATGCTTAATAAATTCTGGTTGACACCAAGTACTCTAAATTCTGTAAATAGAATAAAAATATTGGGTCAGGTGATCAATAAAAATAGTTGAAATTTTAAAAAATTAACATTAAAAATTGAAAGCAATGTTAAAGTCTTATTATTCTGACAGTTTTCTCAATCAATACTGTAATAATATTTTAAAATGTATTGGCTGTCTTGTCTTAGAAATGTCTTATATTGTAATAAATCTATTTTTCCAGTGAATTTTGAAGTCCAAATTCAACTCCACAGGTTACAAGCTTCATGGTTTAATTTGGTTAATAGATTAGCTGATGATATCCTCCTTCGGTAAGGTTTGGGGGAAGCATGGCATGCAGGAATGTAATGCACTTTAAACTTGTTTTGGATTCCTTGAAAATAAGTTATTTTCTTTTTCCTTTTGGCATCAAGTGATGTTTGCTGTGAGCATGACATATTTTAATTTCAGTAGGTAGTTAATTACAGTCAACTCTCAATTATTCAGGGACTGTTCATGCAGCTTAAGAACAACCTGTGTCTTTGGATGCTGTGTTTTAAAATACTTCTTCAGCGCCCCCTCACTGAGTAGGGTCCCTGTTTGCAGGTAGTCAGTGAAAATTAAGCATGAAAACAAACAGAAGCTGAGCTCAAGCTCTAAAGGAATGGGATGAAATCATTGGATAAATTGGGGCCTTGAGATTAGTGTGGATTTTATTAATTCATGCTATCTAATTTTTCATCTTATCTATTCCTTTCCCTACTCCCAAATGCCTTTATGGACTTCCCTCATGGTTCAGATGGTAAAGAATCTACCTTCCATGTGGGAGACCCAGGTTCAATCCCTGGGTCGGGAAGATCCCCTGGAGAAGGGAATGGCAACCACTCCAGTATTCTTGCCTGGTGAATCCCCATAGACAGAGGAGCCTGGTGGGCTACAGTTCATGGGGTCACAAAGAGTTGGGCATGACTGAATGACGAACAGTAAGCTCCAAATGCTCCTTGTCAATAAGCTATAATAAGGATGATTTTATTAATTCATCCTATCTAATTTTTCATCTTATATTCCTTTCCCTACTCTCAAATGTCTTTAGAGGATCAAAGAGAGTTGACTGTAATGAACTATTTCAAATAATTAGTTGGACTGGATTGCAGGATGGGGAACAACCTACCACCCAAGCACTCCATCTTGGTTAAAGTGGATAGTATAATTGTTATGTGCAAAATAGAGATCCTCCTTATATAGATGTGCTCCATAAAGCATGGCTAAAACAACCTTACACATTGCTTTTTGCTGAAATAGCTCACTGTTTTTGCTCACCACTGTAGCTTTTGTGTGTGATTAAGGTTGCTGTGAAAGCATAAGCACATCCATAGACCTTTATTTCTGTGAAAATAATTGTATCATAATACTCATTTTCCTCCTTAGGAATAGGTAGCATTTTTCTAAAATACAAGTGTACTGTATTTTATTGAAGGCAGTTGGAAACCCTGTCATTTCATAACAAGTGGTTTAATTACTATTGATTTTTGGAAGCAGTTTTTATTTTTCTTTTTTTCTTTTTTTTAAATTTTATTTAAATTTATGTATTTTTTATTTTACTTTACAATTCTGTATTGGTTTTGCCATACATTGACATGAATCCACCACGGGTGTACATGCGTTCCCAAACCTGAACCCCCCCCACCCAGTTTTTAATAAAAATTTTTAAATTATGAAAGTATGATAACATTTACTGGAGACTTGGAAAATACAGAATCAAGTTACCTTTATTTCCACTATATGTTACAATTATTTTTTAAGTAGATAAATTAAGATTTTTTGGTTGGAGTTTCAGTATCAAACTCTCAGAAATTAGCAGAATGAATAGACAGAAAAGTAGAAGGGATATAGTAGACCTGACGAGCACTATGAACCGATGCAACATAATTAAGATTTATACAATTTTCACACAACAGGATACAAATTCTATTCGTTTCCATGATTGTATAAGACTGTAGATTTTTCAAAAAAAACATTAAACTAAAAGGAAGAAATTGCAAGATTTAAAGGACTTTTAAATTTCTATTTTATTATTTACTAATTAGTTAAGTTGCAATTTAGGTTATAACTACCCAAAAGATGTTCAGTGACTGAAAGCTAATGTAAGACTGAGGCTGATGATAGGCTGGAGAGAAATGTGCTCATATCCTCAAAAAATCAGTAGTTGCTACTGTTTAAGGCCATCTCTGTCATATATCTTATAGAATTTCAGGGTAGATAATTTTTTGGGAAAAATAGTTTCGTCTATCTCTCAACTTTTAGCTGTGTCCATGCTTGTTGTTGCTCAGAAAGTCACTGGGGACAGCTTTGAACAGAGTACATAAATATTTTATTTTCGTTTATCTTCCCTTGATGGAGTAGTTAATTTTTCATCTTCAACTTTGATCTAAGAAGACATTGGTTCTTTACCTTGATAGTAGATTTTAAAAGGGAGAAAAGGTCAGATATTTCTTTCAATCAAGAAAAAGAAAAACAACCCTTAGGGAAAGAGCCTCTTTAAAGAGCAAGTAGATTTCACTCTTTTGAAAACCTAGACTCCTTGGAAATTCAGAGAAGGTGAGACTCGATCCCCGTTGTTTTGATTTCTACTGCAGTGTTCTTTTCACACCACGTGCCACTTCAAAAGAAGGGTGGCTGCTGGTGGTATTGTGTTCCTCTTTATTTTCAGTAAAATTCCAGCATGAATCTCCCATGGCTGTTACATAAAATTGGCAGAAATGCTTTTGCAATTGCAGTGTTTTAAAATGTGTGTGCACTAGGGTGAATGTGATATGGCGGAAAATGATGTCATCCTCAAGTTCTGTATTAAATATATGGCTTCTCAGAGGACCTCTCACCCTGTCAGTGGATCAGGCTCCATGCCTGCACTCTTCTGAAAACACTACCAAATTTACCAAGTTATCTAAATAGATAAGAATTCCTCAAGAGTAGAGACTACTTCTTACACACCTTTGTGTTATTCCTAGCACTTCTTACTGTGCTTTTTATATCTTATGGTTAGCATCTTGTCCATTTCATTTGTCAGTTTTATTCATCATGTGTGATCAAAGTAACCATTGTCAACAACAAGACCTAGGACCTGGAAATTAGTGAGATAATGTTAGATTCTCCTTATGAATACCACACTTATGAATCCTTGAAGTTGGTGACATTTTGGCTATATGACTAGTCTCTTAAAGTTATAGAAGACTTTACAGCTATTGTTTTGAAGTAAAACTAATATAGCAATTGATCCAAAGCTTACAGAAAGCTATGGTAAAATAGTGAGACTTAGAGCACTGTCTATAGGTGTAACCAAAAGTATTCTTTTAATTAGAAAGATATAGCTAAAATATGTCACTATATTTAGCAACTAATTGGCTAATATGTATATAGTACAGACAGGAATGATAGTGAACCAAATGTAACTGTTCTTTAGGAAATTGGAAGACCAGATGTAGTATTGGCAGAGTCTAGTGTCCAGTCCCAGTGTCTGTAGAATGGAAGACTACTCAGGCTTCTACATGACTTTGAGACTTGGAGTTGGCTTGGTGTCTTGTGCAATAACATATGTTTTTGTTTTTTGAGGGAGGTATTGAAAATATGTCTGTGATGTTGATTTTTGTTTATTTTGTTTATAATTTAATTGCTTAAAATAGATACCAATTCATGATTCAAAGATAGAAAACAATATAAAGATAGATAGGGAGAAGTCTCTTTTTAATCCTTTTCCCCATGTTCCCAGTTCCCACTTCTCTTTTTCACAGTTAACCACTGGGATGATTTCTTATGCGTACACTCCTCCTCTCCCTGTTTTACACAAACATAGCCCAGTTCTGCCCTTTCATCCTCTCACTTAACACAGTATCTAAATGATTGCTTCCTTATCTGGACATAATAAAGAGTTCTGTAATGGTTCTTTTTGAATCACAGCCTCCACCTGATTATGGACTTGAAAGGCAGGATGGTGAATAGAGACTAGTCCTGTAAATAACAGAAGCTATTCCTGCAAACCAAAGAATAATCTTCTTTTGCTCGATTAATGAGCTTATGGCTTCTCTATCATATTTGAATCTCCAGGTATAGTTTGTGACAACAGTACTATAGGTGAATGTTGACTCTTATATTATAATTTATTGACATTGCAAATGTGAAATTATGCTCCTTAAAGTCTTAGTCTAGATTCAGATCCAGGGAGAAGACGTTTTATCTGTTTTTATTGTCTCAGTCCTAATTTGTTTTTCAGTCATCTACTAGGCTATTCTAATATTTAGTTGATATGAAATGTGCAAAGGGAAGGTATTGATTTTCATCTCTGAAGTGAGCAATTCTGTGAAGAAGAGTGAAGATACTACCGTAGTAAATCTTCTAGTGGAACTTGACAAAAGTAACTTTAATAACTATAATTGTTCACTATTATCATTAAGAAAAGCACAACTTCGTTTCCCCAAATCTGAGTGATGAATAAAGACACTTAAAGATCAAGCAGACATTGTTACTAAAAAGATCAACTTTGACTTATTTCTTTAGAGCACTTTTCCCATAATTAATTTTAATTTTTATTTACAAATGAGCACCAGGTTTAAGGAACACTGTTAGTATTAGATGTTTAAGATAAAAGTGAACCAGTTGCCCAAGGCCCAAACTATAAATGTGTTCCTACAGGGTCATACCAGATTCTTCATTTTCTGAATCCAGATGATATTAGAACGTTTATTAAATTTCTGAGACTACGGGGAAGGTCAAATATAGTAGATTTGTTTTTAATTTAGAGCAAATACAAGTGTATAAAATTCCCTGCTTGCACTTGAAGTGGTGTTAATGTTCAGGCAGATTCTTGTTTTGTGGCGATGCATTTATTCTTGATAGTGCCTGTGTACGTGGCATTAGACCTCTGTGGAGGGATGCTGACCTAATTACTGACATTAAGAAAGCTCTACCTGAAGTGGCAGACCAATAAGAAAAGAATCTAGGGACTTCCTTGGCAGTCCAGTGGTTAAGATTCCACGCTTCTACCACAAGGGGCATGGGTTTGATCCCTGGTCGGGGAGCTAAGATCCCACATGCCAAGCAAAAGAAAAAAAATCTACACCAGCTTTATGAATCCACACTTATAGGCCCTGTGGGACATGATTATATAGTCATTTATCAGAAGATATTTCTCCTTAAAGAGAAAAGAATTGACCTAAAATTTGATAAACAGGTCAAATATTAGGTCAGTAATGAAGACTCTTATTTTTAGCATCAAATATATCACCACAGATCCATGCAGTGTCTCAGTTGCAACTTAATTCTGATTTCCAGATTGTTGTTGGAGATAAAGTTGTTTTGATGCCCGTGAATGCAGGACAGCCACTACATGCCAGCAACATAGAACTACTTGATAATCCAGGGTGTAAAGAGGTAAGTTTGGGAGAAAAGAAAGTGAATTTGTTGATTTTTATCATGAGAAGAAAAATAAATCTTATAGTTTCTTTCATTGTTTTCATAAGCATAAGCCCAGTTTATGCTAGTTATTATTGCTAAGATACCTATGGATTTTGAATGGTCCTTTGAAGATATTTTTTGACATACATACCCCATTGCCCAAAGTTATTCTTTTTTTCCTTCCTCTAGTTGAAGTAATAATTCATGGTATAAAATGGAACCTGCAGTCTTATAACTTAACATCTCTTCATTAATAGGTGAATGCTGTTAATTGCAACACTAGCTGGAAAATCACTTTATTCATGAAATACAGTTCCTATCGAGAAGATGTACTAAAAGGAGTAAGTATGTTATGTAGAACATTTGCTGGAAGAATTGAAGGCTGTCTTACTGAGCTTCTAGATGCAAAACCTATGTATTCACTGTGTTTGAAGTTTAGAATGTGACTGTAAACCTTAAAACTCATGTTGAGTTTTCCTTCCTATATTTGGAAATGTATACATAATCATTAAAAGCCAAATGTTTACAGAAGGGCCCAGAGTATCAAAAACCTACAGAGTCACCTACTTCTTACGTCTGTTTGATCAAACTTTTGTTGAAAATACAGTTTTTAATTTATTTTTAATTGAAGGATAATTGCTTTACAATAATGGTTTCATTTCTGCCACGCATCAACATGAATTAGCCATAGGCATACATAGGCCCCCATACATACCTCCCTCTCATCTCCTACCCTTTCCCACTCCTCTAGGTGGTCACAGAGCCCTGGTTTGAGTTCTCTGAGACATACAGCAAAGGAAATACCAGGGTTTTTTTGCCTCTTTTTCTAGGGTGATGTTGTTCGATTGTTCCATGCGGAACAAGAGAAGTTTCTGACTTGTGATGAATATGAGAAAAAACAGCATATTTTCCTTCGTACAACCTTGCGTCAGTCAGCCACTTCTGCAACCAGCTCTAAAGCACTCTGGGAAATAGAGGTGCGTAAATCATTTTTGCCTTTTAATAAATGCTTCTATCTAAAAGACAAGGTC
Source organism: Oryx dammah (assembly GCF_014754425.2). Taxonomy (NCBI): domain Eukaryota; kingdom Metazoa; phylum Chordata; class Mammalia; order Artiodactyla; family Bovidae; genus Oryx; species Oryx dammah. Next base: position 35,644,161 of record NW_024070213.1, on the reverse strand, counting down.
ACTTGTATGGTTTATCGTCATAAGCATCACTTGTGCATGCGTGCATGCTCAGTTGCTTCAGTTGTGTCCGACTCTTTTCGACCTCATCACTCTAGCCCACCAGGCTCCTCTTGTCCATGGGATTCTCCAGGCAGGAATACTGAAGTGGGTTGCCATGCCCTCCTCCAGGGCATCTTCCCGACCCAGGGACTGAACCTGCTTATGTCTCCTGCATTGGTAGGCAGATTCTTTACCACTAGCGCTACCTGGAAAGCCCAAGCATCACTTGTGATAGATCCATAAAACAATAATTTTTGTGAAGCCTCTTGTACCTCTTTACTGCTGTGACCAGTCTGAAATGTTGCTACTTCCTTTATTTATCTTCACATGTATATAATTCTGCTTTTAAAAATTCCATTGTAAAGTGTTGACTTCAGGCCAACATCAGACTGCAGGCCTTGTGCCTTGAATGGCACTGGTGTTGAGATGGAGCAGGAGGACTCACTGTAAGTGAGCATCAGAAATACACAGTCACTGAAAAGAGCATTTGTGTCTTCTGGGGATGCTCTTTCTTTTGGAGTGAGGAGTGCCATAGTTAAGAATTCATTCACCTTTAAGAGATATTTTCTTAAATGTGCCAATATGATAGAGTAATTAAGAAAATATAAGGTATGGTTTTTTATTTAAAGGAACTTTATATATACTGGAAGAGATAAGATATACCTGTGCTGTGCTTAGTCACTTGGTTGTGTCTGACCCTGCAACCCCATGGACTGTAGCCCACCAGGCTCCTCTATCCATGGAGATTCTCCAGGCAAGAAAGATATACCTGAGTGGCTGTAAACAACCCGATAAGTTCCATCTGGATTTAATATATCTCCAGCCGCTATAGCAGTGGTTCTCAACCATTTCTCAACCATACTTCCTTTATGTATGAAAATGAAATTCATGGTTAATGTTATTATTATATATTGTCATGATTAAAAAATCAATAAAATGCTCAAATTCTAATATAAAGAAGATACAAAAGGAAAATAATTTATAATAAAATAATATTCATTTCAACATATAAATACATACTCTAGAAACTAACATTTATACCCATCTTGGGGCTTCCCTAATAGCTCAGTTGATAAAGAATCCACCTGCAATGCAGGAGACCCCAGTTTGATCTCTGGGTTAGGAAGATCCCTGGAGATGGGAAAGGCTACCCACTTCAGTATTCTGGCCTGGAGAATTCCATGGACTGTAAAGTCCTTGGGGTCGCAAAGAGTTGGACGCGATTGAGCAACTTTCACTTTCATTTCACTTTCACTTTGATGGATTCATTTAGATTTGGGAGAAGTGATAAAAGAAAAGGGTAAGAAGACATTCTATATAAGTACAGGAAAATGAAATAGCAGAGCTAAGTGTGGGCCCTTGGGTAATATCTAGTATTAGGAGAGGTAATAACAGAACAGACTCATTTGTACATGATTTAAAAAAGAAATCACCATAATTGAAATAAGGATAATGAGGCAAATTATAAGCTATTGAAACAGAGAAAATGAGGAAGTATAATATTTATGTAAATGAGCCAAGCCTTAATTATAAATGTTACATAAAGACAAGTCTCTAAGTTATGACATGGTTTAGAATAGAGATGAAATAGCACAAAAGCATGTTGAGGCATATTTTCAGTCTCCTGCATTCAGAAGGGACCATATCCTTCAGTGTATTTGGATACATTGGTCTTTAGTAGGTGAAAGTAAGTAAAGTAAGTAAAGTCGCTCAGTCATGTCCGACTCTTTGCGATCCCGGGGACTCTAGCCTACCAGGCTCCTCCCTCCATGGGATTCTCCAGGCAAGAGTACTGGAGTGGGTTGCCATTGCCTTCTCCAGGGGATCTTCCCGACCCAGGGATTGAACCCGGGTCTCCTGCATTCCAGGCAGACGCTTTAACCTCTGAGTAAGTCGGAGGAAAACAACTACCGCCAAAACTACATAATCCTCTTCCCAGAAGCCAATCTCACAAATTCTCTTGTTAGAATAAGAGAAAGATAACAGGCAACCAAGAAATAAATACATAGTTAAAATGAACATTTTTTTCATACCATAGATTTCTTACCATTGTGCTGTAAGAATTTTCAAAATATAGGGGATAGGGCTTCCCTGGTGGCTCAGTTGGTAACGAATCTTGCCTGCAATGCAGGAGACCCAGGTTTGATCCCTGGATTGGGAAGATCCCCTGGAGAAGGGAATGGCTACCCACTCTAGTATTCTTGCCTGGAGAATTCCATGGAGAGGGTAGCCTAGTAGGCTACAGTCCATGGGGTCGCATAGAGTCAGACACGACTGAGTGACTGACAAACACTTTCACCTTTCACTTTCTTTCAGCAGTACTGTTAAATGCTATTTTAAAATTTTATTAGCAAAATACAGTGATGGAAAAGTTATATAGCAAATTCCTTACACAGTGAGTTTGGTTTCAACTCTGTTAAAAGAAGTTTTGTATCTTCCCTCTTATATATTTGCTGTTAGTTTTACAGCTCTTGATGTAATTTTGCCACTGCACCAAAATCCTTCCCAACAAAATGCGTGGTTGGAAATGTTATGATCCATTGAGCAGTCAGAATGGAGAGAGTGAATACATTATTCAGTGATTTTGACATAATGTCTTGGATTCACATAAGTTTCCTTATCCACAGTGAATGTCTCTAAAATGATTGGCCTTTTCATATAACTTGATGTAAAAGCTTTTCCATATGATTACATGTTACAGCACTAGCAGTTTATATTTGTGGTAGGTTTTATTTCTGTTGGAGATTTGAAAGTGATACTAGGGGACGTTTCTGTATGGTGTGCTACATCAACCAGCCTTCAGTTCAGGAAGCCTGAGCATCAGGTGTTTCAAGCAGACAGATATTTAAAATTGGAAATTGGTTTCAATGTTGTTGGAAGGACTGGACAGGAAAAAGTGGGATGAAGAACATGGTTTTATGTACAGATCTGGTAGGGCTGGAAGCCAGGGCTGCCTCTTCCTGTGGTCCAGGAGTGCTCCCTGACGCCTCCCTGTGGGAGGCCCTGCAAGGCAGCTCCTGCCCCCTTTATTGGAGCCCTTAGAGGATTCTCTCTTTCACTCTCCTTTGCTTCCTGTCCTGGTGATACAGCAGGGCCCTTAGAAGGACGGGGACGGTCCTGAGTGTCACACACAGTGTCTAGCCTATGCTTATACGCTTCTGTGAGTTGCAGGATATTTAATATCTTGGCCATTGTTCATTCATTCCAGTAGTATCCCTCAAAAATCACTGTGATAAATGAAAACGTCCTCCCTTCCCTGACTCCAAATTGTCCTTTAGGGAGCTGTATGTACTACTCTTGCTAGACCCGCTAATGTAGAGGGCAGGAGTTCTTAGTCTGTGATCCCTGGTGAGTGTCAAGTTATTTATTAACCTCCAGCAGTTGTATACAAAAGTTGTGTGAGAGTATGTGTGTATGTGAGACAACTCATGGATTTTATCGGATTCTCAGAGATATCTGTGTTTCTCCCAAAGGAGTAAGAGTTCAAATATTGACAAGGTCATGGTAGGGGTGGGATTAGCAAAGGATTGGTGGAAGAAGGTTGATCTGAGAACTGAACTTTGAAGGATAAGCAGGTGTTGGCCATAAGGGGAGTATTTTTGTAAGACTTTACCCACTTTGAAGAATTTTGAAGAAAATTTGAATTTTCATAGTTATCTCATTTGAGCTTTCGGAGTATGGGAAGAAATGGGGGCTGGAGTCTAGCAAAAGGCATTGGGAAGTTCTATACATTTGTTTGCCTGGTGACTCAGATGGTAAAGAATCTGCCTGCAGTGCAGGAGGTCCAGGTTTGATCCCTCATCAGCAAGATTCCCTGGAGAAGGGAATGGCAACCCACTCCAGTATTCTTTCTTGGAGAATTCCATGGACAGAGGAACCTGGAGGGCGATAATCCATGGGATCGCAAAGAGTCAGGCATCACTAAATGACTAACACTTTCACTTTCACTTCATACATTAGCACACAGAATTGAGGCTGGGGCAGGAGGCAAAGGATATCAAAAAGAAGAAGGTGATCTGCTGAAGAATAGTGGAAAGTTATCTGAACACTCTAATATGCCTTTGTGATATTTACTCTTCACAACACAATATGAATTAAACCTACTTAGTACATGAAGACGGAGAAGGCAATGGCACCCCACTCCAGTACTCTTGCCTGGAAAATCCCATGGACGGGGGAGCCTGGTGGGCTGCTGTCTGTGGGGTTGCACAGAGTTGGACACGACTGAGCGCTTTCACTTTCACGCATTGGAGAAGGAAATGGCAACCCACTCCAGTGTTCTTGCCTGGAGAATCCCAGGGACGGGGAAGCCTGGTAGGCTGCCGTCTATGGGGTTGCACAGAGTTGGACACGAATGAGGCGACTTAGCAGCAGCAGCAGCAGTGCTGAAGAATCAGGCTTCTGAGATGTTACATTCCTTGCTGTGATCAGACCATAGTCATTAATGTCAAGAACGTGTATGCTCAGTTGTAGCTGACTCATTGTGACCCCATGGACTGTAGCCCATCAGGCTTCTCTGTCCATGGGGTTATCCAGGCAAGAATACTGGAATGGATCATTGGTGGGACCCAAAACCAGTTGTCTCTGAACTGGAGAACTTGAACTTTGCTTCAGCACTGAGCCACTTGTCATAAGCAAGTTTCAGACCTTCTACCACTTTCATTTTCAATGCACCTAATGGCTCAGCATCTAGGGCAGGTATCAAAGGACATGGTATTAAACAAGCAACACATGGAAAGAGCCAGGAATTAAATTAGTCCAGACTTCCAGGCCTTGGCTTTGTGGTCTCTCTGTCTGGAATGATCTTTTCCAGTCTCGCTGTATCACCGTCTCATTCTTATCCATCAGAGTACCCATGCTGACTGCCGTATTGATCCAAAGTAGCCTTCTGTAGGGAGCTTCCCTGGTGACTCAGTGGTAAAGAATCCACCTGCCAATGCAGGAGTCGTGGGTCTGACCCCTGGTTTGGGAAGATAACCCTGGAGAAGGCAGTGGCTACCCACTGCAGTATACTTGTCTAGAGAATTCCATGGACAGAAAAGCCTGGCAGGCTACAGTCCATGTGGTCACAAAGAGGAGGACACAACTGAGCGACTGAGCACAAGCACAAGCCTTCTCTAGGTGCTCAATCACGCACTCTGTTTCCTGCTGGTGTTGCCAAATCTTACTCATTGAAAGCTTAGTCTTATTCATTGCTCTGGTCCCTATTGCCCAGAAGAGTACCTGGCACCTGGTAGACTCTTAACATAATCTGTTGAGTGAATGAATAACCCATGTGAGGAAGCCCCACAGTATTTCCAGTTTGGGCCTGGAAACATGTCTTTTGGAGTAAGGCTGTATTTGCAGATATGAGACATGAGAATCATCCAAGCCCAGTAAGGTAACTGTTCTCTTACTTGTTTATGGGGAATCTTGTTTTCTGCTACATTGGACTCCTGAAAAGGTATATTAGGTTTGACAACTTTAACGTGAACATGCGGGTACCCCATGTAACCTGTTGAGATTTGCTTGCCAGGAACATGCATATCTTTTAGCGATTATTTTTGTTTCTCTTTTTGTCTGTAGGTAGTTCATCATGATCCATGCCGTGGGGGTGCAGGACAGTGGAACAGCTTGTTCAGATTTAAACATCTTGCAACCGGGAACTATCTAGCTGCGGAGGTAAGATTAACGGATATAGTGTTGTAAAATCTCTGATTCAGAAATAGGAAAACAGGCAATAGAGAAGATGTATTTGTAGGAACAGTTATTGTGCACATTTGATTATTGCTAATCAAGTACTGGATTGGCATGTCTGCTATTCTCAAAATGTAAATATTAATTGAAATCTTAAAATAATCTTTGTTTTGAAAATAAAAACAGCAGCAACCACTACAACAGAACCATGTGGTTGGTTTGCTGTAAGGGTATTTGGAAGAGGGTATCTGATTTGCACAAGTGTGGGATTCATCCTGAGACTTCCTGTTTGACTTCACTCTTTCAGAATGTCTGATTTGGAATCCTGATCAGCTCATAGTTGGTGTGGTGTAGTCTAGATAGCTTCAGATTGATGTTCTGTGGCTATTCGTTCACTGGTGGGTGGCTTTCATTGTTCAAACCATTAGAAAGGAAAGGGTCCCCCCCGCCCCGCCGCTGAGATATTGCACTGTCTTAAAACTGTCAATAAAAATGGTAAAAATGTAGAAAGGTCTTTTCTTTCTCCACTAAATGCATGTTGACACAGTGAAAAGTGGTAGAAATAACAGCACTGAAGTTGTAGGAATGATTTAATTAAAGTTTAGTTATCTGGTTTAAAACTAGTTTTGAAGATATTTGTTATAATTAAAAATTTTTTTTTTCTTAAATCTTTTTAAAATTGAAGCATGGTTGATTTATAATATTGTATTAGTTTCACATTTACAGCAAAGTGATTCAGTTATACATACATAATATACATGTTGTATATCTATATATATATTTATATTCTTTTAAAAATTCTTTTCTATTATAGGTTATTATAAGATATTGAATATAGATCCCTGTGAAAGTGAAAGTCACTCAGTTGTGTCCTACTCTTTGTGACCCCATGGACTATACTAGTCCATGGAATTCTCTGCGTCAGAATACAGGAGTGGGTAGCCTTTTCCTTCTCTGGGCCCCAGGTCTCCCTCACTGCAGGCGAATTCTTTACCAGCTAAGCCACAAGGGAAACCCATAGTTTCCTGTACTATACAGTAAATCTTTGTTGTTTATTTTATATATGGTATTATATAGAAAATCTTTGTTTTCAGATATATGAAATATCCATTCATTTTACTCTTAACTCTGTTTTTCAACTTAGAGTTTCTTCTGGGATTCTAAACCAGAATTTTGTCTTGGAATGTCTAGTATTAATTATCTAGCTTTTGCTTTTGGATGTTTCAGAGGGTAAGTAGGTGGGGCTGGAAAGCTGATGAGAAAAAAGTGGTGCAAACAGAAAGTTTCTATAAATATGCTGACCCCAGTCTAAAGTAGAACTCAAACCCATTACCCTCTCCATCATGTTAATCTGTGATGGTTTTCCTTATAGTATTTCCCACGTTCTCACTTTTTATATGTCTTATTGACTTTCTCTGTCAGAATGAATACTCTCTGAAGGCAGGAATTTTTTTTTTGTTGTTAACATCACCACTGGATGCCCAGTACCTGGGAAAGTGCCTGGTACTTTGAAAGCATTTGGTGAATACATTTTGAATGAATATGAAGAAGCTATTCAGGCTTCCCTAAGCTTAGAGAATGGGAAAAAAGAAAATCATAGAATTTGTATCTGAGACACATTTGAGACCATATTTGGGCAAATTAATCTTGCTAAACTCCCGTTTCCTCTGCTGGAAAATGGGGATAATCACAATATTTATATAAGTTTATCAAGAGAATGAAATGATATAAAGTGCTTGGTGTAATGTGTGACCAGGAAGGAATGCTGGCATGATTAATTTTATTATATGTCAAGTAGAAAGCATTCTTACTTTTATAAATATCTGACTCAATTTTAATGAATCGGCTCACTTAAATGAAATAGAGCTTCACAATTTATGGGCTGCTGATACCATAAATGTTTTTTTGGAAAAGTAAAGCAAGAGAATCTTGTCTAAAATAAGAATTAGAAAAGTCTAGTGGATGTCCTATCAAAGATTAGAAATTAGGATTAAAATTCTCTTAGAAATGGGGAAACACTTAAGTACAACACCCCTTGGTAGAAGGTGGTGGGGGGCACAAGGAAGGGCAGCTGCCTGGTGGATGAATAAGGCAGACGGGGAAGAGAGAGAAGCGTGTTCAGGCAGTGAGGCAGAGGAGATATGTTTATTTTACAAGCTAGTTTCATATGGGTAGTTCATGTGTGTATCACACATAAGATATATGTGAGTTAAGAAGTGATGCTAGAAGGTGGGAGGGAAGTGATGGGGCCAGAAATGGAGGGTAGCTGGTGTTTTCAGGCCATATATATTAAGCCACGCAGAATGTGTTTAATCTTCCGCTTAAAGAGCAGCGTTCTAAATAATCTGTGTTCAAAACAGACCACTCCAGAGTGGCACTGTCCAATATGGTAGTCACCAGCTGCGTGTCGGCTATTTAAACTTTAAATTTTTTTAATTAAGTAAAATTAGAAAGACTGGCAGCCTGGGAAGTCATACAAGCAACAGGAAAATCAAATGGGCTGAGTCACAGATGCCAAGCAAGAGAAGATAGGGTTTCAACAAGGAGGGAGTGCTACAGAAAAGGTCAGGAACAAAATGTCTTCACAGCATTTGGCAAGAATATGGTCATCTGTGACTTCACTGAGAGCATTTTTAGTTAAGACCAGAATGCAGGGAGCAGAGGAAGAGATGAGGAAGCCAGCAATCAGAAGGAGGTGTGGACTGAGATTTGTATAATGGTTGTGAAGGGGGAGAAACAGTCATAAAAGGAAGGCAAGAGTGCTATTAGATTTTTATAATGTGTTTTTAAACAGTAAGATGGATGAGCTGTTCTAGGGGACGATCTATCAGAGGGCAGGGTTTGGAGGCATGTTACTCTTTTCCTCAAACTTTTCCACTTTCAACACACCTATTTATAGTTTGAAACATTAATTTAGTATGCTTAGGCACCCCTGGTCAATTGGATGATACAGTTCTTAAATTGCCTTTGAGTTCATGGTATAAATATTGGCCAGTGCAGCCAAGAGAGCCTGGAGTAGTGGGAAGAAAAGTCCCAGGTAGACTGCTCACAATCTCTCTGCCTTTAAGCAAATATTTGACGTCTCTGAACCTCAGTTCCCTTGTGTGTGAAAAAAGGTGATAATATATATTATATGAGATATTTTGGAAGTAAAGAATATCTTGTGAATTTTAAGCATCTTGTACATAAAGGGTATTTAGTAAGTATTAAGTCCCTTTGTTTCCATTGGGAGAAAGGGGAAAGGAAATGTGTACTTGTGTTTATTATTATTTTAAAATTTACCCTTATTACTTTTGTTATTCATAACTGACATTTCTTTGTCAATCAGATAACTTAAGGGGTAAAATGTTTTGGGAATCACCACTGGGTACCTTGTATCTAGAACAGTCTCTGATAATTTATGTTCAGTAAGTATTGAATAGTGTAATGAATAAATCATAGAGAGAATGAAGTTTTAAATCCAGTCATTTCGCTTGGCAAAACAGGAAACCCAGAGTCAGAGCAGTGATTTATTGTGTCCAAAGTTAAGAAACAAGGTTAATGATAGTATTCAGGCTGAATGCTACACTTGCATTGCTTCATCCCCATCAGCGAGTCTCAGTGGAGGATGGTCTTCTTCCCAGGGGGTGTTTGACAAAGTCTGGAGACATTTTTATTGTCACAGTTGGGGAGAGGGAGCTACTGGCATCTAGTGAGTAGAGGCTAGGGATGCAGCTAAACATCCTACAAAGTGCAGGACAGATCCCACAACAAAGAATGATCTGGGCTCAAATGCCACTAGTGCCAGTGTTGAGAAACTGATGTATGTTATACTGAAATTACATAATCATTTTATTGACTGCCTCCTAGGTGAAAGCACTCTTCTGTTATTGCGAAGAAAACAAAGATGACTAACATTTTGTCCTTGTCCTTCAAGAATGTGCAATCTGGAGGGGAATTATATTAACTCATCACTGGGACATCTATTTGTCAGTTATTTCCAGCATACGTAAATATCTGAGATAACAGGTTATGTGTAAGGTTTAAATTATTAACATTTAAAGACGATCATGATAAATCTCTCAGTAAGTTTAAAGGGCTGCCACCTTAAATCTAAGCACATATGAGAAAAAAATACCTAAATTTTTAACTTATACTTTTGTAATCTGATATTCTATTTAACCAGTGCTTACTGGGTGGCTAAGTTATTCAGAAAAATGTAATAAGCTTATTTGTTTAGAAATGAAGGGTAAACTAAAGAAAATTAGACTATTTCATGTGCTGAGTATTCTGTAGTCTTAACTGTGGAGACAAAACAGGTAAATTACAAGCTATTCAAGAATGGCACCATGTTGTGTGTGTGTGTGAATTGTAGAAAACATCTAGGAATTAGGATGGTGATACGATATAACACTGTTTAGACTTTATTCTGTAAATTACTAAAGTGAACTAAGGTTTAGAAATGAACCCTTACTCAGTTTGAATATCTCCAACAGTGTTGTCTTAGCGAATTAAGGGTTTATTTTTGAATACTATACGGTGCTACTAACTCATGACAAAATGTGGAACAAAATATTTGTGAATTAGGTAGCAGGGCATTTGTGACTGTGTTATTAGGCTTTCTTCTATAATGTCAGTTTCTGTGGGCCATGCAAGAAATAAGGTGATGTGAACGGAAGTAAATGCTCATATATTTTTGCTTTAAAAAAAATTTTTTTTAATTTATTTTTTTATTGAATGATAATTTTTACAGAATTTTGTTGTTTTCTGTCAAACCTCAACATAAGTCAGCCATTGGTATACATATATCCCCTCCCTTTTGAACCTTTCTTTTAATATACAGCACGGTTGGCAGCATACTCCTTGCCATTTTGCCATAGATCTTTTTCTTGTATCACCTATTGGTGCAGGAGAGTTCACAGTCCTGTCTGTGGTTGAGAAAGTAATTTTATCATAATTTGAATAGGGACAATATGAAAGCCTTAGTAAATAGCTCTTCTACAGCTGTGAGAAGAATTATAACTCAAATATCACAATTTCTAATCTGCTGCATTTTCTTTCTTTGGATGTTATTAAAGGACTAACTTTTGATGATCATTTCCCAAGAGTGACAGTGAAAAATAATTTTGTTAAAGATTTTGTAATTGCCTATTTTAAGACAACTAGCTTATTTATCTGTAGATAGGCCAGACTTCCACCAGATGGCAGTAAACACTTATTTCCTAACTCTAGCGTAGTCTTTGGATTTTAGTTAATTAAAAATTTAGTACTCAAAAACTTGTACATTAGCATAGGATCTTATGTATATGAGGTCTGTAGTTTTAAATACCTCAATGTTTGGTTCTCTTTCAAATGTATCAGCCATAGTATATGAAAAGGTTCTTTACCAGCCATAGTATATGAAAAGGGTCTTTATATATATGTGTGTGTACGTATATATATATGTATGCAAAATTTATATACAATATAGGAACATACATACCAGACTCTTTATATACAATAAATATATATCAAAATATAAATGATGCTTGGTACATGTCAGCACCCTGTAAATGTTATTTTTCCCTTCTTTCCTGGCCCTAACAATAACAGCTTGGCTCTGAAATGCCTTGTCATTGGAAAGAGGAACATATAATTATTTAAAATTATACATGTGTTGACTTTATGACTTCAGTGTTATATATAATAAAAATTGATCAAAAGACATTTCATTATAAAAATAATATTTTTTTACAAAAATGAACATAAATTTTGGACTTACAACTTGCCATCTGCTGCTTGCTATTCTTTCGAGAGACAGTTGCAGCTGTCTTTAATTTGATAAGTGGTACAGCCATGACTTTCACTGTCTCGGTGCTTATGATATTAATCTGTCTCTCTGCCACTTTTCTATTCTAACTTGTCATATGCTCTGCCTGACTTCATTCTAGTCCTCTTTGGCCACTTAAATGAAGATTCCCTTCAAAGCTTAATTTCAGGACTTCCCTGGTGGTCCAGTGACTAAAACTCTGCACTTCCAGTTCAGGGGGCCTGAGTTCTATCCCTGGTCAGGGAACTAGACTCCACATGCCACACCTAAGAGAGCTCACATACCTCAACTAAGACCCAATACAGCCAAATAAATAAATACATAATTTTTAAAAATTAAAAAAAAAAAAGTTTAGTGCCTATTTGCTCTTTCTGATACTTACTCTCCTGGCTACAGTGGGCCATGACTTTGATCTTAGATATTTCACTGCCATTGAAACTCAACAATCATATCTAAGATGAAATTGTTTCCCCAGAGAGACTAAGTTTTCTTAGCTCTGGGTGAAAGCCTTGGGAGTCATGATAAACACTTTTTCTCCCTCAACCCTCAGGTTCTCTTGACTCTGTCTCTATAGAATCTTTCCCATCCGCTTTCTCCTTTCTATTTCAGCATCTTTATTGATGCTGGGGCTCTACCACCACTTACTCCAGCCCTGCACTTGGTTACATTGTCCCTTTTATCATCTGTCGCTATCTCCTGCTAACTATGGCCAAGGGAGGGTTTTTAGTGCACTGTTTCTGCAAACATTTTCCCAGTGATATATGCAAAATCTTCCTGAAGATGCAAACCCTTTAGCATGTGGCAAAAAAAGCCCCATTGGTTAGGCCTTCCTTCTTACCTTGGATCATACCAGTCCTCATTATGGGGGTGGGAGGGAAGTAAGTCATTGGCTATTAGAACTAAAAGATGGAGCTTTGGAACCGTCAGACCAGTGCTTCTGAATAACCTGCTGCTCTTCAGTGGTTTGATTTTATATGGAGTACTTCACTTAGTATGCCCCAGGTGTCTCACCTGGAAAATGGGGTTAAGGGTTGCTTCTAATAGGATAATTGTATGGGGGAGAATTAACCTTGAAAAGCATATAAAAATATTCTATAAGTGACATTTACGGGCCTTCTCTGATCAAGGCTCATTTTCTCAGGTATTTGGCAGTAGCTCCCCTTGTACTGCTCGTCTTCTTCATTCTAGCCTTCTTTCTTTCTTTTTTTTTTTTCAGTTTTAATTTAAAATTTTATTTGTTAACTTTTAATTTTATATTGGAGTATAGTTGATTTATAATGCTGTGTTAGTTTCAAGTGTAAAGCAAAGGAATTCAGTTATAAATATACATATATCTGTTCTTTTTCAGATTCTTTGCCCATAGGTTATTACAAAAGTATTGAGTAGAGGTCGCTGTGCTGTACAGTGTTTCCTTTCTGAGAACCTATTTTATATAGAAAATATTTCCTTCTCTCCCAGTTGTAATTCTACCTATCCTTCAAGGCTTCACTCACGTGCTACCTTCTCCAAGAATAATTCTTTTTTTAAAAAAATTATTTGTTTGCTTATTTTTGGCTGTGCTGGGTCTTTGTGGTGCACTTGGGCTTTCTCTAGTTGTGGTAAGCTGGGGCTACCCTTCCTTGCAGCGTGTGATCTTCTCATTCTGGTGACTTCTTCTGTTGCAGAGCCGAGGCTCTAGGTGCGTGGGCTTCAGGAGTTGTGGAGCACAGGCTTATTTGCTCTCTTGCATGTGAAATATTCCTGGACCAGGGATCGAACCCTTGTGTCCTGCATTGGCAGGCGAGTTCTTATCTACTGTACCACCGGTGAAGTCCCTTCATGAATAATTCCTGAATAAATTTGCCCACCACAGATCCCTCCTTCTTCTGACCTATTATTATTTATAAATCATTCATGTCTTATATCTCTTGTCATATTCTATTTTGTATTACTGCTAACTGTATTTATGTCTATTTTCCCTCCTAGATTGTAAGGTCTTGTGGTCAGGGACCATATTTTTTTTGTCTTTGTGAAAATACCTAATGCCACCATCCTTTGTCCATTTTAGATGCTCTATTAATATTTATTGAGTAAATGATTGAATAACATATTAGATCTCTCTCTCCAATGCCAGATTTATAATTCATCTTTTAACATAAGAAAATACTTCCTTTAAAGTCCTAAAAGATTCAGGAAACTTCATATCACCGTGTCTTTTTTCTCCTTTAGAAATATATTTTTTTATTCATCCTTAGTCTAATTGCTGAATTACTGTTATGGTTATAGTTATAGAAGGAGATCAGCAGTATAATTAAAACATATATTAAAGCATATATTTATTTGATCTTTGGTTAATGTTGGTGAATTTATGTAGCCATAGATTTATTTGGGTACTCGTTCCTTCTTCTCCTCCTCCTTCAGTTAAGTTCAGTTCAGTCACTTAGTCGTGTCTGACTCTTTGCAACCCCATGAATCGCAGCACGCCAGGCCTCCCTGTCCATCACCAACTCCTGGAGTTCACTCAGATTCTCGTCCATCGAGTCCGTGATGCCATCTAGCCATCTCATCCTCTGTCGTCCCATTCTCCTCCTGCCCCCAATCCCTCCCAGCATCAGAGTCTTTTCCAATGAGTCAACTCTTCGCATGAGGTGGCCAAAGTACTGCAGCTTCAGCTTTAGCATCATTCCTTCCAAAGAAATCCCAGGGCTTATCTCCTTCAGAATGGACTGGTTGGATCTCCTTGTAGTCCAAGGGGCTCTCAAGAATCTTCTCCAACACCACAGTTCAAAAGCATCAATTCTTCGGTGCTCAGCCTTCTTCACAGTCCAACTCTCATATCCATACATGACTACTGGAAAAACCATAGCCTTGACTAGACGGACCTTAGTTGGCAAAGTAATGTCTCTGCTTTTGAATATGCCATCTAGGTTGATCATAGCTTTCCTTCCAAGGAGTAAGCGTCTTTTAATTTCATGGCTGCAGTCACCATCTGCAGTGATTTTGGAGCCCCCAAAAACAAAGTCTGACACTGTTTCTGCTGTTTCCCCATCTGTTTCACATGAAGTGATGGGACCGGATGCCATGATCTTTGTTTTCTGAATGTTGAGCTTTAAGCTAACTTTTCCACTCTCCTCTTTAATTTAATGACATGGAATTAGTATGATTAGGCTTTAGTCATAGACTTCTTTCTTTTACAGATGAAGATCCTCAGTTCTTTCAGGGTTAGGTGACCTCTCCTAAGACCCATGGTATTTCCTTCCAGACCAGAGTCTGGAATCCAGTTCCGCACACATCTGTCACAGACTGGACTGGGTGATGCTAAAAGGGTGAAATGTGTGAAGACAATTTTAGAAAGTAGCATTGACTTTAAGGTAGAAAGTGACCTGTGTCTTAAAGGGTATATGTGATTCTGTGTTTGACTTTGGTACGTTAATTCCCATTTTTGTACACATTTTAGTGATGCATATGTCATGGCTTCTAGCATGAATTTGATTTACTTTACAGTTTCTGTAACCAACTAGTCCAAATGCTTATTGCATGAAAACTTTGACCATACGATATATCCTGGTTAAACTTGCTGCATACCTTTTGAATATAGTTTAAGTATAATTTTAGTATATATATATATATATTTTAATTTAAAAGAAAATTCTGAGTTCTTCAAACTGAAAAAAAAAATAAACCAATGATCCTCTCTTTGTTAAAGGCATTTTATTTTATTTTTAATTTGGCTACACCACACAGCATGCAGGATCTTAGTTCCCTGACCAGGGATTGAACCCGGTTCCTAGCAGTGAAAACAGCCAAGTCCTACCATTGAACCTCCATGAAATTCCCTAAAACAGTGCTACTTGACTAAGAAAGCTGAATAAACCATTCTGTGCCCTTTGTTGGAACTTTCATTACTACCAAGTAAAAATGTGTCTTTTTGGGTTTGATTAATCAGTACACTGTCTTTTCACTTTCTACCTTTCACTGTTGGATTCCAAAAGCAAGAATAGTACTGTTCTGGAACTGACTCATTTAATCATAATTCAGGGGAATTTAAGGAGCTTGAGGTACGCATCTCCATAGAAAAATAAAGTTCAGCCTCAGATCTCCCCAGTTACTGGCCTGGCACCAAGAGGCAACTTGTAACTGGATTCCTATTTTATAACCCCTCCCCCACCCCATTGTCTGTCTGCTCTGAAAATTGGAAGACTGCTCCAGTGGCTCTTGGACTGGCAACTCCTCTCCTTTATACCCCCACTCACTTTCTGGTTTGTTTAACCATAGTTTAGCTTTTTGTCTGTTCTTAGATTTCATATGAATGGAGTCTTCTCCCACTTTAAAATTGAAAGATAGTTAACATAGTTGTAGGTGTACAATATAATGACTTGATGTGTGTATGTGTATATATATATATAGTGGTAGTGGTAAAGATATGTATATATATAGGCACTAGTGGTAAAAAACCTGCCTGCCAATGGAGGAGATGCAAGAGACACAGGTTTGATCTCTGGGTTGGGAAGATCCTCTGGAGAAGGAAATGACAATCCACTTCAGTATTGTTGTCTGGGAAATCTCATGGACAGAGAAGCCTGGTGGGCAGCAATCCATGCAGTCACAGAGAGTTGGACACGACTGAAGCGACTTCACACACACACACACATATACAGAAATGATCACCACAGTAAATCTTGATAACATCCATCACCACAGTTATAAAATTTTTTTCTTGTGATGAGAGCTTTGAAGATCGACTCTCTTAGCAACTTCCAAATATACAATTCAGTATTATTAAATGTAGTCACCATGCTGTACATTACATCCCCAGGACTTACTGTCTTATTGGAAGACAGTAACTTTTGACTCTGCCTTCATCCATTTCTCCCACGACCATCCCTGCCTCTGGTAACCACAAATCTGTTCTCTAAGTTCATTTTCTGTTTTTTTGTTTCTTTGTTTTGGATGCCACAATCTCACATATAGGTGAGATCATACAGTATTTGCCTGTGCTGTGCTTAGTCACTCAGTATGTCTGTCTCTTTGCGACCCTGTTGACTGCAGCCTATAGTATTTGCCAATCTCTGTCCAACTTATTTCACCTAGCATAATGCCCTCAAAGTCCATCCATGATGTTACAGATAGCAGGATTTCCTTCTTCTTTTTTTTTTTTTACGATTGAGTAATATTCCATGGTATATACTTTTGAGATCTTTCCTTGTTATGTACATCAGCAGCTCTATGTTTTATTGCTGACTAGTATGCCATTGCTTGAATATGCCATGTTTTGCTAATCCAGTCTCCTGTTACATGATATACATTTTTCTCTAAGCCTAATTTCTAGCTCAGTTTTATATCCCTACCATTGTTCCTCCCCACCTTTCCCATCATCTTCAAATGAGTGTGTCTTTTTAGTTGATTTTCCTCGAATATGGTCTGCAGGAAACTCCTGGAATATGAACTCAGCATACACTGTTCTTTCTTCAGCTGAGGAAAGCTTTATTTTCCACTATCTTTGATTATAGCCTATGTTTCACTTATTTTCTCTTCCTTTTAGTACTCTGGAGGTCCGTTGGTTGATACCCCATTCTCTGGTCCTCTATGACTATTTCCTTTTTCCTAATTTTCATTTATTTACATGTTTCCTCTGTGTTGAAAGATAGCTGTTCAATTTTTGTTCTTTGCATCAGTCATTTCCGATAACATCAACTATGCTTATTCCTGCTGCTGACATGGACTTTAATTTTGTATTAATGTATGTTTTCATTATTATTGAAATTCCCCTTAATTTAGCTTCTTTTTAGATTGTGATTCTTTACTTTTTAATTATTTTATTATTTATCTTATTATTTCATATTATATTTTTAGCCATTCATATTTTGCTATCTTCATATAGAGGCAGTGTTTACTTGTACTTTCTTGAATGTGCCAAGCCATCTCCTGAAAACTTATTTTGAATCATATTGGGCTTCCCAGGTGGCTCAGTGGGTAAAGAATCCACCTGGCAGTGCAGGAAATGCACGAGATACAGTTGATCCCTGGGTGAGGAAAAGCCCCTGGAGAAGGAAATGGCAGCCCACCCACTCCAGTATTCTTGCCTGGAGAATCCTGTGGACTGAGGAGACTGGTGGGCAGTCCATGGGGTTGCAAAGAGTCGGACATGACTGAGCACTCTTGCAGGCATACCATAGATAATACTCAGAAAGACTCTGAGAACATATTCCCCCTGTTTTAACATACTTTGTAATCTGTCCCATATTGTTGTTTTCATGCTTCCCTCCCTTATTGTCCTCAGAAGCAGAAGGTTTGAGTGGATGGTCTTTTTGTTCCTCTTGCTTTTTCTCAATCCTCTTGCTGAATCTTTAGCTGCAGGGCAGCCCATAGGGTCCCTGCCTACTTCCCAGTTCCAGCAGGTGTCAACTCTGCATCCCTGGGATCTCTTGCAGTTGTGTCTCTTCCTGGCTCCTCTGCTGCTGCTGCTGCTGCTAAGTCGCTTCAGTCGTGTCTGACTCTGTGCGACCCCATAGACGGTGGCCCACCAGGCTCCCCCGTCCCTGGGGTTCTCCAGGCAAGAACACTGGAGTGGGTTGCCATTTCCTTCTCCAATGCATGAAAGTGAGAAGTGAAAGTGAAGTCGTTCAGTCGTGTCCGACTCTTAGCGACCCCATGGACTGCGGCCCACCAGGTTCCTCCGTCCATGGGATTTTCCAGGCAAGAGTACTGGAGTGGGGTGCCATTGCCTTCTCCGGGCTCCTTTGCTATTTCCCCGTTAACTCCATCATCATGCAGTGTGATTCCAGACTGTAGCAGCTACAGTTTTTTCTCTTGTCACTGATTCTTCAGGCAGAGCTTCTTAGAAAACCCTCTGCCATCATTTGCTCCCTCCGCTTTCTGCCCATTTGCTTTCTGAGCTTTGTTATATCTCTTTGATGATGAGAAGCAGAAAGAGGTAATGGAGAGCATGGAAGGATGTGATCAGATATTCAGTTATGTCTGACTCTTTGTGACACCATGGACTGTGTGTAGCCTGCCAGACTCCTCTGTCCATGGGATTCTTCTGGCAAGAATCCTGGAGTTGGGTGCCATTTCCTCTTCCAAGGGATCTTCCCGACTAAGGGATCAAACTTGATTCTCTTGTGTCTCCTGAGTTGGCAGGCCGATTCTTTACCTCTAGTGCCACCTGAGAAGCCCAGATCAAGGATGGGGGAAATTTTCTGCTCCATTCCCTAGCAGCTTTTCAGGGATGGAGAAGCACGTCTGTATGGGTCTTTGGTTGATGAATACTTAGGTTCTGTGGGTCAACAGGCAAATCGTGGAACCGCAGCCAGCATCTTCTGAACTGTGTTCACTTGGCCACTAGCCTGAAGTGAGGTTGAGATTTGCCATGAGATGACAGATGGGGAGATATTGCCTCTCCTCCAGCTTTACAATTACTGTCAATTCACTGAATATTTAAGGTTAGGTTGTTTTCAGTTTAAGTCTTCAATGTTATTGAGAGTATTTTACTTTTTTATCTTTTTCCAGCACCTTCATTAATATTTAGCAATTAATTGGCAGGGACATTTGTCAGAGCTACTAACCAAGTGTCATACTGAAAAAGACCTCTAGCCTTATGTCTTAAGTGGTGACTTTAATTATCTGGTGTTGCATATTATATACACAAACTGACTCACATTAATAGGATTACATTCAACTGGACAGCTTGTTATTTTGAGAAAACAGCCTGTAAACCAAATGATCAAGGACCCCTCTTTGAAACTGCACCCCACTCCAGTACTCTTGCCTGGAAAATCCCATGGACGGAGGAGTCTGGTGGGCTGCAGTCCATGGGGTCGTTAAGAGTCGGACACGACTGAGCGACTTCACTTTAACTTTTCCCTTTCATGCATTGGAGAAGGAAATAGCAACCCATTCCAGTGTTCTTGCCTAGAGAATCCCAGGGATGGGGGAGCCTGGTGGGCTGCTGTCTCTGGGGTTGCACAGAGTCGGACACGACTGAAGCAACTTAGCAGCAGCAGCAACAGCAGCCTGGTGGAAAGATTGAAGGCAGGAGGAGAAGGGAACAAAAGAGGATGAGATGGTTGGATGGCATCACTGACTCGATGGACATGAGTTTGAGCAAGCTCCGGGAGTTGGTGGTGGACAGGGAAGCCTGGCATGCTGCAGTCCATGGGTTTGCAAAGAGTTGGACATGACTGGGCAACTAAACTGAAGTCCAGTGGGAGTCAGGAGTTATGAATTCTAGCCAGCTGGAAATGTGTGGGCCAACACACAGCATATCCAGATCTCATGCTTCTGTTTGGAATGACCCCCAAACTACTCCACAGCCCAACCCAGAGACATGAGTTCTTTTTTGTTAAGTAATCCACATGCATTAGTTGACATAGGTGATATGTATGTGTATGTATATGTATATATATGTGTGTGTGTGTGTGTGTGCGCATGTGTGTGTATATGTATATATATAGTTCCTCTTTTCCTTGATTTTCTTTTCTTGTGTGTATAGCACATGCAGCAGGATCTTGAATCACAGTTAAAACTTGCCTTTGGTCTACTTTTAAAACTTGGTGTCTGCATTATTGGTCAATGGCAGGTTTTGTGGTGGGCAAAATGAAGTTTCTCTAATGCTTCCTAGAAGGTGAGATTGTCAGCTGTCACTTGTTCAAAAATGTCAATTGTTTGATACAAACAAAGGTCATAGCTTTGATATTTTACCTCTAGTTTCCTGCCACTCGGATTTGAAGGTATTTGGTAATACCTTTTTTCTTAGCCTCTTTTTATGTGAAATTTAGTTAAGTATATGTTGTCTGTGTGCATGCGTGTGCTCAGTTGTGTCCAACTCTTTGTGACCCCACGGACTGTAGCCTATCCACCAGGCTCCTCTGTCCATGGAATTTTCCAAGCAAGAATACTGTAGTGGGCTGCCATTTCCTCTTCCAAATCTTCCCAACCCAGGGATTGAGCCCATGTCTCCTGCATTGGCAGGCGGATTCTCCATCACTTCGCCATCTGTGAGTATGAGGTCAGTTCAGTTCAGTTGTTCAGTCATGTCTGACTCTGCGACCGCATGGACTGCGGCACACCAGGCTTCTCTGGGAATATAGTGAACTGGAATTAAAGATCACTGTTCTTGTTAATGTACTTGTAATAGCAATTCAAAACTAGTTTGTTTGTTTTTTTTTTTTTAGCTTAACCCTGATTATCGAGATGCCCAAAATGAAGGGAAAAATGTGGTGAGTAGAACTATTTTTTTCTCCATAAAATACAAGCATATTATTTATATTTTATATGAACAAACTGAAAAGTTAGTAGACAATTTGAAGACTAGGGACTCTGAGAGAGAGACTCTGAGTAGAGTTTGTGGATCAAAGATAAAAGTAAATGATGAGGTGGCTTAGAGTATAAGAAGATGATCAGTAGTGGGTGTTTAAGGAGATTTCTAGCAATTTGGAGGCTATTTATGATAGAGTGCTAAAGGCAGCTGGGTCTCAGAGGTATGCTTCGTCTAGGTTTAGTTTTCAGAAGTGCATAGAAATTAGGAAAGAGAAGTGGAATTGTGACTTCATATTAAAATAGGACAATGGAAAAATCATTTTTGATTCAAAATAACTTGAGTTTTATTTATGCAGAGAAATTGAACTATTCAGCAAGTAGACAATTTTAGTTTCTAATATTCTACCGTGTGCTACTCAAAAAGATCTCAATCATTTTTCATTAAAAATACTTACTATTATTCATCCTGCTCATCTCATCCCCACTTGTAAAGAAAATGACCTAATGATGACAACATGATTTAATTCAATAAAATTTTAGAGAGGAAGGGATGTGCCAGAGGGAATGGGTTTGGGGTACAAGTGAAACTGTGTGGTGATAGATGGTAACTAGACTTCTGGTAGTCAACACTGTGTACTATAGGATGTTGAATTATGATGCTATATACCTGAAACTTATTAAAAATTCAGAAATTCAGAACACCTTGATGTGATATAAATAAAGCCCAGATGATGGGCTAGATTTCTTTTTTTTTTTTTGTATGTCTAATTATCATTTATATTATTGTTGTTATATTTTAAGTTACTTCTGCAACTGCTGTCCTTAGAAACAATTAAGGACAAGACCTAAAAATCAAACTCCTGTTTCTCAGTTTCCTACAGGAAAAGACTGTGAACTATTTTTTAAACTGATTCAGTTTCCCCTCTTTTAGTAGAAAATTGGCAACCCTGAGACGCCTGTTTTCCATGACACACAAAAGCTAGTAAACATCTAGAAGTGGTTCAAAATTTATAAGTAAACTAATTTTATATGACCAAATAGAAAGTTTAAATAATTTTTATGATCTGAAAACACACTTAAGAGAACAAAACTTCTCAATATTTTCATGCCTAATCTTAAACATTCTAACGAATAATTTCAATTGTCTGAAATTAGTTGTACAAAAAAGATATAACTAAATGTTTTAACTAATCAAACTGATCACATACAACAGCCTTGTCTAACTCAGTGAAACTATGAGCCATACCATGTAGGGCCACCCAAGACAGATGGGTCAAGGTGGAGAGTTCTGACAAAATGTGGTCTATTGGAGAAGGGAATGGCAAACTACTTCAGTGTTCTTGCCTTGAGAACCCCATGAACAGTATGAAAAGACAAAAAGATATGACACTGAAAGATGAACTCCTCAGGTTGGTAGGTGTCCAATATGCTACTGGAGAGGAGTGGAGAAATAACTCCAGAAAGAATGAAGAGATGGAGCCAAAGCAAAAACAACGCCCAGTTGTGGATGTGACTGGTGATGGAAGTAAAGTCCGATGCTGTAAAGAACAATATGGCATAGGAACCTGGAATGTTAGGTCCATGAATCAAGGTAAAATGGAAGCGGTCAAATAGGAGATGGCAAGAGTAAACATCAACATTTTAGGAATCAGCGAACTGAAATGGACTGGAATGGATGAATTTAACTCAGATGACCATTATATCTACTACTGTGGGTAAGAATCCCTTAGAAGAAATGGAGTAGCCTTCATAGTCAACAAAAGAGTCTGAAATGCAGTTCTTGGGTGCAATCTCAAAAGTGACAGAATGATCTCTGTTTGTTTCCAAGGCAAACCATTAAATATCACAGTAATCCAAGTCTATACTCCAACCAGTAATGTGGAAGAAGCTGAAGTTGAATAGTTCTATGAAGACTTACAAGATCTTCTAGAATTAACACCCAAGACTGGAATGCAAAAGTAGGAAGTCAAGAGATAACTGCAGTAACAGGCAAATTTGTCCATTTAGTACAGAATGAAGCAGGACAAAGGCTAAAAGAGTTTTGCCAAGAGAATGCACTGGTCATCCAACAACACAAGAGAAGACTCTACACAGGGACATCACTGGATGGTCAATGCCAGATTCAGATTGATAATATTCTTTGCAGCTGAAGATGGAGAAGCTATACACAGTCAGCAAAAATAAGACCAGGAGCTGACTGTGGCTCAGATCATGAACTTATGTAAAATTCAGACTTAAATTGCAGAAAGTAGGGAAAACCACTCGACCATTCAGGTATGACCTACATCAAACCCCTTATGATTATACAGTAGAAGTGACAAATAGATTCAAGGGATTAGATTTGATAGAGTGTCTGAAGAACTATGGATGGAGGTGGCATTGTATAGGAGGCAGGGATCAAGATCATCCCCAAGAAAAAGAAATGCAAAAAGGCAAAATGGTTGTCTGAAGAGGATTTACAAATAGCTGAGAAAAGAAGAGAAGCGAAAAACAAAGCAGAAAAGGAAAGATATACCCTTTTGAATGCAGAGTTCCAAAGAATAGCAAGGAGAGATAAGAAAGCCTTCCTCAGCGATTAATGCAAAGAAATTGAGGAAAACAATAGAATGGGAAAGACTAGAGTTCTCTTCAAGAAAATTAGAGATACCAGGGGAACATTTCATGCAAAGATGGGCTCGATAAAGGACAGAAATGGTATGGACTTAAAAGCAGAAGATATTAAGAAGAAGTGGAAAGAGTACACAGAAGAACTATACAAAAAAGATCTTCATGACTCAGATAACCATGATGGTGTGATCACTCACCTAGAGCCAGACAACCTGGAATGTGAAGTCAAGTGGGCCTTAGAAAGAATCACTACAAATAAATCTAGTGGAGGCGATTGAATTCCAGTTGAGCTATTTTGAATCCTAAAAGATGATGCTGGGAAAGGGCTGCACTCAATATGTCAGCAAATTTGGAAAACTCAGCAATGGCCTCAGGACTGAAAAAGGTCAGTTTTCATTCCAGTCTCGAAGAGGGCAATGCTAAAGAATGCTCAGACTACCACACAATTGCACTCATCTCACATGCTACGAATGTAATGCTCAAAATTCTCTAAGCCAGGCTTCAAGAGTACGTGAACTGTGAACTTTCAGATGTTCAAGCTGGTTTTAGAAAAAGCAGAGGAACCAGAGATCAAATTGCCAACATCCACTGGTTCACAGAAAAAGCAAGAGAGTTCCAGAAAAATATCTACTTCTGCTTTATTGACTATGCCAAAGCCTTTGACTGTGTGGTTCACAACAAACTGTGGAAAGTTCTTCAAGAGATGGGAATACCAGACCACCTGACCTGCCTCTTGAGAAACCTGTATGCAGGTCAAGAAGCACCAGTTAGAACTGGACATGGAACAATGGAGTGGTTGCAAATTGGGAAAGGAGTATGTCAAGGCTATATATTGTCACCCTGCTTATTTAACTTATATGCAGAGTACATCATGTGAAATGCTGGGCTGGATGAAGCACAAACCGGAATCAAGATTACCAGGAGAAATATCAACCTCAGATACGCAGATGACACTGCCCTATAGCAGAAAGCGAAGAAGAACTAAAGAGCCTCTTGATAAAAGTGAAAGAGGAGAGTGAAAAAGTTGGTTTAGAACTCAACTTTCGGAAAACTAACATCATGGCATCAGGTCCCATTAGGTGTTGTCACTCAGTCATGTCCGACTCTTTGTGACCCCATGGACTGTAGACTACCAGGCTCCTCCGTCCATGGGATTTTCCAGGCAAGAGTACTGGAGTGGGGTGCCATTTCCTTCTCCAGGGGATCTTCCCGACCCAAGGATCGAGCCCAGGTCTCCTGCATTGCAAGCAGATGCTTTACCCTCTAAGCCACCAGGGAAGCGCAATCAGGTCCCATTACTTCACGGCAAATAGATGGGGAAATGAAACAGTGAGAGACTTTATTTTGGGGGCTCCAAAATCACTGCAGATGGTGATTGCAGCCATGAAATCACCTTAGAAGGAAAGCTATGACCATCCTAGACTGCATATTAGAAAGCAGAGACGTTACTTTGCCAACAAAAGTCCATCTAGTCAAGGCTATGGTTTTTCCAGTGGTCATGTATGGATGTGAGATTTGGACTATAAAGAAAGCTGAGCACCAAAGAATTGATGCTTTTGGACTGTGGTGTTGGAGATGACTCTTGAGAGTCCCTTGGACTACAAGGAGATCCAAGCAGTCCATGCTAAAGAAATCAGTCCTAAATATTCACTGGAAGGACTGATGCTTAAGCTGAAGCTCCAATCCTTTGGCCACCTGATGTGAAGAACCAACTCATTGGAAATGACCCTGATGCTGGGAAAAATTGAAGGCAGAAGGAGAAGGGGATGACAGAGGATGAGATGGTTGGATCACATCACCGGCTTGATGGACATGAGTTTGAGCAAGCTCCGGGAGTTGGTGACGGACAGGGAAGCCTGGCGTGCAGCATCCTATAGGTTTCAAAGAGCTGGACATGACTGAGCAAATGAAGTGAATTATACTGAACTATTTAAACTGAGTACAACTTGCTGTTGCCCCATGCTGTCTACTGCTTCATATATCTGATTACCTCCTTTTCTATATGTGGGCTCGATAAAGGACAGAAATGGTGTGGACCTAACAGAAGCAGGAGATACGGAGAAGAGGTGGCAAGAATACACAGAAGAACTGTACAAAAAAGCACTTCACGACCAAGATAATCACGATGGTGTGATCACTCACCTAGAGCCAGACATCTTGGGATGTGAAGTTAAGTGGGGCTTAGAAAGCATCACTACGAACAAAGCTAGTGGAGGTGATGGAATTCCAGTGGAGCTATTTCAAATCCTGAAAGATGATGTTGTGAAAGTGCTGCACTCAACATGCCAGCAAATTTGGAACACTCGGCAGTGGCCACAGGACTGGAAAAAGTCAGTTTTCATTCCAATCCCAAAGAAAGGCAATGCCAAAGAATGCTCAAAGTACTGTACAATTGCATTCATCTCACACGCTAGTAAGGTAATACTCAAAATTCTCCAAGCCAGACTTCATCAATACGTGAACCGTGAACTTCCAGTTGTTCAAGGTGGTTTTAGAAAAGGCAGAGGAACCAGAGATCAAATTGCCAACATCAGCTGGAACATGGAAAAAGCAAGAGAGTTCCAGAAAAACATCTATTTCTGCTTTATTGACTATGCCAAAGCCTTTGACTGTGTGGATCACAATAAACTGTGGAAAATTCTGAAAGACATGGGAATACCAGACTACCGACCTGCCTCTTGAGAAACCTGTATGCAGGTCAGGAAGCAACAGTTAGAACTGGACATGGAACAACAGACTGGTTCCAAAGGGGAAAAGGAGTACGTCAAGGCTGTATATCGTCACCCTGCTTATTTAACTTCTATGCAGAGTACATCATGAGAAACGCTGGGCTGGAAGAAACACAAGCTGGAATCAAGATTGCTGGGAGAAATATCAATAACCTCAGAGATGCAGATGACACCACCCTTATGGCAGAAAGTGAAGAGGAACTAAAAAGCCTCTTGATGAAAGTGAAAGAGGAGAGCGAAAAAGTTGGCTTAAAGCTCAACATTCAGAAAATGAAGATCATGGCATCCGGTCCCATCACTTCATGGGAAATAGATGGGGAAACAGTGGAAACAGTGTCAGACTTTATTTTTGTGGGCTCCAAATTCACTGCAGAGGTGACTGCAGCGATGAAATTAAAAGACGCTTACTCTGTGGAAGAAAAGTTATGACCAACCTAGATAGTATATTCAAAAGCAGAGACATTACTTTGCCAACAATGGAACGTCTAGTCAAGGCTATGGTTTTTCCAGTAGTCATGTATGGATGTGAGAGTTGGACTGTGAAGAAAGCTGAGCACCAAAGAATTGATGCTTTTGAACTGTGATGTTGGAAAAGACTCTTGAGAGCCCCTTGGACTGCAAGGAGATTCAGCTAGTTCATTCTAAAGGAGATCAGTCCTGGGTGTTCTTTGGAAGGAATGATGCTGAAGCTGAAACTCCAGTACTTTGGCCACCTCATGCGAAGAGTTGACTCATTGGAAAAGACTCTGATGCTGGAGGGATTAAGGGCAGGAGGAGAAGGGGACGACAGAGGATGAGATGGCTGGATGGCATCACTGACTCGATGGATGTGAGTTTGAGTGAACTCCGGGAGTTGGTGATGGACAGGGAGGCCTGGCATGCTGCTATTCATGGGGTTGCAAAGAGTCAGACACGACTGAGCGACTGAACTGAACTGATATGTGACTCTCAGTAGGGCTGGATTTCTTTAAAAGCAATTTGTATGGGTGTTAAGTCACTTCAGTTGTATCCTACTCTTTGCGACCCCATGGACTGTAGCCCACCCGCAGGGCTCCTCTGTCTATGGGATTCTCCCGGCAAGAATACTGGAATGGGCTGCCGTTTCCTTCTTCAGGGAGTCTTCCCCACCTAGTGATCGAGCCAGTGTCTCTTACGTCTCCTGTATTGCAGGCAGATTCTTTACCACTCGTGCCACCTGGGAAGCCCTGAAAGCAATTTAGCCAGATATTTTGATATAAAATAGACAAAGTCTATAATACAATTTGGTAGGGATTTAGCCATCCCTTTTGGAATAAGCAGGTGTTATTACTGCATCACCCCAAATTCCGCTGTTTGATAGAAACAGTTCGAATATTTAAAGTGATCACTGTTTTATATTGGTATGCAGATTTATGTTCTATAAGGATAATGATTATGGAGGTGATGAATCAAATCAGAATTTCTGGACCTGAGTCAGTCCTGTTTGACTCCTCTCTGCAAAATAATTATCATGTTTACAATAGAAATAAGCTGAAGTATCCGGTCACTGATCCAGTAAACACTTTAATTATCCGGTCACTGATCCAGTAAAAACTTTAATTCGTGTCAAAGTATCTTTATATAGAGAAGTTTTTTTTTTTTAAGATAAATTGGATCTTTTGTTTGTAATTCAGTTTTATCCCCCAGTATGGGCTTTTCTCGCCTTGATTTTCAAATAGCTGTACCAGGATTGTTGGGCTCTTACCTTCTGATGACTTAGGAAAATGCCACCAGTAGCCATGTTTGAAAAGCACAGTGTGTTCTTCTTGTAAGCTTGTTTGTGCTCTCAATGGTTTCTAATCAGAGACCACTAGGAAAATACATGTACTTGAACAAACGGGGTTCATTACTCTTTGGACTCTCACTGTGGGGAACTGTGGGGTATCTCAGTGAGCACATGTTAGGAAGAACCTATTTTAGGGTTTGGGCTTATGCAGTTGATTTTGGGGATGACTTAAACAGGTGAAGCTTTGCTGTGTATAGGAATGCTGTCAGGATGAAGAGGTATCTTAATACATTTTATCTATGGGCAGGGTAGGTGAGATCCATGTCCTTGCTAAAGAGGCAGTAGCTGCTCATACTTGGTAAAGGAGAACAGGATCATCATTTTTTTGTGGCTTGTACAATATTCACAGTCTGTTGGTGTTCAGACATGGTTATAAAGTGGTGTTGTTTTGCCTTGATCCATTCCAATCATGAAGTGGCCTTATCTGGTGTTGCTGTTTTGTGAAATTGTCCATATTCACCAGGCCAAGCTCGAGTGTCAGGCCAACTCCTAGCAACTCCAAGGCCTGGCTCATATACCAGGCCAGCTGTTGGATGTCAAGGACTGTTTTTCTCTTTATCAAGGTTTATTTCTGTGATATTCTGTATGGCTTCTTGAGCATGGTGTAGAGACAAGAGAGCTCTGCTTTAGCACCACCATAAACTTGCATAGCCCCAGACAAGTCAGGTAGCTTTCCTGAGACTCAGTTTCTTCACCAGTCTGATAGAATGAGGATGTTCGCCCTACATCCCTCACTTGCATGTCAGGCGGATAAAATCAAAGCAGATGGATGGAAAACTCTTTGTCTAAAAGATGTCAGTAGGTTAAAAAAGTGTAAGTTGTTTCTCTTAAGAGGGCCTCATATCAAAGCTTCAAATTGTATAGTTGAATTAAATCTTCTGTGCTCATCTTTTTTACACTCCATACCATTTGGATATGCTATTGATGCTTCTGGGTGGAGGTGAGTGGAAGAATATAGTGTGTGAAGGCTTATGGAGCCACACAGAGCATATAAATAAGTAATCAATCCATGGTGAAGTTCACTCTTTGTGTTAATCAAGCCTTAGTTAGACTTGCTAGATTTTGTTTCTTTGTATTCTGAAATACAGTTTCTTTTCCACCTCTTAAGCACCCTTCTGTTTAAGCAGTGTTACTAGTGATACTTTAATTGCATACCACACAGGTGGATTTGCTTTTGCTATAGAATTTTATGATTGGCTCTCATCTGTCATCTCAGAAGCACATCCAACTGGGACACTTGATTTCATTTTCTTTTCTCTCTGAAACCACTAGCTTGAGAGTAAATAAAACTGAGAATATGGAGCAGTAAAGCTAACAATATGGCTGCTCATTTTATACACCATTTACCACCTAGCAATAATGACGTTTCTGTCTAAGAAAGGAAACAGAGGAACATTTGGAGTGTAGCCTGTAAAAAATGAAATCTGTTTCCCAAAACAATGCTATCTCACCTCAGATCTAGGTTCCAGTAACACTGAATTCACTGTGACCATGCTAATTATTTTCTTTTCTAATGTTCTTTATGTTGTCTATTTAATATCCAGTTAATATTTTTCCTGTAATTCAGAAACCTTTATCAAGTGTTGCCTTCCATTTTTGAAGTTTCAAAGGTTAATGGATGGTGCTGCTGAAATGAGGCGGAGTGTGTCAGAGCTCCCATTAAGACCCAAATTGCTGTATTTATTCCACAAAGAAGCCTATTATTTCCAATCTTACAAATGTACAGCATCCACAGGGACCCTGTAAATATTGGAACTGTATCAAGCCCAGCTGGGAACCTGACAGTCATTAGTTTTTTTCTCCGTGAAAGCCTGCATCTTTTCAGATGCTCTTTGAAGGGGGCTTTTTGGAGGATAACACCACTCATTTTCACTTACTTTATTTCTGTGGAATGTTTTCTGATTTTTTGAGGGAATGTCTTTTGTCTGTGCTGGGGATTCTCAACCCCAGAAGTCCTGATATATTGATATTTGGGTCAGATCATTCTTTGGTGTAGGGGCTGTCCTTTGCATTGTAGGATTTTTAGCAGCGTCCATGGACTCTTCTCACTAGATTCCAGGAGTGGTCTCCCTGTTCTCCCCTCACCCAATTGTGGCAACTTAAAGTATTTCTGTAAATGACCAAATACCTCCTAGGAGCCAGATTGTATTCCTTTGAGAACCATCAAAAACATACATGAAACAGAAATGTTTTAGGAAGCATGAAACTTTGCTGAAATAGACTTGAAACTTCTATTCTGTAGATTTTTTTCTTTGGGGGACAGATTCTGAAAGAAGACTCCCCCAGTTCTTTGAGTTTTACTATATATTCATCAGTGGTAAGATGATAAGGAAAAGAAAGAAAAAAGGGGTCATATTAGGAATTCGTTTAAGAGCACTTGATTGTGAAGGAACCCTGGCAAGAGAAGCAGTGTTTGCAGCTTTAACTGGCAGGGTTGTGTCTGTTACATAAAGTCTGCAATGAGAGCCCCAGAGGGTCTGGACCAAGACACAGATGCCTGCACATCTTAGGCTGCAGTGGCTGCGCACAGGTCTGAATCAGCCCTGAAAACACATACATTATTTCTTACCGAATGTCTCTGGCTCCTCACAGCAGAATCCCTACGTGATGTCTCTGCTAAAAATTCGATGACTCACAAATGAGTCAACAGAGAAGGTGTTTCCGGAGGCTGCCTGCTGTTAAGCTACGGCAGGGCCCCGGGGAGCTGGAGAAGCCAACAAGCCATTAGTATCTTCTCTGGCTTCCTATACGGGATTTTCAACTTATATAGTCTCAGAGACGGTGTGTCTTTCCTTCCAAGTGCAAATGCTAGTTTTCTAAAAGCCCAGCAGACTAGGTTAACATTCTGAGGCCCTGCATGCCCTAAATTGAGAGAGTCTGGGAGAATGAGCTGATGTGAAATTTAACACCTGTTTAAGCTCTGTTGTACCGTAATGTATTTTCATGATGCAAAGAGGGAGAGAAGTGTGCTTCTGTAATTCTCAGCAGGGAACTAGTGTTTTGGGGTCTTTTTTTTTCCTTTTAAAGAGATGTGGGTTTATAAACAAAAGCCACAAGCACACGATTTTGAACAAAACTGTTTTTGTATTATGGAAGTAAAGCATTAATTTTCTTGTATATTGAAACTTAATCCATTCATTTAGAAATTGTATACTTGTAACTCATTATTCACATTTCATTGTTTAAAAAATTCCAAAGGACTAGCTTGAAGTTTGCTGTCAAACTGCTTATGACAGTTGTTAAGCAAATTAACAGAGTACAAGAGATTAATAGCAAAAAGGTTTAGACTGCAGCACTGTTTTAAAAAACTTCTAACTGTGTTAGAAGCTCCTATTCCCAAATAAACAATTGTTATGCTTTTATAAATGAAACTTATCTGTTCAGTAAAGCTTTTTATCCCCAAGGACCTAAGCAGATGATTTGGGGGTACAATATACATTCCGTTTATCCTGTGTAATTAAAGTTAAACCACAGGTCTTAAATAGTATGAGTAATTTAAAGTGAGCTTTTAGTTAGCCCTAATAAGTGAGGTTTCTGTATGGCAAGGATTTTTATTGTTCACTGTAGGAGTGTCAAACTAGAGAGGTCTCTGACACTCTTATCAGGTTTCCACAGGGAAATATTACCAAGTGGGATATAATAGAAAGTGGGGTTCAGCTGCTCGTTGCTCAGAAGCCGTTAAAGAGGCCAGGTTGGTAGAAACTGCTTTATTTCCGAGGTTGGCAACTGGTGAGGGATAGGGGGAGAGGACAGATGCCTGTCCAAAGCCAACTCCTCCCTACTCCCAACCCTGTCCGCCTCCCCTCCCCGCCTCAGCAGTCTGGAGGTGAGAGCTTTTATAGACAGAGGGAGGGGGCTACATGCAGAAACAGCACAGTCAGTCCCGACAGTCATCTTGAAATCGGTCACTGGTGGTCTGATCAATATCATCTTAATTGTTTTAAGCACAGTTAATCTTCATTTCCAAGGTTGCTTTGTTTCCGTTTCTTTGAGGCCAGTTCTCTGAATTGTGGCAGCTTATGTCGTGGCTACAGTGTGGTCATCCTGTAGTTTACTTCTTCCACTCTCTGTGAGTTTCACTATCTGCAAAACAGCTCACAGACTATGGCTCAGAATATTACCTATAGCCCTTGAGGAGGAACTAAAGGTCCTTGACTCTGCTTAATGGCTAAACTATTATTATTTGGTCTCCTTTGACTGGGTTTCCTTTGTTTCTGCATGTTCTCACTTCGGTGATTAAACCTATTCTTTGGCTAAAGTTTTTCCATGGACAAAAGGCAGGCTGAGGACATGGGGGACACGGACCGTAGTGTCCTGCTCCATTTCAGTAGGAGGGCAGTCTCTAGGAACCTGGACCTGCTCTCCCGTTATATGTCCAGAAAATTCATTCTATTAGCTTTTCAAAAGAGGGAAAAGGAGAGTGTAGACAGGAGGATTGACTCCACTAAATGAATTGATGCATAATGACTGATGACAAATGACTGATGTATAATCGCAGTGGCCTCTCTCAGCTCCCCGTGCTTGTGCTCAGTCGCTTATTCATATCCGACTCTTTGCAACCCTATAGACTGTAGCCCACCAGGCTCCTCTGTCCATGGGATTTTTCTGGCAAGAATACTGGAGTGGGTTGCAATTTCCTGCTCCGGGGGAGCTTCCCAACGCAGGGATTGAACCTGCGTCCCCTGCACTGCAGGCAGATTCTTTACCACTGAGCTACTGGGGAAGCCCTCTCAGTTGCTAAGTAGATATGAAGCCTTGGGGCAGTTAGTGCATTTTCCCTGAAGGAAAGTCTCCATCAAAAGCTAAATTATGATGAGAAGATTGGTGTGCAGATGGCACAGATACCTTTCAGGGATATGGAATGCCCCCAGGAAGACTGGAATACTAATTTGTTGCGTCTACACTGGCCTACAGTGAGAGAAACTATCAAATACTTGTTCACTGACTCTCCAGTATTTAGAGTACATGCTTATCTTCTGTTAATAAAACATTTCTTCAAATACGAAAGTGAAGTGTGTGAAAGTTCATTGCTCAGACATGTCTGACTTTTTGCAATGCTTTGGACTCTAGCCCACCAGGCTCCCCTGTCCGTGGAATTCTCCAGGCAAGAATTCTGGAGTGGGTTGCCATTTCCTCCTCCAGGGGATCTTCCCAGCACAGGGATAAAACCTGGGTCTTCTGCATCGCGGGTGGATTCTTTACCATCTGAGCTACCAGGGAAGCCCTTCTTCAAATATGGTTCAGTATAATTGATTAGGTTTTATTTTCCTTAGCTAAAATTGTGTTTTAATTGTGCCTCTTTGATACTACATTTAAGCCACTTGTCTCAAAAATCCTTTGAGTTTTCTTCCTGCAACTGCCTGATCTCATCCATTATTTCTGCATTCTTCCATTCTGAGGCAGTCTTCCCTCGTGTGTGTTAATAACGCTCATTATGTTGGTGGCTCTTTATTTTGGCTGCAATAGCATTGCCAAATCCAAAAAGAGCTCTTCTATAATATTTCTTGGTGATTGTAACTCTCCTGATCTATTTCTCCCCAAGTTTTCATGTCACAATAAAAAAAGAATTTCCTGTTCTCCTTTTAGAATTAGCATTTTCTCTTCTTAAATCTCCCTATTCCTCTTTGTCCACCTTCTTCATCATGGTGATTTTTATCTTCAATATCGGACGGCACCACCATTTCTACTATTGAGAAGGAGTTCCTGGTTACACGTGGTACGTTCTCCTGGGCCCCGTATAAGAGGATTGTGTAGATCTTCTTGAGACCTTGACTCAGTTACTTGGAGGCGGACAGAAGTGTGATTCCCGTGTCACCAGTACGTTTCAGAGCCGCCAGGGAAAGCTACTTCCTTCATCCATATCTTACTATAATATCTGGGTTTTCATGTTGAGTTGGATGGCAGAGATAATGAAACAGTGTACTTTTGAGTTGGTTAGTTGGTTCTTTTATTCTTTCCTCCCTGTCTCCCTTCCTCCTCCTCTACCTCCCTGTCTCTTCCATCTTCCCTCCCTCCCTGCTCTTTCCTTTTGTTTCTTCCTTCAACAGCTTTGGTGGTGGTTTAGTCGCTAAGTCGTGTCCAACTCTTGCGACCCCGTGGACTGTAGCCTGCCAGGCTCCTCTGTCCGTGGGGTTTTCCAGGCAAGGATACTGGAGTGGATTGCCATTTCCTTCTCCAGGGGATCTCCCTGACCCAGGATTCGAACCCCCAGGAATCTAACCCAGGTCTCCTGCATTGCAGGCAGATTTTACTAAGTTATTATTCACATACCATAAGAATTCTCCTGTTTAGAAGGTACAGTGTTGTGAATCTGTAACCACTATCTAATTTTAGAACATTTTGTTAATCACCTCCCCCAAAGAAAGTCTATATCCACTAGCAGCCCCTATCAACCCAAATCTACTGTCTCTATGAATTTGCCTTTTCTGAATATTTCATATAAGGAATTATAAAATATATGGCCTTTTAAGTGTCTGGCTTCTCTCACTTAACATGTTTTCAAAGTGCATACATGTAGCATGTATCTGTATGTCATTCTTTTTCATGGCAAATAATATTCCATTTGGTGCATGTACCATATTTTGTTTATCATTTGATGGACTTTTGGCTTATTTCTGCTTTTCAGCTATTATAAATGAAGCTGTTATGACCATTCATGTGCAAGTTTTTGCATGGTCATATACTTTCATTTCTTTGGGGTAGATACCTAGAGTGAGAATTGCTGGTTGCGTCTGTGCTAAGCCTCTTCAGTCATGTCCAACTCTGTGCGACCCTTGGACTTTAGCCTGCCAGGCTCCTCTGTCCACGGGCTGCTCCAGGCAAGAATATCGGAGCGGGTTGCTGTGCCCTCCTCCAGGGGATCTTTCCGACCCAGGGGTTGAGTCCATGTCTCATATCTCCTGCTTTGGCAGGCAGGTTCTTTACCACTAGCGCCACCTGGGAAGCCTAGAATTGCTGGTTATATGTTTAATATTTTGAAGAACTACCAAACTTTTCCTAAGTGGCTGCACCATTGTGTGTTCCTCAGCAATATGGGGAGAGACTGAGTGTTACAGTCTCTCCACATCCTAACACTTGTTATTGTCTGTACTTTGATTATAACCATCCTAAAGCATTTTCCTATTTAGTAATGAGATTGAGCACTTTTGCAAGTATTTCTTGGCCATTTTTCTGTCTTCTTTGGAGGAATGTTTGGCCTCATCCTTTGTTCAGTTTTTAATTGGGTTATTTGTCTTTGCAACTGTTGAGTTGTAAATGTTCTTTTTATATTCTGGATACAAGTCCCTTATCAGATATATAACTTACAAATATTCCCTCTCAGACGGTGTACTTTTAATAACTTTATTTATCTATTTATTTTTGGTTGTCCTGGGTCTTCATTGCTGTGCGAGCTTTTCTCTAGTCTCAGTGAGCTGCGGCTCCTCTCTAGTTGCGATGTGCAGGCTTCTCCCTGCTGTGGCTTCTCTTGTTGCGGAGCATGGGCTCTAGGATGCATGGGCTTAAGTAGTTGCAGCTCCTGGGCTCTAGAGGATAGGCTCTATAGTTGTGGCACACACAGATTGGTTTTTTTTTTTTTTTAAACAGGCATTTGTAAAGAGCATTTTAGATGCATAGCAAAATTCAGTGGAAGATACAGACGGTTCCAATACACCGCTGCCTGCAGAAAAGTACAGGGTCCCCTACTATGAGCATCCTTTACCAGAGTGGTACATTTATTACACTGGTTAACCTACCTTGGCACATCAGTCATTATCACCCAAAGTCCATAGTTTACGTTAGGGTTCACTCTTGGTGTAGAACTTTCTATCTCTTTGATTAAAGTATAATGACATGTATCCACCATAAAAGTATCATACAGAATAGTTACATTGCTTTAAAAATCCTCTGTGTTTTTCCTACTCATTCCCCTCCCATCCCCGGCAGCCACTGATCTTTTTACTGTGCCATAATTTTGCTTTTTCCAGAATATTGTACTGCTGTATATTTGAAGTCACACAGTATGTAGCTTTTTCACATTGGCTTTTTTCATTTTAACTATGCCTTTAAGGTTTCTTCATGTCTTTTCATGGCTTGATCATTTCTTTTTAGTGCTGAATAACATTCAATTGTTTGAATGTCCCACAGTTTATTATTCATTCACCTACTGAAAGGTATTTTGTTTGCTTTTATGTTTTGTAGGTATAAATAAAGCTGTGATGCAAGTTTTTGTGTGGACATAGCTTTTCAGCTCCTATGGGTAAATAACAAGGAGCATGATTGCTGAATCACATGGATAGTGTGTGTTTCATTTTGTGTAAAACCACTGAAATGTCTTCCAAAGTGACTGTACCATTCTGCATTCCTACCAGTGAGGAATGAGAGTTCATGTTGTTCCACATCCTTGTCAGCCTTTGGTGTTGTCAGTGTTTTGGATTTTGGCCATTCAGTAGGTGTATATGGTATATCATTGCTGCAAGTGAGATCTAATTAGAGAATTTGCTATTCCCTAATGACATTTGATATTGATCATCTTTTCATGTATGTATTTACCACCTGTTAGTCATCTTTGGTGAGGTATCTGTTGAGGTCTTTTGCTCTTTTAAAAATTCGATTAATTGTTTTCATATTATTGAATTTTAAGAAGAGTTCTTTGTATATTTTGGATACCAGTCCTTTATTAAATATGTCTTTTGCAAGTATTTTCTTCCAGTCTGTGGTTTATCTTCTCATTCTTTTGACTGTGTCTTTCACAGAGCAGGAGAAATTTGTTTTCATGGAACCTTGATTATCGATCATTATTTTTCATTGAAAGTGCTTTTGGTGTCATATTTTTCTTGCACATTCCTATTTTCTTTCTCGTGTCCACACTTCCCATTCCTTCTCTTATTTTGACCTTCTCACTCCAACTATTTTTCTTTCTTCAGACTCCCTCAACTGTCTGTGAGAGTTGAAATACAGGAAATAAACGAAACTGTACAAAGGCACAAAGGCTGCCTAAATTTCAGTAGGGAATAATTAAAGACCAGTGTTTTCATGATGCAAGGGAAGACATTTCAAGTAATAGAATTTCACTTGACTAGCTGCTGCCAGAGATTTATTTGGGAAGAAGTCTTTTTAGCTCACAGATGATCTATGAAGATCTTTTCCAAGCTGGAGATTCCATGAGCCTAAGCTATAATGTTACCCAGGCTGCCTTCTTTCCTAACTTCCTTGTCTGGCAAGGCCATTTTTATTGGGTTATTTAAAGACATTTAGGTTTTCTCTCAAGATGGGATCGTGTTTTGCCCTTCAGAGACTTTTGTTTTTAGTTCGTAGATTTTCATGCCTCAATGCAGATGACTGTGAATTGGGTCTTCTGACCTATGAGAATTTTTTCAGAAACCTTAAAGGTTGTTAAGCATTGCGATTATGCCTGTTCTTTGAGGAGTGACTCACTCAGTGCCTGAGGGCTGCAGACCAGGCCTCTGGCTTTGGGTAATATGGATGGAGATGGCTAGTTAAACTTGGAGTTGAGCATTCCTGCTGCTCTCAGTGCTCCCCTCTCCTTTCCCCCTTTTTATTCCCTCCTCCCCATTGCGTTCCCTTCTTTCTCCTCTCCTTTCTCTTTCCTCCCCCTCTTTCTCCTCTGGTCCTCCCCCTCTCCATCCTCTTTCTTTCTCTCTTTCCCTCATCTTTCATCTCTTGCAGGTAACTGCACTCATCTCTTTGTTTAAATGAAATAATGTTCTTCCTCTTTCTCAATTTTTTGTTGTAAGATTAGCAAGAACAACCAAGGAATGGTTTGGGTACCCTGAGAAGCTTTGTGTAAATTCACAAGTGTAATTTGCTTACTGTTTTTGCATTTCCTTCTTTCCTCTTTCCCTGTGCTTCCTTCTAATGTGTAGTAAGTTACCTTTTTTTCTGATGAATAAACATAGTTCATACTTACTGATAAGAAACAACTGTTACGGGGATTAAACTACCTGGGGAGAGTTTGCCAGACTCCTATCTTCATTTAAGTTTGAACTTGAGTCTTTGTGGAGGGCCTGTAAGTGAAAGATGCCAAGAGCTACCAGGGACTGCTAGGCTGTGCGAGATTTAGCAGATAGCGATCCTGCTTCTACTTCGGACCCTGGCAGTTCCTCTGCCCATTTGTAGGTCAGTGGTGCACCACTTACAGAAGACACCAGCAAGAAATGGCAAAGATTTTCTGATCCAAGGAAAATGATGCTCACAGCCTTGGGATGGTGCTTTAAGTGAACATTTTGGAATGATCAGGTGTAGTGCTAAATTGCCATGGCGACCTTGAAAGCAAAGCTTGTCTTTGGATATGAACTGCTCTCATTTACCTTCCAGCATCCCTTCCCTCCTCTATTTTCTTTCAACTTCCTTTGATGGTACAATGACAGCCGTCCTCTCTTATATTCAAACTTAATTGATTTGATAAATATGTAGAAGTATTACCAAGCTTATATTATAATTGCTGTATCCCGTTTTGGTTTTCTTATACATCAGATCCTTCCATGGGACATAGGAGCTTGGGGAAGTTCAAGAGAAAATGCGTAATCATCAGTCTTGTGTGGCTCTCTGCTTAAAATGGTAGGGATGTAGTGGAAATATTGGCTGAGTTTCATCATAAAGGCTTCTATTCCATTTGACTTCACTTTATTTGACATTATAGTATCTTCTGGGATCTTATAGAATAGCCAATGAACTGAATGGCAATCCTGCCGTTGATTCCCCTTCACTCCAAGTTAATATCCCAGTGGTGTTTCAGGGCTTAGGCAGAAACTCTAAAATGCTTCCAGCTTCCAGGTTAATGAAATCTGGATGGTTCAGCCCACTGTTTCTCTGTGTTTTTGTTTGTTTCGTTTGGCTGAGCAGAGTCTTCGTTGTGGTGTGTAGGTTTTCTCTAATTGTGGAGCAGGGGCTCTAGAGTTTTCACGCTCAGTCAGTGCAGTGCGTGGGTTTAGTTGCCCTCAGGCATGTGGAATCTTAGTTTCCAGACCAGGGATTGAAATCCACATCATCTACATTGGAAGGTGGATTCTTAACCTCTGGACCACTAGGGAAGTCCCTCTGTGTTTGTTTAATTAATTTATTTTTTGTAGCTTTTTTAAAAATTAAAATTTATTTATTTTAATTGGAGGCTAATTACTTTACAATATTGTATTGGTTCTTGCACACATCAACATGAGTCTGCCACGGGCGTACACGTGTTCCCCATCCTGAACCCCACTCCCACCTCCCTCCCCATACCATCCCTCCGGGTCATCCCAGTGCACCAGCCCCAAGGATCCTGTATTGAACCTGGACTGGCGATTCATTTCTTATGTGATATTATACATGTTTCCATGCCATTCCCCTAATCATCCCACCCTCTCCTTCTCCCACAGAGTCCAAAAGACTGTTCTATACATCTGTGTCTCTTTTGCTGTCTCGCATACAGGGTTATTGTTACCATCTTTCTAAATTCCATATGTGGAATGCTCAAAATTACTACTGTGAAAATAGGTTTACTATCAGGGAAGGGGCATAACTATTTTGACTGTTGCTGCTTTGATAATTTACCCAGATGACGTCCTCTGGAGCGTGTGAACTAGGCATGACTATAATCCAATGAAGAAATACGTGCAGATTTACACTTCTCTCCCAATTTAGTAAGAAACCTAATAAAAGTAAAAAACATTCTACCACCTCAACAGAGAGATGGAGATCTTCCAGCTTCAAAGAAGAAACGCCAGGCAGGGGAGAAGATCATGTACACTTTGGTCTCAGTCCCGCATGGAAATGACATTGCGTCGCTTTTCGAACTGGATGCCACGACTCTTCAGAGAGCAGACTGCCTGGTTCCAAGGTAAAAAAAAAACCCTCAAAGAAACAGGTTAAACAATAATGTCTCTTTGAATAATTTTACTGGTTGGTAAGGAATTAAAACCATAATTTTAATATAATTTTTGTGACAGCAAGAGAGCAAGTATAAGTGAAAAACAAGTGTAAAAAATCATACCTCTTTTATGAGTAGATTAACATAGTTGTTCTATTCTTAAAAATAAGTGAAATGTTCAGGACAAGAGAAATTCTGAAAAATTCATAAGAATTATTTATTTCTACTACTTGGATGTCCCGTGGTTACTAAAATGAAAAACAATCTAGAAGCATTTCCGTTAATACTTACGGCATTTTTGTACTCCAGTAAAAATTAATTTAAAAATACTTATGACATTTTTATTATGTCAAATTCCAGATTTCATTCATTTATTTATTTATTCATCCATTTGTTCATTTATTTAGTCATTAAGTCAACAAATCTTTACTGAACGTTGATTACCTCCCAGGCATTGCCCTTGGCATTGGGAGGACAACTGTGAGCAAACTGGTGATGAACTTAAATTCAAATGGGAGAGAAAGGTAATAAACAAATAAGCACAAACTATAAGGTCAGGTAATGAAAATGTTTTGAAGAAGAATTGAAGCATATGGAGAGTTCTGTTATTAGGTATGAGACCTCTCTGATTTAGGATATTTAAGAAAAGATCTGAATGATCTGAAAGACCAAGCCCTCTCCATCTGGGAGAAGTGTTTCAAGCAGCAAGAACACAAAATGGAAAAATATTTAAATTTGCTAGCTGTGCTGAAGGCCCAGCTAGGAGACAAGTAGACCTAAATGAAGAGGGGGAAGGAAGGTTGTTAATGAGGTAATTGTTAACTTACAATGTTTTACATTGTTTTGTCTGGATTTTATGAAGTTTTTTTTTTTTTTTTGACCTACACTGTCTACCTTCCAACAATAGCACTAGAATGCAATCTCTAGATGCATAGAGTTTTGCCTTTGTTATTAAGTTTGGTGGGATTGTTCTAAATTGTCCTTGATCCAGCATGATTGTCCTTGGCCTTGGGCAGATCCCAGTGGTTAGATTGAATGTACACGCTCAAAATGCAGACATTACTGTGCAGGTTACTTTCAGAGAAGGTAAAAAGTTGCTCTGCTAACACTGCCGGAAATTACTGCTCCTTGGGCTTCCTGGGCTGTTTCACAGCTGTTCTCACTCATGAGATATGTAGCTGAGTCGAACATGCCTGATTTTGGAAGCTAAGCAGGGTCAGACCTGTTTGGTACTTGGATGGGCGAAAGGTAGCTGAATCTTGGCCTTGCATGAGCCATTTCTCTTTGGGCTACCAACAGAGGTCTGTAAAGAGATCCACACATGAAGTTTTGACTTGATGCAAGTCCCTGACCTTCTTTTCTGAGCATGGCATCTTAATAAATCCTTGCTCTGACTACTTACTTTAGATTTTAACTCAGCAAACATAGAGTCCTTCTTGAACTCTAACCAAGAAAATTTGCTTAAGGAAAAGGTAGAAAGATCTCACTATATAGACATGCCCCAGAGCCTTGCTCTATATGGAAGGGTTCATCTATTACTATTCAGAGCTGCTGAAGCCCTTCTCATTATAGAACAGATTTTTGTATTAACATATCCTTTGTCATTAGTTGTTTTAAAGCTTCTGCTAATGAACACTTTGTGATAACTACTATTGTAATATAACTCTGGAGCTCTTGCTATGTGCTGAGCACTCTGTCAAGTTCTTTATAAATATTCTGGCAGCAATTCTAACAGATCAGGACTGAAGACTAGCTGTACTGTGTGTGCTTAATCGCTCAGTAGTGTCTGACTCTTTGCGACCCCATAGCCCACCAGGCTCCTCCATCTGTGGGATTTCCCAGGCAAGAATACTGTAGTGGGTTGCCATTTCCTTCTCCAGGAGATCTTCTCAACATAGGGATCAAACCCAGGTCTCCCACACTGCAGGCGAATTCTGAGCCACCGGGGATGAACTAGTTAATACCATGCTTTTCATGTCAGCTTCAAGTTGGAATCGCCTGTGCAGCGTTTTGCCCTTTATGCTCTGGCCACACAAAGACCAGTGAAATCACTTGGAGATCTTTAAAAAGTACTGATTTCTTCTCTGAGTCCCAGACGTTCTGATTTAAATAATGTGCAGTGCAGCCTGGGCAACAGGCTGAAGCAGCTTTTCTGGTGACTCTAATGTGCAGCCAGGTTGGGGAACTACTGGCTTAGTGTGACTAGGTGATCAGTCAAGGTCTAGCTCATGAGGTGGAATTTGATCCTGATGTGTGTGAATCTGAAGTCTATACTCTTAACCACTATGATGCATACCTTTATCTTTTATTTTTATTTATTTAAGATTTTTTTTTGATGTGGATCATTTTTAAAATCGTTATTGAATTTGTTATAATATTGCTTCTGTTTTATGTTTTGTTTTTTTGGCCTTGAGACATGTGGGATCTTAGCTCCCCAACGAGGGATCAAACCCATACCTCTGCACTGGAAGGCAAAGAGTCTTAAGCCCTGGACTGCCAGGAAGTCCTCCTAATGTCTTCATATTTTAGACATTCAAATGACATCAAGATTCTAAGACAGGATTTTTGTGGTGTAGGTCCTAAGGAGTTATTCATTTCTAGAATTCTTGGAAATTGCAAGTTATAATGCTCAAGTGTGGTCTCATTAGTTTGGAACTCAGCCATCTAGGTTGACTCCATAAACATCTATAGAAAAAGTGCAGGGGTAAGACTAGGGCGAATGACCATGGAGCTGAATAAGCTATGGCCCCACTTTCCAGATGCTTAAATTACAATGGTGAGGATAATTGAGTCCAGATGACATCTCCATGCAGAAGATAAGTGGTATCACAGAGGTATTTCAGTACTGGACCTTTGCTGCTTATTTGGACAATGATTGGACCTTTGCTGTTCTAGATTTTTGAAACTCAGTCTCGATCTACTTTTATGAATAAGCAGAACCATGGTGTTTGAGACTAAATCTCTTTCCCTGAAGCCTTTTTTTTTTTTTTTCAATTTGAGTTTCTCTTATTGGCCTTAGTGCTTTCTGCCTTGTGTTATAGGGATTTATCTTATCTTTCCTGCTGAACTTCTTGCAACTTGAAGGCAGAGAACTTACTACAATGGTTTTCTTTTAATGGACACTTTATTCGTTTTGTTTAAGAAATGACAATAAAAGTTTCACTGAACATGATAATATTTGAGCTGGAGAAAGCTCTAGCTGTTCTTTCTCATACACTCTCTCACAATTCACTTGTCATTGGTTCTTATTATTGCTGGAACATGAATTAGCAAATATGGGACCATTGCTCCTAAGGGAAATACAGAGTTAGGTTCCTGCAAGCCTCTGGACACAGTATTTTTGTCAATCAGTTTATACTCAACCTTGTTTTTTATGTGTTTTTGGTTAAAGACACCTCACTTAATGTATACTTTTGGTTCATGAACACTGAATTCATGACCATCAACACTATAACTCATGCCTGGATGAAGCTTCTCTGTCGTTAGTATTTT
This sequence comes from Oryx dammah, assembly GCF_014754425.2. Classification (NCBI taxonomy): domain Eukaryota; kingdom Metazoa; phylum Chordata; class Mammalia; order Artiodactyla; family Bovidae; genus Oryx; species Oryx dammah. The sequence continues at coordinate 35,600,944 of NW_024070213.1, read as the reverse complement.
CTCTGTAATGCACAGCACAGCTTTGCTCTACGGGAACACAACACAGCACTTTAGCACTGCGCTTGGGACTGTTTTCAACAGTGAATTCCCCAATGACAGTGAAAAACATGGTGATATACAGACCATGAAAAGACACTTGTTGATGGTTCAAGAGCAGAAACGAGAAGGCAGAGCACTGCCTTGTTCAGCCTCACTGGGGATGTGAATGGCAGGGAATCAAATTTTTTGCCACTCTATGCATGTCTGAGAAAGACTGCCAAAGTGCCCCAAGAATTGATATTGGGGTTACAGATAATTTGTCACAGGTACATAATCTGCAATTATTGAGGATTGACTACACTATATACTTTCATGTGTAAATGGTTAAACCACAAAAGGGACTACTGTGAGACAGCCATTATAACTGAGATGGTTACACAGTCAGTGCTTCTTACCTTCGTATACATCAGAATTTCCTGGAAAGGCTGGTAAAATACTCACTGTTGGACCTCACGCTCAGATTCTCTGATTCAGTGGACTGGGGTAAAACCTTGGACTTTGTAACTAGTGTCCAGGCAATGCTGATGGTGCTGGTCCAAGATCCAGATTTTGAGAACTACCAGTCTAGGTAATAATACTGCATGCTTTGAAATAGTCTGTAGTCAGATTTTCCCTTTAAACATGACTGATCTACACTCAGTTAACTGTGCGAAATATATTTATATTCATATCATGTATGAAGCTTAAATATGTTAATATTAAGTGTGTTAATTTTTTATAAACCATTTTTAAAATATTATTTTTCTTTTAGGAACTCATATGTTCGGTTGAGACATTTATGTACAAACACGTGGGTAACCAGCACTAGCATCCCCATAGACACGGATGAAGAGAGGCCTGTTATGTTGAAGGTAAATGTTTCTGAGAATGGTTTACTTTTCATCCAGATGTTGTGTGAATAGGATTACTGGATGACTGACATGTTCTCACAACTGCACTTCGTCAATATTAGCAATTATTGCAATGAATCTCATCAAGGACTCAGGCCCCCCAGTCAGGTCACTGAAGGGCTGTTATTCAAGAAGGTGCAGCAGAGATACCAAGAGAATGGGAGCAGCATGTAGGAAGGGAAGAAGATTCCAGAAGGGCATTTCCTTTCCTCTGTTGAAACTGAAGCAAAGGGCACGGGTAAAAGGAAAACACTGCCAGTCAGGCTTTGAGAACAAGGCAGGAAACGGGCAGGAGAGATCTGTGTCTCTACAGCTTTTCATAGTGGGTGATGCTTGTAGGAATTGTGTTTGGATCATCTGCTTCTGTTTTGTACCTTTTCTGCAGTACTAAGATGTGTTAGTACTTGAAGAGTATTGCATCATTTTTTAATAAAGCAACTAATCTTAATGGAAAAACACATTGCAGATTGGAACTTGCCAAACAAAAGAAGATAAAGAAGCATTTGCCATTGTGTCTGTCCCACTGTCCGAGGTCCGAGACTTAGACTTTGCCAATGATGCAAATAAAGTGCTGGCGACTACAGTTAAAAAGCTGGAAAATGGCACAATAACCCAGAATGAAAGGAGGTTAGTAACTTTCTAGAATGACTTTTACTTATTTATCATTCATATTTTTAAATTAATTTATTTAATTAGAGGCTAATTACTTTACAATATTGTGGTGGTTTTGGCCATACATTAACATGAATCAGTCACGGTGTACAAGTGTTCCCCATCCTGAACCCCCCTCCCACCTCCCATCCCATCCCATCCCATCCCATCCCTCTGGGTTGTTCCAGTGCTTTGAGTGCCCTGTTCCATGCATCGAACTTGGACTGTCATCTCTTTCACATATGGTAATATATATGTTTCAATGCTATTCTCTCAAATCATCCCACCCTTGCCTTCTCCACTGAGTCCAAAAATCTATTCTTTATATTTGTGTCTCTTTTGCTGTCTCACATATAGGGTCATCATTACCATCTTTTTAAATTTCATATATATGCGTTAATATACTGTATTGGTGTTTTTCTTTCTGACTTATTTCACTCTGTATAATAGGCTCCAGTTTCATCCACCTGATTAGAACAGATTCAAATGTGTTCTTTTTAAAGCTGAGTAATATTCCATCATGTATATGTACCACCACTTTCTTATCCATTCGTCAGCCAATGGACATCTAGGTTGCTTCCGTGTCCTGGCTATTGTGAGCAGTGCTGGGATGAACACTGGGGTACATTGTTCTCTTTCAGTTCTGGTTTCCTCGGTGTGTGTGCCCAGCAGTGGGATAGCTGGGTCATATGGCAGTTCTGTTTCCAGTTTTTTAAGGAATCCCTACACTCTTCTCCATAGTGGCTGTACTAGTTTGCATTCCCACCAACAGTGTAAGAGGGTTCCCTTTTTTCCATACCCTCTCCAGCATTTATTGCTTGTAGACTTTTGGATAGCAGCTATTCCAACTGGTGTGAAATGGTACCTCATTGTGGTTTTGATTTGCATTTCTCTGATAATGAGTGATGTTGAGCTTCTTTTCATGTGTTTGTTAGCCATCTGTATGTCTTCTTTGGAGAAATGTCTGTTTAGTTCTTTGGCCTGGTTTTTGATTGGGTCGTTTATTTTTCTCGTATTGAGCTGCATGAGCTAGAATAACTTTTAAATCATCAAGAGTCAGTTGTCAACTCATGCAGTAGCTCTCAGTGAATGAATGACTCTAAGGAAATAGGTAGAATGGTCTCCATGGCAGCACACCTGCTTCTCAATGAGCAGATCCTGGTGCCTAAATGAAAATAGTAACATTAAAATCTGGGGAATGTTTACATTTTTCTATTTTAGTTTGGCTTGAACACAGTTGTTTTGAGTTACTTTCTGACCTTTCCTTTTAAATGTTTCATAAGAGATGCCTTTTGATGCACTTGAGTTGGTATTTGGGTTTGGAGTTTTAAAGGCCCTATAAAAGTTTTATGCTTTTTTGTTCTTATTTATTCAAGATACATTTCTCTGTTCAAGTCCCGCAAAGTAAACATGTTATATAATACCAGCAAACAGTCTGCAAGAGTGTAGCTTTCTGCCCTTGTAACTCGCTCAAAGACACTCGAAGAAACTGGATCTTGATTCCTCCACTCATTCCATTTTGGAAATGAGTAAGAAAGAGTGATACTGATAGCCACCAGTCATTTCATCCCTACTTTATACTGGTACTATGTTAGGCACTGTAAATATATTTCTCTAGTCCTTCAAACAGCCTTGATATGGGCATTATTCCCATTCTACATAAAGGATAATTGAAAGTTTAAGCCAATCAGGTAAGGTCACACTGTAAGTAGGGATTTAATCATGTGTGTTTTTAAAGTCCATAGGTTTCCAACACACCAGAGCACAAGCATTCTCTGTATCTCTCCACTTCATGGTCTGCTACATACCTTTCAATTTGAATAAGAAAAATAAGAAATTACCAACTTCCCAGGCATTCACACACTGAAATTCTCATGCACAGCTGGTGAAATGATAATTGGTATCAGTTCAGTTCAGTTGCTCAGTCGTGTCCAACTCTGTGACCCCATGGACTGCGGCATGCCAGGCATCCTTGTCCATCACTAACTCCCAGAGCTTGCTCAAACTCATGTCCATCATGTCGGTGATGCCATCCAACCATCTCATCCTCTGTCATCCCCTTCTCCTCATGCCTTCAATCTTTCCCAGCATCAGGGTCTTTTCCAATGAGTCAGTTCTTCACATCAGGTGGCCAAAGTATTAGAAGCTTTCAGCATCAGTCCTTCTGATGAATATTTATGACTGATTTCCTTTAGGATTGACTGGTTTGATCTCCTTGCTTTCCAGGAGATAATTGATATAAGCATTTTGAAACATAGTTTGACAGTAAGGAGCAAAGTTTAAGGAAGCAGTCACTCCTCATGTAAGTGGAATCATGCAGTGTTTGTCCTTCTGTGACTGGTTTATTTCACAAAACAGGTTCACTCATATTGTCATATGTGACAGGATTTCCTTGTTTGTTAAACTTGTGTACTATTCTTAGGACAGTTTACACACAGTGGCAATGCAGCCATGAACAGCACAGACTCCATTCACATCTTCATGCAATTTACAGGCTTGAGTATTGGTTCCAGTTCCCTGAGATAGGAGCTCAGAATCTAGAGCAGGGACCATCCAACATGTGATCACCAGATCAGATGTCTTTCTGATACAGAGTTAATATTTTCCTATAGCAGTGTCATTTCCCTTTGAATTTTACTTGCTTGATATTCCTGTCTTGACACCAGCTGTCCTTTGTTTAGTGTTCGGGTAGATGCCTTTTTTCAATATCCATTTGTTTCAGTTTTGCCAGTCATTTTGCTTTGTTAATGTCTTGTGAGCAAGCAAGAGCTGGATTTTAAAAATATAATCTGATAGTCTATTTGAATTCGCTAAAGTTTAATTACCTTGATTTGATAAATGATGTGTTTGGACTTATTTGAATACTAATGGGTATCATATTTTGTTATATTCTTTCTCCTGTATAGCTTTTTTCTTTCCCCTCTTCTTCTTTCTTCCTTTCTGTTAGAGTGGTTAAGTTTGTATTTTCTCCCCATTTTTACATTTCTCCTGGTTTAGAAGCTATAGATCCTTTCCTATTCTTTTGCAAGTGCCCATATGGTCTTGTCATACACTTCAGCTATATATTCTTTTTTACATAACTTGAAAATATTTCTTTCTCTCATGGGAGAAAAATACTTAAGAATGCTTTGATTATTTTCTGCTATTCTACTTCCCATCTTTTTTTGGGGCGGGGGGACTAGTTGTCTAGATGCATAGTTCTGAGTTTATTCTTTAAATTACTTATGTCATCTAAATTATGATGTATCACTTTTTTCTGAAAATTTAGTTCCTAAAATTATTTTTCAGATATTAATTATATTTCTTAATGTATTTTACCTTCTGTTCTACTTGCTTTTATTTCTTGCATTTCACTCCTCTCTGGGTTCACTTTTCTTTTTGCTGAAATTTTTTCTTTAGTCTATTCAATGAGGTTATAAATCTTATTAATCTTTATATGGGGATGTCTTTATTTTACCTCCTTTTTTAACTGATACTTTATGTATGAAATGCCAGGTTGACAGTTCTTTTTCTTTAGTATTTTAAAGTTATAACAATTATTTTCTGTTGTATCTTGTTGCCTTTAAGAATTCTTTATTGGCATTTTTCTTTACTTTCTGATAATTTTGTAGATTTTTTCTTTTGTCTTTGATGTCCTAAAGTTTCACAACAGTGTGTTTACAAGTAATTTTTATTTTTATTTTTCCCACTTGACACTTAGGGTATACTTTTAATCAGAATACTTATCGTTTTCTTCAATTCTGGAAAATTTTCAGCCATTTTCCTTCAAATATTTATCTTTTTGTCTTACCTCTCTTCTGGAACTCCTATTAAATGTGTGTTGAATCCTCTTAATTCATCTCCCTTATCTCTTAACTTTCCTTTTATAACTTGCCTTTTGAAATCTGTCCTGCTTCCAAGATTGATTTTTTTGATATTGAATGGGTGAATTTAACTCAGATGACCATTATATCTACTACTGCGGGCAGGAATCCCTCAAAAGAAATGGAGTAGCCATCATGGTCAACAAAAGAGTCTGAAATGCAGGACTTGGATGCAATCTCAAAAATGACAGAATGATCTCTGTTCGTCTCTAAGGCAAACCATTCAATATCACGGTTATCCAAGTCTATGCCCCAACCAGTAACGCTGAAGAAGCTGAAGTTGAACGGTTTTATGAAGACCTACAAGACCTTTTAGAACTAACATCCAAAAAAGATGTCCTTTTCATTATAGGGGACTGGAATGCAAAAGTAGGAAGTCAAGAAACAGCTGGAGTAACAGGCAAATTTGGCCTTGGAATGCGAAATGAAGCAGGTTAAAGACTAATAGAGTTTTGTCAAGAAAATGCACTGGTCATAGCAAACACCCTCTTCCAACAACACAAGAGAAGACTCTACACATGGACATCGCCAAATGGTCAACACCGAAATCAGATTGATTATATTCTATGCAGCCAAAGATGGTGAAGCTCTATACAGTCAACAAAAACAAGACCAGGAGCTGACTGTGGCTCAGATCATGAACTCCTTATTACCAAATTCAGACTCAAATTGAAGAAAGTAGGGAAAACCGCTAGACCATTCAGGTATGACCTAAATCAAATCCCTTATGATTATACAGTGGAAGTGAGAAATAGATTTAAGGGCCTAGATCTGATAGATAGAGTGCCTGATGAACTATGGAATGAGGTTTGTGACATTGTACAGGAGACAGGGATCAAGACCATCCCCATGGAAAAGAAATGCAAAAAAGCAAAATGGCTGTCTGGGGAGGCCTTACAAATAGCTGTGAAAAGAAGAGAGGCAAAAAGCAAAGGAGAAAAGGAAATATATAAGCATCTGAATGCAGAGTTCCAAAGAATAGCAAGAAGAGATAAGAAAGCCTTCCTCAGTGATCAATGCAAAGAAATAGAGGAAAACAACAGACTGGAAAAGACTAGAGATCTCTTCAAGAAGATGAGATCTCTTCAAGAAAATTAGAGATACCAAGGGAACATTTCATGCAAAGATGGGCTCGATAAAGGACAGAAATGGTCTGGACCTATCAGAAGCAGAAGATATTAAGAAGAGGTGGCAAGAATACATGGAAGAACTGTATAAAAATATCTTCAGGACCCAGATAATCATGATGATGTGATCACTAATCTAGAGCCAGACATCTTGGAATGTGAAGTCAAGTGGGCCTTAGAAAGCATCACTGTGAACAAAGCTAGTGGAGGTGATGGAATTCCAGTTGAGCTATTTCAAATCCTGAAAGATGATGCTGTGAAAGTGCTGCACTCAATATGCCAGCAAATTTGGAAAACTCAGCAGTGGCCACAGGACTGGAAAAGGTGTTTTCATTCCAATCCCAAAGAAAGGCAATGCCAAAGAATGCTCAAACTACCACACAATTGCACTCATCTCACATGCTAGTAAAGTAATGCTCAAAATTCTCCAAGCCAGGCTTCAGCAATCCATGAACCGTGAACTCCCTGATGTTCAAGCTGGTTTTAGAAAAGGCAGAGGAACCAGAGATCAAATTGCCAACATCAGCTGGATCATTGAAAAAGCAAGAGAGTTCCAGAAAAACATCTATTTCTGTTTTATTGACTATGCCAAAGCCTTTGCCTCTGTGGATCACAATAAACTGTGGAAAATTCTGAAAGAGATGGGAATACCAGACCACCTAACCTGCCTCTTGAGGAATCTGTATGCAGGTCAGGAAGCAACAGTTAGAACTGGACATGGAACAACAAACTGGTTCCAAATAGGAAAAGGAGTACGTCAAGGCTGTATATTGTCACCCTGCTTATTTAACTTCTATGCAGAGTACATCATGAGAAACACTGGACTGAAAGAAACACAAGCTGGAATCAAGATTGCCAGAAGAAATATCAATAACCTCAGATATACAGATGACACCACTCTTATGGCAGAAAGTGAAGAGGAACTAAAAAGCCTCTTGATGAAAGTGAAAGAGGAGAGCGAAAAAGTTGGCTTAAAGCTCAACATTCAGAAAACAAAGATCATGGCATCCGGCCTCATCACTTCATGGGAAATAGATAGGGAAACAATGGAAACAGTGTCAGACTTTATTTTTTGGGGCTCCAAAATCATTGCAGATGGTGATTGCAGCCATGAAATTAAAAGACGCTTACTCCCTGGAAGAAAAGTTATGACCAACCTAGATAGTATATTCAAAACAGAGACATTACTTTGCCGACTAAGGTCCATCTAGTCAAGGCTATGGTTTTTCCTGTGGTCATGTACGGATGTGAGAGTTGGACTGTGGAGAAAGCTGAGTGCCAAAGAATTGATGCTTTTGAACTGTGGTGTTGGAGAAGACTCTTGAGAGTCCCTTGGACTGCAAGGAGATCCAGCCAATCTATTCTGAAGGAGATCAACCCTGGGATTTCTTTGGAAGGAATGATGCTAAAGCTGAAACTCCAGTACTTTGGCCACCTCACGCAAAGAGTTGACTCATTGGAAAAGACTCTGATGCTGGGACGGACTGGGGGCAGGAGGAGAAGGGGATGATAGAGGATGAGATGGCTGGATGGCATCACGGACTTGATGGACATGAGTCTGAGTGAACCCTGGGAGTTGGTGATGGACTGGGAGGCCTGGCGTGCTGCGATTCATGGGGTCGCAAAGAGTCGGACACAACTGAGTGACTGAACTGAACTGAATAAGTCACCACATATTCTAGAATGTATGTGTAGTATTTTACCTTCATGAATTATATTTTTATTTAAATGATTATAATTTTGGTTCTCAGATTTCTGTTGGTTCTTTTGCATAGCCACATTTTCTTCATTTGTATCTGCCCTCTTTTATGTATATTGTCTTCTTTGGTATATAAATTGTTTTCTTAACTCTTTGAGGATTGGAAACACACTGATTTAAAAGTTATTTTGAAATTGCACTGTTACTTGTAATTTTTTGGTAATGAAGTGGCCTCCTGGTTTTTTAGTATGATGGATGGCTTTCTTAATCTCAGTATTTCTCTTGTGCTTTGAATTTAAATATGCAGGTTCTTCTTGAGTGGAAATTTCTTTCTTATTCTCTCTCTGCATTCTCTCATCTTCTTTATTAGTTTTATGGTTGCTTCCACCTGGCTCATCTCAACAAGTCCAGAGCCAGGTCTGATATTGAGGGCTGAGAATTCATGTCCTCTGGTAATTTGAGGCTTTAGCCATGGAGATTGCAGGTGGTTGAGTCCTGTCTATGTGCTTCCTCTCTTTCCTCCTATCACTCACTGCACAGCCAGGACTGGAACAGGGGTCACAATACTTTTAGGGTTCCTTTAAGAGATGGAGACACCCTGCTTTAGTCTCTGCTTTTGTATCTTTAGTTTAGTTCCCTCCCATATGCTTTCAGTCCCCATTGTCTTGCTAGTACTGAATATTATCCTTGCTGATCACTGTCTTTCTTATTTCATTCCTGGTTGACTATGTTTTTTGTTAGGTTTTAGGTATGTCTTTTTAAAATACATATTTTGTTTATCATGGCTGCATATGATAAAAAAATTCACACAAAAAGTTTTTAGTAAAAGGAAATTAATAAGTTTGAATGATTAAAGGACCTACCCATCTCCCTTTTGGCTCAGACGGTAAAGCTTCTGCCTACAATGTGGGAGACCTGGTTTCAATCCCTGGGTTGGGAAGATCTCCTTGAGAAGGAAATGGCAACCCACTCCAGTACTCTTGCCTGGAAAATCCCATGGACGGAGGAGCCTGGTAGGCTACAGTCCATGGGGTCACAAAGAGTCAAACACAACTGAGCGACTTCACTTTCCATCTCCCAGTATAGAATTGCAATTTGGTCTAAACTGAAAAAATCAGTTTTATTTGCCACAGATGGGATGCTTGAGGTAAAATGACAAAAATAAGGTTTCAACAGTTTTGGAGGTCAAAAGAGAAGACTCATTTTCTTGACTATCATTGCCTCATCATTAGGGGAGGTGGGCTCTGCAAATAAGGTTAATGTATAGTCATTCTCAGTCAAGACTGTTAATTTTCTTTATCATCATTTCATTAGCTATCACCAGTTTTTAATTTATTTTTAATTGGAAAATAATTGCTTTACAGTATTGTGTTGGTCTCTGCTGTACAACATTGAGAATCAGTCATAACTATGTATATATATCCCCCTTCCTCGTGAGCTTCCCTCCCAGCCCCCCATCGTACCCCTCTAGGTCATCACAGAGCACCAGGCAGGGCTCCCTGTGTTACATAGCATCTTCCTACTCTGTTTTACATATGGTAGTGTATATATGTCAAAGCTGCTTTCTCAATTTGTCCCACCCTCTCCTTCCTCTGCTGTGTCCACAAGATGATTCTCTACATCCGCATCTCCACCATCATTAATTTGTAAGCCATCTGGAAGAGTTTGAAGCAGAGGTGTTTGTAGTTGCTCCCAGAGTTGTACTTCCTTAGATAACTAAACACCTGAATACAATATCCTCTAAACAGCAAGAGGAAAAAAGAAAACCCAATACGTCTAAAAAGAAAATGCAGATATATTTATGCGTGGACTGGACTTGTAGATTGAGCCCTTGAGGCTCAACTCAATTTTAGTTTGCTGAAGAAGTCTGAGCTCAAAATAAATATTTTATTATTTCTGTTAAGGACAACAGAATAATGTAGAAGATGCTGAGTCACAATTTCGAAACAAATTCATACCACTTTTTTTTTAATCCAGGATAATCTATTTTATTTTATTTTATTTAAATTAATTAATTAATTAATTTTTTATTTTACTTTACAATTCTGTATTGGTTTTGCCATACATTTGATGTGTAGAAATCATGTTTTACATTTCTGTGGTTGCCCCTAGAAGTTATGTCAGTGAATCCTATTCCTAAGACATTTTGTCAAGACGGATTGGGTTAAAATTTAAAATAGGCACACAAGAAAACATAATATCTCTGGAATTTGGAGTAAATTTATGAACCTTGGAGGTGTGTTGAATTTGGATGTGGTGGCTAAATTCTGGATTATAGGTGTATCCACTTGGCTCCACTCCCTTGCAGGAGTTGAATCTGGAGGTAAGATCAAGGTGCTTCATAACTGATTACATTCCACACCTTTCTAGAGTCACTGAATCTCTTAAATTGTAGTTTTTTTGTTGATGTAATCTTGACTGATTGTACTAATAACTGAATAATTATGCTGATATATATGGATAAAGCTTATTTATTGAAATATAGTTGATTTACAATGTTGTGTTAGATTCTAGTGTAAAGTGATTCAGTTATATATAAATCTACATATTCTTTTAAATTATGGTTTATTATAGAATGTTGAATATAGTTCCCTGTGCTATACAGTAGGACGTTGTTGTTTATCTGTTTTATTTATGGTAGTTTTTATCTGCTAATCTCAAACTCCTAATTTATTCTTCCTCCACCCTGTGCCTGCTTTTGTAACCATAAGTTTGTTTTCCATGTCTGTGTTTCTGTTATATGTTAAACCATTGTAGATAAATTCATTTGTGTCATATTTTAGATTCCACATACAAATGATATCGTATGGTATTTGTCTTTTTTTGTCTGACTTGAGCTTCGCTTAGTAATGATAATCTCTAGGTCCATCCACATTGCTACAGATGATACTGTTTCATTCTCTTCTGTCTGAGTAGCATTCCATCATGCATATATATGCTATCTTCGTGGATAAAGTTTACTTAAATATTTGTTGGATAGTTTTTGTAGTATTAAAAAATTCATATATGATGCAGTTCCCTGGTGGTGTAGTGCCTATATGAATTTTACAAAAAACAGTCACACAGAAAATGATAAAACGCAGGAAGGAGGAAGAAGAAAGCTAAGGAAGGGCTCTCCAGACACTTTAGGTGCCAGACACCACTAGTGTTCAAGTAATAGTTAAAAAAAAAATAGCCAAAATGTAGAATTAAAGGTAAACAGTGTGTGATTTTAGGGTGTTATGATTTTTATAGATCAGTTAATACTTTCAGAACAATTTAGAAATATGATGGCTTGCTCTTGTCTTTCTTTGCAGGTCATTTAAGTTTTTCCTATTCAGTACAGGGAGAAATTGTAATGTACTAAAGATTAGAAAATGTAGTTGAGTTGATAATAAAAAAGAACAAATTTGAGTTTAAGAATTTAGTTTAGCTGTTCTTTCATAAAGCCAAAATACCCTTCTTTGTGAGTCAGTCATGAAAAAGCATCTGCTGATTGGTGTTATCCTCTCAACACCTCTGGTTTTGGGACTCATGGGGTTTTATTTCATAATTGTCTTTGCAAATACTTGATTAGAGCTGGAGGTGGGAGTAGGAGTTGGTGGAACTGAAGAAGGGATGCTCTTTGCAAAGATTTAAGTAAATATTTACTGTATTAGTTATTAAATGATTTTATTATAAAATACTTTTACTTTTTTAATGTTTTAGTGTTTATTTAAAAATATTCCCAAGATTAAGCACATCATAATATTTCCTTTTCTTTTTATGATAGGTTTGTAACCAAGTTATTGGAAGACCTTATCTTCTTTGTTGCTGATGTACCTAACAATGGACAAGACGTTCTAGACGTGCTTATCACCAAGCCAAACCGAGAACGTCAGAAGTTAATGAGGGAACAAAACATATTGGCACAGGTGATTTTCATGTTTTATCTTTTGAATTATAGTATCAGGAAAGTTCTTGTATTAGTTACCTATTGATGTACAACAAATTAGCCCAAAACTTAGTGTCTGAAGCCAGCAGATACTTAGGTTTTCTGTGGATTAGGAATCTAGGGGTGGTTTAGGTGGGCAGTTCTTGCTCACGGTGTTTCACAGGCTGCAGTCAAGGTCTTGACTGGGTTGTGGTCATCTCGAGGCTCAAATAGGGGAGGATTTATTACCCAGCTCACTCGCCTGGGCCTCTCCACAGGGCTGCCTCAAGCCCAGGAAGGTTGTGTTCCTTAGAAGTGAGGGATCCAAGACAGAAGAGAGGGCCTCCAGGTGGAGGTCATAGTCTTTTTGTAACCTAATCTTAGAAACTGTAACATCTCATCATTTCTACCTTGTTCTGTTAGTTAGAAGTGAGCCAGTAATTCCAGCTCACAGTCAAGAAGACAGGATTCCATAAGAGTGTAATTCCAGGAGGCAGGGTTCACTGGGGGCTATCTTGGATACGGCCTGCCACAGACCTATGAAAAACCTACATGGTCAAACTGTCTGCAGAAAACATGCTATAATAATGTTCTAAGTAGAATTTCCAGGAGAGCTTAGAAGCTGCCATCTCCATCTGCTTCCTACCTTTTCCCCATTTTCCATCAAAAAGTAGGGCAGTCTATTCATTAGTCACAAGTGCTCTTTACAGTATTCTAGTTTTTTCCCTGCAAGTCTAGAAATGCTCCTAAGCTATGTCTTCCTGAAGTTGTTCATCACGTGCCAGCAAATTAATTTACTCCCTAATACTATGCATGTTTGGACATGCCTACCTTCGTGCATTCTTTTTATTCTGTTAATTGCTATATAAGTAATGGGCTTCTGCCTTAATTGTGGACTGTAGGAAGATACTTAAAAAAGAAAATTTATGTTATTAATATACATGCTATTGTAGAGTTGGGAAAGGAAAACAGTAGACATTATCAATTAATATTCTGTAGCTGATTGTCAGAATATATAAAATCAACATTTTTCTCAAATAAAATAAAGGTTGCAAATCTAATGAGACAAAGTCTTTTCTAACATTAGCATTTCTTTTGTATAAAACATTTGATTTCAAGGACTTTTAGAACCTTGAATGATTTATTAATATTATTTTAACAAATATATGTCAAACATTTTACTTCAGTATTATAAATAGAAAAGTCACAGTTTAGTGAATATAGAATTATTGAAGAAACTTTAATTCATATTTTATTTCATGGACTACGTAGGATAATTCTGTTTTCTTGTATGACTCCTCATGTCTTTGCCTAGGTGTTCTTTTATAAATAATTGACTCGTCCTGCCAGTTCATCTCCAGGTGATCCTACCTGCTGTCTTGTTGCCTAAAAGAGTCATGCTCCTCAATGCTTTTTAAATACTTCCCAACTGCTAATTTTCTTACAAGAAGAATCTGAGTCACTGGGTATCACCAGGTGCCCATATGGCTCCTTATTTGTTTTGAATGCTGATACATTTATTGAATTGGTCACATCTTTATGTATACAAATAATAAGTTAATTCTTTTACCAAGAGGTTTAAAAGCAATATTTGGAGGTAGTTTTTGATGTCAGTTTTAGATGAAAAGTAAATATTTTCCTTATAGTGTTTTGACTTTAGAAAGTTATGGAGAATAACAGAAGTAGTTGTAAAGCCCATTGAAGTCAAACTATATTTTGGTTCATCTGAATATGTTCATGTAACTTGGTAAAACTTAAAATCTTTAAATTTTTTTATTATTTTTAACCAAATATTTATTTATTTACATTAAGTCCTTATTGGTTACTTTAAATATAGCAGTATGTACGTGTCAGTCCCAAACTCCCAATTTAGCCCTCCCTCCCATCTTCCACCTGGTAACCATAGTTCATTTTCTAGTTTGTGAGTTTGTTTCTGTTTTGAAAATAAATTTACTTGTATGATTTTTTTTTAAGTTCTGCATATAAGTGATATCATATTTTTTTCTTTTTCTGTCTGACTTATTTGGGAACTTGAACACTTCTCAAATATTTTTTTTATTTTAATAAAATAGAATTTCTAAAACAAAATGAAGCATTTTATTTAAATATTGTTTTGTCATTTAATTTACAGAATACTTTTAGCAGTATTTTTCTGTCCCTTAATATGTTGGTCTTATATCCCCCCAAAATCTTTCTTTTATGTTTTTACTTTACACTAATTCTACTCAAATATTACAAAAGCCTTTTTGAGTCAACGTTTTTTGTTATTAAAAAATTTAAAAATTCTAAACATGCATCTCCACTCATCAGAATAAGTCATAGTTGTTGTTTTCTTAATAGGTATTTGGGATTCTTAAAGCACCCTTTAAGGAGAAAGCAGGAGAAGGCTCAATGTTGAGACTTGAAGATCTGGGGGATCAAAGATACGCCCCCTATAAGTACATGCTGAGGCTGTGCTACCGTGTGCTGAGACATTCGCAGCAGGACTACCGGAAAAATCAGGTTCAAGGATGGCCCTTCTTTTTATCTTTTTAACATCTAAAGTATGGGCGAGGTTGTTTGGTTACAGTTCCAAGACATATCGATTAGGAATGGGAAATTCTGCTTTGCAATGAAATGCTTTCTCTTGGTCATTTGTGTGTGTTCCAAAATGTTTCTTTTATAATTGAAATATTTTATAATAGACAAAAATGACCTGTAAATGTATTTGAAATGACATATGTATTTATTATTCCTTATAAAATTAGAATTGTTGGGGGAAGATGTCTGAGTCCTCATGTGTGCATGGTATTAGCTCCTGATGGGCAGGAGGCATGCTGGATATATTATGTAAAGAGGAATGAGACATTTCTTGGCATTTCTAGAAACACGTGACATACCGCATCATGTGTAGGCTAAAGAGTTCATTGTCTGGTGGAAAAAATATGATGTGCATCTGAAATGTAAGGCAGAGTCATGGAGTGGGTAGGGGAGATAAGACAGTATTGTGGGAATTCAGGAGAGAGAGGAGCTCAGCTCAGGTAACCCAGGAAGGGTGCTTGGAGAAGGAAGCATTTGAATACAATAAGAATCATTAAAAAAAAAAAAAAGAATCATTTTCAGAAATTGTATGGGAACTGGCATTTTAGTGAAAAGAGATTTCTGAAAAGAGAATAATGGATCCTAGAAGGGCAGTTTCATCAAGATGCACCTAACCATGGAGGACAGGGAAACCAGGTGTATCCAGGGATATAGCTTAAAGTTGCCAACTCATGTAGAATTTCATCTCATTTTTGTCTGAAAATATGCAGTGGGCTCAGTAACATACATCTGCTTAATACAAAATTGTTTTCAATTAATTATCATTTGGTAAATTGGTGTCCTATGTTTCTCTTAGACAGTTGGAGAGATGAGTGCATAGTCAGGAAACTTTGGTGATGAGTTTAGTCCATGCAGAAGGATGGTGTGGGAGTGGGCTGGAAAGGCATATGGGCTGAGCTGTGGAGGGCTGAGGATGCTGACCTGGAGGCTGGGTGCTATTTGGGAATCACTTCAGTTCAGTTCAGTCACTCAGTCGTGTCTGAGTCTTTGCCACCCCACAGACTGCAGCACACCAGGCCTCCCTGTCCATCACCAACTCCTGGAGTCCACCCAAAACCACTGAGTCGATGATGCCATCCAACCGTCTCATCCTCTGTCATCCCCTTCTGCTTCCACCTTCAGTCTTTCCCAGCATCAGGGTCTTTTCACATGAGTCAGTTCTTCACGTCAGGTGGCCAAAGTATTGGAGTTTCAGCTTCAACATCAGTCCTTCCATGAATATTCAAGACTGATTTCCTTTAGGATGGACTGGTTGGATCTCCTTGAAGTCCAAGGGACTCTCAAGAATCTCCTCCAATACTACAGTTCAAAAGCATCAATTCTTTGGTGCTCAGCAAAGTAATCTCTGCTTTTTAATATGCTGTTTAGGTTGTTCATAACTTTTCTTCCAAGGAGTAAGCATCTTTTAATTTCATGGCTGCAGTCTCCATCTGCAGTGATTTTGGAGCCCCCAAAAATAAAGTCTGACACTGTTTGCACTGTTTCCCATCTGTTTGCCATGAAGTGATGGGACCAGATGCCATGATCTTAGTTTTCTGAATGTTGAACTTTAAGCCAACTTTTTCACTCTCCTCTTTCACTTTTATCGAGAGGTTCTTTAGTTTTTTTTTCACTTTCTGCCATAAGGGTGGTGTCATCTACGTATCTGAGGTTATTGATATTTCTCCTGGTAATCTTGATTCCAGCTTGTGCTTCTTCCAGCCCAGAATTTCTCATGATGTACTCTGCATGTAAGTTAAATAAGCAGGGTGACAATATACAGCCTTGATGTATTCCTTTCCCGATTTGGAACCAGTCTGTTGTTCCATGTCCAGTTCTAACTCTTGCTTCTTGACCTGCAGATTTCTCAGGGAGTGGGTCAGGTGGTCTGGTATTCCCATCTCTTGAAGAATTTTCCACAGTTTGTTGTGATCCTTACAGTCAAAGGCTTTGGCATAGTCGATAAAGCAGAAGTAGATGTTTCTTTCTGGAACTCTCTTGCTTTTTCTGTGATCCAGTGGATGTTGGCAGTTTGAGCTCTGCCTTTTCTAAATCCAGCTTGAACATCTGGAAGTTCACAGTTCACGTACTGTTTGAAGCCTGGCTTGGAGAATTTTGAGCATTACTTTGCCAGTGTGTGAGATGAGTACAATTGTACAGTAGTTTGAGCATTCTTTGGCATTGCCTTTTTTGGGATTGGAATGAAAACTGACCTTTTCCAGTCCTGTGGCCACTGCTGAGTTTTCCAAATTTGCTGACATATTGAGTGCATCATCTTTTAGGATTTGAAATAGCTCAACTGAAATTCCATCACCTCCACTAGCTTTGTTCGTAGTGATGCTTCCTAAGACCCACTTGTCTGGTTCTAGGTGAGTGATCACACTATCGTGTTTATCTGGATCATGAAGATCTTTTTTTGTATAGTTCTTCTGTGTATTCTTGCCACCTCTTCTTAATATCTTCTGCTTCTGTTAGGTCCATAACATTTCTGTCCTTTATTGTGCCCATCTTTGTATGAAATGTTCCCTTGGTATCAGTAAGTTTTACTTAAAGCAAGAACATATTCTAGTCAGTAAATTTTCCCAGCATAGAAAACATCCCCAAGGATAATCCCCAAGAAATTGAAGTGAACACTTTGGACTGTGGAGAAGGTTAAGCTTACCAGTTCTGAGATGTGGCTTGGAATAGAAAGGCAGGCTGGTGGGAAGAAGAAGCAGATGGAATCATACATGGGGGAAACTCCCCAGTGGCTCTCTCTTGCTCTAAGAATGGACCTTTCTGTTTTCACATGGCTCTCCAGGACCTCACCTCCCATGTCAGCTCTTGTTTTCTCCTCACTGACAACTTTCCTGTTGCAACGGGCACTCTGTGTTTACAGAACTCAGAAGACTGGGTTCTACCAGCACGGAACCTTCCACTTGCTACTCCCATGGCTTCAATGACTTCTCTCCCCATGATTGCCTCATTAAAAAAAGAATCATTTCATCATTTTCATCATTTCTATCCCAGGTCAAATGTCACCTCTTCAGCACCTACCCCATCTAAATTTGTCAGCTTTTCCCATCCTTCCGCTTGTTTCATTTCACTTATCAATACCTAAAATGATCCTGTTTGTTAGCTCAATGACTTCCCTTTATCACTAGGGCATGAGCTCCATGGGAGCTTGTTTGTCTTTGTTTACTGCCATACCCCTACCTCTCAATTCTGTAACATGTGTTTGTTAAAAACAAGTACATCCTCTTACATAACCATACTATAGAGCTGGAATGGCCTTCCAGAAATATCTATTGGATGAATTGGTCTGAGCAATAAAGTGATTAATCATATTACCTTACTGGACTTTTTTTTCCTGTTTACCTTTTTATTTGTGAGTTTTTTCACTGATATTGTTTTAAAGATGAAAAGTGCTATGTAATTTTATCATTAAAGAGAAGATTTAATCATTGTAATATGTATATAAAAAAAAAGAAATTGCCTAGGTTCACCTGGGATCTTCATATAACAATATGAAGCTCATGCTTCATGAACAAAATGTCAGAGGGTCATTTTCATTTCTGTAATTATGCCAAAATCCTGGGTTATGACTTTTAGTGAGTGTTTGAAGAGGGCCATCTGTTATACTGGTGAGATACTTAGTTATCATGTCATAAAAAATTGTGATTTTAGCTAGGTTTATTTTTGATTTTCTAATTTGTAAGTGTAAGCACCATATTAAAAATTACTTCTAGACATGTAATTTTCTGTTATAATTAAAATGAGGTCTATATTAATATATTTGCAATTCCTTCCTCAAAAATCCTATTTATTGAAGAATTACTTATTTGCTTTTCTTTTGACAATAATTTTTAGTGCGTTTTCTTTTATGAATAAATTAATCATTGTTGCTGACCCTAATAGAACCTGTTATTTCTAAGCTGTTTGGCAGCGCATTCTGACAGTCCTTCTCCTTTGCAGGAATACATTGCTAAGAATTTCTGTGTCATGCAGTCCCAGATCGGCTATGATATCTTGGCAGAAGATACCATCACAGCTTTGTTGCACAACAACAGAAAACTACTAGAGAAACACATTACAGCAAAAGAAATAGAAACATTTGTTAGTTTACTCAGGAGAAATCGAGAGCCAAGGTTGGAAGTAGCTCATGCAGTGTTTTCTTGGGGGATTATGGCTTATTGCTTTATTTTCAGAACTTTTCAGAACTTTTGCAAAGTTAGAATTCTTTCATGGACTAAACAATGTTGGACTTATTGCTATGATAATTATGTATCATCGTGAGTTATTATCTCATAGGAGATCAAAACCCTTTATAGATAATGTATTTAAATGTGGTTGATTTTCACTCTGATAACTTGTGTTTTTATAGTTCTCCATAGTTTTTCAGAATATGTTCATGTATATATTAATACATTGTTTCATTTAAATCCTTGCACATTCTCCTGAAGTACACTGGTCATAAAATATTATCCACATATTAGAGATGCGAAAATAGAAGCCTACAAACCAACTAGAAAGAGAAGTTAGGGTTTCTGACCCATGGCAAGTCACCTTTCTCTTATACCATGCTGCTTTATCTGGGAGAAATGATTGCAGAGAAGTCAGGCAGATTGACAAACTCTTCTTAATTAGCATGGCAAATACATGTTAGAAGATAGAATTAGGCCTCTGACTTGACTAGAACGAATTCACGTGCTGTCTGGCTGTTTTACTGAGTACAGCGTTAACTTTGATCTGGCTTTGTTTTGATACTGTAAATATAACAAGTCACAGTGCTGTGGGATGAATATCAGCAAATAAGTAGAAGCAAGCTTATATCATTTTTGGAAATAAGATTTGTACTAAATACAAATAATTGGATGTTTAATTTGTCTCTAATGATGCAGTAGATAAGCAACACATTAGAATACTGTTGCATGGAAATAATATTAAAAATATATCTAGATAGTTTCATTATATCCCAAAGTGTATTTTGGGTGATGATTTTATAAGATGCTTTTTGCTAATGTTCAATTTAATTTTTTTTTCTCTTGTCAGGTTTTTGGATTATTTATCAGATCTGTGTGTGTCTAATACCACTGCAATACCTGTGACTCAAGAACTCATCTGCAAATTTATGTTGAGCCCAGGCAATGCAGACATTCTCATTCAAACCAAGTAAGCCCAAATGATGGAGGCATCCTTTTATGTTCATTATTTGTAAGCAGGACAGTTCCTTGTCTTGTTTCTGGATGAACTTTTTCATAGATTTTTGTGTGTGTTATTTATTTCAAGACTGGTCTCAATGCAAGGAGACAACCCCATGGAGAGTGCCATCCTTTCAGATGACATTGATGAGGAAGAAGTTTGGCTCTACTGGATTGACAGCAACAAGGAACCTCATGGCAAAGCTATTAGGCACCTTGCCCAGGAGGCAAAGGAGGGCACCAAGGCTGATTTGGAAGTCCTTACCTATTACAGGTTAAGTATCATAGAGAACCATAATTCTCAGTCTCACATATTGAGAGGTGATTCTCAGAAATCTGTAAATCTGTGAAGTCAGATGTCTGTGAAGAAGTTTAAGAAGTTATATCAGAACTAGGGTAGCTGAAATACTTAGTATTATTTAACATATTCACAACAAATGCAAACATCTGTGTTTTCCACATATATCACTTGCTATTTTCTCATTTTCTGCTAGTTTGGAACTGTTGTGCAGCAAGGGAGTTTTTTCTCTTGTTGATTGGTGTGGGTGCAGATAATCATGTTGGGAAGGAGATAGCACTGGGGCCAGGGAAGCTGATTTGGTTGTAGAGGTGGCCTCAGAGACGGTTAGCCAGTAGTTATGTACATATTGCTCATGGTCATGTAGAGACCTAGAACTTTGGACAAACTGGTATCTATAGTTGTGAAAGTTCAGTGGTAGCATATAGTAGTTGAAGTTTCAGTGGTGGTTGATGTAGTCAGTATAGTGAGAGCAAGAACCGAGTTGGTGTTTTTTGAGTCTAAGACATGGAAACCCAAAGCAGAAACCAAGACTGGGCCTAAATCACAAAAATCTGAGAAAGACAAGAGAGTTCCTTGTGTTCCCTGATTTCTACAGCTACAAAATCAAAGGCTACTTTCTGTATCTTGGAGGCTGATGAATCAAAGTGTACTGATGCCATTTGGACTGGTCACTTGAATAATCATTGATCATTTGGGAACTGAGTAAGTCTACACTTGGAATGTAGACATGAGAGCCTGGATCTGAGTGAGCCTGGGCAAGGCAGAGAGAGATGGTTTCACGAGAGCTGTTATCCATAGCCTTTGGGCTTAGTGTATTTGTAATCCTAAGAAACCAAGAACCTAGACCCTGATGGCAGTCTCCACCAGAAACTTGTTGCTAGAACAAGTGAGAGAAATTACAACTGAATGGGCATAGAAGTGACCTCACCTACGTGCCATTCAATCCCTTAACCCACTACCATAATGTCCAGTATCACATACACTTGGAAATATTAGAAACATAAAAGTAGATGCGGATTGATACTAAGACTTTATCCAGATAAGACAAATAATGTAATACATTTACTATTTTTAAGGTACCAGCTAAATCTCTTTGCAAGGATGTGCTTGGATCGCCAGTATCTGGCCATAAACCAGATTTCTACACAGCTCTCTGTTGATTTGATCCTGCGATGTATGTCAGATGAGAGCCTGCCTTTTGACCTCCGAGCATCTTTTTGTCGCCTCATGCTCCACATGCACGTTGACCGGGATCCCCAGGAGTCTGTGGTGCCTGTTCGCTATGCCCGGCTCTGGACAGAAATCCCCACGAAGATCACAATTCATGAGTATGTTTGGGAACATTTCTCGATGACTTTAAATTCAGCTGATGAACTCAAAATCAAGTGTCTTCAATTTCTTAAAAAATTTATTTTATTGAAGTATGATGGTTGATTTACAATATTGTATTAATTTCTACTATACAGAAAAGTGATTCAGTTATACACATATATATACATTCTTTTTCATATTCTTTTCCATATCGTTTGTCACAGGATATTGGATATCATTCCCTGTAGGATCTAGGTTTTTATCCATTCTATATATAATAGTTTGCATCTGTTAATCCTAAACTCTTAATCCATCCCTCCCCCAAATATCTTCAATTTTGAAATGGAATATAAGGAAAGGCATTTCTGTGTTCAAATTTGGCTTCTTTAACCTTCCAAATGCAAATGAGATACTCTTTTTGGAAAGTAAAATGACAACTTTTGATAATAGAAATGTTATTCTGGAAACCAGTAATCAGGAAATATATTAATAATAGGAGCAAAAAATTATTAATTCTTTAATATTATGGTAGACTTTGATTTAAGTGCTTTACATGTAGTAACTCATTTCAAAACAGGCCCATTTTACAGATGAGGACACAGCATCTAGAAAGGTTGATTAATTTACCCAAACTTAGAAGTCAGGAGGTTAAAGTATATATATTTTCCAATTTAAATGACTACAATCAGTTTAACTTCCCTTAAATTATTTCTGTGTTCCCAGATATGATTCTATAACAGACTCTTCCAGAAATGATATGAAGAGGAAATTTGCGCTGACAATGGAATTTGTTGAAGAATACTTGAAAGAAGTTGTAAATCAGCCTTTTCCTTTTGGAGATAAAGAAAAAAACAAACTGACATTTGAGGTAATTTCTTTTAAACAATTAATCTGTGAAGTTATTCACTTTACACTGTCTCAAATTAGGTACATTGAACATCAAAGATTTTTTTCCCTCTAATATTTAGGATGTTTTGATAATTCGGTAAATTCCTGAAGGTATGATTCCCTCTGCCATTGATTAAAAGATAGATTTGATACTTTAATTATACCTGATATACAAAATATTTTATTTATAATTATGTTATATACTCTTTTCTTTGATTTTTTGATTTATTTGTGCAAACTTTATTGCATTTAATGGACAGAGAGTTTTGCATATTTATAATATATTTTGCATATATTAAAAAAAATCTCCATTAAAGTGATGTTCTTAGCCTCATTAAACTAAATTGAAATTATAATATCACTTTGAGTAGATAGTGACAAAACTAGAGAGAAGATGCCGTTACCTGATACCTGGGGTATTAGGTACCTACTACTGATGTGTAACAGATTACCCCCTAACCTAGCAGCCCAAAACAACAAGCATGATTATCTCATGTTTCTGTGGGTCAGAAATCTGGTGGTTCTGGATCAGGGTCCCTTATGAGGTTGTAAATCAAGCTGCTGATTGGGGTTACCGTCATCCGGGGTTAGATGATCTGCTTCTGAGTTCACTTGTGTGGTTGTACTTCCTTGCTGGCTATTGTCTAGACACCTCATTCTTCTTGCCATGTGGGCCTTTCCATAGGCTGCCTCAGTGTCCTCACAGCCTGGTGCCTAGCTTCCCCTGGGGTAACTATTTGAAAGAGAGAAAGGGCCCAAGATGGAAGTTGCAATCTTCTATGACCTGAGCTTAGAAGTGTCTTGTCATCATTCTGCTGTATTTTGGTGGTGACGCTGACTAAGCCTGGGGCAATGTGGAAGGAGACCCTACGTTGGGGACCATCTTGGAAGCTGGCTGTCATGCCTAATATGTGCTGTAGCATCCAGAAGACCGCAGAGTGGCATAAGGACCGTGTATTTCTAGACAAATTTCATGGGTAATATTCAGGTGTTAAAGTAATTCATTAATGTGACTGCTTATTAAGTGATATCCTACTGACTAAATAACTTAATATTTAAGCAAGAAGTCAATCATTCTAATGTAAACCTCATTTAACCACCCTGATACATCTAAAATCTGTCTTCTTGCTTCCCTTGCGGACTGTTCACCAGATACCTCATATTCCTGTCACATGGGCCTGTGATGGGGTTGATGAACTGGTCTTATTTGGATTTAATTCTAAACTTGATTAAATCAGAGGTCAGTGGTTACTTTTGCAGGTATTAAATTCCTAGGTATTAATGAATTAGGAGAGGACTGCTGAAGGATATAGTTCCTGTTGATTAGATAGAATTCTTTTTAAAATTTTTGAAGTATAGTTGATTTACAGTATTATATGAATTTCAGGTATATAACAGAATGAGTCAATATTTTTGTAGATTATACTCCACTGAAAGTTATTACAAAATAATGGCCATATTTCCCTGTGCTGTAAAGTATATCACTTTTGCTTATGTATTTTATACATAAATGGCTTGTACCTCTCAGTTTCCTATACCCGTATTGCTCCTTCCCACTTCCCTCTGCCCACTGGTAATCACTAGTTTGTTCTCCATATTTAGGCGGGGTTCTTTAAAATCTACCTTTCTATTAAGTGAGACCAGCTTGAAAAAAAAAAAAAAGAATTAGACATAATCAGACATGTCTGCACAAACTTAGATAATAAAAATTCAGTGCTTATTTTTGTTCCTAATGTTTTTCTTTTCTTTTCTACCCTTTTTCTTCTTTTTCTAAATTAGGTGGTTCACTTGGCTCGGAATCTTATATACTTTGGATTTTACAGTTTCAGTGAATTGTTAAGGCTAACAAGGACTCTTCTGGCTATCTTAGATATTGTCCAGGCCCCCATATCATCGTATTTTGAAAGATTAAGCAAATATCAAGATGGAGGTAAGAAGTTTGGAGAAAAGTTATAATCTTTTTGGCATCACTTTGAGGTGAGATAAAGAACAAATCTGTTGAGTGGTTGTGAACGTGCACCTGGTAATATATATGTGCAAGTGGACCTTCATCCTGTGATAGCACTGAATGCCAGGAGGCTAGACGTGCTAACATGCTTCTCTTTTTAATGAAAAACTTTAAAAGACAACTTCATAAGATCAAGGAATTCCATCATGCTATGGTCAGTTCACTAGTGAAAATATTACGTGTTAAAAATAAACACTTGAGGCTTCACTAGGGGTCCAGAGGCTAAGACTCCATGTTCCCTGCAAGGGGCCCAGATTTGATCCCTGGTCAGGGAACTAGATCCTGTATGCTGCAATTAAGAGTTTTCATGGCTGGAGGAACCCCATACTGCAGTGAAGACCGAAGATCTCGTGAGCTGCAACTAAGAGCCGGTGCAGCCAGATTGAAAGAAAAAAATTAATATTTGAGATCATCCTGGTGTGTGTCATGTGCTGGCTACCCTTCATAGCAGGGCAGTAGAAAAAATGCAGAGAGAATGGGTACAGGCAGGGTCACACTAAAGAGGCAGTGGGTGCAAAGCCAATACAGAGGCAGTACAGTACAGTGGGCAAGAGAGCATGTACTTTTGAGTCAGAGTGCCTGTGTTCCAATTCTGGATTGACCACTTTTTGTTAACTTAGGCAAGGTACTTCTCCTCTCTAAGAGTTTCTTTTCTATTTGAGATATGGTGATAAGGTCACTTTTCATTCCAACCCCAAAGAAAGGCAGTGCCAAAAAATGCTCAAACTACCGCACAATTGCACTCATCTCACATACTAGTAAAGTAATGCTTAAAGTTCTCCAAGCCAGGCTTCAGAAATATGTGAACTGTGAACTTCCAGATGTTCAAGCTGTTTTAGAAAAGGCAGAGGAACCAGAGATCAATTTGCCAACATCCGCTGGATCATCGAAAAAGCAAGAGAGTTCCAGAAAAACATCTGTTTCTACTTTATTGACTATGCCAAAGCCTTTGCCTCTGTGGATCACAATAAACTGTGGAAAATTCTGATAGAGATGGGAATACCAGACCACCTGACCTGCCTCTTGAGACCTATATGCAGATCAGGAAGCAAGAGTTAGAACTGGACATGGAACAACAGACTGGTTCCAAATAGGAAAAGGAGTATGTCAAGGCTGTATATTGTCACCCTGCTTATTTAACTTCTATGCAGAGTACATCATGAGAAACGCTGGGCTGGAGGAAGCACAACCTGGAATCAAGATTGCTGGGAGAAATATCAATAACCTCAGACATGTAGATGACACCACCCTTATGGCAGAAAGTGAAGAAGAACTAAAGAGCCTCTTGATGAAGGTGAAAGAGGAGAGTGAAAAAGTTGGCTTAAAGCTCAACATTCAGAGAACGAAGATCATGGCATCCGGTCCCATCACTTCATGGCAAATAGATGGGGAAACAGTGAAAACAGTGGCTGACTTTATTTTTCTGGGCTCAAAAACCACTGCAGATGGTGATTACAGCCATGAAACTAAAAGACGCTTACTCCTTGTAAGGAAGGTTATGACCAACCTAGACAGCATATTGAAAAGCAGAGACGTTACTTTGCCAACAAAGGTCCTTCTAGTCAAGGCTATGGTTTTTCCAGTGGTCATGTATGGATGTGAGAGTTGGACTGTGAAGAAAGCTGAGCACCAAAGAATTGATGCTTTTGAACTGTGGTGTTGGAGAAGACTCTTGTGAGTCCCTTGGACTTCCAGGAGATCCAACCAGTCCATCCTAAAGGAAATCAGTCCTGAATGTTCAGTGGAAGGACTGGTGCTGAAGCTAAAACTCCAGTACTTTGGCCATCTAATGCAAAGAGCTGACTCATTTGAAAGGACCCTGATGCTGGGAAAGATTGAGGGCAGGAGGAGAAGGGGAAGACAGAAGATGAGATGGTTGGATGGCATCACCGACTCCGTGGACATGGGTTTGGGTGAACTCTGGGAGTTGGTGATGGACAGGGAGGCCTCGCGTGCTGCGGTTCATGGGATTGCAAAGAGTTGGACATGACTGAGCGACTGAACTGAACTGAATGATAGCATCTGCTTCATGGTTCCCTTGTGAGAATTAAGTGAACGTATACAACACATTGAAAGCACTTATAACAGTGCCTGGCTCATAATTTGATACAGTTTGTTTCAGATGGTGATTGTCTTCAGGTTGGATGCCCTGAAAATACCCTGTGGTATTAAATTGTTTGCAGAATGTATACTGAAGAGTGCATTTGGGATATATCACCTGTAAGGAAGTGAGGAAGGTAGGATTGGCATTTAGGATATACACCTGTAAGGAAGTGGAGAAGCTGAGCCACAGTGTGGTTACAACTGAGGTCTTTGGTGATCCTACAGAGATCTCTGGAGCTGGGATGGTCCCTCCCAGTGGTTACAAATTAAGGCAGAGAGCCTGGGCTTTGTATCCTCATGTTAGCCAGCATTGATTGCTGGCTTCATCATAGAGAAGATGTGCAGCCTTCAGTAAGGCAGTTCCTTATGGACGGTGGTCTCTCTTAGTGAGAAGCATGGGTACGAGAAGGCAGCAGCCATGACTGGCCAGCAACTGAGAATATGGATACCTCAGTTCTAAATAGGTGATGAGCATGGATATCCACTACAGTACCCACTGCAGGATTAAACAGTGAAGCCAGAAATCTAACTTCAAATATAGAGAAGAAATATCTGACAAAGAATGATAAAGCAGCTGAAGTAATTAATTGCCGCTGCTTAAATCTCAGTTCCTTCTACATCTGCCAAAAATTTGTACGTCAATAAGAAACTTTATATATCCCTCACCCTCAGCCAAACTAGAAGACAGAGGATAGTACAAAATTATTGTAAGGAGAAACATGACATCAGTTTTTAGTGGCGCTGCCTCACTATTCCCACGGAGAGCTTAAGTGGATAGTTAGGGGGTTCTGGAAAAACCAGGTGAAAGAGACTGTGTGAAAATCATCTATAGAAGGAATTCCCTGGCGGTTCTGGTGGTTAGAGCTCTACACCTTCCACTGTGGTGGGGAGCGAGGGTGTCAATCCCTGGTCAGGGAACTAAGATCCTGAAAGCCATGTGCGGTGTGCCACACCCTCCTCCCCCCACCAAAAAAAGGGAAATCACCCTTAGAAAGAGAAGGTCTATCCTAAGGATGAAAAATATTGAAAGAGAATCCAGAATCCAGATAGATAAGAACTCTGAATAAAGAGGAATGAAGTTGAATGGACACAGGGAGCAGTTGTGGAAAACTAGAGGTGAACAGGTTAAAAGTAAGACAGAGGCACCCTTTGGACTCTCGTTGGTGAAAGGGAAAATAAACAAGGTGGGGAAATCTGGAATATCAAAAGATAAAATAAAATTGAAAATAATCTCTACAGCCTCCCAACAAAGGCCAACCTTTAAAGAAACTGCATTTCATGACTCGGACAGGAGAGGGTGCCCTTGAGCTAAAGATCATGTAAATCAGCCCACGTCACCTTGTCCATGAAATGCAGAGATGTAATCAATTGTCATCTGTATGAAAGGACTATAAGATCAAAACAGAATGCAGAATCAAAACATTTCAGTTGATGGAAATTTCTCTCAACATCAACCGTGAAAGAGAAGAGAATTCCAACACGATACTCTCAACTGAATTAAATACCTTCAAATATGAAACCATAAACATATGATAAACACCTTGAATCATAAATCCAAGAACTAAGGTTAGAAATGGACAAAAAAAAAGCCCAGTAAGAAATGAAATGAAAGTTGGTTGGACTCATAAAGGAGAAAGACTTTGTTATTATTATTAGAAATAACAGACTGAATTATACAATATCAGAGGGAGAATAGATTTGATTGGAAGTATAGGAAGCACCATTGAAAAAAGGCAGAACAGTAATAAGAATGTTGCTGCTGCTGCTAAGTCGCTTCAGTCGTGTCCGACTCTGTGCGACCCCAGAGACGGCAGCCCACCAGGCTCCCCCGTCCCTGGGATTCTTCAGGCAAGAACACTGGAGTGGGTTGCCATTTCCTTCTCCAATGCATGAAAGTGAAAAGTGAAAGTGAAGTCACTCAGTCGTGTCCGCCTCCCAGCGACCCCATGGACTGCAGCCTGCCAGGCTCCTTTGTTCATGGGATTTTCGAGGCAAGAGTACTGGAGTGGGGTGCCATTGCCTTCTCTGAATGAGAATGTTAAGTAGGTAAAAGAGAACAAGTGAAAAAGTCGGTGAGAAAATTGTTGCAATGGAAGAAAGCAAAGAGGAGCCCTCGTATGAAAAATTGGAGTCCTTGTAAAAGAAAAATGAAATAATGGGACAGACCTGAGAGGCGAAAGTCCAATCCAAGAAAACATTCTGTAACCAAAAGAAAACCTGAGTTATGCGTGTGGGGTGGTACAGAATGGTAATCTCCAGGATTTATGACAGAATAAACTATTACATATAGTATACATTCAGAGAAAGTGATGGTGGGGGCAGGGAAGCAGTATGAAAGCAAATGGAGAAATAAAAGAAAGTAGAGATGCTTCCTGGTGTGATGTTTTTACAATATCCAGTTTACTTTACACCAGACCATCCTTTAAAAACTTAAAAATTGACGTTGACTTTTGTTCTCAGTGCTGATAATCTGTTTTCAGAGTTTAATCCTAAAGAAAAGTATTTGAATCCCCTGGAAAATTGGTACTATCTTGTATGTACTCTCCACTGTTTCATGCATGTCTGCCCTCTGAGAGACATTTTTTCACTCTTTCCAAGATTTTATAATTCTCATATTTTCTCACGGGCTCCATTCACCTCTGGATACCTTAATCATTTTATCAACTATATGAGAACCAATAATTAAATTGCTCAGTAAATTCTCACTGAATAATTATTACTGAGCAACTGGTGTCTATCAGACACTAGTCACTGGGAAAAATGAGGAACAGGATGCAGTCCCTAGCCTAGACAGAACAGACAACAAATAGGCATAATCCCACCCCTCTCCCTACAGGAGGAGACAGTCAGATCATAAGTGAATATACAGTGCTGTATTGAAGAATACTATGGGCAAGAATCAACTAGGACAATATGGAGTATGACGAGGAGGGGACAGGCAGTTACTTTGAGCTCAAATGGATTTTTTAAAAATTGAAGTCGAGTTGATTAACAATGTTGTGTCAGTTTTATGCATACAGCAAAGTTATTTAGTTAACATACAGACCTATTGTTTTCTTTTCAGATTCTTCTCTCTCACAGATTATTACAAAATAATTGAGTATAGTTTCCTGTGCTCTACAGTAGGTCCTTGTTGTTTATCTGCTTTATGTTTGGTAGTATGTATATGTTAATTCCAAACTCCTAATTTATTCCTCACCCTATTCACCTTTGGTAGGCATGTTTGTTTTTTACGTTTGTGGGTCTATTTATGTTCTGTATATGAGTTTATGTGTATCTTTTTTTTAGATTCCACACATAAGTGAGATCATATGGTATGTGTTTCTCTGCCTCACTTATTTCACTTGGTATGATAATCTCTGGGTCCATCCATCTTGTTGCACATGGCATTATTTCATTCTCTTTTCTGGCTGCGTAATAATTCATTGTACACATGTACCACGTCTTTATCCACCCATCTGTTGATGGACATTTAGATCGTTTCCATGTCTTGGCTATTATAAATAGTGCTGCTATGAAATTAGGGTGCATTTATCTGTTAAAATTATAGTTTTCTGCAGATATACGCCCAGGAGTGGGATTGCAGGATCATATGATAGCTCTGTTTTCAGTTTTTAAAGGAACTTCCATACTATTTTCCATAGTGGTTGTACAATTTCCATTCCTACCAACACTGTAGCGGGTTCCCCTTTCTCAACATCCTCTCCGGTATTTTATTATTTGTAAACTTCTTGATGATGGCCATTCTGACCTGTGTGAGGTGATACCTCATTGTAGTTTGGATCTGCGCTTCTAGCTAGTGAATTGAACTAGCTCTCAGACATTTGAGCCGAGACCTACATGCATCAAGAAAGAGAGCCCTGAGGCAGAATGAGCCTGATATATGTGCATATCAAGCAGGAAGGCCATTTTAGCTGAAGTAAAGTGAGGTAAGGGCCAACACAGGATAAGAGGTTGGAGAAGCTCAGATTGTAGAGATTATTACACCCTCAAATTGGAATTGTGTTCTGAGTTTGATGAGCAACTTCGAGGATTTTAAGAAGGGAACAATATGATATGATAACTTTGGCTGCTGAGTGGACAGTCGTGAACATCTGTGTGGACATAAATGTTGGAAAGATTACAGAAAGGAGGCTATTTCAGGATTGGGTGATGGTGATGGACTAGGATAGAAGGTAGAGAAGTGGTTGATATTGCAGTGGTGCAGTCCTGACTGATAGGACTTGATGGGAATGGGGAAGAAGGAAGACAATCAAAGATTATTCCAGGCGTTTGAAAGCAGCTGGGTAAATGTGGTACTGTTTATTGAGATAAGGAAGAATAGCAGGTCAGTGAGATTGTCGGGACAATCAGGAATTCCTGTTTGGGTACCTCAGGTCTGAAATGACTATTGTGAATCTCCTGGCGATGTTATAGTTGGATATGTGAATTAACTTAGGGTGCAGTCATGGTAGGAAATAGAGCTGTGAGAATCAGCGCACAAGAGACATTCAGAATATCAGACTGAATATAATCACCTAAGGAGTGACTGTTGATTGGGAAGAAATGATGTCCAAAGATTGAATCATGGATGTGCCACCGTTGAACAGTGAGATGGCGGAGGAGCCAGCAAAAGAGGCTGGGACAGAGTACCAGCAAGCAAAGAGGAGGACCAGGAGAATACGATGTCTCAGAAGCCAAACAGGAAGTAATTTTAATTGTTTGTTGGCTTATATAATGCACTTCCTAGATACCCTGTTCCTTGAGTGGTTTATGTGCTGAGTGGTTTTATGGGATTGCCCTTCATGTCATCTGACTTGGGCTTAACCTTGTGTTATTCCATTAATGAAATATGAAACACCATAATTCTATTGTAGTATAAAAAATGATTCATGATAGTTTTTATCAGCCAATTATAGTTTTCTAAGAAACTTTTTGTTGTGTTGGTAAGAAATACTTATACGTGTTCTACATGAACTGAGATTCAGAGGTCTTCCTTTTGAGACTGGTGTGGTGTGTAGAATAGTGTCTCTTCATTAGGGGAACACATTTTCTTAATTTGTGGTAAGGGTTTGTGCATTTTGCCTAGATTTTTGGAATCTGAACCCATATGTTTATCCCCCTATTTAGTAGTAAGTATTCTAGAAATCTGTTATTTTAGTTCTTGGTGTATTAAAATCAGTTTGAATTTAAGGATGATAGTTTGATTTCTTCTCTTGATATTTGCAAATCAGAAGGTAAATTATTTCTTTTATGCATTCCTGTTATTGGATACATAATTTAAGCTGTAGGAAAATATAGTTTGTTGTTAAGCTTCTTCTGATAATAATGACAATTTTACTTACTACACACAGTACCTCTGAGAGAATTTATTATGATTAGCTTTCTTCATTTCTCTCAACTCAAAAAGTCCTTCTCGGGGAATTATTTCTGCTTTTAGTAACATTAACTGTTTATTTAATAGCATTATCTTGATATGTATGGAAGGACAGTGCTTTCATAGTGTGCTGTGCTCGGTCACTTCAGTTGTGTCTGACTCTTTGTGACCTCATGGACTGTAGCCCATCAGGTTCCTCTGTCCATGGAATTTAATGAGCAAGAATACTAGACTGTGTTTTCATTTCCTCCTCTAGGGGATCTTTCTGACTCAGGGATCGAACCAACGTCTCCTAGTTCCCCTGTAAGAAAGAATGTACCTCACAGGGATACATCATTTGTTCATAAATGTTGCCAATATGCAAATATAATGAAATTGTGCCTGGAGTCCACAGTTTTGTAAAAGAAAAAAATTTTTTTAAGTACCAATATAGGAAAGCATATTCAGGGAGATTAATTAACTTGCCTAAGATTCATTAGTAAGTCAGTAGTATTGCTAAGAATTAAAGTGCAAGAAATTAGTCTTCGTATCCTTTGCACTGCTCCATTATTTATTAGTCCAATGAGCTAATACTTTAGAAAAATTCTTATTGAGGTTCGAATTGTGTTCCATAATTTTTTTAAAGTTAGCATTTCTGTAGGGGCTCAGTCTTATAGATATTCTTTAAGTTAAGTAAACAAAATAGAGGTTAAAGGTAATTTTCAAAATAAAAATAATAAAATCAGGACAAAGCAACATCGTGTGCTTCTAGATGTGATGTCCTGAGAAGGGCACAGCATTGCCTATTTCAAATTTCTGATAAACATTCATCATCTCCATCTGATCCTGAAGAAATATGAGGCAGATACAAATGCTGGGGTATTTTATAGAATAACTGGCTTGAATGTTTCAAAAATGGCAATATTACAAAAGATGAAGGTTGAAAAACTGTTTCAGAATAAAAGAGATTAAAGAAATATGACAACTAAATAGAATATGTGGTATTGTATCAAGAAAATTATTATCTACAGAAGACATTATTGACACAGTTGGTAAAATTTGAATATGGATTGTATATTAGGTTATAGTGTTGTATTAGATTTTCTCATTTTTCTAATTATACTGTACTGTGGATATGTAAGAGAATGTAGTTGTTTTTAGCAAATAGCTGAAGAATTGAGAGTTAAAAAGGCTATGATGTCTGGAACTGTCAAGTAGTGCAGGAAAGATTGTGTGTGTGTATTTGTGTGTCAGAGAGAGAGAGAAGAGAGAAAGAGAGGTTGCAAATGTGGCAGAATTTGTGAATCTGATAAATTTGATCAGAGGGTGTTATGGGAGTTCTTTGTACTATTCTTGCAACTGTTTCCATAAATTTGAGAGTATTTCAAAACAGAAAAGTTAATGACTTAGATAATTAGCCAAGTAGGAAAATTATTTATTGTATGTAAGATGACACTTCAAACTTAACAGCATTATCCTGCAACTTTTCTGGGAGCTGTGTTATTATAGCTGAATTCTATTAGGCTATAAATTCCTTAAAAAGTCTTCTTAGACTCTATAAATTCTTAGCAAAAGAAGCAAGAGAGAACACATTTCTGGAATTTCCAAAGGTGGAGACAGGATTGTCAGGCCTGGGAAAAATTCCTGTGGTACAGAGTGAGACTGAGGTTGATGCCAGAGAGGAAATCCCAGATTACGGGAAGTACCTGGGGAAAAAAAAAGAGTTGTTATTCTAAAGGAAAAGTCAGGGAGCCGTAGCAGTGTTACCACAGTACAGTACCCGGCGTAGCATCCTCTTGTCTTTTATATTAAAATGGTTTGGATTCTGTTTTCTTATTTTTAATTGGAAATCATTTGCAAAGCACTAAAAGTAGGAGACAATTTTATAAGCACGGTGGCTAGACAAACCAGCTCTTTCAAGTAAGAGATAACAGATTTCTTTTCTCATAATGTGTCTGGAAAATTCTGTGCAATAGAAATATGTCTTTTTTTTTTTTTTTAATCCTTTTGATCTACTTACCACTTAGGAAATCTGCTCCGCAGCAGTTAGGGTTATACATTCAGAGACACGTGTCTCGTCATTGTTTGGCAGGTCAGACCCAGGGGAGCGGAAGAAGAGGCGTGTCGAGAAGGTGAAGGGTTCCGGAGTTCCAGTCCTTGCTGGCCTCAGTGGCGCCTGTCTTAAATAGGGTGTGCACACCGCACTCTTGTGTTTTTCTGGGAAATCCTGTAGGCTTAGATGCCAGTGATTAGTGTTTGAGGTGATGGGGTTGGCTGCCTTGTAAAGTGGCAGTTACAGACGTTTTCCTCTTCTGGGTCCCTGGTTACAGTTCAGCCCTTCTTATCGCTGGGAGTTGCCTTCTCCCTTGAGCTGGTCGGGGGTCTGAATCTAGCCCCCAGGCTGTGACAACGCACCATCACAGTGGCTTTTGGCTGGCATGCACAGCTGCTCGGCACTTTGGTGCCCTAGAGGTGGTCCATTCAGAAAATTATGGAGGCATACTCACATGGAGACAGAGGGGGCTGGCACTTCCCTGCCCTTTGCTGTGGTGAGGGAGAAGACTCTCATCTTCCGAACCATCAACTAGCAACCTTTTAGCCGTTATGTACTCACTTAGGAAAATACATATTGTTTTCAAACAAATGTATTCACTCCCAGCAGGCTATGTTGTTCATTCAATTTGCTTTGCCTAATACCTATCATTTACTCTCAGTGATTTAAAATGCACAGGCACCATTCGGTGTAATTGATCTTTTGGGTCGAAGGATTATGTCAAACAGTGCTCTTCTTTGCCATGTCCAGAAGTTGAAAGCAAATCCTTAGACAGGCTGATAAACTGGGTATTTTCAATATGCTTGTGAAAGTACAGTTCGTTTAAAAAATTATTCATCTCTCTTTCTGCTTGCTGAAGGATATACAATCCGAAGATTGGTACGGCCACAGGCATGCCTGCTTTTAGTGCACTTAGCTTTACTGAGCTTTACAGGTAGTGCATTTCTTTATAAATCGAAGGTTTGTGGAAACCCGGTCCAGCAAGTCTGCTCGAGCCATTTGCCCCACAGCAGTGGTCACTTTGAGTCTCTGTGTCATATTTTGTTAGTTCTCCCAATACTTCAAACTTAAAATTATTAGTATTTTTGTTGTGATGATCTGTGATCTTTGATGCTCTCTTGTAATTGTTTTGAGCCACTACTAGCTGTACCCATGTAAGCTGGCCAACTTAATCAATAAATGTTATGTGTTCTGACTGCTCCACCAACTTGCCATTCCCCATTTCTCTTCCCCTCCTTGGGCCCTCCTTTTCCCCTGAGACACATATATATTGAAATTAGGCCAAATTAACCATAAAGTGGCCTTTATGTGTTCAAGTGAATGTAAGAGTTGCACATCTCTCACTTTAAATCAAAAGCTAGAAATGATTGCACTCAGTGAGGAAGTCATGTTGAAAAGCCGAGATAGACTGAAAACTAGACATCTTGTACCAGTTCAAGTTGCGAATGTAAAGGGAAGGTTCTTGAAGGAAATTAAAAGTGTTAACTTCAGTGAACACCTGAATGGTAAGCCTTATTGCTGATATGGAGAAAGTTGTGTAATGGTCTGGTAAGAAGAACAGACCAGCCATAATAATTCTTTAAGCCAAATCCTAATCCAGAGCAAAGCCCTAACTCTCTCCAATTCTCTGGAGGCTGAGAGAGGTGAGGAAGGTGCAGAAGAAAAGTTTAAAGCTAGACAACTCTGGTTCATAATGAGGTTTAAGGGAAGAGGCTGTCTGTATAACATAGAGTACAAGATGAAGCAGCAAATGCTAATGTAGAAGCTGCTGCAAGTTATCCAGAAGATCTAGCTCAGATAGCTCATCAAAGTGGCTACACTGAACAACAGATTTTCAGTGTAGGTAAAACAGCCATCTGTTGGGAGATGTTATCTTTGACTTTCATAGCTAGAGAGGAGAAGTCAATGCCTGTCTTCAGAGCATCAAAGGACAGACTAACTCTCTTGTTGGGGGCTAATGCAGCTAGTGACTTTAAGTTGAAACCAGTGCTTTCTTACCATTCTGAAAATCCTAGAATCCTTCCGAATTTTGCGGTGTCTACTTTGCTTGTACTCTATAAATGCAGTAAAAAGGCCTGGATGATAGCACATCTGTTTATACCATGGTTTACTGAATATTTTAAGCCCATTGCTGTTCAGAATAAAAAAAAGATTTCTTCCAAAATATTACTGCTCATTGACAGTGCACCTGGTCACACAAGAGCTGTGATTGGGATGTACAACCAGATTAGTGTTGTTTTCATGCTGCTAACACAACATCCATTCTGCAGCCCATGGATCAGGGAATCATTTTGACTTGCAAGTCTTATTATTTAAGAAATAAATTTTATAAGACTATAGCTGCCTTAGATAGTGATTCTCCTGATGAATCTGGGCAAAGTAAAATGAAAATCTTCTGGAAAGACTTCTCATTTTAGATTTCATTAAGAACATTTGTGATTCATGAGAAGAGGTCAAAAAACAGGAGTTTGGAAGAAGTTGATTCCAGCCCTCAGAAATGACTTTTAGGGGTTCAGAACTTCAGTGGAGAAAGTCCCTGCAGATGTGGTATAAGTAACAAGAGAACTGGAAATGGAAATGGCATCTGATGATGTCGCCAAATTGCTATAATCTCATGTTAAAATTTGAACAATTGAGGAGGTGTTTGTTATGAGCAAAGTGGTTTCCTGAGATGGAATCCACCTCTGGTGAAGATGCTGTGAAGATTTTTGGCATGACAACAGAAGATTTAGAATATTACATGAACTGAGTTGGCAAAGCAGTGGCAGGGTGTGAGAGGACTGAACCCAAGTTTGAAAGAAGTTCTCCTGTGGTTAAAATGCTGTCAAACAACTACAGAGAAATTGTTCATGAAAAGAAGTCAATTGATCCAGCAAACTGTGTTGTCTTATTTTAAGAAATTGCCACAGCCACCCCAACCTTTAGCAATTCTGATCACTCAGCAGCCATCAACATCTCATTGTGACAAGACTCTCCACCAGTGCAAACATTACAACTTGCTGAAGGCTCAGGTGACAGCAGTTTTTAGCAATAAAGTGTTTTGAAATGAAGCTGTGTATGTTGTGTTTTTAGACATAGTGCTACTATACACTGAATGGACTAAACCATGGTGGAAACATAACTTTTACACGCAGTAGGAAACCAAAGAGATTTCCTGTGACTCACTTTTATTGCACTGTATGATTTATGGTGGAGGTCTGGAATGGAACCTGCAACATCTCTGAGGTCCGCCGGTACTGAGTGATTAATTAAGATCACTTATTACAGGTGGTTGGGTATATACTGTTCTACTCGAGAGTCATTTAAATAGTTGGGACAAATGTGAATCCTACTTACACATTCTTCTAAGAGTGACATAGCATGTTAACTCGGAAAATTCTATAATCTGTTCAAACAGAACTTCACACAGTCTGGACATGGTTTAGGTCTAATTTTTTATTTGGTTATCCTGTTACTATCCTTTAATTTGTCTGTTTGTTGTTTGAATGGAACTAGGATTCAAATTTAAACCTCCAAAAGGAAGCAATAAAGTCTAACCACTGAGTGAACGTTGGGCCCATTTGGGTATCCAGGCCACCACTGCCATTTCTTTTTCCAGTTGTATTCCTGTCCTTGAACTCACCATAGTGTGAAAAGGCAATAGATAGAAAACTAGCAAAAGACCAAATGAGAGCTGAACAGTTTCTTCTTCTTTTTTTTAATCTCCTATCGTTTTGCTTTTTCACAACTCCACATTCTTGGGAGTTCCCATAATTAAACCCTGATATGTGGGCCTGTTCCCAGTCAGTAATCAGATAATCTCTTTTGGGGGGCATAATATGTTATAATATTGAAAAGAGTAAATCACCCCCCCCCCCCAAATCAATGAAGAATTCCATTTTCTTTGAGGATTTCCTTTCCTTTGAGGTTTTTAGGGTTGGAGCAGAAGTGCCTTTGGTCTTAGGGAAATAGGATACAGGTAACCGCAGCAGCCTGGAATGATCCTTTTTCTCTAAAAGGATCCCAGCCACACTGGGCGACTCAGTGTAGCCCTGCGGGCCCAGCCCAGGGTAGGGAAGAGGGAGGGTGGGGAGGGAGAGCGACCTTGGAGACACAAGTGTCTAGTAGCAGTTTCCTTGCTCCAGGAGATTGGGGGCAGAGAGTAAGAGTATGCTACCTTCCCATCTGGTGGCAAAGGACCAGCTGCTTCTTCAATTTAACTTTTTTTTTCCCTTGCCTTGGCTGGGACTTCACGTGATCCACCTTGAAATGCTTTTCCTGGCAGCCTCGTTGCTTTTTAAAAGGAGAAGGGAAATTGAGATGGGAGGTGGAGCAGAAACATTTTTTAATAGTGTTCTATGGGTGGGAAAGGAAGAAAATATTTGCAGCAAAAAAAATCTTCCAGAAAATAGTTTCTTCCTTTATAAAATCAGGAGGTTAGTCCAAATGTGATTTTTGCGGTCGGTTTCAGTTCAAAACCGAGGCTCTTCGAAGATTAGTATGTAATTCTCATTCCCTCACTGAATGCTGTTCTTCTTCATGTGTGTTGCAAAACACTTCTTTTAGCAAATATCCGTGAAGCATGTCTCCTGGTTAAGAGCTGTGATTGCTCTTTGTAAAGACATCAGCTACAATGCCTTGAAACTGGGGGCTTTAGTTCACTTAAAGTATGGAGTGTGTCACTAAAAAAGCAAGCAAGGGGACTTCCCCAGTGGTCCAGTGGTTAAGATTCTGAACTTCCTCTGCAGAAGCTTGGGTTCGATCTGGGTTGATCCTTGGTCAGGGAACTACCATCTCACATGCTGCGTAGTACAGCCAAAAAAACAAAACAAGCAGGCAAGTAAGTTAGCAAGAAGGTATGACTGGGTGCAAAGTGGGACTCCGAGGAGGTGTCTGTGTGCAGGATGAGACAGACAGAAATGAGGCTTAGTTCCATGACCATAACCAAAGAGCAGGTAGTAAAGGTCCTTCTAAGGTCTTGTTCCAGTGTCCCTTCAGCTTCTGTTAATGTTTCATCGGACTGAGCTCCTTCCAGTTCTGTATAAAGGACATATGTTCACAGTGGAGCTCACAGTGCTCAGAAGTGTCAGGCAGATTGACTTGCCGGATTACCCATCATCATTTGAGCATCTGTTTCGTGGACTTCTGGACTTAATTGTTCCAACCACCATTCTTTCTCTTAAGATGCTTCTTTCAGTTGGTCCTGCCTCATCTCAGCTTCAAGCCTGTCCCTCGCCCTTAGATCTGTCTCATCATCTCCAGGTCTCTTTCCTCACACCTGGCTGCTCCCCATCTGCTTCTCCCTTCTATCTACAACCTTCTCTCCATCCACATTGTAGGCTTCCGGTAAAGGGAGCTTGAGCCTCGAAGAGGAAGCAAGGACACATGTGCAATTTTGTCCATAGTGATAAGTCTATCTCGTCCTTTGTGTGTTCTCATCATGCCTTGAGATTCTTCCACTGACAGCAACTTCCCTTGAGACAGAACATGTTGTGTACCCCAGGGAGCAGAGATTAGCCCTCAAGAGGCATATTAGGGGGAGCTCTTAGGACAGCACCAGTGGAATGGAAGGGCATGGTAGGATGGAAGCAGGCCTGGGCCAAGGAAGAAACTGGATTGTGATGCAGTCTTAGGGGGAGACTGAGGGTTGTCTGAAATTGGATGTCCTTTCAGAGTTGTCTCTCACTGGATGAGGGGGCTGAGTTTTTATGCCCCAGTGGGGCACTCTGGAATGGCATGGGTGCTTGCTTGAGGCAGCTCTCTTCAGATTAGATCCCCATAGGGCTGACCTTGAGGGCTGTCCCCCAGGTGGCACTGCCAGCAGCTGAGACAGTGGTCCTTCATTCCTGAAGGTGAATCTGGGCAGGACCATCACAGCATCCACCATAGATATTTTTCTAGAGAAGTACCATGATTGGAAAAATTTTGGGTCAAGATTAAGCTCTCACAGGAAATGCAGAATAGGAGGAATCATAAAAGTGATTCAGATCTTACAGGAGGTAGAGATGCAGGGACTCCAAAACAATATTAAAACATTCAAATGCACAGCAAGGTTCTAGACATGAAAGAAAGTTCTAGATGCTGCCTGCTTTCAAATGCCCCAGAATCACAGGCAAGAGAAACCTACTCACCAGCAAGTCTGTTATGAAATCCTTTTCTTCAGATACGAAGTTTTCTGTGACATTCTGATCTCACGAGTCTAGTTCTTCCACCAGCTTTGTGCTATGCTGACTGCACCGCTAATTCTTTTCTGACTTGATGTATAAAGTCTTTTACACTTTTATACATGTATTTTTTTTCCTCTCCTTTAGCGTTTATAAGTTTTAGAAAAAATGCCTGTAACTGTCAGGCTTTCTCTTAGTTACCACTGGTGCCTGGAAGGACTTGTTTTCCTCCCCTTAAGTTTTAAGGTTTAAGTGTTCTCTCTATATAGAGGTTCTCAGAAACATGATCTGCACTAGATCATGTCCCTTTAAAAAGTGGGATGGGTTGGAAGGTGGGAGAGAGTCTCA
Source organism: Oryx dammah (assembly GCF_014754425.2). Lineage (NCBI taxonomy): Eukaryota > Metazoa > Chordata > Mammalia > Artiodactyla > Bovidae > Oryx > Oryx dammah. Next base: position 35,560,554 of record NW_024070213.1, on the reverse strand, counting down.
AGAGGGAGGGGACATATGTATATCTATGGCTGATTCATGTTGATATATGGCAGAAATCAACACAATATGGTAATTATCCTCCAATTTAAAATGAAATTTAAAAAATCACACACACACACAATAGGCAAAGAATAATTATGTAATATGTCTCCTTCACACTGAGTTTCCACCATTGGCCAGACCACACATTTAGCAGGGTATCTATTTATATTTAACACCTAGCACTCATATAGGTCTTGCATATTTTTATCTGCAGTCCTTGTCATAATCCAGCTTGTTAGATGTTATGGTCACATTTTGCCCAGGAAATAGGCTCTTTCAGAGGTTAAGTACTTACCCTGAGACCATACGGCTTGTAACTTGCTGAGCCAAATTTTGAATTCAGGTTTCTGTCTCTTTTTCTCTAGTTCTTCACAAACCTGACAACCTTGCCACCAATGTGCTTTCTGCTGCTCTACTACTTTCTGTGCTGATGACTTCTTCATCTGCAGGGATCCTGCTTTCTACCTTTTCCCGGTTTCTTGAGAAAGTTTAGTACGGAACAGTAGGTGTTTATTAAGGAGTTTTGATGTAACTTAAGGTGATTTCACAGGTCAGATCCAAAAAAATTTTTAAGCCAAATATCTCGCCTTCATAAACCATTGCTGGACTTGTCTCAAACAAAGTTTCAGTCACAAGTCTTAAAACTTTTGCCAGCTTAAATATCTTGAAGTTGGATGTTTCTCTTCACTCCCTGCTGGTCTCTTTGTCTCTGGTTTTGGCTGTTTCTCCACATTCCTGCATAAGGATCCTTCTGAGTTACTTGTTCTCAATCTCTAGAGAGTAACAACACAGTACCTTAAATTGATGCCCGCAGGTCTTTGTCTGCGTTAGATGTCTCTAGGTCTGTCTCTTGCTGATTCCCAGTAATATGAAACAACTTTATCCTCCAGGATCAAATACTACTGTATTTCATGTATACGTTTATAACACATTTATCTCTAGGATGAATGTATGTGACATGCTTTATATAGATAGGCATGCATTTGAAGGACAAAAATATTGAGACCCTAATGTTCCAAATGTATGCTTTTGTCTTTTTGTTAATGTCAAAATTTTTTTTTTAATGTCTGTTTTTTCTAGTAGACTTACAAAAGACTCCATGACTTTTACAATCACTACCTAGATAATTCAATAATAAAGATTGAAATTTATTGGCTCAGGGAACTAAAGTGGGGAGAAAAATTTTGAAAATAGATTCTGTTTCTGGTTCTAGAATTGACTTGGACCATGCCTAACATGCTTTTTTATGCATACTTGGCTTTCAGAATTATCCATTGAGTGACATGCATTTGAGGAATGTATGTAAATTATATGTTTTGTATATTTGAATGATAAAAATATTTTTGAGACCATAACATTTCAGATGTATAATTTTTCTTTTATTACTCATGAACTTTTAATTTGGCTACCCAAATTGCCAATGAATGGGAGATACCAAGACAAATGCCAGTTGATGTTAAAATGCTTCCTGATATTTTGTTTCTTACAATTTTAGCGATTACTTATGTTATACCTTTTCAGGGATCTCTCATGCACCATCTCTTTTTTTCTTTATTTTCATGATGCTGACCTTTTTTTTTTTTTTTACAGTTTTGTTTATTTATTTTTTTTGTTATGTTCAGTCTTTGTTGTTGTGTGGGCTTTTTTCTAGTTATAGGCAGTGGGGGCTACTCTCTAGTTGCGATGCATAGTCTTCTTCTTGTGGGAGCTTCTCTTGTTGCAGAGCACTGGCTCTAGGGTGAGTGGGCTTCAGTAGTTGGGGCACGTGAGCTCAGTAGTTTTGACTTCTGGGCTCTAAAGCACAGGCTCAGTAGTTGTGGTGCACAGGCTTAGTTGTTCTGCAGTGTGGGATCTTCCTGGATCAAGGATGGAACCCATGTCTCCTGCACTGGCAGGTGGATTTTTTACCACTGAGGCACCAGGGAAGCCCCCCATCTCTTTTTTAAATTGAAAGTATAGTTGATTCACACTGTTTTGTTAGTTTCTGGTACACAGCAAAGCAATTAAGTTATATATATATGAGCTATTTCCAATCCTGAAAGATGATGCTGTGAAAGTGCTGTACTCAATATGCCAGCAAATTTGGAAAACTCAGCAGTGGCCACAAGACTGGAAAAGGTCAGTTTTCATTCCAATCCCAAAGAAAGGCAATGCCAAAGGATGCTCAAACTACCGCACAATTGCACTCATCTCACATGCTAGTAAAGTAATGCTCAAAATTCTCCAAGCCAGGCTTCAGCAGTATGTGAACCGTGAACTTCCAGATGTTCAAGCTGGTTTTAGAAAAGACAGAGGAACCAGAGATCAAATTGCCAACATCCACTGGATCATGGAAAAAGCAAGAGAGTTCCAGAAAAACATCTATTTCTGCTTTATGACTATGCCAAAGCCTTTGACTGTGTGGGTCACAATAAACCGTGGAAAATTCTGAAAGAGATGGGAATACCAGAGCACCTAACCTGCCTCTTGAGAAACCTATATGTAGGTTAGGAAGCAACAGTTAGAACTGCACATGGAACAACAGACTGGTTCCAAATAGGAAAAGGAGTCCATCAAGGCTGTATATTGTCACCCTACTTATTTAACTTCTATGCAGAGTACATCATGAGAAATGGTGGGCTGGTTAAGCACAAACTGGAATCAAGATTGCTGGGAGAAATATCAGTAACCTTAGATATGCTGATGACACCACCCTTATGGCGGACTTCCCTGGTGGCTCAGACGGTAAAGCGTCTGTCTACAATGTGGGAGCCCTGGGTTCAGCCCCTGGGTTGGGAAGATCCCTTGGAGAAGGAAATGGCAATCCATTCCAGTACTCTTGCTTGGAAAATTCCATGGACAGAGGAGCCTGGTAGGCTACAGTCCATGGGGTCGCAAAGAGTCAGACACGACTGAGTGACTTCACTTCACTTCCACCCTTATGGCAGAAAGTGAAGAGGAGCTGAAAAGCCTCTTGATGAAAGTGAAAGAGGAGAATGAAAAAGTTGGCTTAAAGCTCAACATTCAGAAAACAAAGATCATGGCATCTAGTCCCATCACTTCATGGAAAATAGATGGGGAAACAGTGGAAACAGTGTCAGACTATTTTTTTGGGCTCCAAAATCACTGGAGATGGTGACTGCAGCCATGAAATTAAAAGACGCTTACTCCTTGGAGGAAAGTTATGACCAACCTAGATAGCATATTGAAAAGCAGAGATATTACTTTGCCAACAAAGGTCCGTCTAGTCAAGGCAATGGTTTTTCCAGTGGTCACATATGGATGTGAGAGTTGGAATGTGAAGAAGGCTGAATGCTGAAGAATTGATGCTTTTGAACTGTGTTGTTGGAGAAGACTCTTGAGAGTCCCTTGGACTGCAAGGAGATCCAACCAGTCCATCCTAAAGGAGATCAGTCCTGGGTGTTCATTGGAAGGACTGATGCTGAAGCTGAAACTCCAATATTTTGGCCACCTCATGTGAAGAGTTGACTCATTGGAAAAGACCCTAATGCTGGGAGGGATTGGGGGCAGGAGGAGAAGGGGACGACAGAGGATGAGATGGCTGGATGGCATCACCGACTCAATGGACATGAATTTGAGTGAACTCCAGGAGATGGTGATGACAGGGAGGCCTGGTGTGCTGTGATTCATGGGGTTGCAAAGAGTCGGTCACAACTGAGCGACTGAATTGAACTGAACTGAACATATATACACACACACATGCATTCTTTTTTTGTATCCTTTTCTATTATGGTTTATTACCAAATATTGAATATGGTTCCTGGTGTTATATAGTTGGTCCTTATTGTTTATCTACTTTTATATATAGTATTTGTATCTGGCTAATCCCAACTTCTAATTTATCCCTCCTTCCCCGTTTCCTCTTTGATAACTAAGTTTGTTTTCCTGTCTGCCAGTGTGTTCCTGTTTTGTAAATCAGTTCATTTGTGTCATATTTTAGATTCCACGTATAAGCGATACAATATGGTATTAGTTGCTCTCTTTCTGACGTAGTCACTTAGTGCGATAATCTCTGTGCCTGTCCACATTGCTGCAGATGGCGTTGTTTCATTCTGTTTTCATGGCTGAGTAACATTCTGTTGTATATGTGTACACATCTTCTCTATCCATTCCTCTGTCAGTGGACATTTAGGTTTACTACACCTTCTTAATAGAATAATATGGTTGAAATATTCCCTTATTAACTGTGTGGGTTAATAAATTTCAGAAGGATTTAATGGGTATGATGCATGCCTAATTTCCATACTATACTAAGTCATGAAGCAACTCTATAACTTCCTTGTAGTTCTCTCAGTCAGGGGTTGCTCACATAAAGTTTAAATATATGAAAATATTTTTTGTTATACTTTGTAAGTTATTTAACTCAGTAGAAACAGAAGACTGATTCTAAGTTTATCTGTGTTTTTCTCTGGGGTGTGTTGGAAACAGAAGAACTGTCTGTAGTTTTTGAGGTTTTGGTTTTGCAAAGGTATCTGCCCCACGATGGATGAAGCACCTTTCAGTTTAGTGTGGAGTTTATTCTCATTCTTTAAACTCTAAAGTGACTGAAGTCTCTGAAGTTTCCTAGGAGCAATATGAATGATTCCTGGAAGCCAGAAAGAGCTACTGACATGACCAAATTCAGTTAATCAGGCAAAATCAATACTTAGATTACCTCCCAAGTGATGAGAATGACTAAAGAGGACCAGGTTGTCCTCACCTCCTCTCTACTCAGTTATTTCCTCCATCTTAAGTTCTCTTTGAGCCTCAATCTCTGGTCAAGAGCATCCACCAATGACTTACAATGAAGGACCTTATTGGAACATAGAGATGATAGAACGTTAGTGCATAATGGGACTGAAGAAGTCATCTACACTTTGTATGATCTGTAGATCTTTGTAATACCCATTGCAAATGGTCATCTAGGATCTCTTGGAACACTTGAGTGACCAAGATTTTACTGCTGCAAAAGGCAGCTCTAAATATCAGGTCTCCTTTGTTAGGTTATCCTAAAGATACCTCCCTCCCACTTGCAAAACACAGCTCTACTTTTGTTCCCTGGAGCCACGCTGTAATCTAGCTTCACTCCCACACATCAGTTTTTTCTGTTTGAAAATGGCCAGCCTGTCACCTGTGTGTCTCCGCCTCACTGTGTCATCACCTGCAGTTCCTTTAACAGTTCCCTTTATGATTCAAATATTTTTGATCCCTGCTTGGCAAGAACAGTTATTTTCTCATTTATTCTGAACACTTTACTTTTGTAATACTGTCTAGGTGAAAATGAGTGTTTTGGGTAATGATGACCTAGCATTGATTTCTGCGTGTGCTCTGCCGCAGGCCCAGTTGTTTAGTTTTGTCTGACTCTTTGCAACCCTTTGGACTGTAGCCCACCAGGTTCCTCCGTCCATGGGATTTTTCAGGCAAGAATACTGGAGTGGGTGACCATTTCCGTCTGCAGGGGATTTTCCCCACCCAGGGATTGAATCCGGGTCTCTGGTGTCTCCTGCCTTGCAGGCAGATTCTTTACCTGCTGAGCCCCTGGGGAAGCCCTACTATTGATTTCTACTTGAATGAAACTCAAGTTCTAGTTTGTACTCTGTTTACACCACATTTTCCCCATCATATACTTGAGTTGGTTTTAGTTGTATCTAAATGGCGGGGAATTTTATATTTTCCTTTTACCTTGTTGGATTTAACCCAGCAGTTTTCTTTTCTCTCAATGTGGTATATTATATTGATGGATTTGTGAATGTTGAACCATTCTTGTGAATTTGGGATGAAGCCCACTTGGTCAAGGGGCTTCCGTGGTGGCTTAGTTAGTAAAGGATCTTCCTGCAGTGCAGGAGACCTGAGTTTGATCCCTGGGTCAGGAAGATCCCCTGGAGAAGGGAATGGCAGCCCACTCCAGTATTCTTGCCTGAAAGAATTCCATGGACACAGCAGCCTGGTGAGCTATCGTCCATGGGGCCCCAAAGAGTCAGACATGACTGAGCGACTAACAGAACCCCTTGGTCATGATGTATGATCTTTTCTATGTGCTTTGCATTCAGTTTGCAACTATTTTGTCGAGAATTGTTGCATCTATACTTATCAAAGATATTGGCCTGTAATCTTCTATTTTGGTGTTGTCCCTGTCTCGTTTTGGTATCAGGGTAATGGTGCCTTCACAGAATGTCTTTGGGAGTATTCCTGCCTCTTCAGTCTTCTGGAAGAGTTTGAGAAGGATCAGTATAAGTTCTTCTTCTTTTTATGTTTGGTAGAATTCATTTGTGAAGCCATCTGGTCCTGGACTTTTGTTTGTAGGAAGTTTTTTTTTTTTTTTTTTTTCCAATTTATTACAGAGTCTATTTCACTCTAGTGATTCATCTATTCACATCATCTATTTCTTCTTGAATCACTTTGGTGTGCTGTATGTTTCTAGAAAGTTGTCCATTTCTTCTAAGTTGTCAGATTTGTTGGCACATAATTAACGGTTCATAATATTCTTTTATGCTTCTTTGTGTTTCTGGGATATCAGTTGAAATTTCTCCTTTTTCATTTCTTATTTTGTTTATTTGAGTTGTCTCTCCTTTCTTCTTGGTGAGCCTGGCTAGAGGTTTTGGCTATTTTGTTTAGTCTTTGAAAGAAGCAGCTCTTGGTTTTATTGATTTTAACCCCTTAGTTTTCAACCTGTTCATGGAGTTTTGGGATTCGATGCAGTCATTTACTATATTAGTTATCTTTCCTTGTTTCATATTCTCTTTGTATTTGTTCTTTCTGGGATTCCCTGGTGGCTCAGTAGTGGAGAATCCACCTGCCAATACAGAGGACACGAGTCCGACCCCTGGTCTCTGAATATCTCACATGCTGTGGGGCAGCTAAGCTGGTGCACCACAGTTACTGAGCCTGTGCTCCGCAACGAGAGAAGCCAGCACAGTGAGAAGCCCTGCAGCACAACTCGAGAGGAGCCCTCATTCGCTGCAACTAGGGAAAGGCTGTGCCCAGCAACGAAGCCCTAAAACAGCTGTAAATAAATAAATACTTTAAAAAAAGCGTGCTCTTTCTGACTTCACCCGTCACTGACAAAAATACTTATCTGGTGGAGGCAACAACAGAGCAGCAAGGAACTAGAGGCCCTTCAGTACTTTAACAGTGATGGATTTAATAGTATTCTGGCTAAAATCAGCTTCTAAAATCATACCTATGAAACTGTACATTATTCAGTGTATATCTCTACAGTGTGATAAATCAGAGGAGTGGTTGTTTTTTTGTGGTGGTGGTGAGGGGAAATGTGGAAGGGATTAACTGGGAAAGGGCACAAAAGAGCTTTCTGGATAATAGAAATGTCTGACTATCCGGATGCTTTGTGGTTTATATGGGTCCTCCCTTGTCCAAACTGCTACAGCCTTTCATTTAAGGGCTGTGTATTGCACTGTATTTAATTTACATCTCAATTACAAAAATAGTAAATCCACTTACTGCTTGCATTACTAGCTGTTAAGAATTAAAGATCAGTTTGGCAAATTAAAATGAAACCCTGAGGTTTGGAATGCTGAAATGACTTTGTCAGTATTTGACAGTGATGAAATTCAAAATAAGACGTAGAACTCAACCACTGTTTTGTATGAATTGCTTTTTCAGTTCATCCTTTGTGTAAGTCTTCTTTAGGGTGTGGGATGGGAAATAATTTTCTTCTAAGCAGTCTACTTTATATTCAAAAAAAAAGATGGATAATAACATTACTATACCTTAGTAACATGTTTTCAGTAGGTTTTGCTTTGCTCTATTTCTAACTGGAAAGTTGGAATCTGTCAATGGCTTATCAACATACTGTATTCACTGAGTGTTTATTCAGAATGAAAAAGATTAGGTGTCATATCATATCCTCTGTCCATTGAGTATTCTTTACAAACCACTCCTCTGCAAGACTCCTTCTTTTAGAGGTGATACTTTGTGTCAACCCCACAGGTGTGTGAGTGATTATGAGCTATGATTATGTGGTGGATCACATACTCATTAGTAAGGTGGTGACTGCTGTAATAGGACATAACGCAACAGAGAAGAGCTGTTTTTCAGAAGTTTAGTGAAAGCATGCACGAATCTTCCACTTTTCATTTTGAGATAATACCTCACAATTATATGTTATTTTTTCATGACTTTTGGGGCACATATTATATAATTTTATTCTCACAAGAAATTGGAAACTTTTTAATTAGGATTAAGATTCTGAACATCAGGTGGTGAAATGGTTTGTGAAAGATTTACACTAATTTAAATCCTTCACCCCATTCAAAGCCTAGTTCAAAATGGTATTTCTTCAGTGAAGCTGCCTTTTAGTCTCCTTACCCTAAGATAATTTTCCCAATGGAAAAAAAAGTCCTAAGCAATTTTGTATACTGTCCATGCTGTGTTATTACTATCTGTTCGTAAATTTGGGATAAGGGGCATGTTTTCTGTTTTCTTAGTTGTACTGTAAATTTTCTGGGCATCTCTGGTGGCCAAGTGGTAAAGAACCTACCTGCCAATGCAAGAGATGTAGGTTTGATCCCTGAGCTGGAAAGATCTCCTGGAGAAGGAAATGGCAACCCACTCCAGTATTCTTGCCTGGGAAATCCCATGGACAGAGAGAGGAGCCTGGCAGACTACAGTACATGGGGTCTCAGAGTCAGACATGGCTTAGCCACTAAACAACAACAACAAGTTTTCTACTTCTCTTATGTCCTCTACACCTCATGTCCCTAGTATAAAGCCAGGTGAACATTGACTGCTTAATAAATACTTTCTGAGCAGAGACTGCCCTTAGAATTAAATTGTGTAATGTAAGCAAAATGCCACAAGTAGTGTGTGGATAATTATTTAATATTAACTAGTTGGACTGAGGAGCCTGGTAGGCTGCAGTCCATGGGGTCGCTGAGGGTCGGACACAACTGAGCGACTTCACTTTCACTTTTCACTTTCATGCATTGGAGAAGGAAATGGCAACCCACTCCAGTGTTCTTGCCTGGAGAATCCCAGGGACAGGGTAGCCTGGTGGGCTGCTGTCTCTGGGGTCGCACAGAGTCGGACACAACTGAAGCGACTTAGCAGCAGCAGCAGCAGCAGTTGGATAAGATCACTTGAGAATAATGTGAGCAGATTCATGATATGATTAATAGTCATCCCACATTTTCAGTACACAGTTTTAATTAAGATATTTTCTTTCTGCATTTGGTTGGTTTTCTGAGTCCTAGTATAAAATCTTTGTACACTTGGAAGGTGATAACCTTTAGTGTAGCAACATGGTACGGAGAAAAGATGCACATTGATGTTAAGTAACCTGAATCTGTGACTTTGCCACTTGCTGCTGTATAAAATGGGATGGGTTCCCCACCTCCCTACCCTGCTGTGAATGGTGTGTGTGGCTGAGCACAGTATTAATACATGCAATGTGATATGCCCTTGATAAATCACTTTCCATGATTTTGCCTTATCTCATTCTTATCTATTATACTTTTTAACAAATATGTTTTTAAGTAACGTGAAATTATATATGCTTTTTGAAAAAAATTAGAAAATTAAGCAAGTGTAAAAGAAAGCAAAAAAAAAAAAACAAAACCCACTCACCTTGATGAAGCTTACCCTCTAGTTTAATAATACCTATTTTTTAATATAAGCCTTGTAACAATTGGGCTTCCCTGGTGGCTCATTGGTAAAGAATCCACTTGCAATGTAGGAGACAAGGGAGATGTGGGGTTCAATCCCTGGTTAGAGAAGAACCCCTGCAGCAAGGAATGGCAATCCACTCCATATTCTTGCCTTGGAAATCCCATGGACTCATGGGAACTGAGCCTGGTGGGCTGCAGTTCATATCATTTTTAATAATTCATTTGTTCATCCAACTTCTTTTATTTGTGCAGTAATCTAATAAGCATTGATTGAATGACTGTAGCATGTCAGACACTGTACCTGGTGCCGGAGATACAGTAGTAAACCAGGCAGAACCTCTGTCTTCGTGGAGCTTATGTTGTTTTTGGGGGGGAGGGAAACAATAACCACATACACAAATATAAAATATGATGTGTGACAGTGATAATGCCTTGACTGAAACTTAAAGCAGGATCCAGAGTGATGGCAGTGCTTCTTTAAGAGGGTGATCAGAAGAGGTCTGAAGAGGTGACTTGCACCAGAAATCAGAAAGGATTTTGAGGGAGAGAGCCAGGTGACCATCTGGGGACCTCCAGGTAGAGGAATACCAAGTTCTCTCCGGTTCCAGTACATGGATTAAAACCCCATGTGATTGACAGAGGAATGGGTAAAACAGATGTGGTATATAGGATGCATATACACAAAGGAATACTACTCAGCCATAAAGATAGTGAAATAATGCCATTTGCGTCAGGAAGTCCGTGGGATTGGAGAGTCAGACATGGCTGAGTGACTGAACAACAACAGCAATGCCATTTGCATCAATACGGATGGACCTAGAGATTATCATACTAAGTGAAGGAAGTCAGAAAGAGAAAGGCAAATACCACGTGATATCACTTATATGTGGAGTCTACAATATGACACAATATCTACAATCATCCATGGGAAAATAGACTCACATAGAGAACAGACTTGTGATTGCCAAGGAGAAGAGGGGATAAGGAAGGGATGGAATTGTTAGATACAAACCATTATTTATAAAATGGATAAACAACAAGGTCCTACTGTATAGCACTGGGAACTATATTCAATATCCTGTAATAAATGATAAATGGAAAAGAATATGAAAAAGAATATATTTATGTATAACTGAATCACTTTTCTGTACTCTGGAAACTAATACAACATTGTAAGTTTCAACTATACTTTAATAAAATAAATTTTAAAACTATCATGAGCAATTAAAAAAAAAACCTATGTGGACTGTATATGTAGCTCTTATTCTTATCTGACTTTGAACTGGGAGTGGTAAGCACTCTCAGTAACTGGAAGTGGTTACTTACTTGTCTATTGGGATGCTAAATCTTAATCTTTTTTTAATTTAGATTGATACCATGTTCCCTGTTACTCTGATTGTACCATTATCTTAACTAAGGTTTTGATCTTGTGTTAATGCTTTCTTTGTGTGTGCATACAGAAAAGTCCTTTTAGAACCCAGACCCTAACCACTGGGAGGAGGCACTGCTCCAGGGAGTGGTCAAAATAGAAAACTGCTCTAGTTCTAGAGAGTGTAGGCGTTTTCCAGCAAGAGGAGGTTTATAAGGAGCTGTTAAGCAGGGAGGGGAAGTAGGAAGATGTCCTGAAACATGTCTTTATGGTTTAACATCATTCTGTTTCAAATGAATTATGAAAACAGGAGATACATTTTTCCAAGTCCAACTATAAAAATAGGTTTCAGGGAAATAAGAATGGTTATGGTGTTATCCATTTTTTGGCTTCCATTACTCTAAAGCATTGAAAGTTGCCTCTGGTAGGCACAAAACAAGAAAATTGCTGTGAGCAGTTATTCACAAAACTCTTATCAGATATATCTATTTCTCTTTTAAATGCTTAGAAGATTTCAGAAATGTCTATCTGAAATCTGAACAACTAGAAAACCCAGATGATCAATTTTATTCTTATGTGTTCATAGGTGAGAAGTATTTCTTTCAAAAAAAACTATTTATTTGTTCATTTGACTATGGCAAGTCTTAGTTGTGGTATGTGGAATCTTCTTTGCGTCACGTGGGATCTTTTGTTGAGGTGCATGGACTCTCTAGTTGCAGCCTGTGGGCAATTAGTTGCTCCACAGCATGTGAGATCTTAGTTCCCCAACTAGGGATCAAACCTGCATCGCCTATATTGCAAGGTGGACTCTTAACCACTGGACAACCAGGGAAGTCCCCAGAGAAAAGTATTTCTAACAGAAAGAGATAGCAGGTAAAGAATGACTTTAAGTAAAACACCAGAGGACTACAGTAAATTTCAATCAATCAGGTAAGATTCTACCAAATCCCTTGCATTCTCTGTAAATCCACAAAAGTGTTAAAGATTGTTGAATCCCATAGTGTGGCCAGTAATAAAATGACTTTGGAATAAGGAAAAATTCAATTATGGTCAGCATAGTTTTAGTGTTATCTCTGGAATTGGTAATGGAAACTTGACTCATGAAAACCATCAAAGAAGCAAAGCAAAGAACTCTCAACCCATTTCCAGTCGCCATTTCTAGTATGCATTTACTGTACTTGTCTTGCTTTGGGGGATTTTCTCTTGAGGGGATTAGGATTACCATGCATGCTAAGTTGCTTCAGTCGTGTCTGACTCTGTGCAACCCTATGCATTTGCAGCCTGCCAGTCTCCTCTCCATGCGGTTGCTAAGAGTTGGACATGACTAAGCGACTTCCCTTTCACTTTTCACTTTTATGCCTTGGAGAAGGAAATGGCAGCCCATTCCAGTTTTCTTGCCTGGAGAATCCCAGGGACGGGGGAGCCTGGTGGGCTTCTGTCTATGGGGTCGCACAGAGTCGGACACGACTGAAGCGACTTAGCAGCAGTAGCAGCAGCAGGCTCCTCTGTCCATAGGATTCTCCAGGCAAAAATACTGGAGTGGATTGCCATGCCCTCCTCCAGGGGATCTTCCCCAGCCAAGGATCAGACCTGCATCTCTATGTCTCCTGCATTAGCTGGCAGGCAAGTTCTTTACCACTAGCACCACCTGGGAAGCCCTAAAATACCTATACAATCATAATGAAAGAACCTATAAAGTCTGTCTGCTTTTGTTTCTAAGAAATTCCTTCCTTTGTAGTTTTACGTAACAAAGGTGACTCCCTTTTTCAAACCATCTCAATATACTTTGTACATAAATCCAAATTCTAGCTTCTGGGTTAATATAAAGGACATCAAAAATTTGAATTTATTCAGAGGATTTATATTATAGTATAGTAGCCTTTTCACTGAAAACTTTTCAGTAGTATTAACTAATCATGGTTGAGAAGAGACATCCTAAGATTTCTTCATTTGCATTGCTGAAGACTAATCACCTCTGGCTTCTCTGGTAGCTCAGCTGGTAAAGAATCCACCTTTAATGCAGGAGACTCCAGTTCGATTCCTGGGTTGGGAGGATCCCCTGGACAAGGGATAGTCTACCCACTCCAGTATTTTTGGGTATCTCTGGTGGCTCAGATGGGAAAGAATCCGCTGGCAATGTTGGAGACCTGGGTTCGATCCCTGGGTTGGAAGATCCCCTGGAGAAGGAGATCTGCAATTATCAGGATCAGAGAGTTGGACATGACTGAGTGATTTTCACTTTCAATCATCTCTGAGTTATTTCAACAGTCCTAGAATTAAAAAAATTTTCTGCGGAAAAAATGGAGCCTTGCTTGTCTGTGTAGTAGTTCATAATTGAAGCACTTCTCATCGCCACCCAAAAACTCTGGAAGACATAGCATCTTTTAATTTGCAAACTCAGCACTGGCCATACACAGAGAGGTTAGGAGAGTTTTGTGGCCACCAAGTGCCACAGGCATCTAATGGTGTATTGCCCCTGGGATGAGCCCTCCCATTTTATTGACAACATGTGTTATCTATTATGACAGAACTAGCTACTAGATTTTAATTGCTTGATGACAAGATCTGTATTTGGGGGGGCCAGTAAGAATTGTCTGGACGAATGTTTTGTGTGTAACAGTCGTTTGGATTAAATGGTTATTTTCCTTGAAATTCTAAATAAGGTGCAGACAATGTGGGTACCTAGGATTTTTGTGTGAATCAAGGGTAAGAATAACGGAAGAGCCTGTTCTGTGTTGGTGGTAAGCAAGCATCATTTGGAGGCTACTACATATACATACTGGAATCGAGCCTCGGATAAATGTACTGGTTGAACATTGATGATCCAGAACTGTTGCCAGCAACCAGATTGCATGCCTGCAGTTGGTGGGGAGATGTAGGAATGCTTAGTTGTTAGGATTATTTGGGAACCACAGACAATGAAGCATTCTGCCTCAAGGTTTTCCTGATAGAAAATGAGACTGTCTCAAATCCTTTGTCTCAAGCTTGTCCAAACTTGAAAATCATCTTTCACATATTTTTTCTTATCCCCATTTTTGAGTTTATGCTAGCTGCAGTATAATAAAAGGTCCTAGACTCTCAGAATGAAAACCCTAATTAATTTCTGCCTGGAAGATGCCACTCTAGAAAACAATATTCCTTCATTGCATTCTCAAAAATGTATTACTTCAATACCACCCTCTTTTATGTATACTGATTTAATCTATGGATAAGATAATGAATTTTAAAAGGCATTTCACCTTTCACAGTGTACAAAAATATCAGTTACCACTGGCTTGATGGTAGTTGTGGTCTGTGCATAGGACCATGAAGATTCTCTTGAGTCATCCTTTAAATATTTTCCTTTTCTTTATTTGTTTGCCTTTCAGTCCTGTAGGTATTCCCACAGTTTATGGTCTTTGCTTGGAGCTGAGGGTTTAATCTCATCCCATCTTATTTCCATTTCCCTTTCTCTTGGTTTATACCCTGAGACACTTGGGGAAAGGAAAATTCTTTGCCAGATTCTTAGGTCTTTGCTTGAGGCAAAGCTCCATGAACACCCACGAAGCAAAGACCACTGTTCAGAAAAGAAAGCAGAGAGTTCTTTCAAATTCTCATTCCTTGTTGTAGGGATTTAGAAGTGAGAAATAGCAGAGGAGAGGGTAAATCATAGCAGGGACAGGAGGACCCAGGTACAGCTGCTTGTGGTCAGTGTGAGGAATGAGTGTGTGGGCAGTTTCGTGCGTGCTTCGCGCTCAGTCATTCAGTCGTGTTTGACTCTTCTGCGACTCCATGGACTGCAGCCTGCCAGGCTCCTCTGTCCATGGCATTCTCCAGGCAAGAAGACTGGAGGCCGTTCCCTTCTCCAGGGGATCTTCCCAACCGAGGGGCTGAGCCCACATCTCCTGCGTTAACAGGCAGATTCTTCCCCGTTGAGCCACCAGTGAAGCCTGTGGGCAGTTTTATTGGAGGACAAATTAAATGAGGAGCCAAACTCAAGATGCAGGAGAGGCAGGGTGCCTCATTGAAAATGATGATTAGTAATTTGTTTCTGTAATTTTCTCAAACACAATCGCTTTTTGTGCATTTTGAATTATGATTTTAAATTCAATTGATGAAGAAATGGGTAAAATGTGCTTCTTCTCTAGAAAAGAGTTTTTCTTAAAATGAAGCTGTAAAAATCCTCCTCCCAAGCTTTTTTCACAAGCATTATGAAAGCCAAGCTAAAAAGTCCTAGGCTTGAAGGTAGGATTAGGACAGTAGTCACCATCTAAGTGTTTTCCTGTAGTCTTTGTATCCTCACTTGCAATGTTCTTTATGGTAGAGATTGAACACCTTTCTTCTCGTGATTGTAAGAGTTAGTGCCTCTTGGTGTAATGGATGGTAGGACTTCCTATGTTCCAGAGGACCTGCTTTGGATATTGTTAGAGCCAGCAACAACTCACTTGCCGTGTGTCATTTGAAAGCATTTTCTGAGAAAAGTAAACTTGTATTTCTAAAATCTGTCATTCTGAAATGTGTCTGCACTATTTTAACTTGATCTGCAAGGAAAGATCCGGAGCAGGGCTGATGCTCTTCTTTCTCATCCTTAGTGGTCTTCCTGCCACATTTTCAGTCTGGTTGCGGCCAACGGATATAATAGCTGTCTCCCAAGGTGGCTTGTGTGTTGACTTGTGGGCTTTTCTTGTGCCAGGGAACAACGTCATGAGAACCATCCATGGGGTGGGAGAGATGATGACCCAGATGGTGCTCAGCAGAGGCTCTATCTTCCCCATGAGTGTGCCTGACATTCAGCCCAGCCTACACCCCAGCAAGCAGGGGAGCCCCACTGATCACGAGGACGTCACCGTCATGGACACCAAGCTGAAGATCATTGAGATTTTACAGGTAAGGGCCTAATGGGAGGCAAGCAACAAGCACCTACCTGTGCCTGTTGGCTTAATGTCTTAACATTTTTGTTCCAGATCACGGTGTAAATATTCTGAAATGCTGTTTATCTAATTTTATTTCATTTAAGATAATGATAAGCCTGGTAAGAAATCTCACACTGACACTATTTAACATATTCATTACACGTGTGCATGCCCATTAAATAGTTTAATGATGATACCTAACAAATGTGGAGTGCTTTGAGGTTAAGCATAACTTCTTTAATACATATTTTGCCGTTTAACATTGACCTTGATTGAATTTCACCTTAATTTAAGAAGGGCTTCAGAGTAGGCAAAGTTAAGATTGAATTCCAACTCTTTTTTAACTTTTAATTGAATTGGACATTTGATTCTATGTATACAGGTTTATCATAGTAAGAGACTTTTTATTTTTATTAACTTAAAAGCTAATTACTGTTTTTAGCATTTTATGTAAGTGACTGTCTTGATGTTTTTGTTTCCAAAAGGCTAGGAATAATATTTGTAAATATGTTTATTTATCTGTGTACTTATTTTTAATTTTGGCTGTGTGGGCTCTTAGTTGCTGTGTGTGGGCTTTCTCTAGTTGCAGTGAGTAGGGGTTACTCTTCATTGCCGTTCTTGGGCTTTGGTGGTAGTGTGCATGGGCTTAGTTGCCCCACGGCATGTGGAATCTTCCCAGACCAGGGATTGAACCCGCTGTGTCCCCTGCATTGGCAGAAGGATCCTAACCACTAGACCACCAGGGGAGATCAATAATATATACATTTAAAAACTAACCTAGTCTAATACCTATGTCTATGAGGTTAAATAGCAGTAAACTGCTATTTTGTGCCAGTGGTTTAGTATGGGATAGTGGATAAAATCTCATTACTATAGCTATGGATTCTTAGCATTTTTTTAAAGTTTGGAAAGTAGTTTTATGATACTTTAATTATAGCATTTATTCCATATTTGAAAATTGGAGCCTGGAGTTTTTGAGGATCTATTAAAGTTCTGGCTATAGTTTACTAAGTCTTTCATCCTAATTTAATGTAGACTAGCTACCAGAAGTGGGTTAGTTGTCCTGGAAGGATCTGTACATTTTTATTTAAAGTAATTAGATTTATAATCATAAAAAGTTTCACAGTTCCTCCACGAATTCCAAAGGCTAAGTCCCAAGAAATTATTGGCAGGCATCCCAACCCTGTGTTCACTACCCTGAGAAATCACTCAGTTGTCCTGTTCTTAACCCAAGGAAGGTGTTGATCACCTGACCTGTGGGCCTAAAGGGCTCCCAGCCTAGTGTCATCCTCCTCATGGGACAGACTCTGAAATACATGTCCTCATTTTAGACCAATAACAGTTACAGATATTCTGAATTTACCAAACAGTCCATTATAGCTAAAAAATGATGGCATGGCGAAACCATGGCAGGGCAGAGCAGGACTGGCTTCCTTTTGCTGCTGCCTTTGGGTTCTTTATGTATTTCTTGTTGAAACTCTGTTCTTGCTCCAGCTTTTGTGTGTCTGTGTCTGACTCTGACTCCCTGTGTCTCTGTTCCCCTGTGCTCCTCTTGAATGTTTCTTTTTTCGAATGTCTCTTGAAGAATTTCTTTGCAGCCACGTTCCTTAAGCAAGTCGCCTGCTTTCTTGCCAGCTCCTCTTCCTCTCCTGCCCTTCCTTTCTTTTCCCATCATTTTGTGTATTTTCTTTAGGTCTTTTTGTTTCTCACCTATTCTCTCCCTCTGTCTGTCTTCAGCCCTTTGTTAACTCTCTTTCTCTGCCTTTCTTTTTGTTCTTCCCTTTCCCCCCTCCCCTTCTACCTTCGATTATTTTTCACCATTAACTATATTAGACATGAAAGTTTGAATTTTGGCTCTATTTATAAAATATAATTCTTTAAATATTAATCGTCAACTAAAAGCCAATGAGTGTTTCATTAATTTATGTTTTCATTCTTTGTTCTTTACATGAAAGTGAAGTGTTAGTCGCTTAGTTGTGTTTAACTCTTTGTGACCCCATGGACTGTACCTGCCAGGCTCTTCTGTCCATGGGATAGTCCAGGCGAGAATCCTGGGTTAGCTTTCTATTTCCTTCTTCAGGGGATCTTCCCGACCCAGGGATCAGACTCTGGCAGGCAGATTCTTAACCGTCTGAGCCACCAGAGAAGTAAATTCACTTAAAAAAACAACTCTTCATTTTATGCATCTGCGGTCTAGCTTCTGCTCCTGTCATTCTGCTCACCAAGCCCACTGGTCCTTTCTCAGCCCTCTTCTCCCACGATCTGTCTCCAGCTTTGAAAATCCCCTTAGTAACTGGAATCAGTTCAACTAATAGCTGTAGTGGTGCTCAGTGCATGCTAATAAGAGTTTCTTTGGTATTTGCTTTTCTCTCTGGATTTTGTGCTGTTCAGAGGCAGATTTTATATCCTTGGCACCTTTTCCGCACTCTTGGTACCTGCCTCAGTCCCTGGCTTAACAAGTTTGTGGAACTTGACTGAACTTAGCGGACATGGAGCATGGCTGTGACCCAGGAGGAACATAAAGGTCTAGCAGAAGAGGAATAGGAAGAAGGGAGAGAGAGAGAGGCATTCAACTTTGGACCTGTAGCTGTAAATAATGTGTTGGGTGAGCAAAAAGGAGAAAAATTGATTTGGACTGGGGAACCAGGGAAAGCTTCATTTCAAAAGGGATTCAAACCTTGGAGGATATCTCAAAAGCTAGTAATTATGGGGTAGAGGAGAAGAATATTCAAGGTAAAATGAACAATGGAAATAAATGTGAGGAGGCAAGAGAGACACTGCAGGCATTCCAGCCTGTGCTGTTGGGATGGAGAAGAACCAGAGGAGAGAGAGGAAAGGGGTGGGAGGGTGGGAGGAGGGAGATGGGGGTCTGACACTACTGACTGTGGCATAGATAGTGAGAACTGGGTTTGGAGGGTACCACCAAACCCCAAGTTTTCTGAAACTTGCATGACCGTTACTGTTTGCTGTCCCAATGAGCATCTCTTAAGAGAGTGTAGGGGACACAGATAATAATTATACTGGGAGCAAAGCCTGTCCCAGGACTCTCCCAGCAGCCTGGGATGGCAGGTTGCCCTGGGCAAGTCTGCCTGTCTGTTGTTTGCCATCTCCACTCAGGTAGCAACATATACCTTTTCCTTCTTGATCTCCATTATATTTATACCACATGGGTAGCCCTGGATCATTTCCTAAGTATGTTAACAGTGCTGTAGCAGGGACTGACAGCCCTGTAGATGAGACTCTGTGCTTCCCCTGCAGGGGTGAGGGTTTGATTCCTGCTTGGGGAACTAAGATTCCACATGCTGTGCAGTGAAGCAAAAAACAAGTAACAACAACAAACAGCGCTATAGCAAAATATATTTAGTTTTTCCAACTCAATCACTCTTCTTGAGGACCCTGGGCTCTAGGCACTTGCACCCTTCTCAGTGCTGAGCACAGATGGGAACCTTATCGGTACTTAGTCTCTGTTAATACGTCCATTAAAGGGAACAAGGAGAGCAACACAGAGCCAGGGAGAGCCAGGCAGCAGTGAGGCATATCCCTGGTATACTGGATGCTGTTACTTAAGCTGCCCCTCTGAAGCCTAGATCCAGGACTCCTTTTGTTATAGTCAGAATCCACACTATTGTAGCTAAAATCCTGGCCTTTCTGTTGTGAATGAGGTTCTCAGCTCCAGCACTTTTCTTGTGGAGCCAGTGGAAACTTTGCTCGGGGCTCGGGAAATTATGTCATCATCATGTCTTCATCCATATCTACTGGATAGCCCCACCTGGAATATTCCAAGAGTGATCGTGGGAAGTCAAGTTGTCTTCTTTTCAAAAACTGTTGAGGGATTTTACTGACATTGGTTCCTGCAAATGCCTCACTGTGCTTAGTGTTATGACTGTTTATCATGTGTGTGATGGAAGTGTGGAGTTTTCCAGTAAAGTTTCGAAGTAGTTCGTGTGACATGTTGATAGTTACATTGTTCTTGCTGTCCTGTAATGAAATGAATGTTTAAACACCATGCTGATGAAAGGAACTTATGTTGTTTTTAATGTTTCTTATAGTTTATCTTGAGTGTCAGACTAGATTATAGGATCTCCTATATGCTGTCAATATATAAGAAGGAATTTGGGGAGAACAATGGAAATGCCGAAACGTCCACCAATGGCTCTCCTGATACCCTGCTGCCATCAGGTATTACCTTTGTGACAATATTTACTCTCTGGATGATGTGTCCATGAGAACTTGAAAGTTCCCTTTGATGCTTTAAGACAAGAAGCATCTGTATGAGACAAAAATGTCCAAATAATCTCCACCAATGAAATGAAGGAGCTGAGACAGAAAGTAAATAACTTGTCAAGAATGGCAGGGAGGATGTTTGCTGCTCTGGTGCTCGGTCCTTTGAGTGCAGTTTCTCTTGTTATCTTCACAACTCCACAGGTTTGAGTACTCTTTATTGCGTCAGTTTACTGAAAAGAAGACCCAGGTTAGAGCGATTCAGGTACTTGCTTAAAGTTATGAAGTAGTGGAAAAGGGATTCTCTCTGAGTTCTCTCCAACTCCAGGTCTGAATCTTTTAAGAATTATGCTGTTTGGGTGAAAATCCAAGGGGATTATTTTTTTGGCTGGATCACAGAGCATGTGAAATGCATCTGTCAGGAAGAAAGGTATTTTGTAGGAATTACCCAACTCAAGAATAAAGACATGGCATCCCCATGGAGGTCTAGATGCGGATGTTAGTTTTACTGTGTTTGTATGAGTGTTGGTTCTTTATTATCTTGTACAGTTGTAAACTGGTACTGTTTTTCAGTTTTTCACATTTAAAGTGTGTAAGAATGAAGCTACTCTCTCTGTGAGTATAGGAGCATAATGACAAGAGCATAAAAATTATTGTAAAAATGTTATGACTCTAGAAAGTACCTTAGGAAACCTAAGAAATATTAAATCACCTTTTTTTTTTTTTTTCTGGCTAGATCAGGCCAGCCATGACAAGCTGGAAACTATATCATATTGAAGATGGCATCTTTATCATTGACGATTTAGCCAGTTCACTGAACTCTTTTGCTGGGGTAGGAGGAATATACAGATAGGAAACTTCTTGGGAACTACAACCACTGTGATAACATCAGGGAGCCTATTCTTTGTGCATCAGTCAGTTTGATAGGAAAGTCAGAGTAGTTAACATGGATGCTAAGCCAAACGTCCTGCTCTGAGTCATCGGTACCATCTAAAGGCAGCGTGCTCTACAGATGGAGTTCAGCTCTCCTGAGGTAGAAGTCTCCTTGGCACATTTGCAGCTGTGTTGTTTTTACGCTTCCCAGAAGTGTAGAACCCCAAGGGGCTATTTCCAGGAATGAGGAGGCAGAACCAGAAAGTCTTGCTGGCGTCTGCATTGACACTAGCGTAACAATTATTGGCTCTCAGAAGCCAGACTTCTGGAAAAAGGAGCTCTGTCAGTAAAAGTGTGGGAGAGGAAGTCTAGGGGCATCCCCAGAAAACCAGTCTTCTTTGATTTATCTGACCTCTTAAATCGGTTGTATTTGTATGAGGTAGCTTTCTGGGAATAATTTTTTCCCTTTTTATATCTTGCTCCTTTTTCTTTTCATGCTTTGGAGATGAGAAATAAATTGTGTACCTATCATAGACATCTTCAAAATGTTAGTGGTGGGAATGGGTGAGGAATCAAGACTGGTTCACATTAAAAAAAAATGCACTCTGTCCCACAAGAAGAAGGTATGGAATTGCAAAAGTAAGCTTAGGTAAAAAGATCATATTGTTTGGAAGTACCATGTAATAACAAGGTTCCTTATAGTTATATTGTGATTCTTTAAAAAATATTATCTTCCCATATCATTATCCATTTAAATTATATGTATATATATAGGTATGTGTGTATGTAGTTATGTATATATGTGCTTATATAGATGAAGAAACTTTGTAATAGTTCTTTGTGATCTTTTCAATGTATCTTTGAGTATAATGATTTTAAAATGTAAGCTTCAATTTAAAATATTGATGAATAAGGGAAACTGTATTGTGACTTTTTAAAGTGTTAATTGACTTTTAGTGGCATAAAGAAATTAAGAGAAAAATATTTTTAGGTATGCTACATTAATATAAATATTGGGACTCCTAATTATAAAAATATAAAGAATGGATTTTTTACCATTTATCTTTGCAGCTATTGTTCCTGATATAGATGAAATTGCAGCTCAGGCAGAAACTATGTTTGCTGGAAGGTATAGTAGCATTTATGTATCATTATTTTATGAATAAGATTTTACTGAGAATTTTACAATAGTTTGTCATTCCCTATATCTATTTAATTTTATATCCCTTATGGTTGCCAACATAATTCCTGCCAGAAATGAAGCTGCGAATTTACTATAGAAGAGAAAGCATAGCTTTTCTTTAGGTCAGGTTAAAAAAGACAGGAGAGAGGAGATCAGTGTATTGAACTTTCCCCTGAATTCTTTGCTTTTCTTTCCTCAAATAATGACAGCACACGAATGCCCTTTAAGTCCCCTGGCAAAAATATCGCTGGATCCTGCAAAACACTGCTTCCCAAAATCTGAGAAATTTGAGGCAAGAAAGTAACTTTTTTCAATGTTATCATTAACTAGATATGTGAGAACTAATGCTTATTAACTGCCAATTGAAAATATCCATATGATTGAAGAAAATGAAATATCTCTGCCATGGCTACCCTCCTTTTGCTGTCAGGAGCCCTACTATTCATTGTTTTTAGGTTGCTTCTTTGGTTTCCCCAGAAATGAAACTAATAGTCAAAAAGAAAAGTAAAAACTGTACGATGTCTGAGCTACAAATATTGAGTTTGTAGCACCCATTTTTATCGCAGATTTGCCATATATACCTAACAGATTTCTGTACTAACCCTTTTGTAGCATTTTCTTTGATTAGCAAGAAAGAGAAGAAAGACTCAGGGAAGCCCAAAAAGGACTTTTATCTCTAGTGAACTTTTGGTTTAGGTTTGTTTTTATATTGTTTTGCCAGTTTCTGCTGTTGTTATTGTTACTGTGTTTTCCTATTCAAGTATTTCATTATTCCCGAGAAGAGGATAAAGCAGTGTATGATTTTCACCGAAAAATAAACGAACTTTTCATCCGGGTAATCTAGCCCAGAGTCCGAATACAGCAAACTCGCGGAGTTGCTCTGCCTATGGCCCTGCCTGTGCGCGTGCGCATGCGCTTGCTGTGCCGCTGTGCCGCACGCCTCACCACCTGTCCTGAGGAGGTTTTGGGCCTGGCGGGGAAGGGTGGGGGTTGGTAAGTTGGCTCTTGACGTGCATCCAGCTGATATGCCTTCTCAATAAACGCTTCTGGATTGATTCAGATTCTATCTTTTGTCTGTGCCTAGATTACCAGATCATCCCAGTTTGCTGGCTGCTTTCCTATTGCAATCACTGAGAGTCCCCCATCTTAGGAACCTTCTCAGTCTTGGACAGACTGGGACTTTGGTCACCCCTCCTTTCATGGACAGTCACAAGCTTTCATGCTCCCTGTCCTCATTCGTTGTGCCTGCAAGCTAAGTCGCTTCAGTCTGAATCTTTGTGACCCTATGGATTGTAGCCCTCCAGGCTCCTCTGTTTCTGGAGGTTCTCCAGATAAGAATAATGGAGTGGGTTGCCATGCCCTTCTCTGGGGGATCTTCCCAACCCAGGAATCAAACCTACGTCTCTTATGTCTCCTGAATTGGCAGGCAGTCTTTACTACTAGCACTGTCCTGGGAAGCCCCCTTATTAGTAACATGAGGCCAAAGAAAGTAAAAATGTCTTCCTTTGCAATTTCCAATTTTTCCTGGAGGAGTGATGGTGGAAATGGTGTAAGTCTGAGAATGTATACACAATATTAGCCACTTATGACTAGATTTCATGTAAATACAAGTCTTTTACAATGATCTTTTGGTTTCACAGAAAGGAGAAAAATCCAGTTCAACTGGATGACGAAGGAGGCAGGACGTTTTTACGGGTCCTCATTCATCTGATCATGCATGACTACCCGCCTCTGCTATCAGGAGCCCTGCAGCTGCTGTTCAAGCACTTCAGCCAGAGAGCGGAAGTTTTACAGGCATTTAAACAGGTGAGATTGAGTAGCCTTCAGTGCTTCCACCCGCAGAGGCTCTGAAATGTTGTTTATAGCATCCAACCTGACTTAATGGTTGCAGAGTTAATGAGACTGCAGCTTTTCCTGGGGACACTTTCTATTTTCAAAGATAGATATGGCCTTGTCTGCAGCTAAGACATGATCTATTTTAGAAGGTGATTTTTCAGTTAATATCCTTAATGTGGATGATAGGCACTAAGATTTAGGAAGGCACTGGGGGATAATACCATATTAGGAATTTTGTTGCCCCTGCTGTTATTCTGACCCTAAATTTTACTGATCAGTTTGGGTACTGCACTGAAATAAATGTTTTGTGATTGAAAAATATATGAATCCAAAAGAGAAGAATTGTGATGGAGCTAATCTTTTTCTTTGTCATCTTTGAATGATACCAATTTTGAGACCATGAATGAGGACTATCTCCAGGCTTACATGTATTTCACTAATAGTTCCTTAATAGAGCATTGATCTTCATTAGGAAATTTTACAGGAATATGTTAAAATATGAAATAATTAAAAGTAATTATATAAATGGATAAAACTATTCATATATTCCAGAGAAGGCAATGGCAACCCACTCCAGTACTCTTGCCTGGAAAATCCCATGGATGGAGGAGCCTGGTAGGCTGCAGTCCATGGGGTCGCTAAGAGTCGGGCACGACTGAGCGACTTTGCTTTCACTTTTCACTTTCATGCATTGGAGAAGGAAATGGCAACCTACTCCAGTATTTTTGCCTGGAGAATCCCAGGGACAGAGGAGCCTAGTGGGCTGCCATATAGGAAGTTGCACAGAGTCAGACACAACTGAAGCGACTTAGCAGCAGCAGCAGCAGCATTCATATACTCACATAATATATACAAATTAAGCTTCAGACTGCATGGGTATTTTCTTCCACTTATTTTTATGTTTCTACCTGTTTCAAACAGGGAGTCTCAGAAAAATTAACTTTATCAGTAAAATTAGAGTTGGGGTATCTTTTACTTTAAATTACTCTTTAACATTTTGAAAAGCATTATTAGGGCTCACTTTTTTATATGTATAATTTCTTATAACGTGAATATATTAAGTGGAACTTACAGATACTTTCAGGTAAATTTTCATGATCAATATACCTGTCAAATATCCATAAATAGCCTAGAAATACTAAACTTCAGCTAAAGGCCACATATGTTAAAAGACTTGGGGTTTTTGACATAAATGAAATTCCATAAGTAAATCGAGGTTTGAAATTCTGTTTCCAGGTGCAGTTGCTGGTGTCTAATCAGGATGTAGATAACTACAAGCAGATCAAAGCAGATCTAGACCAGCTTCGACTTACTGTAGAGAAATCGGAGTTATGGGTTGAGAAGAGCAGCAGCTATGAGAATGGAGAAATGGGTGAAAATCAAGTAAAAGGTGGTGAAGAGCCAATTGAGGTTTGTTTTCAAGCTCTAAATTGAAATCATCCGAACAGTATCTTTTAAACCAGCATAAAATTTCCATTTGCCAAGTCGATCATCCACATAAACTTGTACTTTGGTTAATTCTTGTTAATTGTTCTTATTATATCATCTGCCTCCTTTTTCACTCTTTCTCCTTCCCACTCTCAATCTTATAATCCAGAATCAAGACAACAAGATGGAGTGAGGTGGAGAGAGAAGGGGTAGGTCGTAAGCCTAAACCTATGAAGAGAGGGGAATTTTCATTTTTAACGTTCATGGTGGCTTTTTTATTGCCAACCTATAAATCATTCTTTTCATTATTGAATATGCTTATAAATAAGTAAAAATACCCAAATGAAAGGACATTGCCAACATGAAAATCCCCCAGATTTGTTTGATCTGAAAAATGGTAAAATGGTGTTCATAAGTCTTTTGTTATATTGGTTTTAGTTTTCATTGGGCTAATTTCATTGCTGTTTCTGCATTTTTCTAAATAATAAACCATTAAAAATTTCAAAGCATTTTTTAGAAGATCAGTGCCAACACCATAATTGATAATATATTGAGTTTCTTAAATACCTGTCCAGTGTTTTATTTAGTTATTTTTTAAAAATTTATTTGGCCGTATTGAGTCTTAGTTTCAACATGTGAGATGTCCGATCATAGTTTTGTCATGCAGAATCTTTAGTTGTGGCGTGTGGACTCTCAGTTGCAGCATGTGGAATCTAGTTCCCCGACCATGATCCAAACTTGGGTCCCCTGCTTTGAGAGTACCAGATTTTAGCCACTGGACCACAGGGAAGTCCCTATTTAGTTGCTATTTTATTTATTTATTTTTTAACTTTACAATATTGTATTGGTTTTGCCATACATCAACATGAATCCGCCACGGGTGTACACGTGTTCCCAATCCTGAACCCCCCTCCCACCTTCCTCTCCATACCATTCCTCTGGGTCATCCCAGTGCACCAGCCCCAAGCATCCTGTATCCTGCATTGAACCTTTTAAGCTACAGGAATGTAAACTGTTTAGAGGGGTTTACCTGCCCTGACTTTTCTGTTTGTTGGAATACCTAAAGTATTTTGTAGTGTAGGGTGTTGAGTAGGAGGTAATTAGTGGGAATGGGAAATAAGATGCTGAAAAATTCTAAAGGGAAGTTCAGTGGTGGGTAACTACTTTCTACTTGTCTCAGGACTAATTGCCACTGATCTGCATGATATTTTTGACTTAGTTCTTTAGAAACTTTTCTGTGACTTTCATATAAGTTGGCTCAATGGTAAAGAATCTGCCTGCCAGTGCAGGAGATGCGGGACACATGGGTTCAATTTGTGGGTCGGGAAGATCCCTTGGAGGTGGAGATGGCAACCCACTCCAGTATTGTTACCTGGAGAATCCCCATGGACAGAGGAGCCCGGTGGGCAATAGCCTATGGCGTTGCAAAGAGTCAGACACAACTTAGCAACTAAGTACACACATGATATGTTAGTGGCATGTAGAATTTCTACAGCTTTTTTGTTGTTGCTGTTGAAATGGAGTTCTTCCATAGCGTTTTTAAGATATAAGAGAAAATTCAACATTTATGTAGTATTTGCTATATTACCAACTCTTACAGGAGAAACTGTCATGCAAGGTATATTTTTTAAAAATGTTACAGTAAACTTTGGAGATAGTTATAAAGATCACATTTCCGAATCAGCTGAATTAACTGAAATTCAGAAAACCCAAGGATTTTCTCACTATCAAGCAGCTTTATGAAATTTTAACTCAGGTCTTTATAATGATAAGCTCCAGGCTCTTTAATGTAAAATTGTACTTTCTGATACAGTATTTAAGGTTATTAAGAGATGTATTATGCTTTCATGAGTTAGAATACCTCTTCCTTTTACAAATACATATTTTGTAAATATTCTAGAGGATATATGTAATGTTTCTTCCCTTTTCAGAACTTTTCATCATTTTATTTTAATAGAGAACAACTCTAAACCTTAGGAAAAATGCATTATGCTTTTTGTAAAAGTTTTCCCAGAAAATCACTTAAGAGTAGAAGTGAGATGTTCCATGAGGGATGTCAGTCGCTAGTCTACAGTTTAAGTTCCCAGTCATGAGGGAAAGTGGAGAAAGAACCTGTCTCTTAAGTGTATATCCACAACATCCTCATAGCAATTTAATAAAAGTTTGTATTGATGTGAGAAAGAAGATGAATAAGTCATCTGATGATAGTCATTTTATTAAAAATAAAACTGCATTACACATGGGCTATAAAACTATTTTTCTGGGGACTTCAGATGAAAATAAATCAATAAAGTTGAAATATATTTATTTATTTGTTGAGGTTGGGATTTATCAGTTCAGCACATGTTAATAAGTTTAGGTACTTAAAGCAGGAAGTGATTTAATACAAGGAATTAGATTTTAGAAATGTCTAGAGGAATATAGTTTTAGAGGCTGCCTCTGGACTGTAGAGTTCAGGGTCAAACAATCATAGCCATGATTCAGAGGCCAAGAATCTGCATCGGCTACTGTATAAATAACTACAGCCACCAGCACTGACTTGTACCTTAGACATGTATGGACCCCTCAGATCTGCTGGGATTTTCTTTTCACCCCGCACACCCTCAGGAAGATGGATGGGCCTTGAATGGATAGGGCATTCAGAGGATAGGTTTTGGTGTCAGACACCCTAGAATTTGCCTCTCACTGTATGTGTGACTTTGGGCAACTGATTTGAATTCTTTCAGTTTTGTTTTCATTGTCCATTCAGTGAACTTAATAATGATACTTAGCTCATAGTGTTACCATGAAGATTAAATGAGTGAACTCTGTGCATATGGTGTCAGTTGATGTGACTTCAGTGGGAAAATATAGACAATATGGTGACATATTAGTTACCAACAAGTCAAGAAGTAAGACTCCAGCTTTAGTTATTTATTGTCTCAGTGCAGTCATTATGGACCAGCGGCCTTACACTGAGACTGATCTTCCTCATGGTTGCATCAGGATATTCTCCTCCTAGCATCACAACACTCCAAGAAAGAATGTCTGTGCTTTTCTGAGTCTCCTGCTCAATAGCAAGTAAACCTTTCCCAGGTGCCCCTCAGTAGATTCTATCTCGTGTATCCTTGGCTGAAGCAGGACCACAGGTTTACCTCTAAACCAAGGGGCTGTGAGTTTAGACTAAATAAAAGATGCTACACAGACTACTAGAATACTCTCCCCTGAGTTATGTGGAGGAAGGATAAACAAAATCAGAATCTGCTTGTGGGGCTTCCCTGGTGTTCAATGGCTAAGACTCCATGCTATCAATGTGGGGGGCCTGAGTTCAATCCCTGATCGGGAAACTAGGTCCCACATGTTGCAACTAAGAGTTTACATGCTGCAGCTAAATCCTGAATGCCTCAACTAAAGATCCTGCATGCTGCAACTAACATCCGGTGCAACCAAATAAATAAATAAATAAATAAATATTTTAAAAAAATCTGCTGGCAAGGGAGAAGGAAGTAAGGATGTAAGTTAGCAACCAGCAGTGTCTGCCAAAAAACTGTAGTCAGTCAATGCTTGTTATAATTATTGTTGGTTTTTATGTGCAACATATTTTGCTGTTTGTTATGATGCATATGGAATTATGAAATCTTAAAAGATACTTGCAGGGTTATCAAGTCCATTTCCTGTGTGGTATTTGTTCTGTCTCTAAATAGCTCACCTAAGTGAGATATTTCTTAAAACAAAACAAACTTCTGTGATGGGAAATTCAATACCTCCTGAGGTAGAACAGTCTGTTGAAATTAGTGTATAGCTTGAGAAATATAATATTACCATTAAGATGTCCCCATGGTCCATCCCTGTATTCCAGAGGAAATCATTTTCATGAGTTTATGTTAATAATTTCCTTACTTATCATAGTGGTTTTACTATGTGTATCTGTATTTCTAAAACATTTAACAAATGAAAAGAACTTCATTTAGTCTTTTTCATTGGAGTCCAGTTACTTTATAATGTGTTAGTTTCTACTGTACAGCAAGATAAACCAGCTGTACATGTACATACATTCCTTCCTTTTGGGGCTTCCTTCCTATTCAGGTTACCACAGTGCATTAAGTAGAGTTCTTTGTGCTAGACAGTATGTTCTTATTAGTTATCTATTTTATACATAGTGTCAATAGTGTATGTGTGTCAATCCCAACCTCCCAATTCCTCCCATCTTCTTGCTTTCCGCCTTGGAGTTCTCTACATCTGTGTCGCTATTTCTGCTTTGCAGATAGGATCATCTACACCATTTTTTCCTCTGATAGCTCAGATGGTAAAGAAACTACTTGTAGTATAGGAGACCAGAGTTCGATCCCTGGGTTGGGAAGATCTCCTAGAGAAGAAAATGGCAACCCACTCTAGTATTCTTGACTGGAGAATTCCATGGACAGAGGAGCCTGGTGAGCTATAGTCCATGGGATCACAGAGTCAGACACAACTGAGCAACTAACACACACACACACAAACATACCATTTTTTTAGATTCCACATATATATATATATATTAATATACAATATTTGTTTTTCTCTTTCTGACTTATTTCACTTTGTATGACACTCTCTAGGGCCCATCCACATCTCAGCAGATGACCCAATTCATTCATTTTTATGACTGGGTAATATTTCATTGTATTAAACTCTTAGAGTAAAACTTGGGCAGAAGTTTTTTTTCCTCGACATAAATCTCAGCAAGATCTTTTTTGACCAACCTCCTCGAGTAATGAAAATAAAAACTAAAATAAACAAATGGGACCTAATTAAACGTAAAAGCTTTTGCACAACAAAGGAGACCATAAACAAAATAAAAATAAAGATAGTCATCAGAATGGGAGAAAATATTTGCAAATGAAGCAACTGACAGGAATATAAAGTATATAAACAGTTCATGAAGCTCAATATCAAAAAAACAAACAACCCAATCGAAAAATGAGCAGAAGACCTACATAATTATTTAGTCTGTCTTAGGTATGTTTTTGTTCTCTGTCTTCGTTGTTGTGTAGCAGTGACTTATTTTATTTTTTCTAATATACATTATTACATTTTATGTAGATGTTTATGTAGTAAACTCTTGATGGACATTTTCATTCTTTACAGTTCTAGTGTCTTGAAAGGAAATTTGCTACCAAAAGGAGCTTTAAAAACTTTGAAATGCTGCTTGATGCACATGTTTGAGACCCTCCAGGATATATATTTAGGTGTAAACGTCTAGTATGATTACCAAATAATGTCGGTTGCTTTCTAAACACCAAATGATATTCACAGGGTATGTAACAATTTCTGTAATTCCTCATCATGAAGACTACTGGTTTTCTTGCTTTTCCATTTTTGATAATTGGATGTGTTTGGTATATTATCTCTGTGTGATTTTCATTTTGCTGAATTTTTATGAAGTTGAGCATGTTTTTATATTTTTATTGGACATTTAAGTTCCTCTTCCAGTTTAGATTAAGCTCAATTCTGTGTGGGCAGGTAGTTAGATCCTACCAATTCATGTGTACCTACTATTGAGTTTAAAAATATTTTTTATATCAAGTCATGGTGATGCTCTAATTTTAAAATTGAGTACTGTCTTTTCATCTGTTATTTCTTCTTTACTTGTTTTAGTGTGTTGGTAAGGTTTTCTGGTACAGTGTTGAGCAGATGTGGTGATAATGGCATTTTTGTTTTGCTTCTGATTTTAAAGGGAATAATTTTAATATTTAACTATTGAACATGATGTTTATTATACTTTTTTGTAGATAACTTTTATCAATTGAGGAAATTCTCTCGTTTTTCATTTGATACTTTTTGCCATGAATGGTTATGATTTTAATTAAATGCAGTGCATCTATCAAGATGATGTTTTCTTTAATTTTTGTCTGCTAATTTTAATAATGTGAATCATCAATAAACTTCTATAGTAATCTTGTAGTCTAGAATAAATATGTCTTGGTGATATTTTATATGATACTACATCTAGCTTCTGAGGATTTTGTTTACCATTTTTCATCTGTGTTATCAGTGAGGTTGGTCTCCAGTCTTCCTTTCTTGTACTGCTCCTGTCAGTTGTTGGTATCAAGGTTAGACTAATTCCATAACAAGGTGAGTTACAGACTCTTACCCTTTCTTTGGGTAAGATTGGAATTGTCTCTTCTGTCAGTGTTTGGTAGAACTTGTCTAAATCTGCATTGGCCTTGGATTTAGTTTGGGTAAATTTTAACTAGTAATTAATATTGTAGAGATTATAAATTCATTAAACTTTTCTCTTGTGGGTCAACTTGTATATTATTCTAGCTGTATACTTTAGTTTTCAAATTTATTCATCTTTCATTATCTTTCAAAATTTCTATTATATCTGTAGCTTCATACCCCTTTTTCATTCTCTTCTTTTTCCCTTTAGGTTTCACTCTTTGGGTTGTACAATTCTATGAGTTTTGACAAATGTATGATGTCAGGTACAATCTCACCAGAGCTGTACATATTTTATTCATCTTTTTAAATGAATTTATTTTTGGCTTGTTAAGCTCCTGGGCTTGTTTGCTGTTTCGTTATGTATGCTCTAGCCTTTTATGTTGATATATTTTGCAGACTTAAAAAAAAATGAATGGTATAATTCCTAAGGAGCTGCATCCCACAGAGTTTGACAAATGTTATTCCACAGGATGGGAAAAGGTCAGTTTACATTCCGATCTCAAAGAAGCGCCAATGCTAAAGAATGTTCAAATTACCATACAACTGCGCTTATTTCATATGCTGGCAAGACTATGCTCGAAATCCCTCAAGCTAGGCTTCAGCAGTACATGAATCAAGAACTTCCAGATATAGAAGCTGAGTTTAGAAAAGGCAGAGGAACCAGAGATCAAATTGCCAATATTTCGCTGGATCATGGACAAAGAAAGGGAGTTCCAGAAAACATCTACTTTTGCTTCATTGAGTACGCGCAAGCCTTTGACTATGTGGATCACAATAAACTGCAGAAAATTCTTGAAGAGATGAGAGTACCCAACCACCTCACTTGTCTCCTGAGAAATCTGTTTGTGGGTCAAAACTGGATGTGAAACAGTGGACTGGTTCAAAACAGGGAAAGGAGTGCCACAAGGCTGTATATTGTCACCCTGCTTATTTAACTTACATGCAGAGTACATCATGAGAAATGGCTGTGTTGGATGAATCGCAAGCTGGAATCAAGATTACTGCGAGCAATGTCAACAACCTCAGATATACAGATGATACCACTCTAATGGCAGACAGTGAAGAGGAACTAAAGAGCCTCTTGATGAGAGTAAAGGAAGAGAGCGAAATAACTGGATTGATGCTCAACATTTAAAAAAAACCTTAAGATCATGGCATCTGGTCCCATCACTTCATGGCAAATAGAAGGGGAAAAAGTGGAAGCAGTGATAGATTTTATTTTCTTGGGCTCCAAAATCCCTACGGACAGTGGCTGCAGCCATGAAATTAAAACATGCTTGCTCCATGGAAGAAAAGCTGTGAGAAACCTAGACAGTGTATTCCAAAGCAGAGACATCACTTTGCTAACAAAGGTCCATATAGTCAAAGCTATGTTTTTTCCAGTAGTCATGTACAGATGTGAGAGTTGGCAAATAAAGAAGGCTGAGCTCCAAGAAATTGATGCTTTTGAACTGTGGTGTTGGAGAAGACTCTTGAGAGTCCCTTGGACTGCAAGCAGATCAAACCAGTCAATCCTAAAGGAAATCAACCTTGAATATTCTTTGGAAGGACTGTTGCTGAAGCTGAAGTTCTAATACTTTGGCTGCCTGATGCAAAGAGCTGACTCACTGGAAATGACCCTGATGCTGGGAAAGATTGAAGGCAACAGGAGAAGGAAACAACAGAGGATGAGATGGTTAGATAGTATGCACATGAATTTGAGCAAATTCTGGGAGATAGTGGAGGACAGAAGAGCCTGGTCTGCTCTAGTCCATGGGGTCACAAAGAGTGAACACGACTTAGTGACTGAACAGCAACAATTTTTATTATTGTTCAATATTAGATATTAAAATTTTTCATTATGATTTCTTCTTTGGCCCAGAATAGTTACTTGGAAATGAATTTTTAAATTTCCAAATATACTTGCAAAATTTTCACTTCTTTGGCTATTGAACCTTTAATTAACACACAACAAGAGAATGTGGTTATGATGATACCAGTTCTCCCAAGATCTGTTGGGACTGCTTTATGGTCTATTATAGCTTCACGTTTTAGAACTATCTTCTCATGCTTGGGTATAGGATTCCTTATATGTGACTAGCAAATCGAGCTTATTGTATTTAAATCATCCATCTACTCACTAATAATTTTGTTTTCTCTCTTTTTTCATGGTCACAATTTTATTTATAAAGTTCATTTGTTCAACTTTTTATTTTTTATTTTATTTTTTTTCAATTAGTGTCTTTATTCGTACTCACTGATTTTTCCCATGGGGAAACTGTTGAAGGGACAGGAGGGGAGGGCTGGGCGGGGGGAACCATGGCTTGGTTTTCCTCCATCCAGTGAAGGAAGTGACAGAGGAGGGACATAACTAAAGAGAGTGACCAAGGGGACCATCACTGTGTGGACTGAGATGCATTGTGCAGTGACTTGAGACAACCTGAGTCCTTCTGTTGGGAAATGCAATGTCAAAGTGGAAAAGTAAAAAAAAAAAAAAGATCCAAAGAAAAGAACAAAGTGCATACAAAGCAAACTGCTAATGTAGGGACAGTTCTAAGGCAGCCAGCAGGGAGAAGGCCAAATGTCTGGGGTGGTCACCCGACCGTGCCCCACTCCCACTGCCCCATGCCAGGCCAGGCTGTTGGGCCACCAGTGCCCTCTCGACATAGTCTGTGTTGGCTCCAAAGGTGCTGTAAAGCCACAGAAGGTTGTGGAAGGAGGAGAGCCTGAAGTGTGGCAGCACCAAGGCAGCCCAAGGCATGGCTGCATTGAGAATCTCAAGGCATCTCTTGGGGGTGGCTCTGGAGGGCCAGTGAGATATGGAGGGGGGAGGGACACCCAGGAGGGGTACAATCAGCACCTTTACTTGGGCACAGGGCAGAGCCACTCTAGGGTTTCTTAAATTACCAGGTGGGGGTGAGAATGCTGATTAATTACAGAACTGAGCGCTGCCACGCCCACCTGGGTCCTTCCCTGGTGCTCAGGGCCCGGTGTGCAGCAGGTGATGGAGGGGCAGGCCCTGGGGGAGGCGGAGCCAGCTCAGCAGCCCAGCCAATCGGATTTGATGCTTCTGAACTTCATGCTCTTCAGACTTTTTAAAAATTAATTCTTATTGGAGTATAGTTGCTTTACAATGTTCAATTAGTTTCTACTGTGCAACAAAATAAATCAGCCTTACATATACATCTATCCCCTCCCTTTTGGACTTCTTTCCCGTTCAGGTCACCAGAGTGCATTAAGTAGAGTTCCCTGCTATATAGTACATTCTCATTAGTTATGCTCTGCTGACAAAGGTCTGTATGGTCAAGGCTATGGTCTTCCCAGTGGTCATGTGCAGTTGTGAGAGTTGGACCGTAGAGAAGATGGCGTGCTGAAGAATTGATGCCTTTGAACTGTGGTGCTGGAGGGGACTCCTGAGAGTCCCTTGGACAGCAAAGAGATAAGACCAGTCAATCTGAAGGGAAATCAACCCTGAATACTCATTGGAGGGACTGATGCTGAAGTTGAAACTCCAGTATTTTGGTCATCTGATAAGAATGGCTGACTCATTGGAAAAGTCCCTGATGCTGGGAAGGATTGAGGGCAGAAGGAAAAGAGGGCATCAGAGGATGAGATGGCTGGATGGCATCACTGATGCAATAGACATGAACTTGGGCAAACTTCGGGAGATGATGAAGGACAGAAAGGCCTGGCCTGCTGCAGTCCATGGGGTCACAAAGAGTCGGACAAGACTGGGCGACTGAACAACAACATTAGTTATCTATTTTATGCATAGTATCAATAGTATATATGTGTCAATCCCACTCTCCCAGTTCCTCCCATATTCCCCTCAACTACATATCCATACATTTGTTCACAATATCTTTGTTTTCTTGATGTAGCCATAATTGAGAGAGATTTGTTTACATTTCTCACATAGTGGTAAACTTATCAGTTTCCCCTGTAGTTCTATTAACATTTATATGTCTTAAGTCTATTTTATTAGAGACATATAAATTTTAAACTGTTTTTAATTAGAAACAAAAACGTTTTATCATTTGTGAGTTATTTTCTTCCACTTGTGTTGATATTGTTCCATGTCTTCTGGCAGCATTACTGCTGTTGAGAAGTTTCTTGTGTATTGAACGTGGTGGTTTAGTCACTAAGTCATGTCCGACTCTTGTGACCCCACGGACTATAGCCTGCCAGGCTCCATGGAATTCTCCAGGCAAGAATACTAGAATGGGTTGCCATTTCCTTCTCTAGAGGATTTTCCCAGCCCAGAGATCGAACCCAGGTCTCCTGCATTGCAGGCAGATTCTTTTCCAACTTAGATATGAGGGAAACCTCGTATTGAATAGTGGTGCTTTGATTCTGATCTTGCAACTGCTCAGTCTTTTCATTCATATCTGACTCTTTGCATGTTACTTAAACCTTATTATTTTTTTCATATCAATTAGTTTCTTTTTTATATTTCCCATACCTGAGACTTTGTGCTGAATTTGAATAATTTCTTTAGACTTGTCTGAGTCGCTTTTCAGCTATGTCTTATTTGTAGTTAACTTCACTTCTCAACGTTTAAAAATTTCAGCCATTATACTTGATCACATCTGTGATTTGATTAAAAAATCTTTTTGGTCATTTTTATTATCTGTTGTCGCTAATTTTTGTGATTCCATGTGGCTATTTTATGGCCTTGTATGTAGTACTAATTCCAGGATCTGAAGTACTTGTGAATTTGTTATGCTTTTTACACTTGTTTCATTATCTATTTGGTCATCTTTGATTATGAGCTCATATCTTCATTTAATAGACTTTGTTTTTAGAGCAGTTTTAGGTTTACAGAAACATTGCACAGAAAGTATAGTGAATGCCTCTACATCCCTCCTTCCTTCCCTTCATTTTTCTATTATTAGCGTGCATGCAAGAAAAGTTGCTTCAGTCGT
This sequence comes from Oryx dammah, assembly GCF_014754425.2. Classification (NCBI taxonomy): domain Eukaryota; kingdom Metazoa; phylum Chordata; class Mammalia; order Artiodactyla; family Bovidae; genus Oryx; species Oryx dammah. The sequence goes on along the minus strand of NW_024070213.1, from coordinate 35,524,021 downwards.
GTCCCACTCTTTGAGACCCTATGAACTGGAACCTGCCAGGCTCCTCTGTCCACGGCATTCTCTAGGCAAGAATGCTGGTGTGTATTGCCATGCCCTCCTCCAGGGGACCTTCCTGATGCAGGGATCAACACTGAGTCTCCTATGTCTCCTTCACTGGCAGGCAGGTTCTTTACCACTGGTGCCACCAGTGGTAAATTAATTAATATGGTGCATTTGGTGCAGTTGATAAGCCAATACTGATACATTATTATTAACTGAAGTTCATAGTTTATTTCAGGTTTTGCTTTTTGTTGGAAAGGCTACCCACCCACTCCAGTATTCTGGCCTGGAGAATGCCATGGACTATACAGTCCATGGTGCGGCAAAAAGATAGACATGACTGAATGACTTTCACTTTCACTTCACACACACAGAACAGAGAGGAAACAAAGCCTGGATCCCAAGGAAGATGGAAGATCTGACCAAAAACCTGTGTTAGAACCAGGAGTACCTAAAGGAAACACCCACAGGGATAAACCAGGGAAACGCATGGCCTATAGAAGAACAAAGGGGTACCTGTTTTGGCTTGGTCAAAGCCAAAATGGGGAGAAAAACTCTCTTGAGCTGAAGACAAGTGCACTTGCACTCAAGATCTGGGACTAGAATTCCCACTAGTAAGAGGCCCCAAAAGTTCCAAGTCAAAAACTCTGATTAACATATTCACAAAATGTCATATACCAAAGTGGCTCTGTAAGGCAAATGAAATCTTCTCTGGGTTAAACAAACCACAGAGGAATTCACATATTCCAAGGAATCTAAGTTTATAATACACTTTTAAAATTGCAAAATATCTAAATAAACACATTCCCAAGGACTTCTACAAAAGTAGCCAAGTTAAAACTCAAATGGCTCTCCTATTACAAAGATCCTAGATACAAAGCCTGTTTTAAGTATATTTCTGGGCTCACTGGAAATGGAGGACAACTCTAAAAGACCCCACCCTCCATCTGTTATTGCTGTTGTTGTTTCGTCGCTCAGTCAGGTCTGATTCTTTGTGACCCCATGAACCACAACATGCCAGTTTTCCCTGTCCTTCACTATCTCCCAGAGCTTGCTCAAACTCATGTCCACTGAGTCAGTGATGCCATCCAACTAGGTCTCCCTCTGTCTCACCCTCCATCTACCAAGTAAGAGAAGTAACCTCAAACCTGATCAGGGAGTTCTAAGCTTCTGGGCAACATGGTAGGTTTCCCTGAAGACAAATGCCAGTAACTATGCAACTCAGAAAGACAAGTTAACTCTAAGCAAATACCAAGATTGGGGCGCTAAATCAGATGCCTGCCTTCAGACGTTTCAGGCTCACAGCGCCCTCTGGCCACAGGTTGAGGTAATCCCACATACTGTAAGGAGCAAAACATGCCATCTTTCAGCCCCCAAGATACCAACTCAAAACCTACACCCAAATGTTTACAGCAGCTTTACGCAAAATGGCCCCAAATTGGAAGCAATCAGAGGTCTTTTAATAGATGAATTAGGATAGATAAACTTTAGTATATCCAGATAACGGAGTAATATTCAGCGATAGAAAGAAAGTGCTTACAGGTTACAAAAAGGACATGAAAGAACCTCAAATGTATATTGCTAAATGAAAGAAGCCAGTCTGAAAAAGAAGGCTGAGTGCCACAGAACTGATGGTTTAGAATTGTGGTGCTGGAGAAGACTCTTGAGAGTCCTTTGGACAGCAAGGAGATCAAATCAGTCAATCCTGAAAGAAATCAACCCTGAATATTCATAAGGACTGATGCTGAAGCTCCAATACTTTGGCCACCTGATGCGAAGAGCTGACTCATTGGAAAAGATACTGATGCTAGGAAAGACTGAAGGCAGAAGGAAAAGGGGTCAACAGAGGATGAAATGGTTGGATGTCATCACTGACTCAATGGACTTGAGCTTGAGCAAGCTCCAGGAGATGGTGAAAGACAGGGAAGCCTGGCATGCTGCAGTTCATGGGGTTGCAAAGAGTCAGACACGAGTGAACAACTGAACAACAACAAAGTCTGAAAAAGCTACATACTGTATGACTCCAGCTGTATTCTAGAGAAGGAAAAACTATACATGAGACAGTAAAATGATCATGGGTTCCTCAGAGGTTCTGGGGTGTAGAGATTAGAAAGAGAGGAACAAACAGGTAGAGCAGAGAAGAATTTTAGGGTGATGAAACTCTTCTGTATGATACTATACATAGCATTACACATTTGTCAAAACCCATAGAGTCTAACAACACACAAAGGGAAAGTGAAAGTCACTCCGTCATGCCCAGCTCTTCGAGTTGTGTGTGTGTGTGACAAGTTAAAACTCAGTTGTTGGTTATCAACTCTGGCTGATGCCCGTAAAGGCCAACAAATGGGTCAGTGCTTGATTATTACTTGGAAATGTCATGTCTTTTTCTGGTTTCTGGCCTCCATTTGTTTCTTTCTCTTTACTAGTAGGAGATAGTTAGGACTTCCCTTGTGGTCCGGTGGTTAGGAATTCGCCAGCTAGTACAGGGGACATGGGTTCAATCCTTGGCCTTGAAATCTTCCACATGCTGTGGGGCAACTAAGCCTGTGTGCCACAGCTACTGAGCGCACACACTGCAAGTACTGAAGCACAGGTGCTCTAGAGCTCAAGCTCTGCAACAGGAGAAGCCCCCATAGTGAGACGCCCACGCCCTGCAAGGAAGAGTAGCCACCACTCGCTGCGTTGCTCGCAGCAGTGAAGACACAGTGCAGTCAAAAACAAACAAAAAGAGAGAGTTTAAATGTTGTTTTTATCTATCACCTCTGGATGTTGTGCAATCAGAGGGATTTCTCTTTATTTCTACTTTAGACAGTTCTTAAAAGTAGAAAACTCTTCTGTATTTTGAACCCATATATTTATCCTCGTAAGATCTTTTTGCTGATGCTAGATTTGAGTCAGGGTGAACCATATCTGGGGCTTCCCCTGTGGCTCGGTGGTAAAGAACCCGCCTGCAGTGCAGGTGACATAGAAGACTCAGATTCCATCCGATCCCTGGGTTGGGAAGATCCCCTGGAGGAGCGCATGGCAACCCACTCCAGTATTCTTGCCTGGAGCATCCCATGGACAGAGGAGCCTGGTGGGCTGCAGTCCATTGGGTCACAGCAAGCTGGACACGACTTAAGTGACTGAACACACAGGCATGATCAGACCATGTCTGAACCTGCTCTCCTTGATTGCTTTCATATTTCTCCAGAGCACCACTCTTCGTTTGCACATTCTCCTAAAGGTACAACTTTATAGCTTCACCATCATGCTTCCATACCTTTGTACACACCTGAATTTCTTGTTTCCTTTCTTAACATTTGATATATAGAATCAAAACGAATATTTGAGATATGATGCTTGCTCTCAAAGATAACACACACAGAATAACACCCAGAAAACAGTATGACAAATGTATGATTAAATGTTGAACTGTTGTATCACAGGAAAGGGAGAGATCAGTGTGGGCATGACTGTGTGGAGAAGACTTCACTGTTTTATTTATTTATGGCTGAGCTGGGTCTTTGCTGCTGCGCAGGCTTTTCTGTAGTTGTGGCAAGCAGGGGCCACTCTCCAGTGTGGTGCAGCGGCTTCTCGTTGCATGGCCTCTGCTGTTGCTGAGCATGGGCTCTAGGGCAGATGGGCTTCAGTAGTTCTGGCTGGAGTGCTCAGTAGTTGCAGCTCCCAGGCTCTAAAGCACAGGCTTAGATAGCTATGGCACACGCGGGCTTAGTTGCTATGTGGCAAGTGGGCTCCTCCCCCAGCCAGGGATCAAACCTGCCTCTGCTGCATTGGCAGGTGAATTCTTTACCAGTGAGGTGCCAGGGAAGCCTGGCTTCACTGTTTTAAAAGGTTGGGAGGATTTTGTTAGCTAGTAATTCAGGAATAATCACAAGAGAAGCAGAATTTGACAGGAATAAGTGGTTTGTATTTGAAGTGGCTGGAGACCGGGAACCCTTGAAGATTTGGGGGAAGGATGACTCAGCAAAAAGAGCCTAAAGGTGGGGACCACTTAGGAGCCTTCTGTTCAAACTCAGGTGTGAGGTTAGGTGAGCATGAGCTCGGGAGGCAAAAGCAGAAATGGACATAAGAAGAGTTGAGAAGCCAGGAGAATGGTACATTTCTAATGGATTAATATACAGAGAAAAAGTGAGAGACTACAGAGTTACTAACTTGTACACAGGCAAATAATCTACGTTATGCAATGAACCAACTGCCAGAGATAGTGACAATTTATTGTAAACAGGATGAAATATATCACAATATCAATGGAAACAGCCAGTAGCAGGCGGCACGCACTCTGGCAAGCCAGTACAGATAATAATCCTTTGTTGTGTAGTAAATCTTTACAAAGGCTCTAAACACAGGATGATTGCCATTGTTTTAAAACAGCTCATAATGTTCTAACTTTGTGCCTGCTTAGACATCAGAAAGCCAGATAACAGTACAGTGAGTCTTCATTTTGGTAATAAGAAATATTTCCAATAGCATAAAAGTATTTTTTTTCCCTCAGTGGTAAATTTTGTTTATTTGGGTCAATAACTGAACTGAACTGCTGTGCCTTTCTTAGTTGCTTCAGCCATGTCCGACTCTTTGTGACCCCATGGACTGCAGCCTGCCAGGCTCCTCTGTCCATGGAATTCTCCAGGCAAGAATACTGGAGTGGGTTGCCATTTCCTCCTCCAGGGGATCTTCCTGATCCAGGGATGGAACCCACATCTCTTGCACTGGTAGGTGAATTCTTTACCATTGCGCCACCTGGGAAGCTCTGATAATCCACCTACTAACACTACCAAATCTCAGTGTAACCAAAATTATCCTAGTATTGTAGTTGATCTCGTATAAGCACGGTGGAGGATGGGGTAGATTGGGTCTTCTAGTAAGCTCACTGCATCCCTAGTACATATGAGCTTTATTACCTATTATATCTTACAGGGTTTCCCTATTAACTTCCTTTCAAAGGCATTAAAAAGGGCATCGTTGCTGAAAACTTAAAAGCTAGGGTATAACAAGTTGACAGTCTCTGTAGCATTACTAGTTCATCACATTCAAATGCATATTGACTTCTAAATATAAGAAGGAGGGATTAACTCAGGAAGTCAGATCTGAGTGGGTTAAATCAGGATTGCCCTTTATGCTCTTCCATCTCTTTATAAAGAGTTGAAAAGCAAGCCATGGAGGCATCACAGGACTTCTAACAGAAGTTCCCACTTGTGTTAAATATTTTGGTTGTTAATTTTCCTTCACAATGATTGTGCTTCTGTGTCTGTGTATATATATAGATGTATCTCTACAAATGGTTGCCTGGTCCTTTAAAAAAAAAAAAAGGGTGTTTGGTGGGGGAGCTTCTCTCCTGGCTCAGATGGTAAAGAATCTGCCTGCAGTGCAGGAGACCCAGGTTCAATCCCTGAGTCCAGAAGATCACCTGGAGAAGGAAATGGCAACCTGCTCCGGTATCCTTACCTGGAAAATTCCATGGATAGAGGATCCTAGTGGGCTGTAGTCTATGGGGTCTCAAAGAGTTGGACACAATTGAGTGACTAACATTAAAAAAACAAAAAACTTACAGTCTTCACAATCTAAAGTCTGATGTTTAAACTGTCTAGTTTTTCTATCAAGGACGATTTTTTCTTTGGGAGTTTCTAATTGATTTTTTCCATATCTCTGCATTCAAGATTCCTATCTTTGTGTTTTCTCTTCATAATTTTTTTTGTCCTTTTAATAGGTGTGTGATGTAAGGGGCAGAATTAACTAGCAAGTGTCCCTGGGGGCTTACTCTAGGTTGCCTAGGCAGCAAGCTGGCTGGCTGTTTGCTGGAGTGGGCATGGGGGGGTGGGGCAGGAGCTTCTCTCCCAAGAGGCCCTGCACTGATCTGACTTCACATGCGGACCCCTGGCTCTTGCCTCTCAGCAGGAGGAGTCTCATTTGTATGGGCCTCATAGCTGGTAATCCTGATCAGTTTCTGCAAACAGCAGGCACCTAAATCCAGACTGCTTGGTGCCCAGGATGTTTTGTATACCTTCAGAAACCCCTTACTCTCCAACTTGCCCTGTGAGAAGTTGTGCTGAGAAGGGGCGGAGGTTGTTCGTCAGAAATGTAGACCCGGGATGGCGTCCAGCAGGACAGTCACTCCTCTCTAGGGTGATTGAAGGCTGGAGGACACATGCCTTCCCTTCTCTGCTGACCCTTGGCTTGCGTCCCCTCCGCCCCACCTCCCTTTCCCTGTAAGACTCTCCCTAATCCCTGCCAAGTGATGCCGTGGGTCCTCCTGACCATGCGGCAGCCACACAGGGGTCCACCTAGGGTGAGAGAGGTTACTCCTCACTTTATTTCTATGATTATTTTAAACATGTGCTTGTGTATGCTAAGTTGCTACAGTTGTTTCTGACTCTTTGTGACCCCATGGACTGTAGCCGCCAGGGTTCTCTGTCCATAGGATTCCCCAGGCAAGAACAGTGGAGTGGGTTGCCATTTTCTCCTCCAGGGGATCTCCCTGACCCAGGGATCAAACCCGTCTCTTAGATCTCCTGCATTGGAAGGCAGGTTCTTTACCACGGGCATCACTTGGGAAGCCCATTTTAAACCCCATAAAGGTCCTTTCAGAAGGTTTCTTAATTGTTTCATTTCCCTGGGAATGACAGTCTCATTACTGAGTTTTTTTGTTATCTACCTTAGCATTCGCTTTCCTCACAGGTATTTAAATTTTAGTTTGCAGGTTTACCTTTCTGAGAGAATGAACTGAGTTCCTTCCTTCCCTCCTTCCCGCCCCTTTTCCTTCCCTCCTTTGCTTTTCTGTTGACAGCCTTTCCTTGTCTGACGGTTGCTGTCTTACCTCCACATCTCAGTACTCTTTAAAAGCGAAGCCCGGTTTACATTCTTTGCCAACCACTTCTGATCTTTTTTCTTTGATGAAGCAAACAGGCAAGGAGTATGTTCCCTCTAGAAAGATATCTTGAAAGAAAGCTATGCTTTTCCAAGTGTTAGGACTTTGATTCTGCACAGCAGGGAAATAGTTTTATATAAACTTGGTTTCTCTGGCAAAACTTGTGATTGAGCAGCTGACTCTTGGCAGAAGTAACTGATTGTATGTCTAACCTTCATGGCTGGGTACAGAAAGTGTCCATGAGTTTCAGACAGAATCTTCCTAGATGATCTGACTTATGCGGGACTCTCTGGTAATAGAGACCTTTTATCCATTTATTTGGGAGAGTGCTTGCGTGAATTTTCTTTTTATGGAATTTGTTTTCTTCATTTTCTGTTTTTGCCCTTGACCTCCTTGTATGTTTATTTTACTTGTTTATATCAGATTACATGTTTCTGTCCTTTATGTCTGAGCTGATGTTACTGAAGGTGATTTCTGCACATGAGTATCACTTTAATAAGTCCTTTCACAAGACATGCAGCTGAAAACTAATTTTTAGTCTTGAACCAAATGCTACTTACATCTTCATTCTATTTGGTTGTAATGCAGCTTCTTAAATGTAGTGCTTTTATCTCCTGAATTGGTTTCTTTGAATTATTTTCAGGATAAGAATCCTTTTCTCCCTCTTGTCTTCAGGCCTGCATTTAAAATTAATGCTGTTTTATTATTTCCCTTCATGTTGTAGAGAAAGTTACTATTTTATTCGTTTTTTCCACTTTGCCATTTGTTCTCAATTTCATTTGAATTTGGTGATCTCGGGTGACTTTGGCCTGCAACAGCTCGAAGCAGGGTTTTCATTGCTGCCTATAGATTGAGGTCAGTCCTCGGCAGTGAGAGCACTGAAGCCGCACGACTAGACCTCAAGGGACCTGTGGCCAGTGACAAGGCCCTGGCCCGTCAGCTGTGTAGAAATGAATTTCCACATAGAGATGGAGAGTAGTGAAAGAAGTAAAGTGTTTTAATAAACAGCCCTCCTAATGGAAGAGAAAGAATACGTGTGGACAGACACACGGGTAGTCTCAGAGAGAAAGTCGTGCCCTCATGGAGGTTTGAATCCCTTTTATGGTGCATTTATTCTGAGTTTCCTTTGGCCAGTCATCTTGCTCTGCCTAGTTCTGGGTCCATATTTGGTGTGTCTCAGGGTCCTCCCATATGTGCACACAGCTCTCAGCCAAGAAGAATTCTAGTAAAGGGGCCTGTGGGTAGGTTGATATCACTTACTAAAATGTGATGTCCCCTCTCTTTTGATCTCCAAGGGGCCTTTCTGTGCATATGTAGTCAGGGAGATCTCCTTGACTTCAAGAATGAGAAATATGTGGTCCCTATCTCTTACCTGGACAGGGCTCATCTCCTCTCTTGCTCCTGCTATTTTAGAGTATCTGTCCACAGGGGAGAAACCAGCTGTTCACCCTGAGGCCCATCTAGCTCCTGCCTCATTGGTAGTGAGGAGTCTAACTTCCTATGTTTTTTTTTTTCCCTTAGCAAGTGGCTTACAAGGAAATTCTAGAAGTTGATTCATTCAAATCAGAGCACACCTATGGCACTGGGCCAGAAAACAACGTTTCTGTAATGACCGCTTGCTAAAGAGGGAGTTGGAGAGAAGGTGCTGGTTTCCTCCCCCGCTTCTGCCCATGCAGCCCTCTTCTCCCAGCCGCATCGGGTTTGCTCTGAGATGACTGCGACGAGGGTTGCTTCCCTCATATGTCAGGTCCTGTTGCGTCGCTGTTTCCGCTTCCTCAACAGTGCTGTGTTATTCTTAGTTGCCATGCTAACTGAAGGGTTGCCTTTCCTTTCTACATTTTATATAATACTGCTGAGGGTCCTATTAAAAAGTATTATAGCGTCCCTGGTGGCTCAGTTGGTAAAGAATCTGCCTGCAATATAGGAGACCCAGGTTCAGTCCCTGGGTCAGGAAGATCTCCTGGAGAAGGAAATACCAACCCACTCCAGTATTCTTGCCTGGAAAATTCCACGGACAGAGGAGCCACGACTGAGCGACTAAACCACCAAAGTATTATAGAAGGTATTATGTAAAAAGTATTGTACATGACTGTGCTATAGTGGGTTCTTATTGCACGCCTATGCAAACAGCTCTTAGTTTACTTTGAGCATACCTATCATCAGTACACTGCCTATTTTTCTAAGTATCACTTTAAGCAACGAGAAAGCACTCCAGTAGCACACACTTTTTTGTTACTTTATCAGAGATACTGATAGTCAAAGAGATTTGTGGTGTTTTCTAGGACATCTGATTAAACATCATGAAATACTAATTAAAATGACATCAAATGAATAAAAAAATGGCAATATTTGTATTGTCTTGGGACAAAGGGAAAGCAAACAGGTTTGATGTAAGACTGAGAGTATGGTTTACCCTCTAGAAGGGTAGAAATTTGTGCCCAGCTTGAGGGAAATCTGGAGGAAGGTTATCTGCCAGTATTAATGTCTTCACCAAGTCTTAGAGCAGCCTTAGGCGTCAACCAGGGAAGCCGAAACTGTCAATCATGACCCCATGATGGTCTGTATTAGCTTTACTGCCAAGGTCAGATAATTAGATTCAGGATGATATAAGAGTTTCTGTAACCCCTTGAATATCATCATAAGTGGCTGGTATGTGATGTAACTTTTAGATGTATGGGAGAAGAACATACCTTATCCTCCCACGGCAGGGCTATCATTCAGTTGTCTGAAGGAGGTGATATTTAATATGAAGAGCTTCAATTAAATTATAATCTGGTTGGTCAGTCAAGCATCAAAGTCTGATTATTAGATTTTTGTAGTGTGTTTTGGAGGGAGGTAAGAAGGAGAAAGGGTGGCATTTGACATCTGAAGTTGAGAGGAGGGTGACTGGTAAATGATGCCACTGATTTGGTTGAGTAGTAGATACAAGAGAAGGCTAGGGATCCAGATGGTGAGTAGAATGCTTTCCAGTCTTGCTGACTTGATAGCGTTGCTGAAGAAGGACATCCTTTCACTTCAGTGGGGTTGGGACAAAGCAAAGAAATGCACTGAGCTATTTTAATCACAGCTGTGGTAGATGTAGGCGTTTCTACATTGTAGGATTTGGAAAGTTCTTTTTTAAAAGCATGATTGACCTTGTTTAAATTAAGGAGCCAGATCCTCATTAACTTGTGCCCATGCTTAGTTCACCATATGATTCGTACAGTATTATTTTCTTATATCATTTTTTGCTATTTATCTAAAAAGTTTCCTTGCCTGATGCAAAATAAGTGTGGGATCAACGTGATGTTCAGAGCCAGTATTTACTTAGTTATTTACTCTGAGCATGTCTAGATCCATGCTGACCATCTAATTTCTAGACTCTTCCAGAAATTTCTAGACCCTTCTAAACTATCCTTGCTATGATGTTTCAGAATATACTGCTTTATGTTACTGTTGTTCAGTCACTAAGTCAGGTCTGATTCTTTGCAGTCCCATGGACTGCCACACACGAGGCTTCCCTGCCCTTCACTATCTCCCTGAGTTTGCTCAAACTCATGTCCATTGAGTTGGTGACACTATCCAACCATCTCATCCTCTGTCGTACCCTTCTCTTCCTGCCCTTGATCTTTCCTAGCATCAGGGTCTTTCCCAATGAGTTGACTCTTCACATCAGGTGGCCAAAGTATGTTACAGTATATACTATGCCATTAAAAATCTAGCGGCCTCAGTAAAATCACTTGACTAAGTGGTTCCCATATTCCATTAGAGGAAATAAATTCAAATTCTTCCAAATGACAGGAAACAATTACAGTAAAGTACAAGTATTTTTGCATTGCCTTTCTTCATCACTATTGTCAAAAGCATAATTTAGGTATTTACTATAAGCATGGCACTGCTCTCAGTGTTACACACTTTTTTCCTGAGCCTCCTCAACTCTGGGATTCTGCATAAATTACACTTCTACATTTTACACTTTACTAATATGTTGTCATTAGAATAAAGCTGGGACTTTGTAGATTTGGCCACTAACCTAGGGACAAAGAGGTATAGGATATAAAAAATATATAATCAATTTCTTTCCTTTCTGGAGGAAGACAGGGCAACTTTACTTGGAGCATCTTGGCATTAAATAAGAAAATAAAACCTAACTGTAGTTATATAGTTTACATATTTCTTAAATTCCCTTGATCACTGCTTTGGGATCATCCACATGTTCTATGAGTTAATATTTTTGTTCAGTTTAATTACATTGAATTATTTTCTGAAATTAAAAGGGGCCGTTCACTGAATTCTCCAGCATTGCCTCCTTTGTTGACTGCTGGCAATTTTAAATTAAAATAATTTTTCTTTATAATTTCCATACTTAGGAAGTTTAGCATTGTCTACATCCTCCCTTGGGCAGAACTAAAGAGCATAACTTTTGTAAGGTAGTACATCTTTCCTGAGATTACTTTTCTTAAAACAAGACAGTTGCTTTTTCTGCAGGCCGTTGCTTGAAAAATAGACTTAAATATATCTGCCAAAGCTTTGCCTGTATATTTGACTGATTTTTTAAAAAGTTGAAATATATCAGAAAGATCTCCTTTCCACCTTAGGAGCTTTGTCAGTCTTTAGACTTGGTAACATCTTAATCTTGGATTGGAATACAAACTTAGTTTTCTTTAATATTTTTTCTCTTCCAGAAAAAAATGAATATGGCCTTTTAAAATTCAGCCTTCACCTTTGTGATCAGAAAAAGGAAATTTAATTATATTTCTACCTTTGCAATGTCTACTTCTCATCAATAAATTATTTTTCTGTCAAGTAGAAACCCTGTTTCTCTCATGCTGTGACCTCCAACCTCTTCCATCCAAGTAGCTTCCATTCATATGAGGCACTGGGGCCCTTTCCCTCTTCTATTAATACATTGGCCTCACTTACGTATATATTTTTACATTTTCTTCTGTAACTTTTTTGGATTTACTTAGTGTTTATTGTCTTGTAGATACTATCTCCCATTCTTTTTTCTTTTTTGTTTACCTAGGGTGGAAATTGGATTGCTTTCATTTCCTTCCTAGGATTTATTAGCATAGATGACACAACCCTGGAAGGTAACAGGAACAGTGTTAATGCTTTCAGTGTTTTTATTCGTGACTTTTTGTGGTTCCAGGTCCATTCAATGAAAGAGACAAAGTGGTCAGAAAATCTTGGAGAATATCCTGTCATAATAAAACAAAGTGGAATTTAAAGACAGTGGTAGTGAACCAGAGAATCAGATGCTAAAGACAATTTTAGTCATTCAGTCATTGACACATAAAACAATTTTAGTACAGTAGATTATTCTTTTGAGAAACTTAGTGGGGTAAATAATCCAAGATGCAAGATGACTTCCTTCCCTTCATGGAAAGTGCTCAGTTAGCCTCAACTTGGGCTGTGGTTTCAGAGTTCAGAAAGAATCCATAGAGGATAGAAACTTTTCACCTGCAGAAACAGGGATGAATCAGAGAGAAAAGATGGGGGAGATGGAATTTAAAAATCTGAGTTTCAAAAGTTCTTTTTCTCTGAGACACAGCAGGGAATGCAGACAGTTTTGTGGATGATACTGGATGTTTTCAAATGCAGAAGGGACAGCATCATGTAGGGGAATTTTCTTATGCTCGGTAAAATGAGAGAAGGTTACTTGCTAAAATGGAGTTCAGATTGAGAGCCTCCATCTTGGATGATGTTTGCCTGGAGAAAAGTCAAAGAGAAACATGGGGCTTCCTGAGCAGTGGTGGTAACTCCATACCTGACCAAGTCACTCTCTTGCTTGAAACCTTAGATCAGAAATCTTTGACTAGCTAGGAAAACACAATGATTTTTCTTTCTTGGTTTGAGTTTATTTTGTGATTTATCATGGAATGCAATAGGAAAAATAGGGACAAATAAAATTGTATCAATTAACTTCTTCTTTTTTTTTTTTTTTTTACTTTCTCCTAAGCTTAGATTACCTGGAAAAGGGAATGGCAACCCACTCCAGTGTTCTTGCCTGGAGAATCTCAGGGACAGAGGGGCCTGGTGGACTGCTGTCTATGGGGTCGCACAGGGTCGGACATGACTGAAGCGACTTAGCAGCAGCAGCAGCAAGCTTAGATTGGCATCCCATTTAACTGTGAGAGCTCAGCACCTTCAGTGTAGTCAGGAATACAGGGTGTTTTTTAAACCACCCTTGATATTCATCCCAAATGCAATTTTGTACTAGTTGTGAATCAGGGAGGTGGTCAGGCCCCACTCCACCTAATTGCCTGCTTTTGCAGCATGCTTGGTCAGTTCTTGTCATTTTCTGTACACCATTGTGCTTTCCTTTCTACAGCACCTTTGAGTAAGGTGCCTTCACCTAACCAATGGCCCCTGCCCTTTCACATGTCTCTCGTACTTAACTGAATTGTTTTCATCTTTCAAGACCTTGGCTTAAACTTGCCTGCTTCATAAAGCTGTCTAAAATTATATCTAGTCTCCTTCTCTCTGTCTCTGTGAATGGTAAATTCTGCTCAGTTCAGATCTTTATTTTCATATTTCTCCCTGCTTTCTTAGGTAGACTGCAATTTCTTGTGGGAAGAACCATATCTTCTGTTTCTTATATCCACTCACCATTGTCTAGTACCAGGCATGCATTAAGGATTAGTAAATGTTGGTGATTGTAAAACTGGTGTTTTATTTTCATATGATGACTCCAATAATTGGTATTTAAAATATGTACACTCCTTAATATTTGTCTTTTATTGTGCTACTGCAGATAATGGTTGTTATAATAAAATGTTTCTGGTGTTCTAGGTCCTATTAATATACTTTGTTAATTTAAAATATTATTTTTAATTTACATTTGCTTTCTTTTTTTTTTTCATTTTCATGGTCTATATGTGATTGTTCGGCCCCTACTCATGACTCCTAAGAATGTCATGGTAACCTGTCAGAGAGTTCTTGGGTTAAGGTGTTTTTACCTCTCATCTCTGAAATTAAGCTTCATTATGATATGCTCCGTCAGTCTTTTTTTTTTCCAGCAGTTTATCCCTGATAATAAAACGTTGCCTGCTGTGCTCTGAAATTTTACCATTCCTTTTTCTATGGGCCATACAAGGTCTGATACATTTAGCATAAGGAAATGCACTGTTACCTGTTATTGCTTTTCCTTTCTAACTTACTCGTTAATTATTAGTAATGCCATAGATCTTGTGATTCTTTTTTTCTTTTTTGGCTGCATTGGGACTCCCCTGAGGCATGTGGGGGCTTTTTCTAGTTGAGGCACATGGACTTAGTTGCCCCATGGCATATGAAATCTTAGTTCCCCAACCAGGGATTGAACCCACATCCCCTGCATTGGAAGGCAGATTCCACTGGACAACCAGGGAAGTCCCAGATCTTGTAATTCGGTTGTTATTGGGAAGTGGTCATTTGCATGACTCCTTGAAGCCAAGGAGCTTTTTATGAGGTAAAAAAGTACCAAAGAAACATTTAAGTTGAATAACAAATTTATCACAAAATAATTTCAAAATGTATTTCTTATTTTTGCAGAAGAACCAAATGTATTATGAAGCTATACGGAACATAAAATGAATCTTTGTGTTTATTTTAGGACTCGAACATTTTAAGTCCAGTGCAAGATGGAACAAAGAAACCTCAGATTGACAGCAATAAGAGCAACAACTATCGGATTGTAAAGGAGGTCAGCAACTAGCTTTATGTGGGTTTATATTTGCATGGCAAAAGAGTTTTGCCTGTTGATTATATTTAATATTGTATTTTCTATGGTTAATGATTTTCTTCTTGTTTGGAAAGATTTTGATTAGGCTCAGTAAACTCTGCGTCCAGAACAAAAAGTGTCGCAATCAACATCAACGATTATTGAAAAATATGGGAGCCCATTCAGTGGTGTTGGATCTGCTGCAGATACCATATGAAAAAGTGAGTTTTTAGGTTCGGTTTTCTTTTTTTAATTTTGAGGCAATTTCAGTATAGCAAAGTTGTAATTAATATTTTTCCTAAACCCTTTGCAAGTAAATTACCAACCTGATGCCCTGCCTCCCCTGGGTCCTTTAGTGTGTTTTCCCTGTGAACATCACCCCATAACACCCTTCCAGATTGAGAAAGAACATGGCACTCTGCTGCCATCTCATCCTCACAAGCCATTCACGTGCTCCCATCATCCTAACCACGTACTGTTTGACAAAAAGATCCACTTCAGAAACAGGTGCTGTTTGGTGTCATGTCCATTTAAACCTCCTCATGCTGGACCTCTCATGACCGGGACACTTTTGAAGACAGACCAGCTATTCTGAAGACTGGCTCTTCATTTGGATCATCTGACTTTGCCTTATGATTCAATTCAGTTATGCATCTTTGGCAGGAACGTTACAGGAGTAACACTTAAGTTTTTCCCACTGCTTCCTATCAGACAGCGTGCAATTTTGATTTGCCTCATGACCGGTGATGTTTACTTGGGTCACTTGATAAAGATGGTGTCTGCCAGAATTCTCACTGTGAGCCACTCAGTTTTCCTCTGTTGTAAATATTTTGTGGCACAATTCTTTGAAACTAAGTAAATATTCCATTTTTGATTAAAATTTCTTTTTTTTAACCTTTTAAGTAATTTTTTTACATTGGAAAACAGTAGCTTTACAATGTTGTGTTGATTTTTGCTGTACAACAACGTGAATCAGCTATAAGTATACACATATCCCCTCCTGTTTGAGCTTCCTTCCCCGTGTATCCCACCCCGTAGGTCATCACAGAACACTGAGCTGAGCTCCCTGTGCTATATACTGCAGCTTCCATTAGCTGGCTATTTTTATTAAGCCTTTGATTTATTCATTTATGTATTTATTTATTTTAGTATGGACTCATGGATGTTCATTTCACATAACAGATTATATTAGGTTTCTATCATTATTTATTTTGACTGTCCCAAATTGGGCCAGTGGAGCCCCTTTGGGTTAGTTGCCTGTCCTCTAACATGGCCTCATCAGTCTTTGAGTGATTCATCACTTAATTGCACATTAAAATGTTCCAAGCTCACCTTGCATTTTTCTTGTTTCACCTGGAATTAGCTGTTTCTTTAGGAAGCTCCAGATCCGTTGGGGGGAGAATGGTATTTGGGAGAAAAATTCTGAGAACTTAATGTACTTATTCCTGTAGGGGTTTTGCTTCTTCAGGTCCTCTAAGTAGACAGATCTAGAGGATATATGTGTGTGTGAATATAATTACTCATTTATTAATATACTGTTTATAACTCATCTTCCACCATCACTGCTCCCCCTTCCTCCTTCAGGCTCTGACCTCCATCTGTGAATAGATGCCCTGTTTATCTCTTGGAATCCAACCATGCCAGGCTATATACCCTTCCCACTTGGACTTTTCACTTCTCTTATTGATTGCCCCCTGTCTGACTTAGTTGGATTTTAATATGTATATTTATAAGGTGGTATAATTCAAACTATGTTAGAGAATACAGTAAAAGAATTATTGAAAAGCAGCCACACGTATTAACTCCTTAGCATTTATAATTCAAATTATTATGTCTTTGATATTGTAACACAGGCATATGATATGTAATGAAGTCCCTTTTTCTAAGAATATAACTACAGTGTTGAGTGTTTTACTACTACTTTATGTTTGTGGGTTTTCTATTTTATTATTACATTTTTATTGAAATATTACTCATTTACAATATTATATTAGTTTCAGGTGTCCAGCAGAGTGATTTGAAATATTTTTAAAATCACAAAATGATGTCAGCATACAAAGTTATTACAATATTATTGGCTATATTCCCTGTGCTGTACATTACCTCCTTTGTTTCTTTTATAACTAGTTTATTTTATAAGTGAAAGTCTGTAACTCTTAATCTTCCCCACCTATTCATCCCCTCATCCCACTCTACTCTGGTAACCATCAGTTTGTTCTCTGTATCTATAAATCTGTTTCTGTTTTGTTTGCTTGCTTGTTTTCTCTTTTAGACTCCACAGATACGTGAACTCATGTAGTGTTTGTCCTTCTCTGATTTATTTCAGTTACATAATACCCTCAAGGTTCATCAGTGCTGTCACACATGACACGATTCTGTTCTTTCTGGCTAAGTTTTATTCCATTGTGTGTATATCTATCTATCTATGTGTGTGTGTGTATACATATATGTATATTTCACATCTTCTTGACCCATTCTTGGAGACTTAGTTTGCTTTTGTATCTTGACTGTTGTGAACAATGCTCCAGTGAACATGTGGGTGCATATATCTTTTTGAATTAGTGTTTTTGTTTTCTTCAGAAAAATACTCAAAGTGGAACCTCTGGATCATATGATAGTTCTGTTTTTAATTTTTTAGCAAACTTTATACTGTTTCTGTAGTGGCTATACCAATTTATGTCTCCACCAACAGTGCACAAGGGTTCTCCTTTCTCTAAATTTTCAGCAACACTTGTTACTGTTTTTGACAATAGTCTTCTAACAGGTGTGAGTTGATATCTCACTGTGGTTTTGATTTACACTTCCTTGATAATTGGGCTTCCCTGGTGGCTCAGCTGGTAAAGAATCCCCCTTCAGTGCAGGAGACCTGAGTTTGATCTCTGGGTTGGGAAGATTCCCTGGAGAAGGGAATGACTACCCACTCCAGTATTCTGGCCTAGAGAATTCCATGGACTTGCAGAGTTGCAGAGAGTCAGACACAACTGAGTGACTTTCACTTTCACTTCCTTGATAGTGATGTTGAGCATCTTTTCATGTGTTTGATAGCCATCTGTGTGTCTTCTTTGGAAAAAAATGTCTATTCAGTGCCTTTGCCCATTTCTTTCTTTCTTTTTTTTTTTTTGATGTTGAAATGTATTAGTTTTTGTGTATTAAC
This sequence comes from Oryx dammah, assembly GCF_014754425.2. Taxonomy (NCBI): domain Eukaryota; kingdom Metazoa; phylum Chordata; class Mammalia; order Artiodactyla; family Bovidae; genus Oryx; species Oryx dammah. The sequence continues at coordinate 35,506,282 of NW_024070213.1, read as the reverse complement.
CCCTTATTAGATACATCATTTGCAAATATCTTGTCCCATTCAATATTTTGCTTTTTTGTTTTGTTGATAGTTTCCTTTGCTGTGCCAAAACTTTTTAATTTAATCAAATCAGGTCCCATTTGTTTACTTTTGCTTTTGTTTCCCTTGTCTGAGGAGACATCCAGAAAGTGTTGCTGAGACCAATGTCAAAAGTATACAGCCTATATTTTCTTCTAGGATTTTTATGATTTCAGGTCTTAGATTTAAGTCTTGAATCCATTTTGAGTCTGTTTTTGTGTATGGTATAAGATAGTAGATTCTTTTGCATGTAGCTGTCCAATTTCACCAACACTAAGAAGTTCTCTTTTCCCCAAGGTGTATGCTTGTCTTCTTTTTCATTCTTTCCTGATACATTTTCTCCAGTCTCTTCATCAGCCTAGAATATGTAAACCAAGTGATTTTTAACTTGCATCACCTAAATTTTGAATAAAAGGTTGAAAAATTTTCCTACACATCACTGAAAAGCACATACAATGTGGTATCATCTCTCTCAGAGCTCATTCCTAGGTTAATTGACCACATGCTTTTGGGTTTATCTCTGGGTTGTCTGTCTGCTCCATTGATTTATGTGTCTGTTTTTGTGCCACCATCATACTGTTTGAATCACTGTAGCATTGTAGTATAGTTTAAAATTAGGAAGCATGGATGTCCAGCTTTGCTCTTCTTTCTCAAGATTGTTTTGGATATTAAGGGTCTTTTGTGGTTCCATATAAATCTTAGAATTATTTCTGTGAAAAATGCCACTGGTTTTTCTCAGCTTTAATAACTAGATTGTTCATAAACAAGCAAAAAAAAGCATAAGGTGACAGCTTCAAAGAAATACCAATTCTAATAGAATTGCCCCTGCCATTCTTCTGTACTGGCTGGCTTTTCTGTGTGAATTGAGTGTTCCTGTAGCTGAAGTTGCTTTGATGTTTTTTCTCTATGCCTGGACTACAAACGTAAAAGAAAATACTAGTATATTTTGAAATAAAAACTTCCTATTTTCAAGATGGGAATGGAATTTTGGAAATAATTATTAGTCTAGTTAGTTCATCCCTATTTTAAATATGAGGAAATGAGTCTATTAATGATCTTAGGCTGTTGGTTTAGTTATATATGGCATAAAATTTAGATTCTCAGATTAGGAAAAAAGAAAACAATAAAATGTTGAATTATTTTAATATAAACTGTGACTCCAAACATAAATCCATTTTGTTTATCTGACACTGCCACATGACCTAGCCTAAAAAAATTTTAGATTGTTTCAGTGATATTTTAAAAGATAACTTCTAAGAATTGCATTCTTTGTGAGTTTTGACACTCAAGTTTCTTATTGAAATTTTTATTAGAAACAAAGTACTTTATCATAGGACTTTGGGAAGACAGTGAATAAGGAAACGACTTAAGAGTATGTGTGCTAAGAAAGAGGGGACAAAGAGCGTCAGGGAAGAGGAGCGAGGAAAGCGAAGAGATAAAGGAAAAGAATGAGATGGAAAAAAGAGGCAAAGTAAGTAGCAAAAGAAGCAGGCACAGAGAAAGGAGAGCGGAGAATAGAGGGAAGGTCAGAAATACTGGGTTGGCCAGAGTTTGTTCAAGATTATTATAAGCCGCTATGCAACAACCTGAATGAACTTTTTGACCAACTTCAATATGTGTAATTTACAGAGTGGGGAAGAGAGGGCAGGTGAGTGGAGAGAAGAGGGAATGAGAGCAGGAGAGAAGGAGCAGAAGGAGCCAGAGGAGGAGGGATAAATGCCTGGAGAAGAAAGGGAGGAGCTGGAGAAACGGGATAGAGATGATACAAGAATGAGGAAAAACAGAAAGCAGAAGGATCAGGAAGCTCCAGGTACACTGAACCACTAGAAGAAGGTAAATCAAAGAGACGGCAGGAAAGAGAGGGATTGGAGGATGCAGGGCAGAAGGGAACAGAACTGGGGAAAGTGAGGAGGCCAGAGAGAGAGGAACCGGGGACAGAGGCGGTGTGGGGACAGATGCAGGGGAGAAGGGGCAGCTTTGTACAGCAATGGGAAATTGTAGTGGACAAGTGGGAAGATTGAGGAGAACGAGAAATGGACTGTGAAACAAAAAGGGGAGCAGAACAGCTAATAGAATGAAGATGAGGGGAGAGACATCTGCAAAATGGGAAGAGGTGTTGACACAGAAAGGAGACCATAAAACAGTGAAGAAAACAGGAAAAAATGCATGTGTAAAAAAAAATATTCTTTGATAGTATTTTTGCTCTGTGTGTTTCTCTGTATCATGTTCTACTTTTTAACTTCCAGAATGATGAGAAGATGAATGAAGTAATGAATCTGGCTCACACATTCCTGCAGAATTTCTGTCGGGGAAATCCACAGAATCAAGTTCTCCTCCATAAACATCTGAATTTGTTCTTAACCCCTGGTGTAAGTATTTGAGTGACTTCTAATACTTATAGTATTTGTAGTAAAGTGTCCATGTCATTTCTTTTAGCAACATTAATGGATAGAATTTTATTCATCTTTGTGCATGTGTGCGTGCTAAGTCACTTCAGTTGTGTCCAACTCTTTGCGACCCCATGGGCTGTAGTCCGCCAGGCTCCTCTGTCCATGGAATTCTCGAGACAAGAATGCTATAGTGGGTTGCGATGCCCTCCTCTAGGGGATTTTCCCTACCCAGGGCTTGAACCCGTATCTCTTAAGTTTCCTGCATTGGCGGACAGGTTTGTTGCCACTAGTGCCACCTGGGAGGCCCCATATTCGTCTTCATCACCTCATTTTATTCCTTGTAGGGGCTTCTTCTCCTGAAAGTGAGTATCTTTCATTAAGGGAACATTTAAAGAAACTTGAAAAATTACACAAATCTCACCTGCAGATGGCAACTTCATTTTTATGTACAGTTAGGAAAAAGATAAGGTACAGCAAAGACTAAGTGTGATGCCACGAGTAAATAAATATGAAAAACTCAAAGGTGGAGTTACCTCTGCTCTGTAAAACATGTGTCAGCGAATATTAAGGAAGAGCCATGTTTGAATAGTACATGATTAAATTAATCTCAAGAATACTGTTGCCAACCTGTTGACCTTTATAATAAGCTCCCTTTTCCAACTAAATTCCTTTGTGAGCTCAGTTTTTTTTATTTTTATTTTTTAAATGCTGAATAATCTCATTGCATTTTGTGGAAGAGAAAACTCACTACAATTTTGCATAAAATAGAAAACTGATCACAAGCCGGGTAATATGGTCTAAGTATTACTGTAAAATAGAAAACTGATCTTGTCAGAATTATAAGGGCACATTCCTTTTTGTGTAGCTCCTTGAAGCAGAAACCATGCGGCACATCTTCATGAACAATTACCATCTGTGCAATGAAATTAGCGAGAGGGTTGTCCAGCACTTTGTGCACTGCATTGAGACACATGGCCGCCACGTGGAGTACCTAAGGTTTCTGCAGACGATTGTCAAAGCAGATGGTAAATACGTGAAGAAATGCCAGGATATGGTAATGACCGAGGTATGTTCTCAGTTTGCATTTTACCAGCTTCACATAAACAGTATGCTCAAATACGTGTTTTCTGTTAATTTTGAGTGAAAAAAATCCCCCAACAACATAGGTTTGGAAAATAATTTGAGTACAGCTCTTAAGCATAAATGTATTTTGCTTAGGTCTAGGGAAGTGACATATCATAAGGTGATGTTATAATTTTCTAGGAGTGTATTTTTCTTTTTGAGCCTTAATGAATTTATGTATTTTAAAAAATGGGTAAAATCCTATGAAATGTTATAGATTATTTAAAATGAAAGTGATTAAAATTTATATTTTTAAGTTTCAAAATATAACAAAAATGGATTAAACTCTGCTTTTCGAGTGCCTTTATTACTGTGTTCCTGTAATCCTAAAATGGATGTTCTTTGCTACTATTTACAGAGGGCTTTGAAGGAAATGAAATTAATAGAAATTATCTGTCAGTGATTTTTTACATTTGGAAGCTTAGCTATTCATTCAGTCAGTTAAAAACTTAAGAAAAGCAAATGGATGATGTACTCCATTTATTTTGCCCTCTTCATTATGATATTTCTCACGGAGCCAGATTTATACAGTGAATGAGTTACTTACTAGGAACCAAGTGATACTTTGGAGAATGCATGCCTGTGTGCTCTAAGTCACTTCAGTTGTGTCCGACTCTTTGCAACCCTATGGACTGTAAGCCTGCCGGGTTCCTCTATCCATGCTATTCTCAAGGCAAGAACGCTGGAGTGGCTTGCGATGCCCTCCTCCAGGGGATCTTCCTGACTCAGGGATTGAACCCATATCTCTTATGTCTCCTGCATTGGCAGGCAGGTTCTTTACCACTAGCACCACCTCGGAAGCCTACTTTGGAGAACACTTTGAGCCTATGTGGTGGGTAGATCATTGCCCTGTGACCTAATGTTCTCTAAAGGCCTGGATGGATTAAAGCAGCTTTCAACCATCTACAAACAGTTACTTAGTGGATTATATTGATTTGGGGGAATTTTCATAACTATACACTTTAAATTTGGGATGGGAGTAATTTCTGTATTGTTACAATGTGAGTCCCTCTTGCCCCATAAAAATTTCAAAGTTAATTCAGTGTAAAGTCCTGAATTTTTAATGTAAATTATTGTTATTAAACATTTAAGGAACATTTTAAATTTGTGAAATTTACCTATCTGTATTTGCATTCATAATAGTTCTCCTTTGCCTAGAAATGTGGCAATTAATTCGATTTTGGAAAATCATCATGGAAAGAATTAAAATGGGAAAGCAGCAAATAGTTAAGCAAGTCCAAGGGCATTTATTAGGTGATGTGTTTCTATATGTAAAGAAATATTTATAATTTTATGTTAATATATACATTTTTGACACAAATACATTCTCTTTCAACAGAACTTTCCGTGTAAGCCAGTTAATTGTCTTATCAATTTAAGTATGTTATCAATTCAAATAAAATAGAGAAAAAATTATGTAATCTGTGTTACCTACCAAAATATTTCCCACTGGGGGTAGAAAATTGGTACTAGAATAGACAAAAAGAATTGAGGCCAGCGCAGGTCCTGACCTGTCTGTGGTTTGGGGTTGCTATCTGCCTCATAAAGCAAAGTAGAGGGTTTGTCTCCTGGGAAGACAAAAGTTGTCTTCTCTGCAGAAGCCTCTTACATAACTAGCCTGGGCATCTTCCAGGAATAGGAGGGCAAGAATTGAGACTTCATGAGGCTGGGTTTTCAGTTGAGGGAGAGAGAGAAGATAGCAGTGATAGTCTGGAGTGGAGTGTTATTACCTCCAGAACTCATCACTGTTAACTCAGCCAGGGCTTCACGGCAAAGTAGATTCCTTAATAAAATAATACTGTTTTCCCCCCAAATAGACAATAAGACATTATGGTGATTTAGCAATAAAATTACATCCTGCTGGAAACTCCACTTTAGTTAGTTTGTTACACAAACAAAACAGGAAGGAAAATTTATTTCCTAGAACCCCCTACTTATTCATTCTTTGTCTCTCTCTCTCTTTTTTTAAGCTTGTGTTTTTCTTTTTATTTTTCTGCTTTTACCTCCATCCCCTGCTGATATCCACAACAAATAGAATCTGCAAATTCCTGTAGAGTTACATTTGGTTATGTGTACTTGCTTACTTATTCCATCACTGTTGAAGGGGATGGGGATATTTTAATTCTTAGTAAAATGAGACTTATGAGATTTCTCATACTTGGCGATGGCATCTACCATTTGAAACTAAAGAAAGTAACTTTATTGGAATATTTTGCAGGTTTAATTTCAGTGGCTAACTCATTGAACAGCTTCCAGTCATCTCAATGCCATGTACCTCTCCCATATCTCCTCAACTGGTTTTGATGACTTTCATAATTAATCACTTCACACATGAATACAATCCTTTTGCCATCCTGCTTTGGTATAGTTCTGCTTTTGCAATGTTATCTATGTCTTTACAAAGATATACACGTGTTTCCACATAGACCAAGCCTTTGGAAATAACTGCAAGGATGAACATTTGGACTGCTATATAGACTCTCTTATTATCATTTCAGTTGATAAATGGGGGTGAAGATGTGCTGATATTTTACAATGATAGAGCATCATTTCCCATCCTTCTCCATATGATGTGTTCAGAGAGAGACCGAGGGGATGAGAGTGGCCCCTTAGCCTACCACATCACCCTCGTGGAGTTACTGGCAGCATGCACAGAGGGGAAAAATGTCTACACCGAAATCAAGTGCAATTCCCTTCTGCCCCTGGACGACATAGTGAGGGTGGTGACCCATGATGACTGCATCCCTGAGGTAAGCCTGGCAAAAGCTTAGCAGCTATAAAATTGTTTTCAATTTCTAGTAAGTACCAGAAGTCCTCCTATGGTTATTTATAATGAGATAACACACTTAGTCACAGAATAGTACCTAGGTATATAATTAGGCAAATTTAAAAATCATTAAAACTTACTTTTTTGTTCTACAAGGGACTATGAAAGTTGATAAGCCTTTTAAGAGTATAGCCAGTGTTAGTTTTCTAGACATTCCACTATAGAAATTTCTAGGTATGGTATTGTGATCAGACTTAAACATTTACTTGTAACTTCTAGTATGTTTTGAGCATAAAACAGGTGCTTTATGAATAATTCGCAGTCATCAATAGAGGCTAGATTGGTGCTGCAGGACCACTATTAGATTCTCTAGGTTTACCTTTGCTTTATGGAATAGCAGCTTTCTTGGAAACATGAACACATATTTTCCTTTATTCATACATTGCCTACCCTCCATCCTAGTTTGGCATGACAGGCAGGGAAAAAACTCATCAGAGACTGGTTGTCTGCCAGGTGCATTAATGAAGCTTCCAGGAATGTATATGACAATAATTTCTTTTTTTATACTGTTCTACTGTATTGTTGCAAAGTTTATAAATATGTGATATGCTAAATCCAAACATTTTAAATCACAGTAACTTTAAAAGATACCAGGTTAGGTTAATTTTCCTATTTCCAAATAGTCCTGCATAGTGATGGACTTGAAAGTATATTTTTTATGAAATTTTTTAGGATTGCTAATACCTCAAACCAAGAGTACTTCATGCCTTGATTGTTTTGAAGTAAGGTAGCAAAGAAAGGAAGCATAGTGTTGTGGTTAAATTGTGGGTTCTGTCTTTATTTGAAGTCCTGATTCTAGCCAGTCAGTTCTCTCTGACATAGCACTCTAACCTCTTATATTCACCTGCTTCACCTCTCTTCATCCTTTAAATCCTGATTCAAGTATTACTTCTTCAAAGAAGACCCTCCTGGCTTCTAGTTTTAGAGCCTATGAGTCTACAATTTGAAATTTGACATTTGAATTTTATTGATTAACAAATGTCTGTAGTCTTTTCATTCTTTACCAAGATAATGAGTTCAGTGAGAGTAACAGCTGGGTCTATTTATAGTTACCATTATATTCTCTAAGCCTGGACCTACATTTAATAAATATGTTTTGAGTGAATGAGTGACTGGGTTGAGGAATGAGTCAGAATCTTGGATCGGTTACTTCCTACCTGTGTGACTGACTCCAGCAGGTGACTTAACCTTTCTCATTGTCAGTTTACACAATTTTGAGTATAATAACTATAGTCCATATCTGGTAGAATTGCTGGGGAATTAAATTAAGATATTGCAGAATCTCCGGAATGCTGGAGAGTCTGACGCCTCCTTACCCTGTAATGCAGCCTTGACACAGGCACCCTGTGGTTGAAGGTTTTAGACCTCAGTCAAGTAGTGATAACTTCTACGGCCATAAAAGCTGGCCTTGTATTCCTATTGGTTCTAACTTGGATTCTATGAATCCTCTGAAACTGTTTATCTGATTTTTTTATATATGTGATTTTTACTGGGGAAATTTATAGCCTTCACCACATTTTCATAAAGAGAAAGAGGAAAGACAAGGAGAAAAAAGAAAGAAAAAGACAAGAAAAAAAAAAGAGGAAAGAAAAGAAAAACAAAAACTATTGTCCTATGCACTTTAGTAATGGTATATGTTGGTGAGACTCATCCCAGTCTCTTATGAGAAGTTTTGCTAAATCTGGAAAAATACTTTAATACATCTTAAAATAATACCTTTTTTTTTTTTTTGTAAACTGTGAGCCTGATTCTTCTCAGAAATAGCAATTTGTTTTTGAATGGCAATACATTATTATTTACTCAACATATTTAAGTGTTGTATTAGATCTCTCTTGGTTGCAATGGACAGAAACCTAATTTAGACTTGTTTAAATTTTAAAAGGGAATTTTATATATTGGCTCCAGTATTTGGAAATTTGAAGGATGGTTGTTCAGATGAGTCAAGAGGTTCAAGCAGTGTCAGAGTTCCATCTATCTCTTGTTCCCTTTTCCTTTGTCGTTTTGCCTCATGCCCTTTTTTCTGAGCATAATTTTCCTCTAAACACCCAGAGGCTTCTTGGAGTTCAGGTTTACCTTGTTCCATTTGACAATGAGAGAGAGAAAGAGAGAGAGAGAGGATGAATATGAATGAATGACAGAGACAGAGAAGGGAAAAGGAGGTGGGGAGATGCGAGAGAGTAGAGGGAGGGAGGGAGAGAAAGGGACATTTGTCTCAAATATGTCAAACCTGGTCTACCTGAAGTTCACATTCTCACACCAGTCACTGGGCCCAGGGGAACAGAATACTAGGTCATGTGTTTACCCTGGGTCAGGGGATGAAATATCTAAGTAAAAGAAAGGAGATAGGCATGCTCTCTGGGTAGACTGTAGGAAATAAGAATTTTATTTAACCGTTCCTAATATATATTTAAAAATGAAGAATGCAGAAATAACTAAAAGAAAAACTTACTTCCTTTTATATTTGAAACTTGGCACAGGTTAAAATTGCTTATGTGAATTTTGTTAATCACTGTTACGTTGACACAGAAGTGGAAATGAAAGAAATCTACACAAGTAACCACATTTGGAAATTATTTGAGAACTTCTTGGTGGATATGGCAAGGGTAAGTTCTGCTTTGACCATTAAATGCTGCTTCATGTTTAGTAAGGTTGTTGATGTAGCTTTTGACTAAATAGTATCAAGCAGCTATTAATAGATGAAAACTTAAAATTAAACCCACTATGTTTGGATGTCATGTGTTACATTCAAAAAGTTGTGACTGAGTTTCACAGGACTGTGAGTGAGATTTAATGAGTTAAGGTACACAAAATGCCAGTACAGTGTATATGGCAACAAGGTATTAATTTTCATTTTTACCACTGATTATATTGGTCTATTAGTAAACAGAATTTTAGTAGCCATCTTACATTGGTTAGAGAAGCTGTTTGGCAGAGATCAATTTATTCAGCCTCATGTCAATTACAAACTGTAGGTGGAAGAAATCTCACGATATCTTGACTGTGGCTTTCAGTCAGGTAGGTACTTGACCATGCTGTTTGGGACTTAACACTGCCCACTGTTGCCTATGAGAGTGTGTTCCAGTAATTGAATCATCTGCTGTTTTTACTCATGTCAGCCAAAATGTAGTCTGCTTTTTACTTTGAGTCCATTTTCTCATGTTTGGCTCTTTTTGAGGGTTGGGAAGGACACATGTAGACTGGTTGGCGTTTTCTGGATATTGTCTAGCATATGTTTTTGTTCTGTTAATATTGACGGAATGAATGAAGAAAGGAAGGAAGGAACCTTTGATAGCACTTAATTTTAGTTAGTATATTTTATGCCCCTTCTAAGCATACTGAATTATCAAAATGTCCAAATTCTATTATTTTAGGTGTTTTTTTTTTTTTTTTTACAGGAGGCTGGGGATCTTCTTTAAAATTATGGGGCATACTGTTCAATTAAGGGTTTCACTGATAGAAGATAATGTATAGAACTCCTTAGATGTGTTATGACTTATGGTGGCCTGTCCCAGTCCTTTGGCTTCCTACATTCCTGAGTGCTGTGGTTTACATGGATCTTACTAAGATGTACTGAACATGTAGTGAAGGAGGAGGGTTAATGAAGTCCACACGAATTGATGCTGATTTTATCCATTATCTCACTGCCTCCTTACAGTTCTTTCTGGAAGGAGGAAGGACAAAGGGGATATAAAGAAACACCTGCAGACCCAGACATCCAGGACCAATCTTAGATAATAGAATAGATCACATATTCTAGTCCAGGCACTCTTATATTTAGTCAGGGTTAGCAGGTGGAATGTATTTATTTCGTCTTTGGTGTGGGGGAGTATGCTTGGGCTCCACTGTGTTCACACGTGCGTGAAGTAAAGCAGTTCCTGTTTTACTGTATTTCTGTAGACCTTCAAAGCCACTCGTTACCTTCCTTAGGCGGACCTGCACCTGTGGAGGAGTCATCCTGTCTTACTCAGCACTTACGTACCACTTGTATTTACCCTTGTGACCTTGTGAAAGCGCTTCTAAATGACTAGCCACAAGTATCTCTGGAGACCCTGGAGTGAACAACGGTTTACATGCTGATGGCTGAGGTTTAAAATTGCATGTGCGGGAAGATAGTAAAAATATTGCAGACTGATTTGCAGATTTGCACTGTGCTCTGGACTAAAGATAAGGTTGAAAAGACCAGAGTCACACTCTAGACAGCATGTGCTGCAAAGCTAACAGAATTTTTATTTTTAAACTAAAGAAAGCTAATGATAACTGTCATTGATCATGCTACCTTGGAAACGGTCTTTCCATTGATGTGTTTATTCATAAGGCTAAGGGGTACATTTTTGTTTTAAAGTGTATGTGTAGGCAGGATTTTTATTTTATTTTGATTAAGTAGACATAGTGTTATTAGTATTAAAGGCTCTAAGGGAATTTCCAGATCTTCTTGGTCTATTCAGTCCTTATGTCTAACCACAATAGCTTAACTATACTGCAGAAAGCATTTTTTCTTTCCTTCTTGTTTCCCTCCCTCTTGTTTATGTCAAGCAGGAACTCTTCTCCCCTCATTGAGAAAGATAAGGAATCACCCTTCTTATGTCAGGGAAGGGACAGGAAACCTGACTTTCCATATCTAGGATTTGTCTTTCTCCCCTTGAAGAAAGTTTAAGGAGCTACCACACACTTTCAAATTCGAATGCAAAAAAAAAATATATATATATATATATATATGTAAGTAAGTATAATGTGGCCTTTTAGGCAAATTTTCAGTTCAGTAGAGCAGTAATTCTCATACTTTAGTAAGCAATAGAATTACGTGCAGGGTTTGATAGAACACAGATTGCTGGACCCCACCCCCATAGTTTCTGATTCAGTAAGTGAAAGTCTTTGCATTTTTAAGAAGTTTTCACATGGTCCTGAAGATGCTTGTTTAGGGACCACACTTTGATAATCACTGAAGTAGGGCAGGATTGTTAAGACTAGGCATTTTAGAGGTATTAGCCAGACCAGCATTAAAATTTAGATTCTGCCTCTTTTTTTTTCTTTTTATTTATTTATTTATTTTAATTGGAGGCTAATTAATTTAGATTCTGCCTCTTAATAGCTCAGTTATCTTGTTGGGCAAGACACTTAGCCCTCTGATGCTGAATTTCCTTTTTTGTAAAATCAATACAATAACAAAGCATTCTTTATAGTGTTACTGGGAGGATTCAACGAGATAATGGGTATATAGGTCTTAACACAGGCATGGCACTTAGTAAGAAAGTTGGTACTATCATCCATTTTATCCATATAATGGTAACTTCATTGGTATTATTAAAAGGTTATATGTAGCCTTTAAAGCAATTTCAAGTAGTGTCTCCAAGACCCAATAATAATATGGAGGATGACCTGAATGAGGACCGTCCAACACAGGCGAGACGCAGAAGCCACGTTGGTGAAGCTGGACGGAGGCAACAGCAACCTGACATAGAGATGGACTAAATTCAGATGTTATACAAAGTTATGAAATTCTGGGGCAACTGATTTCCATCACTGAGACAGGTGAAGGTAATCTGGAGGAAAGGCATTTGGTACATTGGACCTGAAGAACCGTAGGATCTCAGGGTTGAAAGAAACTGGCAGTCCTGCAGTTCAGTGTTCAGTTCAGTTCAGTTCTGTCGCTTAGTCGTGTCCGACTCTTTGCGACCCCATGAATCGCAGCACGCCAGGCCTCCCTGTCCATCACCAACTCCCGGAGTTCACTCAGACTCGTGTCCATCGAGTCAGTGATGCCATCCAGCCATCTCATCCTCTGTCGTCCCCTTCTCCTCCTGCCCCCAATCCCTCCCAGCATCAGAGTCTTTTCCAATGAGTCAACTCTTCTCATGAGGTGGCCAAAGTACTGGAGTTTCAGCTTTAGCATCACTCCTTCCAAAGAAATCCCAGGGCTGATCTCCTTCAGTGTTCAGTACCTGCCTGTATATTTCCATTAACAGTGACCTCAGTCTTCTTTTTTGGGGGAGACAACTGGTTTCATTACTAGAAAACTTGTTAAAAGTTCTTATATTGATCCAAATTTTTATGTTATAATTTTTTACCTATTTTTCCTTTTGTAGCAACATAGAATGATTCATTTCAGAAAAGATGTGGGTGTTTGCTAGTCTCCTTGTTAGTGATCTAGTTTGAGATGATAAAGGTATACAACTTAAAGGAACTTAAGATCATCTAGGTTGACCTGATAATTTTGCTCCCAAGTTCCAGAGAGATTAATTTGCTAGCATAGGATATTTTGCCTGGCTGGTAACAGAACTGGAAGGCCTGCGGGTGCTGAATCCAGGGTTCTTCACGCAGTAACTTCTCAAGTATGTTGTGATAGCCCTCATGTCTCCTATTGTTTTCTCCATGACTTCCGGTGGTTCCTCTTCCATTAAGATTTCTGGGCTTGCTTGCAGTACACTTTTGAATTCTCTCTGATTAGTTAGTGTTTTAAACATGGCGTTCAGGATGGAACCCAGTGCTTCAGGCAAGATTAAACTAGCACAAGTATGTATGTGTGTGCACGTGTGCATAGGCTCAGTTGCTCAGTTGTGTCTGACTGTTTGCAACCCCATAGACTGTATAGCCTGCTAGACTCCTCTCTCCATGGAATTTCTTCAGGCAGGAATATTGGAGTGGGTTGCCATTTCCTCCTCTAGGGGATCTTCCTGACCCAGGGATCAAACCTGTGTCTCTGTGTCTCTTGCATTAGCAGGCAGATTCTTTACAACTAGTGCTACCTGGGAAGTGCAAGCCAGCACAAGGCTGATGATTAAAAATTTGGAGAGCAATCCTGTTTGAAAGGCAAATGAAATATTAATGTGGGGTGGCCCTCAGACCACCTTCCACCTTTGCCTTCATGTTTCTCCGGAGTCAGCACCACCAAGTTCCTTTTGTTTGCTCTTCGTAAAGTTCTTTAAAGAGTCCCTTAGTTAGTATCTTTCATATTCCTGTTTGTACTCCCTTGTCTTTTATCTTGTTAAGACCCATGTAAGAAATGTTTTCCTAAAGACAGTTTTTACTAAACCAAATTTGTTTAGTTTTAATTTTTATTATTCTTAAATATTTGTTTATTTGCACTGGCTTGTTTCATATACTTATTCTGTTCTGATTTTCTGACAGAACCAGCATCCATGTCCTGTAAATACACCAGATTTAGACAGAGAGCAAAGCTGTTAGGCCTATGAAAAGTTGTTTTAACTGTCTTTCAGAGAGAGCATTTAACAACAGCCCACTTTGATCTCTGTGTCAGTGCAGCTAAAATCGGTGTTTGTAAGGCAGAAATGCTTTTCTTTGCTTCATAACTGATTGTTGTTGCAGAGTCAGGAGATTTGAGTCCTATTAGAAGGCACATGGAGAGGGGTGAGCTGTGGTCAGTGTTAGCCTCAGACTTTTTTTCCTTTTGAAGATGTTCCTAATTTTGCTATCAATTCCAAGGTTCTCTAATGGTCAACAATACTCTAAGTGATGTACTGGCAGATGAAATTAGACTGAGGAATAACTTAGAGACACACCTGCCACAGTGTCATGTCATAAAACACTGCTTAACAAGACAAATCAGAGTATTTCATTTCCAAGTAGATCACTTGAGCCCCTTTGGCTTACCAAATAGGTAGGAAATAACAGTAAAGATACAATGTATATGTACTTTTAAACACACTTTCCAGGTTCTCTAATTTGATAGCATTGAATAGGTTTTCTTTGCTTGATGAATTGATTCCATAATTTTCTTCATTGTTTTTTAAGTTGAACGAGCCACTGAAAAGCCTCATTCTAAGGCCTTCTTTTTAAGATGTGTTTATTTTCGGTTTCAGCTGTGGGCTACTCTCTGGTTGTGGTGTGGGGGCTTCTCTCATTGCTGGGGCTTCTCTTGTTGCAGGGCATGGGCACACAGGTCACGAGGACCTCAGGAGTTGTGCCTCTCAGGCTCTAGGTGTGCGGGCTCAGTAGTTGTGACACATGGGCTTAGCTACCCCGTGGCATGTAGGATCTTCCCGGATCAGGGATCAAACGCAAGTGCCCTGTATTAGCAGGCAGATTTTTAACCACTGGACCACCAGGGAAGTCCCTTCTAAAAAGCCTGTTGGGTAGCATCACTGACTCAATGCATATGAGTCTGATGAGTCTTAGCAAAATCCAAGAGAGAGTGAAGGACAGGGAAGCCTGGCATGCTACAGTTCATAGGGTTACAGGGTGTCAAACATGAATTAGCGATTGAACAACAGCTAGCACGGCAGGCCAGTGAAGAATCTAAGTATTCTATAAGTGTTATTTTGTGTGTAGCACCAGTCCCTCGCTTGTAATTCTGCTTTTCTTTTCAACTTTCATGATGAATTTATAATGGTGGTGCCCGTGTGGAGCAAACGCTTGTTTGACTCTTCTTCACTGATGACTGGTTGGCCCCAGTCCTGCATAGCACTTTCTGCTCTTCAAGTCATCATTAGCATTTATCATAGTTGATAATCTCCTTGAAACATGACCTCACTTGGCCCGCAGGATATCAGTCCTACTCTCAGCCTTCCACTTCTCCAGGCCACTCCTTCTCAGTCTCCTTTGCTATTTCCTCTGGATCTTCCTAGCTTCTGAATATTGAAGTGTGCCAGGCGCAGACCTTAAACTAGCTCCCTCCTCTCTCCACAGTTGTTTGCTTGCGGTTTTCATCTGCTCTCCTGACGTTAATCCTAGGCTGGTCGAAGCTTGGGTCATTCCTCTTATAGTCTCACATATCTCGCTGCCCACGTGACATCCCCAGTTGGCAATTGAACCTCAAACTCTTCACTCACTTTCATGTCCCACTAAGAATTAATTCCTTTTCAAGTCTTTTGCATCTCAGTAAATGGCAATGCCATCAGTCATTCTAGGCATTCAGGCATAAACATCGTGATGTCATCTGTAAATCTTACTTTCTTGCTCTTAAATTTAATCCTTTAGCAAACTCTGCAAGCTCTAACCTTAAAATATTCAAAATCTGACTACCTCTGAATACTTTGATCATTGCCACCCTGCACCAAAGTACCATTAAGTTTCATCTGTAGCTGTTTTTCCGGCTTCTACTCTTGACCCTTCCCTTCATCTTTTCTCTATACAGCAGCCATAATAATGAAAAAAGAGGAAGAACATTGGTTCAGGTTCCTCCTCTGCTGAGACTCCTCACAGAGTAAAATCAGTATATGATTGGACTCTCCTCTGTTCAATGACCACCCCAACCCCACCCTGGCTTCCCACTGTCCTCTTGTTGTCCCCTTGCCTAGCTCTCTTTTGCTTCTGGTGGCCTCCTTGCTGCTCCTCACATATGGCAAACTCACTCCCTTCTTAGCATCTCTGCATCTGCCTGGGATGTACTCATCTCCAGGTACCCTCCATCCTCATGACTTGTTTGAGGTCCCTCCCCTACTTAAAGTCCCCTTAAAGTCTTCAGAGAGGCTTTGGTTGACTTCCCAATGTTAAGGACAATCTCTTCGTTCTGTACCCTCTTCTAGAGCTTAATTTTTCTTTTTAAAATTTTTACCTATGTATTTTTGGGGGCACTGGATCTTTGTTGCTGCAAGTGGCCTTTCTCTAGTTGCAGCGAGTGCAGGTTATTCTTACTTTTGGTGCACAGACTTCTCATTGTGGTGGCTTCTCTCATTGCTGAGCATTTGCTCTACGTGCTGGGGCTTCAGTAGTTGCCGCTCTCGGGTTTAGTTGCTCCATGCTACGTGGGATCTTTCTGGACCAGGGATCGACCCGTGACCTCTGTTGGCAGGCACATTCTCAACCACTGGTCCACCAGGGAAATACTGCTTCATTTTTCTTTGTACAACTTATCCTTACCTGATTTTTTTTTTTAATGTATTTGTATCAATAAAAGAAGGATAGAGATTTTGTTTGGTTCACTGCTGCATATCTGACATGGAACAGTGTCTTACACATAATAGATATTTTTATTTAGACTGCACTGCATATCTTGTGGAATCCCAGTTCCTCAGCCAGGGACTGAACCTGGGGCAGGGCAATGAAAGCATCAAGTGCTGACCACTAGACTGCCAGGGACCTCCCAATATTTGTGGGATGAATAAATAAATCTCATATGAAGTTAAAAATATTTAAAAAGTGAATCTGAAAAAAGTGTGGTTTTAGCACAGAATTAAATGGGCATATCAATGGAATGAAATAAATAGCCAGAAAGTGATTTGTATTTATGTAAGATATTATGATATAATAACTAATCACCTATTAGTTCAGAAGTGATGGGTAATTTTCAGTGATTTTCAGTGATTAGCAAACTTTTTTTGGTCGAGAGGGATAGTTAATATTTTAGCTTTTCAGGCTCCTATCACAACTCTTATAACAATTACGGAAGGGAAAGGAGCTGTAGACAAATATAAATGAACAGATATGGCTAGATTTGACCCATGGTAGTTTGCCTACTCCTGGATTATTAAATTAGTAATAATAAACTTCATCAGGTTAGTGATTTTTATATATTTTGTTGTTCACTGATAGATCCCAGGCACATAGAACATCCTTGGCATAGAATGAGGGCATTCAGTAAAAGTTGTTGATTTGAACTAAATCAAAATGACATTTGAAGACCTGGCTCTTTGGGATGAAATTAACTTAGTTCCTGTCCTTACATCATATAATTGTATAAATTGCAGTAGATAAATGTGAAATGATGAAAATGGTTGGATATATAGGTGTATATTTATCTGTCTTTGGATGAGAGTGTTATTTCTAAGCATAAATGCAGTAGACAAAATTAGCTATGAAAAAAGCATTTCCCTATTTGAAAATGTAAAACATGTGTATATATATATATATATATACATATCAACATCATAAAAATAAAAGGACATAAAAATAGAAAAAGTTACCATACATTAAAAAAAGGCTCATAACCTTTATGCAGAAAACATATATATGTATTGATAAGAAAAATACGAACAATCTGATGATAAAATGGGCCAAATCCAGGCATTTCCTGGGTTACATACAAGTAAATCCCTGAAAAAATAATCAACTGTTAATAACTTTAAAAAAATACAAAGGAAAATAAGATCTAATTTATAACTATCAAAGTATAAAAATAAAAAGATAAAAGGATAATACTAAATATTGGTTCACATATCTTGCTGATGAGAGTAAATTTATGCCATCTTTTAGAAACACATTTTTGTAGTACATTAAAAAAAACCCTTCATATCTTTTTAATGTGTCAAGTAATTTACCTTCCAAGAATCTGTCCTTGGGAAATAATTAACAATGATATCAAGGACTTATGGTCAAGAAAGTTCAACATACTTTCATAATAAAATATAGTAGGAAATAGTTTATATATTTAATTAATAGAGAAATGGTTCAACAAATTATGATATATCTGCAAGATTGAAGATCTAGTGTCACTATGACTATTTTTTGAAGATTTTTCATGATATGAGAGTGCTAATGATTGAGTAATGAGTATAAGAAGGAGAATAAAAAGCTGATTATCCAGGATTATTTCAGTTATGTAAAATATATTGGGCAGAGCAAGAAGATTAGAAGAAGAGATTCCAAGATGTTAACCATGGTTTTGTCTGGATTTTAGGATTGTGGATAGTTTTTGTTTTCCATTTTGTATTTTTCTATTTTGTTACAAGGCTCCCACATTTGCTATCTTAACATCAATATATATTGTCTTTTTTAAAAATGAATTTAAAATTCTAAGAAAGCCAATTGAGTGTAGGCACAGATGACTCACATAAAAAGGAAGTATAAAAAGCAAATGTTTGAAAAAGTTTTGCCTCATAAATAAAAGAATGCAAGTTAAAATAAATATGAGATATTACCTAAGATATTTATAAAAACATTTTTACTGCCTATGAGGAATAAAAAATGACTTTAAGATTTGTATTCCTTGGTCTGTATGATCAAAGATATGTTACTGGTGTGAGCTGCCCTATCTGATAGGTAAATAATTTGCCACATTTAAATTTTAATTTTAGCTAGATAAAATAGAATAAAAGAAATTTTTCTGGCAGTCTAGTGGTCAGATAGAGAAGGCAATGAATGGCATCCTACTCCAGTACTCTTGCCTGGAAAAGCCCATGGATGGAGGAGCCTGGAAGGCTGCAGTCCATGGGGTCACTAAGAGTCGGACACGACTGAGCGACTTCACTTTCACTTTTCACTTTCATGCATTGGAGAAGGAAATGGCAACCCACTCCAGTGTTCTTGCCTGGAGAATCCCAGGGACAGGGGAGCCTGGTGGGCTGCTGTCTATGGGGTCACACAGAGTTGGACATGACTGAAGCAACTTAGCAGCAGCAGCAGCAGTGGTCAGGACTGAGCCTTCCAAAATAGGGGGTGCAGGTTTGATCCCTGGTTAGGCAGTTAAGATCCCACATGTCTTGTGGCCCAAAAGCCAAAAAACATAAAACAGAAGCAATATTGTAACAAATTAAATAAAAACTTAAAAAAATAGAATACAAAATCCATTTCAAGTGCTCAGTAAGCACATGCCTAGTTACTGTCTTGAACGTGCCAGATATAGTTTTCTATCATTTCAGACAATCCTATGGACAGGGCTGCTCCAGCATATATATGATAACTTATTTAGCTCAGTCTGTCATCTTTGAAAGATATCAACCACTTTTAGAGCACAAGAGAGAAGGGACATCATATATAAAAGAGGAGAAGTTTCAGAAATAATTATATCTAGAAATTACACTTAATATTAATTTGTTTAACCAACAGTTTTAAATACCTACTGTGTGTCTGTCTGTGGAGACAGATTTTTACTTGCTCTTCCCCCAGAAACTTCCATGGCTATTTCTTCAGTTCTTTGTTAACATGTGGCCTTATACAGAGAAGTTCTCCAAGCAATTTGTTAATAGATAAAATAGTAATCCTTTCCTATACCTACTCCTCCTGCTGCATTGCCTGTACTACTTGCTCTTTATTTTTCTCAGGAGCCTATTTGTTTTCTCTATTTTTATCACATATCTATGTTAATTTATTTATGGTGCATCTCTTGATTAGAATTAGAGTTCTAATAGAGTATAGACTTTTTTCTTTTCTTTTTTGGTTCACTGTTCTAATTCCTAGTCTAATACTTCGTTTTAATTTAATAGTTCATGTCCCTAAGTGAAATTTGAAGTTCATGTCCGTGAAATTTGACTGATATGAGGTAAAATTCATCTGACAATAGATGAGGACAGATATTTCAAAAGATGGATTTTTTTCTTGGAAAGGATAACAAAGGTGGATTTTTTTCCCCCTGGTGTAAAGCACATTACAAATCGAGAATCATTCTTATAGAAGTAAATTAAAATATTAAAAAAAATGATATATACCAGAGACTTGGGGAGAGATTTAAACTGCAATTGGGCTTCCCTGTGGCTCAGACAGTAAAGAATATGCCTGTAATGCAAGATGCCTGGGTTTGATCCTTGGGTTGGGAAGATGCCCTGGAGAAGGGAATGTCTACCCACTCTAGTATTCTTGCCTGGAGAATTCTATGGACACAGGAACCTAGCAGGCAATAGTACATGGGGTCGCAAAGAGTCAGACACGACTGAGCAGTTAACACACTTTAACTCCCTCCGAAAACAGATTAAAGCATAATGGTTCATTAGAGTGGAATCTATGGAATAACCTTTTGAAATAAGTGTTTAGATATTGATGGTACATAGGAATATTTGATAGGAAATAATAGTGTCTGTAAACAGAAACTTTGAAAACACATGTATTATATATAAAATTAATTTAGTGTGATGTGGTTTTTTTTTTTTAGCTATTTCTAATCTTTGTGGGAAAGAGACTGCCCGCCCTTAATGTCACAATGTAAGATGCAGGCTCTAGAGGTGAAAAAGTTGTCATTCATCTGTGGCAGAAAAAATATCTTGAATGATTTATGTGAATTTCTTGACCAAATAAATTGAGAAATCGGTTTCACACAGTTGTAAACCTAGAATTTCCACAACCAGGATTTTGAGGAAAGCCTTCATCTAGAAGTAGATTCCTTTAATTTGTCCACAGACTAAAGCAAATCTGGGGGATTCTTTAGCAAACGTTCAGCTGTAGATAATGCAATGTGATTCTATGGTAGCTCCAAATACCCCCATTCAATTGGTGAAATGTCAGCTGTTCTTCCTTGATGAGGAAGAAGCATCCGTGGGTTGGTTAGGGTGGAATTTTTAACCACCTACCCAAATTTAATGTATTTTTATCCTGTGTATCAGAAAAAATCACCATAAGAGCCAGTGCTGTAAAGATATTAAATGAAATAAATCCTACTTTATATCCATCATGGGAAAATCAATTTTATATTAGTTCAGTGATCACATTAAATTTTAATCCAAGGTTAGGTGTTCCACAAATAAAATCTAACCCTTAGTTAACCTAAGATAAATGAATCCTTTCTTATTCTCTATTACTCTTTCATTTAAAAATTAATTGGTCATTCATTTCATAAACATTTATTGATCATGGCATTGCATTATGTGCTAAAACAATAACTAAAAGATGATATAACAGCGTAATTTACTGCATTAATTGCATCATTCCCTACATAGCTATGAGATTGTGTGTGTGTGCTCAATTGTGTTCAACTCTGTGACCCCATGGACTGTGGCCAACCAGGCTTCTCTGTCTATGGGATTCTTCAGGCAAGAATACTGGAGTAGGTTGCCATTTCCTCCTCCAGGGGATCTTCCCAACCTAGGGATCAAACCCATGTCTCTTGTGTCTCCTGCATTGGCAGGCGATTTCTTTACCACTAAGCTACCTGAGAACACACTGAAAACCTTTTAGTTCTGATAACACCCCTGTCAGGCAGGTGTCATTTAATAGATGGGAAAAAAGTGAGATCCCCCGACTGGAGGGAAAGTGACTTAGCAAAACAAACCCTGTACCCTTTCTTCTCTCTCCTTTTAGTGAAGACTTATTTTCCAAAACAAAACACTGGGACACACAATTTGAGAAGGGAGTTTTTCTCTTTGGTGATTTTACTTGTGTGCAGGGTATTAAAGGAATATCTGATTAAATTATATTTCCTTACTCTTTTGATTAATCACCTTATGGAAAAGAATAAATTATGTAAAGATTGGGAACTGTCTAAGAACATCTGGAACATCTGGCCACCATACTGACCCATTGTAATCTTGTGAATGTTTAAATGTTCTCTCTGCCCAGTCCTTGAGTCTTTTCTCACATCTTATGTTCCCTTGCTCACTTCTTTGTATTTTTTAACTCCATTTTTTTTTCTACTACCCAACTCTTTCATTTAGTTTCAATTGTGTATCTTAGCTTTTGCAATTTGTCTGCTCTGACATGCTTGGAAATTCACAGTTTGTTTAGCAGAATAACCAACTTTGGCCTCATTTACTCCCACATGAAGGTCAGAGCCCGTGGTCTTTGCTGATGTTCCCTTTGCTCTAGAGTCGTCTCTTCTCACTTAGCCGACTCAGAGAAGAAGGCATGATCACAGATCCTCTGAGCTTACCAGATAATCTTTGGATGAACAAGTCAAAATTGCTGGCATGGGTTTGACTTTTTCTGATGTTTCTGTTTTCCTCTCCAGGTATTTTCTGTGTTCACATCCTCCCATATGGGTCAGTTATTTGAGGTGAAACTGTATAGAGATGTGAGCCATCAGTGATCACCTTCACCACTTTTTGTACTTATAATGGCTGTTTCCTCTTTATTTTCGTCACATCAAGTGGAAAAGTATTTTCCAGCAAAGTCAGCCTTGAGGATGGAGGGAGAAGGCTGTGTGCAGGAGGAAAGAGAAGCAGATCAGGGAGAAGGGACGGTGGTCTGTGAAAGAATTCTGGCCCAAAGATGAAATGACAATCAAACTTAAGGGCGAAGCTACTGCTGAATGATAAACTTGGAATGGATTTTAGGCAGGAATATTTTTTATTCAAAGCAACTTTCAAAAGCAGAAGAAATGTTATCAATAACCATTTCAGGACAATTTTTTGAAGGTTCCAATATTGAGTTATAAAGAACACACTGAGTTGTTTGGCGTCTCTTTCCAGGTTTGCAACACAACCACAGACAGGAAGCATGCAGACACCTTTTTGGAGAAGTGTGTTACTGAGTCAATAATGAACATTGTGAGCGGCTTCTTTAATTCACCCTTTTCAGACAACAGTACCAGCCTCCAGGTAACATTACCAAAAAGTAAAAAGCATCCTGTCACACAGAATTTCTGTAACTTGTTTGGTGGAAAAAAATGTAATATGGCCAGAAAGTCCTTTTTTGCCCTTCTAAAGATGAGTCTTCTTTCGTAGTATTCACTGTTATACCCCTTTCTGAGTTTCCCAATCTTTATTTTCAATAAATGAAACTTCAAGCTGAATTCTTTTTGCTCTCTCTAAGCAAAATAGGAACTTTCACAACTGTAGAATGACTGTTTCCCATGTGTCAAAATAAACTGGTATGATTCCTTAAATGGATAGATATTTTGACTCAATAATTCCAATTTAGTAAATCCTGAAAGAATTAGCATGGATTTATATACTAAGATTTTCACTGAAGAATCTATAATACTTAAAAATTGATGTCAACTTTAAATGTTCACAAGCAGGAAATTAACTACTTTGGTGGCTCAGATGGAAAAGAAAATGCCTGCAATGTGGGAGACCTGGGTGCCATCTATGGTTTGGGAAAATTCCCTGGAAAAGGAAATAGCAACCCACTCCATTATTCTTGTCTGGAGAATTTCATAGACAGAGGAGCCTGGTGGCGTACAGTCCATGGGGTTGCAAAGAGTCAGACACAACTGAATGACTAACACTTTCACTTTCATTTATAAATACTTAAAATTTGATGTCAACCTCAAATGTCCTCAAGCAGGAGATTAGCTAAATATATTGTGGTATATCTGTAGGTGGCTTATTATATCTCAATTAAAAGTCATAATTTAAAGGAAAAATTGATGACTACGGAAAATAATCACAAAGCAATATAAAGTGAAATAGGCCGCAAAATTGCATTATAGTGTCCTCCAAGTTTGTGTGTATAAAGAATATATGTGCATATATACATAGAAAAACTCAGTAATTACCTTAAAAATGTTGATACTAATTATCTTTACTTGTTAGGATTATTGGTGACTTTCATTTGTTTGGTTGCCAAATATTCTACAGTGATTATATATTGCTCTTATAAAAATGGTATTTCAGTTTTACCTTTTTAGAGAAAACTTTTGGACTGTTAAAATCATGTAAAATGGTTTTTGTAGGTCAAAATTGCTGTCTCCTCTACTTGCTCATCAGTGAAACCTAAACATACAATGAATGAAACAAACAAACCCAAAGCACCTGTTCTATTTATGCGTGCTTGATTGCTCAGTCATGTCTGACTCTCTGTGACCCCATGAACTGTGCCCAATAGGCTACTCTGTCGATATAATTTTCCAGGCAAGAATACTGGCTTCAGTTCAGTTCAGTCGCTCAGTCGTGTCTGACTCTTTGCGACCCCATGAATCGCAGCACGCCAGGCCTCCCTGTCCATCACCAACTCCCGGAGTGCCGTTTTCTAATCCATGTTCTGTTTATACTTAGAAATAAATCAGGAATTATAAAAGCATACTTAGATTTATATCATTGGCTTCAAGAAATGTCATATTTGCCAGATTAAGAATATAGGTAAAATAATGAATTTTCTATAGTGTCTAATGTGGTTCTTGTCATGAAATGAGTACATAATAAATATCTGTTGAATGAGATGTTCATTAAATAGCACTGAAACTTTAAAGACAAGATTGTATTTTATTTTGATGGACCTGTTTTGATAATGAATAGCTATCACATCAGAAGGGTTAATGGTTTGATGACCTGTTTGCCTCTTTCTGTTTTCAGACACATCAGCCAGTTTTTATTCAGCTGCTCCAGTCTGCCTTCAGAATTTATAATTGCACCTGGCCAAATCCCGCCCAGAAAGCCTCAGTGGAGTCCTGTATCAGAACTTTGGCTGAAGTAGGTAAGTTTGAGTGTCAGATTTTACTTACTTCACATTATGTAAAAGAAATCAGGCTTTTCTCTAATAGGCAGTATAAAGCAGCTTGTGTGACTTCTATAAAGGTGAAGAGCAGAGATGAGCAAACGATTCTGAACATTGCATCCTTTTAGGGAGAAGAGTATAATTATTAAACTTCTTCATTTTAAATATTTTTAAAATACTTATTTTTAAATTATTATATTTCTAACCTTCAATTAATATTTTGTGCTTTAATATAGCTCAGTAGAATATTACACGAATGAGTCTGTTTTGTTATCTGAGATTTTTATTATGGAATTGCCTGTTAAGTAGCCTAATATATTAATATCTGCAGGAGGACTTCTTGAGGGGTTTTTAGTTTTCTAATTTTGTGTGAAATCTATTCATATTTATTTGAGTCTCTGTTATCCATAGGAGGCTTCAGAAATTACAGATAAAATGGAATGCCAGAGAATAACACTTAAGGGAAGGTTAGTGTATTCTAGGAAGTATTTTTCAGAGTTCTCTCCTGTTTTTCTTTTTTTTTTTGAAGTAAATTTGGACTGTTCTAGATGGCAGAAATGAGGAGGGAAAAGAAATATAGACTGGACTGGACTTCAGAAAACAAACAGGAGCTGAATCATTCGTCTCAGCTAATGGTGGTTCTGCAAGCATTGCAGGCATTGGAAAGGGCAGCTTATAGTGTGTTTCGTTATTGTGATCATCATCACTGCTGACATTTGTCAGCATATACCATTTGCCATGCTAAGCAATTTACATGTATTATCTCATTTAATCCTTAGATAGGCTCATCGCTTATTTACATTTTACAGCTGCGGAAACAGAATTATCTAGATCAGTTAACTTGGCCAGGGTTACAGTATGTGCTTAGTAAATATTTGATAAATGAATAAATGGTTTAACTAATTAATGACCACTTGAAATATTTTAGTCTCTTCTCCTCTTGTGCAGTTTGGTTTAAGTAATTTAATATTGACAAAATGTAACGATGGCCCAATTTTAATTTGAATACATTCAAAAGGAGTTATAAGCTAAAAGGATCAATTGAAAATTAATAGAAATAAGAGATGAATGGAGAAGGCAATGGCACCCTACTCCAGTACTCTTGCCTGGAAAATCCCATGGGCAGAGGAGCCTGGTAGGCTGCAGTCCATGGGGTTGTGAAGAGTTGGACAAGACTGAGCGACTTCACTTTCACTTTTCACTTTCATGCATTGGAGAAGGAAATGGCAACCCACTCCAGTATTCTTGCCTGGAGAATCCCAGGGACAGCGGAGCCTGGTAGGCTGCCGTCTATGGGGTCTCACGGAGTTGGACACGACTGAAGCAACTTAGTAGCAGCAGCAGCAGAGAACTAGGTGATTGTAAATTGTAAATAAGTATTAAACTTGGCAGATCTTCTATATATCCCAAAGAGAGAATACATTTGAAAAACTATGTCACAACAATAAAAATATTTTAGGCAAAATAAGAAACATAAGAGTAAAATTATATTGCTATTTTGAAGGATATAAAAGATTTTAATAAATGATTTGTTTGAATTTTTAATAAATGATTTTAACTTAATTTTTAATTTAGCAAATGGATTTTATTTAAATTTAATCAATGGATTTATTTAAATTATGTTAAATTTATAAGATTTAATAAATCAATTGGAGAAGGAAATGGCAACCCACTCCAGTACTATTGCCTGGAAAATCCCACGTACAGAGGAGCCTAGTAGGCTACAGTCCATGGGGTCACAAAGAGTTGGACCCGACTGAGCGACTTCATTTTTTTTTTTTCCAATAAATAAATACTATTTTGGGATTATAAATTTCAACTTGTAAGGATGTCAGTTCTCCACAGTTTATAATTTTACTGCTTTCAAACAGGACTCCTTCTTTGCATACACTCTCTACCCCCTCCACTTGGGCCTAGACACCCCATGCAGGGCCACACCCCACAAGCCTGTGTCCTCTGACAGCTTGGCTTCTGCCTCCTTCTTGTGGAAGCTTCCTCCTCACATCCCACTGGTTGCACACAGCCCCCTTCAGGCTATTGCTCTCTTGCCCGGTGGCCTCTGACTCTGTGCTGGGTCACTCGTTAGCATGGATACCCTTATCACCTTTGTCACTGTGCCAGGCTGTCCAACAGTGTGGACAGCTTCCATACCAAACTGATTCTCCATTCCAGGGCGCCTCCTAGGCACATGCCTTCCACTCCTTTCTGGGTGTGAACACTCTGGACCACCTCAGCCCCTAATGGATCCTTACCCAGTGTTGGCACTTGACTTTGCTCTGCTCTGCCTCCGGATTTTAAGATAGAATGTGTGTGAAAGTAGTTCAGTTGTGTCTGACTCTTTGCAGCCCCATGGACTATACAGTCCAGGGAATTTTCCAGGCCCGAATACTGGAGTGGATAGCCTTTCCCTTCTCTAGGGGATCTTCCCAACCCAAGGATCGAACCCAGGTCTCCCACATTGCAGGCAGATTCTTTACCAGCTGAGCCACAAGGGAAGCCCTAGGACAGAATTGTTCAAGAAGAGAAGGAAGAGGCTATCATGAAAGTGAAAGGGTCAGTCTATCAGTCATGTCCGACTCTTTGTGACCCCATGGACTGTAGCTTGCCAGGCTTCTCTGTCCCTGGAATTCTCCAGGCAAGAATACTGGAGTGGGTTGTCATTCCCTTCTCCAGGGGATCTTCCTGATTCAGGGATCAAACGCAAGTCTCTTGCATTGTAGGCGATCCTTTACCATCTAAGCCACAGTGAAGTCCAGGCTATCCCACGTACTGTCAAAAATACAGAACACAAAAGAGAACTTAAATTTCGTTTTGAAAAGATGCATATAGCAAAGTGTCCAGCAAGATATAAATAAAAACTTTTACAAGACCTTGCATCACAAATATACAGACACCATTAGCCAGTCTTTCTTACTGACAATAAATTATTAATAAATTTTTTAAAAAAGATATAAATAAAGTATTAACACAGGTTATTGCCTGGGGGTAGAATGGTTCTATTGTCCATGCTTTCCTGTAACTTGTGAGTTTTTAACACTAGATCTCAAATTGTAATACAGCAATATTAAAAGCATTTTCATTTTGACCCAGTCAGCTGGGAAATATATTAACCATCAAAAGATAATCTAAAGGAAAAGCAAAAAAATATGATGATTTGTTTTTACAAAGGAATTTTTTTTTGCATTGTCTTTGCTGTCAAGTATGTTTCTGTATTTTACATTTTAAGGCAGTCTCCCGTCTTCCTCCTCATCTTCCTGCTTCTTCTCTCCCCTTTCTTCTTTCTCCTCCCCCCCTTTTTTTTCACTTCCTTTTTGTCTCCTCCTCTTCTTCCCTAAGCGTTGATATTCAGCAAATACCATGGGGGGAAATATGGGGCATGGAGGGTATGCTGTTCATACCACTTACAAATTGAGAGATGAAGAGCTCTGAGCCACAAGTGAGATGCCATGCTGTAGTTTCCGTCTGAGTTGCAATTCCAGTGTTGTAGTCAGGCGAGTTCTTGCAGAGCAGGGTGGCACAACTTTGGAAGTTTAAAACAGTCACTGAAACTCTACAGTCTAAGAATAGAATTTATTTTTATGTTACAGGACTTCATTTTCTACCATTTCCTTTACTCTTTATGATTTAACAGGAAATTTTAGTCTCTTTTTGTATGCTATAGAGACACACGTGAAAGGAAGTCCAAAAAATATCTTAAGTCGATAATCAAAGTAGGTTTGGAAGAATGCTTTGGTATAAAGTCTCAGTTTTATCTTTGTGTGAAAGCATGTTTTTTTTAAATTGAAATATACTTGATTTGCAGTGTTTTAGGTGCCCAGCTGAGTGGTTCAGTTGTGCGTGCATTTGTGTGTGCGCGTGCACACACAGACACACTTTTTAAGGTTATTTTCCATTATAGGTTATTGCAATTTATTGAATATAGTTCCTTGTGCTATATAGTAGAATCTTGTTGGTTATCTATTAAGGTTTTATGTGCAGTAATATGTATATGTTAATCCCAAATTCCTAGTTTATCACTCCCCCTGCCCCCTGCCACTTTTCCCCTTTACGACCATTAAATTTGTTTTCTTTTTAAAATATATTATCTTTATTTATTTTTAAAAATTTATTTGTTTTAATTGGAGGCTGATTACTTTACAATATTGTAGTGGCTTTTGCCATACATTGACATGAATCAGCCATGAGTGTACTTGTGTTCCCTCATCCCAAACCTCCCCCGCCCCCACCCCACATCCTCTGGGTTGTCCCAGTGCACCAGCTTTGAATGCCCTGTTTCATGCTTCAAAGTTAGACTGGTCATCTGTTTCACATATAGTAATATACATGTTTCAGGGCTATTCTTTCAAATCATCCCACACTCAGCTTCTCCCATAGAGTCCAGAAGACTGTTCTCCTTGCATCCCTGGGATAAAGCCCACTTGGTCATGATGTATGATCTTTTTAATATGTTGTTGGATTCTGTTTGCTAGACTTTTGTTGAGGATGAACATACATCTATGTTCATCAGTGATAATTGGCCTGCAGTTTTCTTTTTTTGTGGCACATTTGTCTGGTTTTGGTATTAGGGTGATGGTGGCCTCATAGAATGAGTTTGGGAGTTTACTTTCTTTTGCAATTTTTTGGAAGAGTTTGAATAGGATAGGTGTTGCTGCTGCTGCTGCTGCTAAGACGCTTCAGTCGTGTCTGACTCTGTTGCGACCCCATAGACGGCAGCCCACCAGGCTCCTCTGTCCCTGGGATTCTCCAGACAAGAGCACTGGAGTGGGTTGCCATTTCCTTCTCCAATGCATGAAAGTGAAAAGTGAAAGTAAAGTCACTTAGTCATGTCCGACTCATAGCAACCCCATGGACTGCAGCCCACCAGGCTCCTCCGTCCATGGGATTTTCCAGGCAAGAGTACTGGAGTAGGGTGCCATTGCCTTCTCCAGGATAGGTGTTGGCTCTTCTCTAAATTTTTGGTAGAATTCACCTGTGAAGCCATCTGGTCCTAGATTTTTGTTGGAAGATTTTTGATTACAGTTTCGATTTCCATGCTTGTGATGGGTCTGTTAAGATTGTCTATTTCTTCCTGGTTCAGTTTTGGAAGGTTATACTTTTCTAAGAATTCGTCCATTTCTTCCAAGTTGTCCATTTTATTGGCATATAGTTGCTGATAGTAGTTTCTTATAATCCTTTGTATTTCTGTGTTGTCGTGGTTTCTCCATTTTCATTTCTAATTTTATTGATTTGATTCTTCTCCCTTTTTTCTTGATGAATCTGGCTAATGGTTTGCCTATTTTATAATCTTCTCAAAGAACCAGCTTTTAGTTTCGTTGATTTTACTATAATCTCCTTTGTTTCTTTTTCATTTATTTCTGCTCTGATTTTTATGATTTCTTTCCTTCCGCTAACTTTTGGATTCTTAATTTCTTCTTTTTCTAGTTGCTTTAGGTGTAAGGTTAGGTTGTTTATTTGATGTTTTTCTTGTTTCTTGAGGTAAGCTTGTATTGCTGTTATCCTTCCTCTTACCACTGCTCTTGCTGAATTGAATCCCATAGGTTTTGAGTTGTGTTTTCATTTTCATTTGTTTCTATGCATACTTTGATTTCCTTTTTGATTTCTTCTGTGATCTGTTGGGAGAACCATTAATTTTTTTTCTGTGTCTGTGAGTCTGTTTCTGTTTTGTTAAGAAGTTCATTTACATCATTTTCTAGAATTTCACATATAAGTGATATCATATGATATTTGTCTTTCCCTGTCTGACTCACTTCACTTAGTATGAAAATCTCTAGGTCCATCCATGGTGCTGCAAATGGCAAGCATATTTCCTTCCAATTCCTCATTTGTTGTTTCCAACTGAACAGTTAGGAAACTATCCGTCTGCATTTGTCCCCCTCTCCTACTCCATAATGGCCTAGTTTGACCCCTCTTTACTTCCTTTTGGACCACATAGGCATGCTGTGTTCTTTCCTCACTTAAAAAAAATATGCTACCAGAATAATCTTGATGTGAAATTCTGTTGTTTTAAAAACATCAACAACAAAGTCCTCAGCCTTCAGCAGCATCCCTTTGTCCAATAAGCTAGGATGGATTCCTCATTGCACATTTGTGGCCTTGCCAGCACAGCCCTGCCTCCTCCTTTGACTAGTTGCTCACTGCTTCTCAACCCCTCACAGAGAACTGGATATTCTGCCCCAGATACTGCTCCCATAATAAGTCTCTTTTTCTCTCCAGTTTCCACCATTGCCATTTGTCAGTATCTTTTCCATTACTAGAAAATTTTTATTGTTCAAATTTCTCCATTAAAGCCATTTCTGACTTACAGGTCCAGATCTGAACTCATCCCCATTTGACCATTTATACTTTTCTTACAGTCTTAACTTTATCCTAGCTTATACCATCGTTAAGTATTAATCTACTAGATTTTGAGGGACAACGACTATGAAATGTCTGTGAAAAATACATTAATAAAAGGTATTGTCTATGATGAAAAAGTGAAAAGCAAATTCTGCTTTGTGATGGGTTTTTGTTGTTCAGTTACCAAGTCATGTCCAACTCAATGCAACCCCATGGACTACAGGGAAGCATGCCAGGCTTCCCTGTCCTTCATTGTTTCCTGGAGCTTCCACAAACTCATGTCCATTGAGTTGGTGATGCCATCCAACCATCTCATCCTCTTTCATCCTCTTCTCCTCCTGCCTTCCTGATGCTCTTTCCCAGCATCAGGGTCTTTTCCAATGAGTGATGGGTCAACCACATCTTTTTTTGTTGTTTATTGGTGGATATGCTTCATGGAAAAACACATCATCAAAATGAAAGCATTCGTAAATGAGCATCTGTGGTTGTAAAGGGATCTAAACCTCCCTTACTTATGTAGTGATGTTGCATGAAGGTGGACCCTTTCTAGGACATGAAACTGGGCTCTTGTCTAACACTTGGAAATGAATTGTCCAAGGAGACACATGTGCTGACAAAGCAAGAGATTTATTGGGAAAGGGCACCCAGGTGGAGAGCAGTAAGGTAAGGGAAACCAGAAGAGCTGCTCTGCCATGTGGCTCCTGACTTGCAGTTTTATGGTGATGGGATTAGTTTCCACGTTGTCTTTAGGCAATCATTCTGACTCAGAGTCCTTCCTGGTGGTGCACGCCTTGTTCAGCCAAGGTGGATGCCAGTGAGAAGGATGCTGGGAGGTGGTTGGACTTGCAGCGTCTCCTTTTGACCTTTGCCAAACTCTTCCGGTTGGTGGTGGCTTATTAGTTCCATGTTACTTACCAGGACCTCCTGTTATAAAACAACTCATGCAAATGGTTACTATGGTGCCTGGCCAGGATGGGTGGTTTCAGTCAGTGTGCTTCCTCTAACAGTGTTTGAAAACATTTGAAAAAATTTAGACAAAAAAGAAGTCTTATCTTCCAACATTTGAAGGTATGAATGGATTCCCTTTACAGGTTCCCAGGAATAGGATTGTAATTAATATATGGCAACTGAAAAAGGCAGATTAAAAAAAAAATTTTTTTTTTTTGACCATGCCACACAACTTATGGGATCTCAGTTCCCTGACCAGGGATTGAACCTTGGCAGTGGAAGCACCAAGTCCTAACCATTGGACTGCCAGGAAACTCCCTAGGAGACAGATTTTTGTCCCAGTTCAAAGAATAACTATTTACAGTTAGTACGTTTTTAAAATCTTAGGAGTCACATGTGACTCTTCCCTTTTGTTCACTTCTGTTAAATACAATAGCAAGTTCTACTGGTTCCACTTCCAAAATCCATCAGTTTTTTTGTTCTCTTGTCAGACAGTCTTTTCAAATGCACTATGATATGACATGGATTACAGAAGAATCTCATTTACTGAATACCCTACCTCTACCCCAGTCTCACTACAATCCATTTTCTATATAGTAGTTATAGTGATCTTAAAATGTAAATCAAATCATATCAGTCATTTATGTAAAACTTTCCATTGCACTAAAAATTCCTATTCCTTGTCATGACCTAGAAAGACCTTCATCATCTGAGTTTAGTCTGCTACTACTTTCTCTCATTTCCCTATCTCCATCTCTGATCCACCCACATTGGCTGACATTCCGTTTCTCATCTGTAAACCTTTTTCTCATCCCAGGGCTTTTGCATGTACTATTCCCGTTATTTGAATCCTTCTCTCCCATATGATGACATGTTCAAATGTTAAATCCTCAGTGAAGTGTCCCAGATATAGTTTTCCATATGTAGTTTTCCAGCTTCTTCCTACCCCTTGTCCTGTCTGGCTGTTTTATTTTCGTCTTAGCCCTTACCACTGTTTGAAAGCACCTTGTTTGTTTGTTTACCTCTTTGTTGTCTGCTTCTCCCTTTAGAATATAAAATATAAAATCAGGGATTTTGCTTGATTCACTAATTGCTTCTGCTTTAAAGAGTCTGGTTCTGACATAGCTGGTTTTTGAATGTTGTTGACTGACAGTAATCCCTGAGATAGATATTTTTGCAGATGGTGAACTTTAGACATAGAAAGGTTAAATAACTTACCTGATTAATAAGTTGAGCTGGATTTTAAACCCAAGTTTCTCTGAGTATGAAGTTGATGCTGTACCAGGTTGCTCCAGAGTCCTTTCTTAGAAAGCCCCAACATATAAACTAGGACTATGGCAGTTTGGCTCACCAGGTAGGGATCTGTCTGACGTGTTACAGTTCAGTTCAGTTCAGTCGCTCAGTCGTGTCCGATTCTTTGCGACCCCATGAATCACAGCACGCCAGGCCTCCCTTTTCACCACCATCTCCTGGAGTTCACTCAGACTCACGTCCATCGAATCAGTGATGCCATCCAGCCATCTCATCCTCTGTCGTCCCCTTCTCCTCCTGCCCCTAATCCCTCCCAGCATCAGAGTTTTTTTCCAATGAGTCAACTCTTCTCATGAGGTGGCCAAAGTACTGGAGTTTCAGCTTTAGCATCATTCCCTCCAGAGAAATCCCAGGGTTGATCTCCTTCAGGATGGACTGGTTGGATCTCCAGGTGCAAAGTCATTTTTGTGTTTCAGCTCTTCTTTAAGAATACAAAGAGGCATTTATTACAATTGAAATATGTATGAATTTATATTAAAGAAAACAGTGAATATATATATTTAAGAAAAATGTTACAAAGTCAAAGAGAATACCTAATTTTTATAAAGCAAAATTTCAGTGCATTTACAAACTGGTAAACACATTCTTATAAAGGCAGATAATTATTATATTGTCTATTCTAGTTATATTTACGTAACATTTTGTCATTTGTAAAGTGCTCTCAAGTATATTGGCTGAACTCTTCTATCATCAAAAATATTTCATTCTCTTTCATATTTATACATTAGATACAAAAGGTAGTAAAAACAGCAAAAGCATTTACTAGGTCAGAACTTACCTTACTGGGAGTGGGGAGCATTGATTAGTGTTATTGCATGTATATATGATCAGTAACTCAGTTGTGTCTGACTCTTTGTGACCCCGTGAACTGTAACCCACTGGGCTCCTCTGTCCATGAGATTTCCCAAGCAAGAATACTGGAGTGGGTTGCCATTTCTTTCCCCAGGGGATCTTCCTGATCCAGGGATCAAACCTGCATCTCCCGCAGCTCCTGCATTGGAGGCAGATTCTTTACCACTGAGCCACCTGGGCAGCCTTGTTATTAGTGTTAGACACTGTGGTAAACCCTGTGATGTGGACATAATCCGCAGGCCCATTTTAAAGATGGAGGCATGAGGTTAGCAAGGTTAGGTAGCTCGTTTGGTCACACAGGCAGGTGTGAACCCCTTCTAAACTGACATACTAGCAGGCATTTGTGATGCTCTGCTATCAGAAATCAGTTTAAATAACATTGTATTATACCTTTAAAGTACAAAAATTGATCAGGATGTTAAGTTCATTAGTCAGTTACTGTTCTTCAATTTATTCATTTGTATAAAATACAATAGCACATGTTAGAACTACTTTGAGAAAAAGCATCCAAGGATTACTCCCATTTTATTTCATTTAAAAAAGGATTTTGTTCCATAACCTTCAAATGATTTGAGGGGATTAATATTGGGTACTTTGTTAAAAACATAATCATTTTTCCAAATGGAAATTTTGCAAAATATCTGTTACAAATGATTTGAATAATGAACGTCAATCTTCAAGCCAGTCATGCCCCCAAATTTGAATGTATGTAAAACATTAACCCTTTGAGAAGAGAAATTCAATCTCTCTTAAATCAGTGTGTCTATTTTCATCTCTCTAGATGTTATGACTGATTGTTTAAAGTATTTGACATATTGTATCTCTATAATTATGGTTTTAAAGTAATAATGGAAAATTTAAAACTCCATATTACTTAAAAAATTAAATCTGAAGGAAAAGCTAGGACAAATTTTATAAACTTTTTCATGTATTTATTAATTCAGCTATTGATAATGAGCCCTCATTATCTGGAAAACATTACTCTAGTTTTAGGGATATACAGTCTGGGAAACCATATTTCTTGCCCTCAGTGAATATCTAGTACATTGAGGGTAAATGTAACATGTACAGAAATCACAAAGCAGAATAAAACTAGATAAGTGGGATGGGGTAGAGTAGGAAGGAGGCACAAAAGGGAGATGATACCTGTCTACATAGGGCTTCCCTGGTGGCTCAGAGGTTAAAGCATCTGCCTGCAATGCGGGAGACCCTGGTTCAATCCCTGGGTTGGGAAGATCTCCTGGAGAAGGAAATGGCAACCCACTCCAGTATTCTTGCCTGGAGAATCCCATGGACGGAGGAGCCTGGTGGGCTACAGTACACGGGGTCGCAAAGAGTTGGACACGACTGAGAGACTTCACTTTCACTTTCACCTGTCTACATATAGCTGATTTATTTCCTTGTACAGAAGAAACTAATGCAACATTGTAAAGCAATCATACTTCAGTAAAAAACAAAGCTAAGTGCTTTATCTGTTACAAAGTTCAAGAATCTGACACTGTGGCTAGAGCATGGTAGATCGATGAATATTTATTATATGAATAAAATACCTGAGTGAATACAAATGAATGAATATTCTACTCTTGTCATTGGCTGCATAATATCCTATTGTGTGCCTATATTCTAATTTATTTAACCCCATTATTATTTATATTGTTTCTAATCACTTTGCTCATGAGGAAGAATAAGATAAATACCTAGGGATAGAATTTCTGGATATTATAGTTTTGACAGATACTGTAGTCTGTCGAGATTGATCAATTTATATGCCGCAAACAATGCAGGAGATAATTTATCTCCTTGATAATATGGTGTGTTATTGGATTCTTAGATCTTTGCAAATCTTTTAAGTAAAAGTATTCATATAGATTTAATTTGTGTCTCTCTTCTTACAAATAAGGGAAAAAAAACCAAACCTTTCCGTATGATTGAGTCATTGGTATTTCCTTTTCTGTGAACTGTCACTTTTTTATTTACTTTTTGTAAAGTTTTTTTTTTTCCCAATAGTCTGCATAGCCCTTTAGCTATTAATTAAATGAGCTCTTTGCCTGTAAGTAGCCAATATTTTTTTCTCAGTTTTTCATTTGTCATTTGAATTTTTTTTTTTTGCATGTAGAAATTATTTTCTTTTTAAAAAATTTTAATTGGAGGCTAATTACTTTATAATATTGTGGTGGTTTTTTCCATACATTCACATGAATCAGCCATGGGTGTACATGTGTTTCCCATCCTGAACCCCGCTACCACCTCGCTCCCCATCCCATCCCTCAGGGTCATCCCAGTGCTCCAGCCCTGAGCACCCTGTCTCATGCATTGAACCGGGACTGGTGATCTATTTCACATATGGTAATAGACATGTTTCAATGCTATTCTCTCAAATCATCCCCCCCTCGCCTTCTCCCACAGAGTCCAAAAGTCTGTTCTTTACATCCGTGTCTCTTTTGCAGTCTTGCATATAGGGTCATCATTACCATCTTTCTAAATTCCATATATATGTGTTACTACACTGTACTGGTGTTTTTCTTTCTGACTTACTTCACTCTGTATAATAGGCTCCAGTTTCATCCACCTCATTAGAACTGATTCTAAAACATTCTTTTTAATAGCTGAGTAATATTCCATTATATATAGGTACCACAGCTTTCTTATCCATTCATCTGCTGATGGACATCTAGGCTGCTTCCATGTCCTGGCTATTCTAACCAGTGCTTCGATGAACGTTAGGGTACACGTGTCTCTTTCAATTCCAGTTTCCTCAGTGTGTATGCCCAGCAGTGGGATTGCTGGGTCATACAGCAGTTCTATTTCCAGTTTTTTAAGGAATCTCTACACTGTTCTCCATAGTGGCTGTACTAGTTTGCATTCCCACCAACAGTGTAAGTGAAAGTGAAAGTGAAGTCGCTCAGTCGTGTCCGACTCTTTGTAACCCGTGGACTGTAGCCCACCAAGTTCCTCCGTCCATGAGATTCTCCAGGCAAGAATACTGGAGTGGGTTGCCATTTCCTTCTCCAACAGTGTAAGAGGGTTCCCTTTTCTCCACACCCTTTCCAGCATTTATTGTTTGTAGACTTTTTGATAGCAGCCTTCCTGACCAGCCTGAGATGGCACCTCATTGTGGTTTTGGTTTGCATTTCTCTGATAATGAGTGATGTTGAGCGTCTTTTCATGTGTTTGTTAGCCATCTGTATGTCTTCTTTGAAGTAATGTCTGTTTAGTTGTTTGGGCCATTTTTTGATTGGGTCATTTATTTTTCTGGAATTGAGTTGCATGAGCTGCTTGTATATTTTTGAGATTAATTCTTTGTCAGTTGCTTCATTTGCTATTATTTTCTCCCATTCTGAAGGCTGTCTTTTCACCTTGCTTAGAGTTTCCTTTGTTGTGCAGAAGCTTTTAAGTTGAATTAGGTCCCATTTGTTTATTTTTGCTTTTATTTCCATTACTCTGGGACGTGGGTCATAGAGGATCCTGCTGTGCAGGATGAGAGTGTTTTTCCTATATTTTCCTCTAGGACTTTTACAGTTTCTGGTCTTACATTTAGATCTTTAATCCATTTTGAGTTTATTTTTGTGTATGGTGTTAGAAAGTGTTCTAGTTTCATTCTTTTACAAGTGGTTGACCAGTTTTCCCAGCACCACTTGTTAAAGAGATTGTCTTTTCTCCATTGTATATTCTTGCCTCCTTTGTCAAAGATAAGGTGTCTGTAGGTGCATGGATTTAACTCTGGGCTTTCTGTTTTGTTCCATTGATCTATATTTCTGTTTTTGTGCCAGTACCATACTGTCTTAATGACTGTAGCTTTGTAGTATAGTCTGAAGTCAGGCAGGTTGATTCCTCCAGTTCCATTCTTCTTTCTCAAGATTGCTTTGGCTATTCAAGGTTTTTTGTATTTCCATACAAATTGTGAAATTATTTATTCTAGTTCTGTGAATAATACCATTGGTAGCTTGATAGGGATTGCATTGAATCTATAGATTGCTTTGGGTAGTATACTCATTTTCACTATATTGATTCTTCTGAGCCATGAAC
Organism: Oryx dammah; assembly: GCF_014754425.2. Classification (NCBI taxonomy): domain Eukaryota; kingdom Metazoa; phylum Chordata; class Mammalia; order Artiodactyla; family Bovidae; genus Oryx; species Oryx dammah. Next base: position 35,468,437 of record NW_024070213.1, on the reverse strand, counting down.
ATGGTATATTTCTCCATCTATTTGTGTTATCTTTGATTTCTTTCATTGTTTTTTTCCATTCATTTTTCTTTTTTTAATTTAAATTTATTTATTTTAATTGGAGGCTAATTACTTTATAATATTGTATTGATTTTGACATACATCAACATGAATCTGCCACGGGTGTACACATTTTCCCCATCCTGAACTTGTAGGCTTTTTAGATTTTGTTTCATCTTCCAGAATAGCCTTGATAAGCCTAAGATGTTGTTTTTTTAATTCCCATTGAGAATTTTCATGGTTTTAGTTTGCCTTGTCTGTCTGTTTTTTGGTGTAGCTGTTTACAATTTTGAGTTATCTGGAATATATTTAGTTGTAAGATAGAGGATGTGAAATCAACCTAATTTTTTCCAGATGAATAGTCAGGTGTGCCAATACTAGTTCTTACATAACCCACAAAATTATATATTATTTTTAAATTTAGGTAAAATTGGTATATAACAGTACACTAGTTTCAGGCTTAGAACACAATAATTTGACATTTTTACACACTATGAAGTGATCACCACAATAAGTATAGTTTCCATCCTTCACCATGTGTTTGGACTGCCTTGACTCTTTACGCGCACTTTGTAAACCCCTTCTCCTCTGAGCTGTTCTCTAGATCTTTGAGTTTTGTTTTGATTTGTGTGTTCATTTGCTTTGTTTTTTAGCTTCCACATGTAAGTGAAATCGTGTGGTATTTGTGTTTCTCTCTGATTTCACTTAGCACAGTAACCTCCAGATGTGTCCATGCTGTCTCAAATGGCAAGAGTTCCTTCTTTTTTTATGGTTGAATAGTTTCCAGTTTGTGTGTGTGTGTGATATTTTCTTTATCCATGCATCATACATTGACAGACACTTGGGTTGCTCTCATTTCTTGGCTGTTGTAAGTAATGCTGCGGTGAACATAGTGGTGTATGTACCTTCGGGGTTAGTGTTTTCATTTTCTTTGGATAAATACCTGGAAGTAGAATATGTGGATCATGGCAGTTCTATTTTTAATTTTTGGAGGAACCTCCACACTGTTTACCCCTTCATCAAATTTGTATGCCCACCAACAGCAACAGCAGCCCACTCCAGTGCTCTTGCCTGGGAAAATCCCATGGGTGGAGGAGCCTGGTGGGCTGTAGTCCGTGGGGTCGCACAGAGTTGGACACGACCGAGCAGCTTCCCTTTCACTTTTCATTTTCCTGCATTGGAGAAGGAAATAGCAACTCACTCCAGTGTTCTTGCCTGGAGAATCCCAGGGATGGCGGAGCCTGGTGGGCTGCCGTCTATGGGGTCACGCAGAGTCAGACACGACTGAAGCGACTTGGCAGCAGCAGCAGCAGCAGCAGCAGCAGCAACAGTGCACAAGGGTTCCTTTTTCTCCACATCCTCTCCAATACTTGTAATAAAATTTTCTTTATTTAATTGAGGAGTCATTTAAGTGTAGATTGAGTACCAAACAGGAAAGATACAATTTGTGTACTTAGTGTTCTTCATATTTAAGAATGCTAGTGTTTCAGTTGTGATTTATCCTGGATATTTTTACCTGATTCAGAAAAGGTACCACTCTGTTCACTTATCTTTCTTGGGCAGTAGCCATTCTTATTCTTCTGAGCCTGTACAGGGGTGCTTGACAACAAACCAAGTGTTATTAATAAATGCTTACACTTTCTGTTGCATTTTCCCCAACCTGTCAATTTATCTATCTAAACATTTTTTTCCTGTTGCACTTACCACTGTAATTCATGTATTCTCAGAGATCTTCATTTGCCATTTGCTACCACTAATTTGGTCTAATTTAAAAATATCACAGAATATGCAATATTTAATGAATAATAATTAAAAATAGATTTTAATTATATCTTAAAGTAATTTTGTCATACCTAGAGAATTTTCAGGATTTGTAAGCCTAATTAGTCAGTTAGCCCAGTAATCACAATACCTATGAATAAAGATAAATCATTTTAGAGAACTAGCCATCTCTGGGCAGAACACTGTAAAAGATAAATTGTTAATAACAACCCATCTTCTCTCTTATGTGATTTTAAAGAAATCCATATACTTATTCTCTGACAAAATACCCTTAATGAGATAGTATCTTAGTTGCATTCTAGCTTAGGGGTGAAATAGGAATATTTATTTTTTAAATATTTTAAACTTTTATATGACCACTAAAGCACAGTTGGAGTTAATGCCACATGCTGGAAGAATGATTGACTGTTGGTAACTCATTAGGTTTTTTTTGATTGGAGATAGGAGGTGTGGAAACCATTAACCCCCAAAATACATCCTAGTTCACATTTCAATTCACATTCTGATATTTATATCAGAATGTTTTCTACCTCAATAAATGGAAGCTAAATGTGGATCATATTTTTGGTTATATTAGAAAAATATTATTCTAGTTATTAATGTTCTTGTAAAGTAAGATCATGAATTAATTCCTTTCTTTTCCTAGCCACAAATTTCTGCTTTAATTGTTAAACTATATATAGAAAACTAAATTAGCATTGTCAGCTTTGCTTTCAACTTAATCTTTATAATATTTTGACAGTGCTGAGAATCTATTTTAGGCCATGTCTTAAAGGTAATGATATTTTTACAATTGTTTGAAAAAGTTTTATAATTATCTACACAGCTGACTTATTTTAACTCAAATTCTCCTTTCTCCAGTTGGTTAATTGATTTTCTTTTATTGCCTGGAAATTGTGATTTATTTGACTAGAGTTTACCTTTGGGCATGAGAAAGTAGGGTTTATTTTAGTCAGTTAATGTATATCTTGCAATTTGTGCCAAGACAGAAGGCTAGAAAAAACCAGCTAGAGTGATTCAGTTTGGGGGACAGAAACACCCTTTCAACAAAGTTTGGGATAGTGGTGTCTCCTTGCTGCTGGCCATAGTAGAATAGTGGTAGCAGCTCATGGGATATATGAGGAGGGGGTAGGGGATGAGATTTTCTTGACCACACTGATGGGGGGCTTCATATCCTGGGGTGGCACTAGTGGTAAATAACCTGCCTGCCAGTGCAGGAGATGTAAGACATGCGGGTTCGATCCCTGGATTAGGAAGATATCCTGAAGGAGGGCACAGCAACCCACTCCAGTATTCTTACCTGGAGAATCCCATGGACAGAGGAGCCTGGCGGGCTACAGTCCATAGGGTTGCAAAGAGTCAGACATGACTGGAGCAATGTAGCATGCACTCACACACCACTGGATTACATCTTCACTGGTGTCATTAGAAAAATACTTTTTAGGTACATCTTTGTGTAAGTTGTATTCATAGCAGCACACACTCATTTGATGGTTAGTTGTATCTAACATCTGGTTACTAAAGGGGAGGTAAATCTATCCCCTTTGTTTAAACATTTGTGAAAACTGGGTTGCAATATGTTTTCAGCAGTTTTAAGTTTTATGTTGTTTTTGTTCAGCTGCTAAGTTGTCTCTGACTCTTTGTGTCCCCAACTGCAGCACGCCAGGCTTTCCTGTCCTTCACTATCTCCCAGAGTTTGCTCAGACGAATGCCCATTGAATCAGTGATGCCATCCAACCATCTCATCCTCTGTCACCTCTTTTTTCTCCTGCCCTCAATTTTTTCCAGCATCAGAGTCTTTTTCCAATGAGTTGACTCTTCACATCAGGTGGCAAAAGTGTTAAAGCTTCAGCATCAGTCCTTCCAATAAATATTCATTCAGGGTTGCTTTCCTTTAGGATTAACTGGTTTGATCTCCTTGCTGCCCGAGGGGCTCTCAAGAGTCTTCTCCAGCACAGCAGTTCAGAAGCATGTATTAACCATGGACAGAGGAGCCTGGCAGGCTACAGTCCAAGGGCTTGCAAAGAGTCAAGACACGACTGAGTAACTAACACTTTAAATTCTATAATTTTTCTTATTTTCTGTTGCTTAGAAAATAACATATAAGGAATATTGTCTTCTGTTAGACTTTTGAATGTTTAGAGCAAACCCAGCAAATGTGTGAAGCAGTCATTATGGGTGAATCAGTCAAGTAAGAATTAAGTATTTAAAAAAGATGTGCAGCTTGGCCATTTTGAGGCTGTTGGTCCTTCAGATGGGACTGGAGTGCATTTGCTTTGCTGTATGTGATGGACAGAAGCAGAGACATTGTATGCTGTGGAAAAGGGAAATTTATAAGGAATATTAGGAAAATATTCACTTGGGAAATTTGGATAGTAGTACAATTGATCGTTTAGGCTTGGGTTAGAGCTGTTATTGTTTCCTTAAAACTTTAGCTTGAGCTCCTGTCTAAATTGGGAACTTTTTGTCTTGGCAGCTAAAATTATATATTTTCAAAGAAGTTTTTAAGTATCTCTGAGCATCACAAAATTTTCACCAAGAGGAACAGTATTGCCACTGCTGTTACTTTCCTTCTATTATATGAAGCAAACCAGATCCTCTCATTCTCACTCACTCTCATTTCTTTTTATTCCTTCCCTCCTATTTCCATTAAAGAAATCTTCTAGTGATTATTATTTTAACTTTAAAGAATATCTTTTTATCCCTATCCCTTGAATAACAGGTCTAAATAATGTCTTTATCTTCACACTGTGGAAAATCAGGAAATTAACACTTCTTCATTTTTCACCTTTTTTTCGCACACTTTGTGTTCCAATGATTGCTTTCTAGATTACTGGTCTGCATTATTATGACTTGTGACGTTTCTATTCTGTTCTGAAATACAATGAAATATCTTCAGTTCAGTTCAGTTCAGTTGCTCAGTCGTGTCCAACTCTTTGCTACCTCATGAATTGCAGCACGCCAGGCCTCCCTGTCTATCACCAACTCCCGGAGTTCACTCAAACTCACGTCCATCAAGTCGGTGATGCCATCCAGCCATCTCATCCTCTGTCGTCCCCTTCTCCTCTTGCCCCCAATCCCTCCCAGCATCAGAGTCTTTTCCAATGAGTCAACTCTTCGCATGAGGTAGCCAAAGTACTGGAGTTTCAGCTGTAGCATCATTCCTTCCAAAGAACACCCAGGACTGATCTCCTTTGGAATGGACTGGTTGGATCTCCTTGTAGTCCAAGGGACTCTCAAGAGTCTTCTCCAGCACCACAGTTCAAAAGCATTAACTTCAGTGCTCAGCCTTCTTCCCAGTCCAACTCTCACATCCATCATGACCATTGGAAAAACCATAGCCTTGACTAGATGGACCTTAGTCGGCAAAGTAATGTCTCTGCTTTTGAATATGCTATCTAGGTTGGTCATAACTTCCCTTCCAAGAAGTAAGTGTTTTTTAATTTCATGGCTACAATCACCATCTGCAGTGATTTGGGAGCCCCCCAAAATAAAGTCTGACACTGTGAAAGTGAAAGCGAAGTCGCTCAGTCTTGTCCGACTCTTTGCGACCCCATGCACTGTAGCCTATCACGCTCCTCAGTTCATGGAATTTTCCAGGCAAGAGTACTGGAGTGGGTTGCCATTTCCTTCTCCACGGGATCTTCCTGACCCAGGGATCGAACCCAGGTCTCCCGCATTATGGGCAGACACTTTACTGGCTGAGCCACCAGGGAAGTCCAGTTGGAATATGAACAATATGGTTATTTAATCCTGTTTAACACACACAGTAGACCGTTTCAGTTAAGACTTGCATTTTTTTTCAACTCAAAGTAATTAATTGTCTTCTATGTTTTCTTAATCATTTCTTCTCTTCCATTGTCTCAGATGTTTCTTTCCGGAGCTTACATTTATTAGATATTTGACTTCTTGGGTGACCCTCCTTATTTCATTTTCTCTCTGTTTTAGTTTCCCCTGGACACACTTTTATGCATAGTTATTTTATTTAATGGAGAAGGAAATGGCAACCCCCTCCAGTATTCTTGTCTGGAGAATCCCATGGACCGAGGAGCCTGGTGGGCCACAGTCCAGGGGAGTTGGACATGACTGAGCGACTAACATTCACACATTTTATTTAAAATGCGGTCTATTATAATACTTCATCTATTATTATGAGTCTTCAAGTCTTTTCACATGAGTGAATTTTCTAGATAACAAATGCTTATTCCATTTAGCACCACAGTAATTCTAGATGTACTATTTTTTTTTAACAAAGTATTTCCATCTTTTTATCTTCTTTATATTGTCCCTTTGACTCTTTTATGCTTTGTGTTGTGGAAGATTCCTTGAGTTTCCCAGTTATTAAAGTATTAGTTAGTTGCTCCGTCGTGTCTGACTTTTTGCAGCCCCGTGGACTGTAGCATGCCAGGCAACTGTGTCCATGGAATTTTCCAGGCAAGAATATTGCAGTGGATAGCCCATTTTATTCTCTAGGAGATCTTTCCAACTCAGGGATCAAATCTGGGTCTCCTGCACTGCAGGCAGATTCTTTACCACCTGAACCACCAGGGGGTCCTTATTCCTATCTTTTTCAGCCACTTTTGAAATTTCTTTTGTACAATCTATGCAATCATTTTAATTTCCAAGATTGCTTTCTTGTTTTTATTTTCTATTTTTTTGAAGGTGATGTGTGCTCACATTTTCCGAGGACATAATTAGAATTATTTGAATTTTTGTGTGTGTCTTCCCTGTGTTTGTTTTAATTAGTTTTTATTGGAGTATTCTTGCTTTACAGTGTCGTGTAAGTTTCTACTGTACAGCAGAGTGAATCAGCTGTGCGTATATAAATACTGTCTCTTTTTTGAATTTCCTTTCCATTTAGGTCACCAGAGAGCCCTGAGTAGAGTTCCCTGAGCTGTACAGTAGGTTCTCATTAGATAGTCTGTTTTATTCCTAGAAGTGCATATGTGTCAATCCCAGTCTCCCAATTCGTCTTACTCCCTTTCCCATTTGGTGTCCGTACGTTTGTTCTCTACATCTGTGCCTCTATTTCTGCTTTACAAACAAGATCATCTGTACCATTTTCTAGATTCCACATACATACATTAATATGTGATATTTGTTTTTCTCTTTTAAAAAATGTTCATTTATGTGTTGGCTGTTCTGGGTTTCTGTTGCTTCTCACCAGTTTTCTCTAGTGCACAGGCTCTAGGCGAGCAGGCTTAATGGTTGTGGCCATGGGCTTAGTTGCTCCGCTCCGAGTCATGTGGAATCTTCCTGGACCAGGGATCAAACTGGTGTCCCCCACACTGCAAGGCAGACCCTTAACCAATGGATTGTCGGGGAAGTCCCAGGGCTCTTCTTAATGTTCTTGCTTTTCCCTGTGATTCGTGGTGGTATGTCATATTTACAAAGATCTATAAATGACCTGCACCGGCTTCCGCTGCAGTGTTGGGAGTCTGTTTCTCTACTAGCTTTCTCATGTAAATGACAAGGCTTACCCTGAATTCTGGGTGAGGGAAGAATACAGAAGTGGGTAGCCATTCCCTTCTCCAAGGTATCTTCCTCACTCAGGAAATGAACCTGGGTATCCTGCATTATAGGCAGATTCTTTACCATCTGACCCACCAGGGAAGCCCCCCCCAAAATGATACACAGGCTTTCTTGTAGTGTACGTGTGTGTGTGTGTGAGAGAGAGAGAGAGAGAGAGAGAGAGAGAGAGAGAGAGAGAGAGAGAGAGAGAGAGAGAGAGAACAACCTAGAAGTACTAACAAGTGTTAAAATCAGGAGGTTTTTCCCCATGGGTTGAAATCTTGGATATATTTTCTCTTTTTACTGGGGTTAAAAACCTCCCTCTCCCCTGCATTCTTCTTCTTTTTTGATCAGGATCTTTGGAGTTACTTCCAGCCCTATTCAGCTTCTCTGTCAATCCCTAACGCCTTCATTTGGCATCTTCTCGGCAGGTATTCTTGTTTCTTGAGAGAACATTTCTGCATTTCTCTAACTTTATCCTCTGGGTAAAAGCCTCTGCTGCTTGTCACTCTGTTTATGCTGTCAGAGAGAGGAGGGCTTGAACTTCCTAGCTATTCAGACGTTGTTCTTTCTGGAGTTGCCAGCTGACTATCCCAGCTCCCATGTCCACTCTATGTATTGTTTGGCTGGGAACCTAGGAAGGCCTGTTCTAACTCTAATCTCTTGCAGAGCAATTTCTTCTCTTCTTTCTCTAATGGACCAATCTCATCTTCATTCTGCTTGCAAAAATACCTCAATGTTTCTGTATTTTTTTTTTTTGGCAAGCAATCTTGTTTTTCAGTATTGTGATATGAAATGAAAGTGAAAGTGTCAGTCATGTCTGACTCTTTGCAACCCCGTGGACTGTAGCCCACCAGATTCCTCTGTCCATGGAATTCTCCAAGCAAGAATACTGGAGTGGGTACCCATTACCTTCTCCAGGGGATCCTCCCAACCGAGGGATTCAACCTGCGTGTCCTCCATTGCAGGGAGATTCTTTACCATCTGAGCCACCCAGGAAAAACTATGCCTATTAAAATATAAATTTCAGTGGATCTTGGAAAGAGGAACATGTACTGTGTACTATTTTCCAATGCATATTTTCTCATACTTCTCAATTTTTTTATTTCTTGTCTCAGTTGTTTTGCCATATGCAGTTTTGTGCATTTTACATGTGTGTGCATACACATATACACAAGAATTATATTTATAAAATGGACTGGCAGGATTTCATCATATATTTTTTGTCTGCTTTTTAATTGTCTTCTGCATCTAGGAAGGTACAAATATATATGACTGTTACACAGTATTTTCCCATATTGATGCTGTATAAAGTATATTTTAAACATTAACCATCAAGAAATCAAATAAGTTCTTGAATGTTTAATGAGTCTGTTTTAATCATTGGTCTTAAGAACTGAGACACTTTCAAGTTAAACACTTTTGTAGTTGTGTAAAATAATTTAATGGCAGAACTTGAAGGTTTGATAGTTTTCCTTTTTTCCCCATTTCATTGAGATATAATTGGCATATAATATTGTCATTGATATATGTATATATTGTGAAATGATTACTACAATAAATTTAGTTAACAATCTCACAGTCATAATTCTTTTTTCTTATAATGGGAACATTTAAGATCTACTCTCTTAGGAACTTTCAAATATACGCTATAGTATGGCTAACTATAATCACCATGCTTTACATTACATATCGGAATTTGTCTCGTTTTTTTCTTTTGTATTTGTTCTATCTTAATTGTTTTGATACCAGGCAAGTAACTTTAGTCAAATTAAGAGGAAAGTGTTTAAATCTTTCTTTTTCAGCAAAGAATCGTGGAATTGCCATTCCAGTGGATTTGGACAGCCAAGTGAATACTCTTTTCATGAAGAGTCATTCAAACATGGTGCAGAGAGCGGCCATGGGCTGGAGACTGTCAGCTCGCTCTGGACCACGCTTCAAGGAAGCTCTTGGAGGGCCTTCTTGGGATTACAGAAATATTATTGAAAAGTTACAGGTACAGTAAGAGCATGAAATGACATTAATATTTTCTAAATTATAATTTTAATGTATGTGGCCACATAAACTATGGTTAAAACTATCAAATTCTAGTTGGGTACCAGGCTTTGCTTTCCAATGTCCAACCAACACTATCCTTTTTAAAACATTGCTTCCAGATAGAAGTTGTTGGGAGTCTTTCTTTTTTTCTTTTTGAGTAGGTATTATTTAATGTGTTCTGGCAGTGAGGTAATGGGTCTTAATATCAAAATAGTAACTGTAACACATTTGGTAGAATAATTTATATAAAGACCCATGTAACAAATATTTTACAACCTTGTTTCAGTTCATGTCTCAATATCCTTTTATATTTCTTTGATGAGAATGGTGTGAGTACCTTTACTCCCAGATTATTTGCATAGTATCCCACTCCTGTGTTTGGCCTGGACATTCTGGGACACTGAGTAAAGAGAGGCATTGTGTTAATCTACCCTGACTGCCATCATGAAATACCACAGCCTGGGGGGTTTAACCGACAGAAATTTCTTTCTCACAGCTCTGGAGCTAGAAATTCAAGATCGAGGCGCTGGCAGGTTTGTTTCCTTCTGAGGTCTCTCTCCTTGGCTCGCAGGTGGCATGCTTGTCACCGTGTCCTCATGTGGTCTTCCCTCTGTGCGCATTCACTTCTCTTTCCTAATTGCTTCTTGTAAGGCCCCTGGTCATTTCGAAGTAGAGCCCATCGATATGAATTCATTTTACTTGAATTACCTCTTTAAAGGCCCTGGCTCCAAATCGAGCCACATCCTGAAGCGTCGCTTGTATGTGCTGCGTGCTCGGCCACTCAGTCGTGTCCGTCTTTGCGGCCCCGTGGGCTGTAGCCCTGCCAGGCTCCTCTGCCCGTGGAATTCCCCAGGCAAGAATACTGGAGTGGGTTGCCATGCCCTTCTTCAGGGGATCTTCCTGGTGCAGGGATTGAACCCACATCTCTTGCATCTCCTGCATTGGCAGGTGGATTTTTTTTTGTTTTTTTGTTGTTTTTTTTTTACCACTAACACCATCTGGGAAGCCTCAAAGCACCAGGATTAGGGCTTTATCATATGAATTTTGAGAGGGACACAATTCGGCCCATAAGAGATACCTTCCCACTCACATAACCAGTGAAAGATTTCATGGCACAAACTGGAGGATGGCTTGAGGAAAGTTTTTGGCATGGAGAATGGTCACAACATGAACTGGAATAAATATTATAAGAGGTATTGAGTAGATTAGTTGGTGAAGATTCAGTTTTAATAGATGAATGTAGTCACCCCCATTTGACACAACTAGAGAAAGCCCGTGCACAGCAATGAAGACCCAGCACAGCCAAAAATAACTAACTAACTAAATAAAATTATAAAAAAGATGAAGGCAGGGTCAACAGACCTGGTGGTTCTTAGATGGAGATAGAGAGGGAGCATGAGGGACATTGAAGAGGCATGATGATTAGAGACTAGGTGACATTGTAGTCCCTAGACTGTCAGAAGGAAGGAGAGAATACAGTAAAAGGATTTTGGCTGTGCTCATTGAACACACAGTGAATAGATTTATTGGCTACTGAATCTATTGGAAGGTAGGTCTATATTTGGAGGTAATGGTTGGTGTTGCTAAAAGAAAGAGTATAGTGATAGGAAAAACAAAGAACATTTTTTTAGGCTAAATAAATTAGCTAAAAGTTGCAGAATGGCCAAATAAAATGAGGGAAAAAAGGCACAGTCAGAAAGGAGGCAAACAGGTTTATGAGAGACAGGGGAGCAGACATTTCAGGGGAGAGATTGTCATGTCAACCAGCATAGAGAGGGCATGCTTTCAACTTATTTTAGCATAGTCAGTGGCAATCATTGGATAAATATATATTTGATGAATACTGTGTTAAGTACTGGAGATAGAACCATGAGGTCTGTATCCTCATGGAAAATGCATTGTAACCCTAAGTAAATGATATAATGTTAGATAATTAAAACTTCTGTGAGTAAATCATGATAACAGTTTGATGGAGTGTCACTGGGAGAGTGATCCTGTAATGAGGGAGTGCTTCTCCATCGAGAAGACGTTGACACCCAAATGAGGAGGAAGAGTCTATTCAAAGACAGCTTTATGGGAAAGGAAAAGTAAATGCAGTGATGCCTTGGCAGGAATGAGGTTGGGGATTTGAGAAACCAAGAGAATCCCATTGGGGCAGATGTGGGCAAAGGAAGAGAGTATTACGAAATAAGGAGCCAAATCACGTAGAGACTGCCATGCAAGATAAAGTGTTTGGCTTTATTCTAAATGTGATGGAAAATCATTGAGGATTTTTAGCAGAAAATAGGCATGACTTGGTTTACCTTTAAAAAAACACTGTGGATTTCAAGTGGTGAATTGACTATTGGGTCCAGACAGAAGCAGTGAGTCTAGTTCATTAGTTATTGCATTAATTCAGGTAAAAGGTAATGGTGGCTTGGCTTAAGGGGGTAGTGATAGCAATGAAGATAATAAATTTTGGATATAGTTGGTCCTAGAGCCATTGGGGCTTGGTGGATGGATGGGAGAGTTGTGGATTGTTGGAAAGAGAAATCAAGGATGAGCCTTGGTATAATATGATTAGGTCATTTGCTAAGGTAAGGAAGGATGGGAGAGTTGGAATCAAAAGATTCTGTATGGAGAATCTTAAGTGTGAGATGCCTATGTCAGTATCTATATGGATGTGTCAAACAGACAGATGGATGTATGGGTCTGGGGTGGTTTGGAAAGAGATCAATGCGGGAAATATAAATGTGGGAATTTTCAGCATACATATGATGTCAAAACCATGCAATTTCATGAGGTTCCTCATAAGAAACTGTAGATATAGAAGAGAAAGGACCAGGAATTTGGTAAAGGAGTAGTCAGGACCTAGATGGAAAACAAGGAAAAAAGTGATGTTACAGAACCAAGAGTAGAAAGTGTTTGATGAATCAGGAACAGTGTGTAAAATGCTTAGGTAAGATGAGGACAGAAAAGTAACCACTGAATTTAGCAACATGGTGATGATTGCTGCTGCTGTTAAGTCACTTCAGTCGTGTCCGACTCTGTGAGACCCCAGAGACAACAGCCCACCAGGCTCCCCCGTCCCTGGATTCTCTAGGTGATGATTGCAGCTAACTGGTATTCAATGATTACTACATTAAGGAGTGGCCAGTACATGTTAGAGGCTGTTTTTTCTTTTTTAGCTTTTTAAGCCATTTTTTAAATGAAGCATAGTTAATTTGGGGGGTAATGAGAGATTCCCTGGTGGCTCAGACAGTAAAGAATCTGCCTGCAGTGCAGGAGAACCGGTTTCCATCCCTGGGTCCGGAAGATCCCCTGGAGAAGGGAATGGCAACCCACCCGGGTATTCTTGCCTGGAGAGTTCCATGGACAGAGGGGTCTGTTGGGCTACAGTCCATGGGGTCCCAAAGAGCTAGCTGGACGTGACTAAGCAACTATTTCACACAGTTAATTTGCAGTGTTGTATTAGCTTCAGGTGTATATCAGTGATCATTTTTCAGATTATTTTCCATTATAGGTTATTACAAAACATTGTAGAAGCTATTGTATGTATTTACTTTTAATCCTCACAGCAAGCCTATGTAATTGCTAGTATCATTATCCTGGGTTTTCACATTGGGGAAAAAATGAATTAAAGAGATTATGTAGTTGACCCATGATTGAAATAGGAGATAAAGACTGACATCATAGATGCCTAGACCCAGTTTGTTTAGAGAATGAAATGAAGTTGAGAGGTAATCTGAAAGAGAGGTATGTTTTAGTGATGTTTTCTTAACTACGATAACTGTGGTCACATTTGATAACCATATTCTCTTCTCGCCTTTGTATAATATCTAGTTTCTGTGTATGTGATTTTTTTTTTCCCTCCCTGGTAGTCTCTCTCAACTATTATGAGAAATTTCTCAAAAAACTTATTTAGTAATTGAAGGAGAAATGATCACTTTTGCTAAAAGGGAAGGAAAGAGTTAAACAAAAGTTAACTCCTGAAATCTAGTCATAAGAAATCAAGAGACTACCAGGAAGAAAATAACTTAAAAATATATGTTGAGAGTAACAATAAGCAATTGGCAGTCAGTTTTCTGCTTAACAGAATAAAGCCACAGTTATGGGTGAATAAAGTATTGCTTTGTGGAGTGTTTTTTTTTTTTTTCAGTTTGTTTTCTTAGTTAATTTTAAAACAAAAAGGGGAGGCTTTCATCATTAAATAATGTTCAATAAATTATCATTGCTTATAGTTAATTTAAACAACATGTCAGTTGACTGCTTTCAGCTATAATTAACAGCGAAAAGTGGCTTAAATAATAAAAAATATATCTTTTCACACACAAGAAGTCTGAAACTAGGGCTCTTCCTGAGGTGTTTAATTCAGTAGCTTCATTGGTTGGGGTCCCAACCACCATTAGTCTGTGGACTTTCAGCGTAAGGCTGGTCTTCAAAGGTCCTTTGAGGGCTGCCTTGTACTTTGAATTTTCACACTCTGAGGCTATCTTAGAAGCCATAGATAGTTTCTAAAGAATCTGCCCTGCCCACTCCCCAGCTCCATACAAACCCTCACACTCAGCAGACTTCACTTGATGTCTCATTGGTCAAGACTGTGTCACAGAATCATGCCTAACCAGTTGTTGGCAGGGGAAATGGAATGACCATGACTGGCTTAATCAACCTTGACTCTAGAGGAGGTGGGCAGGGGCTCCTCTCCCTGACAATGTTGTTGCCTGACTGAGAAAAAACATGGAGATTCTGTTAGCAAGGAAAAGGATGAGGAAAGGCTACTGGTAGATGATCAATAGTGTCCGTCAAAAAGTATAATTTAAAAATACTACTAAATGTCATTGAACCCTTGTATAGTACTAATACTGCTTCAGGTAATATATCAGGGAATTTCCCCCACTGGAAAAAAATGGTCAGTTTCAGGTGACCAGTGACAAACATGAAGTCTTTCTTAGCTGTTCCCTGAGCATACTCTAACTCTAGTTTGATGAATACCTGTACTGTCTGTGGGCTTCCCTGGTTGCTCAGTTGGTGAAGAATCTGCCTGCAATGCACGGGACCCAGGTTCGATTCCTGGGTCTGGAAGATCCGCTGGGGAAGGGAACAGCTACCTATTCCAGGATTTTGGCCTGGAGAATTCCGTGGACTGTTTAGTCCATGGGGTCACAGAGAGCTGGACGTGACAGAGACTTTCACTTTCACTTTTGCACTGTCGGTATTACAGTCCCAGACGCTGCAGTACTTGTAGCAGTGGCTTTACTGACTTTTTATCTTTCCTGTATATTCTTAGAAATCTATAGCTACCCACTCTTCCTTTATCATATAAAGGAACAAGGAGATCCAGGAAGTATTCAGACAGAAAGCCAGCCTCTGCTTAAAGCACACACATCCAGTGCTTTGGGAAGTAGGGTACCTCTTCTCTGAAAGTCCCACATCTCATTTCTGGTTAGTATTCATAAGCTTGTCCTATTTTTAAAGGATGAAATCTGAGTCAGGTCTTCACATGTCTTCTCTTGTGCTTTATTCCTTAGGATGTAGTGGCCTCCTTGGAACAACAATTCAGCCCGATGATGCAGGCTGAATTCTCAGTGTTGGTTGATGTGTTGTACAGCCCAGAACTGCTGTTTCCTGAGGGAAGCGATGCGAGAATAAGATGTGGCGCTTTCATGTCCAAGTAAGTGGGTACAGCGAGATGCTGCAGGTGCTGCCGCACCGAGCCTGCCTCTGACATCCCTGTTTTCTGACACTGCTGGTGCCTCATGACAGTCCACAGAGCATGTGAAGCGTCTAAAATCCCTGCAAATGTACTTCCAAAATCATTCGTGTGATTCAGTGGAAATTTCGTTTTGGTGATTTTCAGGTTATCATATTTATTAACATTTACTGAAAATGAGATGTATCATTGGGCACAAAATATCACATAAAAGAATATCTTTGTTCTGAGTCCTTTCTATAGCTATGTGGTGTGAACTTTTAAAAGATTCCAGTTTAAGGTCACTGATTTTCCTTAAGAGAAAGAGGAGGGAAAGGGAACTAGCATTTATTGAGGTCTTACTACGTGGGCTATTGTTCTGTGTTTGCTTACCCATGTTATCTAATCTGTACAAATGCGCTGAGAGATTGGGCCTCATTTTAGAGATAAGAAAACTGAGGCCCAGGTGTGCTTCAGTAACCAGCTGTTAAGTCTTGACCTGGCACTCAGCCATGCTGCTTTGATGTGCTCATCTAAAGCTCTTTCATTTATGTATTTCTCTTAGCATTTTTGTGATATTGTCAGGTCTATTGCAGTGGGTGTGTTATCCTAGAATGTTTTCATTTTAATGGTAAAGGAGCAATTCTCAAGGAAATGTAAGCAGTTGTGAGAGAAAGTTTTAGGTAGCTCCAGAAAGATGCATCTTAATGTGGAGGACCCTTCACTGAATGATTTGTGCAAGTAATCGCATGTTGACTCAAGATGGCCAGGCAGAGGTATGTGGTCTCCTTGGGGAGAGAATCTGGATGAAGGATCAGAAGAAGCTGCAACCCCCTTGACCATTATTTGTCACAGCCTCTTCTGTATGGTTGAGAATATGGCTAACACGGTCTCAAAGCCTCCTGTATTGACTGTGACATAGTGAGGCAGAAATTAAAGGATGAGTGGACACAGGAAGTGTGTTTCTTTCTTTTACCAGTTCAAGTTGGAATTTGGGGAGAGAAAAAGAGGTATGGGGTGAGAAGAACTGACTGTAGGGATCATGTTGAAGAGCAGGTGGAGTTTCTCCATTATGGCCAAAATCAGGAATTCTTTACTCTTGATCACTGTATCTTAAGAAGCCTGGGAAGAGTGGGCTTGTCTGGGTACTAACCAGCCTTCTAATAAGCATTTTTAAATGAAGAGGTCTAGAGTGTCTGCAAACTGCTGACTGTGGAAACCACTGGAAAAAAAAAAGTAGAGGTGTTGTCTAGTATAAAAATAGGGTCTTTGACAAATATACTTTTTCTCCCATGAATATATATCAACGTATATATAACATAGGTTAAAAAGTAGGCAATAAACGTGAGATTTTTTAACTCCAGGATATTCATATGATGCTATAGCTATATCCCAGAGGCTTGATGGTCTAGACAAGTGATTGGCAAATTCTGGCCCACAAGCCATTGATAATTTTTGCAACTAAAGTTTTATTGAAACACAGCCACACATATTCATTTACGTATTGTCATCAGTGGCTACTTTCATACTATTACAGCAGAACTGACTAGTGGCCTAGTCTGCATGGCCTCCAGAGCCTAAGCTATTTACTATTTTGCCCTTGAGAAAAGGAGTTCGCTGATTCAGTGTCAAGAATTAGTGTCAATACGATAACTATACATGGCTATTAATATGAAAGTTAAAATTCATTACAACATAGATAAAATATTTAGTCCCTCAGTCGACATTTGCCACATGTTAAATACTCAGTAGCCCTAGGTAGCTACTGGCCAACAACTAAGACAGCACAGTTATAGAACATTTCAACAATCTCAAATAAAATTCTGGTCTAGAACTTAAGGATATAGGTGTGTGAGAAGGTGATGTAAAGTAACTCAAAATGTCAAGAAAATATTGACCTGTGCTGAAGATGAAGCAAGTCTGTTGCAATATTAGGTAAATTTCAAAGGAGAGAAGCAGAATGACCTGATACTGAGAATGTATCACAGGTCCTACATTCGGAGGGAGGAAGAGAAACTCACACATAGTTTAGTGGTTAGAGAAAGGATTTTTATGCAGTTGTATGTGAGTGATTGTAGCATGGCTTGAGGCTCAGGGATATCTGTTTACTTCTTGCATAATTCTGGAAAGAGCCAAGAGTTTTATTTGCAAGGATATCTATTATAATAAAATTAGAATTCAGCATCGTTAATTGCTGTAGGTCTTAAGTGGGTTCTCTGACTTCTTCAGATGAATTTAATTATTGGAACTTTTTGAGTCAGATGGGTCTGCTGGAGAATGTCAGGGCTAACCCCCAGGAAAGGACCAGATTACACATTAGTCACATATAGTGAGAGGGAAGAGAATAGGTCGTTGTAAGAATTGGCTTTTATGGTGGCTGCATGTAGTTCATTAATATCCACACTTACTCCTCCCTTATGAAGGAGAAGCTTAATGTTTCCCAAATTATGGGATGTGACTTATGAAGAGGAAACCATTGATTTGTAAAAAGAATTGGGAAAGAATATAAAATATCAGCATGCATCTCATATAGTAAAGGTAACTTTTTGCGATCATTGTATAAATACACTCACATTCTGTATTTGTGTGGTGAATTGTTTTGTGAAACTTACTCTTTACTTAGATACAGAAAAAATTTGAAAGCCAAATGATCTAATTCAACCAAACATTATTTGATAGATGAATACTTTGTATAAATCCCAAGCAAATATTCATTTATTCCTACCAATATTTTCAAATGGTTAGTGAATTAAATATTTTATCTAAAGAAGAATTAAGGAAAATAGAAATAGTCTAAGAGAGAAAAATGTCAAAAGAAATTTACAGTGTCTACCAAATGATTTTCATGAGATTCCCTGGTAGCTCAGCTGGTAAAGAATCTGCCTACAATGCAGGAGACCCTGGTTTGATTCCTGGGTCAGGAAGATCCCCTGGAAAACAGATAGGCTACCCACTCCAGTATTCTTGGGCTTCCCTGGCGGCTCAGATGGTAAAGAATTTGCCCACAATGCAGGATACCTGGGTTCGATCCCTGGGTCAGGAAGATCCCCTGGAGGAGGACATGGCAACCCACTCCAGTATTCTAGCCTGGAGAATCCTCGTGGACAGAGGATCCTGGCGGGCTACAGTCCATGGGGTCGTAAAGAGTCGGACATGGCTGAGCAGCTAAGGAGAGCACAGTCTGTAGGAAAAAAACTGAATAACTCTCTTTCAGAGAGGCAGGTTTTTGTTTCTTGCCAGGAGAACTTTCGACCAATAAATGTGCCTGACCACATGGACATATAGCGCCCTGCCCAGATGTAACAAGTCTAAGAGGAAATCACTATTCCTTCCCAACATGAAATAGGTGTCATTTAAAACTATCATTGCCCACCTACTAACCCAGCCCATACATTTTAGGCATCTGTGATCTCCCTTCCTTCTGTTTTTCCACTTCCTGTATGCCCTTGTTTGCCAGGTCATGTTATGCCTTTCCCCGTCGTGTGCCCTGTTCATCTCTTACTTGTTCTCATGCTTCCATGCCCTTGTTCCCACTGCCGTCTTTTTAACAGGTAGGCAGGATCATACTGCTCCTTTAACACAGTGGTTCTCTATTTTCTATAAATTCCAGACTCTTCAGCATAATAGTCCCAGTTCTTTCTTTTCAGACTGCACTTTTTACACTCTTCCTTTCCATGTCTTTAGCTGTCAGCTGGCAGTTAGAGTATACTTATTTCCTGGACATGACATCAGCTTTTCTGCCTCTGCCCTTTTTTCCATTCCCTTTGAAATCACTTCTCTCCACTGTTTCCTGCCAGGTGAAATCTTCATAGTTAAATGTTACATTGTTTCCGAAACCTTCTCTGGTCAGCACTAGGCAGCTCCCCAACAAAATGTAATGGCTTCTTTGTCCAGTTTATGACTCTTGCCTTTGTCTCTGCTCTAACTTCTTGTAAGACACAGCTGTGTGTAACCTAGGACTCCCTTCATCAGTGGAGGGATGTCCTGTCTCCACAGAGTGGTGCTTCAGAATTTTGACTCTGAAGTCAGGTTCAGTTCAGTTCAGTTCAGTCACTCAGTCATGTCCAACTCTTTGTGAACCCATGGACTGCAGCACGTCAGGCTTCCCTGTCCATCACCAGCTCCGGAGCTTGTACAGACTCATGTACATCGAGTCAGTGATGCCATCCAACCATCTCATCCTCTGTTGTCCCCTCCTCCTGCCTTCGATCTTTCCCAGCATCAGGGTCTTATCCAATGAGTCAGTTCTTTGCATGGTGGCCAAAGTATTGGTGTTTCAGCTTCAGCATCAGTCCTTCCAATGAGTATTCAGGACTGATTTCCTTTAGGATGGACTGGTTTGATCTCCTTGCCATCCAAGGGACTCTCAAAAGTCTTCTCCAACACCACAGTTCAAAAGCATCAATTCTTTGGTGCTCAGGTTTCTTTATAGTCCAGCTCTCACATCCATCCATGACTACTGGAAGTCAGATAGACCTGGTCTATTTCCAGATCCCACAACTTAACAATTGTGTAACCAGAGGAAAGTTGCTTTACCTCTTTGGGTCTCTGTTTTCTCATTAGCAAAATTAGCCTGTTAACAGAACCTAACATATGACTTTGGCTTGCTATAAGGATAAGTGGAGAAAATTCATGGAAAGTGCTCATATTTCACTCTGACACTTGATAAGCACTGACTAACCGCTGTCTAGTGAAAGCTCACTTTTCCTTGGGGCACTGTCCCATAGGATTCCCGTTATGTCACTGAAATCAGATCATTCCATTATATTTTACATGGTTTTGTTTTTTTCTAGGAGGACATATCTCACGGGGTTGTTTTGAGAACCAGCTTTTTAACAATATGAGTTGTATGTGCTAAGCTATAAATTCTGATTCTCAGCATCTCATTTGATTCTGAGTTCTTGGAGATGTTATATAACTGTGACCTCAAATATTTCTCTTGACAGAACCCCACTGCAGAGGTCACCACTGTAAAATTAATTAGAATCTTTGCCAAAATTATAGCAAAAATAGTAAATGGATGGACTATCTTGAATTTACTTTTTTTTTTTGCTTCTAATCATGAAAACTGCCAATTTCTACCAAGCCCTAGCAGTGAAAAATAGCAGTTATTATTAGTGGAAACTGGAAAGCATCCCATTAATGCTAAGGCTCCAGTGTTGTATGCTGCTATTATATAGTTAATGTGATATACTACATGGAAAATAATATAGTATGGCATAATATAATAAAGTATACTGTACTGCAGATATTCATATTTCTTTCCTAATAAACTTGTTTTAGTTCACATGATAGACTTGAAGATAATCAGCATTTCATTGGTCTTTTTAGAGTATTGTGTCCCACTAAAAGTATGTTACCTGAATAAACTTGAGAAGCCCTGGGGTATACTGACTATAAAGCAAAAGTTTTATAATACAAAGTTTATAAGCTAGAGTATAAGTTTAAAATTTTGATGCTATGTATCTGGTTTGCTTTATACTCTAAAATAATGGTGTGATTATTTTTTCCCTCTGGTATATGATGCTATTAAATTGACTTAAAGAGAAATTACTGTCCTATTAAGGCTTAATGTTTTGTTTTAAGGTTGATTAATCATACAAAGAAACTGATGGAAAAAGAAGAAAAATTGTGCATTAAAATTCTTCAGACTTTACGAGAAATGCTAGAGAAGAAAGACAGCTTTGTGGAAGAGGTATTTAAAATTTTTTCTTGCTATTTGAAAATAAAACAGAATTTCTAGAATACTATAATGAATAAGTTACAATAGGCTATTATAGGATTATTTGTATTACATATTAATAGTGTGTGTACTTAGGTGAATAGATAATTTGAGTTTTTATGTTATTCATCTCTTAATGTTTACTTTTGATTTGAGAAGTAACTAAGATTAGAATGGCCCAAGTATTTGGTTTATTTGTTATTATTATATTTTGTCATGAATATATATATTTTTTCTCATATAGTGTCAATGGACCAAATGATCTTTCTTAAGCATTATTAAGATTTTGTACAAAGTTCTGCTGTGAATTTAAATGGTCTGTGCATTTTGGAATATGTTGATTTCATTGTACATATATGTTCATGTCATTTTCTATATTATACCCAGTATTATAAAATAATACTTTTTTAAATAAATGGAACTATAAGTTTCTATTCTTAACTATACTAAATATTGCACAGATGATTTTCAGGGAATATCAACTTAGAGATAATAATTGTCAGCCTGTTATTAAAAATGACAGCTCAGATGCTCATTAAGAGATAGCTGGCAGCATGTTTAATACCCAAGGTGATACACTTAAATATAAAATATAAATCTAATGTAGGTTTTTTTTAGCTAGCTACCTTTACTGTTTACTTTTATGTTAGGTATCAAACATAATTTATAACATGCTCCTTAATAATTTTTGTTCTGTTTCTATAAATATTAATTATCTGGTATGTTTAAAATTTGAAAGATTTTATTTTTATTTATGTATATGCTATCTAATTCCAAAAAGATTATAGTGGTAGATTTTTTTTCTTAACATATTTCGGTAGAAAAGAATTGCAGTGGAATCTTGGATATTAATAGAAGGGGGGATAGCTTCAAAATACAGCATTTGAATCAGTTGTTTGCTTCAGTAATCAAAATGACTTCTGCATTGCATTAGTTCTCATCATCCTTAAAACTATATTTGGGAAACATTAATAAAATACAGGTGGTCAATACAGTTTTAATAAATGTTGCTGTAGCATAGGGCTCAAGAAATATGCTTATAAGTTTGACTATATGGTATGTTCTTAAAAACAGTACATAGAGTTCCTTGGGACTTTTTGTTTCTTTCTCCTTTGGTTCTTCAAACTATTGCTGTAGATTGTTTGATATTGGCTGAAGTATCAGGTCCTAAAGTAGAAAAAATGAGGTCATATGAATTTTTTACAGATGAGTGAAGCTTATGATAACAGTTATTTGTGCTTAACAGAAGATATGTGATAAGCCTTTCATTTTTATATAATAGATGATTATTGAATTACTATAAAGGAAACTAGGAAAGAAATCAGGCAAGATTTTACTGTGACTAGTCAGGAGAATTTCAGCATATCTCCCAAACCACTGTAAAATAATTCATGCTGCTATCTGGGTCTCCTTTATACTCCTAGGGCCATCACTAACTAGTTCAGGCTTTCATCTTCTCTTGTCTAGAAAACACCAGTGCCCAGTTCCCTGAGACCTCCTTGAAGGGAGGCAGGGCTGCTGTTTTCAGAGCTCCAAGGACACTATTCCCATCAAGTATGATGTGAACCACGCCCCCCACCCCAGGACACGATCCTCAGGGAAGGGGTCAGCTGAGGCTCTTTAGGCTCATTCACTCTGGCAGCTCACACTGCCTGAGCAACTATTAAATGGTGGCCCTAGTGTCTGGGCACTGGGGAGATGGAGGCCGATGGCACGGCTTACTCAGGGCCACCACGGAGTGCATTTCACATGCTTCTGGGGTCCTGTCAGTGTCTGCAGAGATCACGAGAGCCTTTCAGGAACCTTCAGGGGCTCTGCACTACCTGGGTGTTACAGGACCCCCTCTGCCTCCCCTGCCTCACCCTTCCTCATCCATTAGCCTCCAGAAACCTGTCCTTCTCAGGGTTCCTGCAGTGTCCCTCAGGCTTTTTCAGCACTGAGCCTTCCCAATCTGGAATTGGGATTGTTGAAATACAAATAAGCCTCAATACCCTCAGTGTTATCTTTGTGAAGGAGCTAATGAGGAGTACTTATCAACTGTTTTTGCCAAAAGTGATACTTTCTCAATAGAATTAACAAAATACTACGTGCCTCTCTCTTTTTTTTTAATTAATTTTTTTATTGAAGGATAATTGCTTTACACAACTTTGTTGTTTTCTGTCAAACCTCAACATGAATCAGCCCTAGATACACATGTATCCCCTCCTTTTTGAAACTCCCTCCCATCTCCCTCCCACCTCATCCCTCTAGGTTGATACAGAGCCCCTGTTTGAGTTTCCTGAGCCAGATAGCAAATTCCCATTGACTATCTATTTTACATATGGTAATGTAAGTTTCCATGTTACTCTTCCCATACATCTCACCCTCTCCCCATGTCCATAAGTCTATTCTCTATGTCTGTTTCTCCATTGTTGCCCTGTAAATTACAAAGTCTTCAGTGCCATTTTTCTAGATTCTGTATATATGCATTAGAATATGATATTTGTCTTTCTCTTTCTGACTTACTTCACTCTGTATAATAGGTTCTAGGTTCATCCACTTCATTAGAACTAACTCAGAGGCTTGCCTTTTTATGGCTGAGTAATATTCCATTATGTATATGTACCGCAACTTCTTTATCCATTCATCTGTCGATGGACATCCAGGTTGCTTCCATGGTGCCTCTCTTTTTAAGGCATTGTATCTGGGTATTTAGTCCAACCTGGTTTATAGATGATGTCAGAGACCCAGAGGGGTAGTGTGATTTACCCAAGGTCACACAGCAGGGCCAGAACCAGAACCAGCCAAAACCAGGGCTCCTTCCTCTCAGCCTAATCTTATTTATCAGATCACAGACAACTTTTACAAATGATGTATATCACTATTAGGAAAGATTAGTATATTTTGTCCAACATATTTGGGGGGGCTGGATTTTAAGTCATAAGCAGACAGAATATAGTAGAATGTAATATCCAAAAGAGATAAAAGTTTAGAAACCTAGAATTAAACATTAAGGAATATGGAAATGCAGTCATTAACTTAGAAAGAAAAACCTAAAAGAGACTTACATAAATATCATTTCTTAATTTCTGTGTCTATTAAAGATGGAATAAGAAAACTGTAGCTGAAAGAATTCTAGATCTTAGTCAACATTTTAATTCTAAATGTTGTAGAGTGAGAAGCATTTCTACTAGCGGAAGGAGAAGACTTTTCTCCCTATATGAAATTTTTAGAAAGCATATTAGATCTAGAATGATTCAAACGCCTCTGCTGGGAAAGAGGCAGCAATGGACAATCTCTGCATGTTGTCAGCATGGCTGGTGCTCCCTCTTCTGTGCCAGTGGAGGGGCCCTAAAGGACCCACCGGTTTGGATGAAATGGCCTTGGGTAACAGATTCAGAAGCTGGTCAAATCCATTATTTTACAACTTACTTATGTATTTTCAGGAAAAATCCTGATTATCTGTCCTGGATAACAGGTGGTTGTGTTTTCGTTACTATGTTAGTTTCCTACTTGTTATTGCTGTTCAGTCAAAGTTATGTCTGACTCTGCAACTCCATGAATTGCAGCATGCCAGGCTTCCCTGTCCATCACGATCTCCTGGAGCTTTCTCAAATTCATGTTCACTGAGTCGGTGATTCCATCAACCATCTCATCCTCTGTTGTCCCCTTCTCCTCTTTCCCTCAGTCTTTCCCAGTATCAGGGTCTTTTCCGGTGAGTCAGCTCTTCACATCAGATGGTAGAAGTTTTGGAGCTTCAGCATCAGTCCTTCCGATGAATATTCAGGGTTGATTTCCTTTAGGATTGGCTGGTTTGATCTTTTTGCTGTCCAAGGGACTCTCAATCACCAAAATTCGAAAGCATCAGTTCTTCAATGCTCAATCTTGTTTATGGTCCAACTCTCACATCCATACATGACTACTACAAAAGCCATAGTTTTGACTGTACGGACTTTTGTTGGCAAGGTGATGTCTCTGCTTTTTAATATACTGTCTAGGTTCGTCATAGCTTTTTTCCAAGGAGCAAACATCTTTTAATTTCATGGCTGCAGTCACTGTCCACAGTGGCTTGTGGCCCAAGAAAATAAAATCTGTCACTGTTTCCACTTTTTCCCCTTCTATTTGACATGAAGTGATAGGACCAGATGCCATGATCTTTGTTTTTTGAATGTTGAGTTTTAAGCCAGCTTTTCACTCTCCTCTTTCATCCTCATCAAGTGGCTCATTAGTTTACAACCCACATGTTTATTATCTTACAGTTTTGGAGGTTGAAGTTTAAAAATCAAAATGTCAATTGAATTCTTTTTGGAGGCTCCAGGAGACAATTCATTTTATTTGCCTTTTTTAGCTTCTAGGGGCCTCCTGCACTCCTTGGCTCATGGCTTCTCCTTCTGTCTTCAAAGCCAGCAGCTGTAGTGTCTTCAACACCCTCCCTCCCCACCCCCGGCCTTATTTCTCTCTCTCTCTCTCTCTCTTTCTCTCTCTCTCTCTCTCTCTCACACACACACACACACACACACAGCACACACAGACATACACACAGAGAAAGACTCCATTGTTATACCCCCCACTCTTATTCTTGCCCTCCTGCCTTCCTCTTATAAGGACATTGTGATTACCTTGGAACCAGCTAGATAATCTTATATAATCTTCCCATCGCAAGATCCTTAACTTAATCACACCTGCAAAATTCCTTTACCTAGTAAGGTGACAGTCCCAGGTTTTTGTTGCTAGGACATAGACATCTTTGGGAGGGCCATTACCCAATCTATCACAATGATCTTTTTACTGGAGAGCTTACCTATGGCTGATTAAAATGTAGGACAGTTTAAATGTGGATGAATATGACAAAAATTGCTTTGAATTTCTAGAATTTTGCTGTTTTCAAAGTACTGTAAAATATTTTGCTACCTTTCAGCAGTTCCAGGAAGTATATAGAACAGGAAGCAGTACGTCCAGGTTTGTAATGTGGAGAGACTCAGAGAATTGACTTGCATTGTCACATAGTTTACCTAGGTCCTGGCTGCCTGACAGTCAGCTGGATGTCTACTGTCTGTATATTGAAGCCCTCCCAAGAGATCTCCCAGAATTGAATCAAAACAGAAGACTCACACCAGGGTTTTTCACACTAGCCATCTTAATGTCGCTCCACATCCCTGGTCGCTCAGTAGTAAAGAACCCGTCTGCCAGTGCAGGAGACTGGAGTTCGATCCCTGGGTTGGGAAGATGCCCTGGAGAAGGAAATGGCAACCCACTCCAGGATTCTTACCTGGGAAATCCCATGGACAGAGGAGCCTGGTGGGCTCTGGTCTGTGAGGCTGCAAAAGAGTCAGAAACAGTTTTACAACTAAACAACAGTAACATCATAATGTTACATTTGAGACTTCATTAATTTAAATTTAATACCATAAAAGGAGATCTCCATTTTCATTTTTGCTTCTTTCGTCTCTGGTACTAGAAGTGTGTGTGTCTGTGTGTGTGCATAGGGGTGAAAATTTAAAAATAGAGCAGTGAAGTAAATTTGCTTCATGGTTGAAACAGATGTCCGTAAAGCAATTTTGGACTTCGAGACCAAGTTTTCTGATTTTATTAGCCCTCTCTGTATGAAATATTAAGGAAAAATTCATGTAACTACATTTTTCTGGTATTTAGTTGATTTTTAAAATGTATTCAATTTATAATCCCTTTGATCATAGCTCCTAAATTAATTTTACTTAATATTTTCCCTTGCTTTATGTTCCTTTGTGCCAGAGGCTGAGAGAGAAGATGTGGGTGGTAATATCCTGAAGATTTCAAATAGAATAATACAAGTAAATGAAAATTTAATTTTCTATTAGGCAAGCCTCTGTGAAACCCACTGATCATCTGTGTACCATTTGTTACAAGTGACAATGCTTATTTTTATTGAAGGTTAAAACATGAAAATTGTATATTAAAATCCCTGAAGTAGGGAGTTAGCTGAGTTTTATAAAAATTTTATAAAGTTGTATTTGTTTAGGCGATTCTGGTAGAAAAGCAAAAAGTTATAAAGGATATATATAAGTACCCTGAAAGCTCAGGGTTCCTTTGCGATGGGTTCCATTTGAAAGGATCCTTTTAGGTAACAACAGCAGGCATGTTTATTTGCACTTTAAAAAATATGTATGTTGGAAAATGTGTGTAGGGAAAGAGAAGAGAAGGAATGTTTTTTAAAATGTCTTGAAGGCAGTGTGATTTCTAATATTCTCCATCCTCAGTGCCATGTTTTTCTACTCTTATTTCTGTGGAAGTGGAAGTGTTAGTCACTGAGTCATGTTTAGCTCTTTGTGACCCCGTAGACTGTGTCCCACCAGGCTTCTCTGTTTGTGGAATTGTCCAGGCAGGAATACTCTAGTGGGTAGCCATTTTCCTCTCTAGGGGATCTTCCCAACCCAGGGATCAAACCTGGGTCTCTTTCATTGCAGGCAGATTTTTTACCATCTGAGCCACCAGAGAAGCCCTTTTATTTCTGTGACTCCACCACAAAATAGAAATACCTGTTAGGATGTGTGTGCTTTTGAACAGCAAAGCTTAATTTAGCACCGCACCTGAGTTTTGTGTACTTCAAGGTGGTTTAGGTCCAGGTCTGAGTAAGGTTTACCTGAGGTGGTCAGGAGATAGAGCTGTACGGGTTGGATGGAGGTGGATGGTCGGGATGCTGAGCAGGAAATAGTAAAAACTGTGTTCAGAGGATTGGTTTGGCTTGAAGGACTTTTTTTTTTTGGTCAGTTTTCTTCATCTTATGCTCTTCAGTATATATTTTCATTAAGATTTATAGAGCATTAGAAACTATTTCTCTCATAAAAGGGAGAAATATATAAATAATAAATAGTAAAGATGTTTATAAGATCTGATCCTGAATGTCTAAAATTCGTAGCTTCTGTCCTGTAGAATTGGAAAAGATAAGGAGCCCTGAAAATATCCCCTGATAGCCTGTGGATCTGGTGATTTACAGTCTCTTTCCTTGTAGTCAGAGAAATTGACCTATTTAGAATGCCAATCATAATTTCCTCTGTGAGTATATTCATATCCACGTGTAAGTTATACTGACAATACAAAAAATCTATAGGACAACAAAGATGTTTAGTCAAGTTCAATATTCTTCAAATTTTCAGGTTTGAAATGCTATATATTCTTGGAATATTTTTGCAAAGGGATCTAGAAACCACTTCTACTCTGGTCTAGTTTTATATGCTTGTTTTTATAAAGTGATGATTGCTAGCATTTATTTGGGAGCTCACTAAAAATCAGATACTGTTCCTGATCCTTTGTGTGTATTATCTCATTTAATCTTTAACTCTTTGTCATCCATAGTATTAAGTATTTTATCTTTCTTTAATAAATAAAAAATAGTGAATCCATGGACTATAACCTCCCAGGTTCCTCTGTCCATAGAATTCTTCAGGCAAGAATACTGGAGTGGTAGCCATTCCCTTCTCCAGGGGATCTTCCCAACCCAGGGATCGAACCCGGGTCTCCTGCCTTGCAGGCAGACTCCTTATCATCTGAGCCACTAGGGAAACCTTATTAAAAAATCAGATATTATTCCTGACCCTTCGTATGTATTATCTTATTTAGTCTTTAACTCTTTGTCATCGGAC
Source organism: Oryx dammah (assembly GCF_014754425.2). Lineage (NCBI taxonomy): Eukaryota > Metazoa > Chordata > Mammalia > Artiodactyla > Bovidae > Oryx > Oryx dammah. The sequence goes on along the minus strand of NW_024070213.1, from coordinate 35,440,080 downwards.
TTCCCTGGTGGCTCAGTTGGTTAAAGATCTGCCTGCAATGTGGGAGACCCAGGTTTGATCCCTGGGTCAGGAAGATCCCCTGGAGAAGGGCATGGCAACTCATTCCAGTATTCTTGCCTGGAGGACTCTGTGGAGAGAGGAGCCTGGTGAGCTACAGTCCATGGGGTCACAAAGAGTTGGACATGACTGAGCAACTAATACTTTCACTTACTTTGTCATCGGTAGTATTCCACCTCTCTTACTGATGCGGAAACCAAAGTATATAGTGTAAGTAGGTGAAGAGAGCTTGTATTCCACCCAAACATTTTGGCTTCTGAGGTCTTAACAAGATGTTAGAACCAAACAGATGATACAATTTACAATCACAGCCCTTCTATTTTCTCAGATGTTCACCTCAATAAAATGAAAAGCTTTTTAGTTTTGTTCTTGATAAAAATTTGTATGCATGTGTGCTGGAAGGCATAAAGCCTTGATTCAGTGAGCTGCTGAGGAAAGGCTTGAAGGTTTTAGATTGAGCTGTTTGGGAACAATGTGATGCAAGAGCTGTGCAGATTTTTAAGATTATTTTTTACAAACCTACAGATCAATATCAGAGCTATCCAAGTCCCACCCTGTGATCATGTCTGAGTTGCTAGTGGCCTGAATATTATATATAAAAGTCCCAAGCAGTGCTTATAAGATGACATGGTAGATAGCCTCTTGTGGAAGTGTGGCATTCAACAAACAGCATAGCATCTAATTGAGAGCTGTGATCTTTACGAATGCCCAGGTGGGATAGGTGATATTTACACACTGTACAGTGATGACAGACAGAGCTTCTTGGTTGGAAAGTTGGTATCTGGATTGATATGGAATAAAGATCTTTAAGAAAGGATGCTTTGAGTTATTTTTAAGATACCTTCTAAAGATACCTTTAACTCAAAAATTTACTGAGTTAACTAGGTTTTATTTTTTCCTTCAGCAGGAAAAAAAAGTCATTGTAATTAATCTTTTGTTTCTGATTTTGAAAAGCAGCAAAAAGAATGTCAGAAAAATACCAAGGAACTTCACTCCTATATCAAATATGCAGACTTGTCAGTCCCAGCAGTAATTACATTGTTGCAAACTTATAAATTGTATCAAACTCCTCTTATTGTAAGAGTCTGCAGAATTATTCACCTTCTATGCATATGCTTATTTTCACTTTTTTAGGAGGCAGATAAACAAATTATGTAGAATTGTTACATAAAGTGCACTGTAGCTTAAGAATTGCTTTGCTAAAGAAAAATAAGTTTCAGTTTTAGCATCAGATGCATTTTGTAGAACTTTAAAAACATACATTTTAGAGGTGAGTGAAGTTTTCCCCCTATATTCTAATATTTTTTAAAGCTAGATACAGTAAATGATGTTATAAACCTTTTGTACCACCGTTCCTGTATTGTGAAGGTGTGTGTATTGTGTTTTAACTAGGTAACTAAATGGTTGGAATATGAAACTATGTTGATGTCTCCTTACAGTAAGAGATCTGTTTTAGAAATATAATTAGTATACTCTTACCCTTTGGAGTTTTTGTTTTATATTTTTATAGAGGCAGAAAGACTTTTAGCTTTAAGGTGGGCACAAAGGAAGCAGTTACTTTTAGAAATTTACTCGTCAGTTGCTGGGCTGGCTTGGCTACTTGTTTTAGGCCATCAAAGTGACATGTTTATCAGATTTATTCATCACTGTACCCTTATTACAAAAATTATAAAGTTCTGAAATGCATCTTGACTTTACTCTCCCACTTAAAAATCTGACAATAACGTCACTGCCTCAATGATTTTTGAGTTAAGCTTTGATTCTGTAGAGATCAATGACTGAAAGATCATGTTGAAAATATTATCAGTACTCCAGTTATTTGTAGTTAATGGATGTATGTGAAAAATTATATTGTGATTAAAAAATAAACATGGGTTACATAAGTTTTTTAAAAAACAAAAAGAACAAAAGAAAAAGCTAAAATTAATGTATTACTAAATTACTGTGTTATTTCCAATTCCATCTAACCTAAACTCTTTTTCAGGATGCATTCCATGATTAGTTTCTTTTAACTCCATATTATTCTAGTTTATAATCATTTCATTACTTATAAAATCATCTTGGTCTTGTTACATCCTTCCTAAATCGTTTCAGTTGTGTCTGCCTCTTTGTGACCCTATGGACTGTAGTCCACCAGGCTCCTCTGTCCTTGGGATTCTCCAGGCAAGAACACTGGAGTGGGTCACCATGCCCTCCTCCAGGGGATCTTCCCAGGGATCGAATCTGCATCTTCTGTCTCCTGCATTGGTAGGCAGGTTCTTCAGTGTAGACCTTTTATTATCTTGCCATTTGAAGGATGCGTGTTGTTACTTTTAAATAAATTAGGAACTCCTGGAGGACAGGTCTGATAGATGTGAAGAAATGCCCTGAAGACCTTTTGGAGATTCTCTAAGGGTCTAGCTCTGTATTTATCCCCAGTCCCACTCCACATGTCCTAAGCATTGTGCTATTGAGTACAGAGATGGGTGATCTTATTCCCTGCAGCGTTCCCTGTGGTGCACAATCATTGCTCAGTGTTTGTGAACTGACATTTATTCACAGTAGAAATAAATGTTAGTGACTGTCTGCTTGTACAACACATTGCCCTTCACTAGTCATATCCAAGAAGTGGGTTCTAGAAGTATCACTTCACACTCTAATTTGCATCTCTTTGTCACCCAGGAAGGTTTCTTGGCATGTGGCACACCTGCAGAGTTGGGCCAGCTGCAAGGAGTTCTCCATCCATTCTTGAGGGCTGGTGAAGCAGATTAACCTATAGCAAAGGCTTTGTCTGATGTGCCGTGTGGTGTCTGCTTGTGGTCTGCCTTGGAAGGGGAAGAAGTGGGGGGGTCCGCCAACATGGTAACGTGGGTGCTCAGCTCAGGAAAGCTGCTGCAGAAGGATGACGGGATCTGAAGGCAGGCAGGTGGGAGGGAGGATCCAGTCTCTGGGCTTTGCTCTCAGGAAGGGCCCCCTTCCCCTGAGAAGGAATTCGAGAACAAGTAGGGAACTCAGGCCACACAGAAGTGGAAAGAGCTGACTGCAGAACCAAGAACCTGAGAGCAGTTCGGGCTCTGGAGAGAGGCTGAGACCCAGTCAGCTGAACTGACCACTGCGCTTGTCCGGTTAACTAGTGTTCCTAGCTGCTGCTGTTGTTTAGTTTCTAAGTTGTGTCTGACTGTTTTGTGACCCCCTGAACTGTAGGCCATCAGGGACCTCTGTCCATGGCAAGAATACTGGAGTGGGTTGCCACTTCCTTCTCCAGGGCATCTTCCCAACCTAGGGATCAAACCTGTGTCTCCTGCATTGGACTGTGGATTCTTTACCACTGAGCCACCTGGGAAGCCTGTAACTAGCTTTACGGCCCACTAACCAATTGCTCTCAAGCAGCATCAGGATCTCCTGCCATGGGACAAAATTGGTGTTTGAAACTGTTCTGCTGTTACCACAGTAACGAAAAAGCGGGATATAAAGGCTTGAAACAGATTGAGCCTGAGACATTTTACTTCTTCTGTCTGATGCTTTCATCTGCGGACAGGTACTCACAGAGGTAATATCTGACTTAGTATATGAGACACTAAAACCTCATTATTGCTGTTGCTGTTATTTAACTATCATTGATTGTGCATCTCTAGAGAAACTATTTGCAAAATAACAATGTGTCTGTGGGCATTTGGAGCCTTACAGTAACTCTCTGAGGTAGGCAAATATTTTTAAATTTCCATTGTTATAGATAAGACTGAGGCCCCGGTGGGGAAATGATCTGGTCACAATCACAGATTTGTCAGTGACAGAGCTAGGGATATGAATCAAGGAGTTCTGATTCTGGTCTGTATGTGATGCTTCTCCACATGGTAAGAAATCAGATAATGATGGAGCAAACAAATGACCATTTAAATGTGATTTTACCTTTTGAAACCCTCTTTCAGGCTTTCACTTCTTTTACTGCCTCTAGAAACCTAGGGAGTTCAAGCAATCTTAAAAAAAAGGGAAAATGTATTTTCATTCTTTTTTAGGTAGATGCTCTAAATGATAGTAATATAAATAACTTCTGTGATGTCTGTCGTTTTTGTTGTTGTTTAGTCACTAAGTCATGTTCTACTCTTTTGTGAGCCCATGAACAGTAGTAGCCTTCCAGGGTCCTCTGTCCATGGCATTTCCCAGGCAAGAGTACTGGAACAGATTGCCATTTCCTTCTCTAGGGCATCTTCCCAATCCAGGGATCAAACCCCCATCTCCTGCATTGGCAGGTGGAATTTTTATCACTCAGTTGCCGGGGAAGCCCTCTATGGTGTTTACTGTATAATAAGAGTCAGGTGCTTGTATAAATGCCACACAGTGTTAATTCGTTTAACCCTCATAACAACACATTGAGGAAACTGTAGCCCAGAAAGGTTACAGAGCTTGCCCAAGGTCACAAGTGAAAAAATGGTGGAGCCAGGATGAAAACTCAGGTCTTCTGGCTCCAGAGCCCAGGTTTGCAATCATTGTGGGAAGCTGCCTTTCATTCTAGTCTGGCATCAACTTACAAAGCCCTAAGAATGTCACTCATGGCTGTCAGAGGAAAACTGTTTTCTTGTTTCAAGTAATACAAACTACCTTAAGATATTTCTTCTCGAGTTTAATGATTCTGAACAGCTACCATTTGCTGATTTCTTCAGGGTAGGCTCCGTTTCTGCACATTCCATCTGGTGCTTGAAAATCTTAAGCATTTTTGGATACGTCTTGGTTACTTAAAACAGAGCAGCATACAACATTTAGAATATTTGCAGATTGCTCAGTGTGATGTCAGGTTTATCTTTTCTCAGTTGTTCATAGCCTTTGGCTGAGTTTTTAATTAAAACTCAAATTACAGACTATACTAGTTCTGTAGTCATGGAATAGGGAAAACAGACGTGATGTGTTAATGAACTCAACCTGGCAGCTTGGTTTAATGAGTTGGTGGCACACACACACACACACACACACACACACACACACAAATCTAAATGAGGGCACGTGACAGTTAAAGTCAAATCGAGTGCTTATAGTTAATATCAGATACAAGGAATAATATTGATGTACTTGTAAATTCCCATCGCAGGAATTGAGTCTGTTTCTCAAAATGCCAGAGTACATTCATATAGTAACCAGAGATGTACATACCAGGAGGTATGTGGTAACCAGAAGTAATCTCATACTTGGGCATACCTTTGAGAAGCATGCTTTCTTTAGGCTTCTCACCATCTTCCACCATGGAGCATGTACTTATTTATTCATTTACCATATGTAGAGTCAGCTGAGATTCCCCATCCCCTTGGCAGAGTTAGATATGACTTCTGGCTATTGGCCGATTGCCCACTCTCTTGAAAGAGATCTTTGATATCAATTCCACATGCTTTTGCCATTCAGGGCACAAAGTGTAAACACTAAGCCCTTTTCCCAGTCCTGTTCCCACTGCTGTCTCCATGGTATTGCCTGTCTCCTTGCCTTGAACCTGCTATTCCTCTCCTCCCAGGCTCTTCCTCTCTTCTGTCCTCCTCAGCAAATGCTCCTGTGTCCTTATCTTCTCATATAAGTGTTCCCTCCACCTCCTTTAAAAAAATTTTTTTATTGATTTATTTGTTCATTTATTTCTTTATTATGGAAGTTTAGTTGATTTACAATGTTATGTTGATTTCTTCTGTACGGCACAATGATAAAGTTATACATATACATACATTTTTTTAATATTCTTTTCCATCATGGTTTATCCCAGGATATTGAATATAGTTCCCTGTGCAATATGGTAGGACCTTGTTGTTTATCCATCCTATATATAATGGTTTTCATCTGATAACCCCAAATTCCCAATCCATCTCCTACCTTCTTGCTTTGTTTATTTATTTTTCATTTTATTTACTTGACTGCACTGGGTCTTTGCAGCAGCACATAGTATCTTGTTTCTTGACCAGGGATTGACTCCAGGCACCCTGCATTGGGAGCCCAGAATCCTAATCGCTGGACCACCAGGGGAGTCCCCCACCTTCTTGCTTTAATCAAGTCTCTTTCCCTGAGGCCACCTCTCTTTCTCAGTAGCTCTGTGGATTAGAGCTTTTCTCTCATACCCAGTATGTGAAGAGGCTCTCTGGTCTTGCTATTTCTCTTGGTTATTTCTAGACTGATTCTTCTGCCATCTTTTAAAATCTATAGCTCTTTGAGGTTCAGACCCTCTGACTCAATCACCCTGGCTTTGCCAGCATTCCAGTCCCTAACCCCCTACCGTCCCTGCCTTTCATCTCTCCAGTATTTTGGAACCTACCTCTCATTCCATGTCTCTAGCCCCAGACCTGCTGTCACTGTGTTGCAGGAAGGGAGACCCCTTCTTATGCCCAAAAGTGGCCTCTTATCTAACACTAGAAAATGAATTGTCCAGGAAGACACATGTGCTGACAAAGGAAGAGACTTTATTGGTGCCCCAGAAGAGAGCAAGAGGGTAAGGTGTACTGCTCTGCCCTGTGACTTGCAGTCTCGGGTTTTATGGTGATGGGATTAGTTTCCCAGTTGTCTCTGGCCAGTCATTCTGATTCAAGGTCCTTCCTGGTGGAGGACCCTGAATCAGGGTCCATTGACATTTCTCAGCCAAGATGGATTCCAGCAAGAATTCTGGGAGCTTGACAGGATGCATGACGTCTCCTTTTGACTTTTCCAGAACTCTTATGATTGGTGGTGGTTTGTTAGCTCTGTGTTTCTTACTAGGACCTCCTGTCGTAAAATAACACACACATGGTTACTCTAGTGCCTGAAAGGGTGGGCGGCTTCAGACAGTGTGTTTCCCCTAACAGTTGGGGTGACCAGTCCACATGGGCAGCACATTCAGCGCTTCGGCCTCTGAGGGCTTTGAGCCCTGTATCTGCACTGACCTTCTCCTGTCCACGTCCATCACCCACTTCTTTAGCAATATTTTGGACATTTTCATCACCAGGAGCTGCTGCTTCCCCATGATAGCAAATTCAGACGTCTCGCTGGCTGCCCTGTCCTCTTTCCCGTTCAGCTTGTTTATTTAACTACAACCGTTATGACTGTCCTTTGACCTAATCAAAACCACTGACCCCTCCAATTTCCCAGTTGCCCAGCTTGGTCTCTTTGTCTGCTTATTATTTCACAGTCATAAGCCCAACTGCTGAGCAGCTGTTGAAGACGGGCCACTAACATGGAAGATGGAAGGGTGGTTCCCCACTAGAGAATTGAAATATTGTTGCCAAAAGGCTAGGGAGAAGAATATCCAGGAAAACCAAAACAACCAAAGGCCATTCCAGTTTTCTTCTGCAATTTGTTTCTTGACAGATTGAATAGTTTAGATTATTTAAGTTATTTGCCTGATTTTCTATTCATGTTCCACTGAACTGTGTATGCTATGTTTTTCCAAATGAAACTGGAATTCTTGGCTCTAAGTTCCCTGACAGAAAAACGTCTACTTCACTGTGTACACAGGCACTGTGTGTTCTCCAGAATTGAAAAAATGGCTGAGGATCTCTTTTCTCAGACTGAGAAAACATATGGACGAGAGTATGCTACGTCTCGTCATCTGTAGCCTTTTGACAAGACATCTGCTGCAACATTTTTTGCTCTTGGATCACACAGTGTTGTTTGCCAATTGTTTTTGTAAATATTAATCTTTGAAATCTTGACTGACATCTGAGTTGTTCTTTTTGGATTCTTTCCTTCTTTATATGCACCATCTTTAAATAATTGTTACATTATAATAAAAAAAAAGATTTTTCTCAGGAATAAGGATTTTTCTCAGGAATAGGAATAAGAAAAATTCCTATTTTTGAATCAAGGGCTAAAATTTCTAATTTAGTAACATATATGCTTCTTCTTCCATTTGAATTCTCCCTCCTTTTCTTGTACTTAACTAAATGTATGACCATTGAAGTAACGCTTCTGCTCTAGTTTTGTGAAAAGTTATCTTTCATGTCAGCCCTTGAACACCCCTCAGGGAGACTTTGAAGCTCAGATCCACCCACCTTCCCGCCCCGCTGTGTTTGGCTGCATCCCAAGGTTGATAACTACACTCTCTGTCTGAAACTATGAACTTGAGAACCAGATCACATTCTTGAACTGGACTTTGAATAACCTATTCAAGATGTTCACTAATAGTTTTAATTTCTGTTCACACCTTTGCATGAGAAGATCATTGACAAGGCTGTGATGGAAGATACAATGAGCACACGTTTCAGCCCAGGGTCTTATCTATTGATTGTCAGTACAATTTTCCTGGACTTGGGTGGTCTCTTCTGTGCTCTGTTAGTATATGGAAAGCAGTGTACATGTTCCACATAGCTTTTTAGGCTCATTTTTATTATGCATGATATTCATGACATGTTTTACTGTTAACTCTGGAGATTATTAATTCAGTCTACTTTAAGTTGATTCTGTTAGTCAATCAATAAAACATTTTAAAAAGTTGGATTAAAGTATAGTTATTTACAATGTTATTATGTTCTGCTGTATACAAAGTGATTCATATATATGTATTCTCTTTTGACTATATATATTCTTTTTCATATATATATATTCTTTTCCATTATGGCCTATCACAGGATACTCAATATAGTTCCCTGTGTTATACAGTAGGATCTTGTTGTTTATCTGTTCTATATTTAATAGTTTGTATCTGCTGATCTCAAACTCCAATTCATCCCTCCCCACCGCCCCTCCCCCTTGGCAACCATAAGCCTATTCACTATGTCTATGAGTTTGTTTCTGTTTAGTAGATAAGTTCATTTGTGTCATATTTTAGATTCCACATATAAGTGATATAATATGGTATTTGTCTTTCTCTTTCTGACTTACTTCGCTTTCTCTGAGTCCATCCACATTGCTGCAAATGGCATTATTTCATCCTTTTTAATGGCTGAGTAGTATTCCATCGTAGATATATACCACATCTTCTTTATTTGTTTATCTGTCAATGGATATTTAGGTTGTTTCCATGTCTTGGCTGTTGTGAATAGTGCTGCTATGCACACTGGGCTGCGTATATCTTTTCAAATTATAGTTTTCTCCAGATATATGCCCAGGAGTGGGGTTGCTAGATCATATAGCAGCTCTATTTTAGTTCTTTGAGGAACTTCCATACTGAATAAAATGTTTTTTAATCATAAGAATAGAAATTGCTTCATATAGATAACCTGATCTTGAGGTCTGTTAGCAAAGAGTTAGCTGTGTGTTAAGCCAGTATGCCAAACACAGCATGAACCTCATTTGGAAGGGAACTTGTTTGCAATGCCATGGGATCATCTCTTCCTTAGTAAACTGCCTGTTTAACATTGAATTTAATTTGTTTTATAAGATGGCTTGCAAAGATCTCATTACAGGATCTTGAGAGGGATACTGCTTCCTCAGATTTTCATGTGAGATTTCCTTTTTCTTATTGTTTAAGCCAGAATGCTCTATTATTAGAGCAGAGTTAATAAATTGGAAGATACCGTAACTCACTGATGTGTGATGGAATTGTTATTTCTTCAGCTCTATCTACAGTCATGTAAAAATTAGAGTAGAAGAGATTTTTAGATGTTGCTGTTCTAAACGGTGTTTCAGGGTCTGGGAATATATTTCACAGTTGAGATCAAGCATGGTTCCCTCTAAAATCTGTTGGCAAGAGTCAACTGTCCTCAGCTGTGTTTAAAGATATACAGCTGGGGAATTCCCTGGTGGTCCAGTGGTTAGGACCCTGTGCTTTTAGTGTTCAGGGCATGAGTTTGATCCCTGGTCAAGGGGCTAGGATCTCAAAGGCTTCATGGTGGGGCTAAGGAAAAAGAGAAAAAAAACAAGTCAGCTCTCCTCGACGTCACCCATTTCCTGAAAGTAAAAAGAGATTCACATGTTCGCCTACCATCCTGCTGATTCTTGCCAGGGATAATCTCTGGAAAGAGCATACTGAATATCTCTGCTGTGCCTCTATGTTAGGGAGAAAAGAGAATCTCACAAAACTTGGGAACCATTCTAGGGTTGGGCCAGAAATTAAGGGGTAGATGAAGGATCTGCCCCAGGGAGGCCTCTGCCGTGGGCTGCCAGTGATTCCATGCTATCGAGGAATGGCTGTGTTTATCGTTATTCCTCTGGGTCATGGATTAGGCACCAGAGAGAAGATTGTTTGGAGAAAAGCCTGTCCTCACTTATACTGTTTGAGTCAGAGCACCATACCTCCTGAGAACTTGTCATGAGTTGTCATTCTCTGTGGTTTTAAGAAACTAAGAATTGATGTGATACTACCAGCATTGGTTTTTGTGGGATGCCATCATGGCACAAAGTACCACAGACTGGTGAATAGCAGGAATTTATTTTTCCAGAGTTTTGGAGATGAAATGTCTGACATCAGGGTGTTGGGGAATTTGTTTCTCTCTGAGACCATGAGGGAAGAGCTGTCCAGGTCTGTGTCCTTGCTTTAGATTGCTGTCTTCTCCCTGTCTTTATATGGTCTTCCCTCTGTATACATGTCTGTCTCCGGATTTCCTTTTTGTATAAAGATACCAGTCATATTGTATTAAGGCCAGCCCTTGTGACCTTGTTTTTTTAAATGAATATTATTTGTTTATTTCTACTCCACTAGTCCTATCTTCTGCCTACATTATTCTACTATTTGTTGCCTCCAGAGTGCTTTTGATCTCATTTATTGCATTATTCATTATATATTGACTCTTATTTCTTCTAGGTCCTTGTTAAACCTTTCTTGCATCTTCTCATTCCTTGTCTCCAGGTTATTTATCTGTGATTCCATTTTGATTTCAAGATTTTGGATCATTTTCACTATCATTATTGAGAATTCTTTATCAAGTAGATTCCCTATCTCTTCCTCTTTTGTTTGGTTTGGTGGGCATTTATCCTGTTCCTTTACCTGCTGGGTATTCCTCTATCTCTTCATCTTGTTTATATTGCTGAGTTTGGGGTGTCCTTTCTGTATTCTGGCAGTTTGTGGAGTTCTCTTTATTGTGGAGTTTCCTCGCTGTGGGTGGGATTGTACAGGTGGCTTGTCAAGGTTTCTTGGTTAGGGAGGCTTGTGTCGGTGTTCTGGTGGGTGGAGCTGGATTCTTCTCTCTGGAGTGCAATGACATGTCCAGTAATGAGTTATGAGATGTCAGTGGTTTTGGAGTAGCTTTGGGCAGCCTGTATATTGAAGCTCAGGGCTGTGTTCCTGTATTGCTGGAGAATTTGCATGGTATGTCTTGCTCTGGAACTTGTTGGCCCTTGGGTGGTGCTTGGTTTCAGTGTAGGTATGGAGGCGTTTGATGAGCTCCTGATAATTAATGTTCCCTGGAGTCAGGAGTTCTCTGGTGTTCTCAGGATTTGGATTTAAGCCTCCTGCTTCTGGTTTTCAGTCTTATTTTTACAGTAGTCCCAAGACTTCTCCTTCTATACAGCACCATTGATAAAACATCTAGGTTAAAGATGAAAAGTTTCTCCACAGTGAGGGACACCCAGAGAGGTTCACAGAGTTACATGGAGAAGAGAAGAGGGAGGAGGGAGTTAGAGGTAACCAGGATGAGACAAGGGGGAATCAAAAGAGGAGAGAGCAAGCTAGCCAGTAATCACTTTGTTATGTGTGCTCCACAGTCTGGACCGCTTAGCGATGTTCACGGAGTTACACAGAGAAGAGAAGAGGGAGGAAGGAGACAGAGGTGGCCAGGAGGATAAAAAGGGGGGAATCAAAATGAGCGAGACAGATCCAGCCAGTAATCAGTTCCCTAAGTGTTCTCCACCGTCCGGAACACACTGGTGATTCATAGATTTGGGTAGAAAAGAGAAGGGGGAGGGAGAAGACAGAGGCGACCTGGTGGAGAAAAAGGAGAGTCCAAAGGGGGAGAGAGCAGTCAAGCCAGTAATCTTGCTCCCAAGTTAAAATGGGTACTGAAGATTGGGTTCTTAAAGGTACAAAATTGATAACAAATACCAAAAAGCAAAGATTAAAAATCTAGAGTAGAGGTTGGATTTTCAAAAATACAATATTAAAGAAAAGAAGAAAAAAAGACAAAGTCACAAAAATTATTAAAATATATATGTATATGAAGTTCGCTTTAAAAAAATAGGGTCTTTTTTTTGCAAAGTAATAGTAGGTTATAAAAATGAAAATTAAAGGAGTAATAGAGGATTTAAAAATTTAAAAACATTAAAAAAAGAATGATTGTAAAAATATATCTAGGACTTTCTCTGGTGTTGTTGTGAGCAGTGTGGGGTCAGTTCATTTTCGGATAGTTCCTTGGTCTGGCTTATATTTCTCAAGATCTATAGGCCCCTTCCTATGTACCATAGTTAGTCAGTACTAACTACAGGGTTTTAATCTATTGCTCCTGTCACCTCCAAGGTGGTTCTCTCTGTTTTAGCTTCTTCTGTTTGCTGGTCTCTTCAGTGTCTGATTTCCACCCTAACACAAGGGGGGCGGTGGTGGACACTTTTTTAAGGCTCACTGTTCAGTCGTGCTATGGGGAGGGAGGGACACTGCAAACAACACTTGCATGTGCTTGCAGTGTCTCAGCCACAGTGGGTCTGCCCCTGCTTACGGCGCATGTGCGCTCCCTGCCCACACTGCTCAGGCTGTAGAACCCTTGGAGGCCGGCCCTGGGCTGCATGCACCTCCCAGGTCTAAGCCGCTCAGGTTCAGGCACTCCGGTAGGCCTCAGAGGCGCAGACTTGGTTGGGCCTGCGTTTTGTGCCTTTCCCAGGTCGGAGCAGCTCAGGTGATGAGGTGTTTGGCGAGCGCAGTCGTTGCAAATTATCGCCTCCACTGTCCCTGCCGCTTGGTTTTCTGGGTGTACAACTGGAGCACCTTCTCAGGCAGATGTTGACCGTCCAGAACCCCAAGAAGTCTTAGTTAGCAAAGAAGCCTGCTTGCAGTGGTAGATAATGTCTCTCTGGGGCTGTGATTGCCCCCTTCCAGCTCTGGCTGCCTGTCACCGGAGTGGGGTAGTCTGCAGCCGGCTAGTTCTGTTCAGTCCTTGGTTCTGTGCGCGGCCCTGGCGCTGTCTTAGGTTGGGGCTTTTCGCGTTGTAGCTATTCCACAGTCTGGTTTGCTAGCCCAAGTTAGTTCTCTCAGATTGTCCTCGGGGAATTCAGGCCGGGTCCTTACTCTAAGCAATGCAGCCCGCGCCTCCCTGCCCAGCCCCCGCTTGCTAGTGGTGGATGCAGGCGTCTGCGCTGCTTCTCTGCTGGGGGAGTTACCGTTGGGCTTGTAATCTGTGAGTTTTAATTATTTATTTATTTTTCTTCCCTGTTATGTTGCCCTCTGTGCTTCTAAGGCTCGCCACAGACTCGGCAGTGAGAATGTTTCCTGGTGTTTGGAAACTTCTCTCTTTTTAAGACTCCCTTCCCGGGACGGAGCTCCATCCCTACCTTTTTTGTCTTTTATATTTTTTCCTACCTCCTTTCGAAGACAATGGGCTGCTTTTCTGGGTGCCTGATGTCCTCTGCCAGCATTCAGAGGTTGTTTTGTGGAATTTACTCAGCGTTTATACGTTCTTTTGATGAATTTGTACGAAAGTGGTCTCCCCGTCCTATTCCTCCACCATCTTAGGACTGCGCCTATTTGTTTATTTATTTTCAGCTGCACTTGGTCTTCATTGCTGTACACAGGGTTTCTCTAGTTGTGGCAAGTAGGCCCCACTCTCTAGTTGCAGTGTGTGTGTGCAGGCTTCTCACTGCAGTGGCTTCTCCTGTGGAGCAGAGGCTCTAGATCTTGGGCTCAGTAGTTTTGGCACATGGGTTTAGATGCTCTGTGGCATATGGACTCTTCACGGACCAGGGATCAAACCTGTGTCCCCTGCATTAGTAAGCAGATTCTCAATCACTGGACCAGTAGGAAAGTCCATGACCTTGTTTCAATTCACTTACTTTTTTTAAACCCATACATCCAAGTATGGTCCTGTTCTAAGGTAACAGGACTTTAATTGTAAATTTTGGGGGTTACAGTGTGAAGTGAACAATGCAGAGAAATAGAGTAAAACAGTAAAACAGTGAAACAAGAAAGACTAGAGATCTCTTTAAGAAAATTGAGATACCATGGGAACATATCCTGCAAAGATAGGCACAATAAAGGACGAAAATAGCAAAGGCCTAACAGAAGTAGAAGAGATTAAGAAGACGTGGCATGAATACACAGAAGAACTGTACTAAGAAGCTCTTAATGACCCAGATAACCATGATGATGTGATCACTCACCTAGAGCCAGATATCCTGGAGTGTGAAGTCAAGTGGGCCTTAGGAAGCATCACTATGAACAAAGCTAGTGGAGGTGATGGAATTCCAGTTGAGCTATTTCAAATCCTAAAAGATGATACAATGGAAGTGCTTTACTAAATATGCCAGCAAATTTGGAAAACTCAGCAATGGCCACAGGACTAGAAAATGTCAGTTTTCATTCTAATCCCAAAGAAAGACAATGCTAGAGAATGTTCAAATTACTGTACAATTGCACTCATGTCACATGCTAGCAAGCTTATGCTCAAAATCCTTCAGGCTAGGCTTCAGCAGTACGTAAGCAGAGAACTTCCAGATGTTCAAGCTGGATTTAGAAAAGGCAGAGGCACCAGAGATCAAATTGCCAACATCTGTTGGATCACAGAAAAAGCAAGGAAATTCCAAAAAAAGTATACCTCTGCTTCATTGACTATGCTAAAACCTTTGACTGTGTGGATCACAACAAATTGTGGAATATTCTTGAAGAAATGGGAGTACCAGACCAACTTACCTGACTCCTGAGAAACCTGTATGCAGGGCAGGAAGCAACAGTTAGAACTGGACATGGAACAACGGACTGGTCCCAAATTGGGAAAGGAGTATGTCAAGGCTGTATATTGTCACCTTGCTTATTTAACTTATATGCAGAGTACATCATGCTTTGTATGTATGTATGTATTTCATACATAATTTGAAATTCTGGGCTGGATGACTCACAAGCTGGAATCAGTATTGCTGGGAGAAATATCAACAACCTCAGATATGCAGATGATACCACTTTATTGGCAGAGAGTGAAGAAGAAGTAAAGAGCGTCTTAATGAAGATGAAAGAGGAGAGTGATAAAGCCAGCTTAAAACTCAACATACAAAAAACAAAGAACATGGCATTGGATTCCGTCACTTCATGGCAAATAGCTGGGGAGAAAGTAGAAACAATGTCACATTTCATTTTCTTGGGCTCAGAAATCACTGTGGATGGTGACTGTAGCCATGAAATTAAAAGACGCTCCTTAGAAGAAAAGCTGTGACAAACCTAGACAGTGTATTAAAAAGCAGAGACATCATTTTGCCAACAAAGGTCTGTATAGTTAAAGTGTGTTTTTTCCAGTTATCATGTATGGATGTGAGAGTTGGACCATAAAGAAGGCTAAGTTTCAAAGAATCGATGTTTTCAAACTGTGGTGCTGGAGAAGACTGTTGAGAGTCCCTTGGATAGCAAAGAGATCAAACCAGTCAATCCTAAAGGAAGTCAACTCAATATTCACTGGAAGGACTGGTGCTGAAGCTGGAGCTCCAATACTTTGGCCACCTGATGCGAAGAACCGACTCCTTCGAAAAGACCCTGAGGATGAGATTGTTGAATGGCATCACTGACTCAATGGACATGAATTTGAGCAAATTCAGGGAGTTCGTGATGGACAAGGAAGCCTGGCATGCTGTAGTTCATGGGGTGGCAAAGAGTCTGACTCAACTTAGCGAATGAACAACAACAACAACCTAGGTCTTTAATCTACACATAGATAAGATGTTTTCACATGATTTCTATGTTTGATTCTCATTTGCTCATTTGGTTGAGGGCAGCCAAAATGCACTGAGCAGATTGCGGGTATCTACAAGCAGAGATTTAGGAAGTTATTTCTAAATATCATTATTAAAGTCGGTCTACACCAACAAAGAAACAGAAAACAGGGTTTACTTTCCTCTTGTTTCATATCTTGGATTAATGTTGAAAGAAAAGTGTTGATTGGCATAAATACTCCAGTGATGCTGGGAATTATATGGATAAATGTTTGAGCATAAAATTGGAACACTATATAGATCTGACTGGTTCTGAAAACAGAAAATGGGAAAATTTGATAGAATTTAATATTTGTGATATTATTTAGCCTTAGCCTGACATAGTCCAGTTTTTTTCTTGGGTACTTTGACAGTGTTTCAGCAGAATCTCAAAGAGTTGGAAGTTTCAGATACGATCTTTTGGAGTTTATTTATTCCAAATTAAAGAATTATTCTGGAATATCATTTTAGTAGTTTTATCAGTCTAGTCTTCTCATAAAAATTAAACACTTAAAATCCTTCATTGGAAAGTATTCTTCTGGGGCTTCCCTCGTCCAACAGTGGTTAAGAATTCGCCTGCCAATGCAGGGACACGAGTTCAGTCCCTGGTCCAGGAAGATCCCACATGCTGGAGGGCAGCTAACCAGTGCGCCACACTATTGAGCCTGAGCTGTAGAGCTTAGGAGTTGAAACTACTGAGCCCAAATGTCACAACTGCTGAATCCCTCGTGCCTTAGAGCCAGTCTCCGTAACACAAGAGGCCACCGTGATGAAAGGGTGGCAAACCACAGCTAGGGAAGAGCCCATGCAGAAATGAAGACAGTACAGCCAAAAATAAATAAATAATTGTTTTTTTTGTGTTTTTTTAAGAAAAGTATGCTTTTTCTAGAGGAGGGCTTCCTATTATTTGTAAAATTCACATACACCTTTTAATTTTGTTAGGTACCTTTTTGAAAAAAATGGTTATTTCTAACACTCACATAATGTAAAATTTAAAAAATGAAACACAGCCAGGAATACTACTTTTATCCTAGCCTCTGTACCATGTTCCTTGTGCCTGTCTGTGGGATGAAGTGGCAAATTTTCCTTATTTTAAGGAAGAAAATGACTCATGTCATTGTATTGCTTTTGTAAATATCCTGGCTTATAGAATATTTTTCTGATATTTTAAAGCAGTGTTACTTAATTTTCTTAGGAGTGAAGTTCTACTTTTTGAATATTTAAAATCAAGTTTCTCCTACTAACAAATATAAATAAGTAGTACCAGAAAAATATTTTAAGATCCATTCACACAGTAATTCCTTCTGCTCTTACAAACATAGCTATATAGCTAAATTAAGATTAGCCATACAGTTTTTGTTTTGATTTTGGTATAATCTTTCCTGTGGGATTCTAAATGGTCACTTCGATAACTGCACAAGAAAAGAATTTTCATGGATCATTCAGGTAAACATTTATATACATATGTAAAGCAGTAAACATGAGATATAGAATGTGGTATTTGAAAATCATAGGTGTATGCGAGAAAATATCACCTATAAATAAAAACTAGACTAAAGTACAGGATCCTGGAAGTGGAGAGCCAGTCTGAACTATAAAAGAACAGGCATCATCAGAGTATTTTTTAATGGATGTATCCTTTATATGGGAAAAAAAAAACCAAAACAAAACCCCCAGAAGCATTTTTAAAAACCGCTATTTATACCTGTCCACTGCAGAATTTCTCTAAGCTTAGTTTTTTTACTCCAATTTAATATACATGACCATTGTATAGTAAATGAACAATTAGAAGTAGGTTATAGACTTTAATGTGAAAATCTTTTTTTTTTGTCTGATTTGTTTGTTCACTGCTGATATTTTCAGTGCATTTATTGACGTGTCTTCCACACGTAATGCTGAAGTGTGTTATGCTGGTCTGTACTTGACATTTGCCTGAGATATTTCAATTGGCAGAATACAATCAGCTGTATCAGGAAAGTGCAGTGAATATTGTTAGTGCTCCAAGGGAACCACATACAGAAGTGAACTTGCTCAGCTCCCAGCCATTTATCTTCTCACTTACTTTTAAGGATATTTGTGATTAAAAAAAAAAAAATTGCTGTAATTGATTGATTTTCTTCCCTGGTGGCTCAGTTGGTAGAGAATCTGCCTGGAATGCAGGAGACCCGGTTCAATCCCTGGGTTGGGAAGGTCCCCTGGAGAAGGAAAGGGCAACCCACTCCAGTGTTCCTGCCTGGAGAATCCCAAGGACAGAGGAGCGTGGCAGGCTACAATCCACGGGGTCACCAAGAGTTGGACACGACTGAGCGACTAAGCACCGCACAGCACAGCACCAAAGATACTAGATAGACTAGATAGAGTTCAGTGACCCGAGAAGAAGTGCTATTCCAGTTGGCTTATCCCTGCAGGTTTTCATAAGGATGGGTATTGCTATAACAAGTGACTAAGGAAGACTATGAGAGAGGATAGTAAGATAGGTGATATTTTCCTGGAGGATAGGTGCAATGTTCCCAGATGATATAAGTGTGTTGGATTTCATGTTCAGCTCTGTAGCCCCACAGGAAAATTCAGCACCATGTATTTCTAAATTTCAGCAATCTTAGAAATAGGTTCTAATTCAGACTGTCTGTTACTGTAAGGGTTTGAAATAAACCACTTAGACAGCATCCTTCTCCCAGGATTTGGAAGTGTTGAGAGACATAGAAGTCACTCAGGTTGAGGTCAAAATGCCACCTTACTGACCAGAATATCCAACTGAAAAATGTGCTTCCCTTTTGTGGATATGTTTGCTAATATTTTGCCCCAACCTAATAACAACCCCAGATTCCCCCAAAGGGCAGGCCTCTTAGAATGTGGCAGAGAGCAGCCCAGAATTCATCTGCTCTCGAGGTCAAGAAGAACTCAGGAGAAGCTCTGCTAAGCATCTTCCTAGTCCTTCTTTACAACTCACCAATCAGATAAGGCGCTCCCATTTTTACAGGGGAAGTGAGCTGGCAAAGACAGGTCAAAAGTGGCACTAATAGGAATTCTTCCACCCAGGGCACACGAGGTGAGGAAAAAGGAACTTCTCCACTGACCTTTCTCCATTTGTTGTTGTTTCTCCATTGGGAGTCTTATTTCATTACATAATGAATTTTAATTGCTTTTATCCATGCTAAGTTCATGTTCTCATAAGAAATACTGTATACTTCTGTGCTTAGTCACCCAGTCATGTCCTGCTCTTTGTGACCCAATGGACTGTAGCCCGCCAGGCTTCTCTGTCCATGGGATTCTGCAGAAAAGAATACTGGAGTGGGTTGCCATTTCCTTTTCCAAGGGTATATGTATCCTTGCTTTATAGATTGGGAATACTAGGTTTTAACTTTTTTCTTTTTTCATAGAAACATATTGATTAATAACATGCCATCAATACGGGTACCTTGATCTGTGCTACTGCTAAGCTGTACATAATTGCCAATTTTGATGTTAAATCCTTTTTTTGTGAGCTTGAGAACCCCTAGTATAGGTCTGTGTTAGTCTAGACTGACTAAAGAAAATTTCTCTAAAATGAATATTTGGAACTGATTTTCTATGGAAGTTTACCCATAAACCTGAATTGAAAGATACTGGTTTCATTACCACTGCTTAAAATGCTGAGCATTCTGCCATATCAGAACCATTCTGATTGGTTGGACACTGTTTAATAGAATTTTCAGGATGTGATGCCACTGTTAGCCACTTATCATTGATGACACACACTTATCAAAAGCTTGCTCCCTACAAAGTACAACACTACCAAGTTCTGAGGCACCAGGAAATATCAATTATCTGCTCACAGAAAGTTTGTGCCCTAGGGTAGAATGCATGCCAGGCAAGTAAATAACGTGAATTAAGTCTGTGCTACCTGCTAAATGAATTATATAGACGTTAGAGGCAGAATGTGAAGTCATGAACCAAAGTCATT
The DNA here is from genome assembly GCF_014754425.2 of Oryx dammah. NCBI lineage: Eukaryota > Metazoa > Chordata > Mammalia > Artiodactyla > Bovidae > Oryx > Oryx dammah. The sequence continues at coordinate 35,420,351 of NW_024070213.1, read as the reverse complement.
TTTGACAGGTTTGGGATGGCTACAAGCCATTTCCTAGGAATTATTCATAAAGTTCGAGACACTAAAAATGAGTGTTACTGCAAACTTTGCAGGAATAGATTATAATGAGATTTTTTTTGTCCTAGGAAATTTCAGGAGGGAGGTAGAATTTTAGCTGGTCCTTCGATATCCCAAGGACCGAGTCATTCTCACACTGTGCTGTGCATAGTCTCTCAGTCGTGTCTGACTCTTTGCAACCCCGTGGAATGTAGCCCACCAGGCTCTTCTGCCAGTGGGGATTCTCCAGGCAAGAAGACTGGAGTAGGTTGCCATTTCCTTCTTCAGGGGATCTTCGAAACCCGGAGATCAAACCCAGGTCTCCAGCATTGCAGGTGGACTCTTTACCATCTGAGCCACCAGGGAAGCCCCATTCTCACCCTGCATTCCACTGCATTCCACTTATTAGTAGGCAGTATCACCATCTACCAAGCTCTTCAACCAAAACCTTAAGTGTCATTCTTGATCTTCTTTCCTCTCATCCACACAGCCATGCATCAACAAGTTGATTCTACCTATAATGTTCAACACACCCAGCTCTCTATTTGCCCTGCAGTTCCCTGGTTTGGACCCATTTCCTGATGACATTATCATCTCCTGCCTGGACTACCTGGTGATCACCTAATTCATCTCTGTGCTTCCCTTGTTTGTAACCCCCAGTGCATTTTTTTCTGTAGAATAATAGTTGTAATCAGATGATGCCATTTTTTCTGTTAAAATCCTTCGATGTTTTTCTGTTGCTGTTTAAAAGAAAAGTTACATTTCTTACCAGAATAAATAAGACTCTACATGACCTAGCTTGTGCCATCTTTTTCATCTTTCTTTTACTTTACTATAAAGATAGCCACATGCTGTCCTTTATGTTCCTCAAACAAAAGGATCTCTTTCTATTTAGAGGTTTTGCACTTGCTATTCCTTCTGCCTGGAATGCTGATCCTCTGGCTGTTACCACTCCTGTTTCCTTTCATCCTTTAGGTCTCAGCTCAGATGTCACATTCATAACCTTTTGTTTGTTTGTTTTTGATGACCCCATCTAAAATAATTCCCCTCAATTGCCTCCTATTATATTATCCTATTAATTGTGTCTCCCTCTATAGTCCTAAAACTCCATGAGAATAAAACTCTTATCTTTTGTGTGTATTACTGTATCTGCAGTACACATCACTGTGTTTTGGATTATCCAGTAAACATTTGTAAAATGAATAGAGAATGCAGCTTATACAAGCAGAGCAGAAAGACAGTGGTCTTGCAGTCTGGGTGAGAGTGCGAGCCAAGTGCCAGACAATTCGGAATGTGGTTTGTGAACAGATCATCCAGAGCACTGTTCCTGTGAGGGCTTCTATATAGCTCAGCTGGTAAAGAAAAGTGAAAGGGAAAATCGCTCTGCCATGTTCGAATCTTTGTGACCCCATGGACTATACAGTCTGTGGAATTCTCCAGGCTGCAATACTGGAGTGGGTATCTCTTCCCTTCTCCAGAGGATCTTCCTAATCCAGGGATCGAATCCAGGTCTCCCACATTGCAGGTGGATTCTTTACCAGCTGAGCCACCAGCTGAGAATACTGGAGTGAATACCCTATTCCTTCTCCAGGGGATCTTCCCGACTGAGGAATCAAAGCTGGTAAAGAATCCACCTGCAATGCAGGAGACTCCAGTTCAATTCCTGGGTTGAGAAGATCCCCTGGGGAAGGAAATGGCTACCCACTCCAGTATTCTGGCCTGGAGAATTCCATGGACGGAGGACCCCGGCAGGCTGCAGGGTGCCAAGTTTTCTTTTAATTGTACTTGGATATAAATTGGAAAGTAACACTAATTTATAGAAGGTCTTAAAGCTGTAGGAATAGAATTCACATTGCAGTGCATCAGCTTGAAGCTACAGAATGAAGGTTTTTGATCAAGGAATGACTGTAAGATTAATCCTTCTGTGATACTGTTGGTGAGAAATGCTGTAGGCAGAGAAGTCATGTAGGAGAGTACTGTAATTGTCCATCTAAGATTTTATGAAATATGTTTCTGTGGCTCTTTCAGTTGAAAAGGGTAGACTTTATATGTCTGTCAGAAATCCCAAACTGAAAGCTATTGAAAGGGAGTTATCATGCAATCAAGGGCTTCAAAACTTGGACCCTGGGAAGCTTTAAAACTGGAAAAGTTGACAGGGACGTATGTATCACTTCTTTTCCATTCCTTGACCCCTTGTCCGCATGGTAGTGATACTCACGTTTTGCATTGAGATCTTTTGAAATTTCCTTTCTGTCTCTTCACCGTGATAAACGGACCTATAGAGCTGGGCTGCAGTGTTGCAGCTCATCGGTAGGTGTCACCGTCTCACAAGTGATTCATTCCACTTTGAGACTGTCAAGTCTAACTTACAGCTGCTGCTGCTGCTGCTGCTGCTGCTAAGTCGTGTCAGTCATGTCTGACTCTGTGCGATCCAATAGACGGCAGCCCACCAGGCTCCTCCGTCCCTGGGATTCTCCAGGCAAGAACACTGGAGTGGGTTGCCGTGTCCTTCTCCAGTGCATGAAAGTGAAAAGTGAAAGGGAAGTCGCTCAGTCGTGTCTGACTCTTCGCGCCCCATGGACTGTAGCCCACCAGGCTCCTCCATCCATGGGTTTCTCCAGGCAAGAGTACTGGAGTGGGTTGCCATTGCCTTCTCCGAACTTAAAGCTAGCGTATTGTATATAAAATAAATTAGTTTTTTTTTAGTTTCATATCTTTTGAGTTATCAGTTCATAATCATAAGTATTTATTCAGATCACATGAAATCAACAAAGTTTGTCTAAATTTAGTTACATATTTAATACCATGATCACATTTTGTTGACAGTTTTGCTGTTTTGTGATTCTTTTTAACAACTGATAGTCCGTTTAGTTTTAGCTACTGTAGTATTATGTTACTTATTTTGATAATATTTTAATGTTTGATGGACCTGTAGACATCTTGGAGCAAGAAAAAAATATGGTTTGTGTACTTGGTTTTCATTTTCCTGTTTCCTTTTTTTTACCTTTTCCATCTAATATTTCCACCATCACAGAAAGTTCAATTAGACATCCCTGGTACAAACTAAACTGCTTTCTTTTGTTAAAGAAAAAAGTCTGAAGATATCACCAGGAGCCTGGTTTCAGGATCTTGAATGTAGATATGTTTTAGGTATGGAATTTTATTCTTTGTTTGAAGGTTTTGTTTGTTTAGTGTGTATATATTTCACTCTCAGGTTTAGAATTTTTTAACATTAGGACATAATACTAGTAAAATGGAAAGAAGGCAAAGGTTAAATGTCTAGGCTTATATGATAGTTCAGTATTTTCAAGTCTAACAACATTACTTTAAAACTAGATATATTTAATATGTTTAAATTGTGCATATTCTAATCAATCCTTGGAAATCAACTAATGAGTATAGAGTATATGAGGGTGGGGATTTATTGGAGCCCCTGTAGCTCATTTGCAGGAATAACCATCTCATGTCTGACACTTGGTTGTACTCCATGTAGCTAGTTGTAAATATAATGTAAATGCCATGTAATCAGTTGCCAGCCTGCGGAAGATTTAAGCTTTGCTTTTTGGAACTTTCTCAAGCTTTTTCCAGATATTTTTAATCTTTGGTTGGTTGAATTGGCAGATGCAGAACCTGCAGATAAGGGCTGTCTATTACTCTCATTCTTCATTTCCACCACCAAACGTAGAAGTCTCCCTGCCCCCTGCCCTTGACTCATTTTCCATCACCAGCTGGGCATGATTTAACCCAATCCTGGCACTGTCTGCCTAGAGACAGCATCAGATTCTGAAGGTTCAGGGCTCAGTCCCACAAGCTTGCTCCGTCCTTCACATGCCAAAGCAAGTCCGGGTTTTGACCTGTGCTTCTGAGTGTGCACGACTTCCCTGGTGGCTCTGCCTACAATGCGGAAGTTCTGGCTTTGATCCCTGGCTCGGGAAGATCCCCTGGAGAAGGAAATGGCAACCAACTCCAGTATTCTTGCCTGGAGAATCCCACGGACAGAGGAGCGTGGCCGGCTACAGTCCATGGGATCGCAGAGAGTCGGACACAACTGAGTGACTTTCACTTTCTGAGTGTGCATGTGTACATGTGTGTGCTCAGTCATGTCTGAGGAGGGATAAGTTGCTAGAGTGGCTTACATAATTTAGGAAAGACAATTTGCTTACTAAATGATAAATTTGTTGTAAAAGGATAGAACTCAGGAGCAGTGGGATGGAAGCGTGTGAAGGGCAAGTATGTGAGAAGGGGGAATGGTGCTTCCCTGCCCTCTCCCAGCGCCTCCATGCATTCAGCAACCCGGAAGCCCCAACACTGCCCTTCAGGGTTTTTTATGGACCCTTCATCATGCAGGCATGATAGATGGCTAGTGCCATTTCCAGCCCCTCTCCCTCTCCAGGGAATGGAGGAGGGGACTGAAAATAGCAAACTTCTAATCGTGACTTGGTCTTTCTGGTGACCAGGCCCCAAGCAGGAGTCTGCTGGGAGTTACCTCATTGGAAAAAAAGATGCTCCTATTCCCCAGGCAGTTCTAAGAGATTTAGATGCTCTGTGTTAGATCCACCTATTACTCGGGAAATTACAAAGGTTTTAGGGGCTTTTTGTTGGAAACCAGGGTCAAAGAGCAAACATAGCAGAAACCATGGGTGGAGACTATTATTATTTCACACTTGCTATTCACACTTAATTATACAAGAAGTAGAATATTTCACATTTGCTTTCTCTGTTGCTTGGTGAGAAACTGCAGTGTTGTATCTTCTGTCCTGATATAATCTTGTGTGCTGTGCAACTGATTTTAATAAACTATTCTTACCAGTAGGGAAATGGTCCCTGTGTTATTATTCACTGCTATGAAAATTTCAAAACATGTGACCGTCCATGTGAACAGCCTGTGCAGATTAAAGCTGCAGGGCATGATTGGAGGACGCATGGACTGCCAAGCCACGAGGCAGCTAAGGAGGCATCCTCTGCCAACGACGGCATGGGATTATGTAACGCCTGCAGTGTCTGGCACCGTGCTCCACTGGAGACACATCACGTGTTGTACAATGCTCTTGGCCCTGAAATTCAATTAGATTGCTTTGAATGATCCGTGAGTCTGCATGAGATAAGCTTTTACTGCTCTCCACTAGAAAGCAAATGGGTTGATTAGCCCCACATAAATTGAGAAATTGCCATCATAATTCCAGCAAGGATATTTGCATTATATATATATATATCATTGTGCCACAGAAGAGCAGAGTATAAGCATTATGTAACCTGGATAAATAATGGGGAGAAAACATCCAACCCTCACGACTAAAAAAACAGATTTTCTCACAGACACTTAGGAATAGATTTTCTTTAAAATATATTTTGCTATTATTTTGAGGAATCAGTTTAAAGGCTGCCTGTGTGGTGTTTATTTTTTTTTCTTTATGTTTTATTTGTTTGTTTGCACTATGATCTGTGAGAATAAAAAAAATGGATAGAGTGATAATTTGGTGGGGGTGGGCAAAAGAACTTTGATTAGGAAGAATTATGAATTATAAGTTCAATGGCCTTTTTATACTGAGTGAGTTTTCTTTCTTTGTGAATTGTAGATGATCAATTTAAGGAGTTGGGATCTATCTGAAATTAACCCCATATTGTTTGGCTGGAAACTTCTGATATCTTTTCACAAAAGAAGATCTGGGATGGAGGAGGGAAGGTCAGAGTAGATATTGAGAAGTTGAAAACTTGGAAGGTCAGGATTATCATCATACTAAAGGCTTAAAGGGCCACTGGGAAACCACCAAAATCAGTGATGTGAACTTGACTTTCCCGCTTTCTTTTACCCATATTTTCCTCTAAATGAGATTTAATTTAAGGTTTCAACCAAAAGCTTTGGTAAGAACTTAAAGTTCTTTAGAATTGTTTGGGAACTGAATTGAAACAAAAGGTGCCAAAATTCTATGCAGAGAGCTTCCATTTTGTTCTATCAATGGGGATTAAAGAGTACAGTACCTTTGTGGGTTTAGGCAAGGTGGTCTTGAACTGATGGCAGCAAAACCACCATTGTTGTAGATTTTTCCCTGTTGGAAAAAGCTTTTATTTCTCTCCTAACGTTTGAAATCCTTAGGACATGAATTTGCTCACTGCAACTAAATATCCTGCCCTTTAGTGGGAGCTGATATTCGTGAGTTGTTTCCTAACACATCATAGTAAAACCCAGATTTTAACAGTTTTTCTTTGTGATAGATTATCTAAATTTTGTGAGATTTAACAAGCATAGGTATTTCTACTGGTTTAATTTTTCTAACCATTGGCAGTAGGCATTACTACTGTTATTTTTATTAAGCAAAGGGAAAATTGATGAGTAGAGGAGTACAGTGAGCTGCCCAGGGTGACACTACGAGGAGGGGACTGGATAGAGGTTCCAAAACAGATCGTAAGCCTTCTCATCCCACTATGCATTAATGGTCCTCAAATGCTGTGCCAGGGACTAGGCTAGACTGGGCCATATTTCAAAGAAATCCTATTTTATTATGCCTAGAGTGAAGGTCTCCGATTTTGTCATTTTAAAATAGCTTCCCAGGTGCTTCTAATGTAAGATAAGAGTTGGTAGCTGCTTCTTGGTTAATATTCTGAACTATAGAGATAGCATTAGAACGTCTCTATGCTCTACTTCAAATATATTTTTTTCTCTGTTTATCCTTCTGATATGTGTGTGTATGTGTATATATGTACTTGTTGTTTAGTCAATAAGTCATGTCCAACTCTTTTTCTACCCAATGGACTGTAGTCCACCAGGCTCCCCCGTCCCTGGGATTCTCCAGGCAAGAACACTGGAGTGAGTTGCCATTTCCTTCTCCAATCCAGGAAAGTGAACAGTGAAAGTGAATTCGCTCAGTCGTGTCTGACTCTTAGTGACCCCATAGACGGCAGCCTACCAGGCTCCTCTGTCCCTGGGATTCTCCAGGCAAGAACACTGGAGTGGGTTGCCAATTTATGTGTGTGTGTGTGTATATTCAAACCAAATTGTAAAAACATAGTCCTTTTTTGTTGTTGTTTGTTGGTAAAATTTTAATAGAAAATATATCTTTTCAAAATGGACCCAAAATATTTTGTGGGTAACAGAGTAGTATTTTATAATAATCAAAAGAATATAGTGGGAAATATAATTCAATAAATGGCATCTGTTATTAAAAGGCTAGCTAGCCTCCAGGTCTTAAATTGATGCTAGGGTGTAACTTTGTTAATGAGTGAATTCAGAGTTGGTTTAATGAGCTGGTGTTGGAAGGATTGCTCATTTTCATCAGTGGCTATAACTTGCTGCTGCATCTTTGCAAAATAATAAAAAGGGACTAGCGCATCCCCTGTCCCTACCATAATTGTCCTTTTTCTCCTTTCCCTGTTGACACCTTTAAAAGCTGATGTGCACCACTGCAGGGGCTGGGGCTCCATGAGCATCTTTTCTTTCTTAATCTCATTCCCCACCTCCATCCTCCACCTTGTCTTTTTGCAAAGATCATCTGGTTTTGTACCACAGATATTTGTCTTAAAGGCAGATGTTTGCAAAAGTCAAACTAAGTATGTGAACCTAACTTGCTTCAGAACATCATGGTTTGGGCTTTGGATAGATGCAGGATGGGACTCTGAATGCCTGCAATGAATCTGAAAAATTTTGACAGTTCTAAGTTAATAGCGAGCATACAGACAACTTGGCAGAATATGTACTTTCTAGAAACATGTTTTTAATGATTCAGCTGTCACAATGGGTTTACCAAGTATATGATTAGCAGATATATTAGGCATTTTTAATTAAATTTTACAGAATACTAGTATTACATAATTAATAGAAATCATTTTCCATGTCTTATACTTAAAAAGTAAAGAATAATAAAGTATGATATGGTTTTCTGAACTTCAGTCATGCACAAATAAACTTTCCTTGGCAAATGAACCACATATTGTCAGTTTTGCACCGTTGAAAATGCACCACCTCACAAAAATGTCTTCAGGTAAGAAATGAAATCAGCATTATGAAAGCTGGTTAGCTGGAGTTTCTTTTTGCGGATTTATACCGTGGAAAGGAAACTACTTAAGGGCAGAATCTGGGTCTCTAATGTCCATTCTTTCACAGTGACTCATATTGTTATATTAATATGATGGTGTTTGGTCCAGGAAATAATTTATTCAAGTTTTCTAAAAGGAATTTGTACTTCTTACCTAAATGAATTCTCCCCAGTGCCTGACTTGTCTTGTGTAGTTTTACAAAGTTGTATCAACCTATAGAAGATCCATTTCCAGAAATATCTAATCAAGTTCATAAGTAGTATGTGCTTTAAAATTTGTTTTAAAAATTTGCTTGGTGTATTAATTGGGTTTGAGTCAGGAAAAAGGCATAGGTTATTTTAATAGATTAATATGAAGAATTGTTAATTAGGAATTGAAGAAGTAAAGGGCTAAAATAAGAACACACTTGAAATATGGTATAGAAAGCAACTTCTAGAAGCAGCTATCACCTCTAGGGCAGGAGCAAGGGGAAGTGATTGGGAATCACTAAAACTTAAAAACAGCAGAAGGGACTGATGTGGCTGGATTAGATTTGTAAGTCCTGTGGAAAAGACTAGGAGCAGATTTTGCGGGGGAAAGGCATGATGAAAAAACTACAGACTGGGTTAGGTGTGTGTGAGTGCTGAGTCACTTCAGTCATGTCCAATTCTTAGCAACCCTATAGACTGAGGCCTGCCAGGCTCCCCTGTCCATGGGATTATCCAGGCAAAAATACTGTGGATTGCCATACCCACTTCCAGGGGATCTTCTTGACCCAGGGGTCAAACCCAGGTCTCTTACATCTACTTGCATTGGCAGGCGGGTTCTTTACCACTAGTGCCAGCTGGGAAGCCCAGATTAGGTATAGCTGTGGGCAGGAATCACCCCTGTCAGAATAATGTGTGACTGGAAAGCCACATACAAGAACAGGAAGCAAAAGCAGGAAGCCTGCTGGAAGCCAACAGGAAAGAAGGAGCCTCTTCCTCCAGCCCTGTACACTCTCTCCTGCCTCTTATTGGCAGAGCCTTATTTGAATTCAGCCAGCAAAGTAGAAATGAGGTTTATTAAGTCCCAGCCCCTGCATCACAAGAGCTGATCTGGAGCTGAGAATCAATAGCTTAATAACTGGCATTGTTATTGTTGTTTAGTCGCTCAGTTGTGTCTGACTGTTTGCAACCCCATAGACTGTAGCCTGCCAGGCTCCTCTGTCCATGAGATCCTCCAAGCAAGAATACTGGAGTGGGTTGCTATTTCCTTCTCCAGGGGATCTTCCCGACCCAGGGAGGAAACCTGTGTCTCTTGTGTCTCCTTCATTGGCAGGTGGGTTCTTTACCACTGAGCCAGAGGGAAGCTCAATAACTGGCATGCTCGACTTTTAAGTAACTTAAGAAAATTCTCTCAATTAAAAATTATTTGAAGTTTAGTTTTTTGAACAGTTAATATATCATGTGGTACAAAAATATAAACAGAATGATATTCCTCTCACCTTCAAACCCTCGCATCTACTTCCAACCAGATAATCACTGTTATTTGTTTCTTATTCAGAGCTTCCTTGGTGGCTCAGAGGTAAAGAATCTGCCCATAATGCAGGAGACTCAGGTTTGATCCCTGGGTCGGGAAGATCCCCTGGAGAAGGAAATGGCAACCCACTCCAGTATTCTTGCCTGGGAAATCCCATGGACAGAGGAACCTGGTGGGCTACAGTCCAGTGGGGTCGCAAAGAGTGGGACACGACTGAGCAGTTGAGTAGGCATACACACATTCAGTCTTTATTCATTCACAAGCAAATGCAAATCCATATTCATTCATTTTTATTGAAGTGTAATTGATTTACACTGTTGTGTTAATTACTGCTGTACAGAAAAGTGATTCAATCATGCATACATATGTGTGTGTATCTATACATATTGTTTTTTAAATATTCTTTTCCGTTATGGCTTATCGTAGGGTATTGAGTCTAGTTCTCTATGCTATATAATGGGGCTTCCCTGGTGGCTCAGAGGTTAAAGCGTCTGTCTGCAGTGCGGGAGACCTGGATTCGATCCCTGGGTCAGGAGGATGCTCTGGAGAAGGAAATAGCAACCTATTCCAGTATTTTGCCTGGAGAATCCCATGGATGGAGGAGCCTGGTGGGCTACAGTCCTCGGGGTCGCAAAGAGTCAGACACGACTGAGCAACTTCAGTGTATAGTAGTACCTTATTGTTTATCCATTCTACATGTAGAGGCTTACATCAGCTAACCATGTCCTCCCACTTCATCCCTCCCCCAACCCCTCCCCCTTGGCAACCACCTGTCTGATCTCTATGTCTCTGATTCTGTTCCAGAGATAGGTTCATTTTGTCATGTTTTACACTCTCCATATAAGTGATATCATATGGTGTGCAAATATTTAGGCTTATCTTTGTTATCATATTACTTCTCATACCGCTTTTTGGCACCTTGGTAGTTTTACTTAACAGTATATCTTGTTGATCTTGCCGTATTCATACATGAAAAGCTTCATCATGTTTTAGAACCTCATTATCTTAATGGCTTCTCTTACTGTTTTCAGTAGTTTTAAATGTTATTCTCTTTGGCGTTCTCAGGATAGAATGACATCATCTGCAAATACTGATAGTTTCCAAATTCTCTATCTCTAAAATCATTTCTCTCTGATAATTGTTTTGGCTTGTACATTCAGCACAGTGTTAAATATTAATGGTAGCAGTGAGCATCTTCGTCTGCTTCTGGCTTTAACGGCAGTGTTTCTAATATTTCCTGTTTAGCATGATGTTGAATTTGGGGATAAGTATATTATTTTGTTAAAGGAATTAACCATTTATTGAGCTTATTTTTTTAAGATCAGAAATGAGGTTAAATTTTACTAAGTGGGTTTTTACCATCTATAGGGCGTTACCAACCATACGACTTTTCTTTTTAAACATAATATAGTAAATATATTTGCTTTAATTTCCTATGTTGTTAATAGTTTTCTTAGTATTCTTAATATTGTGCCATCTTGGTATTCCTGGAACAGAGTCCACTAAGTCATAGAATTGATAACACACCCCCATACACACACACAAAATGATACTTCTAAAAAATTGTAGGCATTTATTATTGTTGATCACTATTCTTCAAGTTTTTGTATCACTTTTCCTGTTTCATAAGAAGAATTTAGAAGTTGTTCTTGTTTTCCTCTCCTGAAGCAGATAGCATTGGAATAATCTCTTCTTTAAAGTTTGGTAGAGTTTTCTGCTCAATATTATGTGCCAGCCTGGACGGGGGAGAGGCTCGGGGGAGAATGGTTACAGGTATACGTATGGCTAAAGAGTCCCTTCACTCTTTACCTGAAAGTATCACAACATTGTTAATCAGCTATACCTCAGTATACAAAATAAAAAGTTCAAAAAAAAAGTTTGGTAGAATTTTCCTGTGAAACTCTCTGGAGTTGGTACTTTTTGGGTGTTTAGCTCCTTTGATGCTTTTCTCTATTTCCTTTATGGAAATGGACCTTTTAGATTTTTTGTTTGTTTGTTTCATTTTGGCTCAACTCTGTTGAATTATATTTTACTAGAATATTATTTTATTCAGGTTTTGAAGAAAAATTTTGGAGATGGAAAATTATGTTGATCATAGAAAATCTTATGATCATTTAATTTTTTGTTTCTTTGATTATTTCCCCTTTGCAATTTATTACTTAGTGTTTTATATTATTTATTTACTATGTCAGATGATTAATCTTTTCATTTTTCCCAAAGCAATTTTTAAAAGCTTACTAGTACTGTTTGTATTTCTAATGCGTTACATTATACTTCTGTATTTAAATTTTTATCTGGCTTAAGTTTTTGCTAGTTTTTATTTTGGGAGATGACATTTAATTTACTTTTATTGGTACAAAGCTTTCAGTTCAGTTCAGTCACTCAGTTGTGTCAGACTCTTTGCGACCCCATGGACCACAGCACTCCAGGCTTCCCTGTCCACCAACCAACTCCCAGAGCTTACTCAAACTCATGTCCATTGAGTTGGTGATGCCATCCAACCATCTCATCCTCTGACGTCCCCTTCTCCTCCCGCCTTCAATCTTTCCCAGCAATAGGGTCTTTTCCAATGAGTTGGTTCTTTGCATCAGATGGCCAAAGTATTGTAGTTTCAGCTTCAGCATCAGTCCTTTAGGATTGACTGGTTTAGGACTATGAATTTTTCTCCTAGCACTGCTTTACTTGTATCCTATAGCATCTCTCTCAGTATAGGAATTTACTTGTTGTTTTCTAGAAATTCTTCAATTTTGTTTGAATTCTCTCTCTGACCCAAATGTTTAAGGAGAGCGTATTATTTACCAGATGCAGGAGGTCTTTTGTTTTCAGGTTTTAAAAACTAATCTCTAGTTTCTTCTGCTATTCTTATAGTCTTAAAGTTTTCTTTACATTTAGGAAAATTCTGTTATGTCTTTAAGTATTTACTCTCTTTTGTTTCTATGGTTTGCTTCCTTATACTTCTAGATTATGTGTGTGTTGTTTTCATTCCCTATCTTCTGTTTATTTCACTTTTGCTTTTAATTTTGAAGAAATTACTTAAGGTCCATTTTGTTTTCTTTTTCTTCTCTGTCTTCTGTGTCTGATTTCTGTAGTGTCCCTTCAAATTATTTACTCGTTTCTGAAGAAATATTTTCTTAGTTTCATCTCCTATTGTATTGTCCATAGTCTCTTTATGAATTATTTCTTTTTGCTCTGCTGTGTTCATTTATAGATGTGACGTCATTATAACTTAAAAGAATGTGTGTTGAAATATTTTGTTAGCAGTTTTCATCTGTATGTATAATTCATATGAGTGACATGTATTGATTTGTTTTGCTGTTTCATTTCACCTTTTCCATTCCTTTCATGTCCCTTTTTATATGTTCTTTCTGTTGATACAACCAAATACTTTACAGGAGGTCTTAGAGGTCCAAAAGCACGTTCCTGCCACCACAAAGACAGAACCATCTTATAAATATGGCAACTCTAGTTCCTCAGCACATCTCACATTGCTTTTCCTCACTCTCATCCTGAAATCCAATGATATAATGTAGAATGTAGCTTTTGTAGATTGGAGGGAGGGTTTGGTCCATCACTTTAGGGGGTATATTTTTGCCTTTCCTTTTTGGCCTTAGTACTTTTAACGCATCTTCCTGACACTTTATCCTGCATGGCTTCTGCCAGACAGCAGTCCTTTGTAGCCTTCAGATTGTATCTGTCTCCTCCTTCTGCTGAAAATGGAGTTTTCAGGGTTTTGTTTCTTTCATTGCTGTGTTCATTGATTTCCACAGAAGTATAAGGATGTTAGATTAATTAGACATATACTGAAAGACAGGCTTCTCTGATGGCTCAGATGGTAAAGAATCTGCCTGTAATGTAGGAGACCCAGATTTGATCCATGGGTCAGGAAGATCTCCTGGAGAAGGGAATGGCTACCCACTCAAGTATTCTTGCCTGGGAAATCCCATAGACAGAGGAGCCTGGAGGGCTACAGTCCATGGGGTCGCAAAGAGTCAGACACAACTGAGCAACTAACACTTTCATGTCATACTGGAAGTCAGTATGTGTTTTTAAAGACTAGCATTTTAATGTTGGGCTTTGATGGCTTACCCAGGTAATACAGTAGTTATAGCAGGTGCTGTTCATATTTGAAAGTAAAATAATGTTCAGATTGCCCCCCAAAAGTCACTGTAAACAATGAGAGAGATGTTGCTTTTCAGTTTCTTGGTTTTCACTTCTTTAAAAAATTGGTTTTAGTATTGGAACTTGGTGCTAGTATTTTTATAGTCCAGGAAAATTATTTTCCTTAATAAATGATATGAAGCTTCTGGGTTTTTTTTTGTGTTTTTTCCCCTAGAGTTTTCCCTTTTTTCACTTGTAGGTTCTTTTTTCTATTTCTCTTCTTCTCTTGCTGGTATCAGACCAAATTGGCTCAATCTGAGTAAGATTTTATGGACCTTGTTTTTTCACTGTTTTTTTGGGTCTCTTGTTCTTTTCTTTTCTTTTCTTTTTTTTTTTTTTTTTGATAGTGCAAAATATGTTAGTGAGTATTGAGGTAGAAATTACCTTTTGTATTTGTTAAACTGTCCAGAGTTTAGGAGAATAATTTTCTAACTTAAGGATAATTGTCTAACTTAAGGATACAGTTTTAGTCAGTTATTATAAATACAGACAGCAGTAGATAATTATGTTTTGTGTGAGAGTTAGTCATAGATTAAGTGCAAATTTTAATTGATAAAATAAGAAAAGTTGAGATCAGCTGTTCATTGAATCTTATTCCTTTTTGATTATCATTGGTTACCAAACTTAAATGGCTTGAATTAAGATTAAAGGTGAATCAATGTTATGTCAGCCTGGATTGGTGGGGTAAGGGGGAGAATGGATACACGAGTCCCTTCGCTGTTCACCTGAAACTACCACAACATTGTTAATCAACTATACCCCAGTGAAAAAAAGCTTAAAGTTTGAAAAAAAAAAAAAAAGATGAAAGGTTAAGCTTTAGAATTAATTTGCCTTGTAAAATAACAGTTCTCCATGACAGAAAATAAATGAACTGAATCAGTGTTCCAACACTGTAACTATGCATGCAGTAGCAAGGTACTAGAGCTGACAATTTTCAAATGATAGTAGCTGGTTATGTAAGTCACCCAAGATGGCTTGATGTTCTGTTATTTCCAGACGAAATTAGAAATAACATGTGCCAAGGTAACAGGCAGTCAGACAAAAACATAACAATTTACTTTCCAATAATTATCATCACCTCTAGCCAGGCTGGAACTTGATTGATCTAGTACAAAAGAATATCTTTTGTGTGGATTTATTTCAAGACCAGAAACATCATAACTGTAGTAAATATTCTTGTAAATCATTTTTTGGGACTTCATTAGAAGACATAGCAATAATCACTTCATTCTTTGCTATTGAATTAAATTGATACAAATTCCAGTCGGTACAATTCCTCAATTCACTTGTCCCTATTTCCATTCCCTCACTCTTGCTTTTTTCCTAACTCTTTTTAAAAGTGAAGTTAATTGGAAGCTTTTCACGTGAAAACTGATTGTTCTCAGAAATTTAGCTCATAATTTTCCCATAGTTGGTAAAATAATGAAAAAATGAAGACAAATCTTGGTTTATGTTGTTTGGAAGTATCATATTGTTCTTGGAATACATATTTAATTGAGGAATTTCTAATACTTTCTGAGTCTTATTAAGCCTTCAGTTATCACTATGAAGGGGGAAATGTTTTCAGAGGTTCAAAGATGGGACAAATGGAAGCAGACAGGTAACAAAGTTGGTGGAGACATAGCTGAATACTAGAGAGAGAGTTTGAAGTAGTTGAGGTGTGTGCGGCCTGAAGTTAGCTGACTTTCCTTTTGTATTTCCCTTTTTTCAGGATCAACCACATGGGAAAAAAGTGTGTGTATGTTAGAGAGAGAGAATTGTAGTAATGGTTATTGGAGACAATGGAAAAGTTGGATAAGAGAGAGAAGGCAGAGATGGTGGGAAGAGGGAAAGCTGTGATAAGTTAAGAGAAACCGGGAATCATCTGATGAGGGTGAAATTTTATTCCCAGATGACTTTTCATGGCAGCTTCACGACTAGCTTGTGCCTGGAGTCAGTTTCTCCAGACAGAGGTGAGTCTGGACAGAATACCTTAAGAAGAGTCACAACTGGAGCTGCCAGGGACAAGACCAGTTATTCTCCATGCAGGCTAACCCATTCTCCATGCTGGCCTGTATTGGTTAAGGTAGCCCTAGCTGTTGAAACAGATAAACCCCAAAGCTTCCCTGGCTTAGTATAGTAACTGTTTGCTTGTGCTTTTGCATAAGGAAAGTTAAAATCCCAGTGTGATGTTCTGGCTGGGCGGCTCCTGAGCAATATAGAGCCTTAGATTCCATCCTTTTCCTGACTCTGCATCTTCTTTGGCTGCTGTAACTTTTTGCTTCAGGCTACAGATATGGGTTCAATTCCTGGGGTGGGAAGATTCCCTGGAAGAGGGTATGGCAGTCCAGTATTCCTGCCTGGAGAATGCTGTGGACAGACGACCCTGGCGGGCTACAGTCTATAGCGTTGCAAGAGTCCAACATGACTGAAGAAATGAGCGCACTGTAGAGGAAAGATGCAAGATTCCAATGTGGGCCCAACACCTGTTCCTTCTGTTCCCTTGCATTCGGCTCAGGCTCAGTCACGTGGCCCCACCTGACTGCACGGAATGCTGGGCAACATAGTCGAGAAGAAGAGGAAGAGGATTGGTGAAAGCCGGCCAATCTCTGCCTCTCCCACCAGTAAACCAGAGTGTCTGTCTTTTCCTCTTGAGCTCGTAATGTCATACTTACAGGGCAGGGATCAGTTCAGTTCAGTCGCACAGTTGTTTCCGACTCTTTGCAACCCCATGGACTGCAGCACACCAGGCTTCCCTGTCCTTCACCAACTCCTAGAGCTTGCTCAAACTCATGTCCTTTGAGTCGGTGATTCCATCCAACCATCTCATCCACTGTTGTCCCCTTCTCCTCCTGTCTTCAACCCTTCCCACCATCAAGGTCTTTTCCAATGAGTCAGTTCTTCACATCAGGTGGCCAAAGGATTGGAGTTTCAGCTTCAGCATCAGTCCTTCCAATGACTATTCAGGAGTGATTTCCTTTAAGATGGACTTGTTGGATCTCCTTGCTGTCCAAGGGACCCCCAAGAGTCTTCTCCAACACCACAGTTCAAAAGCATCAATTCTTCAGTGCTCAGCTTTCTTCACAGTCCAACTCTCACATCCATACATGACTACTGGAAAAACCATAGCCTTGACTACTTTGTTGGCAAAGTAATATCTCTGCTTTTTAATATGCTGTCTAGGTTGGTCATAACGTTCCTTCCGAGGAGTAAGCGTCTTTTAATTTCATGGCTGCAGTCTCCATCTGCAGTGATTTTGGAGCCCCCCAAAATAAAGTTTCTCACTGTTTCCTTTGTTTCCCCATCTATTTGCCATGAAGTGATGGGACTGGATGACATGATCTTAGTTTTCTGATCAGGGCAGGGATGGCTGCTGCAATCGTTTAGAAACTTGTATTTATTTATTTTTATTTTTTTACTTTTGCCTGTCCTGAGTCTTTGTTGTGCTATGCCAGCTATTCTCTTATTTGTGGCAAATGGGGGCTACTTTCCAGTTGCTGTGCGCAGGCTTCTCATTGCAGTGAGTTCTCTTGTTGTGGAGCATGGGCTCTAGGACATGCCGGCATCAGTAGCTGTGGCTTCTGGGCTCTGGAGCACAGGCTCAATAGTTCTGGCACATGGACTCCAGAGCATGTGAGATCTTCCCAGATCAGGGATTGAACCAGTGTCTCCTGCATTAGCAGGCAGATTCTTTACCACTGAGCCACCAGGGAAGCCCTTTACTTTATTTTTCATTGGAAGATAATTGCTTAACAATGTTGTGTTGATTTCCACCATATAACAACATGAACCGCCCATAGGTATACATATGCCCTCTCCCTCTTGACCCTCCTTTCCACGTATCCGCCCCTCCCAGTCATCACAGAGCACCAGACCGGGCTCCCTGTGTTATACAGCAACTTCCCACTCTATTTTACACTTGATAATGTATATATTTCAATGCTACTCTCTCAGTTTGCCCCACCCTCTGGTGCTGCTGTCTTTACCAATGGATTTTTATAAAATGTTTTATGTTTTCCAGAAGGAACAATATTAATTTATTTTTCAAAGGACAAAAATACTAACATCATGACAATACCATAGTGAATCTTAATTCTGACCTAAGCTTGGGCATTTAAAATGCAGGGTGAAAATGCCTTTCACAGACCTGAGAGATCCCCTGGGTGAAAATGCAGTTTACTAACATCATGACAATACCATAGTGAATCTTAATTCTGACCTAAGCTTGGGCGTTTAAAATGCAGGGTGAAAATGCCTTTCACAGACCTGAGAGATCCCCTGGGTGAAAATGCAGTATACTCTGCTTCATGATGAAACTGCAGAGTGTCTTCCTATAAAGTGTGTGCTCGAGTGCTTTAGAGTTAAAAATTGGTGCCCTTCTGTGTTCATTGAGAGGTGAAATACGGGTAGAGGGACGTTTGCGGCTGAACTTTGAAATGAGGTGAAGAGTAAATGAGGTAGAGAGGCACCAGGAGGTCGTTCCAGGTGACAGAAGCTGCAGAGCACAAGATTTTAGTGCCATGAATGGTAAGATCGTGTGGCAAGGTGTCGAGGGGTCAGAGCTAAAGAAACTAATGCGGGCTGAAGGGTGAAAGTGGAAGACAGAAATGGCTTCAGTTTCAAGTCTTAATTTTCAGCTAAAGTGGATGTATGGAAATTCCCTTCTGCCTTACCATTCTCCAGCTGTGTGCATTAGCCCCACACGTGTCCCAAACGTGGTCACACAGGTGTTTGTGCATTGGTCCCACGTGCTCGAGAGTGATTGTTTTCTATTCACCCTGGGATGAAGAATATTTATTTCACAGTATGACCGTTTAGGTGATTTTGAAAAACAATCTGATTCTAAGGACAATTTTTTATTAGGAAAATCAGGAAAATGTCAGAATGCAGCGGTATTTGGAAACAGAAAACAATGGATAACACGGTATATATTTACAAAAATTTACTGAATGTCTGCTAAGCCCTGAGAATGCCTTGAATGATCTGTTACACTCTCATAGAATTTAAAGTTTAGTGAAAGACAGATACCAACCATCAGGTTGGGTGGGGATTAATTACTTTCTTTACTTAATGACTCTGAGGAAGATCTGAATGCTGTTTAAGAGTGTGTAACTGGAGGATGCAGGTTAGGTGAGGAGAGGAGCATCCAGAAGATGGTTTTTCTGAGAAAGTGACATTTAAGCTGAAACTTGAAGGGTGACAGGTGCTGGTGAAGGCAAGGAGCAGTGGAATGCTGCAGGCTGGGAGGAGCAGTAGGTTCAAAGGCTCCTGCACCACAGATGGGGTGATAACACTATACAGATCTTGTCTCCTGATGAAAGCTTAGATATCCAGAAGCAAAGGGGGCTGCAAGGAAGGAACTGGTTACAGCTCAGGTGAAAGCAAAGTGAGAAAGCAGGAAGAATTGAGGGGAATCAAGATGATTGTTGCTGCTGTTTGCTTGTTAAGTTGCGTGGGAGTCCTTTACGACCCCATGGACTGTAGCCTGCCAGTCTCCTCTGTCCGTAAGATTTCCTAGCAAGAATACTGGAGTGGGTTGCCAGTCCCTTCTCCAGGGGATCTTTCCGTCCCAGGGATCAAACCCACGTCTTCTGCATTGGCAAGTGGGTTCTTCACCACTGAGTCACCAGGGAAGCCCCGTAGTAAACAAGAAATAGGGGAACAGAGTTGGCAACAATCAAGAAAACTTGATTCAAGCTGAGTTCTATTTAATATGAGTGTTTTTCTGGGTAGAGTTCTTTTTTGTGTTCTTTTACCATCAGCTTCTGCCCCAACACTTTTATTGAATATTTTCTAATTTTTCAAAACATTGTCTTTATTTTAAAATAAATTAGATGCATGCTTTCCAGAAATATTGGGGAAGAGCATATGCATCTGAGTTGATTCTTGCTGCTAAATGAGGTGTTGTGTCAGTTTGTTATCAGCATCGAATGAGGTATTTGTGAAACTGTCCTGTTATAGAAATTAAATATTTGGTGTATTTTGATTAAAATGTACTGATTCACTTGTCTCCTTTATTAAAACAATCATGCTGTATCTCGTGTAATAACAGGACTAAGTGGTCCAAAGAAAACATTCATGTTTTCATGCTGGTTCTCTCTTGGGTTCTGGGACTAAATCCTGATTTGATTGCTTAATAAAGGAAGTGATTTGGGGACATGGAAAAAACTGATTCAATGACTTCATCATTCTTCTTCTCTAAACTTTAAAGGTGTGAACAAACAGGTGTACAGTCAGGTCTTCTCAGCAAAGTGGACTGGGAAATAGCTCTTTTGAAAGCTGCATGTGTTGTTTTTTTCTTCTTTTAAAAAAATGCATTATTTTTTAAAAAATAATTATTTTAAAAAATAATTTTAAACTTGTGATACCTATTAAAATAATAACCAATAATACATATTTTAAAAATAATAAATTATAATAAAAGAAAAACATTATTAATTTTTAATTTTTCTCTCTTTTGAGCTTTTTCTTTTGTATTGGGGTAGAGCCCATTAACAATGTTGTGATAGTTTCAGGTGGACACCAAAGGGACTCAGCCATACATACACAGATACATGTGTTCTTCTCATGCTTTATTTTGTTTAATTCTGAAATGATTGTTGAATAACATGTGGCTTTCATGTTACATCTGGAAAATGTGTAGTCTTATTCCATGGGAAGGAGCAAAAGGATGGTGGGTGGAGTACCCTGGTTGTAATTACAGTTATTGGGAAAGATCAGCATATTAGTATGCAGTGGCCAGATTAATTAAAGTCAGCTGGAATAATTCAATAGAGTTGGTTTCTATAAAAGCTAAATATCTTTAAAACGCTTGAGGTTTGCTGTAAACCTTATGATGTAAAGCCTTTTGAATATGTCTCTCCCTCTACTGTGAATTCTAACTCAACTTAAAAGCTGTCCTTTTAAAACACTCCCTTATGCCCCCGCCAAAAACCTTATCCACTTATCAACAAAATTAATTCTAGCATCTTCAAGAAGATCATTATTTTTAAACTAATATATTTTGTGAAGCATGCTTTTCCTGAGGTTGTTTATAAATTTTGGTTTCTTACACCTCAAATGGTGTGAGGTATCCATGGAAACTGTCCAGCCTATATTCAGTGCGCTGGGCTGCCTTCCCACACAGGTCAAGACAAGCAGTCTTAGATGATAGTTCAATTTACTGTGCCTTAAACATTAGATAGTTTTAACAAGAAATTGGCTCCTAATTGACACATGCAATTTTATATTTAATTAGCAGTTTGAGCTGCTCTGTATTTTACTAACAGATGTAACATTCAAAACATGTGCTGTTTTTGATACATCTGTTGTACAAATGTACTTAATTGCAAGAACTTTGTGGCAAATAGCAGTGATGGCTCAGCTGCTTATTAGCAAAAATTTGGACAGAATTGACATTATTTTCTTTAAGATAAGCATTTAAAAATAATTGATAGAGTGAAGTTCTTTAATATAATGTATATATTTTATAGTTTTAACAGCCTTACTAAAATTTCCATACATTGTAAAATTCACCCTGCTGAAGTATACAATTCAGTGGTTTTTAGCATATTCACAGATTTGCAAACAACACTCACTGTCTACTTTTAGAACATTTTCATTACCCCCAAAAGAAACCCCATACCCTTAGCAGTTTCTCTCCATTCCCCACCCCACCCCCTGTCAACCCCTAATCTGCTTTCTCTCTCAGTGGATTTGCATCTTCTAGACTTTCATATCAATGCATCTTAAACTATGTGGTCTTATGCTTTCTTTCACTTAGCATAATGTTGTCAAGGCTAATCCATGTTTACCTGTATCAGTACTTCATTCCCTTTTTATGGCCAAATAACACTCCATTGTATGTATTTTGTCTATCCACTTATCATGGAGGGACATTTGGGTTTTTCTTCTTCAGTTCAGTTCAGTTCAGTTCAGTTCAGTCGCTCAGTCGTGTCCGACTCTTTGTGATCCCATGAATAGCAGCACGCCAGGCCTCCCTGTCCATCAGCATCTCCCAGAGTTAACTCAGACTCACGTCCATCGAGTCCATGATGCCATCCAGCCATCTCATCCTCGGTTGTCCCTTTCTCCTCCTGCCCCCAATCCCTCCCAGCATCAGAGTCTTTTCCAATGAGTCAACTCTTTGCATGAGGTGGTCAGAGTACTGGAGCTTCAGCTTTAGCATCATTCCTTCCAAAGAAATCCCAGGGTTGATCTCCTTCAGAATGGACTGGTTGGATCTCCTTGCAGACCAAGGGACTCTCAAGAGTCTTCTCCACCACCACAGTTCAAATGCATCAATTCTTTGGTGCTCAGCCTTCTTCACAGTCCAACTCTCACATCCATACATGACCACAGGAAAAACCATAGCCTTGACCAGATGGACCTTAGTCAGCAAAGTAATGTCTCTGCTTTTGAATATACTATCAAGTATACCTAGGTTGGTCATAACTTTTCTTCCAAGGAGTAAGCGTCTTTTAATTTCATGGCTGCAGTCACCATCTGTAGTGATTTTGGAGCCCAAAAAAATAAAGTCTGACACTGTTTCCACTGTTTCCCCATCTATTTCCCATGAAGTGATGGGACCGGATGCCATGATCTTCGTTTTCTGAATGTTGAGCTTTAAGCCAACTTTTTCACTCTCCTCTTTCACTTTCATCAAGAGGCTTTTTAGCTTCTCTTCACTTTCTGCCATGAGGGTGGTGTCATCTGCATATCTGAGGTTATTGATATTTCTTCTGGCAATCTTGATTCCAGCTTGTGTTTCTTCCAGTGCAGTGTTTCTCATGATGTACTCTGCATATAAGTTAAATAAGCAGGGTGACAATATACAGCCTTGACGTACTCCTTTTCCTATTTGGAACCAGTCTGTTGTTCCATGTCCAGTTCAAACTGTTGCTTCCTGACCTGCATACCGCTGCGGTCAACATTCAGGTACAGCTGTTTGTGTGGACATATGTGTTTATTTTTCTTTCACACATAACTAGGAGTGGAATTTGGGGTCATATGAAACTATATGTTTAATTTTTAGGAACTGAAAAACAGTTTTCCAGAGTAGTTGTACCATTTTATTATGATCAACAATGTATTCAGTTCAGTTAAGAGTCCCAATTTTTCTGCATTCACAGACTTGTTATTGCCTCTATTTTTTTATTTTAGCTATCCTAGTGGAGGTAAAGTGGTGTCAGAGGGCGAATATTTTAAAGGAGAGCAATTTAATATTGTACGTGCTTAATTTTAATTTTATTTAATATTATATTAAATATTATATATTTATATATAAATATATTAAATAAATTATTTATTTAATATTATTTTAAATGCATCTCCCTTATTTTTCTGTTGCTCTTAGTTTGTAAGTAAAGCATACCTCATCTGTGTCAATATTTTCATTTTGTATACTGATCTTAATGTAGGCCCAATTCAGAGCATATGACATGAAAACATAAGATGATGGTGAACTGAAGTATTGCATGGAACAGGTAGCAGTAAAAAAGGGAAAACACTAAAGACAACTAGCTTGATTAAAAGATTAAATCCCTAAATCTCTGGTATATTTTCATCTTGCTTTATATGAACTGGAAAGTAGGTGTAATAGTGAGTGATACCAGATACCATGAGGCTTTGTTGAATTCCAATGCTAAATTAAAAGATATTTTTTCTTTCTTGTCAATTTTAATGTGCTATGAATTGTATCTCTTGGGGAGAAAAGAAATGTTGCCAATTGAGGTATGGTATACCATTAATTTTAGATTGACCTGTAATTCAGGAATCCTAAAGTTTGGGTGAAAATGTGTGTGTTAGAATCATTGAAGTGTTTTTCAATTCTTCCTATTAAAATAAATAATAAATATATCCTTCTAATAAATATATCCTTGTGAAAAAAAATCATTCCAATGTAATATGAGGGACTTCCTTGGTGGTGCAGTGGCTAAGACTGAGCTCCCAATGCAGGGGGCCTGGGTTTGATCCCTGGTTGGGAAACTAGAGTCCACATGCTGCAACTAAGACCTGGTGCAGCCAAATAAATATATATCTGTATATATCTATATATCTATATCTATATCTATATATATATAAGAAATATAGTAGGAGATGTGTTTGTGCCCTTTTTTTTTTTTTGAAGGCAACTCAATCATCTATGCTGCCAATACCCACAGGAGAAACAAGACTTTTAATACCTCAAAGACTTGATCAATACCTTTTATAATATAATGGGCTTCTCCAGTCTCAGAGGTAAAAAATCCTCCTGCAATGTAGGTGATGCAGGAGATGTGGATTCAGTCCTTGGGTTGGGAAGATCCTCTGGAGGGAAGGCATGGCAACCCACTCCAGTATTCTTGCCTGGAAAATCCCATGGACAGAAGTGCCTGGTGGGCTGTAGTCCATAGAGTCTCAAAGAGGTGGACATGACTGAAGTGACTGATCAGGCTAATATCATGTTAATATCCATGAGTATAAAAATTATATTTTGCACACACTCATGCACACACACACACAGATTAAGAAGAGAGAAAGAGTCATTAACTTACTGTTTCCGAATTTGGGAGTATGAAATTAGCAGCCTATTGTTGTTGATCAGTCACTCAGTCATGTGCGACTCTTTGCAACCCCATGGACTGCAGCACACCAGGCTTCCCTGTCCTTCACCAACTCCCAGAGCTTGCTCAAACTCAAATCCATTAGTTGGTGATGCCATCCAACCATCTCCTTCTCTGTCATCCCCTTCTTCTCTTATCTTCAGTCTTTCCCAGCATCAGGGTCTTTTCCAATGAGTTGGATCTTTGCTTCAGGTTGCCAAAGTACTGGAGCTTCAACTTTAGCATCAATTCTTCCAGTGAATATTCAGGATTGATTTCCTTTAGAATTGACTGGTTTGATCTCCTTGCAGTCCAGGGGACGCTCAAGAGTCTTCTCCAACACCACAGCTCGAGAGCATCAGTTCTTCGGTGCTCAGCCTTCTATATGGTCCAACTCTCACATCCATACATGACTGGAGAAACCATAACTTTGACTATATGGACCTTTGTTGGCAAAGTGATGTCTCTGCTTTTCAATATACTGTCTAGCAACCTATAGTTTACTGAAATTTTTCTTCTCCATGTCCTATTTAAGTTACTAATTGAAAGTAGCTGATTTACCTCAAGTCAAAATTTTGAAGATTGTGTTTTCACCATGAAAATATTTTGCTTTGTTCCTTTCCAAAGCTAACTGGACAGGTGATTCACGAGCCTGTGTGGGTGTTTATAATGCAGATGCCTTACACCCCAGCCCTGCCAGGCAGCTCAGCTTCCATAGCAGCAGAAGTACTTTGCATGTTTCTAGACACCCTGGTGGCTCAGCTGGTAAATAATCTGCCTTCAATTCAGGAGACTGGGGTTTGATCCCTGGGTTGGAAAGATCCCCTGGAGAAGAGACTGGCTATATACTCCAGTATTCTTGCCTGGAACATTCCATGGACAGAGGAGCCTGGCAGGCTGAAGTCCATGGGATGAACAGAGGAGCCTGGTGGCCTACAGACCGTGGGGTTGCAAAGAGTGGGGACACAACTGAGTGATTAACACTTCACTTCAGACATAAAGTGTTACTTTCTTAGTGGCTTGAATTCCAGTTACAGTTCAGGATGTATAAGATAGTGAATTTTCTGCCATAGTATATGCCAGAGGGAATAAATGACTTTCAAAATAGTGTTCAAAAGACTGTAATAAGCTGAGTCAAAGACTGAAAAAGTATCTTCCTAAAGTAGGCATTTGACACTTTGTCTTTTAATCAGCTCAGGCATCTTTAGGTTTGTTTGAATTGAAATCTGTTTTCTTTTGGTAATAATTGTATTGGTACTTTAAAATGTTGTTGAATATTTATGGAATTCCTAGTTTCTACCAGTTCTAAATCATTGTCTCATAGTGTTTCATTGTGGAATTCTTTGAAAATTATGGTTAACTTCTAGAACATAGTTGGGACATATAAGCAGATGCTTACTTATATTAAAATAGGCAAGATATATGGTCTCATGGACACTTAGATGCAGGAAACCATCAAAATTAGACCTACATAATTTTTATTGTCATAACAGCAAACACTAAGAGAAAATTATTTTAATTTGATAAGGGGAAAATGAGTTAGAAAAAAATTATTTTTGATTTTATCTTTTATAAATTATGGCACACCAAACATAATATTTTTAAGAGAAAATAGTATCTTTTTAAGAGACATGCTTACATAATATTAAGAATTATGTTACTCAGTCAGATCCTTGCAATGATGTATTCAGTTCAGTTCAGTCACTCAGTAATGTCCGACTCTTTGTGACCCCATGGACCACAGCACTTCAGGCCTCCCTGTCCATCACCAACTCCCGGAGTTTACCCAAACTCATGTTGATTGAGTTGGTGATGCCATCCAACCGTCTCATCCTCTGTCGTCCCCTTCTCCTGCTGCCCTCAATCTTTCCCAGCATCAGGGTCTTTTCAAATGAGTCGGCTCTTCGCATCAGGTGGCCAAAGTATTGGAGTTTCAGCTTCAACATTAGTCCTTCCAGTGAACAGTCAGAACTGATCCCTTTTAAGTTAGACTGGTTAGATCTCCTTGGCAGTCCAAGGGGCTCTCAAGAGTCTTCTCAAACACCATATTTCAAAAGCATCAATTCTTCGGCGCTCAGCTTTCTTTATAGTCCAACTCTCACATCCATACATGACTACTGGAAAAACCATAGCCTTGACTAGATATGGCATCAGGGTTTTTCAGTAAATACAAATGTTTTTCAGTAAAATACAAAAACCCTATTTCATTAGACATACGGTGACAAGGGAATAACTTGGACTAGACTTTTAGCATATTAGTGTATTTTCTTGCATTAAACCATATCACAATCATTGATCAACATTTTACCTTCAAATTTTTCAGACTGACTGTTAGAATTGTTCACCTTTTCTTTTTGGTAGTCTAATATTTTGCTTCTTGGATTCCAACATAACTAACTTCTTTCTGACCTGGAAGCACAGTTAATGAGTTTGTGTATTGAAAATATTTAATATGTAAGTAACTTTAAATATAATTCAAATATCTTCCAAAGTTGTAAGGCATGACAGATGTCAAATATTGCAGTCCTTAAAAAGACTCCACTCAATGTGACTATTTTTTGGTAAATAGTGCCCTCTCATTCAGAATCATTGGTTTATACATGCATTCAAAGGTTTTTATTGAGTATTTAATGTGCCAGCTTTTGCACTAGATGTTGGAGTTGATGATTAGCCAAAAGGGGGGAAAAAATGGCAAAAGGGAAAAAAAAAGCAAGTCCTTGTCCTTGTTTTTTTAATAATCTAGTATGAAGAGATCGAAATCATTCATAGATTGATATAATAAAACTAAGACTATGGTGAATGAAGCACATGGTATTAGGAAGGGACTGAAAGAAAACTAGTTTGGTAAGATTCCAGAAGATGACTTTGTTATGGTTGAGCTGGACCTAAAGGTCAAGTCAGAGTTAATTAAGCAAAGCTGGGGGGTGGAGAGGGAGAAGGGCAAAGAAAGCATGGATGGCAAAAGGAACCATCTTTTCTAAAGCCTTGAGGAAGAAGAGACATGATGAGACACTGAAAGGCTTGTGTGGTAGGAGGAATATATAGACTGATTCACAGAACAGTAATGACAAGATTTGTAGATGTTGGGTCATGAGTCCTTATGTAAGCTATGCTGTGGGTTTTGGTCGGTATTCAAAAGCCACAGAATGTACATGACATGCAAACTGTCATGATGTTTAATATTTATTGAATATTTTCTTTAAATATAATATTGACTTTGTATGAGATAATATGTAGACCATCACTTTAAATTATAAAACACAATAATGTAATGAAGATATGTGAATCCCCCAGCAAACTGAACAAGAGCATGTATCTACATATGTGTTCTGGCTTCATCTTCCAGAGGCAACTGGTAAACTGGTACCTCTCATTTTTAATACTGCATTTCATGTCTTCCAGGACATTTTTTCCCCTCTCAACATCATGTTTCTGAAATTCTTCCAGGCTGTTGGGTATTGCTGTGAGGCTCTAGTTCTTTCATATTCACCACTGTTTATTCCATTCTGGGAATGTACCACAGTTTACTGACCCATTGTCTTGTCAGTGGATATTTGGATTGATTGCAGTTTTCTGTTTAAGTTTTGCCTGTTTGTTTTGCTGTCAGTGCTAATATGAATGGCTAGGATATGGTACTGTGTATCTTCTGGAGCACATTTCCTTGGGAATGCAACTGCCAGGTGAGAACACGTTTTCTAAACTGGCTGTACCAGTTTTCATTTCCATAACTGATTCATGTCCTCTTCAGCATGCATTTTGTCAGACTTCCTAATTTTTGCCAATCTAGTGCTTGTAAAATGGTGGCTTATGATAGTCTTTTTGGTGTTTCTCTTTTTAAATAAAGTATAACTGATTTAAAATGCTGTGTTAGTTTCAGGAGTACACAACAGTGATTCAGATATATATATCCACATATATATTTATATATGTATTCTTTTTCAACACAGACTTAATTTATATTCCCTAATTACTACTAAAGGTGAGCATTTTTTCATGCTTATTGGCCATATGTATTTTCTTATATGAAATGCCAGTTCAATTCTTTGTCCACTTTTCATGAGATCTTTTCTCATCAATTTGTAGGCATTTTTACTTGTTCTTGTGTATTCACTATAGTCCTCTGTTGTTTCACAGCCCTCTAAATATCAGAGAATGAATTACAAGGGCACCAAGTGCATGTGGGGACACTAGTTAGCAAGCGGTCTTTCCTAATGGACACTGTGATAATTTTATAAATGTTTAAAATATTTTTCTTACATTTCTTATGTTAAAAACAAATACTAGGATGAAATACTGTTCTTTTTCTTTCCCTAATGGAAAATTAGACCATTGGCTTTTGGAAGAGTTCTGCTTTGTACATGCAGTAGAGATACTTGAAACTTATGCATGTTAATGTATTATTTTTATGAAACCATAACACACTGATCAAGTTGGCTTCTAAGTGATCTTCTACAAAATGAATGCTGTTTTTCATTTGCCTTCTCTTAAACATTTATAGAAAGTTGGAGCTGGATACTTAGGTCAGCAGTGAAAACTGTGGGTATCTTTGTGGAGCTAGGCATTGTCATATCCTGTATATGCTATTTGTGCAAATCTTTCTCAATTGAAGCTTATTTTTTAATGTTAAACACAATATTATAATTAACTGTTTAGCACTTATTATGGGCTAAGAACATAATCTCTAATTCTTAAAATAGCCCTGCAGCATAGATATTATTATTCAAAGATGGAGAAACTGAGTCCAGGGGCACGTAAATAAAATTCTTGAGATCACAAACCCAGTGGCAGAACCCAGATCCAAACTAATTATGTTGGTTTTGAGAACATTATCATTTTCACTAAGTGTACAGCTTTCCAATGCCAAGTGCTTTCTAAATTTCATTATTATGTGTTAGACTGTGTGTTGATAGATATCTCATTTAATTTTCAAGAGCTTACCTTGACATTGCGGCTTTGTAGAGCTCCTCTTCATTCCATTGGCTCCATAAATCTAAGAACTTCTAAATATATTCTGAACTTATTAAAAGTTGCCTTCATACTTCTTTTGTCAAAATATTTGCACTGATTGATAAGTAATACAAGTGGTAGTTTTCTCCTTCCTTTTTAAGGCTAATTCCATTCCAGTATTTTTGGGGAAAGAGGGTGAGGATTCTCTCTCTTTTTCTCTGAAGGGGTTGGCTCTTCTACCATCTTGTTCCCTCAACAACTCTGCCAAGTTCTGTACCCCTCTCACTGCCCAGTGAGCCAAACCCACTTGGTTGTAGACAGATAGAACACGGCTTGCAACTCATCAACTGCACTGACAACATAATATCCATAGAAATAGGAAGGTGAGTATAGAGCTGGAACACGCTAGTCTTTCCTCTCTCTCTTTTCTCTTTTTGTTTTGCTTTGTTTTTTGTTGTTGTTTTTCATCTGTACATCATTAGCTTCACTGAGAATATAAAATTATTTTTCAAAGTAGCTACACCAATTGCTCAACTCCCAGTGTTCTTTTTGCTCACATCCTTGTAGAAAGTTGATGTTGAAAGAATTTTAAAACTTTGCCAGCCTTGTGAATGAGAAGTCTCTTATTGCAGTTTAAAGTTTTTATTTCTCTAATTCCTTATGAGGTTGGTTGTTTATTTTTGTATGTTTTTGGGGGTGCTATTTGGCTTCTCTCTTATATAACTTGCCTGTTTGAGTTTTCTATTTTCTTTTGGATGGTTTATGCTTTTTTCCTAGTGTGCAGGAATTCTTTAAATATTATATTTATATCTAGAAATTATCTTTTCTGAGTGGTTTTATTGATGTCTTTTAATAAATGGAAGCTCTTAATTTTACTGTAGTCTTTTATAGTTTACAGACTTTGTTTCTTGTTTAAGAAGTCCTCTCCTACCCCTTTGTCATAAATATACTTTCTCCTACATAGACCTCTGAAAGTGTTAGGTGTTATAGTTTTTTCATTCACATTTAAATCTTGTATCCATCTGAAATTGATTTTTTGTGGATTGTGTGAGATAGAGGTTGATCTTCAATAACTTATATATTGTTCCTTACCACTTGGTACTCCGTCTGGCAAAGTTGTACCTGTGTAACAATCTTTACCAAGTGATTGTGGAAATATGAGAGGAAGCACAGCACTGAAGGATTTAAAACGGATATCCTTCTTCCCATTGTCCAAGAGGGAAACTGTTCACTTGTACTTCACGTTCAGATCAAGTTCAAGTCTCAATTATTTCCATCTCCTCTCCCATCTGGCTTTGTTCTCTTGTGTTCTCTGAGACCTCCATAGGCTGGATCTTTATTGATCTGTACTTGGGCATGTCATCCTTCAGGTATACAAAGCTTTTACAGGAGCTTTGAAATTAACCATAAGAAATTCCATTTTTCCTGGTCTTCAGCGTGAGTGCTCATGCTTGCATCGGCAGCATATTGATTCCATTTTCTCAGTAACAGGTAGTTTCTGCGTTCTTTACCAGGGGATTGTGGGCTTAACTTCAGTGGTTGTATGCACTGCCATTTGAGTGTAATTTTATGAGGTAGTGATTTATGATGTGTGAATCTAGGAGCTTTGCTTCAATAGGGAAATGGTATATAAGGCTCCTCTGCTTATCACTTGCTTATTTATTCTTCTCTCAGCTCTTTGTGTTCTAGAGATGAGAAGAAGACTGCTTACACAGAAAAGTGAGCAATTATAAGCAGAAAGATCCATTTTCAGTACTGTGGGTGAAGGGTTGAATAAGTTCTCAACCCTTAGAATTTAAGCAGACCCTGTATTAAAATGGGTGAGGAGGTGTACGATGCTGTTGAGTTTCATGTCAGTCTGTGTACTTCCTGGTAAACAAATACTGAGAGGCTTTTATTAAATCCCAAAGAAGATAGTTTCCTTTACTTCTCACTAGTTATGGGGCACAAACTCATCCTCTAAAACAGTGTTTGCAACCTTGTTTTTTCTAGAGGTAGTTGATAGTTGATAAACCCAGAATGATGAGTTGTCACTCTTACCTCCAGTATCATCATTAAACGTTTAAATATCATCCTTTACTGTTTAAATGTTCAAATTTCACAAATGGAATCAAATGGTCTGGTGACAGTTATTTATTTTGAAAAACAGTGCCATATGTTTCAGCTGTACATATTTGAAAATTATTTTAGCGTATGCTGCCGAATTGCTCTTCACAGCCCCTTTCCTAGGGTCTGACACATGGTAGAAATATAATATGTCTTAACAAGGAGTAAAAAAAAGGGAAGAAAGGAGATGGAAGTAGACTGTCATTCTAGTGTATGAATTGAATTTCTACATTCTTTTATTTTTCATAACCTCCTTTACTAGATTTATTGAAACATCAGTATGTTTTCAAGGTTATCATGATTGTGTCATCGTGTTGATAAAGAGTATCTGTGAATGTATATAATAACTATTCCCGTTGAAGTTTGTATTTCTTATCTTAAGAAGTAGGGGGAAAATTATCAGGGGAAAGAACTGGCTTACATTCCTTGGAGTCAGTGACCCAGAAATTTAAACCATCAGACAACTAGATTATAGGAGTTTGGCCACATTTTCCCAAAGGAGTTCCTTGAAGATGTAGTTGATTATAATGCCACATTTAATGTAATTCCATTAGGATACAGCTGTTGCAATAATTTATTTGAAATTAGAAATATGCCTTTTAACCTCTTGGAATTCAAATGAGGAAAACTATCTAATCAGAGAGACTGTCATTAAACAGAAAGGTTAGGAGAGCACCGGTTAGACTAATACCAAGTTTAATGTTAAAATAAAACTACGCAGAGGGTACAGAAACATACAATCACTTTCTTGTAGATCTTATCCAAGCTGATTAGCAGCTAATTGTTAGTCCTAGAGGAGAAACCATAAATTAAGCATCTTTAGTTTGCAATTTTCATTGCATTTTAAATTTCTACTTGAGGACTTAGGTTTCTAGGATTCTGGTTGTGGGATGTATTTTGATGGTGTGTTAAGGATACTGCACACAGTAGAAAAATGTTACTTTAGTGTCTGATTTTTCCCAGGAAATGGGAACAAATGTGGATTTGGTCCCTCAAATATCACATCCTTGAACCCTTCACTCTGAATGCTGCTAACTCCTAATGAGACAGTCCTGGGCTTCCTTGAAAATCAAAGAAAATCTTTAGTCCTTTTTTAAGACTAATACACACTTGGTATCATTTCTATCTGTGAAAGGCAGTCATTTCTAAGCTTCTTAATTTTTGATCCATTAGAGTTGATGCAACAGGAAGTGGCCGGGCAAAACCCATCCTCTCAGATTTTCACAAACTTGTGGCTTCTCTTTTTATGGAGATGTTTTGTTGCAGTTTCAGAAGGTGGTTGTTAGTTATGTTGGCTACATTATCTTTAGCACATCTGGGATGTGTTCACATGAAGGCATTGGCTAAAAACTGTGTCTTGTGGCCTGGAATTGACTCTGATATTGAAAAGACAGGGAAGGACATTCCTTGCTACTTGGCCTAACCCAATAAAGACACCTTCCATGGCGAGCCCAGTCAGGAATTCATTTTGGAAGCTGAAGAGTTGAGCTCAACAGAAGTTGATCTTCTCAGTTTTAGGATGCTTTTCAAAATATGTTTTTAGTTCTTTCCCAAATTTCTGCTGTGGCAATTATAGCTCTGAGACTATTATTTATAACCTTGGCACCATAATTTCTGACCTTGGTTCTACAGTTACTTTGAGTTAAAGGAATTTGTGAAAATGACTTGCCTCCAAGCTGTCAACACTGTAAGGCCACCAAGAATGCCCCAAGACAGGTTGAGGCAAAATACTTGCCTCCCATCCTTCAAGTCAGAACTCAGTACTAGACAACAGAAATGTCTGTTGTCTGCTAAACTTGTGATGTAGCGATATCTGAAGTTTTCCAGTCTTAAATGAGGGTAGTTAAGACAAACAGAACCCTATTCCATCTCTGCCTATTCTTCATTCCTGTTTAGCCCCATGCATGGGTGCTAAATCACTTCAGTCATGTCTGACTCTCTGCGACCTTACGGACTTTAGCTTGTGAGGTTCCTCTGTCCATGTGATTCTCCAGGCAGAATAATGGAGTGGGTTGCTGTGCCGTCTTTCAGGGGATCATTCTCACTCAGGGATCGAATCCATGTCTGTTACATTTACCTGCATTGGCAGGCGCGTTCTTTACCGCAAGCATCACCTGGAAAGCCCTGTTTGGCTCCAAGGTTTGCTTTTTTTTGAAACCTGTGGAATTGGAACCAGAATAGAATTTTTTCCACTTAGTTGAAGTTGGAAGGTCCATTTTAAATGGCAAAGTATGTGCAGATTAGCTCACAAGTATGTAATTTCAAGGACTGACTAATAGTGGATGAATGAGGATTTTCCCTTAGTTTACCATTTATTATTTTTGCCATTTTCTTAGTATATGGGATGGTTTGGTATACAGTGAGAAACTATGTACAAAATCACCGTGTCAATTGTAAACTGTTCTGTGATCTGGTATTAACACTAGCAACAGCATCAATTATACACAACTTACAGAGTACGTACTATGTTCTGGAAATTGTTCTAAGTACTTTACATATTTTCCACATCACAGAAGCCCCCTGAAGGGTGTTATGATCATTTCATTTGACAGTTGTAGGACTGAGTGCTGGATAGTATAGTGAAGTAACTTGCTTAAAACATACCGTTAGTATGTGGCATAGAGGGGACTAAAGCATGATGGTGTGGCTCCAGAGTTGAAAGCAGAATAGAGGGAGCTCTTGTCCCTTTCTGTGGCATTTTGAATTCATATAGTTAGAAAACATATGCTTCTAACTTGGCTGGAATTAGATAACAAAAATGTGGCTCATTTGATTTTGATGTTTATGAATCTGGTAAGCACCTGCAATTTCATTTTATCTGCCTGAAAATAATTTAGAAATAATGACAGATAGGGTGCATATTTTAATCTGCCATGAAACACTTCCGCTGTCTGATTGGTTTTGAATAGCTTTCTTCTTTAGCAACATAAAGGGCATTTTTTAAAACAGAGGGTAAAATGTAGCTTTCTCAGTTTAGTTCAGTTCAGTCACTCAGTCGTGTCCGACTCTTGCAACCACATGAACCGCAGCACGCCAGGCCTCCCTGTCCTTCACCAACTCCCGGAGTTTACCCAAACTCAAGTCCATTGAGTTGGTGATGGTCTCGAACCATCCCATCCTCTGTCATGCCCTTCTCCTCCTCACTTCACTCTTTCCCAACATAAGGGTCTTTTCAAATGAGTCAGCTCTTCTCATCAGTTGGCCAAAATAATGTAGTTTCAGCTTCAACATCAGTCCTTCCAATGAATACCCAGGACCCATTTTCCTTAAGATGGACTGGTTGGATCTCCTTGTAGTCCAAGGAATTCTCAAGAGTCTTCTCCAATACCACAGTTCAAAAGCATCAATTCTTTGGTGTTTAGCTTTCTTTACAGTCCAAGTCAGCCACTGTTTCCACTGTTTCTCCATCTATTTGCCATGAAGTGATGGGACCACATGCCATGATCTTCGTTTTCTGAATGTTGAGCTTTAAGCCAACTTTTTCACTCTCCTCTTTCACTTTCATCAAGAGGCTTTTTAGTTCCTCTTCACTTTCTGCCATAAGGGTGGTGTCATCTGCATATCTGAGGTTATTGATATTTCTCCTGGCCATCTTGATTCCAGCTTGTGATTCCTCCAGCCCAGCACTTCTCATGATGTACTCTGCATATACGTTAAATAAACAGGGTGATAATATACAGCCTTGCTGTATTCCTTTTCCTATTTGGAACCAGTCTGTTGTTCCATGTCCAGTTCTAACTGTTGCTTCCTGACCTGCATACAGGTTTCTCAAGAGGCAGGTCAGGTGGTCTGCTATTCCCATCTCTTTCAGAATTTTCTGTGATCCACATAGTCAAAGACTTTGGCATAGTCAATAAAGCAGAAATACATATTTTTCTGGAACTCTCTTGCTTTTTCCATGATCCAGCGGATGTTGGCAATTTGATCTCTGGTTCCTCTGCCTTTTCTAAAACCAGCTTGAACATCTGGAAGTTCACAGTTCACTTATTGCTGAAGCCTGGCTTGGAGAATTTTGAGCATTACTTTACTAGCGTGTGAGATGAGTGCAATTGTGTGTTAGTTTGAGCATTCTTTGGCATTGCCTTTCTTTGGGATTGAAATGAAAACTAACGTTTTCCAGTCCTGTGGCCACTGCTGAGTTTTCCAAATTTGCTGGCAGATTTAGTAAAGCACTTCCATTGTATCATCTTTTAGGATTTGAAAGAGCTCAACTGGAATTCCATCACCTCCACTAGCTTTGTTCATAGTGATGCTTCCTAAGGCCCATTTGACTTCACATTCCAGGATGTCTGGCTCTAGGTGAGTGATCAGACCATTGTGATCACTCTAGTTACCCTTTAAGAAGCTATTGTTTCTCTATCTCTTGGTTGAGTTCTTGGAGTAATGGGGTTAAAAGGCTCTTACAGAGAATAAAATGGGAGCTCATTCACGTAGACCTGGGGCTTCATTCACAACAAGGTCTCTTCCAGGAGGTGACTGTGATTTGTGCCATATCATGAATAACAGTCCTAGGGCTTCCCTGGCAATCAGTGGTTAAGACTCTGCACTTCATCTGCCGGGGAGCACCTTTGATCCCTGGTCGGGGAACTAAGATCCTGCCTTCCACAGCCAAAAAATTAATTAATTAATTAATACCCATACCTTCATTGGAGAAGGAAATGGCAACCCACTCCAGTGTTCTTGCCTGGAGAATCCCAGGGACGGGAGAGCCTGGTGGGCTGCCACCTATGAGATCACACAGAGTCGGACACGACTGAAGCGACTTAGCAGCAGCAGCATACCTTAAAAAAAGAAAAACAGTCCTGTGTTTTCACATTTGTCAATTGTATTTATTTCAGCTAGGCCAGCTATATGTTATAGGGTTTGAGTAAGAAGCAACCCATTCATGTGTAGAGGTGAGAACGATGATGAGTACGACAGACTGAGCTGCCCTGTAAAGAAATTTCTTCAGTTAATGTGTTCTCACATCTTTCTCCCCAGGTTACAACTTGAACCTTATAATTTATGGGTCTAAAAAGGTCTTTTGTAGCATCTCCTTCTGCTGTAATGAGATACATGATAAAAAGTCCATTTGACCCCAAAGAAATGTGTTATTTTGTTTTTCCTACCCTTTTGGAAGCATCATTCTTTGGCCAGATGAAGTTATTTCAACTCAAAAGGCTTTCTTTTCAAAGTAAAAAGAGAACTTTTAGTTTCTTGTGTCTTTTATACGTGCCCCACTTTGGTTTGACAGGGGAGAGTCGAGTTCTCTTCACTGGTAGAATAAACTCTTACCTAGTCACTTTCTCTTCTAAGACTAGTCATCACCTTTACTCATAGCACCCCATATGAAAAAATCTTAGACGAAGAAAGCATGAAATAGGGAGGAATAATAGATGTGTTCTAAAAATTTTAAGTGTCAGTAAATAAAAGTCACTGTAAGGCTCTGAGTGTCTGTTGGAATTCTTGGCACTGTGACATTTAGGACATTTGTTCCACACTGACTGCATGAGACAGCTTTGCTGGGATGATCATGTGGGTTACCAGGGGAAGTTTGCCCTGTGAAACCACTTCTGAGTCAGCCATTCCCTCTTAAGCACTTCCGTAGGTCTTAGTATGGACCTCTCTTATGGAACTGATCTTATTGTAAATTCTTTGAGAGGAGGGTTATATATTTTCTTAAGTATTTGAATTTTTTCATTTATTTCAATTGGAGGATTATTACTTTACAGTATTTTGATGGTTTTTGCCATACATCAATATGAATTGGCCATAGGTATACATGTGTCCCTCCATCCTGAATCCCCCTCCCACCGCCCTCCCCACTCTATCTCTCAGGGTTGTCACAGAGAGAGCACCGACTTTGGGTGCCCTGCATCATACATCAAACTGTCACTAGTTATCTGTTTTACGTATGGTAATACATATGTTTCAATCTTATTCTCTCAAATCATCGCACACTCTCCTTCTCCCACTGAGTCTAAAAGTCTGTTCTTTACACCTGTGTCTGAGAGGAGGGTTATCTCTTATAAAGTTAAGATAGTGCCTAAAA
Source organism: Oryx dammah (assembly GCF_014754425.2). NCBI lineage: Eukaryota > Metazoa > Chordata > Mammalia > Artiodactyla > Bovidae > Oryx > Oryx dammah. Next base: position 35,383,001 of record NW_024070213.1, on the reverse strand, counting down.
TGCAGTTGATTCTTAATGAATATTTGTAGAGTGAAGAGGGAAGATAGGATATGTCCGTGCCTGTGTGATAAGTCACTTCAGTTGTGTCCAACTCTTTGTGATTCCATGGACTGTAGCCCATCAGGCTCCTCTGTCCGCGGGGTTCTCCAGGCAAGAATACTGCTGTGGGTTGCCATGTCCTCCTCCAAGGACATGTCCATAAGTAAGACAAAAGAGGAGCTTTCAAACTGAGAATACGATATGAACAAAGAGAAAGACCAGAAAACTGTGGTTGAGGAGTCATCACATCGTTCAGTTGGGTTTTACAGTATAATGTGTGAAGACACTCTTGGAACCAACAGTTGAAAAAGTAGAATGGGTAGGTTTTCACAAATCATTTTCAAGTTGGGGGGATATTGGAGCCTAAAAGACCAGAATGATGTGATTGCCTTGAAACCAGTTGAATTTCTTCTACTTAAGAGAGAAACACGTTGAAGAGAGAAGAATTAATCCATTGTGAAAAGCTGAGTTTAGTTGCCAGTAGAACCTCGAGCTGTAGATAAGGAAATGTGAATGGAAAGAGAAGGAGAGGCTCCGGAGAAGCAGGTCAGGATGGAGGAGACACATTTGACAGTGAGATCTGCCCAAGGGATTGTACAAGCAAGGGCTGGAAGAAGTTGCTGATGGGGAGTGGGGAGCCAAGAGTTGGAGAACTGAGGACAAAGCCTGAAGGGCTGGAGAAACAGAGACACCCAAAGCATGGGAGAGAGAAGGTGCAGTGGAGTCACGTGTCACAGCAGGAAAGGGAGGCATGCGAAGGGGGTGTGCGGCATGGCCTGGGGCGATGGCCACATTTTGCCATCAGGAGCTGAGTTCAGGTCTTAGTCTGTTCCTGTTAGCTGCACGATCTGCAGCCAGTGCATGAGCTTTTGGACCACAATGTCCTTACCGTTGCAGTTGTGGTGTTAATGTAAATAATTTAAATCTACAGTCCTTACATAATACTTTAAAAAGTACTCTTGTCTATTCAAATCATAGCCAATAAGATAGAAGATTTGGAGTTATCTATATTTCTTCTGTTCATGCAAGCAACTATATTGCTAAATATACTATTTTAAAAATCTCTTGTAATCTATACAAAATTGAAGACAGAAAAAATTTTGGTATATGATAGAAGTTTATTGATGATAAGTGGTAAAAATGATTTGCAATAAATTATGTGGGAACAATTGATGTCAATATGGAAAAAATTAAGATCTTACCTTTCACCTGGCACAAAATTCAATTCAAATTGGAGTATAGATCTAAATGTGAAAGGCAAAATTTTCAACTTTAGAAAGAGTATATTTGAAAATGTCTTTCTGAACCAAAGTTGGAAAGAATTTCTAACAAAAATGCAAAAACACAAGACTAGTGGAAAACACTGATGAACGTGCCTACATTAAAATCAAACAGCTCTTTCCGTTAAAGAAAAGTGGTGAAAGAGGAGTAATAAACAGGAAGACTTTACAACATATATAACTGGCAAAGGACTAGAAATTAGTATATATAAGGAACTCCTTGTTGTCAATAGTGAAAGAAATAATCTAATTGAAAAAAATCAGGTAAACAAAGTCTAAAAGAGGAAATCCAAACAACCAACTAGAATATGACTACCTGTCAACCTTTATTAGCAATCAACAGTAGAAAACAGGAATTTTTGAATTGTGTGTTTGATAGACTATCTTTTGCCCACTGTCTTCTGAATAAAGCTCTCGGAATTTAAATATAATTCATTCGGTCTTATCAAGCTTAATTTTTTGAGCACCTTCTGTATACCTAGGACTTTTCTAGCTCTTTTTACTGGGCCTATCTAAGTGAAGGCTTTTCCTTTCCAATTCTTAGGTTATTTATTAATCCGTGTTTTCTTTAGATGCCATGAATATTCTTACCGACACTGGGACCCTCAGCTTTTGAAGCAATTTTAAATTTATAGAGTTTGTGACTATATTGTTCTATTGAAAATACTGTATATTTATTCTTTATCTCTGGAAGAGGCAACATTTTTGTTATTTTCATGGGAAATATTGGCAGATTTTTGCCTTAGAAAATATTATACAATGTTAGTTTTTCCATGTTCAACATCATTGATAAAATGCATTTTAAGTGGCATTTTAATGTATTGATAACTTTCTTTTTTACTAGAAAAAGGAACAATAAAATTTTTCTTATCCTTTTTATTATTAGGGTAATACATTAAGAAAAATCCTCCTGAATCGATACTTTAAAGGTGATTATGGAGTCTCTATAAATGGACACCTCTCTGGAACCTACTGCAAAACTGCACCAGGAGGAGGCAAGATATCATTTTTCTCTTTATTTTCAAATTCTAATAACATCTCTGCATGCCAGTGTTATTCTAGTGTTTTACTTAAAAATAGCACAAATATGAAAAGATTCATTTAAAAAGCACTATCATCAGCCATAGCAAAAAGAAAATCCTGCCATTTGTGTCAGCTAGGATGGACCTCAAGGGCATTATGCTAAGTGAAATAATCAGTTATATATGTAATCTAAAAATTCCAGACTCCTAGAAACAGAGATCAGATTTGTGGTTGCCACATGCAGAGAGTGGGGAGTAGAGAAATTAAGTGAAAGTGGTCAAAAGGAACAAACTTTCAGTTAAATAAAGAAATTTTGGGACTGTAATATACAACATGAAGGAATGATGCTAAAGCTGAAACTCCAATACTTTGGCCACCTCATGCGAAGAGCTGACTCATTGGAAAAGACTCTGATGCTGGGAGGGATTGGGGGCAGGAGGAGAAGGGGACGACCGAGGATGAGATGGCTGGATGGCATCACGGACTCGATGAACGTGAGTCTGAGTGAACTCCGGGAGATGGTGATGGACAGGGAGGCCTGGCGTGCTGCAATTCTTGGGGTCGCAAAGAGTCGGACACGACTGAGTGACTGAACTGAACTGAACTGAACTGAATATACAACATGATGACCATTGGTAACAATACTGTGTTGCATATTTGAAAGTTGCTAAGGAATTAGGTCCTAAAAGTTCTCATCACAAGGAATACAAATTAACTTTATGAGATGATGAATTTAATCTTATTGTAGTCATCATTTTGCAGTATATACATATATCAAATTATTAGTGTTGTACACCTTAAACTTATACAATGTTATATATCAATTATATCTCAATAAAACTGGAAAAATAAGTATAAAGCACATTAAAAACCTTTGTATGATTTTGGGTTCATGAAACAAATTTGAGCTTTAGAATTAATTTTGCCTTTCAACAAAAGGTTTACTTATTTATTTTTCCTAATCACAGGAAGCTTTTCTGGGCAAGATTCAGATAAGATGGGGATATCCATGTCAGATATTCAGTGTCTCCTGGATAAAGAAGGTGCATCTGAACTTGTCATCGATGTTATAGTGAATACCAAAAATGACAGAATTTTTTCAGAAGGCATCTTACTTGGCATTGCCTTGCTGGAAGGAGGAAACACACAAACTCAGGTACCTGCTTACCATCATTGTCGTTGGTTACATTTGGTTATTTTGTATTTCTTACTTCTTTGTCTTGGAAACCCAAGTAATGCTTTTTCTTTAAGTTTCTCATGACTATCTCAAAAAGAAAAAAAACCCACAACAATCTTGTATCACATTTTCCTTATAAATTTTTTGATTTGCTGTAGTAATTACATTGTTGTTGTTTAGTCACGAAGTCATGTTAGACTCTTTTGCAACTGTAGCCTGCCAGACTCCTCTGTCCATGGGATTTGTCAGGCAAGAATACTGGCGTGAGTTGCCTTTTTCTTCTCCAGGGGCTCTTCCTGATCCAGAGATTGAACCCAAGTCTCTTGCGTTGGCAGACAGGTTCTTTACCACTGAACCACCTGGGAAGCAGAACTTTGCAAATTACTCAGTGAAGCAGAACATTCCAGAAATTCTCATTTGCTTAGGGAAATTTTAGGCTGACTAAGCAGATTAGGACATTTTGACTTATCCAAGAATTATATGTAAAAAAAGGAATTAAGTGCATTTATTAAATGAGGTTATATATATATATATTCCTCATACAGTACTTGACGTTGAAACAAGTTCTGGTAACATTCACCATGCATCTCAGTTACTTTTTTAGAAACTGAGAACTCTTCTGTTCCCTGTTCCCCAAATCTGCCGGTGCTTATTACCCTGCTGCCTCTGAGTAGCTGAAGCTTTCCCTATTGTGGGCAGAGAAGAGCCATTCCTTCTTTTCTTGTTCTGTTTACTCATTCAGCTCAGGAGGGGTGACTTGAGAGTCATCGTTCATCTACTCAGTGCTCCACTCCAGTGAGTAGTGCGCCGCTCACCTGCATGTAGGATCATACCATTTCTCGAAGGCACACACGTGACTTAGAAACTCCTGCCAAGTTGCCCCTGAACTTCCCCACACCTAAAGGCAGAGCTCACTGTGTGATCCTGAGAGCTGGGATGTGTTCCCAGGGAACATCCTTCCTCCTCCCAGCCCTGCCACTCACTAACAAGGTATTTCCAGGTTTGCCTTGGTCAGGAAGGCAAACAACGAATTGGAAATTCCAGAATCTATTTTCCCTATTCATGGCAAGTAGACATCACATCTTATTAAGGACGAAAAAAAAAAAAAATCATGTTGCTTCTAAAGATACCTTTCCAAAACACATATTATTCTCCTGCTTAAAGTCAGTCACTTTCCCCTATAAAGGCAAATGCTCCTTCATGATCTAGTCTCTTCAAGTTTTCTAACTTTCCGTTCTTTTCTAACTCCGTCTCTCCCACCTCCATCCTTTCTCTTGTGCACCAGCTGTACTAAATTCTTTATAGCTCCTCAGATGTGCTATGCCATTTCTCATGTCACTTTCTCCTCTTTGAGGACTCAACTCATGAACTTCTCTTGGAAGCCTTTTCTCACCCCACGTCCCACTGGGCAGAATTGTCCACTAGTGACTCTGTGCTTCTGCTATGTCCTGCAGATATCTGCAGTAGCATTTCTGTGTGTGTGTGTGTGTGTGTATGTGTGTGTGTGTGCCTCTTCATGAGTACAGCAGGCTCTGTCTAGTGAATTATGAATCCTCAGAGGTTGAGATCACATGTTTTCCATCTTCACATCCCTTGTTTCTGGCACCATGTCTGGCCCAGCCTAGGGATTCAGTAAATAATCGGAAATGAGCATCCCTATGAATGAGTGGTCCAAGTCCATTTTATTCACAAAGTCTTCACTATTTTGCTGTGGCCTTTGGGACCACTTCTTTATCTGAGCTCCCATAACATTTGCTTCTTGGATGCTCACTTGGCATTTTTCCTGTGCTGCTTTGCTTGGTTGTTATCTCTATGATATTCTGCGGTTAAATGTCATCTTCTTTAAAGTAGGGGGATCATGTCTTGTTCTTCATATCTACAGCTTTATAGCCATTTGACAAATACTTGATGAAATAGAATTCAGTGATTTTTGTTTATGAAAATCTTTTAAATGGGTTATGACAGTCTTGTTTACCAGCCTTGCACTATCCAGATTTCTACTTATCTACATCATTGTGTAACCCAGATGTCAACTGTGTGCTCCTGGCCCTAAGATGTCTAATTGAGGTCAGCTGGAATGCTTACCCTCCCCAAGACTTCTGTCAAACTCCAGGGGGATGTATATTCTAATTGTCTCATTGACCACTGTTGTCTTGCTTACTTAGTTCAGGGTTTGTCTTGACACCCAGCTTCTGTAGTCCTGATTTAGGGATCTGATGCCCTTTTTTAAGTTTTACCCTCCTAGCTACATAAATCAATTTATATGTTTAAATGTACTTAATTAAAAATTGGTTGAGGGGAGGAGAAAGAAGATGGTTAAATTACAATTTCAAATTGTACACTAATAATAGAAACAATGAGAATAATGCCTCCTAAATACTAGACCCTCTTCTTAGTGCTTTCTGTGTATTAGCTTGATTAATCCTCACAACAACCTGTGCAGGAACTTGAATCCTATCTCATCTTACCAAAGAAGAATCTGAGATACACATAAGCTCACGTAGCTGGTTAGAAATCAAGCTAGGATTGAAGCCCATGCAGACAGGCTCCAGTGTCTGTGCTCTTAACTGCTATAAACATCTCCTTTCAGGACTATCTTGGTGGTCCTCTGGTTAAGAATCCAACTTGCAATGCAGAGGTCATGGGTTCGATTTCTGGTGGTTGAACTGAGATCCTACATGCTGCGAAGCAACTAAGCCTGCATGCCACAACAGAAGACCCCATATGATGCAGCTAATAAATAATAAATATTTCAAATGTCCTTTCTAAAATATCCTTCTGTCTACTCACTCCTGGGAAGTTTCACTGACTGATCACCCTGCATTACACCCTAGTATTACTTCATCTCTCTGAGTCCTCACTTCATTTCTCTTCTCTGCCCTCTCATTTCTAGTTGTTCTCCATCCTTCTTGGGGGAAGGTCCTTCCTCTATTGCATGGAACTGTTTATCTATCACCTTGGCTCCTGAAAAAAAATGAGGAGTTTTCCCTTATACTCTGAAGCTTATGGAGGTGGTTTCCTAACCAAAACCTGCACCTTTGTGAGGGATTAAATTGTTATGCTACCTCTTGAGATTATATATATATTATAAAAGCATACTATTTATCTTTATTAAAATCATACTGTTCAGCTTTGTTGTTGTTTTTGTTCAGTCACTCAGTTGTGTCTAATTCTTTGTGACCCCAGGGACTGCAGCATGCCAGGCTTCCCTGTCCTTCACCATCTCACAAAGCTTGCTCAAACTCATGAGTCAGAGATACCATTCAACTGTTTCATCCTCTGTTACCTGCTTCTCATCCTGCCCTCAATATTTCCCAGTATCAGGGTCTTTTCTAATGAGTCAGTTCTTTGCATAAGGTGGCCAAAGTATTGGAGCCTCAGCCTCACCATCAGTCCTTCCAGTGAATATTCAGGATTGATTTCCTTTCTAGTTTTTAAAAGTCCATGTAAATCATTTGTTATTTTGAGCTTAAAGGGTCATTTTATATAGTGATTTAGAGTCAGAGAATCTAGATTTAAATCCTGTCTCTATTACTATTATATAATATTGGGAAAGTCATTTACATTCACCAAACTTTATTTTATTGATATATAAAATGAAATAAGCACGCTATATTCATCATACAGTTGTCCTGAAAGAGTCAATGAGATAATACATGTCAAGGAACAACAAAAATTATAAAACTTTGTGTTAATAGAACCACAAAGTTCTATAACTTCCTCATTAATACATAGGAATTACTTTCTGCCTTCTAATGCCATTATATTGAAAATATTAGGGTTCAAGCATAAGTGTAATTTATGGGACCACAGAGGTCTCTGAAATTTGCCTTTATCCTCTGAATTAATAACCAGCTTGATGGTTTCACCGTGGTTGCTATGGTTACTGTGGCTTTTTGGCCTGCTTTCTTGAATTGTTGCTAGCCCTCTGCCCAGTGCTTCCTGCTTGTAGGTATGAAACCGACTTGTAAGACTTTATGAAAACGCTTTGAGAATGTGCATCACCCACAGCAGAAATTTCAAGACAGGTATCCATTTCCAGGCCTGATGTCATTAGACAAACTCTCACCTGCAAGTCCCAGGACCTGTGAGTCATGGTTTCAGGCACTCTTTCAGAAAGGGTATCTGTAAGAACCAAACTCCCCCAAATTGTCTACTCTATTGGATTATAGTCAATTCTACTTGATCTGGAAGTCATTATTTCTTCAGATGTTTTCTTCCCATTGTCTCTCATCAAGTTTATATAACTCTTCTCATATCAGTACAGTGACTGGAAATACTATCTTTATTAATTATTTTTACTGTATTTCTCTTGTGTTGTGTGTGTCCCATGGTTTTAGTCTTAATAACTTAAAATTTCTTGTTCAGAGCACGTTTCCTAACTCATACCTCTTCTGGATACTTCTCCAAGCAGACAATGATTAGGGCAGATGATCTCAAGGTTCGTTATTTCCAAAGATGTGTGTTTATCATATTTTGACTGTTGAATCCTTTCCATATCATTATTGATTGTGAAGCAGAGTTCACTTCTTGCATTTTATGGTGAGCTTGTCCTAGATCCTATGCAAAGCAATGTAGCTAATAAAATACCCAAGGGACTTAGTGCCTACTTATCAGTGGGTCCCTATGAGTGAGGCTGCCATGGTAACACAGTCTAAATTAAATATACAATAATTTAGGTAAAGAGAAAAATAACTTTGTAGGCTCACATTTACCAGGATGATCACAGAATTAGTGGTTGTTTTCCAATCTAGATTACAGAGTCATGAAGGCAGGAATTGTAGCTATTTTTCCTGAGTGTTCTGTCATTTCACAGCATGGGGCCTGGAACACAGTAGGACCTCAATACACAGTACTGCACAAAACATGACTTCATAATAATATAAAAATCAAAGAGCTCTTTGCATGCCACTCTTACAGTGTTCTTATGAAATTTTAAAACAATCACTAAAGGTGACTTCAATAACATAAAATTACGTTGAATTTTAGTGGAAAGTACTAAGCAAATATAAGCTATTATTAGGACACAGTAAGTAGTATAGGAGACTGGTAAAGCTGTCAGTTTATGAAATAATCATGAACAGCACATTAAATATGGGCTTTTATCCATAATGCTTGTGTTTATTTCGAACATCCTTGGGGGTCGATGTCTTAAAATATGTTTTCTTGCAGTATTCCTTCTACCAGCAGTTACATGAACAAAAAAAATCAGAAAAATTCTTCAAAGTTCTCTACGACCGAATGAAGGCTGCTCAGAAAGAGATAAGATCAACAGTGACAGTTAACACCATCGACTTAGGTAACAAAAAAAGGGATGAAGACACAGAACTGATGACATCTGGCCCACGGATGAGAGGTAAAGGACTAGTTGAGTATTTGGGAGAATGAGTCAGAGAAAAGAGGCTAACACAATTTTTAGAGCTCATTTATCTTTGTCATCTCACTTACCTTAGTCTAATTATGCCACTTGTGCCTCTGTGTATGGAACACTGTCCTTGAATTATTGTGGTCACGGTATTGACCTTCAAACAGCTCTCTCTGTCCCAGCCTCAAACAAGGAATTATCAGTGCAAAGCAACTAGTGACATGAAAATATTTGATTTCATTGTGAAATTCATAGCAAAGAACAACTACCCATCCGTTCTGAATGCTTATGAAATGTAAACTGTAAGAACCAGAATTATAGCACTAAACTCTATGAAAGATTCTTGGAATTTGGAATAACAAAGTCATCAGGATAGTAAAAACAAATTGTATAAATATTTTGAACTTTGTACTATTTTCTCACCTTCTTGTCTTTAAGAGCTCTTAATTTTATATTTATCAGAAAGACAGGAGCCCTTCTAAAATGGGGTAAGCATTAAGATCTTTTTAAAAAACTATCCCAGTGCATATTTAATTTTTTGGCTGCTCCTTCAGATTCTTTTGGGAAAAGTTGTTGCTCCTCTTGTCAGGTGATTTGAAATCCAGTTGTTAGAGAATTTGGGTAACTGTCTTTTTTAAATTAGCAAATGGAAGTTAATTCATAAATATAAGAGTACTGCTTTATTTTCAGTAAGAGATTCATCATTACATTTAAAAGAGGGAATGAAAGGGCAGTTAACAGAAGCTTCTTCAGCCACATCCAAAGCATACTGTGTATACAGAAGAGAAATGGATCCAGAAATAGACATCATGTGTGCAGGACCTGAAGCGGGAAATGCCGAGGACAAGTCCACTGAGGAAGTAACAATGAGCCCTGCCATTGCCATAATGCAGCCGATTTTGAGGTTTCTGCAGTTACTCTGTGAGAATCACAACCGGGAGCTGCAGGTACTTGTTCTGTTTTGTGTGAGAGCTGAGCATCCAGCCTGTGATGATAGTGATTAAATTCAGATAAAACTAACAAGTTGTTTTGGAGAGATAATAAGAACAATAGTACTTTTCTGAAATGGGAAGAAATTTTGGTATCTGGGTGAGGGAAAAACGAGAAGAAAATTCCTTTATGCATTCCTACAGTATCGTTCTTTGCATCCTCAACTCACATCTCTTCAGTCTCAGTGGGTATCCTCTAACCTTAGGACTCTGAGATTTGTTGAATAAGGTCAGTTTTGCCTCATCTGTACCTTTCTGGGTTTTGTAAGACTTGGAGGGCCATCATCATTGCCAACTCAGTTCATATTTCTTGAGTGAGGATACAGAGTATCTTTATGTTTTATTATAAACAGAGTTAATATATGTCTATTATAAACAATGGAGAAGGCAATGGCACCCCACTCCAGTACTCTTGCCTGGAAAGTCTCATGGATGGAGGAGCCTGGTGGGCCGCAGTCCATGGGGTTGCTAAGAGTCGGATACGACTGGGCGACTTCACTTTCATTTTTCACTTTCATGCATTGGAGAAGGAGGTGGCCACCCACTCCAGTGTTCTTGCCTGGAGAATCCCAGGGATGGGGGAGCCTGGTGGGCTGCCATCTATGGGGTCGCACAGAGTCGGACACAACTGAAGCAACTTAGCAGCAGCATTATAAACAGAGTTAATGTATATTTTTGTTATAAACAGATTAATATAGAAGAGGGTTTTCTTGCTTTTGAAGTTTAGTTGATTTACAATATTGTGTTAGTGTCAGGACTACAGCAAAATGATTCCATTTTATATATATATACACACACATATCTTTTAAAATTATTTTCCATTAAAGATGATTACAAGATATTGAATAGTTTCCAGTGCTATACAGTAAATCCTTAATGTTTATCTATTTTATATGTGAAAGTGAAAGTGTGAGTTGCCCAGTCATGTCCAACTCTTTGTGACTCCTTGGACTATTGCCCAGCAGGCTCGTCTTCCATGGAATTCTCCAGGCAAGAATACTGGAGAGGGTACCCATTCCCTTCTCCAGACCATCTTCCTGACCCAAGGATCAAACCTGGGTCTTCCACGTTGCAGGCAGATTCTTTACCATCTGAACCACCAGGGGAGCCCTATTTTATATATGGTAGTGTGTGTTTGTTAATCCCGTGTGTGTGCTCAGTTGCCAACTTGTATCTGACTCTTTGTGGCCTGATGGACTGTAGCCCAGCAGGCTCCTCTGCCCATACAATTTTCCAAACAAGAATACTGGAGTGGGGTGACATTTCCTCCTCCAGGGGATCTTCCTGACCCAAGGACTGAACCCATGTCTCTTGCGTCTCCTGCACTGGCAGGTGGATTCTGTACCACTAGTGTTACCTGGGAAGCCCTTTAGTAGTTACCTTATCAAATTGCAAACATCTATTAGGTCATAGAAAAAGCAAGGGAATTCCAAAAAAAACAACATCTGCTTCTGCTTCATTGACTGCGCTAAAGCCTTTGACTCTATGGATCACAGCAAACTGTGGAAAATTGTTTAAAAGGTGGGAATATGAGACCATTTTACCTGCCTCCTGAGAAACCTGCATGCATGTCAAGAAGCAACAGTTAGAATCTTACATGGAACAACAGAATTGGGAAGGGAATTGGGAAAGGAATACGTCAACGCTGTACATTGTCACCCTAGTTATTTAACTTACATCAGAGAACATCATGGGATATGCTGGGCTGGATGACTCTCAAGCTGAAATCAAGACTGCCAAGAGAAATATCAGCTACCTCAGATATGCACCCGATATGCACACTAATGGCAGAAAGCAAAGAGGAACTAAAGAGCATCTTGATGAGAGTGATAGAAGAGTGAAAAAGCTGGCTTAAAACTCAACATTGGAAAATTAAGATCATGGCATCTGGTCTCATCATTTCATGGCAAATAGATGGGGAAAAATGGAAACAGTGACATATTTTATTTTCTTGGACTCCAAAATCACTGAATGGTGACTATAGCCATGAAATTAAAAGATGCTTTCTCCTTGGAAGAAAAACTATGACAAACGAAGAAAGTATCTTAAAAAGCAGAGACATCCCTTTGACAACAAAGGTCCATCTAGTCAAAGCTATGGTTTTTCCAGTAGTCATGTATGGATGTGAGAGTTGGACCATAAAGAAGGCTGAGTGCCAAAGAATTGATGCTTTTGCACTCTGGTGTTGGAGAAGACTCTTGAGAGTCCCTTGGACAGCAAGGAAATCAAAACAATCAATCCTAAAGAAAATCAACCCTGAATATTCATGGGAAGGATTGCTGCTGAAATGCGAGTTCTTTGACCACCTGATGGGAAGCGCCAACTCATTGGAAAAGACCCCAGTGCTGGGAAAGATTGAAGGCAGGAGAAGGGGACGACAGAGGATGAGATGGTTGGATGGCATCACCAACTCAATGGACATGAGTTTGAGCAAGCTCTGGAAGATGGTGAAGGCAGTGAAGCCTGTTGCACTGTAGTAAATGGTGTCTCAAAGAGTTGGACATGACCTCGTGACTGAATAACAACAGTTACTAGATTAATTATTACTAAGTTAATTACTAAGTTATTCAGTTTAGTTCAGTCGCTCAGTCGTGTCTGACTTTGCGACCCCATGAATTGTACCACATCAGGCCTCCCTGTCCATCACCAACACCTGGAGTTCACTCAGACTCATGTCCATCGAGTCCGTGATGCCATCCAGCCATCTCATCCTTTGTCATCCCCTTCTCCTCCTGCCCCCAATCCCTCCCAGCATTAGAGTCTTTTCCAATGAGTCAACTCTTCGCATGAGGTGGCCCAAGTACTGGAGTTTCAGCTTCAACATCATTCCTTCCAAAGAAATCCCAGGGCTGATCTCCTTCAGAATGGACTGGTTGGATCTCCTTGCAGTCCAAGGGACTCTCAAGAGTCTTCTCCAACACCACAGTTCAAAAGCATCAATTCTTTGGCGCTCAACCTTCTTCACAGTCCAACTCTCACATCCATACATGACCACAGGAAAAACCATAGCGTTGACTAGACGGACCTTAGTCGGCAAAGTAATGTCTCCGCTTTTCAATATGCTGTCTAGGTTGGTCATAACTTTCCTTCCAAGGAGTAAGCGTCTTTTAATTTCATGGCTGCAGTCACCATCTGCAGTGATTTTGGAGCCCCCCAAAATAAAGTCTGACACTATTTCCACTGTTTCCCCATCTATGTCCCATGAAGTGATGGGACCAGATGCCATGATCTCCGTTTTCTGAATGTTGAGCTTTAAGCCAACTTTTTCACTCTCCACTTTCACTTTCATCAAGAGGCTTTTTAGTTCCTCTTCACTTTCTGCCATAAGGGTGGTGTCATCTGCATATCTGAGGTTATTGATATTTCTCCTGGCAATCTTGATTCCAGCTGTGTTTCTTCCAATCCAGCGTTTCTCATGATGTACTCTGCATAGAAGTTAAATAAGCAGGGTGACAATATACAGCCTTGATGTACTCCTTTTCCTATTTGGAACGAGTCTGTTGTTCCATGTCCAGTTCTAACTGTTGCTTCCTGACCTGCATACAGGTTTCTCAAGAGGCAGGTCAGGTGGTCTGCTATTTCCATCTTTCAGAATTTTCCACAGTTTATTGTGATCCACACAGTCAAAGACTTTGGCATAGTCAATAAAGCATAAATAGATGTTTTTCTGGAACTCTCTTGCTTTTTCCATGATCCAGTGGATGTTGGCAATTTGATCTCTGGTTCCTCTGCCTTTTCTAAAACCAGCTTGGACATCTGGAAGTTCATGGTTCACTTATTGCTGAAGCCTGGCTTGGAGAATTTTGAGCATTACTTTACTAGCATGTGAGATGAGTGCAATTGTGCAGTAGTTTGAGCATTCTTTGGCATTGCCTTTCTTTGGGATTGAAATGAAAACTGACCTTTTCCAGTCCTGTGGCCACTGCTGAGTTTTCCAAATTTGCTGGCATATTGAGTGCAGCACTTTCACAGCATCATCATTCAGGATTTGAAAGAGCTCAACTGGAATTCCATCACCTCCACTAGCTTTGTTCATAATGATGCTTTCTAAGGCCCACTTGACTTCACATTCCAGGATGTCTGGCTCTAGATGAATGATCACACCATCGTGATTATCCAGGTCGTGAAGATCTTTTTTGTACAGTTCTTCTGTGTATTCTTGCCATCTCTTCTTAATATCTTCTGCTTCTGTTAGTTCCATACCATTTCTGTCCTTTATTGAGCCCATCTTTGCATGAAATGGTCTCTTGGTATCTCTAATTTTCTTGAAGAGATCTCTAGTCTTTCCCATTCTATTCTTTTCCTCTGTTTCTTTGCATTGGTCGCTGAAGAAGGCTTTCTTATCTCTTCTTGCTATTCTTTGGAACTCTGCATTCAGATACTTGTATCTTTCCTTTTCTCCTTGGCTTTTCACTTCTCTTCTTTTCACAGCTATTAGTAAGGCCTCACCAGACAGCCATTTTGCTTTTTTTGCATTTCTTTTCCATGGGGATGGTCTTGATCCCTGTCTCCTGAACAATGTCACAAACCTCTGTCCATAGTTCATCAGGCACTCTATCTATCAGATCTAGGCCCTTAAATCTATTTCTCACTTCCACTGTAGAATCATAAGGGATTTGATTTAGGTCATACCTGAATGGTCTAGAGGTTTTCCCTACTTTCTTTAATTTAAGTCTGAATTTGGTAATAAGGAGTTCATGACCTGAGCCACAGTCAGCTCCTGGTCTTGTTTTTGTTGACTGTATAGAGCTTCTCCATCTTTGGCTGCAAAGAATATAATCAATCTGATTTTGGTGTTGACCATCTGGTGATGTCCATGTGTGGAGTCTTCTCTTGTGTTGTTGGAAGAGGGTGTTTGCTATGACCAGTGCATTTTCTTAGCAAAACTCTATTAGTCTTTGCCCTGCTGCATTCTGCATTCCAAGGCCAAATTTGCCTGTTACTCCAGGTGTTTCTTGACTTCCTACTTTTGCATTCCAGTCCCCTATAATGAAAAGGACATCTTTTTTGTGGTGTTAGTTTTAAAAGGTCTAAGTTATTACTAAATTGTGTTTCTGTCAGTACATATTGAAGTACGTCCTTCTTTTTCTTTAAGTAGTTATTTATTAATTTGGCTGCATTGAGTCTTAGTTGCACACACAGGATCTTCACTGTATCGTATGAGATCTTTTAGTTGTAATGGGCAGGCCCTGGAGCATACAGGCTATGCGGACTTCGTTACTCCACTGCATGTGGGATCTTCCTTCCCTGACCTGGGATCAAACCTGCATCTCTTGCACTGCAGGGAAGATTCCCAGTGATTGAATCACCAGGAAAGCCCCCTGAAGTACCTCATGCTTATAGCTTCTAAGTATCCCAGTGTTTGGATATACAATTCTTTATTAAACCAGTCCCATTGTGATTGGTATGGTGTGATTTTCAGTTGGTGGTTGTGTCATTTGGAGCTGCATTATGTAGGGACTGCACTATAAGGGATTGCTTACTTGACTATTTGATTGCTTCTTTCCCAGATTAACTTCTTCTGGTTTCCTTTTTCTTTTCTCCTTACCTGTTACTTAATTATTTTTGCCCTTTGTATATAGTTTTAAGATAATGACATTGAGAAATGTTTTTATGAACTGTATTGATAAATATAGATGCTTGAAAAAATATATATTTCTTTTCTTAATCCCAAGAGAAATGTAATAAATGTGAATACTTCCTTATAAAGAGCAGGGATGATTTGGGAGAATGGCATTGAAACACGTATGCTGCTGCTGCTGCTGCTGCTGCTGCTGCTGCTGCTGCTAAGTCGCTTCAGTCGTGCCCGACTCTGTGCGACCCCATACGAGCAGCCCACCAGGCTCCCCCGTCCCTGGGGTTCTCCAGGCAAGAACACTGGAGGGGGTTGCCATTTCCTTCTCCAATGCATGAAAGTGAAAAGTGAAAGGGAAGTCCCTCAGTCGTGTCCGACTCTTAGCGACCCCATGGACTAATATCATATAAGAAACGAATCACCAGTCTAGGTTCAATGCAGGAAACAGAATGCTTAGAGCTGGTGCACTGGGATGACCCAGAGAGATGGTATGGGGAGGGAGGTGGGAGGGGAGTTCAGGATTGGGAACATGTGTACACCCGTGGCAGGTTAATGTTGATGTATGGCACAACCAATACAATATTGTAAAGTAAAAAAAATAAATAAAATAAAATCTGAAAAAAAAAAAAAGAGCAGGTCTGTTCCACATTGCCATGGGGATCCTCTTGAGTTGATAAAACACCCATAGAAAGAAAATTGAAAACATTTAGCATAGTGATTTTTTTTTAATGCCTTGGGTATATATATTTTTTTTGTTTAGCACTTCCTGAGGAATCAAAACAACAAAACCAATTACAACCTTGTCTGTGAGACCCTTCAGTTTTTGGATTGCATTTGTGGAAGTACAACAGGGGGCCTGGGACTCTTGGGTCTCTACATCAACGAGAAGAATGTAGTGCTGGTCAACCAGACTCTGGAGAGCTTGACTGAGTATTGCCAAGGTCCATGCCATGAAAATCAGGTAACTGAAAGCAGTCCTTCACGAAAATTATTCCGACCGGTTAGCCAAAGGATCAAGTTGGTGAAAGAGCCAAGCTTTGTGTGCATTTGAAAGATCTTTCTTTTACTTTGCCAGATATTTTTACTTCCCTAACAATGCATACAAAGACTGAATTATGGACTAGCAAATACTATGCCATATTTTAATTTAATTTCACTGTAAAAGGAAATTCCCATGAAAACATCTGAGATAAAAATCAGAGTACAATACATTTTTTCATCATTGATCAGTTTTTACCTTTTAGTCAGTCTCTCCAGGATTTGTGGCATCAGCTCCCTTTGGGTTCTTCAGCTCCACTGCTGGGTTGTGTATATTACCATCTTTATATTGACAGTAAATGTAGCACATAGGTTATATTGTTCCCATTTTGCTGATAGCTAGATTGTGACTCAGAAATTAAGTGATGTTCAGGGTCCCAGAGTAATGAAATCTCTTTAAGTTGTAGAGTCATTCTTAAAACTCAGGACTTGTGGTTGAGTCTAAACAGAGTGTGCTTTCGACTGTATAACATTTTCCAGGGCAAAGTTTCAACTTCCTCTTCCAGAGTGTTTGTCTCTGATTCCATTTTCTTGGATATCACAGACACAGAGAGGGAGTAGAAGATAGAATACTTGGGTTGGTAAAGGGCGGGGGGCAGCCTGGAGTTTATTGACTTCACATCCACACAGATGTTATAGAGCTACCATCACAAGCATGGATCCACCGTCGAAGGAAGAATTTTCAAATCACACACATTCTGGATATAAATTTTAAAGAAACCACTGAGACCAAATGTCAGTGCTTGATACAGGAAAGAAATGTTGAAAAGTAATTGCTTTTCTATTGCAAATTATATGACATATATGTACAAAGTACACACACATACATGTACATACATAGGTATGTAGAATAAAAACATGACAGTTATTGGCATAAATAATTTGTTATGGCGATCTTTATCCCCTGTAATGTACATGTGACATGGTGAAAGAGTTTGTGGATTTTGCTTTGTATTATATTTCACTCTTCCAGGGCAATAATATAAGAAAATCTAACTGTTGATTTTAAGTTAAGGAAATATATGCAGATTCAAGGATTTCATTTTGTTGTTGGTTAAAATCAAGTAAATCTATAATAGAAAGCATGTATTCTCCACTCTGGGTTTTTTAAGAAAATGAAACTTGAGTTTTGAAAGTTACTAAACTTTCAAGTTAGCTAAAAACAGAAATTAATAATAATATAGCATGAATCCCATATACTCTAAAAATAAGCTTACTATGAACCCCGTGCTCTGGAAATATGTGGAAGGAAGGAAAATTGCTAGCAAATTTCAGAAATGACCTGCAAATTGATTTCCTCTAAGTTTAGCAACCACTGTCATGATCAGAAGAACCTCAGGAAATGTAGATGAATGGAAGATACCTCTCCTTGGTGTCAGGGTAGTAAAAATTTCCTTGTGTGAAGAGAGAAATGAAGCCCATCCTGAAAAATAACAATCCTTTCAGAATTACCTTGATTTTACTCTTTCTCGTTTATTTTACCTGGGTTTCAATTTTTCAAACCCCTTTGATTCTGGGTGCTGCATGGTAAGATGTTCCACAAATTCCAACCCATGAGTTTCCGATTTTCAAGTTGTATAAAATGAATTAAATTCAGAGTCCTAGCACGGTAGGCCCTAACCTTCAAAATACTGACATTTATCTCTCAGGGTACTTTATAAACTTTTCCCAAATCAGATTCCTCTATAAATTGCTTAAGTTTAAGGAATCTGCTGACCTTTTCCCTCAACCAGCATAATTGACACGATGTCTGAAATATCAGGAGGTCACTGTATTCCCAGCACAGTCAACAGCATAGATTGTTACTCATTTAGCATTAAATAGCAGAGAAATGAAGATGCCACATCATTACAGATAAAGTTGACTTACAAACCTTGGGCATAAGGTTTTTATAAATAGGAATATTCTCTTAAAATTGATCAGATCTTAAAATTCTAAATTTAAAGAATTTCTCTAATGAAGGACAGATAAAAATTTATAGACCGAGTGTTTTACTTAAGCATTGTTTTTTGAAATTCTACAAAAATGCTTCACCTGAAAAGATACCTGTTTCATACAATATCTTTCTCTGTGTTCTTCATACAAGTCATTTAATTAACACTAATCAAATAATAGACTCTATGTAAAAGAATATGTAAAGTTAAATCTTTGACATATTAGACTCAATCTCAAAGTTAAATCTAAATTGTATTTTAAAGGTTAAAAAGCTAAGGTGATTCTGTTATTTTATGTTATGGCCTCTAGTGCTCTTATGTTGTAAATAGACTGTTATTGTTAAAATATTTTGTTTTCTAGACATGTATTGCTACTCATGAATCTAATGGAATTGATATCATCATTGCTTTGATTCTAAATGACATAAACCCTCTTGGTAAATATCGAATGGACCTGGTGCTCCAACTAAAGGTAAAATAAACCCACTGGGGAGAAGGGGAGAGTGACATTCTCTATATAAAACTCACTTTCAGAGTTGACTCTAAATGTTCAAGTAGGTCTTCTAAAATGCAGGGTATTATCATATTTTCAAGTAATGAATTGACAGAAAGGGATAGTAAAAGCATGAGCGCTGAATTCCTGAGAAAGTGTCGAATAAGGCTTGAGGATACCTTACTATAAGTGTTTTTAAGCAGCCACTTTGTTTCACTGCTTTTCTTTTCTATTTTTCATTATACAGAGGAACATAAGATGCTGAACATTCACTATGCCATATGTTTTTAATTCATCTTGACTATAGAATTCTATCTCTCAAGTCACGATTAATGAAACTGGTAGAAGAGGGCTCCGTTTTCGTTTTATGTCTATTTTCTAAAAGTTGTTTTCTTTTATATTAGAATTTATTTTTTTCCCCATTACGGTAAGCCATTTTCAAGCTCCCTTTGAGAAGTTTTTGTTTAGTTACTAAGTCATGTCCTACTCTTTTGCAGACCCATGTTCTCTGTCCATGGGATTTTCCAGACAAGAATACTGGAATGGGTTGCCATTTCTTTCTCCCTGGGGTCTTCCTGACCCAGGGTCCGAACCAGTATCTCCTGCATTGCAGGCAGATTCTTTACTGCTGAGCCACCAGGGAACCCTCCTTTGAGAAGTTGCTTTAGCTTAAATCATGTGCATACTTTATAGCAGTTCCATTTATCAGAAGTCAGGAGCACAATGGCATTTTGAAAAAAATTTCTTCAACTTTTTGTTCAAATGGAAATAAATAAGTGAATATACACAAGAAACTATATAGTTCCAAATAAGAAGACATTATATTCAATTGAGATGAATTATTAAAGACTGCATGTGTTAGGTGTTAGAACTAAAAACATTGCTTATTTAAAATTTTTCCGTAAACATAGGGTTGATCCAATATCACAGAGGATAAAGTTTACCTTTTATAGGTAAATTGATAGCCAAGATGGATAGAAATGGTATTTTTATAGTTGTTTCTAAATATAGATTTAGATTACATAATGAAATACATATATGTCCTACCTATGTGGAGATTATGCTGATGGTTCTTAATAAGCAAACAGAGTTATGTTTGTGTGTTTTCACTATTTTTATTTGCAATAGGTATCAGCTTTGGATCTTTCTCTTCATAAATGAGAAAGAAGGTGATTCTCAGGTAGACTGCACTTGTGTCCTTTTCCTCATTAACTTCATTCTTCAGTTAGCAAAGTCAGCCTGGCCTATATGATAGCTTAATTTGAGTTACTAGAGAAAAAATTATTTCATCTTGAATTCATCTTTAACCATATTTCAGAAAGAAACAGCATTTTGAAGCCTTAGATTTTGGGTTTTTTTTAATCTTTCATTTATCTGAAGACTTACACCTTTAAATCTCATGTTTAATAGATATAACTTAACTGGGAGAAATACTGAAGGAGTCATCAACTTAAAACAAAGTGTAGGGGGCTTCCCTGGCACTCTAGTGGTTAAGACTTCACCTTCCAATGCAGGGGTTGTGGGTTGAATCCCTAGTTGGGGAGCTAAGATCGCACATGTCATGGCCAAAAAAATAAAACATAAACCAGAAGCCATATTGTGACAAATGCAGTAAGGACTTTAAAAATGGCCCACATCAAAAAAAAAAAAACCTCTAGAAAATAAACTAAAACAAAGTATAAACATACAGATTATTTACACATTCAAACCTATGAGGAGGAACCCTAAATGATAAGGTATGACTTATTTGTATGAAGATATTCTTAGCTATTCAAATGAAAATCTGTTTTGAAAAAAGGGTCATTTAAAATTTCATTTATGTTACCTTTTCAAAATATGACAGTTAGATAGGTCAAGGTATATGTAAAATAGAAAATGAATGAATTTGAATTGAAATATTTATAATATTTTACTAAGAGAGATGAGTGTATGTTTCTAAATAATCCATGAGGCTTTGTACATAACGACCAGTATAAGAACAATGTTTGTAAGACAGAATGATATAGTATACTGGCAAATTTTAGAAGGTGTATGTAGGATGCTTTTAATTGTAAATTCCCTGGAACATTATAGAGATGCCATATGAAAAAAATGTTAAGGTTTTATTATATATCATTTACTCTTAAAATTAATTACTTGAGTATAATTTTAAGTATATTTAACTGTACTCATTTACTATACAATTTCATGAATTTTTTCATATATATATATCTTGTCCCTTTTAATTTACATTTCATAACTGACCTGGACTATAAATTGCTGAATTTGTAAAATAAGTAGGTTTTGTTGTTGTTGTTACTGTTGTTGTTGGGTTTTTTTGTTTTTTTTTTTTTTGGTCTAGGGACTCTCGCTTCTTTTGGAAGAGAATCCTTTATTAACACATAAAAATTAGATTTCTTAGCATATATAATCTCTTGAACTTTCAAACTGATTTAGATTTCATAGGTCATTTACAAGATTTCTATTCCCCCAAGATAGTATGAAAAAGATTGGTTAGGAAAAACACCATATTGCCAATATTCTGAAATTGGATGTATTTTTAAGCTAATTTGTATTGGGCCTGCTGAATGAAGTTCATTAGAGAGAGTACTGTTAGTGTTGCCAGGGTTTTAGCTTTTGATTATATTGGGTCAGTTCAGATTGCTCTAAAGATGTAAGGTCTTCACTAACTCTAGAACCTTACTTTTTAAAAGATATGTTGTTTGTGTGGGATGCTGGATTATAAAAAGGGAATTTTAGGATTTGTGCAAATCTGTAGAAATTAAAAATGGAGCATCATTCCAAACGTTGAGGATATTGTGCTTTGTGCTATAAGACTGTCTGTAACTGTGTGGTACCCATTTTGTATAATAAATTGGCTGAATCAGAATCATTTAAGATTTCTTCTATAGGTAAACATGTTTGAGAGAATATATTTTTAAAACCAAATTAGGAAGCACCAAAGACAACATGAACTGTTTTTATTTTCTATTAAACAAAAAGTAGAAAATATTCTACAACCCAACTTGTTAAAATGTTGCATACATATATTACCATGTAGAGAGTCTAAACGGTTATCAATAAATTTATATTTTGTTTCTAACTCATGAATTTAGAATTTTTTAAATTAATTCTCACTAATTATTGATCAAATTTATTTAAGATTTTGATTTGCTATGAGTTGATGTTTCATGTTAAAAACAATTATGCTAAATTCTAATGAACTATATGCCATTTTTGTAAAATATGTCATTGATACTGTTTCACCTTACTGTCTTGTTAGATTGTCTTCATAAAAAGGCCTACTTAGGAAACAGTGAAGGAAGATATGATTATATTTTAATGTATTATATATAAAGTCAATTTTGTGTTTAAAATGCCTTTATAGCAATATTTAAAATTTCCTTTATAACGTATCTCAAATGACTCATTGCTTTTATCTTTGTGTTGACAATAAAATTAAACATTCTCTTTTAAAATGTTAATAAGCTAACTGAAAAGTAGGAGTTTACGATTGTGCTTGATTTAAAAAATAGTCCTGATAATCTCAATTGAAACACATTCAGGAGATCCTTAATTCATGAAATAGACTTTTCACGTGCATCAACTCAATGTGTATCTTTAGAACAATGCCTCCAAGCTTTTGCTGGCCATCATGGAAAGCAGGCATGACAGCGAGAATGCAGAAAGGATTCTTTTCAACATGAGACCCAGAGAACTGGTAAGAGCACTTTTGAAAATCATGTCAATAATGTGTAACCTAAAAGGGACAGTGTGTAGTATACATGTCAGGGGAAAAGTTGAAGGCTTTCCCTGCTCTGCCGAGACATTGATGGCGCATCACCACCTGCCATTACTGATACCTCAGAAGGCTTATGAACGCAAAGGCCCGTGTGATTTGGGTCCTTATGATTTCATTGGTTTGTCCACTCTAAATACTTTTCTTAACTGGCTTGTTACACTTGACTGAACTATCTGCAAATTATTTTTGCCCCCTAAAAATGTTTGCTTTAGTTTGTGTATTAGGATACATGTAAGGAAGATAAATAAAAATGTTTGTACCCCTCAAAAATTATATTTATACCTCTTTCTGCAGATAAAAGCAAAATAAGTATCTTTTGCAGTTGTCCTTAGTGAAACATGACACAGTGTTCAGCCTGGAGAAAATTGCATGGAGACCTGATGGGAAATCCCCAGAGATCATTAGTGTTGTCTTCCTATTGGGGAGGTTATATTTTCCTCCTCACTGTGACATGGGAATTATGAAGAAATATCAGCATGCTTTAACAGCACTGAGTTTCAAAAGCATTGAGAACATTCTCAAACTGTATAGCCAGTCCCCTAATAACTAAGTCCTAGTTGTTTGAGTACCCCTGTTGGTGCTATGGGCAACTCTATGAAGACACTTTTAATGTGCAAGCAGGATAAGTTCATTGATGTGAAAGAGCATTTGCTAAATATTAGAACAAACTGTGGGCCCAGGAGGTACAGGGAAGGGATAGGGAAGCAATGTGTAATGTTAACAGGAAACATGGAAGATTGGGAGAAGAGCAGAGAGGCAGGGAGGGTAGGGAAATATGACGTATGAAGGACCTCTTTTGCTCTCTTTAATAGTAAGGAACAGAGTGGAAGAATGTAGATAAAAAGGAAGATAAGGTATAATTTGATTTAACATATATTTAATGACAGCATAGTATCTGCAAGGCAGTGGGCTAGGAAGAGCAAGATACTTCCTCATCCTCATAGTTAAATGCGGGTGGTGAGTTATGTTTTCATTCAACAGCAACTCTGCACAATGGTCCTTTAAAAATATCATTTCCTTTATCTACAACACTATTGTCCCATCATCCACTTCCCCCTTGAGGCCCATCCTCAACCTCCTGCCTGAATTAATGCCCCTGCCCTGTGGTTACTGAGTGCCTCACACTTATTCCTGCTGCAGGCAGGACTGTTACGCTGGCCTCTTGCTGACTCTTCCACTGGATGGTAAGCTCCCTGTGGGCAGAAACTCTGTCATATCCACCATTGGTCCTCAGGCAGAGGATGGTGTCTGTCCAGCACCATGTGTTCTTGCTATTAGTGGACTCTTGATAAATAATGGATGCTTATCAGGGTTCCAAAGTCTCCTAGTTCATGGGAACTTTAGCACTGTCAACTTTCAAAAATCAAAGCCAAAATTTCCAAGGAAAACAGAGAATTTTGTAGGAAAATAATTCCATAATCATTTAAATGAAGAAGGTTTCCAATGCCGTTTTCATTTAGAATTCTTGTATATTTTTCAGGTCTTAGGAGGCATTCCAGTTTTTTATTATACCCCATAAATGAGACAAATGCATGTTGTTTGTGGCATTTCAGGTCTTGATGTTCCTATTGGTTTTTTGATAGGTGGATGTGATGAAGAATGCCTATAACCAAGGATTGGAATGCGATCATGGGGATGATGAGGGCGGAGATGATGATGTTTCCCCAAAGGATGTTGGACACAATATCTATATCTTGGCCCATCAGGTATCACATTTTTTTCTATCTTTGTATTGTTTTGCTAATCTTATCAGTCTCATCTTATGTCATGGCTTGCTGTCAATACTTTCAAGATCTGGTCCTTCCATTTATTCAGTGCTTGTGTCCCTTGCTCTGAGTCAAGAGAAGAAAAAGCTCCCAGAGTGCCCCTAGGGCTGTGGTCAGAGCTGTTCCGTAAGAAAACAGTACTTGGTACCAAAAACTGGGCCAGCAAGGAGGAGAGAATCCCATGTCAGAGCCTGAGGAATAGGTATCCATGGCAACAGATGGAAGTCTGGAATCAGAGAGGACAGAGGCTCCTGAGAAGACAGAAAGTGTAAAGGAAGGGATGCATTCAGGTCTAAACAGACTTCTGGCCTCTTTGAATTATAGGCTAGCGTATTTCCTGCAGAACCTGTAAAGTGACAGCCTCTAACTGTTTTTACTGGACTTCTAAAAAATATGAAGCTAAATTCACATTCTTTCAAAGGAAAACCATTTCTATTTTGTGTTAGTATGAAAACAGGTGCTTGGTTAGTGTTATTTGACACATTTAGTTCTTTTAACCTGAAGATCCACTTTAAACTTGCATCTTCTAATGCAGAGTTGTTTTAGAAGTTAAAAAATTGAGATGTACGTATGTCCATTTGACTATCTATATCAATTCGGTTCAGTTGTTCAGTCATGTTCAACTGTTTGCAACTCCATGGACTGCAGCATGCCAGGCTTCCCTGTCCATCACCAGCTCCCAGAGCTTGCTCAAACTCATGTCCGTCGAGTTGGTGATGCCATCAAACCATCTCATCCTCTGTCATCCCCTTCTCCTCCTGCCTTCAATCTTTCCCAGCATCAGGGTCTTTTCCAAGGAGTCAGTTCTTCACATCATATAGCGATTATCTATATAGCTCTCACTTTTTTACAGAATAAAGTCTAAATTTCTAGACTGTCTTGCTAGTCATTTTGCCCCATTGACAATCTCTACCTTTTCCTGCTTCCCTGTATATCTTATCAGGTAATTGAACAAACATTGGTAGATATAAATAAGACTCTGGATAGATTAACTTTCTATTTTTAAAATTGTTCCAGTTTTATTGAGATGTAATAGACATATAGCACTGTGTAAGTTTAAAGTATTAAAAATTTCCTCTTTAGATGATTCTTACCCATCTCTGTCCTCATACATAACTGCCTAAGGTATGTAACCTTGAGTATAATTTTTATAAAAAGTTCAAAAAGGAGTCAAATTCTAAAAGATATTAACACAAGAAGCTGCAATAATTTTATAGTATAGTTTGCACCATTGAGAAGATTTTTAGGTCTCTCACAGTATGTTCTCAGCTGCATCCAACTCTTGGAACCCTATGGACTGTAGTCCATCAGGCTTCTCTGTCAGTGGGATTTTTCAGGCAAGAATACTGTAGTGGGTTGCTTCCCTTCTCCAGGGGATCTTTCCAACCCAGGGATCAAACTAGCATCACATCTCCTGCACATCTCCTGCATGGTTTGTGGATTCTTTACCTGCTGAGCCATCAGGGAACCTTCTCACAGTATAGCAAAATTCATATATAGAACAGAAAAGCTCAGGGCAAACGGGTTATAGCTAGGAAGACGAGAGAATTTTAAGTATTGAGGAACTGAAAGCTAAGATGAAGAGATACACTGAAGCAAGTAGAACACAGAGATTTAAGATGTGGAAGAGGTATGCTTTTAGAGAGAAAGAAATTGGGTGACAGCAATTGAGTCAAGCCAGAAAAGGACTGTCCAGAGAGTGAATGAGAGTAGAGAGGGAAAAAAATCACAAACTGACCATTAAAATCATACTGGCTTCTACAACAAAGATAGAAATAGAGTGACACAGCACGTGTACATGAGCAAGAAGTTATTTCAGAAGCTGCAACGTTGTGGAAGGAACACGACTGAAAAAGAGAAGAGCAGAGTGAGCAGTAATAAGTTTTAGAAGGAAGTCAGGGAGTACAGCCACCCATTGTGTTCTTTTGACTGAAAGCTAGTCTCGCTCTGCCTGGAAAGGTTATTCCGCTGCCTGAGCAAGCAGCTACATGAGCAAGATCTAACCATGTGTCTTTCAAGTTGGAAGTGAACAACCCGACCAGCCAAGTCACCCCTGAGACAAATAGAAGAGTAGATGTTTGAGACAAATTACCTCGAACCCGTGGAGATGACATTTAAAAATGTAATCTCATGTTACCAGTTATGAATAACAATAAAAATAGTCAGGAAAGACCCATATTTGGTCAGTTCAGTTTTAAGTAGATTAAATACCAGAGTAGAGATTAGGGTTTTTTTTTTTGTTTTTTTTTTTTTTTGGCCATGCCACATGACATGTGGGATGTGGGATCTCAGTTCCCTAACCCAGGAATCAAACCTGTGTCCCCTGCATTGGAGCTCAGAGTTCTAACCACTGGACAGCCAGGGAAATCCCAAGAATACAGATTTTTAAGACAAATTAAGGTGAATGTTGAAAAGAGTGGAGAATAAGAATAAAGAATACAAAAGCTACTCTTAGATTGAAAGATAATGATTTAAATTATGAAAGAGGTTAAAAATGAAGACAGCATAATGTCAATGATTTTGATGGATTTGAGTTTATGAAAGTGCTTAAAGAGAAACAGATTCAACGATGATGGTGGAGTTGTCCAAAGAGTGGGAATTCAGAACTACCTGTTAAAAAAAAGTAACGAAGAGCTAAAAACTACTTACTGAAACAGAGATAAATGTGAAAATGGCCTGAATGGAGATTTCTGAATCTCCCCCAAAACAAAATGTTAGAAAAGCAGTAATATGCAGAGCTGCGATGGTACAATATATAGGCACATAAATAAAATTGGACTTCAGGAAGAGGGAGAGTGTCAGACTGAGTGAGGGAAGGAGATCTGGAATCCTTAAGGCCTTGTGATTAAATTGTAAGAGTGTAAACATGAAACGAGAGTCCACAGGAGTCTAGGACAGGAATGCACGATGTGTGGAACAGTGTATATAACCTACAGGGTGATTAAGCAACGGCCTGCTCTCTTTCTTACAATGACCCAGGATCCTCTATGGGGTGGCTCCTCCCACTAGCTTTAATGAAAAATTCAGTTTTCACTCAGCAGAGAGGCCAACCCATGCTCTTCTGATCTTTCCTAAAGTGACTTCCTTGGCTTTCTCTAGGCCAGGATATTGTACTGGTTTCTTAGGAAGCAGAGATGGTTGCTGAATTCCTTCCTTATGAATCTGTTGTCCAAATAGCCTCCACACTGAGGCACAAATGCCAGAGACAGTGGTTGTAAGCCTTGCTTCAGAAGTAGCCATGTAGCTGTGCTCCAAGAGTTTTCTGGGGTCCAGGTTTGGCTGTATCCATTGTGAATGTGGAGTTGTTTGGCTCTGTTATGCTGATGACCGTGCAGATTGGTTTCTGCCTTTGCACGGTTCAGTAATTCCAAAACTGAGGTTCAGCTTCCTCCTTGTTTTACTATAATCATCTTTTGCACAGACAGTCTATTTTGGTGCCCTCAGACTTTCAATTTTTGTTGTTATTCTTTTCATGGTAGTTGGGTAGTTCTGCTTTTTCTACCAGGACATCCTTTTTGGCCCTTCCTGTGGTTGGTGTTACCAGAAACAAATAATGCTTCTTGTAAGCGTCTTGTCTGATCTACATAGAACTATCAATACCTGAAAAGGGGAATTTCTTAAGTTCTAATACCATAGTGTCATGCAGAGTAATTTCCTTAAAATTCAGCTATGTGTCCTTTTACATTTTCTGCCCTTCACATGCTCTTCTCATGCATCTCTGCCTCCTCTCTCTGCTCTAGCTTTGGTCTTTTATATTCTACTTTCTTCCTATTCCTTCTCTTTATTCCTGTCTTTCTATAAAACAGGCATTGCATGAAATCTAGAATAGTGTTCAGTACTTTAGGTAAGTTTAACATATATGAAGTCCTATTGCTTTTTAGGGCTTCCCTGGTGGCTCAGATGGTAAAGAGTCCACCTGCAATGCAGGAGATCTGGGTTCGATTCCTGGGTTGGGAAGATCCCCTGGAGAAGGGAATGGCTACCCACTCCAGTATTCTTGCCTAAAAAAAATCCCATGGACAGAGGAGCAAGGAGGGCTACAGTCCATGGGGTCACACAGAGTCAGACACGACTGAGTGACTAACACACACACATTGTTTCTTTGATTCCATGTGGCAGTTCTGTTTTTATGAGGCTTTATTTTGTGTTAATTTTATTTTCTTACCCAGTTTTATTAAGATATAATTGACACATAATATTGTGTAAGTTTAAGGTGTAAGTATGTTGATTTGATACATTAGTTAATACCCAGTTTAGTCACATGATTGCGATTTTTCTTTTGTGTTGAGAACATTTAAGATCAACTCTTTTTGCAACTTTCAGGTTTATGATACAATATCACTAACTCTAATGACTGGGCTATACATTAGATCCGCAGAATTTGTTAATCTTTCAACTGGGAGTTTGACTCCCATACTTCCCTTTTCCCTCGCCTCCCAAACCCTGGTAAACACCACTCTCTCTCTGCTTCTCTGAGTTTGTCATGTTAGATTCCACATATAAGTGATCTCATGCAGCTTTTGTCCTTTTCTATCTTACTTATTTCATTGAACATAGTGCTCTCAGGGTTCATCCAGGTTGTTGCAAATATCTCCTTCTTCCTCATGGTTGAATAAGATTCCATTGTATATCTATATTGGATCTTCTTTGTCCATTCATTGATTGAAAGACAACTACATTGCTTCCATGTCTTGGCTATTGTGAATAATGCTTCAGTGAACATGTGAGACAGTTTATTTCAGTACCTACTAGAATTGAGAAGCATATGGAGAAATGGGAAATGTTATGTGCCTTGCAGTATTTGGAGAAGTATTAGATAGCTTGCCTGTGGAAAGCAAAAGTAACTCCTGGCTCTTAAGGCAAGAAAGAATGGATCACTTTAATTAGATATATGAAATTATTTTTAAATATGGGCTTTAAATTTTTTCATCATCATTTCCCCATGTCATTAAATAGTCTTTGAAAACACAGTTTTAATGTCTGCATAATTGTTCACCATTTTATTGCACCATAATTTATTTAATCACTTTTTATTGTTAGACATTTAGATTTCTAATGTTTTTGATATTATAAATTATGCTATGATTAACATCCTCATACATTAATGTTTGTCTGCTGCACTGACTATTTCCCTAGGATAAATTCCAAGAAGTTTAATTACTAGGTTTCATGGTAGTAACTATTTTATGGTTCTTGATGCACATTATAAAATTGTTTTTTACCATGTGATGGTAATCATCTTACTGAATCCTAAAATTATTACCATTTAAATAAAGATTCACCAAGTTGAATAGTGTCAGGAACACAGTGACCACTCAACACATGTTTGTTGAGTAAATTAATGAGGTAGATGAAAAGGAATTTCATTTTAATCCACATGTTTTGGATTCCTAATAAAATGAATTGTCTTTTAATATGTTATTTGGTCATTTCTACTTATTCTCTGAATTGCTTGAAAATGTGTCTGTCCATTCTTCAGTTGGGTTTCATTTTTTTCTTTGTGAATTTTAATTAAGGTCAACAAATCTTAGTCATAGTAGTTACATCTCCTTTATCCTGGATCATTTGCTTTCTAATGTTTTAATGATAATTTTTTTCATTACCTTGATATCTTTAAACACTCACCTAGATTTTTTTCTGGTATCTAGGAAATTCAGTTTTTGCTCTTAATTGTTTAATTTTTCCATGTCATAATGCAAGAATAATATAAAGGTATGTTCTTGTTCTAATTTATCTGTAAAGACATAGTCCAAGATTTAGTAGTAACAGCAGTACAGGAGGGCAGGGTTTTTAGTAATTACGTGACCATGATGTATGTAGGACATTAGATACCAGGGCCAAAACCCAAACCACCTTTAGGATCAAGCAAAAATGGGTGATGTAGGGGCAGATGAGGCTGGGAGTATCTGGTGATCTGGTAAGCTCTTACTTACCTCTGTTGACTTTCCAGTTGGGATTACAGGCACTAAATTTCCTATTCCTCCACTATTTCAAAATGTCTGAATTTTTTAATTTAAAACATTGTGAAATCTAATTTTTAAAAATTGACAACTCATTCAAAAATTTTAAAAACATCCAGCATGCCAACCAAAATTTACCAGCAGGCAGAATGCAACTTACGAACCATAGTTTGCCACTTGTGGATTTGTTTAGTTGCTAAGTCGTGTCCAACTCTTCGACCCCATGGACTGTAGCCTGCCAGGCTCCTCTGTCTGTGGGATTTTCCATGTGAGAATACTGGAATGGGTTGCCACTTCCTTCTCCAGGGGATCTTCCTGGCCCAAGGATCAAAGCCTCATCTCCTGCATTAGCAGGTGGATTCTTTACCACTGAGCCACCAAGGAAGCCCACTTGTGGACTAAGGGATCTGAGTCTCTCATTCAGTTTTTAATTCAATTATACGGTCTTTTTGAGAGCTTTACCAGATGTCAGGCACTGTACTAGATACTAGGAATACAGCAGTGAGGGAAAGCAGTATGAAATCAGCTCTCAGGGGACTTAGATTCTGACTGGTAGCAGTGATGAGTATACAAACCAGAGAGAGCAGATAGTTATACAAGCTATGCAGTGAATGAGAAGAGGGTGGGATGAAAGACACTCAGGAGGCCTATTGCGGAATGACTGATGAGGAGAGTTTTCTCTAGGGAGGTGAAATTGAAGCTAGATCTAGGTGAAAAAAGCAGAAGTCAGCAGTGTGGGGGCGCATCCCAGAGATGTCTGGAAAGTGGCAGTAAGCTTGGCATGTTTCCAGGAGTAGAAGACCTGTGTAGCTGGACCCTCACCCAGCTCCCAGCACTTAAACACTATACTGATTATAAACACTGCACCTGAGGCTCATTTATTATAAGGTTATCATTCAGGAACATTTACTGATTAAGCACCTCTTTTTTTTTTTTTTTGGCTTTGCTGGATCTTCATTGCTGTGTGGACTTTGCTTTGGTGGCAGTGGGCAGGGGCTACTCTTGGTTGTGGTGCATGGACTTCTCATTGTGGTGGCTTCTCCCGTTGCAGAGCACAGGCTCTAGGTTGCACGGGCTGCAGTAGTTGCGGCACATGGGCTTAGATGCCCCGCAGGATGTGGGATCTTCATGGACCAGAGATCAAACCTGGGTCCCCTGCACTGGCAGGCAGATTCTTAACTACTGGACCACCACGGGCATCCCTTGGCCTTGCTTTTCCCCTCCTACTGAACATCTCTTATATCAGGCGTCATTTTAGTTGCTCGTGTAGAACATGAATAAAGTTGCCATTAAAAAGCTCACAGTTAAGTGTGTGTTGGAGCGGGGAGAGCTAAGTTGCTTCAGTCGTCTCCGACTCTGTGTGACCCTATGAGTTGCAGACTGCCAAGCTCCTCTGTCCATGGGATTCTGCAGGCAAGAATACTGGAGTGGGTTGCCATGCCCTCCTCCAGGGGATGTTCCCAACCCAGGGATCAAACCTGTGTCTCTTATGTCTGTCTACATTGGCAGGCAGGTTCTTTACCACTAGCGCCACCCGGGAAACCCTGGAGTGGAGAGAAGGAGACAGATAAATTATGATAATCTAACATACGTTTGTTAAAATGGAGGTATGTACAAGACACACTTCTCTTAAGTCAGCAGAGAATTCATGAAGTGACACTTGAACTGAATCTTGACAAATAGGGAAATTGGGGAGAACATTCCAGGCAGAGGCAACAACTTCTGCAAAAATACACCACAGACATTTTAGAGAAAGGAACTCCTTTGGGGAATATTGGTAAGGATTTGGTATGCTCTCTACTTATGTCTTTATTTGAAATGAATTATAGTAATTTGAATTGAGTCAACATCTTTCATGACTGTAATGACCCTGATTGTAAGCATTTAACAAATGTTGCATGATTGAGTGAATGAATGAATAGGACATGATATACTCTAAAACTTTAATATTTTTAACATAAGTATTGTAATTAAAAAACAAAGATATTTTCCTGTTCTCATTACCACAATCAAAATTAATGGTATTTCCCTCCACTGGAGAATAAATCTTGTGCACAAATAATTATTGTTTCTGTTCCTATGCTAAGTATTGTACCTAGCTATAGTAGATACTCAACGAGAGTTTGGGAGAATAATGTTTTGCAAAAATTCATCCATGCTGATAGTGTTTTTATATAATACAGGTACTCTAAGATTTATAGAATCCTGCAGAATTGACATTAGCATTCTCACAGTCACGGATATTACTCAGCTGCTGTGGACTTTCTTTTTAATTTTGTAGTTTATTCTTTACCAGTCATATCAGCAAACTCTACATAGACAGGACCCTATAATATCTTCCCTCATATCAGGAACTTTTCTTACTTTCATTCAGGATACCATCTTTCCTCTGAACTAGCAAAATATCTCTCCTCATTTTTAAAATTCGTTTATTATTACCTTAGTTCCTCTAAAGCTCAAATTGAAACCTAGTTACCCCATTTCCAGTGAACAGTGGTCTTTGTTTTGAGTTCTGTTATGTCCACACCCACCGCCCCCCCCCAAACTGCTTACATTCTTTCTCACTAGCTTATGCTGTGTTATATTTCTAGAATTGTTCCTTACTTCATATATGTAGGTCTTGGCTACATTATTAGTAGTAGATTCACAAAATCTGGGCACCCATGAAGCCTCATTTAAAAACTTTTATTTTCATGAAGAAAACTATCTCAGGGAAAAATGCTTAGGTATTTAACCCCTCAAATAGGCTCCTGCATATCTTTTAACAAGTACCAAAGAATCTTTGGATTACTGCCTTTCATATGACCTGTCCAAGTCATGGTTAGTGGGAGCAGTAAAAAAAAAAGTGTAGTCCAGGAAGTGGATTGTAATTGGACTTCTAATTGTTAGTTTGGTGTGACCATCATCAGGTCAAGTTCAGTTGAAGCAATTATTTCTCTGCTTAACATTTCATGGTTGGTAGACTTATATTTATTTCTGAGTGACATTATTAGAGCATCAGTCTGAATTCTAGGAATGTAGAATCCCTCTGTTGTGTCTTTGGCCCCTCTTAAAAAATTTTTTTTTATTATTATTATGTACCTGTTTTTTTGGCTGTGCTGTTTTCATTGGGCTTCCTTGGTGGCTCAGACAGTAAAGTGTCTGCCTGCAACACAGGAGATCTGCGTTCGACCCTGGGACAGGAAGATCTCCTGGAGAAGGGAATGGCAACCCACTTCAGTATCCTTGCCTAGAGAATTAGGTGGACAGAGGAGTCCGGCGGGCTACAGTCCATGGGGTGGCAAGCGTCTCTCTAGGTGTAGCAGCAGGGGCCACTCTTTAATCGTGCTGTGTGGCCTTCTCCCTGCAGTGGCTTCTCTTATTTTGGAGCACGGGCTCTAGGGCACATGGATGTCAGTAGTTGGGGCACATGGGCTCAGTATTTGTGGCTCCCGGGCTCTCGAGCACAGGTTCAAATGCTGTGGCACACGGGCATAGCTGCTCTGCAGCGCATGGGATCCTCCTGGATCAGGAATCAAACGTGCATCTCCTGCACTGCTAGGCAGGTTCTTTCCCTCTGAGCCACCAGGGAAGCCCTCTTTGGCTCCTCTTTAGGTCTGCTCTGATTTCAACTATATTCTTGAATTCAAAGTCTACTAGTAGAGCTAGAGATACCAGGCAGGGCTGTTTCTATACATTTTTTCTCCATGCAGAGAAATACATACATCCCCTGCTGCTGCTGCTGCTAAGTCACTTCAGTCGTGTCCGACTCTGTGCGACCCCAGAGACGGCAGCCCACCAGGCTCCCCCGTCCCTGGGATTCTCCAGGCAAGAACACTGGAGTGGGGTACCATTTCCTTCTCCAATGCATGACTAGCATAGTTTAACCTTTGAGTTGTTACCTTGTCCCAAACCAAAGCCAGTATCTCTTTTTTTTTTTCCTCTTTAGGGGTTAGAGGATGGTAGGAACTGCCATCCTGTTTCAAGGACTAGGGTGCTTTCTGTCATGCTGATGGAATTTGTTACTAATGAGTTGTTATTGCTCATTAATCTGTTTTTTTCCCTTAAAATTCTAATCTCACAGTTTGAGCTATATTCATTTTAAGGGATATGCATATATATAACTCTTATGTAGCTAAATTTTACTTTATACCAAAATCATATGAAATGTATATATTGCTCAGATTACTTAAAATGTACTCCCTAGAGACCTAGGCTGCTTCATCTCTCTGCCACTTCTATTTTCTTATGCTAATATGTAGTCATCAACATTGTTTCATTTTATTCCTAGAAATAGAAGGATGGGCCTGTAATTGGATACATGACTTCCATCCTTAGTATCTTTGAAGGATTTTAACTAACTTAACAATTACTTCATCTTTATTATTGCCTGTAGTGCAGAGTGTAGAAAACACGGCTGGGTTTTCAACTCACAGTCATATGTTGGCTAGAATATGGTACAAACTGCTTAACTGGTATTCACCCTGAACTCTGTGTTCTCTCCATTAGCTGATTATGTCACTCAACTTCTCTGACTTCAGCTTTCTCAGAGGGGGGGGAAAAAACATGAGTATCCATGAGCTATGTTTGCAAAGCAAACTTCCAGAGATCTATTGGACACTAATTAGTACAACAGAATGGGAAAGACTAGAGATCTCTTCAAGAAAATTAGAGATACCAAGGGAACATTTCATGCAAAGATGGGCTCGATAAAGGACAGAAATGGTATGGACCTAACAGAAGCAGAAGATATTAAGAAGAGATGGCAAGAATACACAGAAGAACTGTACAAAAAAGATCTTCATGACCCAGATAATCATGATGGTATGATCACTCACCTAGAGCCAGACATCCTGGAATAAGTCAAGTGGGCCTTAGAAAGCATCACTATGAACAAAGCTAGTGGAGGTGATGGGATTCCAGTTGAGCTATTTCAAATCCTGAAAGGTGATGTTGTGAAAGTGCTGCACTCAATATGCCAGCAAATTTGGAAAACTCAGCAGTGGCCACAGGACTGGAAAAGGTCAGTTTTCATTTCAATCCCAAAGAAAGGCAGTGCCAAAGAATGCTCAAACTACTGCACAGTTACACTCATCTCACACGCTAGTAAAGTAATGCTCAAAATTCTCCAAGCCAGGCTTCAGCAATACTTGAACTGTGAACTTCCAGATGTTCAAGCTCATTTTAGTAAAGGCAGAGAAACCAGAGATCAAATAGGCAACATCTGCTGGATCATGGAAAAAGCAAGAGAGTTCCAGAAAAACATCTATTTCTGCTTTCTTGACTATGCCAAAGCCTTTGACTGTGTGGATCACAAGAAACTGTGGAAAATGCTGAAAGAGATGGGCATACCAGACCACCTGACCTGCCTCTTGAGAAACATGTATGCAGGTCAGGAAGCAACAGTTAGAACTGGACATGGAACAACAGACTGGTTCCAAATAGGAAAAGGAGTACATCAAGACTGTATATTGTCACCCTGCTTATTTAACTTCTGTGCAGAGTACATCATGAGAAACGCTGGACTGGAAGAAACACAAGCTGGAATCAAGATTGCTGGGAGAAATATCAATCACCTCAGATATGCAGATGACACCACCCTTATGGCAGAAAGTGAAGAGGAACTAAAAAGCCTCTTGATGAAAGTGAAAGTGGAGAGTGAAAAAGTTGGCTTAAAGCTCAACATTCAGAAAACGAAGATCATGGCATCTGGTCCCATCACTTCATGGAAAATAGATGGGGAAACAGTGGAAATAGTGTCAGACTTTATCTTTGGGGGCTCCAAAATCACTGCAGATGGTGATTGCAGCCATGAAATTAAAAGACGCTTATTCCTTGTAAGGAAAATTATGACCAACCTAGACAGCATATTCAAAAGCAGAGACATTACTTTGCCAACAACGGAACGTCTAGTCAAGGCTATGGTTTTTCCAGTGGTCATATATGGATGTGAGAGTTGGACTGTGAAGAAAGCTGAGCGCCGAAGAATTGATGCTTTTGAACTGTGGTGTTGGAGAAGACTCTTGAGAGTCCCTTGGACTGCAAGGAGATCCAACCAGTCCATCTTAAAGGAGATCAGTCCTGGGTGTTCATTGGAAGGACTGATGCTGAAGCTGAAACTCCAGTACTTTGGCCACCTCATGTGAAGAGTTGACTCATTGGAAAAGACCCTGATGCTGGGAGGGATTGGGCACAGGAGGAGAAGGGGACGACAGAGGATGAGATGGCTGGATGGCATCACTGACTCGATGGACATGAGTCTGAGCAAACTCTGGGAGATAGTGATGGTCAGGGAGGCTTGGTGTGCTACAATTCATGGGGTCGCAAAGAGTTAGACACGACTGAGTGACTGAACTGAACTGAACTGAACTAGAAGTAGTTGGACGGTAAAGATTCTTTTACTGAGTTAGATTACATTTTAAGTAATGTAACAAAGTAACTAACTGGACAGCAAGGAGATCAAACCAGTCAATCCTAAAGGAAATCAACCCTGAATATTCCTTGGAAGGACTGATGCTGAAGCTGAAGCTCCAATGCTTTGGCCACCTGATGCGAAGGGCCGACTCATTAGAAAAGACCCTGATGATGGGAAAGATTGAGGGCAGGAGGAGAAGGGAACGACAGAGGATGAGATGGTTGCATGGCATCATCAACTCAATGGACATGAGTTTGAGCAAACTCTGGGAGATGGTGAAGGACAGGGAAACCAGGCGTGCTGCATGCAGTCCATGGGGTCACAGAGTTGGACGTGACTTAGCATCTGAACAAGAACAACAAAACTAACCAGCTACTAGATATTTATGTATTTATTTTTACCTTACCTACTTATAAAAGGAATTTGAGGTTGAATAAGAAATGCACTTGTATAATTAGACTGTTAGAATACAAGATCAAAAGGCTTGAGAAGGAAAAGAATCGAAGTATGCTAAGTATCTTACCCAATATCCTTCTTGTTTATCAATGGTAGTGCTGAGCTTCTTGGTAATAAGCAAGAGTGAAAAATAATGGGCAATACAAGTCATATCTATACTATTCATTTATGACCAACTTATTACTGTTATTTAATTCTAAAAGAAACATATACAAGGGTAGAAGGCAGCATGGTAAACAATATTTTCTAAACTATTCTGCAGAACACACCAGAAAAAAAAATGAACATAACTGTTTTTAGTCTTCAGAGATAATGATCTGTATTTTTGAGTTATAATCAAGAGTTGAATATAAATAAATGTGAAGTGTGTACAACAGTCATTCTGAAAATAGGTACGTAAGGTCACTTCATAGAGAGACTTTCATATTGTAGAAACTTTCTAATATGTGAATTTAGTTGAAAATAGCTTTTTTAAATATCAAGAGATTATTTTATCTAATAACAGAAAATATGCGTATCCTAATTGCCCAGCTAGGTGAAAAACCTCCTGTTAGACTTGGCAGATAGATATGTAGAAGTGTAAGCAATTAAAAGAACTTTGCCTGAAAACTGAACATAACTGCAAGTTTTCTTGTCTCAAAGGAATAGGAAAACCAGGATCAGCTATTTTCTCACTACAAGAAAGATATTTTTCTATGTTGCTATCATATGGCAGTTTGACATAAGAAAATACATTGTGTGTTGTTGTTCAGTTGCTGTCGTGTCTGACTCTTTGCAACGTCATGGACCATAGTCCTTGAGGCTCCTCTGTCCTCCACTTTATCCCTGCGTTTGCTCAGATTCACGCCTGTTGAGTTGGTGAAGCTATCTAACCATCTCATCCTCTGCTACCCCTCTTTCCTTTTGCCTTCAATCTTTCCTAGCATCAGGAAAAAATATTACTAATATTATTTTGAGCATTAATTTTTCTATGTTTCTTGGCAACCAAGGCATAGAAAGAAATATTTGTTACATGATAATATATAATGTAAAATAACACCTCTCTCAGACCCAGCCCCCCCCCAAAAAAAAACAAACCCATATTGATGATTAGTGAAGTACAACACTTCATTGTACCTGAGGAATATAGAAATTGATTGAGAGAACCTTCACTAGTAGTGTTAATTACTGGTCATATGATAGAAGTTTAGATTAATACAACTTTGCAATTTAAAAAGGCCTGTCAGATTCTAAATTTTAAAAAGTACTTAGCTGTATCCTGTTGCCATACAGCAAAGTGATAGAAGGCAATTGTATTTTCAGTAACAACTTTAACATGATATAAAGACTGACAATTGTCTCCACAAATATTCCTACATACACATCCAGCACCTGGACAGATCCTGGTGCATCAGAAGTGCTCCACCAACTTTAAGGCTCATCAGATTTATTTTCATGACTTTGAATTCATTCTCAGTTCATTCTTAAGTCAGTGTGAATTTATTGATCACATATTATCACCTGGTTATGTTCTCAGCAAACAGAGGCAGATTCCATGCTCAGTGAGCCTGATCCCTGAGATCACATCACCAGTTCCTTTTGGGGAAGCCATTCTAGAGATACCAACTGTGCCACAGATGGAGAAGTCTGAGGGCACGACAGTGAGATATAGTCTCTGCTCTCATGGAATTTACCCTTTATTAGTGGGAGACATAAAGACAATCAAGGGCTTCCCTGGTGGCAGCAAAGAATACATCTGCCAGTGTAGGAGATGCGGGTTCAATCCCTGGGTTGGGAAGATCCTCCAGAGAAGGAAATGGCAATCCACAACAATATTCCTGCCTGGGAGATCCCACAGACAGAGGATCCTGGCGGGCTACAGTCTGTGGTGTCACAAAATAGTCAGACATGACTGAGTGACTAAACGACAACCACATAAAGACAATCACAGCACAGCAACCCTGTGGACAGTGTGTCCCTGGGATGCTCTGGGATCTCAGGTTAGGAGTGTGCACAGGAAAGTGAGTGTGTGGCTGAGACAGAGAGAGAGAGAGAGTCAGAGGAACAGAGACATCGCTTTCCCCCTACTCGATCATTTGCTCAGCATTCAAGCAGACAAATCAGCTTCTCTAAAAAAAACCCCTAGCCCATTGACCCGTAGCTCTGCTCCCTTTTTTAGCAAAACGATCAAAAGTTGTATATAATTGCTACCTCCGTTTCCTCTTTCTATTCTCTCTGAAATCCCTCCCTGCCAGGCTTTCCTCCTGACCACGCCACCAGGACAGCTCCTAATGAGGTCACCAGTGACTGCCACCTGAATAATTGAATGGCTTGTCCTCAGTCTCCATCATATTTCTCTGTCACTAACATTTCACACACTGGGATGCTGTCTTCTTGAAATACTTAGCTTTCTTGCTGCACAGTTTTCCACTCTTTCTGCCTTCTTCCCAGCACTGGTTCCTATTCCTCTCCCGTTTCTATCAGAAGGAGAGTTCCAGGACCCATTCCACGGCTCTGGTTTTCTCAGCAGACACTCAGATGGTCTCATTCTGTCACGTGACTTTAAACAGCAGATGTACCATCATCAACTCCTAGTTTGTATCTTCAACCTGAGTCTCTCCTCTGAACACCAGATTTGTACATCCAGCTGCTTAAGATCTTCACTTGAATGTCTTTTTAGGCATCTTGTTCATGTGTACTGAGTCACTCAACTGTCTCCAGCTGTTAGCCTCCCCATGGATTGTAGCCCACCAGGCTCCTCTGTCCATGTAGTTTTCCGCTAAGAATACTGGAGTGGGTTGCCACTTCCTTCTCCAGGGGATCTTCCTGACCCAGATATCAAAACCTTGTCTTTTACATCTCCTGCATTGACAGGTGGGTTCTTTACCACTGTGCCACCCAGGAAGTCTGCATTTGAATGTCTTTTTAGGCATCTCACACTTAACATATTTGTAATGAAACTCTTGATTCTGCCGTAGTCTTTTTAACTTAGATACAGACCCAGACCGTAAAAACATTAGTTTTATTTTATTCGTGAATGTGTTGCCCAGTGCACAGGACTGTGTTTGATACAGTAAATACTTTGAGTGATTAAATGAGCAACTATTACAGTTAATAAGTGCCACAGATGACTAGAAGGGGAAGAGCTTAGCATTGGTGTTACTGTAGAGGGCTTTGTGGAGGGGCTAACATTTTATTGTACTTTTTAAAATAATTATTTATTTAGCTGTATCAGGTCTTATTTGCTGCATGTGGTATCTTCAGTTGTGTCATGGAAACTCTTAGATGTGGCATGTGGGATCTAGTTCCCCGACCAGGGATTGAACCTAAGGCCCCTCCACTGGGAGCTCAGAGTCTTAGCCAATGGACCATCAGGGATTCCCAAGGGGGCTAAATATTAGATAAACCTTGTATATTGGTAAGATTTGTTTTCTTCGGTCACTAAGTTATGTCTGACTCTTTGAGACTCCATAGACTGCAGCACGCCAGTCTTCCCTGTCCTTCACCATTTCCCAGAGTTGGTCAGAGTCATGTCCATTGAGTTGATGATGCCATCCAACCATCTCTTGCTCTGTTTCCCCCTTCTCCTCCTGCCTTCAATCTTTCCCAGAATCAGGATCTTTTCCATTGAATTGGCTCTTCAGATCAGATGGCCAAAGTACTAGAACTTCAGCTTCAGCATCAGTCCTTTCAATGAATATTCAGGGTTAATTTCCTTTAGGATTGCCTGGTTTGATCTTGTTTTCCAAGGGACTTTCAAGAGTATTCTCCAGAACCACAGTTCAAAAGCATTAATTCTTCAGTGCTCAGCCTCCCTCATGGTCCAACTCTCACATCCATACATGACTACTGGAAAAACCGTAGCTTTGACTATACGGACTTTTATAGGCAAAGTGATATCTCTGTGTTTTAATACTGTCTAGATTTGTCATAGCTTTTCTTACAAAGAGCAAGTATCTTAATTTCGTGGCTTCAGTCAGTGTCCCCAGTGATTTTGGAGCCCAAGAAAATAAAGTCTGTCACTGTTTCCATTTCTTCCCCATCTGTTTGCCAAGTGATGGGACAGGATGCCATGATCTTAGTTTTTTGAATGTTGAGTTTTAAGCCAGCTTTTCACCCTCATCTTTAACCGTCATCAAGAGGCTCTGATAAGATTTAGATAAGTAGAGAAAAGAGAGGAAGGCATTTCCATCACAGGGAATAAATGAGCAGAGGAACCAGAAGTAGTCATCATGATATGTGTATGGAAGTGAGGAGCTCTGCGACATCAGGAGATAGAGCAGCATTGTACAGATGTAGAGGTAGTGGTGGAGGGACATACCTTACGAAATTCTGGAGGGTTTTAAGTGCCAAAAAATAATTCAGTTGATATATTTATTGAAATATAGTGTAAGTTTCTACTAAATTCTTCCTTAGGATACTTAGTTCTTATTTATGTTGCCGTAAAATTAATGAGACATTAAGGATTTTGTTGAATGCTAAACACACTAACACAGAGACAAATGGCACAGAACTTGGCTTTAAATATATCCACCAACTCAAAAGCATTATTACAAGTCTCCAAAAGATATTTTAATGACTGTACTTTTATTCCATGTGCTAATTTATACCCTGACAGTATTAAGCAAGTATTTAAAGACAGATCAATTAGATACAAACCCATGAGAAAATGTAATTAGTAAACACGTATGCCAATATAAAAACACTAATGTCCTGGCACAAGGAGAATCCTGGATGTATGTGTTGGTGTGTTTGTGCTTTCATGTATCTGCCTATGTTTATTGGTTAACTTGTTTTTCCAGCTCAAACATAAATGAAGAGAGCTTAACAGATAGCTGACACTTTATTCCAAGGACACATTGTAGAAGTATGAGATGGGATGGGCTGTTAGGACAGAAGGATCTACTTTATGCTTTTAATCAATAGGTCCAGTGGTAGAATATCAAGGTGGAACATGAGAATAGTTCTTTTCTGATTCAGTAGCCGAGAGACTTCTGTAGGTATGTTGAATCTTACCAGTAACGTGATGAGCTGGCCCAGTCTTTGTATTTTGTGGCTCTTGGTGCATTTGGAGTTTTAGAATTACTTACAGAGGCACAGAAAAGTGAAAGACCACAGTGACAAAATAATGCTAGAAGATAAACTGTTGAACTAAAAGGTCAAGTTTCAGAAAGGAAAGTAGATACCCTCAGCCAGACTGAAAAAGTCCCTCTTCTACATCACAATCAAGTAGTTGTTTGAAATTATAAGGGGAAAGTTCTGGAAAGTCCCATGTTGGGATTTATGTAATCAGTGAAGTAATATCAAGTCTAGAGGTATAAAGCTCTTTAGTTCAAAAGATACCTTTTCAGCTGGTAAAGAATCCTCCTGCAGTGCGGGAGACCTGGGTTCAATCCCTGGGTTGGGAAGATCCCCTGGAGGAGGGGACGGCTACCCACTCCAGTAATCTGGCCTGGAGAATTCCATGGACTGTATAGTCCATGGGGTCCCAAAGAGTCAGACACGACTGAACGACTCTCACTTCACTATGTATCTCTCTCTCTCTTTGATTTTGTCTGCTCTATGAGACCTGCAAAGTATTTGCAAGTTTTTTGGTTTTGTTTTTTCACTTTTACAGGTAACTTTCGGCAAAGGGCCACCTAGTAAATAGTTTAGGCTAGTTTTCAGTTATACAGTTTCTGCTGGAAACATTAACTTACCAGTCTAGTGCCAAACCAGCCTGTGTTAAAATGAAACTTCACTGATGAAAACAGATGTTAGGCCAGATTTGACCCACAAACCAGAATTTGCCAAACTCTGCTTTAGAGGATCTGTAGAATCTTCACAGTCTGAAGTTTCTCACGTTTGAAAAATCTCTGTGAGTCAGAAGTGATAGGTCATTTATTTTTCATCTCTATATTTATAATATTTAATTCACTTTGTTTATGATTATAACACACAGACACACACATACCACAGAGAGACATACACTTAGAATCTGCCTGGATAAAAGTAAAGTCACTCTGCATTGCTGAGATCCTGATTTCAGCCTTCTATGAAGAGTGGAAGCCTGATGCTAACTAACCCATTGACTGGGCAGTGTATGCTGAATCATTAGATTGAGAGTATGAATGAATCAAGTGTGAAACAGGGCTGTGGATGAATCAAGTAGAACAGAAGCAGAAGAGGGGAGCCTGGGGGCACAGTACTTGGAATGACACAGACCTAGGGGTAGAGGTGAGAGGGCAAACTAAAGAAACTGCTAGCTGGGGGAAAGGTAATATTTCCATCTCCAAACTGGGGAAACACTGTGATGAACCTATCTGCAGGGTAGGAATAGAGACAGAGAAAATGGTCTCATGGACACACAGAGGGGAAGGGCAGGGTGGGACAAATTGAGAGAGTAGCATTGACATGTTTAAAACAGATAGCTAGTGGGAAGTTGCTGTGTAGCATAGGGAGATTAAGCTCAGTGCTCTGTGATGATCTAGAGGTGTGGGATGGGGTTGGGCTGGAGGGAGGTCTAAGAGGGAGGGGAAATACACATACATATAGCAGCTTCATTTTGTTGTACAACAGAAACTTCACACAACACTGTGAAGCAGTTATATTCTAATTAAATTTAAAAAGTTGAGGTCAGAGCAGCAGTTATCCCTCTGAGGTGTGCATCAGCTCTTGGACCCTGTCCCCAGAAACTCTGATTGACTAAGTCTGGGGTGGAGCCCGCAACTGCCTCTT
The DNA here is from genome assembly GCF_014754425.2 of Oryx dammah. Taxonomy (NCBI): domain Eukaryota; kingdom Metazoa; phylum Chordata; class Mammalia; order Artiodactyla; family Bovidae; genus Oryx; species Oryx dammah. Next base: position 35,339,035 of record NW_024070213.1, on the reverse strand, counting down.
ACCATCCATCCTGGGTATTTTTATTCAAGTTGTCCGCAGGCTAGACGTTCGCCCTCGCCAGCTTCCTTCCCTAATTGTCCCAGAGCCTGGTCACCTGACCCAGATCCAGCCTCCTCTAATCTGTTTCCTGTCCCTCTCCTTTTGAAATTTCTACCTTTGTGCTATCAAACTAATCTTGATTATCACCTAATTTTCTTTTACATGAAATTAAAAGAATTAACCTGGGTGATTTATCCACAGAAAGAATCTTTTTAAAAAATTTTATATCAAAACAAAAACCATAACTTTCTCCTCCTGGGCATGGATTCTTAGATTCCCCCATAGCTGTGTGAGAATCCTAAGCCTCACCATGCTTTGCTTGTAAAATTCCTAAGGACCAAACAAGAAGAGAAGGCCAGACAGCTGGGGCACAGCATGGGAGAGGGCCAGGGATGAGGCAGGGGACATCGGCAGGGTCAGTCCAGGACACTTGGAGAGCTTCCTCAGGGGGTTGACCTTTAGCATCGTCTAAATGCAAACTCTACTCCATTTCTGGGAATGGCGTGAGGAGAACAGGATGATGGGAGATAACTGCCAGGTGTAGAGTTGGTGGCTGGGTAAGATGGGATATAGAGACGACTAGTGGGTAGGACTTCCCTGGTGGCTCAGACGGTAAAAGCATCTGCCTACAATGAGGGAGACCGGGTTCGATCCCTGGGTTGGGAAGATACTCTGGAGAAGAAATGGCAGCCCACTCCAGTATTCTTGCCTGAAAAATCCCATGGACAGAGGATCCTGGCAGGCTGCAGTCCATGGGGTCGCAGAGAGTTGGACACAACTGAGCAACTTACGTTACATAAGGGGTAGGATGTGGGAGAAAGAAGCTTGGTTCTGGACCTCTGGTATTTGAGGAATTTGTGAGACATTGGGTCACAGGTATATAACCTGCAGTTTATTATATGTACCCGATTCTCAGGAAAGAGACCTTGGCTTGGAACAGGGATGGACAGAGATAGTAGTATATAGATGCTATTTGAATTGGTGGGCATAGATGAGATTTCTCAGGACAAACAGAATGAGAGGAGAAAAAGATCAGGAATGAAATGCTTTATTTTAAAAAATTATGAATTAATTTGGCTGTAGCGGGTCTTAGTTGTGGCACAATGGATCTTCTTTTGCAGTGTGCTAGCTCTCTATGATGTGTGCAGGCTCAGTAGTTACAGCACGCAGGCTAGTTGCCTCAAGGCATGTGGGATCTTAGTTCCTGGACCAGAGATCAAACCTGCATCTTTGCACTGGAAGGTGAATTCTTAACCACTGGATCACGAGGGAAGCCCCAAGAATGGAACACTTTACAGGAAAGGAGCAGAAAGAGAAACATGTAGGTTAAGAATGAGAGGTCTGAGCAAATGGGGCACGAAAGCAAAATAGACAGACTCACAAAGGAGCAGGCCACCAGGGATTCCAACGAACTCAATATGTAAGTGTTAATCGTGTCTAACTCTTCAACCCCATGGACTGTTGCCCACCAGGCTTCTCTGCCCATGAAATTCTCCAGGCAAGAATACTGGATTGGGTAGGCATTCCCTTCTCCAGGAGATCTTCCCAACTAAGGGATCAAACCCAGGTCTCCCGCATTGCAGGCAGAGTCTTTACCATCTGAACCATCAGGCAATACCTAAAGTGCAGCCCTAAATCCCAACAGGGTTTGGCACTTAGATCACCAACAGCCTCACTAAGGGCAATCCGTACTGAGTGGTGGGGGCCCCCAACAGACAGCAGTGAGCAGAGAGGGCTGTAAGGTTAATACTAAAAAGTGGATTCACTCTGGGTGCATATTAGAGAAGCAGTGGTTCCAAGCCGCTTAGCCAGTGTATCCTCTTCTGATCCCTGTCTTAAGCATAATTAAAGTGAAATATCAGTTCCAAATCTTTGAGGGAAGGGAGGATGAGATAAACACTGGTGGCATTACAAATCAAATTTTCTCTTTGTCACTGAGCAGCTTTTATACCCTCAACACACGGCAGTTGCTCTTCAGATGAAATGGGTGTGTGTGTGTGTGTGTGTGTGTTGTTTAACATGCACATCCCAGATTTCCGAAGCCTCCTCATATAGGTTTGTCTCTGCTCTTACTTAGCACAGAGGCATTATCCAGAAGCACTGCCAGGAAAGGGCTAAGAGGAAATACGCATTCCTGTTTGCAAAAGCAGATCTTTAGCTGCCAGACGAGGCATTTATTTCAACTGGTACCCACCCTGCATGGTGCTCTGCGGTTCCCAGATGGTAACTCACGTGATGAGATAGCAGCGACAGTGCTAATTAAATGTCAGTGAGCTCGGGAGCTGCAGCAAGGCCTTCATGCTCAGATTGCTGAGACAGAAGTAGGAAGGAGAAGTGCATCAGCCTTCGTGAGGCTCATTAGAGTTGGGGAGGGCTCAAATTCCGACAGCTGGATTCAGATCCTAAATGGACACTGCAAGAGGGCCCACAAATGAACTCCAAAAGGAATAAACAAACATTAGTCTACATCGTTTTAACAGAAAACACATCCTTTGGCAGGTTTTCCTTGACATCATCCATTACCCCCATTTGATTGACTATGAATTGAATTTAGCTTGTTCTTTTTAAAAAAAACAAAACAAAACATTGTTTTATTATGAAAGGCTATGCTTCATTTAATAGGTCTTTGTTGGTTATCCATTTTAAATATAGCAGTGTGTACGTGATCTTCCTAAAGTCCCTAACTATCCCAACCCCCCAACAACCATAAGTTCATTTTCTGTGAGTCCCTATTTTGTAAGTAAGTTCATTTATATCATTTCTTTTTAGATTCCACGTAAAAGGGATGTCATATGTTTCTCCTTCTGTCTGAGTTACTTCACTCAGTATGACACTGAGTGAAGGTCCGTCCATGTTGCTGCGAATGGCACTTCATTCTTGTTAATGGCTGAGTCAGATTCCACTGTATATATGTGCTATATCTTCTTTATCTGTTCCTCTGTCAGTGGACATCTAGAGTGCTTCCATGTCTTGGCTATTGTAAACAGTGCTGCAGTGAACACTGGGGTGCATGTATCTTTCTGGATCATGTTTTTCTCTGGATATATGCCCAGGATTGAGATTGCAGGATTATATTGAGGGCAGGAGAAGGGGGCAACAGAGGATGAGATGGTTGGATAGCATCATCAACTCAATGGGCATGAGTTTGAGCAAACTCCAGGAGATGGTGAAAGACAGGGAACCCTGGTGTGCTGCAGTCCGTGGGGTCGCAAAAAGTTGGACACACCTGAGCAACTGAACAACAACATGGTAGCTCTACTTTCAGTTTTTAAGGAACCTCCATACTATTCTCCGTAGCGACTGTACCAGTGTTCATTCTCGCCAACAGTGCAGGAGGGACCCCTTCTTTTCACACCCTCTCCATCATTTATTGCTGTGCATTTTTTGATGATAGCCATTCTGGCCAGGGTGAGATGATGTCTCATTGTAGTTTTGATTTGCATTTATGTACTAACTTGCGATGTTAAACGTCTTTTCATGTGCCCATTGCCATCTCTGTGTCCTCTTTGGAGAAATGTCTGTTCAGGTCTTCTGCCCATTTTGAGTGAGTTGTTTGTTTTGATGCTGTTAAGCGTCATGAACTGTTTGTAAATTTTGGAGAGTAATCCCTTATCGGTCACATCATTTGCAAATATTTTTTCTGGTCTGTGGGTTGTCTTTTCACTTTGTTTATTGTTTCCTTTCCTATGCAAAGACTTTTAAGTTGATCCAGTTTGTATATTTTTGCTTTTATTTCCATTATTCTGGGAGATGAATGGAAAGTTGACCACTTCCACATGTTCAGCATTGATGCAGAGGAAGGGAGAAGTCTTCCAAAGTAATAAACACTCAGCGTATCCAGGAAAGATGAGTGCTGAGGCCGCAGGTGGTGACAGTCAGCCAGGCTCTATCCTGCTTCTCCTGGGGGCTCAGACGTTTTCTTTTCTTGTGCGTCACAGTCTGTATTGCAGTTGGTGGCACAGAGAAGCAGCCACCTTAAAGTCATTACCAGCCTCTACCCAGAACTACACTGAGCCCCCTTTCTCAGTGATGGCACGGTTCTCTAACCAGTTCCCCAGCTGGAAAGCTGGCATTCATCTCCACCCTCCCCACCCCCCAACCCAGACAGCATAGCTCACCATTTCCTCCCTCTGACATCTCTCAGACCTGCCCAGGCTTCTTCCTCTTCTTGCCCATTTCCTCCTTCTGCCCGGGCAGCTGTAACAGCCTCCTTCCTTTGCCTCCAGTGAAGTCCCTTTTTAATGCACTTTCCTCCGGAAGGTCAGAGGGATTGTTCTAAAATACCCACTACTTGTGTCTGTCTCCTCACCAAACTTTTCAGTCATTTTCAATAGAACAGAGCAGGCAGTCACAAACAGGCTTGGGAGACCTTTGATGCTCACGTGCCTGATTACTTAAAAAAAAAAAAAAGGCTCATCAAGTACTGAGTGCTGTATCTCATGAAATCATTACCACTCTGAGATAAATAGGAATAAAGTACTGTTACTGGAGGGCTTCCCTGGTGGCTCAGTGGTAAAGAATCTGCCTGCAAGAGACACAGGAGATGTGGGTTCAGTCCCTGGGTCAGGAAGATCCCCTAGAGAAGGAAATGGCAACTTACTCCAGTATTCTTGCCTGGGGAATCCCACGAACAGAGGAGCCTGGCAGGCTACAGTCCATGATTTGCACAGAGTCGAACATGACTGAAGCAACTTAACATACACGGTGCACTGTTAGAGAAGACACTGGGGTGAATGGAAGCAGGGAAGCTGGTGTGTTGTGTCAGTCATGTCCAGCTCCTTGCGACCCCATGCACTGTAGCCCACCAGGCTCCTCTGTCCATGGAATTCTTCAAACAAGAATACTGGAGTGGGTTGCCATTTCCTCCTCCAGGGGATCTTCCCAACCCAGGGATCAAACTCACGTCTCTTCATCTCCTGCATTGGCAGGTGGGTTCTTTACCTGCTAGGTACACATGACTGTCAGGCCACCTGGGAAGCCTAGCAGCTTCTCTAACAGCACTGCCCTGAACCCTTAAGAATGCAATGCAGATTATGTCATCTTTCTGCTCACAACCTTCTGATAATTCTAGTTTGTAAACAGCATCAAATCATTGGCTTCAAAAGCTCCCCAATATGACCTGACCCCTGCACCCCCTCTACCTGCCTCTGTGGCCACCCTCTTCCTCCCCTACTTAAGTGACCCTGGTCTTAAGGCTGTGTTTTGAAACCAGCAAACATACTCCTACTTTGTATCACTGAATTTACTGTTTCTTTCGTTATTAAGTTTCTGTTACAATGTTCTATTGCATTTGAAACAGCAACCTCCAGCCCCTCCCAGTGTTCATTACTCCCATCCTCTACTTCTTGTCTTAGCACTTTCCCCTTTTGATTGGCCATAGATTTGTTTGTATATGTTTCTCCCATGACTGGAAAGTCCATAAGGGCAGGAATTTTGTCTGTTGTGTTCACTATTATGCATGCTCCCTATGTTTAGAGAATTACTGGACACACATCACAGTTTCATGAAGCATTTTAGAATGAACACAGAAGGTATTCACCAGTCATAGTATTTAGCTTATGATTGCTTACACTATGAAGAGAATTTTGTTGTTGTTGTCCTGGACTGGGATAAGTGGCATTTTTGTTATGTTAAAATTGCATATGCTGCTGCTGCTGCTGCTACTACTACTGAGCGACTTCACTTTCACTTTTCACTTTCATGCACTGGAGAAGGAAATGGCAACCAACTCCAGTGTTCTTGCCTGGAGAATCCCAGGGACAGAGGAGCCTGGTGGGCTGCCATCTATGGAGTCGCATAGAGTCAGACACGACTGACGCAACTTAGCAGCAGCAGCAGCAGTGCTTTATGGATCGAACAGTATTGTTTCTTTTATGGATAACTCATGACCTTATCATGTAATACCAAAGAAGCATAAATTGCAGAATATAGCATTGTCTGTAGTATCTATATGTTTGTGTTTGATGCCTATATCCTTAGATATCGACCAGTTAGCAATGTATTTTTTAAGAAAGGAGAACAAGTCTTCCTAATTGAGTATGTCTCTGAATTTTCTTTCCTCCTTTTCTCTTTTCATGGCATGCCTTCTCTTTGTCTCTTCAGTTGCAACCTGGGTAATTTAACTTCTGAATTACTGTATAACTTTTAAAAGGTGTTGGGTGTTACAGAATGAACAAGCAACAAAATCTGTCTGAAATTCTTTGTTTCTTTTCAGTTTGATTCAACTTATCTGAATCCTAACTTAGAGTTGAAATTCACCTTGCCACCTCATTTCCTCCTTTATTAGGTTTGCCTTTGAATGCAGAAGTTCACTTGAGCAATAATTCTCTCACTTTTGAGAACCAGTCTGTCTAACAAAGGCTGACCTTTTTTTTGTTTAAAGCAGCTGTTGATTAGACAGTTAAACATAGAGAGGCACTACCATGGTAAATTTCTCAGTCTGATGTAACTCAGAAATAGAAAGCTGCAGAAACCTGAGGTTGAAATGCTTTCAAGCAATTGATCTTAAAGTTCCTGAAAATTATCTCATGGTGCTTCTGCTCAATTCCCCACATTCCTCCCCCAGTTTTACATCTGACTCATTTGTGCACTTCAGATTAGATTTCTGAGCACACTGGCAGTGGCAGGACTGTTGTGGAACTCATCATTAGGATTCCAAGCCTTTAATTAGGCCACTTTGAAGTGGCTTTGTCAAGGCTGTGAGCAAGAGAAAAGCAATTGACTCATTCTTAGACGAAGTTTATCATAATGGAGAGTAGAACAGTAATACTGTGCTCTTTGCTAAGCCTGATTAGTTGAGGAATGTCAGGAGTATTAGAAGCATGGGTTCTCCAGTAATTCTCTTAGATAGGGTATTGTAGGTGTTATTTCACAGCCAGGTAAATTAGACATAAAAAGGTCAAGTAATTGTATATGTTCCTTTGAAAGGTCAGGGGCAGAACCAGAGAGAATCCCTCAATGTGGATAATAAGCCCCCTCACTCCAACAATTATTTTGAGAGCAAGTGTTCTCTAAGTTTTCCCAGACAACCTTAAGACCCATTTTAATATGTTCAAAGACTTCAGAAAGATGACTGTCTTCATCTCTTAATGCTTTCCTTTAGGGGGGAAAAAAAGAATCACTAGAAACTGTGAAAGAATCAGAATACTTTTGAACAGATAAGCAATACTCTAATTCATCAATTCTTTATTTTGTAAGTAAACAATTGCTTTCCTCCATAAAAATGAATTAAACCATCTTTCACATTTACAAATTATGATTCAATATTTTCTAAAAATCAATCTCTTTTGGAAAATTAAACACATTTACCATTAAAAATCGAACAAACAAAAACTCTTTATGCCTGCCATCCACCCACCCATCTATCCATCCAATTAATATTTATTAAGAAGGCTTTGTATGCTGGTCTCTGTTGATACATGGGACACAATCATGAACAAAACAAAATTCCTGTCCTCCCAGGACTTTACTCTAGGTGAGGGAGATACTCTAACATCAGATAAATGATAATTCACAGCCATGTTTCATTATTTTTATTAATCTTTCTGTGGAGAAAGATCCTTCTGTTCTGCTAGTGTTTCCCAAACTACATTTGAAAGATCATTGCGGGGGGGGGGGGACATGATTGTAAATTTCCAGCTAATTTATTTCTAGATGATTGAAGAAGCTACTAAAGTTATTATTATCCTCTTATCTCTGGGTCTGAAGAAATGCATTACTTCCTTTATGGGAATAGTCGTGGTGGTGGTGGTAAAGCTGCTAAGTCATGTCCAACTCTTGCGATCCCATGGACCTGCCAGACTCCTCCGTCCATGGGATTCTCCAAGCAAGAATACTGGAGTGGATTGGTATTACCTTCTCCAGGGGATCTTCCTGACCCAAGGGTCGAAGCCGGGTCTCTTGTACTGCAGGCAGTTCCTCACCAACTGAGCTGCCAGAGAAGCCCTATGGGATTAGTAAAACCTGGAAATTTCCAAGACTTGTCTGTATTTACATCAGAAAGAAATAGAGTCTGAAGAAGTGTCTGTCTTTCATCAGTTCTACAAAGCAAAAGAAAAACTCCTAGGGTATAACATTTGGGTGTTTCCTGGAGATCACTTGCTAATGTTAATCTGTATTTTGAACAGCTCCACTAAACAAGTAGATTAATTTTTTTGTGTACTTCTAGCCATGAAAATATTTTGTTTTGAGTAGAATGCTGCCAACAATGATTAATATAGAATATTTTTGTGAAATGCTGATTTCAGAGAATATAATCTACTTACATACAATTTATTTTCATGGACAGTAGTTTTAGTCACTCAGAAAATGTTCTTACATTAATATCAGAAGCAGTTCAGCATTATATTGTACTTTTTAAATTTTTCCATGACAAATACAAAATGACAGATATTTTCCTTCAAAATTATAAAATTTTAATAAAATACTAACATATATAACTTCTACAGTATTAAATATGAGAAAGTGTGACCTGTTTTAATTGAAGAAATGAAACTAAAGAATAAATATGACAAGCAATTCTAGGGAAAAAGCTAGCTTTTAGAAGGTCATTTTGTTCATCTATTCATGAAAATACATCTGTAAACTAATTTGATAAACTAATATGCTTATATAATTATGTAAACCTTCTAATAAACATTTTTTACTTGAATGGGATTTTGGTACAGAAATCTTTTATTTATTTTATTTTTATTGGAGTACAGTTGATTTACCGTGTTGTGTTACTTTCTGGTGTACAGAGAAGTGAATCAGTTTTATATATACATATAGCCACTCTTTTTAAGATTCCTTTCCCTTATAGATCATTACAGAGTAGTGAGTCGAGCTCACCAAGCTATACAGTAGGTTCTTATCAGTTATCTGTTTTATATATAGTAGTGTATATGTGTCGATCCCATCCTCCCTATTTATTCCTGCCTTCTTTCACCCCTGGTAACTCTATTCTGTTTTCTACACCCGTAACTGTTTCTATTTTGTAGATAAGTTCATTGATACCATTTTTTTAGATTGCACATATAAGTGATATCATATGATACTTGTGTTTGTGTGTCTGACTTACTTCACTCAGAATGACAGTCTCTAGGTCCGTGTTGCTACAAATGGCATTATGTCATTCTTTTTTATGGCTGAGTAATATTCTATTGTATATATGTACCACGTCTTCTTAATCCATTCCTCTGTCAATAGACATTGAGGTTGCTTCCATGCCCTGGCTATTGTAAATAGTGAGTACAGAAATCTTTTTAAAAGAGCAAAGTGAACTCAGAAATTGGAATCTGTGAGTGATAAGTGACCAGTTTTTTTTAATTAAATGGAATACTTTTTATATGTCTGATCCCAATTTCAGTTTTTTTTTTTTTTTGAAAAATGGATTCAGTAACTACTGTTTTTAAGAGTTTTTAAATGTTGCATGCTCAATCACTTCAGTCTTGTCTGACTCTTTGTGACCCTATGGACTGTATCCCTCTAGGCTCCTCTGCCCATGGGATTTTCCTGGCAAGAATACTGGAGTGGGTTGTCATGCCCTCTTCCATGGGATCTTCCCGACCCAGGGATCAAACCTGCATCTCCTGCATTGCACGTGGATTATTTACCCACTGAGTCACCTCCTTTAAAAACAGAATTGCTTCTAAATTTTAAGTTTAATTTTAGATTACAAAAGGGGATTTCCTGTTAAGAATATAAGTTGGTACTGGTGATAAAAATTTATAAAGGACAAGGATTCTCAACTCTTAGCAGCATTGAAATCACCTGGAGGGCTGGTTAAACCAGGTTGCTGGGCCCCAACTGCAAGATTTCTGATTCTGAAGGTGAAGTGGGGCCCTAGAATTTGCCTTTCTAACAAGTTCTCGGGTGATGCTGATATCACCAGTAGTGGACCATATTCTGAGAACCTTTATATTAGCATACATATTAGCAATCAGCAGGAAAGCTAGCTTCTTCATCACAACAATTTGTAATGCTTTATGGCAAAACTTTAGTTCAAAGACAACTTACTACCTTCAGTCATTTTAAAATGCATTGTTTCTGCCCTTTTTGCCCCCCTCTCCTTTTTTGCCCCCCTCTCCTTTTTTGCCTTGCTTCAAGGGTTTAGCTGTCAAATATTTATTTCTTATGATTACTTAAGGTCTTTTATTGGTTTTACTACAATTTTAGACAGACCCTCATGAATAGGAGTCTAGATCATTTGAAAATTAGGAGTTTTAAAATTTTGGCAACTTTCTTGTTATTTACCATTATCTTTAGATTGGCTGCCACTGTAAAATGGAAAGAATAAACTGATCTTTAAGAAATACAAAGGATTTATTTTAGATATTAGACAAGTAAGAGCTGTGTTTCTTTAACACCTTGGATGACAATGCTGTAACAGAGTAATACTGGCTTTGCAGGGTCCCTCCTTCAGTCCTACACTGGAGGGAAAGGACCAGTTCTTCACTTCCTTGTGGTTGTGTATACGTGGCAATGAAAAGAGAAAGCAGTCGTGAGACCTCCTGCTTTCCTAGGTCTGGGATCCCTTGGGCTGGTGGTCCATGAATCCTTCACAGCTGCCTGGCAAGGTATTAAGGAATTTGCCCCATCTCTTTCCCAGGGTGCCAAGCTGTATTTCTCAGAATGAATGCCCAGTCTATTCTTTCGCCTGTTCATTGCCAGCTTTCCTCTTGGTTACACTGTCTTAAGGGCTTTCTCTTTGGATTCTCAGGAGCCTATTTGGAAATCCAGAATGCCTTTTTCCTTTTTCATTCTGGTTACAGTCCAAATACTGCTCAGGGTAATATGAACAATTGTGTTTGCCTGAGTAACAGGGGAACCTAAGAAGGAGAAAAAGGGCCTTGCGAATTAACTTTTTAAGACTGAGATTTGTTACTTTCCCAGCTGATCGATTCCATTATACTATCTGGTGGTAAATCCGTACTTTCCGCTGCTTCCCGTGGCCCATCTATAGTACTCTTCCCGCTTTGTCTCATTCTTACCTGACTTCTCCCCAGTCTCTAATGTTGTCACCTCCTTCCTTTGGGAAAAAGCCATCATGTCCCCCTCGTGAAAGGAGCCCTTCACTCCTTAACCTCAGACATGAGCCAAATATTAATGGGGATTTCCTGTGGCCTGGGCTGTACTGCCTGAGGTGGGAGGGGTGTTCTGTCTACCTGGAGGGCCTAAAGCCAGTTGTACAAACAACTCCTGCCATGGTGACATGATTGTTCTCTTGCCAAGACCACACGGCTGAACTACCTCATGTGAGAAAACCTTTTCTTCTTCTTGTCATGGCTTTGACCCTGTTCTAACAGAATAATAATTCTGGCATCCATATCCTGGGAGAAGAGTTATTTCTTCTTTGGTCTACTTTCTTTATAAAGGACCTCACAGTCCTGAGAGTGGCTCTGGGCAGATGACCCCAATCCCAAACGGCTTCTCTCTAATCCCTGACTCCTTTTCTAATAGAAGCAAAAAGAATAGATAAGGATCTCAATTTATCTTGCCACATTAAGAGAAAAATTCCTTTATGGTTTGTATTTGTATTAGCTTCTGCTATAGGTTGAATGAGTGTGAAACTTATTTCTCGTTGGCAAAAATGTGTTGATTGTAATGGTTCCTATTTTGATTGATAAAGATAGAATTTGGGGGGAAGGTACGTAAATACACACTAAAAGAACAGAAACAAACTAGACTTTAGAAAGCAAGACAAAGGGTGCATCTGGGGACTGGGCATGGGATCATAAGAAACTTTTAACTTTATCATTATTTTTTTAATACCATTTAAGCTTGGAAGCAATTATAACAAAATTTTTAGCAACAGATATTAGCTTGGTACAAACAATTTCAGTTTAGGACCATGAGTTTTAAATCATTATGCTTAAACTGCAGGAGATGCAGGTTCGATCCCTGGGTCAAGAAGATGCCCTGGAGGAGGGCATAGCAACCCACTCCAGGATTCATGCCTGGGAAAGCTCATGGACAGAGCCACCTGGCAGGCTACAATCCATAGGATTGCAAAGAGTCAACTGAGCAACTACTTTCAATGCCTAATGTGATGGTATTAGGAGGCAGGGCCTTTGGGAGGTAATTAGGTCATGATGGTGGACCCCTTATGAATGGGATTAGTGCCCTTATATAGAAAAGAGGCCTGAGAGAGATCTTTTGCCCTGTCTACCAGTAGAGTTATAATGAGAAGACATCTGACTATGAGAAAGTGAGCTCTCCTTAGACATTGAACCTGCTGGTCCTTGTTCTTAGACTTCCTAGCAGCCAGGAATGTAAGAAATCAGTTTCTGTTCATAAACCACCAGTCTATGATATTTTTGTTATAGCAGCCTGAACAGACTAAGACAGCTTCCTCGGGCTGTGGTAAGAAGTTACCACAAACTTGATGGCTTAAAACAGCAGGTTTTTACTATCTCACATTTCTGGGGGATGGAAGTCCTAAATCAAAGTGCTGGCAGGCCCGGCTCTTTCTCTAGGCTCTAGCAGAAGACCCTGCCCTCCTGCTGTTATTAGTTTCTGGTGGTTGCTGGCAGTCCTTGGTGTTCCTTGGCTTGTCTCACTCCCATCTCTCGTGTCATCAGATGGCATTCTGTGTGTGTGTGTGTGTCTGTGTCTGTATGTGTGTGTGTGTGTGTGTGTTTGTCCAAATTTCCTTCTTCTTAAAAGGACACTAGTCAGTGGATTAGGGCCCACCAATATCCGGTACGACTTATCTTAATATCATTATGTCTGCAAAGACCGTAAGTCCACTACATACAGACCTTCAAGTTGTGAACTTTCAAAGATGCAAATATGCGTTCGCATGTCCAGTCACGTAAATTCTTAATAATTCGCATGTCTGGCGTACATTGTCACATGCATGTATCCCCTACAAGTGTGTGTAGGGGATTTGTGTACTTTACTGTATGGTACTATAGTACAGTAGTACAGTGTCTTTATTTCAAGCCTGAGATGTCCAGAAGCCAGCATAAAAGCATCAGTGATGTAGCTGATACTACTGTACTGTACTGTAAAATTTAAAATGTTTTCTTTATTTTTGTGTATTTGTTTTTTATGTATTATTTGTGTGAAAAATATTATAAACCTACTATAGTATGGTACTATATAGCTGATTGTGTTAGTTGGGTACCTAGGCTAACTTTGTTGGGCTTATGAACAATTGGACATTCTCTGAAAATTAAACAGAACTTGCTATATTTCCAAATAGGTCAGTTTCACAGGTCCTGGGGGTTAGAACTTGAATGTATCATTTTCGTGGATATAGTTCAATCTACAGCCATATTCTGGAGAAGGCAATGGCACCCCACTCCAGTACTCTTGCCTGAAAAATCCTATGGACGGAGGAGCCTGGTAGGCTACAGTCCATGGGGCACTAAGAGTCGGGCACTACTGAATGACTTCACTTTCACTTTTCATTTTCATGCATTGGAGAGGGAAATGGCAACCCACTCCAGTGTTCTTGCCTGGAGAATCCCAGGGACAGAGGAGCCTGGTGGGCTGCCATCTGTGGGGTCGCACAGAGTCGGACACGACTGAAGTGACTTAGCAGCAGCAGCAGCACAGCCGTATTCTCTATTCACACTTCTCATGTGGGCATTTAGTCTGGCTCCATATTCTAGTCTTGTCTCCTGCTGCCCTTTCTTTGTGACTTTGTTCATGGGGATCCCTCGCTACACAGGATAACTTCTTTGTGCTATCCTCTCCAGCCGCTTCTTCATTTTCTCTATTCTTTAAAAACCTTTATCAGATGCATTTCATGTGTGATTCCTTTCCTAGGATCACCACCCAAATGTGACTCCTTGTATTTCTGCCCTTGTATTCCCTCTTTGAATTACATTCCTGTAATCATTTTAATTCCTCCAACTAAAAAGTAAGTTGTTTAAAAGAATAAAGTATCTCACTTATCTCTGTAATCCCACACTAGTCCTGTGCTTTACATATAGTAGAATCACAAAATCAGAGGAAAACAGATAATTTGAAAATATAAGCCTTGTATATTTTAAGCATGTTAGAATAGGTAAAACTTTATACCCTCTTCTGCTGATTTTTACCTCAAATAAGAGGAGTGTTTGGTATAAAAGCAGTGTACCAAACCTGAGCAGATAAGGCAATTATTCTGACGTCAGGCTCCAGCTCACTTTGTGATCTTTGGATAGCTGTGTCAGTTTTACCAATTAATAAAAATGGAGACTACATGAAAAAGTTCACAGATGAGAGGTGCCAAATAATAATTATTGTTGAATAACATTCAAATGCAATTGCTTGATTTTTTTTGTTTTACCTCATCCTTACTTGGCTCCAAACTAAAATAAACACTAAAATCTTAATGATAAGAATGCAAATGTGAAATGGTTTAACAAGTTCAGTTCAGTTCAGTTCATCACTCAGTCGTGTCCGACTCTTTGCAACCCCATGAATCACAGCATGCCAGGCCTCCCTGTCCATCACCAACTCCCAGAGTTCACTCAAAGTCATGTCCATCGAGTCGGTGATGCCATCTAACCATCTCACACTCTGTCGTCCCCTTCTCCTCCTGCCCCCAATCCCTCCCAGCATCAGAGTCTTTTCCAGTGAGTCAACTCTTCACATGAAGTGGCCAAAGTATTGGAGTTTCAGCTTCAGCATCAGTCTTTCCAATGAACACCCAGGACTGATCTCCTTTAGGATGGACTGGTTGGATCTCCTTGCAGTCCAAGGGACTCTCAAGAGTCTTCTCCAACACCACAGTTCCAAAGCATCAATTCTTCAGTGCTCAGCTTTCTTCACAGTCCAACTCTCACATCCATATATGACCAATGGAAAAACCATAGCCTTGACTAGACGGACCTTTGTTGGCAAAGTAATAGCTCTGCTTTTCATTATGCTGTCTAGGTTGGTCATAACTTTTCTTCCAAAGAGTAAGTGTCTTTTAATTTTATGGCTGCAATCACCATCTGCAGTGATTTTGGAGCCCCCCAAAATGAAGTCTGACACTGTTTCCACTGTTTCCCCAAGAGTTGCTGCTAAAAGTGAAAAGCCCAGGTCCATCATCTTTATTTCCCAATCTTGGACTTTAAAACTGCCCAGTGTTAGTCAAAGACCCTACTGTCGGTTTATGTGTAAGGTTTGTATTTAAAGTGTGTGTACATACCTATACGTATTTTAAATTCCGTTCAGTGTTGCATTTGTATCTAACTAAATTACAAATGCTATAATTACCAATAAGGTACATGACTTTCATTTTTTCTTTTCTACATATAGTGAAAGAACCCTAGCCCTTCTTGGCAGTCTTTTGCTATGAGGGATGTCTTGATTTTCTTATAAGGCTGCTGCTGCTGCTTAGTCACTGCAGTCATGTCCAACTCTGTGCAGCCCTATGGACTGCAGCCTGCCAGGCTTCTCTGTCTATCCATGGGATTCTCTAGGCAACAGTACAGGAGTGGGTTGCCATGCCCTCCTCCCAGGTATCTTCCTGACCCAGGGATCAAACCCAGGTCTCCTGCATGCAGGCAAATTCTTTACTGTGAGCCACTGAGAAGTCCTGTTATAAGGCTAACTATCTACCAAAGCTTTTGATCCTTTCCTCACTAATATATCTCCCCATGATTGCATTGCAATTTGTTTTAAAGCTTTATTATTTTTATAGACAACAGATTATCTCAGGACTAATTTTTCTGTCTGTATTAATGAGCTAATGAAAGTGAAAGTGAAGTTGCTCAGTCGTTTGCGACTCTTTGCGACCCTGTGGGCTGTAGGCCACCAGGCTTCTCTGTCCATGGGGTTTCCCAGGCAAGAATACTGGAGTGGGTTGCCATTTCCTTCTCCAGGGGATCTTCCCGACCCAGGGATCTAACCTGGTCTCCCGCATTGAGGGCAGATGCTTTAACCTCTGAGCCACA
Organism: Oryx dammah; assembly: GCF_014754425.2. Lineage (NCBI taxonomy): Eukaryota > Metazoa > Chordata > Mammalia > Artiodactyla > Bovidae > Oryx > Oryx dammah. The sequence goes on along the minus strand of NW_024070213.1, from coordinate 35,323,139 downwards.
AGGGAAGCCCAATGAGCTAATAGGAGTTGTTTATTGGTAAAATTATTTGGCCATCACTTACTAAGCAGATATGACAAGTGTAAATCCCATATCCATATCATATATAAAACAATCGCTACTATTTTGCCTTACAGATATTGCTGTGGATTACAAGTTTTTCTGTTCTCAGAGGTTTCCCACCTATGACGTTATCCCTTTTAGCATTCAGTGTTGTTGCCCATGTTCAGCTTCTCATGATTACTACTATTGATTGTTGGCTGGTTTTCCAGACTGTGGTGTGTCGTGACATCATATGATTTTGAGTGCTGTGGTGAGGGTCTCTGTCAAGTCAAGTTGGATATTGTAAGATGGCTGTCCTTAATTATTTAAATTAGCTGTTTTCCAGTTTTTCATTAGGATTTAAATTATATTTCTTACTGTGATGGCTCTTGACTGACATAGCATACTTGTCCAGAAACTTAGCAAGTGTTTGCACCTTTGGTTTCCAAAGCACATAATACTAAATGATGCCATTGCATCTTTGGATGCTGGGGTTGTTTTTCTTTATTTGCATCATAGGAAAAGGTACATGGCTGGTAGAATGGACAAGATGTGGCTGGAGTAAGAGCCCATCTCTGAGGAAACCCTGATGTCTCTGGTTGTCTTTGTGGCCATTCTGCAGAATATTTTTGATAGAATCGCATAAATAGGGGACTAAAACTTTATTTTAAAAAATTAAGTGTGTGTTCATTGGTCTCTGAGAATTTGTACTGTGCTTTTAGTAAACTATAAATTTGGACTAAGAGAGCTCTAAACTGACACATTTTCACACATTTCAGAATCATTGAGTCTGCTTTTTTGTATTTTGCCTATGTGATAGGAATGCTATCCTTGCTTCATAAAGGATTCAGTTCAACAGTTTTTGAGTACCCAGTTCCTTCTTCTCCAAATAGTTTACAATCTAGCAGAAGAAATAGAAGTACGTGAATAGCTATGAGATAAGAAAAAATATTAAAATATTTTATGTCTACCAATGCTGGGAATTTTGTCATCATCTGATATCTAATCATATTTCTTTGTCTTTCGGCTTTCTCATTTATTGAGGAGAAAACAGAGACAACTTACTGAAACTTATATGTGTCATTGCTCATTTAAATGCATAATGACTGTCACTAGTTAACCCATTTCCTTATTTATCCAACAAATATTGTTTTTGTCTATTTGGTGTACCAAGTTCTGCTTCTGGCTCTGAGAATGTAGAACTGAATAAGCCCAAGCACTTTTTCTCGAGGCTATTTGCAGCCCATTGAGGAAAAATAATAGTTACTAAGAGGCAATATGGAAAATTATACTCTCTAGAAATGTAAAGGGCAATATCTGAACACAGAACAATAAAGAAGAAACTAGGTGACTTTAATCAGGAAAGGCCATCAGTTATAAAGAATGTAAAAGATATCCAGGTTTCAAAAAATGGCAATTTTTTGAATTTTCTAATTTGTTTTTATTTTAAAGAATTATATATTTCAGGGCTTCCCTGGTAGGCTCAGTGGTAAAGAATCTGCCTGCCAATGCTAGAGACACAGGTTCAATCCCTAGTCAGAGAGGATCCCACATGCCATGGAGCAGCTAAGCCCATGGAGCAACTAAGCTGTCGGGCCACAGCTACTGAGCCCACATGCTGCCACCCTGAATGCTGAAGCCCAAGCACCCTGGAGCCCGTGCTCCACAAGAGAAACCACTGCAGTGAGAAGCCCGTGCACTGCAACTAGAGTAGCACCCACTTGCTACAACTAGAGAAAAGCCTGTGCGGCAACAAAGACCCAGCTCAGCCATAAATATAAATAAATCAGTCTTTTAATATGTATATGTAGAGTCGGACATGCCTGAAGTGACTTAGTAGCAGCAGCAGCATATATATATATTTCAAATTTTCCAGGAGTTATATAGATTACTTACATATTGTGAATGAAGATAAAATAAATGTTTGAACATGTGAAAGGAGGCCTAGGCATTTTCTTAAAGTGGCTTTTTAATGTTTTTATTTATTTGACTATGCTGGGTCCTAGCTGCAGCACGTGGGATTTTCAGTCTGCATTGACGTATGGAGAATCTTTAGCTGCAGCAAGCAAACTCTTAGTTGCAACATGCAAGATCTGGTTCCCTGACCAGGGATCAAACCTAGACTCCCTGCATTGGAAGCACTGGTGTCTTAACCACTAGACCATCAGGGAAGCCTCTGACATGCCTTTTAGGGTGCCTCTTATCTGCAATCAAACAAGACAAATGAAACAAAGCATTTAATTAAGACTGAAGGAGAGAGAGGCCCTACCATATTTCTGTTACTCTGGATGAAATAAAAATTATTTGTATAGATTTGTACTATTGATTATATCATATAAAATAGCATTAGTGGTTTCTTAAAATAATTATAGCAGTTTTGACACTATAGAGTGCCTATAAAGACATAAAAGCTTTTTATTTCTTTTACAAATGAGCTTATTTACAAAAAAGAAATAGACTTTCAGACAGAGAAAATAAATTTATGGTTATCAAAGGGGATAGCAAGGGTTGGGGGGAAAGACAAATGAGGAATTGGGGATTAAGAGCTGCACAGTACTATATATAAAATAGATTTTTTTTAAAAAAAGGTAGATTTTTTTTTAAAAAAGCACAGGTCAAAATAACTCAGTATCTTGTAATAACCTATAATGGAAAAAACTCTTAAAAGAATATACATTTATATGTATACACATAATTGAATCACTTTCCTGTACACTTGAAAGTAACACAACATTGTAAATTAACTCTATGGCAATTTAAAAATAGAAAGACTAGAGAAGAAAAAAAATTGAAGCGTTTTAATAAATAAATTGAAAAGAAAGCATTCACGTTAATGTCTCACCTTGGGAAGCTATCCATAATTTAAGATTTAAAGACTGACATTCAGTTGATTTTTAAAAGGTATGTACTGAGTATCTACTATGTACCAGATACTGTTCTAAGCCATGAAAATACAGCCATGAACAAAACAGAGGTAAACCCATTTCCTCTGAGAGCATGTGCTTACATTCTTTGGGGGGAGATAGCTAAGAGATCAGTGATAAAATATGGTATATCATAGTGCGTGCTATGGAGAAAAACAGAGCAGAAAATGGGGTTAGATGTGTTGGGAGAGGTGAATAAGGTGGTCTCTGAAAGCATAGTTATTGATAAGATAGTATTTGAAAGGAGTCCTGAAGTAGGTGAGGGAGCAAGCCATGTAGGAATCCAGAGGAAGAGAATCTAGGCGAAGGGAAGCCCACCTGCCCAAACCCTGAGATGGGAACACGCTTCTCAGGCTGAAGGAACAGACAGGAGCCCAGTGTGGCTGGGACTTGGGGAGGGTGGCAGAGAGGAGTCCGTAGAGGGAGCAGGGCCACGTTCTGTCACCCTTCACAGCCACAGTGAGGACTGGGCCCTGACTCTAGGTGAGACGACAGCCATCAGAGGATTTGGGACAGAAAAGAGGCATGATCTGATCGAAAGGACTCTGGCCTTGGAGTAAGGTGATATCTAGAAGACAAAGGTGGAGCCCGGAGGCAGTTAGGAGGCTGTTGTAGAATTCCAGGCGAGAGGAGATGGAGACTGGGACCAGGGTGAAGTGGAGGTGTGAGAGGTAGGAGATAGAGATTAGATGGTAGACACTCCTGAGACCTGGTCCTGACTGATCACTGCTCCCCGCTCTCTGTCAGTCAGCTCCATTTCAAGTATCTCACTCTAACTAGCACTTCCTACCTTGCACCAAACTCCCAACACATTTTAAAAACCACATTAGAAGCTCCAATTTGTTGATCCTGTCACTTTTTCATCATTCCTCCTGGCTTCATTTCCTTCCTTTATTCAGCTGAGATTCCATGGTCCCATATACATTCCTTGAACAGACTCTTAAATTCCACCCCTCTCTAGCTCTCTCTCTTTTTTTTGCATGTTATTAACCCAGCAAAACCACAGTCTCATTAATGGCAACTCTCATCGTAATTCCCTTTCTCTAGCTACCACCCTATTTCTTGGCTCCCCTAACAGCTGCTGTCTTCAAGATCTGCCTACACTCGTTTGTACTTCCTCTACTCTCATTCTTATTTAAACTCACTACGACTAGACATTGGTGTCCACTACTGCCTGAACTGCCGCTGTGAAGGTTACCGTGACTTCCAAGTGGGTAACCCCAGTGACCACTTCCCCATCCTCATCTGCTGTGATGCAGATGATCATGCCCTCCGTTTTTGAAGTTCTTTCTTCCTTTGGCTGCCAGGAGACCCGATTTCACTGGCTTTGTTCCTACTTCACTGGCCCAACTTTCCCAGCCTGCTTTGCTGGTGCCTGTCATCTTTCTAACCTCTATCAGAGTTCCTTAGGTCTCCTTTCTCTGGCTAAGCTTACGGCAGCTGATCTCTTCCAGGGTCATGGTTTTAAATATCAGCCATATATTGATGATGCCTACCATATAGCTCCATCCCCAACCCCTGCCTAGAATTCCTGACAGACAGCAAAGAGCCTGCTCACTCTTTCCTTTTGAATGATATCTGAAGCTTTCTGTGTCCAAAACCAAAGTCCAGATACTGACCCCCTAAATTATGCTCCTACTGCATTTTTCCTTAGTAAAGGGCATTTCTAAACTTTCACTTGCTCAGGTCAATAATTTTGGAGTCCATCCTTAACTCCTCTCTTTCTCTCATGCCTCAGATCCAATCGATAAACAAATCATGCCAGTTCATGCCTTCAAGAACTGGCCATTTCCTAGAATATATGCTAATATGCCTAAATGATTACCATAATTTTATCTTTTGAAATTCATTTAGAGTTTTAGAAACACCTGCAAGTCACAACAAGTTTTATGACTATGGTTTGTAATAAAATCTGTATAATTCACATTTCAGTCAAAAATTAAATATAAATATAAAATAGGAATGGCTTTCTTGAGTGATTTATAAATATCCCTGAAAGCCAATTCTAAAATAATAGTTTAATAAAATGAGGAGCATCAATGGAATGAATATATAACTTACCAAATTATCACTAACAAGGATGATATTTATTTAGTTTCATAGATTCAAGATTATTGTTTAAAATTTATTACTATTCTTCACACCCATAATTTATAATAACACTTAATGAATAATACAAACACTTATCTATTGCTCTTTCATGTTGATGAGAGTATTGATTCTGGAACCACACTGCTTGAGTTCAATACTGGATCTATCATTAGCTCGAGAGCTATGTTCTCATAGACAAGTTCCTTAAATATTCTGTGCCTCAGTTTTCATGTCTGTAAAATGGGGTAATAGTGCTTACCCCAGGATTTCTTACTAGGTTCACATGCATTCATGTACCTAAATGTTTAGGATAGTGTCTGGCACAGAGTAAGAGATAGGAATGGTGCTAGGAATAAAAAAATTATATGTCAGAGTTTTTGTTACCAGAAGCCCTCAGGGAACTTAGGGCTTAATAGAAAATCTGAAAGGTTAAAGACATTATGAGGTTTTTGGAGATTGTTCAAGACAACCATAAAGGAGCTATTTGAAGGCAATATGTATTAGTTATCTACAAAGTGAGAGAACTGGCTAACAAATGCCTCTGACATTCAAATGAGAGAAAAACATTAGTTCTATTGACAACCATTTAAGATAATTTATAATGAAATTTTTGTGTTTTAAATCTTTGGTTTCAATTTTAATAAAACTGAGCTCTGTACTCATAAAATAGCAATTTTGACATCTGACTATGCAGAAGCATAGGATTTTAGTACAAACTGCTAATTGTAGAGCTTTGATTAGATGCTATAGGAAATATAGATACCTATTTATGTGCATTAAGAAGCTGCCATTTATATTGGTACCACTACCCACTGAACTATCACAGTATTCATCAAGTTATTTTATGTGTACATGTAGTCTAAATTTATTATGCTCCTAAGTCATTTCAGTCGTGTCCGACTCTGTGCGACCCCATAGATGGCAGCCCACCAGGCTCCACCGTCCCTGGGATTCTCCAGGCAAGAACACTGGAGTGGGTTGCCATTTCCTTCTCCAGTGCATGAAAGTGAAAAGTGAAAGTGAAGTCACTGAGTCGTGTCCAACTCTTTGCGACCCCATGGACTGCAGCCTACCAGGCTCCTCCTTCCACGGGATTTTCCCTGCAAGAGTACTGGAGTGGGGTGCCATTGCCTTCTCCGAAATTTATTATAAGGAATGTCAATTATATATCATTGTGGGCTTTTCTTCTTCTTGGTACAATTATACATTTATTGAAGATATATAGTTAATCAACAATAGTAACTGAATACCTACTCTGAGCAAGACATGGTCATCTGCTAAAAATATGCATGAATTCATGCACTGTTAGTCATGTCTGACTCCTTGCAACCCCATGGATTGTAGCCCACCAGGCTCCTCTGTCCATGGAATTTTCCAGGCAAGAACACTGGAGTGGGTTGCCATTTCCTACTCCAGGAGATTTTCCCACCCAGGGATGAAACCTGTGTCTCCTGCATTCGCAGGTGGATTCTTTACCACTGTGCCACATGGGAAGCCCTTGCTAAGAACCTATATCACCAAATAAAAATGCAAGATTGCTATAGTGATATCATTGTTTATGCCTTTCAGATAGACAACCTCTCCTGAAATGGAATTAATTGCTGTTAGTCCCAGAACTGTGAAGTTCTGTATTAAAGTGGATAAAATGTTTTCAAAATCTGTCCTCAGTAAAGAGGGGAAAAAAGAACTAAAACATTTTTCTCACTTTTTCCCTTAGTTGGCCCGCCACAACAAACTTTTACAGCAGATGCTCAAACCAGGATCCGATCCAGATGATGGTGATGAAGCCTTGAAGTATTATGCCAACCATACCGCACAGATTGAGGTAACCATCAATGGGTCCAACCGTGAAAAGATATGTTTGCTTTCTCTTTCAGACCATTTTTATAATTGTTTCCTAGAACAATGACGTAGAATTGAGTGATGTAAACTGTCAAAGTATCAACATATATACCAAAAGAGGAGATGTGAGGGGTGGTCTATAAGAAATCAATCTGCACATCTTTCAAAATTGTCTTTCTTTTTTGGCCTGAACTATATGTAAATTCTCTTTTGTAAATAATAAAGTTGTTTTTATTTTCTTTTGGTCCTGGAAGATATTTTAGAGACAGGATTATTATAATAGATTCTATCATTCAAGAAATTGTTTCTTTTAAAAAAACTATGGAAGGCTTATTAAAGAAGAGCTCTCTGTGTAAGAAGGTGTACAGAAGGGCGGGGAAAACGGAAGGCACTAGTAAAGTTTTCATATTGATAGCATGGACTTGAAATGTCTTAACAGTTTCCATTTCAGTCTGCAGCAGTTGAGCCCCACCCCCTTAAATGAGCCCTTACTTAAGGGCTGGTGGCAGTTTTGGAGGTGTGGATCAACATGGCCTTAATCATTATGTGTTGTGAGAACCATCTGGCTGTCATTTACTAGCTATGGCATCATTTTGACACTGGTTGGCAGAGATGACCAGGCTGAAGTGAATAGAATAGTTGACGCCTGTCAAGGTAATTTACATTCATGCATTCATCCACTTCAGCAGATATTTTTTAGTTTTTAGCAGAGTGCACAATGGCATTACTGCTGTTAACTTCAGGGTACGTTATCACTGTACCTTCTTGTTTACTGTTGCCAAACCTTTGCAGTAATGATCATTATTACCTTGTGTTTCAAAGTGGATCCCTTGCTCACATTTATGAACATTAATAGCTTTGGTGGGAGGCTTGACCTAGTGCAACCCATGAGCTGGGGGTTTTGCACCCACAGCAAAAACATTGCTCACTATCTCAAGTGCTTAGGGGCTGAGAAGCCAGATAAATAGATCATCAAACCACCAAGTTTCTATTTAAGGTCCCAGAGGCCAAAGAACAAGGTTAGTAATTAGAAGAGAATATCAGGAATAGATGGAATAGCAGATGGGCCAGAGGTAGGGGTTGAATTAATACCTCTCTGTAAGAACTGAGGACTGTGGTTGGAGTTAGACTTCTGTGGGGTCTCAGCGGTGAGGAGAGATTTAGCTGTGAATACATACATTCTATAAATGTTTACTGAGCCTTTACTCTCTACCAGTTACATACACATAGAGAATATCATTCTGTATAGTAATTGTATAAACAAAAGATATTTAGAGAAAATAGTATTTAACTGTGCCTGGGGTATTTCAGGGTAGATTTCACAAAGAAGGTTGTCATAAAATATATATTAAAGGATCGAGTAGAGATTTCTTTCTACTAAAATTTGGGCATGGAATTCCAGGTAGAATTGAATGAAAGGAAAGAGAAAGAACATAGGAAAGGAAAAGATTCTTTTCAAAGATTATTCAAATTGCTATTTGGAGAAAGGACTGGAAAAGGAAATGAGGCAAGGAAAGCAAGTAAATGAGATAGGAAGCTAGAAAAGAGAGAGATGGTGGTATTGAAGATGACAGATTGGAGGAAATAGAGACACTGTATGTTACATCACACACATATACATATACACAGGGCTTGATGCTTGATGTTGGAGTCTGCATGTGAGGTGAGGGAAACACTGGGGAAGGGATGCCCCCTGGGCTTTTTGGTTTGAATAAATGGACAGAAACTGGTGTTATGCACAAGGATCCTAACTTTTGCAGTTAAAATGTTCTGGAAGGTCATTTGTTGATTCTTGGATAAATTGAATTTGAGGTAACTTGAGGAATGCATGAAGCTGGATATAGAAGTTAGGGGTTCAAAGGAATAATCTGGACTGATGATCTAAATTCTTCATGTTGACCAACCTCATGCTCATTCAAAGACCAGCTTATATTACCTCTGCATTCATTTATTTTATCCCACTATACTCCCAGAGGCATTTTGATCATTCTGTTTTTTTAAGCTATCATGTTGGAATACTGTTAGGTTCTTCTGGGTCACTGGCGCCCTACATGAGGCAGGAACTACTCTTAATCACCCTTTTGGTTCCAATACTGAACACTGTTCTTGAAGCATAACCTCAGAATAATAAATACTGTTGCAAATAATAGTTTGTCTATATATTATAGGCTTAAAGACCCTGGGAAATAGCAAGGACCTTATGGGTTACCTAGTCTGTTCACCAGTCCAAGGAGGAATTGCTTTGCAAAGATCCTGTTTCAACTTTAAATTCTTCCTGTGATAGCCATCTCACTACTTCAGGAGGAAACATCTGATTTGGAATAGCTAATAATTAGAAAGTTATTTTTTGATAACACACACAATCCAGCCCACTTTCATGTTTGCCTGCTGTTCAGACTGTTTGCTCCCCCGTCACCATGATAGCTTGAGTCAGACATTTGAGGTGCCATTGTGATTACAAAATTACAAGCCTTTATAGATTGGGGTTCATGCTTTTTCACTTTGAATTTCCCAGGACTCCTCACCTAAGGCCTGAATAAGCATGTGTGGTATAAGTGTAAAAAAAGTATCCCTTTTTTTGGCTTTTTTGCTCTTTCAGTACTCCCAGCAGTCTGTCAGTGTCCCTTGTGAAACGTAACAACCAGGATCAAACATAACATGTCACAAAGGGGCTGAAAAGCTTGGCTTATAGTCATCAGGACATTATTTCTTAAATGCATCCGGAGAATCTTTTTTTAATGTTTGGCACTGTTTGGACCAGTAAACCATTTTTTCCCATGTAGTTGCTTACCATACCAAATACTTCCAATTTTTATTTTCTATGATTGATTTTTTTAACCTATGTTCCAAGAATTTTTAATTACACTACAGATTTCTTCTTTGTTTTATGATAGTATTCTAGTATGTGGTTTGTATATATAACATATCATTTAGGATAGTTTCAATTACAAGTAACAAAATACCAGGCTAATAGTTTTTAAACAATAAAAATATTTGATTTTCCCTCATAATGGGAAGTCTGGAGGTACCAGTAGTTCTATAATTGATTCAATGATGCAGTGATGTCTTCAAACACTCAGACCTTTTCCATATTTTCAGCTAAGTCTTTCTTATTATGTGGGTGCTGTCTCACCTCATGGTTGCAAAATGGCTGCCAGAATTTCAAGTAGCATTATCACCTTTTTTTCTAAGCAGGGAGAAAGAGGGTACTGATGAAAAAAAGCTGGTGTGTTATATATTTGATCTTTTGTTTGTCTCATGTGGCTTCTGTCTTTTCTAGAAGGAAAATCTCCGTTGAGAGCACCTCTAGCCCCAGGATATTTCTCCTTATGCCTCATTTTCCAGAAATAGGCCAAGTGCTCATCACCATACCAGTCAGTAGCACAGGGAGATAGAATGACTCTTTCAGCTTAGACTAATTTCTGATTAGTTTTTGAGGGCTAGATAGAGTATATAAATATGAACCTTGACAGGTAGTCTGCACGAACCCTTGTGACATAGGCACTCTGTATGAACTCATTTAACTTGTGTCTCTGTCTAAAGCTAAACTGGGATCAGGGCTTCCCGGGTGGCCTACTGCACCTGCCAGTGCAGGAGATGCAGGTTTGATCCCTGGTCTAGGAAGACCCCCTAGAGAAGGAAATGGCAACCCACTCCTGAATCCTTGCCTGAGAACGCCATGGACAGAGTCCAGGGGGTCACAAAGAGTCAGATAGGACTCAGCAACTAAACAACAAACTGTTACCAGTACCAAATTAGAGAAGTTCAAAACAACAGATACTCACATCTGAGTGTGTGCTTGAATGAGTTACACATAAGAATATGTTTGCCATAGCAGGAAAACATTTTAATGACATAAAACATTTTTCTCTGTAGAATGCAGGGCACATTATGTTGTATATGTCATTTGTTCCCCAGTAGCCATTTTTAGGAAGAATAGGCTAAGAGCAGGATAAAAATATAACAAGTGCTGTGCTTAAGGTTACATAGCCAGACACTTCCCAGTGAAGACCCTCTTAGTTGTCTTATGTACTTCATGAAGATAAAAATGGGAGGCAAGAGTTTAATATTAATTGAGAAAGATTTTGGTTTTTGTTATTTACAGTATAGTATAATACTGATGATACATTAGTCTGATTAATTTCTCTCATTTAAAGAGAATAATATACAGGACTATTTCAGATATTTCAAGTTGGCATATTTTTTCATAGCTGAATTCATACAGTATCGTTATTGAAGTCATGCTAAAAGCAGAAAGTCGTCTAAGATTCTCCAAAGCTTAAAACAAATGCAAATTAATGTTTTTCAGATTGTTCGGCATGACAGGACAATGGAACAAATAGTATTTCCTGTCCCCAATATATGTGAATACCTCACGCGAGAATCCAAGTGTCGCGTATTCAACACCACAGAGAGGGATGAACAGGGAAGTAAAGTGAATGACTTTTTCCAGCAAACTGAAGATCTCTACAATGAGATGAAGTGGCAGAAGAAAATCAGGAGTAAGTTCAATGAACCAAAATGATCTGAGCATAATGAAAGTGTTTTGAGCATAATGATAGATACACCAGTACTTTGGGATACATGACAGTGTTCGTTTCAATTGGCTCTTAAATTCTTGCCGTCTGATGTTACTGAAATCACTTATAAGCTTAAGCATGTAAGCTCTGTCTACAGTTGGAGCCAAGACACCTGTGGCTTAAGGAACATAGAAGGTTCTGACTAATTAGATCATCTTTTAGTACTGATCCTATAGTTTTACAAATATTATGACATCCAAGATTGCAGCTGTGGGTTGCAGCTGTAGAACAGCTGCAGGTTTGAAGTCCATGAATAGGCCTTGATCGGCCTTAACAATCAGTGAATGGAGTGGAGAGATCCTGGCATAGGCATGCCTGTCCTCTTGTATCTGTGATCTTATGATCAGGTACTGTTGAGTGTTTTTTCTGAAACTCATTCCTTTTTTCAACATATCTGAATCTTGCCAAGTCAAAGTAAAAATTGTGTGACACTTGTATTCAAACCAGGCAAGCTTATAATGTAACACTTAAAAGTTACCATCTTATAGTTCCCCTTACTTATTTCTCAGGTTTAAGTCTATTTGGAAATATTATATAACAACCAAAATGGGAAAACAATCTGAAAAAGAATAGATACATGTATATGTATAACTGAATCACTTTGCTGTACACCTGAAATCAACACAACCTTGTTAATTAACAACACCGCAAAAGGATTGAAAACTTTTCAATTCTAAAATAAACTTTACTTTCCCAGATGAGAAATATCATGAGTTTTTAATAAAAATCGTTGGGGTAAAACTTTTGATTAGGTCTTTTCTGACTATTGGAGAGATTTTCCAGACAACAGGCATATGTTCTCAATACTTCTGTTCAACAGTGTTGCATCATTTTAGTTTCCTGGGAACGTCAGTGATTATGGTTTATGAATTTGGTTGAGCTTGAGACATAACATCCTTGAATAAAGATTGTAGCATGCATTGTCAGACTTTCTTAGCAGGATATTTGAAAAAAATAAAGAAATTACTCTCCCATAGCACTTTCCCATGAAGAACCTTATGGAATTCAGAAAAACTTAGGCATTCAGGGTACATAACAGAAACTCAATTTGAAAATCATTCATTTTATTCCTGACAAAAAGCAAATTGGATAATGAGCTAGTGCTTGTGGGGTCTGTGTTTTTGAGATAAATATTTTGTCATTTGTCAAAAAAAAAGACCTTAAAATAATTTCCAATATACAGTTTACTTTTAAAATTTGGAAGTAGCTTATGATGAGGTTTTAGACAGAATCTAATTCATTTGATGGATTTGTTGTTACAAATGTATGTATCAACATCTTCTAATTTTGTCTTAATATTCTGCTTTTTAAAATGAGGACTCCTAATTCAGGAATGATGAAAATGCAAATGCTTACAATTTATGACACATTAGTCAACTAAATGCCGTAGCTAATCATAGCCTACTCCAGTGTTGGAATGCTCTATTCCAAGAGAAAGAAAACAAGATGTACTGAAGAGAAGTGTAGTTTATAAGTAAGCAGCAGATTTGAGATTGGAATTCACAGAACATACTTTGAAAAGCTTATAATTCTATTTGAAAATTGAGATGGCTTTTCCCCTCAATTGACTCTTAATATATTTTTTTTAATTTTTATTTTTACTTTATTTTACTTTATAATACTATATTGGTTTTGCCATACATTGACGTGAATCTGCCACGGGTGTACATGAGTTCCCAATCCTGAATCCCTCTCCCACATCCCACCCCATATCATCTCTCTGGATCATCCCCGTGTATCAGCCCCAAGCATCCTGTAGACTCTTAATATTTTAAATCTAATGTTAAACTATTAAGAGTTAGACAGTGGACAAGACCTGAATATGTTGTGTGACAAACTTGTATGCATAATGTGTCTGTTCAGTTTTTTAGGAGAGGTGAAAGAAACTGAGTTTTGGCTTATGTAAATTTTATTCAGTAGATGCATCTATCAATTCATTTCTGGTGACAGATACAGAATCCCATTTCTGAAAAATATTCAGCAAAAGCTCTCCCACTTATTGGTAGTTTTTGTTGTATCTTTCACTTTTGCTGTTGCAAACCCAACAACTTTTTGGGAAGCATAAAGGTTTAAAACTTAGGTAATATTATAAGTCACTAGTTCCCAGTAAGCAGTGCTATGCCATGCTATTAAGTTTCAGAGTTTCAGGTAACTGTGACTGTGATTTGAAACTCTCACCAGAGATATATCTGTGCAAAGGGTAGGGGTTTTATCAAGACAGGGAAGTGAGACCAATTAATTGATATTACTAAATTACACAACAGTGTATACCATTCCATTAAAAGGGGCCCCAGGTGACTGCTAAACTGCCTTCCCCCAACCTGCTCTAGGGCTATATTAAAGAGAATTAACCCAGAGTTAGCAGTTGCAGAATTACTCACCCTTCTACAATAGCTTAGGTGTAAACTGGCTAAAGAAAAGAAGGAATCAAATGGAAAACTCCTTTATGGTATTGATGATAAATGTTCTAAAATAAATTGCATTAAATGTTTGTTTATATATGCTTTTATAGTAGTTTGCAAAAATGCATTTAGGAAGATGTTATTTCAGTAGGGCTCTGGTATTGAAATCAAAATTCATTTTCTTTTCTGTCCCACCATGCCTCTTTCTCACCAGGTAATCCTGCCCTGTTCTGGTTCTCAAGGCATATTTCTCTTTGGGGGAGCATCTCCTTCAACCTGGCTGTGTTCATCAACTTAGCTGTCGCTCTCTTCTACCCATTTGGGGATGATGGAGATGAAGGTAAGTGCTTGTCTGTCTTTAAATGATAAGTATGTTAGAGTCTAAAAACAATACTTTGGATGCATGCCTTAACTATTTAGACCTTCCCAGTTACAACGATTTCATTCTTGTTAAATAGCTTTTCTTTATTCACTGGAAACAGAATGATTGTAAGTAGAATAGGCAGAAAATTATGGTCAATATAAATATTTTTTAAGAAGTTCATATACAGAAGAGCTATATTGATAAATAAGGCAAGAAAAATATTTCTACCTTCAGTTCAGTTCAGTTCAGTTCAGTTCAGTCGCTCAATCGTGCCCGACTCTTTGCAACCCCATGAATCGCAGCACGCCAGCCCTCCCTGTCCATCACCAACTCCCGGAGTTCACTCAGACTCACACCCATTGAGTCGCTGATGCCATCCAGCCATCTCATCCTCTGTCATCCCCTTCTTCTCCTGCCCCCAATCCCTCCCAGCATCAGAGTCTTTTCCAGTAAGTCAACTCTTCGCATGAGGTGGCCAAAGTACTGAAGTTTCAGCTTTAGCATCATTCCTTCCAATGAAATCCCAGGGTTGAGCTCCTTCAGAATAGACTGGTTGGATCTCCTTGCAGTCCAAGGGACTCTCAAGTGTCTTCTCCAACACCACAGTTCAAAAGCATCAATTCTTCGGCGCTCAGCCTTCTTCACAGTCCAACTCTCACATCCATACATGACCACAGGAAAAACCATAGCCTTGACTAGATTGACCTTAGTCGGCAAAGTAATGTCTCTGCTTTTGAATATGCTATCTAGGTTGGTCATAACTTTTCTTCCAAGGAGTAAGAACTTTGTGAGCAAAAGCATTTTATGTATCATCTCAATCTTATAAATACACGGGAAAGTGAGAGATGTATGCCAAAATGTTGATTGTGATTATCTTAAGCAGTAGAATCTCTATTTTACTGTCTTTTCTTTGCTTTCGGTATTGTCTAAGGATTCCACAGTGAGCATGCAGATAATTTGAAAAATAATTTTAAATGTACAGCATAAGGCAGATTATAATAATAGAGCACAAAGGATATTGACCATGAAGTTAATATTATCAAACTGCTGATACATGAGGTTTTGCAAAAGCAAAGACAATAAAAATTATCCCATGTTAAGTGAAACGGGAAATAGTAGGAGAGATACACTAAAGGCTGTGGAAATTAAGTTTTCTTTAAATCTGGCAAAAGAACGTGGGAAAATATGTCACAATCTGTATCCTGATTGGGATACAATCAGGTAGATAACTTTGGAATGGGGATTGAAAGAATGGCTCAGAGGACCGGATGAGAAATACCAGCAAATAATAGCCACAAGATGCTTTTGTATCTCATCAGTTTATAGGGTTATGTGAGAATTTAATGAGATGTTGTAGGTAAAGCATTAAAAATAGCAACTTGTAATCATATGATACCAAAAAATAAAACTTGAATTTGCCACTCATCTTCAGCTATTTACATAGCACTTATATTTTATCTGGGCTTCCCTGGCGGCTCAGACAGTAAGGAATCTACTTGTAATGCAGGAAACACAGGTTCAATTGGGGTTGGGGATCCCCTGGAAAAGGAAATGGCAACCCACTCCAGTATTCTTCCCTGGAGAATTTCACGGACAGAGGAGCCTGGTGGCCTGTAGTCTGTGGGGTCACAAAGAGTCAGACACGACTGAGCGATTAACACTACTACTACTAATCATTTGATAAAGCTTAGCTGTTGTTAGAAGGTGAATATTAGAACTACAAAGGGAAGCTCAGTGGAAATGAGGGTATGAGAAGAGCAAGGGATATTTAAACCTATTTCAGATCTGAGTAGGAAGGGGAGTGAGCAGGAAGGGAAATGGGAGTGCAGAAGTAACTTGCTATTTCTAAGGTCTGTTGCAGATGGCAGATAGCAAAGTTCTAGCCTTTGGGTATAATCTGAGTAGTTACAGAAAGGTTTATTTTTTTTAGAAGGTATGCCAGTGCTAATAAAAAGATATTTGACAAGGGAGTAGATGTGTGAGTTAAATAGCAATGAAAACATAGCAAATATTTGGCTGTCCATTGTGGGGAAGTTACAAATACAGCAGGAAGTGGAAACAGCTCTCTTCACTGTGTTTAGTCTCATTTAGTGATGATAGCCCTCTTGGCACAAACGACCATAACTTTCGTAAGGAGAGAAGTCCAGCCTGAAATGATAAATTAGTATCATCTTCACACGGAATGCTAACTAGATTGTAGCATCCTGGTAAGTAGAGCATAAAGTCTTAGATATAGAAGCAGTTCTGGAAATTATCTAATATCAAATCATCATTGACACATAAAGAGATGGAAGCCCAGAGAATGGCAGATCTAAGACTAGACTGTTAAAGCATTTGTTTGTGCTCTCAGACTTTTCTGCAGGATGATTAGGTTAGAAGCGTGTCAATAACAGGTGCCCCTTTGTACAGGGGCATCATCGTCCCTAAGTTCTATGCCATTGATATACCTTACAAGACCACCAGAGCCAAAGTATGTAGCCTGTGCTGCCACCTATTATACGTTAAATATGATGGTGATGAGCACGGGTACCCCTCTGAACATCTACTCTTTACTCACTAAGGAGAAAGTAAAGCATCTGATACATTTTTTTCATATTTGCCTGACTAATAACAGTTGTAATAGTATGGCTAATGATGATAATAGCAACTGTTATTGTTTACTGTTTAGATTGGATCAGGCAAAGTGCTAAGCACGTCACATACATAATTCCATGTAATCTTCCTGACAATTCTATAAAGTAAGTACTTCATCCTTCTGGATGAAGAACTTGAGGCTTTGGAAGATTTGACCAGTAATTCGGGAGTCTGGAAATACATACTTTTTAACAAGTTTCCCGAGGTGTTACTAATACAACTGGTCCTTGAACAAGAGCTTGAAATCATATATATGGTAAAACTGGGAATGAGGCTCCATCCTCAGAAAGAAATAAGACCAGGCAGGAAAACAAGCTGTATCCTCATCAGGTGCAGGTGTGCACTTTACTCTTCAGATAGGACTGAGTAGAGGTGAACAGCAATGACCAGGGTGGAGGCTCACTCTTAAGTATCTGGGTGTGGGTATGGCACTAAGGGGGAAGGGAAAACATGAGCTGCCGTTTTGGCAGTATGGAACCCCAAGGTTATATTTGGGTAAGCTGATTACAGTTCTAGATGAGTTATTTTATTATCGCTCTATGAATAAGGTTGCAGTTTTGAGCAGGATTAGCTGAGCCTCTAACCTTCAGTTGCATGCTATGCATAGCTGATAAGGCTGAAAAAGCAAACTTAAGACTGATTACTGTACTTGGCCATCAGAACTGGCTGGAGAAGGTAAATTCTGTGGTGGACATGCAAGTTTCTAACGCTGGATTTTGTCAGGCGTAGACTGGATGACTCCTTGGCTGGGACGCTTTGAGATGATTTAAAGATGAATTAGTTGATCATTAAGATTCCTTCCAAAAGTGCTACAAAAAATGATGGGACTGTGTCAGAGAACACAGGATTCAACTTGAAAGGTCTCCCAGTGGCCAAGTCTGTGGAAATTTTGAGATAAAAATAGTTACAGTGATACATAATAACCCACAGAATAAAATAAGAATCCGGGAATCCATACTGGTAGAGGAGAAAGCTCTTCCTTACAATAGTATTCCTGTTAATCAGTGTAGAAAGAGTAATAGAAATAGAATGTTGCTGTTTGGCAAATACCATATAATAGTAATAATCCTCAGTGGATGCTAAAATTAACAGAGAAGTGTTAAATGAGAAAGTATAATGAGAAACAGGATATTGATGTAGTCAAAGTATTTCCCCATAATATACTTATTATGAAAGAGAGTGACTTTAAAGTGGAGAAATCACTTTAATTATGTGATCAACGTTAATGTCACCAGTGAAGAGACACAGCGACATCGGGTGCCTCTTGACATGATGTGCTGACAAGGATATGGCATCTTTTGACAAAAATGCATAAAGTGAGGAAATTTCAGACAAATCCAGAATGAGAAATATTCTACAAAATAATTGGCCAGTACTCTTGAAGCTTGTGAAGTCAAAGGAGTGCTGAGGAATTAAAAGAGACTAAGAGACGTGACAGCTAAATGTGATGTGTGATCCTGGTTCAGAAAAGAAGACGTTATTTGTGCAGTTCATGAACTTTGAATAAAGCTCTGTAGATTAAAGTGATTGTTGTTCAGTCACTAAGTGTCCAGCTCTTTGCAACTCCATGGACTGCAGCACGCCAGGCTCCTCTGTCCTCCACTAACTCCTGGAGTTTATTCAAATTCATGTCCATAGAGTCAGTGATGGTATCTCACCATCCCATCCTCTGCTGTCCCCTTCTCCTGTTGTTTTCAATCTTTTCCAACATCAGAGTCTTTTCCATGAGTCAGCTCTTCGCATCAAGCAGCCAAAGTATTGGAGCTTCAGCTTCACCATCAGTCCTTCCAATGAATATTCAGGGTTGATTTCCTTTGGATTGACTGGTTTGATTCTCCTTGCAGTCCAGGAGAGTCAACAGTCTTCTCCAGCACCACAGTTTGAAAGCATCAGTTCTGTGGTGCTCAGCCTTCTTTATGGTCCAACTCTATTAATGTATTAGTTTTTGGACATTGATCATTGTTGTATGATTAAGTAAGGTGTCGATATTTGGGGAAGCCAAGTAAAGAGTCAATGAGAATTTTGTATTATATTTGCAACTGTAACATTAGTCAGAAAGAGTTCTACAATTAAAAGTTAAAAAAGAAAAAATAAGTAAATATGAGGATTCCATCCAGCACTGAGGTTCCTAGATTCTGGGCAGAAGTTGATCACAAAATCACCTGGTGAATCTTGAGCCAGAAAAAAAGACCTGTCGTCCAAACGGGCCACCTTTTCCAACCCCAGATCCTAATACAAGGACAGAGAGGCTGGCAGCAGGGGGAATGGGCTGTGTATGCTGTCTCCAAGGGTATTTTCTAGCCTGAACACGCAGTGAGCTTGTGGAAATCACTTGTGTCCAGATATCTGGTTCATGCTTACGTTATAATATTAACTGAGAGAACAGTGTCTGCCTTCAACCAGGGTAGTAGCATACGATAATAAAAGGGAGATACTTAATGGAAGGTGATTCTCAGGGTACCAGCTTGTAAGACGTCCACCCTCCCAATGCCTACTGCAAATAATCTCTCTCCATAGTCAGGCTTTGCAAAGCTTTCTTTGAATTTCTTCAAGAATCCAGGGCCTGTTGGTGTGGCTGTAGATTTTGGTGTGGGTTTCCTTGTTTGGTTGATTAATTTATATGCTTAACATATGCTTCTCTAAAAATGAAACTTGTGCCAAAGTTAGGTAATGAGGTCATGCTGGTTGTGGCTGAAGCCACAGCTATTGATGCTAGGGAATCTCCAAGATGTCCACTCAGAAGTTGAGCATTGCCATGCCAATGATCCCTGCTCAGTTTGGCAAAGGCAGAGGGGTTAGCAGAGAATTGTGCCTTCTTATATCCATTTAGCTGGAGAAGGCAATGGCAACTTACTCCAGTACTCTTGCCTGGCAAATCCCATGGACGGAGGAGCCTGGTAGGCTGCAGTCCATGGGGCGCTAGGAGTCGGACACGACTGAGGGACTTCACTCACTTTTCATTTTCATGCCTTGGAGAAGGAAATGGCAACCCACTCTTGTGTTCTTGCCTGGAGAATGCCAGGGACGGGGAGCCTTGTGGGCTGCCGTCTATGGGGTTGCACAGAGTCGGACACGACTGGAGACTTAGCAGCAGCATATCCATTTAGCATGTGATTTTTAAAAAATACTGTGTTCAAATTCGGGATGTCATTCTTTTTCCCTCAAGTGCTTTGTGTTAAAGGAAATAAATCTTCAAGGTGATTTTAATTCATTCACCTTAATAGCAACCACTGATAGAGTGTGGCTGGATGCCAGACACTGTGCTCGACCCTAGAGATACAAACACGGGAAAACTGACCTTGTCCTCAAGGAGCTTATAGTCTAGTTAAAGGATGAAGAAAGGAGTGAGACACAATAGTAAAGAACACCCATAGATTTATCTAATTTGCGTTAGCCAGATTGAGAAGGGGGAAATAGGAAATCCGTACAAGTCTCTGCTGGAGGCAGAGGAGTGAAGAGAGGGGAATGAGATGCAGCATGTTTTATAAGTTAGCGGTACCCAACCATTTGGCTTCCCTGGTGCCTCATGGGTAAGGAATCTTCCTGTAATTCAGGAGAAATAGCTTGATTCCTAAGTTGGGAAGATTCCCTGGAGGAAGGTATGGCAACCCACTCCAGTATTCCTGCCTGGAGAATCCCATGGACAGAGGAACCTAGTGGGCTACAGTCCTTGGGGTTGCAAAGAGTTGGACATGACTGAAGCAACTTAGCATGCACACACAAGCTTTTTGGCACCAGGAACCAGTTTCATAGAAGACAAGTTTTACCTAGACCATGGCATGTGAGCTATGGAGAGTGGCTGTAAATACATATGAAGCTTCACTCGCTCAGTACTGGTTTGTGGCCCAGGGGTTGGGAACCCCTGCTATAAGTAAACTTCAAATAAGTTGGTGTGAAGTAGATAGGAGAGTAGAATTGAAGTCTCCAGTGTTTCTATTTGAATTTTCTTTTATTACGGACAAGTGTTATACTCTAATATTTTAAAATGTATAGAGTGAATTCTTAAATTTTTTTCTATTATAAAATAATACATGATCATTATAGAAAATTAATACAAATATCAAGAAGACAGTCCCCTCTTTCCACCATTAATGGCTAAAAAATGGCTTTGACAGTCTACTGTCTTCTAAAGTTTGTCAGAGGATTTCAGTTTATTTTGCTAGCTGAAGATCAAATCTTCAGCTAAAAACCAATATGATCATTCTTACAAAATATAATTACAAATTGTTGTCAATTGACAATAGTGTAAAATTTAAGTAACTTTTAAATTTATTTACTCTTCACAAATACATATTTAACATTAAACTATGTGCAGGGTACTAAGCTAGACACTGAGTTCTCTCTACAAAGGGATCAAATGTCCAGTTTTAAGTTCACGGTTATAATTTCTCATTGGATCAGGAGGAAATCTCAGCAAGCCAGATAACCGCCTGAGAAAGGGTGGTCAAGTTGTGGTTAGCTTATCAGGCATTAGTGACAATGCACAGTGTGACTAGCAGTGCCAAAGTTGAGACTTTTAAAATAAGAATGTCACACCAAGACATTGCTTATGAATTATACTGAAGAATCTAGTGATTGGATGAGAGTTCAGTGTGCAAAGATGTTGGCAGTTTTACTAAACCTAAGAGTGAAGCTCCACAACTTGGGAAATTTATAACTAGAGATGGACTTACTCAAAACGAGCTCACAGGTTATGTTTCTATTTATAGTCAACAAATAATTGGTGCTTCCCCGGTGGCACTAGTGGTAAAGAACGTGCCTGCCAACGCAGGAGATGTAAGAGACTTGGGTTCAATCCCTGGGTCAGGAAGACCCCCCAGAGGAGGGAATGGCTACCCACTTCAGTATTCTTGTCTGGAGAATTCCATGGACAGAGGAGCCTGGTGGGTCCATGGGGTTGCAAAGAGTCAGACACGACTAAGCAACTAACACTTTTACTTTCACACACACATATATATAAATACACTTGTGTGTTTTAACAGTGAAAGTTTAGGTATGTTTCATTAAAGAATGGATATTTTACATTCTGAATCTATAACTTAAAAACACTTTTTAAACTTTATTTTTGGCTGTGCTGGGCCTCCATTGCTGCTTGCAGGCTTTCTCTAGTTGTGGCGAGCAGGGGCTACTCTTCATTGCAGTGAGAGAGCTTCTCATTGTGGTGGCTTCTGTTCTTGCAGAGCACACAGGTTGCAAAGAGGCCTTCAGTAGTTGCAGCACTTGGACTCCCAGACTCTAGAGCACAGACTCAACAGTTGTCGCACAAGGGCTTAGTAGCTCAGAGGCACTTGGGATCTTCCTGGATCAGGAATTGAACCCATGTCTCCTGCATTGGCAGGCAGATTCTTTACCCCTAAGCCACCATAAGAACTTGATAATAATTTAACAGGACAAGATATGAGTTCAGTGCCTGATTCCTGACTTACCTGAACTAGTAAGAAAATCTTACTAGTGGAAAACTAGTGGAAAATCCCTGTTTTGTCATCTCCCCTCTGACTTCAACAGCTTGAATACACGTTTGAGGTCTAATCAGCCCAAGAGTGTTCCCCCTTAATTTACTTCTGCAAATATAGCATCACGTGACCTTCAGAGGGGGATTCCTTGAATACACATGTCAGTGCAAACATCAACAAATTGTCCTTTATAAAAAAAAAAAATGTATTTATAAACCCCTTCTGGGGCCATTTCTAAAGAAACTTTTGTTGCAGTGGAGTTTAGTTTTGAAACATTTGGAGCTTTTGTTTTCTGATGAAGTAAATAGCTGAACATTATTTTTAGAAGTTGAGAAACACACACATATACCTATGTATTCATACACATAAACACCCTTGTGTGTTTTAACAGTTAAAGCTTAGGTCTGTTTCATTAAAAGGTAGAGTGTGCATTCTGAATTCTTTAATATAATATAAAACCTTGATTATAATAAAACAGGACAAGGTATGAGTTCAGTGCCAGATTCCATTTGGTTTAGCTGAATAGTTGATGCCATTAGTCATTCATTTTGAATTAAGATTCCTTAAATGAGAAACCCCTATCCAAAGCATCTAGCATGACTCCCATTGGAAAGAAAGACACACAAATTTCACAACTAAAGTAAGGAGCATTGACTAGTAAGTATTTAAGCAGCCTGGGATTCATCACAAGCTTTCTGGAAATGTAGGTGGTGCTAGTGGTAAATAATCCAGCTGCCAACTCAGGAGACTTAAGAGACGGTGCTTTGATCCCTAGGTCCAGAAGATCCCCTGGAGGAGGAAATGGCAATCTGCTCCAGTATTCTTGCCTGGAAAATCCCATGAACAGAGGAGCTGGGGGTGGGAGGGGGCTACATTCCATAAGATCATGAAGAGTCAGACACCACTGAGTGTCTGAGTACAAGAAATAATGAATAATGTATACAAAGACATCTCTAAATATACAGTGTGTTCAGTTCAGTCACTCAGTTGTGTCCAACTCTTTGCAACCCATGGACTGCAGCACGCCAGGCTTCCCTGTCCATCACCAACTCCCGGAGCCTACTCAAACTCATGCCCATCGTGTTGGTGATGCCGTCCAACCATCTCATCCTCTGTGGTCCCCTTCTCTTCCCTCCTTCAATCCTTCCCAGCATCAGGGGCTTTTCCAATGAGTCAGTTCTTCTCATCAGGTAGCCAAAGTATTGGAGTTTCAGCTTCCGGATCAGTCCTTCCAGTGAATATTCAGGACTGATTTCCTTCAGGATGGACTGGTTGAATCTGCTTGTAGTCCAAGGGACTCTGAAGAGTGTTCTTCAAAACCACAGTTTAAAAGCATCAATTCTTCAGTGCTCAGCTTTCTTTATAGTCCAACTCTCACACCCATACATGACTACTGGAAAAACCATAGCTTTGACTAGATGGACCTTTGTTGGTGAAGTAATGTCTCTTCTCTTTTATATGCTTTCTAGGTTGGTCATAGCTTTTCTTCCAAGGAGCAAGCATCTTTTAATTTCATGGCTGTCGTCACCATCTGCAGTGATTTGGGAGCCCCAAAATATAGTCTGTCACTGTTTCCACTGTTTCCTCATCTATTTGCCATGAAGTGATGGGACCAGATGCCATGATCTTAGTTTTCTGAATGTAGAGTGGGTTACTTTGAAATTCAGTATCTTACAACTTGTCTTGCTCTGTTATATGAAATCAGTTCAGTTCTGTCTCTCAGTCATGTCTGACTCTTTGTGACCCTGTGGACTGCAGCATACCAAGCTTCCCTGTCCATCACCAACTCCTGGAGCTTGCTCAAACTCGTGTCCATCGAGTTGGTGATGCCATCCAACCATCTTATCCTCTGTTGTCCCCTTCTCCTCCTGCCTTCAATCTTTCCCAGCATCAGGGTCTTTTCCAATGAGTCAGTTCTTCACATCAGGTGGCCAAAGTATTGGAGTTTCATATATGTAAAATAGAGTGGCAAATGATTTAACATTTTCCAGTTTTGTTCTTAGTAAAAATAAACTCCTTCCACATTTTACAGGTACTCTTTCACCGTTGTTCTCAATTCTACTTTGGATAGCAGTGGCAATCTGCACATCTATGCTGTTTTTCTTCTCCAAGCCTGTGGGTATTCGGCCATTTCTTGTGTCAATAATGCTCAGATCAATATATACAATAGGTCTTGGGCCTACATTAATACTTCTTGGTGCAGCAAATGTAAGTACTTTATTTAGTTTGTACTGTTTTAGATTAATTAAAAGTGTACTAAATATAAAAGTATAGCTCTATGCTTTAACTCTGTAAATAAATTCTAATTTATTGTGAATCCAAATTAAATTGAGTTTAATGTGTACCTTCTTCATTGACTTTTTAGAGAAAGAAAAAATGGCAAGTGAAAATTTTATATATTTAGGATGGTAGCATCTGGGGCATGACCCACTTCTGCACTCAATTTAACCCATCCAATTTTAATGCCTTTGGCATCCTATATGAGCAGCTATTGACAAAAATGACTCTGAACCACTGTTAACATTCTAAAGTAACTTCTAAATCATCCAAGAAAGATTAAATTATATTCAGTAGAATTTTAGAAGTGAGTATCTTTTATAAAATGACCAAAGGAAAAGGATTGGTATAACAGAAAATATGAAATAGGGCTTTTTTAAATGTGAACAACACCTATTAACTTGTGAAAGGCATAGATGAGATTGTTTTTGTTTTTTTTTACTGAGTTTTAAAATATTAGAACAAGGGAGCACATTTCACAACCTTACTAGATAAGTTTAGGATAAGTAAGCCAGACTACTATTGCAGATAGCAGTAATTTTGCCCAAGTGATAAAATTTTAAAGGGATTAAACAACTTTCTGTATGGTGCAGATGAAAAGAGATATTAAGAAACAATAAATCACCAAGTAGATGAAAGAACAAGTTGCATGTAGGCAAATAAATCTTGCTAATATGTCCACTGAATACCTAAGCACTTTCTATACTTTTAACTGGGTTTCTAACATAATGTCCTATATTCTGGTATCTGTGTATCTATATCTGGTATCTCCCTTTCTACATAAGTTCTTAAGAAGAATGAGTAATCATTCAAAGTCTGGAACATGATTGGTACTCAACAAATGTTTCTTAGGTAATTTAAGTAATGAGCGAGTAGATGAATGAGTGAAAGATTATCTTTGTATTCTTACACATTTACAGTGCCTCACCATAAAAAATGTGGCAAATATATATTGAAAATGAATAAATGAAATAATCAACTGAAGTTTTGAGAATTATAAAGCTGAGCTAGTATGGCCAAATCTATGTTTCTGATCTCTATTATAATTATTCAAAAATTGAACATGATATATATGACAGATATGTACATATATATGTGGTGGATACATATATATATACACATATATGACAGATGTACTTATCTATCTGACCTGGCATGCTACATTCCATGGGGTCACAAAGAGTCAGACAGGACAGAGTGACTGAACTGAACTGAACTAATATGACAGATATATTTATATGTTTATATATGTTAAACTAGAACATTCAGGTCACCATGTTACCAATTATTCCACAATTATTGTGAATAAAGTGAAGGATACTATACATACAAATAGTTTATCAGTAAAAATTCTTTAAAGTACCAAATATATTTTTCTATAAGTTTCTTGAGGGCAGAGTTTGTCACATTCATAGATATAATCCTGTCCACCTCAATACTTGCCCCATTTTACTTTAATACCTAGCACTTAAATATTCAAAAATGGTTTACATGAACTCAACTTGTACTTTTTGTGCTTTGAAAATAAGCTAATTTTGCAATATTTCCAGCAGGTGAGTTAAGGAATCCTCATGGCTTTGTCTGATTTTTTCTAAGCCTATTACTACTTCCAGCTTATTATTTTTTCTTTAAAATATACAGTGACTATTGAACCCTATTATTTGAAGAAGCAAATAATATACGTAAACTAATAACTGATTCTCAATAAGACATTAATCCAAGTGAGAAAATTCAAATTTGATGAGTGAAATAATAGCTAGACAGAGTTAGACCCAAAATAACAGCATATATTGGGTCTCCAATAGAGGATTTATGTTCTTGTCATCCAGAAGCTTCAAGAATATATAAAGAAATAAGGAATAACATTTTAAAGTCTATTGGGAAAACTGAAAACATTGGGAGTATTCTCCCCCTCGGGAGACAGGATAAAAAGATAACTTCTGCCTAGTTTGGTGAAAATAGTTCCACCATAAGAAATGACTATTTGTTTGACTGACAAGTTTTATACTTTTAATTTCTTTGTGAGAAGAAATCTACCTGGAGATAAAACTTTCTTATTAACTTTGTCAATCTGTCGGTACTCTAAAATGTTCAGAGCATAAAACACTTATTTGCACAACCTCTAAATAATGCATTATTATCTGCCTATCTAGAGCATGTTGACTGAAAAAGAAGTAATCAGCTTTCATTTGGGACAAATTAAATGGAATATTGTAATTTTGATATGATAAATATTGATAGAGTTTTTATCTATAGTTTTAATATTATACAGTTACATAGAAATGTTTTAGTGAATATCATTTATCTTAACATTTAATGTACAGGATCATTACAGAACTATCTATGGTTTACCATTTCCTAGGAGGTAGGGGGAAAAAGAAAACAAATCAATTGTGTTTATACCTTAGATTTTAACATATTTAGTAACTTAATTTGCACTTAAAACATTGCATTGTATAACAAGTGGAACTATAATTACTAAAAATTATAGGTATCAGAAATAGGAAAAAAGTCTACCTGAGAGTCAAGACTTAGTGAGAATCAGAATTTCAGACCTTAGGCAAATAGCATGCCTCCGAATTTCATTCTTTTCATCAGTAAAATGGGTTGTTGGGAAGATCAGTTCGGGAGATTAGTGTGAAGATTTAAAAAAGAACAGCAGCAGTAATAATGATAAAACAGCAATGAAGGCTCGTGTTTACTAGGTACCTAATATGTGAAGTAGGATTTAATTGTAGAACGTTGCTGTCATCATCCTTAAAGTGTTTGTGTTTTGCTTCGCAGGAACTTGTTTGTTTCTGAGTCAGTGTCTTTCACAGTTTGAAGCAAATACAGAAAGTTCCTTTTTTGGAAAAGGAATCAAGTGGGAGGAAAAGCCTCAATCTGTGTTCTGAGTACTTCATATTATCAGTTTCTGCTTATTATGATGCTTCATCTTTCCTAGGTTCTAAAAATTGAAGTTTATTTAGTTTGCAGATAGCTTCTCTTGTCTTGTCATAGGGGTTAGTTATCTCAATAGTTGAGATGCTTAAAAAATTCAAATGTTTTTCTCTGTTATAAAAGCCTATCTTATAACCCAATACAGTTTTCTTCCCACCCTCTGCATTACAATTTTAGCTATGGGTACTGGAAATTAACATTAGTTTGGCAAATATAAACACTGTTTAACAATTTGGGATCACTTAATATTTTTTCATACCATTAAACTTATTTGTAAATCTCATTTTAGTAATGATAATATTTCCAGTTGTATGGATATCATATAATTTATTTAACCATCCCATTAATTCTTACTATTCATATTTTTTTAGATTTTTATCATAAATAATGATACAGTATATATCTATGAAAGATGTTTTCTGAGTCAAAACTTTCCTATTCTCTTCATTTCTCTCTCTCTCTCACACACACATACACACACACACTCACACTCTCTGTGTGTTTTTCTTGTAATATACTCACTGAGGCACCTACTTCTGATATTCAGTTGCAGAGACAGACTGCTCCAGTGCTGGGAGAATACTATTAATAGCATGTGTTGAATTTAGTAAGAGACACTACTGTTTATACCCTTGTTTACTGTACTGTTTTGTTGACAATTTAAAAGTTTTCTTGGGTGATTTTGACTACATAACAATTTTGCCTTAGGCTTTGACAACTGGGGAACCTTATCCTGCCCATGTAACATCATTGAAATGGAAATTTTTGAATCAAATAATCTCATTTTTAGTTAGAAAGTTGATGGTTGATGAATATATGGTAATATAGTTAAACTATAGTTCAAGACAATAAGTGTAGTTTTGCTTTTCAATAAAGCAATCTTCTTTTACTATAATTTATTCCTAGGATATAAATAGGAACAATGTAAGATGGGGGTGGAATTACCGATCAGGAATACACAGTCAAATAACAAATAGGGTAATATAAAGGCAGCTGGAAATTTCTGGGATCACATAAAATAGCAAAATTTAAAGAACATCACTTTGAATTCTAGAGCTATGAGGCACCTTCAGGCTTATTCCCTTCTAGTCATTTCATTTTAGAAATGAGTATATACACATCCTATAGACACCAGGAGGATTAACCAAAGTAATTAATGACAGAGACTGGAAGATGGCCCAATTTCTAAGCCAGGGTCTTTCCACTATACTGTGCTGTTAAAAGTTTTGCAAAGACATATCAATTACATGTAATGTGTCTGTGAAACTATTGCTATACTGTATAATTAATTTACTTAGTTAAAATTAATGAACTTATTTTAGTGTACATTAATTAACAAATGAGCATTAATTTTACTGTTGTAGAAGACATTCATAAATCATTTGGATGGTGTGCCACTTTTAAAAAGGCTGTACAGAGAACTTACATTACTACTCCTTCTCTCCCTCACCCACCACTTTTTCCTCCCAATCTTCACATAATTTACCATATTCTTAATTAAAAATATTGTTGTTGTTATTCAGTCACTAAGTTGTGTCTGACTCTTTGTGACCCCATAGACTGCAGCACGCTAGGCTTCCCTGTCATTCACTATCTCCTGGAGTTTGTTCAAACTCATGTCCATTGAGTTGGTGATGCCATCCAACCATCTCATCCTCTGTCACCCCCTTCTCCTCCTGCCCCCAATCTTTCCCAGCATCAGGGTCTTTTCCAGTGAATCAGCTCTTCACATCAGGTAGCCAAATTACTGGAGCTTCAGCTTCAGCATCAGTCCTTCCAATGAAAAATGTTGGGTTAGCTAAAAAGTTTTGTTTGGGTTTTTCCGTAAGATCTTACAGAAAAACCCAAACAAAACTTTTTAGTCAACCCAATATATCAAGGGCAGCTTTGAAGAATAGAGAACAAAAAAAATACGTGGGATAGTTATGATCATTTATATTGGTATTTGTGTGCTGACTGAAAGGTCCTTTCAACAGCAGTTCAGAAGAGGATGACCTTTTTAAAATTAATTTTTATTGGAGTATAGTTGCTCTGCAGAGTTGTATTAGTTTCTGCTGTACGCAAAGTGAATCAGCTATGTGTTCACATATATGCCCCCTTTTTTGTATTTCCTTCCCATTTGGGTCACTGAAGGTTGAGCTATACAGCAGGTCCTCGTTAGTTACCTGTTTCATGCATAGTGTCCATCGTGTATACACGGCAGTCCCAGTCTCCCAATTCATCCCTCTCCCCCTTTCCCTCCTTGGTATCCATATGTTTGTTCTCTATATCTGTGTTTCTGGTTTGCAAATAAGATCATCTATACCATGCTTCCGGACAAGGCAATGGCACCCCACTCCAGTTCTCTTGCCTAGAAAATCCCATGGACGGAGGAGCCTGGGAGGCTGCAGTCCATGGGGTCGCTAAGAGTCGGGCACGACTGAGCGACTTCACTTTCGCTTTTCACTTTCATGCATTGGAAAAGGAAATGGCAACCCACTCCAGTGTTCTTGCCTGGAGAATCCCAGGGACAGGGGAGCCTGGTGGGCTGCCGTCTGTGGGGTCGCACAGAGTCGGACATGACCGGAGCGACTTAGCAGCAGCAGCAGCATACCATTCTTCTAGATTCCACATATATATGTTAACATACAATGTTTGTTTTTCTAAGGATGGCCTTTTAACCACCTTGCCCAGTTCCCACACTCCCCATTTATTGTTGCCCACATGGACCCCTGCCATAGAAGCAATGATTGCCTACCTAATGGTATTAACAAATGAAGGACTAGTTAGACAGTGTCCAACAAGTCATGACTTGAAGAAGGAGAATGTTTCCGTAACTTCTTTATTTTTGTGAATATTCCCAGCTTTCATGAAAAATGCTCAATAAGATTAGTTCACAAATTTCAAGGTCATGGGCAAGAAAAACCAGTGTTCAAGTTCTTTCCTACCCAAATCGTTTATATTTGCACTTATTTCTTCATGGTATGAACTCTTAAAAAGACCTCAAATTCCTTGTTTCTATTCTGTCCAGAAATAGGTGGCTGTCACTACCAGTATCAGTTCCATCAAGAGAACAGGAGCATATCCATCAACATCAAACTTTAGGTCAAAGTTCAGGAGAATTAACTTGAAACCAATAAGGCTAATCTTTATTTTTCATGCAAAAATGGCAGAGGCCCTTTCAGGCAGAAGTGTGTCCTTGCTTTTGCATCATTTGAGAAGTGAAATATATTGCTCTTTTTGAGAACTTGAATTCAGTATATCCCTTTTACTTAGTATAAAGGATGTGTACATAGTTTTTGTGCCTGACTTTTTATGACTCAGTTTAAAGACACAATATATAAATAATTTGTCTGCAGCATATCATTCATCCTTCTGAAAAGTCATAATTTAAATCTTTAATTTCATTTTTATTGAACTTCTTATTTCTGTTTCATATTAACGATTTGGGTGAATGAATTAAACTTGCTCTTGGATAGTAAGCATAAAGACATCCATTAATACTGTAGCTATATTTAATAGTAATGTCAAGATATGATGATGTAACACCAGTAAAGTAAAACTTCATTTGACACTATTCAGGTTGTTAGCAAGATGATAAAAGTGATAAAGTTGATTGTTGAGAGGATATTTAATTAACATGGAGCAAACTTAGGAAAGGTTTGAAACTTTTACTTGCCATGCTGTTGATTTGGTTTGGTTAATTTCACAGGGTGCAATGATAAGCCTTTTATCATTTTATCTGTATTGATTTGGACTTCAGAAAGTTGAAGGGATGGTTTTTCAACTTCTCAAATTTTACTTCTGTCCAAAATGTTATTTATTCTCCTTCTATGTTATTCAAATCATTCCATAAGACAATTTCTTTCATATACATTGAGAAATTTATGATGTTGCAAAGAGCAAGCTATCTTCCTAAAGTTAGGTCTGGACACATAAAGACAAATATGGTGCCGTTAGAAAATCTTTAAGGACTCAGGAAATGATCTGAAAGAACTAACTGAAATTTTGAAACCTGTAATTCTTTCCTTGATAACTAAATGGAAAAATTAGTCTTTCCATTGATAAATAATGCAGTGATTCTAGAACCAAAGAGATGGCACTAAGTTTATGATAGCTGTGTTCTTTGGAAATCATTGCATGGGTCATTGTTATTGCCCCAAAACCTCAATATAAATTTCTGTATTCTAAAATTATGCCACAGAAGGCAATCTTAAATGTAGTTTTAACTTAAATATTCTACATGATACAAAGCATAATAAACACTCCAAAATGCTTACTGAACAATTACCATACATACAGCTTAGAAGATACATGCAAGTATTATATTTATTTTAATACATGTAGATAAATATATTTATTTTTTATGAATGCAGAGTAAATTTTGAAAAATAATTTTTAAATGCTTACTTGTTTAAAATAATATTCAGTGGAGAAAAGCCAAGATAAAAAAATCCAGGACAAATCTCTGGTTGCTTTCTGAAAATGTATTTTTCTGTTTCATTTACAGTATGATTAAAACATTGCATGTATTACTTTTAATATGGAAGATATAATAAGTACTATTTCAATAGTCATGGTACTAAGGACTTCATATGCGTTATGAATTACTTAATTCTTTGAAGAGTTCTCTGAGGTGGGAATTCCTTTATTCTAATTTTTGAGAAGAAACAACCAAGGCCTACGGTTGCATGGCCTGGATCATATAATAGTAGTGGGAAAGCTAGGATTTAAATTCAGGTCTGTCTTGATTGCAGAGCTGGGTCTCTTAATCACTCTTGCTCCCTTTTCCTGGAATTTCAGAGAATACAGGGTTTGTCTGTCTGGTGTTTACATGTAGATTTGTAAGCAGTGTTGAAAAATTGCAAAATGAGAAATCATCAAAGAAAACCACAGACTTTGCAAATAATAGGTTTTGTCAATGACCTGCTGTTTTTGTGAGCTTCACCAGTATGAATAAGACAATAAAATCAAATCTTTTCCTCCCTTTAGCTTTGTAATAAAATAGTGTTTCTGGTGAGTTTTGTTGGAAATCGTGGTACGTTCACCCGAGGCTACCGAGCGGTCATTCTGGATATGGCCTTTCTCTACCACGTGGCGTATGTCCTGGTTTGCATGCTGGGCCTCTTTGTCCATGAATTCTTCTATAGCTTCCTGGTGAGTACATCTCTATGTGGACAGTCACTGCTGAGAAACATACACAATACTGCTGCTTCTTATACTTCTCTCTTTGATTTTTTTAAGCAGAGTCTGGCATTGAGGACAAATTACATTATTTTTAGACTTGCCTGGGAAAATCATGCACTATTATTATTTTTAGTCTTTTTCTCTGAGATACTACATAGGTGGTGCAATTCTTTATGTATTCTGTGAGGCCTAGCTCTTGACCCAGGCTTCGTGTAGCGGGATGCTTTGGGTTTTAGCCACATCATATTAGCTTAGAGATTCTTGAGCAAGAAAAGGGATTTATTTTCTTGATACTGAACTCATTGTATTTATTTATAATCCCAAGTATTTTGTATATCTTTAGAATGGCATATAAATAAACTGAGAGGGAAAGCCCACAGTCAGCAAAAAGACAATGAGTTGTTTTAAGGACAGTCTTATAGTTTCAGATTTAACATGGCGTTGTTGTTAAACTTATTTACACATATCTATTCATTGGATAGACTTGCAGATTTCTTCTAAAGTTGTATTTTGGTTTTGTTTCTTGTTGATTATCAGTTTTCCTTCCTATGTATATGCTCTCTAGCCATAAGCCACGAGAAGAGTCGATACAAGTATATGATAATGTTTTGAACCGTAGAGCATTACCAGGTTAGCATCATGATGCCATAAGCACAAATTCTTTATATCTTTACCTCACAACTGATGTGCAGAGGAGAGCACTACCCAGTAAAATAATTCCTAAAGAACAAGCTGAAGATCTAAAAACATTATCTTGACTGGTTTGCTTAGATCATGAGAGGCAAATCCATAGTCTTCTGCTGCCCTGTTATCCAGAACAGCCACATTCTGGATAAGAGGCTGCATTTTCATTTACCCTAAAGCAATGGAAAGAGCCACAGTGAAGATTGGATTTGTCCCTTATCAACATAAGGATACAAAACTATATTCTAGGCAGTTAAGTTAGATTAGTATTCAGCAATCAAAAGTAGATTTTTTTTTCTGATCCAGGGATGCAAATGAATATCTTCTTTGCTCTGATTCACCATAAAACTTCCATTAAAAAAAATCTGCCTATGATATTTAATAGACAAGTTATATCATGTATTATGTATGATATAATAGGTTATACCCAGAACCTTTCCCTGACTGTAATATGTAAAATTTATGACAGTGTTTTTATAAAAAAAAACACCTCCCTATTTATAAAATGGATAGGTTTAGTATGAGAGACTAATAATATCAAGACCCATTAAAGAAATAATATGAAAAACATGTGAAATGATGTATGTAACTCTGCATTATTGAAGGAAAGGTTTTTGACAAAATAAAGGTATATTTGAATTATTATATGAGTTATTAATAGTAATGTTACTTTTAATTTGTGTTAGTCTTATTTTCTATTTGCATTTTCCTCATCTTTCATCTTTCAAATTGTACAACACTGATGCTAATTTGTCTTCATTGGGTTGATTATAAAAGGATATATTTCATTTTCATGTTTAGAGTACTAGAAGGACGTTTTATTGAATATAATGCTAAAATAGTATTTCAATGTATTTTAAAATATTTTTATATTTAAAAAATATATGAATATGCACTCTCAGTTATGTCCACAAATACCCAGGCACCCTTTAACCAGTAATAAAAACCACACTGTAGATTTTTCTTACAGAAATAAACAGAAGGAACCATTCATCTGTCTAATGTTAATACCTTTGCCTTCTCAAACTTCTGACTCCATACATATGGAATGGGGCCCCAAAATATATATTTTTTAGCAAGCATCCCATCGGCTTCTGAAAACTAAAAACTTCAGAAACTATCCAGAAATGAACTAGATATTTTGCCAGACCTTTTCTTCCAGCCACTGTTCGTTCAACTGAGGAGAAATCTCCTTTCTGTCAACTAAATGTTTAATAAGTTAAATAAGCCGGGTCCATAATTTGGAAGCTGAATCAGCATTGCTTAATTTGTCTTTATGGAAGAATATGGACTTTATTTCTAAATGTTGTAGCTCCCTCCTGAGATAAACAGCAAAATAGTTAAACATATGTTTTTATATTTGACCATCATAAAATATCAGTGTCTTAAGGTGAGCAAACAAGTTAATATCTTTACAGCAATTATTTGCACAGCTTCAATTAAATTGGTAAATAACCATATAAGCCTCAGTACTTAGAAAAACAGTGTACAAAGCCCGGGTGTTTCTGAAAGGATGAGTGACACTGATAATTTAAACCAGTTCAGAAATTCTAATCATTGCCCACAGATAGTAGAAGACAAACCCAATTATTCCAGTTTTAAAAATGCTATTCATTTCTATACTGCTAGTAATGC
The DNA here is from genome assembly GCF_014754425.2 of Oryx dammah. Classification (NCBI taxonomy): domain Eukaryota; kingdom Metazoa; phylum Chordata; class Mammalia; order Artiodactyla; family Bovidae; genus Oryx; species Oryx dammah. The sequence continues at coordinate 35,288,108 of NW_024070213.1, read as the reverse complement.
CTTCTTTAAAGGCATTTATTGCTTTTAACCAGCTTTTGATAATAAAACAGATAATTTCTGATGTTTAATTTCAACATTATAATGTAACAATAAATAAAATTTTCCTTAATGTTGACAACAGATAGCAAACACATACCTAAGTTCTTAATTAGAGCATAGATTTTCTACTACTAAATGCAAAATTGATAGTAACCTATTAGAAGAAATGAATTAGCACTGTGTATTATACTTGTTTCCACAAGTACATACTAAAGTAATAGATTTTGCTCTCATTCTACCTGTTTAACTAAGAAAGATGTTTACATTTCTCAAATATTTTTAAATTGCATACTTTTTCTATTAATATTATAGTGGGATCATAAAATTGAATTCTTGTCATCTCACCTCTAATCTCTTAATTAAACAATACATTGAATGAATCTGTCAATTATTCATCACTTAGGTGAACATAATTCAGCATTTTCACATTAGCTATTTTACTTATTCCAGAGGCAACTGCAGCATATCAGAAAGATTAAAAATAGGGAATAAGCAGCTAAGTTGATTACATATAATATTATAATTCTAAATTCAAATTTGAATTTTCTGTGCTATTTCCATGTCTTAAAAAAGTTGATATTTTGTTGGGTAGGAAATCAATAGATGCACATTATATATTGTGTTAGAGTTATCCTTATTGAAAAGCAGTTTATTAATACATTCCAACTAGAGAAGAAATACCTATCTCGGTTCATTTTTAGGGCCTTATTTATGTTGTTATTCTCTCATGGATAAACTAAAATGGCTGCATTTGTATTTGTGATTACCCTTGTATTTATTCACTTGTTGCTTCATTGCATTTTTTCCCCTGCCTTTGTTTTCTTTTCTTTTCTTTTTTCCTGCAGCTTTTTGATTTGGTTTATAGAGAAGAGACTCTGCTCAATGTCATAAAAAGTGTCACACGGAACGGCCGATCCATTATCCTAACTGCGGTTCTTGCCCTCATCCTTGTCTACCTGTTTTCCATTATTGGGTTCCTTTTTCTGAAGGATGACTTCACTATGGAGGTGGATAGGCTGAAAAACAGAACTCCCATCACAGGTAATGCAGTTAATATCCTTACAAAACTTGCAGGTTTGATCCCTGGGTTGTGATGATCCCTGGAGAAAGAAATGGCAACCAACTCCACCCTTCTTGCCTAGGAAACCCCATGGACAGAGGATCCTGGTGGGCTGCAGTCCATGGGATGGCAAAGAGGTGGACATAGTGACTGATCAAGCACAGCTTGTACATAGCTTGTTAAGAGGATCACAGATAAACACGAATGGAGGCAATGCTTTCTTTCATTGCTTTGAAAACATTTTCTTATTCACTAAGAGCTCATGCGTGTGAAATACCCATTGGCTATATGTTAGCTGACAGTGTGTACTATTTAGGAAAATCTTTGTACAAGAAGCATCACATAAGCTCAGTCTCGGTACAGAAGTTTCAACAGTTGTTGACCATACTCCAAGAGACAGTTGACAATTTCAATTCAGGGTAACTGCTTTGAGATTCTTTTCCTTCTTTCCTCCTCTTTTTCCCATTGTGGGCTATCTCTCCCAAGAATATCCAGCATCTTTTACAACCATTACTTCAGACATTTTTCTCACAGTACATTATATTACACTTGAATAATTGGAAAGTATAAATGCTCAAAGTATTGTCATTAATTCTGTCAGAATTAAGACTGTCCATGAGTCTGTGGCTGTCAGAATTTCTGTGTGATATTTATTTTTGTTGTCTGACTGGTTAGCCATGCCCCATTTATACTCACTGTGATTCTTGAGATGTGAGGGGTGATTCTTTCTGTCTTACTTTGGATTTTTTATTTATCATGTTCCCTAAAGATTTCTTTTTTCCCTTTTGCCTACATTTGTTGTTTTGGTTAAATTTTATTCTTACTCTCATTTCACTCTCCTGTTTTGCTAGATGGATGTCATAGTTACTGCACTTTGCTAACAGTTTCTCTGGGTGATTCCACTGCCTGTGGATTGCAGGGAAAGGAAGCCACAAAATGACACTTTCTTTCTTCAAACCATCAAATTTAAAAACAGGATTTAACTAGTGGTGCTTTTAAAATATAGCATAATTAAATGGCATTTAAATCTATTAGAGTCTAAGTGATCAAAGCGTAGAATAGAAACATCATATACATAAGTTGAAAGTTATTAAACTTGAGACTGAATTTCAGACCTAGGTAGTAGTCTTTGTTCACAGCCACATCGTACATTTTCTGTTATGACCTTTATTGTTCTTCCTTAAATGTTTCTTTATCCAGAGATTTACAGGTATAAATATTTATAAGAAAAGCTCATTTGTACAAATACACCCAAAACTCCACTTGTACTAAACTGTGAATTCCTATTCTCAAAAATCTTTGTCTAAGTATTTACTAGACTTAATCATATTGATTTATTCAATACAGAGTAAGTCTGACCCTTGAGTGAAGTCATTCAGTTGTGTCCGACTCTTTGTGACCCCGTGGACTGTAGCCCACCAGGCTCCTCTGTCCATGGGATTTTCCAGGCAAGAATACTGGAGTGGGTTGCCATTTCCTTCTCCAGGGGATCTTCCCAACCCAGGGATCGAACCCAGGTCTCCCGCATTGCAGGCAGATGCTTTAACCTCTGAGCTACCAGGGAAGTCCAGGAAGCCTAACTCTTGGGCATCATAATTTCTGAATGCAAATGTATATAGTCATTATTGTTTTATGAATCTTGTAGTAAATAATTTTACTTGTGTTGTTTTAAAAGTAGGTTAGTGTCATTATGTTATGGATATATTTTCCTTAGAAATATTTTATTTTAAAAGTCTTTTCATTTTTTTTACAAAATAAGTAGCACTGAAACTAAAATGTCAAGATCGTCACTAAAAATATTTATGCGTTTATATGAAAATTGTTCAATAAAGCATTTATAAATGCTGTGTAAATCTAGCACTCACAACCAGCTAACAAAGTTAAACTTTTGATTCTTCAAAGACTGAGAGCTTTTTATTTCATAGAGAGTGTACGTATGTGATACCATTTCCTTGGAAAATCACTCATATTTACGTTGTTGCTGTTCATTATTCAGTCACTCTGTCATGTTCAACTCTTTGTGACCCCATAGACTGCAGCACGCCAGGCTTCCCTGTCCTTCACCAACTCCCAAAGTTTGCTCAAAATCATGTCCATTGAGTTGGTGATGACATCCAACCATCTTATCCTCTGTCCCCCACTTCTCCTCCTGCCCGCAATCTTTCCCAGCACCAGGGTCTTTTCCAATGAGTCAGTTCTTCACATTAGGTGGCCAAAGTATTGGAGCTTTGGCTTAATTTCTAATTTTATATATTATGGCTGTTGATACATAGCATAAAGTTTATCCTTTCAGTTATTGAACACTATTTTCTCCCAGCGCTGAGTGAAATTATCAAAGATACACATCTGGAGAGCAAGTGAAATTGGGAGGATATAAATAGCCCTTCAACGAATGTGAAGAGTCAGGGAGCAAAGAGGAGGTTGAGCTTCTAGCGTGAATGACAGGAGCATCCCAGGCATGTGGGAGAACAGGGGGCTGATAATTTGCCAGTGGCCTTGGGAATTCAGCTCAGTGCAGATCCCACCTTTGGCACCAGGAGAATCTGACTCTGTAGATGCAGGAAGCTCCATCTGACAGTGGTCAGGGGAATCCATGTGTTAGATGAGCCCAAGGACTTGGAGAGAAGGTGGTGTTGCCCAGTGGAGGGTCCAGAGTCTCCCCTGCTATCCTTCTTGCCCCTTCTCAGCGCTGGCCTCCTATTTCTCACCCTCCTTTCCTCTTCCCAGAAAACTGTAGAAACTTCCCAGATGGCTTCAGATGGCATCCTCTCTTCTGCCAGTCCATGTCGTTCATCCCAACCATGGCTCTGGTTCTGTGTCTCATGGGTTCAGAACCTTGCTGGATCCTGGGCTGGCTGTGGAATGCTTTGTTTAAAATCCTTAGCCTGGAAGCTCTGCCTCGTCTGTGCCTTTGCTGTGCCCTTTTTCATACTGCTTGTTCCCGGAATTGCAACCTTTTCTCTCTACCTGTGTAAATCCTGTCTCCTCGAGATGGATCTTTTTCTGAAAAGCTCTGTATTTTCCTTTCTAGAATTCCCTTCTCCCTCTCCTGAGGTACTCCTTCACTTCACCTGTACTGCACTTCCTTTATTCAGCTATAACTATGTCTGTACGTCTCTGTGTCCCTAATGGATTGTGGGTTCTTCAAGGCCCTAACTCTGAGCCCTCAGAGCCTAGCACAAAGTGAGTAAATATTTACTAATTTAAGGGAATGGCTATAAGGGACACTCGGGAACCTCACCGCTCTTTCTCTGACCACCTGACTCACACTACACCCGTGATATACCCACCAAGCTGCCCCAGTCAGGGTGCGGGGAGAGACGGAGGTGAAATCGGTCCCCTCCTTCCTCGTGGACCCCAGCTCTCTCATCTCCAGGGCTTGTGTCGGCGGCACCCCCAGGCCTAGGCCCTCTCCTCATCACATGTCCGAACTCCAGCCACCATTCTCCATTTGCACCCTCTCCTCATTAAACAACCAGGCTAACCTTGGGGGGGGTGCTGCCCTGACATGCACTTGAATATTTTTTCAGTGTATAAAAACGAACAGATGGAAGAGGAAATGGCAGCCCACTCCAGTATTCTCACCTGGAAAATCCCCTGGATAGAGGAGCCTGGCAGGCTACAGTCCATGGGGTCACAAAGAGTTAGACACAACTCAGTGGTTAAACAACCAAGAAGACAATAAATGAAATGTGCTTAAAGGGGGCGGTGGGGAAAGAAGCAAACCAAATCCTCTCCCTGTATCTTCTGGGCTTTCCTTGATGGCTTCATGTAATAAATGGGTTTGAGAGGAATGAGCCTATTCACTTTGTTACTAACAACAAACTATGTGAAACTTTTTTATGTGGAGAAGAAGGTTGCTATTTTCTGGTACATCTGGGCCAGGGAGGTAGGTGGTAAGCCGGCAAGCAGATGGAACCTTGGGGACTAAGGAAGAAAAGGAAGATCCTAAAGGGGATCTGGCGGATGATTCTCGCTTCCTTGAGATGCTTTAGGCCCTGTGCCCAGGAGCCCACATGTTACTGTTAGAGCTGCCACCTCCAGCCATGGGCATCAGTGGCTGAGAGCTCATGGGGTGCTAACAACCCTGGGGAACCGTGTTGCCGGCATTTCCAAGCCACAGCCCTGAATGCATTTGGCCATGGGAAACTTGTCATACAGGGTGGTTAGCACCTGCAGAATTATTAATACTTTATCTCAGCCACTTTAAAAAGATAGAAAAGGCTTTTAGTGGGGTGGCCCATGAACCTATTCTCTATGTATAAAATTGCTTCAGTAGGCAAAGCTGTATTCAGAGTTCCACACTAACTTAACCAAAAACTTTAGGAAGGCAGCTAATTTGGAGTAATAGTGCCTTTTATGTGTGTGCCTTTGTAATTGTCTGCTCACTTCTTGTCACTTGTATATTCATCTCTTTACCATGTCTCTGTTGTGTGTTCTCAGGTAGCAATGCAGTTCCTACGATGACTTTAACTTCAATCCTGAGTACATGTGAAAAGGACAACTGCTCACCTACAATACCAGCTTCAAATACAGGTTTGTAAAAGGGGCTCCAGCACAGCACGAACTCAATGATTCTGAAGTTATGTTTAGTTGATTAAAATTATTACACCTTAAGGCTTCCCTGATGGCTCAGTTGATAAAGAATCCACCTGCAATGCAGGAGACCAGGGTTCAGTCCCAGGGTTGGGAAGATCTCCTGGAGTTAGAAAGTTGCTCTGAAAATCTCATGGTGAGTTGAAATAGAATGGAGGGTAAAAGAACCTAAAAGTTTCAAACTAGAGAAAGGATTCTCATATCCAACATTTTGTATTCTCACCGTGTTCTTTATATCATTTCTAATCATGAGAATTTTTCAGATTTACTCTATGGTACATACTGCTAAAAATGCTGTTACTAGATTGCAAAACCATACTGCACTAAGCAAGTCCCTTTCCACTGTATAGCCTTTCACTAAGAGTGTCTTACCTTTAACAAAAGAATCCATCCATTAACAAAGAATGGAAAAGCATGGGTTTAGAACTCAAAAGGCTTGGTTATAATTCCTGACCTGTTGCTTTCTAGATTTAGGTCTTGGATATGTTATGTAAATTTCCTAGACTTTGTTCAGATGGCTTGTCCCTAAAGAGAGGAAGGAAGAAAGGGAGGCAGGCAGGGAGATCAGGAGGTAATAGATAGATGGATAGATAGATAGGGCTTACGATATTTTCTTGCCTGCAAAGGAACAAATGTAACCATACATACAAACTTTTTTTTAAACTCTACATTGTCCTCTTAGGATGTGGCAGGAATTTGGAAACTAGGGCATATGTGAAATTTAATGAATTGTAGAAGGAATTAGTGATCTATTTCCAGAAGCAGCAGAGATTTAGGAAGTGTTTAGCTATTTCAAGAGTTCTATATATAAAAAAGGAATGGATTTAATCTCTGTGATATCTACAAAAGGCAAAATTGGACTCAGAGAAAGTGAGGGAAGCAAGAGTTAAGCACAGCATAAGGATGGATTTCCTCACTTCCATCCAGAAGGACATTGTTTAGTCATAACAATAGAGGATTTTTCCCCAAGTTGCTTCTTACCATATGATGTCAGACTATTGCTTGAAGCCCAACAAAAACGAACAATCCCTTCTACTAAATGTTTCATTCTCTATGACCTAAAGAGTGAGTTAAATATATTCATATGTTCCACTGTGCTTCGAAGGTGGCTCAGTCGTAAAGAATCCACCTGCCAGTGCAGGAGATACAGGAAATGCAGGTTTGATCCCTGGGATGTGAAGATCCCCTGAAGGAGGGCAGGTCCCTGGGTTGGGAAGATCCCCTGGAGGAAAGCATGGCAACTCTCTCTAGTATTCATGCCTGGAAAATCCCATGAACACAGAAGCCTGGTGGGCTACAGTCCATGGTGTCGTAAAGTCAGACACGGCTGAGCAAGCACGCACGCGTGTGTTCCATTCCCATGTGCCAGCAGCTCTAGGCACTGTGAGCAGAGACCACTCAGACTTCTTTTCTCCCTGACCTCCTGGGTACCCAGTTCAGGCCTATAAACCACAAACCAGTTTGTTCCCTCCTTGTGTAGCTTTACTGTGCTCTGCAGTTCCTGAAATCCCATTACATGCCTCCTCAGGCCTGTACACCTCCAGTTTCTTCATTCTTGCCTATGTATTATGGCCATGACTCTTCGTGTAACACTCCAAGGCACAAGGTTGAATGGGGTGATCATTTTCAGAATGGTGCAATTTGCAGTCACACCACACTCTTGACCCATATTTGACTGACTCTCAGTTAAAATGCCATTCTTCAGTGGTTCAGCTATCAAGCCATAAATGCCTATTCTGTAGTCATGTAATTGGGAGTTTGGGATTTCAAGTATAAAACCATGCATTTATATATTTCTGCCAACCCATAGCCCCAGGCTGTCCCAGTTTTTCCTGTGAATAGAGGAGGGGCGTCTTGACCAGATGGTCTCTAGGTTTCAGGTCCCTTCCAGTGCTCACGTGCCATGAGCTCATGGTGTCCTAATGAATCCTGATTCTGTTAAGCAGTATATTCTTTCTCTCTCGTGTCATCATCAAGTCTGATAAGCTCTAGAACAGAGGTTAGCAAACTTGGCCCATGGGAAAATCTGAGAAAAAAACATGTCAAATGTCACTTGTTTCTGTACAGCTCTTGGGCTAAGAATGTTTGCAACTGAATTCATTGACTTTATTTATAGTCCCAAATATTGTTATGTGTCTTTAGAATGGCATATAAATAAAATAAGAGGGAAAGTCAACTCAGCAAAAAGAGAATGAGCTTTTTTAAGGGCAGTCTTAAAGTTTCATATTTAATGTGTAGCTTTTGTTAAACTTATTTACATTAAAGGTTTTTTTTTTTTCCTTTAAAGAAAAAGATGCATTGGAGACTATATGTAACCCACAAGGCCTAAAATATTTGTCTTGTGACTCTTAACAGAATAAATTTTGTCAACCTCTAGAAGATTTTCACAAAAGGTGCTAGAAATGTTACATGGAGACAATGCTAAGAACAGAGTCCTCGGCATGCAGCCACTGAAAACATACTTTCAGATTGCTGTAGGCATGTTTTGTGCATTATTTACCCACAAAGAAATCTGTCTTAAATAAACTACCATTTAGCCCATGTTCCTCTATGTTTTTAAAAAAAGTATGACATGAGGCTATTTCTTAATGCCTCCTTGCCAAAGCCTGGATACGTTAAATCTGCCAGTATTCTCAATTTGAGGTTAGTCAGAACCCATACTGTCTTCTCTTGATCCTGACTCCTTCCCACACTATCCTTTAAATGACATCTCTTATCTGGGGGAATCAGCATTAATCTTATTTGTCATAGTTTGCAGAGTTTATCATAATATCAAGTTCAGGTCTATAGATGTTTCTCTTCTCTTGCCATTATCCATGATTCAAAAAATCACAGACAGCTATTTCAAAGATGTAGACCTAGTTTAAGTAGCTGGCTAAATTTAAATCGCTCTTAGGATCTTTTAGCCACCTTGAACATCAATTTATTGTCTTAAGTACTTGTTACGTCTTCAATTTATCATTCTTTCTCCTTAACCAAATATGAAAACAAGTATGTTAAAAAATTTACTTTCTTGTTAGCAAAAATATTTTAACAACATGATCTCAAGTAGAGTAACCCTATTCCTGCCTCATTACTGTTGTTCAGTTGCCAAGTCGTGTCCAGCTCTTTGTGACCTCATGGACTGCAGCACGCCACATCTCTCCATCCCTCACCGTTTCTCAGAGTTTGCCCAAGTTCATGTCCATAGACTCAGTGATGCCATCCAACCATTTCATCCTCTGTTGCCCTCTTCTCCTTCTGCCTTCAATCTTTCCCAGCATCAGGGTCTTTTCCAACGATTGGGCTGTTTGCATCAGATAGCCTAATTACTAGAGCTTCAGCTTCAGTATCAGTCCTTCCAGTGAGTATTCAAGGTTAATTCCCTTTATGAAAAGGAAAAAAACAATTATTTCCTTTTTTAAAAAACAAATATACTGCAACAGTGGTTTGATTTTAAGAGGAAAATATTGGTTTGTCAGTAAACCAACAAAGAAACTGGTGTTCCTCCTGCCAGAGTTTGTAAAGGGGGCTGACCCAGCACAGCAGCTGAGCGTCAGTGGTGCTTATCCACCACTCCGCGTCCAGAAGCTCTAAGGTGCAGTGTTAGAGCCGTGGAAGCCCACTCTCCAAGAACGAGGTCCTCCAGGTCACACAGGTGTGCACACATCCCAGGATGTGGCTGTCCAGCTCTATGCGAGCCTGCGGGTTTTAGGCTTTGTACAGCCCCCCGGTCTTGTTGTAGGTGCTCAGCCAGGTATTCCGGCGTCATTGTTCCACATATTCTCACTGATTGTGATACTTTGACCCTAACATTTAACACAATGAAGTGGTTTTGTAAATTAGAAATTAAGCCAAATCAGTACAGATCCTCAGTGATGACAGTGATATATTCATAATTATGAAAACCTTGTATATTCGTTCATTTCTTCATACAACAATATTTGTTGAGCCTTTGTTATGGGCCAGCCATCATGTTGGGTATTCAGGACAGTGTTGAATAACATTATGGAAGTTATACAATAGTGAGGGCAGCAAAGTTGCAAAATATGAAACTATGATATGGTGCTATGATAGGTAATCACAAGATAGCCTGGCTGCCGACAATTAGAGAAGCCCTTCTGAGGAGGGATTATTTACACTGAGATTTGGAGAATAAAAGGGGGCCAGTCAGGCCAAGAGGAAGAAAAAGCCATCTAGACACAGGGAACTGCATAAATGAAGGCCTTGAGGCATGTTCAAGGATAGAAAAATGCTCCTAACTATCCTCATATTATAGGCAGAAACATTGAAGGACAGAGCCGTTCAATAAGATCACAGCTAGTAAATCAATTTAGATCTCTGATTCAAGGCCTATGTTCCAACCTTCTAAATTTTATCACCTCCTAATTAACGGACTAATTTCTACAAATGATTTATTTCCTAGCCAAAATTTAGAGATTGTTATAATTCTGCCTACCATTGTTATAATTCTGCCTACCATATTGCCTTTCCCCCAAGAGTGCTTAGATAGATTTTCTTTATGCATATAGTCTTCTGAGGCAATCTCTTAAGAAATAAATCTTCTCTCTTATGTGTTTATCAACTGGAGTTAATGCTCTCGCCTGTCCCCCTGGCCTGAGGATGCTTGGCAAGGTCTGGAGACATTTCCGGTGGCCATGACTCTGGGAAGAGTCCTACTGGCATTTAGAGGGTAGGGGCTAGGGATGCTACTAAATATCCTGCAATACACAAGACAGTCCCCACAGCAAAGACTTGTCCAGCCCCACACGCCCACGCACAGTGGTAAACAAGCCATCCGCCAGTACGGAAGATGCAGGAGAAGCGGGTTCGATCCCTGGGTCAGGAAGATCCTCTAGAAGAGGAAATGGCAACCCAATCCAGTATTCTTTCTTGCCTGGAAAATTCCATGGACAGAGGAGCCTGATGGCTCCAATCCATGGGGTCGCAAAGAGTTGGGCACAACCTGAACACAGCACAAATGTCAATAGTATTAAGACTGAGAAACCCTGTTCTGTCCTAAAGCCTGTTTGGATGGTTTATATTATAGCCCTGAATGCACATGAATAAAAGATTTCCCACAATACCTCTATAACCCATCACTTTTACCTACTACATTATACAGAGAACAGAACTTCCTTTTTCCCTATGGACAAATGGGGACAGTTCTTCCAGGCATAGCACCCCAGGGGCAGAGTCTCCATTTTTTTAGGCTGGACCTGAGCTAGAAGTTGTGGGGAAAGCTGGGTATGATTTTGCAAGGGAAGCTGCCAGAGTAGGGAGGAAAGAATCCTGCAGGGATTTCAGCGCTGGAGGTGTGATAGAGAGTTTGGTGGGAGATAGAGTTGGTGGCCATAGCTGTTCATCATTAGGGATCATTCCTAAATGAGTATTAAAAGCTACAGGAAAGCCTGTATTAATTTCCTTTTCCTTCTGTGGCCTTTTTACATTTTATTGAAAATGGATTTGATCTTGGAGCCCTGGCCACCTTGAAATTTTGGCCACATGTGTTTAACTGCCAAAGTAGAATGAAAGCTAGAACCTGGGGTTTGTTGTGCAGCATGTGTCGCTTAGATTTAAAAATAGCTTTGCTATGGGTAAGACCAGGATAAATTTTAATTTGCAAGCCCTAGTGTGCATTTGTGAAGGTTTTGGTTTGTCACCTAGTGGACAGCAGGTCCACATTACAAAAGACCCAGACACACACAGTAGCATGATAACAAGCCTCGCGGGGAGTGGGAGGCTGAGCTGCCAACTCCTGAGGAAGCTCCATGAATGTGGGTAGGGTCATTGTCCCAGAGGCAGCAAATTCTCATGGCAGCTGGCAACCAACTGTGGTTGAATAAAGAAACAAAAAAACTTTTATTTGCTGCAGACCTCTCTGACTTCCTGGACAAAAAATATTCTCTTTAAAAAAAACTGATTTTCAAAAAAAGTAAGACTTTTTGAGGCAAGAGCTGGATATGACTGGACATGTACGTATGCATATTATATACATAATATGCGTGTGTGGGTGTTAAAGCCTCTTCAGTAATGTCCAACTCTGTGCAACCTATGGACTGTAGCCTGTCAGTCCCCTCTGTCCATGAAATTTTCCAGGCAAGAATACAGGAGTGGGCTGCCATGCTCTCCTCCAGGGAGTCTTCCTGACCTAGGAAACGAACTCACATCTCCTGCAGCTCCCGCACTGCAGGCAGATTCCTTACTCCTGAGCCACCAAGGAAGCCCTGTATGTGATATATATTGCAGTTATTTTCTAAGTTCAAATCATTTGAATAGACAGGAAGAAGAGGAAGTTAACAGATGTCCAACATCTATGAGTTATTCACATTGAATGTATTCTGGTATTTTACTGTAATAAAAAAGATTGATGAATAGCAGAAACCAGTCAGTCTTTATATTGCTCTACATTTTGTCTTCCTACTGGATGTCCCTGGTTCCTACTGGGCTTCCCTGGTGGCTCAGAGGTTAAAGCGTCTGCCTCCAATGCGGGAGACCGGGGTTCGATCCTTGGGTCGGGAAGATCCCCTGGAGAAGGAAATGGTAACCCACTCCAGTACTCTTGCCTGGAGAATCCCATCGACGGAGAAGCCTGGTAGGCTACAATCCATGGGGTCGCAAAGAGTCAGACACGACTGAGCCACTTCACTGGGTGTCCAATGTTTTCAATTTTTTTTCCCCTAATAGTTTTTTTAAATCAGCAATTCCATATTGAGTTGATTGTGATTAAAGTTCAAGGCCAACACACAAGAAGCTCTCAACTGTACTCATAGTTTCAAATGTATCTCAATGACAATCTGTTACTTTCTAAGAAACCATAAAATAGAAATAACTTAATTGTTACAGCAGAAAAATGGCATTAGTAAACACTCTTATTCATGCATGTCCAATATTTAAAAAATTTACAGACTAACACCTCAGATTAGGGGAATTATTTCAGAGTCAATAGGATATATTTTTTTTTTCTTTTCTCATATGAAACATTCCTATTAGGAATTTTAAAAAATCCTTCCTGATACTACTAAACTGAAAATGAGTATAATTTAACCTCATATTGTTCAAGTACAGAATTTGTTGATTGTATTAAAACTATAGCTTTGTATGAGATTTGACAGCCATCTATCAATAAGAATGCTAATTATGATACCTAGAATTTATTACACCCTAAATACATGCCAAGCAGTATTCTAAGTTACTTACATGGATATACTTAGTTCTTAAAACGTATCCACATGAAAGTCTATTTCCATTAAGTTTTCCTTTTTGCATGGAAACAACTATGTCCTCTCACTTCTTTTAGAACCATCTCTGTTTTTCTTCAGTCCCCCTTTGCCAGCACAAGTTCAATCATTGTTCTTATAACTGAAATCTTTTCCTTATTACCATCTATTCTCTTTTTTCTTATAAACACTTTTGGGTCTTAATTGAACCTTCTTTAGCATCCGCTTATCCCCCCCCCCCAGAACTAATATCCTATTAACTCTTTCCTTTCAGTACCAACTTTTTCTCTAAAAACAATTGATGTATACTCTCTCCTTCTATTTCTGAATCAACGGTCTTCTCTTCCACTATTTGCCATCTTCCTATCATTTCCTGATGACCTAATTTTAAATCCAGTGACCTTTTCTTCTTTCTCATTGCCTTTGATCCTTGTGTAATTTTGATGTTTTTGTTACTCTCTTCATCTTTAAATTATTGTCTTCCTTAATTTTGAATCACAGTACACTCCTAGCTCTCTTGTCCTCTCTAGCCTTTTAAAATGTTTTCTCATTTTCATATCCCATAAACAAAGATCATCTTAGATTCTTCCCTTGTCTTCATTAAAACACAAGCATCCAATTCCTCCTTCCAAAGCTTCTGTTTCTGTGTTTAATGAGACCAACCTTTCCCAAGTGACCACTGGCTGGAAGCTTCAGTCTGATACTTAACGTTGCCATCTCCTTCCTATCAAATCCCTCTAGTTCCTGTTCTTTCATCCTTTTTATTCTCACAACCATTACTCTAATTCAGACTCATAGCACTTCATGCCTGAATCATTGCAACTGCCTCCTAAGTGGTCTTCCTACATCTAGTCATTCTCTCCTCTTCAGTTCACCCACTATATCACTGCTGAGACCACTTGTCAGAAATCACTGCGTTGAATATTTTCTCCCCTACCCCAGCTTAAGATCTCCACAATCCTCCATTGCCTGCCAGCTAAAATCCAAACTCCTTAGAGCTTTTCGGAGAGCTCCCAGTTTATCTCCAGCCATATCTTACACTCCTCTACATAACTGCTATTCATCTTTCAGCAATTTTTTTTTTAACTCTGGGGCTCTCTGTCCATGCCTTGTGAAATGCCAATCTCTTGCTGTCTGACTCTGTTGAATAGTCAAGGCAAACTCAGTATCTGCATTAATTAGAAGGGCTCCCCTCTCATTATCCTTATTATTAAAAGTTCTCTCTCTGTTTTGATCTCTTTGTGCCACTCTTATGGCTTTTATCATGTGTTAATTTGTGTGGTTATTTAAGTTCATGTTTTATCTCATACTATTTTGCCAACTAGATGGTAAATCACCTTTCTTCTGTATGAAATTCTCCAGTGCCTCCTCATAGCTTCCTGGATAAAGTTTAAACTCTTCACCTGGATGTATGATTCTTGCAATAATCTGGCCCCTATCTCCTTCTCTTCTTACAGCTCCCATATTCATCTGTATATCCCAAAGGCCCAGCCATTCCTGGTCTACTATGTTTTTTGGGGGGTGGACTGCACTAGCAGCATGTTAATCTTAATTCTGCAATCAGGAATCGAAACCACCACCCTTGCATTGACCGTACGGAGTCTTAACCACTGAACCACTAGGGAAGTCCCAAAGCCTAGCCATCCCAATCCGTGTGTCATTCTACAAACACTTCAGATACTTTTATGCCTGTTTGCCTTTGCTCATCCCATTTTATGTGCCTGGTATGTCTTTACTCATCTTATTGGCGAAGGATGCCCCTCTTTCAGTAGTCAACCCAGATGCCACCTTCTTTAGGATGCTGTCCCTGACGCCCCAGCCCATGAGATGCATATCTATCCTGCTTCCTTGGTACCCATGCCTTGCCTTTGTTCATATGCTGACCTGTGTTTCCTAGAGGACCATGAGTTTCCTGGGGGTTGCAGCACTTTCATCTTCTCATCTTTCCAGTACCTAGCCCAGGGTCTCTTGATGAAGTGAAATGAGACAGGCTTGGCATGGGGAAAGCCAGCTGGTTATGTAGGTAAGTCTCCACCAGGTGGCATGTACTTAGGTGAATTCACCATGACTCAGGGCCTGGCTCTCAGTCTGAATGCCTGGGAACTTGGCTTAACAAATCGTGACTAGATCCATCTCATAAAGGTAGAAACTTCCTATCCACACTCACAGAGGCTGCTGTGTGAAACCAGCACTAGTTATGGAGTGAGTGGACTGGGCTTTTGCTGGCATTGACCCTGACCTGGGCACTCTGCCTTTGTTTGCATGTCACACAGGAAGCCAGTTCTCCTCATGTGTTGGCGGCCAATCTATGTTACTTCACAATGGCTAATCACGTGAGTTGCGTGTGGCTTGTACTGGCTCGCCTCCTAAAGAACAAACAACCTCACTTCTCAATTATTGGGGAGAAATGGGCACACTTCCCTGTAGCTTCTGTGAACTGATTAGCCCACATGTAATAAGTCTTTAGTAAACACTGGTGTTATATGATCAGGCAGTCGCTGGTTAGATAAACAAGTGCCACTAGATAGAAGATTATTTGAAAGTCTCACCTTGGCAAAGTAGCATAAGACATCCTGCCCATGATGGCATTGCTCGAAAACCATATTACTCTTCAAAATTTCCTTTACCTCTTTTACATGTTTCTGTTTTCTTCACATGCTTCTTGCCATCACCACCACCAGGTACTGGGGCCTAACCAAGCACTTTGCACACTGAGCTTTCTCTCTGTCTTCTCTGCCTTGCTTGTCTCTTCTGCTGCCCTGATGGCTGTCACCACAAGCTTCCCCTCCTCCACATCTCCAAAAACAGTTTCATTTCTTCTACTTTCTAAGTCAGAATGTGCCTTGATGCTCACCTCTGAGGTTCATGGTCCAGTGCAGGCTCTGCCAGTATCTGCAATGCCGTATTTGGTGCTTGCCCATATCTGACTTCCGCCCTTCTCTCAAGGTTGTATGTTCTGCTTTTTTAATTTTTATTTATTTTTTTTGCTGTTCAAAGCAAATTTATTTATTGTTCCTAATCAACACTATTAATAAATCTGGGATTCTGTATGTTATAGATTTTTCTTAACCACTAGATAGGTCAGAATTAGAATAAATGGTGAGCAGTGGGGTATGAAAACATTTGATTTTCAAGGGAGTCATATTTTTCCATCAGTTCCACTTCACAATATTTTACTGTGTATTTTTCCCCTCATCTTTCTGATTTTGAATTTCACTGTATAACTGATTTAAAAAAAAACAAATGAACTGGTATTCCACTATGGAGAACAGTATGGAGGTTCCTTAAAAAACTAGGAATAAAACTATCATATGACCCAGCAATCCTGCTACTGGGCATATACCCTGAGATGTATGTTTTAGAAAGAAACAACTCTGAGTAAAGGGAAAATACCAGACCCCCCATCCATGTGATATTAAAGTCAGCTTACAAGAAGAAAACTAGCCTTTTCATAAGAAAGTACTTCTTTTCCCTTTGGTAGTGGTGATTTTTACACTCATACCATAACATGCAGACTGGCTACACAATTCCAAAGTTCAGCACCACTATGGTTTTTTAATCTAACGAGAAAAATACATTTCTTCTCACTTCTCAATTTAGGATATCTTGATTCTAATTTCCAGCTTGGTGTGAACTTTTTATTATTTTAAGTGACTGAGAGATTACTACCAATTTTAGTAATTTTATCTTAAAAAAAAAAAAAACTAGAAATTTTTCTGTCACATAGTAATTATTTTCCTTTCTCTATTTGTCCCTAAATATTTTCACATATGGAGGTGGACTTGGCAATCCACTCCCATATTCATGCCTGAAGAATACCATGGACAGAGGAGTCTGGCGGGCTATGGTCTCCATAGAGTCACAAAGAGTCAGACACGTCTGAAGTGACTTAGCATGCACATGTTCACATAAACACATTCACATAAAATAAATTATTCACATGAAACAAATTGTTCACATAAATGCATTGTAGCACTGTGCTAGTCATTCAGAAAGTGTAGTCACTTACCAAAGAAATGAAATAATATCTGCCCTCAACTTGTAAGCATTTACTATGGGTATGCCAATCTCTGTGCAAAGTCTTTTACATACCTTAAATAAAATCCTGAAACAACCCTCCAAAAGGTTTAATCCTTAAACAGATTTCCCCATTTTACAGATGAGTACATTGAGGTTAATAAGTTGCCCAAGTCCCAGTTCTGGAACAGAGTAGAGTTTGAAGCTGGGCTCGCCTAGCTTTCTTGTACACATTCTTTCCCCTGGGAGAGTTGATTGTTTTCAGAAGGTTTTATGGAACTCCCCCCATACCACGACAATGCACAATGAATAGCAACTTTCTTATATTTCATCCTTTTCATTCTGTCATTCTCCACTGATGGAAGAAAAAGTGATTTGGGGATATTATACATGTGGCTTTATCAGTCTATGTCAGTCTTGGGATGCCACCTCGAAAATGTGTTATCAGTATATGACTTCAAAAAAGTGTGTCCTGGCACAGTTATGAAGAAACAGATCTTTAGATGTAGAAAAGAGTGTTTTAAAAACGTGAGTTTGCTGTACAGTTTGACTTTGTGTTTTTATAGCTGATGAGGAATATGAAGACGGGATTGAAAGGACGTGTGACACTCTTCTCATGTGCATTGTGACTGTCCTGAACCAGGGCCTCAGGAATGGTGGAGGCGTGGGCGACGTGCTGAGAAGACCATCGAAAGATGTAAGCTGCAGAAAAATAGTGTTTCGCGGAGCACGCAGTCTTTTTTTTAACCTTTCTTAACAGCATTTACAACCCAGTTTTTGTTTATAGGGTACTCCATTTTATGTTGTTTGCTATAAAAATATAATGGTAGCTATTGAAAGCAACCCATTGTATAATAGAATTCCATAGAAATAGCAAATGTCCTAAAAATCTATATATGTTAGTAGGTCATGACATCTTAGCAACTTTGAACTGTATATTGTATGACAGCAACAAAATCCTGACTTCTGACCTTATGGAGGAATTTGATTGTTACATAAAGAACAGAAACCAGGCTGTCTCTTGTCTCTCGGTTTTTGCAGGCGTGGAGATTTACTCTTTGCCTCTGAATAGGGACAACCTCCATTATTTGTCCACAAGGAATATCCGATCTGAACGGATTCTAACAGGATTTCATATATCAAAGTGGCAAGGGTGAAAAACTTATTGGTGGCAGCATCTCAAGTCCCCGCTGGGAGCTTGAACAAGTTCAGTCCTCTAACTGGCCAGCCATATCACGCTGTCCATCCATCTCACGTTTCTTCATCTATGAAACACCTAGATTATCTGATCTCTAATGTGTATTTTAATAACATTTATCAAGTAAAAATATGCTCGAGTTGAATGTGCTTGACCCTATAAGGCCAAGAGCAAAATCTCCTTCAGAAATGGACAGACCGTTAGATGATACTCAAATTTCCAGTCTCTCTGACCTTTGAAAATGGCATTTGTTTACCTTCTGTGTAGCTCCTGGGATAGGAGCCCACTGCACCAAAATGTGTTCAGCATAATTACATGTAAAGTGATTTTTAATACATGATAAACACCTCCTTCGGAGAAGAAAAGTACAAGTGCATGGAAGGAGTCTGGGGACAGACTGGAAAGTTTTCCTTACAAAACTTATAAAGTAAACGAAGATAGAAAGTGGGTCTTATTTTTTCCAACTTGGAATACTACTTATAGTCATTGAGCAAACAGTTATTGAATATATACTTTCTGCTAGACAATATGCTAAATCAGCATGCCTTGAAAATGTGAGTTGTATACAGACACGATAGAGGGGTTTTTTTAAAATGTTTTTAAAATGTTTTATTTCAGGAGCCCTTGTTTGCCGCCCGTGTGGTATATGACCTTCTTTTTTATTTCATTGTCATCATTATCGTTCTGAACTTGATTTTTGGGGTTATCATTGATACTTTTGCTGATCTCAGAAGTGAAAAACAGAAAAAAGAAGAAATTCTAAAGACCACGTGCTTCATCTGTGGTGAGTGTTCTCAAGATACTAAAATAAGAGAGAAAGAAACTGCCCACTAGAAAGGAGGGAATGGAAGGATTTTTTGTTTGTCATGCCTTGGGAAAAATTATTTCAAAATGAAAGCTGGACAAAATTCAGATTATGTAACTGAGCATTGGACCGGGATACTCTGCTTCCAGAAATAGAAGAATCGCATCCCAAAGCTCTCTTGTCATTATTTCTGCCATTTGTATGATTCTCTAACTATAGCATGTGTTGCAAAATGCCAGAAGGTTCCACCAACTGGCAGACAGATTTTTCATCACAATAACATATTGATTAAACAATAGAGTGATTTTTATTTTATTTGGTTAGACTATGAATCCACAGATGAGTGTTCCAGCAGCTTGACCTCCTTACTCCCTGGCAGCACTTTGTCTTCCATTCTGAGTTCTGCTTTCTCCCAGTTTCTGTCTCTCTCTCCCCGTCTCTCACACCCTGTCCTTTTCCTCTTCCTCTCTCAGACCCACCCAACTTTCCTTTCGTCCTCATTATGTCCTTTGGCTCCACCCTCTGCTTCATAGACCTCAGCCCTTTCTGGCTTTAGTTGTCTGTTTAGCGGGCTTAGTCACCCTAGGATCCTTTCCCCTCCTTTTCTTTTATAGAAGCTATAACATGGATGTAGTTTTGCTTTTTTTTTTTTTTTTGCCTGCTGCCCCATATGACATGCGGAATATTATTCCCCAACCAAAGGTTGAATCCAAGCCCCCTGCAGTGGAAACACAGTCTTCACCACTGGACTGACAGAATAAAGTCCCCCTTTCCCCTCCTTGAATAATCACCACCTCCTGGTGATACTCAACATCTATTTTTCCTTATTGAGCTAAAGTCACAAAATAAGCATAAGGGCTTCAACGTTCATTATATAGTAGAAACATTTATTCTATGTAATTTAAACTGCACCCTCAATAATCCCCTTCCTTCTTCAGTTCACCTTTTGTCACCTGTCTCTTTTCCCTGAATGGCTCATCTAAGCCTTCCCAACATCACTCCAACAGGTGGAAGTGTGCCAGATGTTAACCTGTAATAATGAGCTGTTTTCTGAGGAAACAAGCACAAATTCAACATGCCCATCTCCAGGGTATCCACAGTCTATTGTGAAGTATAGAAAAAAAAAAAAAAAGAACCATTGCTGTCTAATGCATTAGGGAAATGATAGAGAAGTTTAAAGATTGTTAACATTTCATTGGTCTTTAGTAGAGGGCAGATGAGAAAGTTAGGAAAAGTTTCCTGGAATAGATGGTAATGGAGCTGATGGTAAAAGATGGAAAGGAGAGAGCCATATGAAAGTGGGCAGAAGCAGAGTAGCTAACATAAGGAAAGGCATGGAGAGGAGAAAAAGAATCTTCATTTCTCAGTTTGGTGTTGCTAAAGTGAAAGTTTCAGAGCAAGGTATGCCAGCAAAAGAGACTGGCCAGGCCATGCATGACCTCTTATATTAAAAAGTTTGGACTTTATCCTTATGGTTTTATTATAGATGGTGAAGATGGTGAATCATTATAGAAATTTGAATAGAAGATACAGGGTGTAATTATTATTTTCAATCACTGTGGCAGCTATGGGAAGTTGTTCATCGGGTAACAATACTGGAGGCAGAGGAACCAGGTAGAAGTTTATTGCCATTGTCCATAAGAGGTAAAGAAACCTTGATCCAGGACAGGTAGTGATGGCAGTATTCAGGGTAATGGACAGAGTTAAATATTGGAGAGGTAGAATCTGCCTGCCAGTGCAGGAGATGCAAGTTCAGTCCTTGGGTCAGGAATATGCCCCAGAGGAGGAAATGACAACCCACTCCAGTATTCTTGCCTGGAAAATCCCATGGACAGAGGAGCCTGGTGGGCTACAGTCCATGGGGTCGCAAAGAGTAGAACATGATTGATCATGCATAAGCACACACAGAATCCTTAAATCTCAGTGGTTTGTAATGGATATGAAAGAATGTGAGTGCCTGGGTGGATGATAGTAACAAAAGTTGAGTCTGAGAATGGAAGAAGAAAAACAATTTTAGGTAGGCATAGGCTGAATTTGGCTTTGAAAGTACTGAAAATGAGGTGTGTATTAAGCTGGACCATAAAGAAGGCTAAGCGCTGAAGGATTGATTCTTTTGAACTGTGGTGTTGGAGAAGACTCTTGAGAGTCCCTTGGACTGAAAGGAGATTAAACCAGTCAGTCCTAAAGGAAATCAACCCTGAATATCCATTGGAAGGACTGATGTTGAAGCTCTAATACTTTGGCCACCTGATGGGAAGAGCCGACTCATTGGAAAAGACCCTGATGCTGGGAAAGATTGAAGGCAGAGAAGGGGATGACAGAGGATGAGATGGTTGGATGACGTCACCAACTCAAGGGACATGAGTTTGAGCAAGCCCCAGGAGATGGTGAAGGACAAGGAAGCCTGGTATGCTGCAGTCCATGGGGTCACAAAAAGCTGGACAGGACTGAGCGACTGAACAACAACTAAACACCCCAGTGGGATACACCCAGCACAGAGGTGAACATATATGTCTGAGGCTCAGAGAAGGAGACAGTACTGGGGAGTCCTCAGCCTGAATGGGATAGAAAAAGCTAGAGTGTGGAGGAAGGCTTCCAAGTAAGAAGAGGAGACAATGGGATTCAAGTGGAAAACATCAGCACTGAAAAGCTGAAAGAGAAAGGGGATCACGCACACACAAGAACTATCCAGTATGAATGGTGTGAGGACAGCCAGGCACAGGTGGCACGTGAAAGTGAAAGGAGAAAGTAGCCTTGGGGAGAAAATAGCCTTGGGAAGAATATAATAGATTATCAACTGTGCCCAAGCAGAGAAGGCCAGTAACATGAACTGAAACACAGCCTTTGAATTTCTTGTTTAGGAGGCTTTGGAGTCTTAGGAGTTTCCATGTGGATAAGGGCAGGGACCAGATTGCACAGTGCTGGGGAGCGACTTGCTGGAAGGAAATGACACAAAAAAGAGTCTTCTCTTTATATGTCTGGATTAGGTGGAGGAACGCAAGATTGACATGGCATCAGGAAGATGTCGTACAATAATTGGGGGATTTGAGAAGAGAGTTATTATGTATTAACAGAAGGGTGAGCCTCACAGAGGAAGAAAGATAACTGCCTTTGAAGAGTTTCCCGTGTCTCGTGGTCTTGCCTTTACCCTGCTTCCTCAAAGCCTTTTTCTTCACAGTCACAATGACTGTTGTGTCAGAACCCTGCCTCTGAAACATGGGCTCTTTGGAAAAACCTGTCAGTACAATGTGAACCTCATCCTAAGGCATGATCCTGTCTCCCCTATTCTAACAAGAAAAAGCATGAACAGCAAATAAGTGCATCACTTCACCCCCATACCTGCTCCTCTGAGCTTTCCCTTCAATATCAAAATCCTCTCTCGCTTTTCAAAGTTATCAAAAAGCTTGTAACCTATAAATTCCTTAAAATATCACATTAAGCTTCTTCCCCAAATTGAAGTGTTTGTCTCAAACCTCAACATGAATTTCCTCTTGACCTTTTCTTCTAGCTCAGGTTGCACATTCTCTGGGTCCATCACAAGGGCTCAGACTTTCTCAGAGCCCATGATTTTATCATTGACTCCTTGTGTCTTCCCTCTGCTGACCTCTTTAACACAGCTCTATGCAGTTTATTGCCAGATATGTAGCCAAGGCGCCAGCCTCTCTCCAAACTTTCATCCTTTGTTTTCCACAGTTGATTGACATTTTAAAAGGTATGACTTCCTGGCAGCCAATTTTACCATGTCTGCGAACCAGTACATCATGCCTCTCCATCTCCCTCCTCTAACCCAGCAGCTTATCCTGACTTCCATATTGCAATTAATGACAGCCTACTGGGCTGGCAACTTCTCCATCATTCTAAGCATCTCCTTTTTCCTCTTCCAGATGCACTACTTACCACGTGCTAATGAATCTGTTTTCACAATCTCACTCACTTCCTTCCACATATTCCCACAGCCACACCTTGGTTTTTCAGGCTTACCCTGGCTCATACCCCCAAATGACCTATTCAGTGCTGCCAGACAAAATTTTCCACATTGAGCTCATCATTTCCTTATTCAAAAGACCATCAATAGCATTGTACAGACTATAACTCAAAAACTCTTGATTTTCTTGGCATGTAGGATGCCCTACAATTGGGCCTCTTCTTTTTTTTGCCTGTCTTTCCTTCCACTGTTCTCCCATTTATAGCTCAAGGTCTGGTTCAGTTGTGTTACTCATCTTTAACTCTTTCTTTCCATGTGTTCTCAGTTATGGTGTTTCTGTTTAGAATGCCCAAACTCCTAGGCTGTTGAACGACCACCCTCTCTCTGAGACCCAGATCTAAAATCATTATTGCATGAGTTCAGCATTCTCTCTCTCTCTCTTTTTTTTTTTTTTTGCAATGCTGCTAGATACTGTTGGTTTATTTATTTATTTATTTTTTGGAAATTAGTGCGAGACTTTATTTTTTTTTAATTTATTTTTTATTTTACTCTGGTCTTACTAATCTGAAGCAAACACATTCACTCCTAAATTTTTCAATCACGATTAGCTCTAGGGTACTATACACATTTTCCGTAGTCTTATCTCCTCTGTTGGATACTATGCATTGCCATATTATAGAAAGTAAATGAACTTTACAGTCAGATATATGTGGGTCTACACTGGTTCTCCATCCTGGCTTTGTGATCTTAGCCAAGCCTTCTTTCACCTTGAAAGTGAAGAAATGCTGCCATGTTTTGGGGTTGTGGTGGCTATAAATGAAATCTTATATATAAAAATCCCTAACTCAGTGCTTAGCTGAAAGTAAGCTTTCAATACATGATAACTTCTCTTCTTTAGGAGATCAACATCTACATCTTATCCATTTTTATGCTTCCAGTTATTGGGTTGGCCAAAAAGTTCATTTAAGTTTTTCTGTAAGCTGTAATGGAAAACTCCAAATGAACTTTTTGGCCAATTCAGTATGTATTGGGGATTATTCATAAATATTTGCTTAATGAATGACTATCCAATTAGTCACCTCCAAATTAACATTGTCTCTATACTTATGTGGCTTACTGTTTATAAAGGAAAATAAAGCAAGTAAATCCTAAATTACTGTATACTATAGACAAAAACCTTAATTTCACTAATTCCAAGTTATTCCAAATTTTGTTACATGTAGGGTATAGTTTCTGTGGCATACACATATCCACAGGGATATGTGTGAGATATCAAAAAGTATTGGCTTCCCTGGCTCAAATGGTAAAGAATCTGCCTGCAGTGTGGGAGACCCAGGTTCAATCCTTGGGTTGGGAAGATCCCCTGGAGAAAGGAACTGGCAACCCACTCCAGTATTCTTGCCTAGAGAATTCCATGGACAGAGGAGCCTGGCCGGCTATTGTCCATGGGGTCGCAAAGAGTCAAACACAACTGAGCAACTAACACACACACAGATCAAGAAGTATTAGATCAATGTAGTGTATTTTTCAGAAACTTCATATTTATTCAAATATTTGAGAGGCCATTTAGGTAAGTTAACCAAACAGCAAATTTAAATAGTATTTTTTTATACTGGAACAACTGTTTTGTAAAGTAGAACAAATTTAGTATGAACATTTAAAATAAATTAGAAACTTAACTTAAGTATTGAAAAGTGTTTCCAAGTTCCTATAGCTGCTAATCCCTATGACCTCAGTAACTTAAGGGTTCTTTATCCTCTGCCCTCAAAAGGCAGAAATATGTATAAAGTGTTGTGATCATATATATGTAGATATGCATTCATTCCTGGAATCACTTATTACATATAAGATCTAATATATACCACTGAAAGTGAAAGTGGCTCAGTCATGTCCAACTCTTTGTGACTCCATGAACTATAGAGTCCATGGGATTCTCCAGGCCAGAATACTGGGGTGGGCAGCCGTTCCCTTCTCCAGGGGATCTTCCCAACCCAGGAATCAAACCGAGGTCTCCTGCATTGCAGGCAGATTCTTTACCAACTGAGCTATCAGGGAAGCCCCAATATATACCATATATATTATAATAATATATCTTCAAGAATGATTTAAACATGGGATATTTGGGAGTTGTATTAGCAGGCTATAAAATAGTTGTGTTTAATCTAGAAGTGGTTCTTGGAACAGTCTGGTATTAAATTGTGATCCAGAGGGGAATATGGTATCAAATAACATAAAAGGGATTCTCCACAGTAGGAATTGGCTCTAGGAATATTCCAAGGATACTCATAGTAGCGTTTGCAGAAGAGGTAGGTACTGTGACAGGCAATGAGAGCAGATGGGACTTCTAAGCCTTAAAGACATGACCAAGTGTATCAGTAATGATTCAGAAAACAATTGCTAGGGATGCAGAAGGCAGTCATGATAGGGTGGTGATGAACATGTGACAGAGCTGAAGCAGTAAGCATGGAAACAGTTTGGCTCTGTTGTCCACATTAACTATTTTGAATTACTAGAGGCTGAAGTGCAACAGAATAACAAAACGGAGAAAGGTCAGAATTCCTATCATAAGGAGAGTCAGATTCCTGGAATTAAAGATCTTTCTAGATGCTTGAATAGGAAATAAAGATTATTTTGTGAGGAAAGCATCTGTGTTCTTCTCTTGGTATGTTAATTCCTCCTCTATACCTTATGTGTGATTTTATTCTCTTATATGTTATGCATTGTTTTATTCTCTTATTCTCTAAACTTATGCATGAAAGTCATTCATTCACCTGTTTGTTCAATACTCATATTCGCAGTGTAGTAGGATCTTGCAGTGAACAAAACCAGACAAAAAGCACTGTCATCATGGAGCTTATTTTCTAACATACATAGAGTGTCAAATGACAACAAGGACTAGGAGAAAAACAGAGCAGAGCAGAGGAATAGGAATGCCTGGCTGCTGAGTGGATATGTGCCCTTACCTTAGTCATCCTGGGTGTGAAACCCAGCATAAGTGCAGTCTTCTCATTGTTCCGGAAAAGTTGGTGTTGGGCACACAGAACTCTTCTTACCCATCCTTTCTTTCTTTTTTAGTCATCTTATGCAATGCTCTGGCTTTCATTGTTGTTTTATGGCATTTATCCTTGAACTAGTAGAGTTACATCTTGAATGCTTTTTTGGAGTTCCCAGCTTCCTACCTAGCACCCCAGCATTAATTTTTCTATAGGCATCTTAAGCGGAACCCATCCCATATCAAACATATCCTCCCTTTAAAATCTCTTCCTTCTATTTTTTTCCCCTTGATTTGTTGATATTACCTTAAACTCGCTCACCAAGTCAGAAAAGTCAGTCATCCTTCATTCCTACTAAATCTATACCTCTAATTGGACATCAAGCCCTCTTCAGTTTTCATTTGTGAGTCCTCTTCAATCTCTTATTCATATATTCAATTATTCTGTCAACTTTAGTTGAATGTCAACTGTTTTCCAATTGCTATGCCAGGTGCCGGTAATACAAAAAATAAATCAGACAATAAAGTAGTAGAGCCTAAGGAATCAATAGAAACAGACAAGTTTTTGCAGAAAGACACTGAAAGGCTCAACCAAGGGAGTCAGAGTGGTGCCAGTGGTTGAGCTGGCTCTGGGAGAAGGAATTCCTATAAAGTAGGAAAGAGACTAGATAGAGGCATAGGGTTTTCAAAGGATTTGGTGTGTTTGGAGAATAGTGAGAAAGTCAGGGTGACCACAGGATATGTGCAGAGTGGATAGTTAGTCCATGAGTCTGAGGGCAGCATCAGGTTCCTTGGTGGACAGGGACTTCATTAGCAGAAGAGAAGGGCTAGAAACATAAATCTTTGATTAGTTGAGTTTGACATGCCTGTAAAGTTATTCAGGAGGCAGCGGGAAATAAAATCTAAAGTTGAGAAGAAAGGTCGGTACTGGGAATAAAGATTGAGAAATCATCAGCGTGATGCTGGTTGAAACCACACGAGTGGACTATAATGCTTAGAGAGTAAGATCTAATGATGATGAAAGACAACCAATTTCCCTCCGTTACAGGCCTCCTCCCGTGCCCTGGCCCCCTGGACTCCCACCCTCTCCTCTTCTCTCAGTCTTCCTCTAAATCCTGTCAGCAGAAATTACTTAAAGCACAGCACCCAGTATGCTAGGCTCCACTCAGAAGCCTTCAGAATAAAGTGCAGACTCCTTAGCTTTGTGTGTAAAACTTTTCAGGGTTTGTGCCAAATGTACCGTTTCATCTTCATTTCCGAGTGTTCCCTCCTGACCATACCAGAAGAATTGACAGTTCCCCAAACAGGGCATTTGCTTTCATCTCAATTTTTGCTGTGCTATTTCCTCTGCCCAGAGGCAAAAGAACATAGATTTGGAGTCAGGAATATTTTTATTTAAATATTGGCTGACTTTTCCACTAAGTAGAGGTATTAACATGAGCAATCAATGAAATCCCTCTGAATCTCTTTTTTCACATGCTGGAAGGTCAGATTGACTATTGTTGTTATTATAGCATATTTAAACATCTTTATAGTTCTCAGCATAAATAGGTGCTCAGTAAAAATTAAGTACCCTTTCTTACTGATCATCTCTTCTCTACTTGCCAAGGTCATGTTTCATAGGTCAGACGTTTAAAACTTTATGCCTTGTTGAAACCTTTTAAAATGTATCTGGTCAGAACTCGTTTTGTCCTCCTTTATGTTTCCTTGATAGTTTATACCACTTAGAATATAATACAATTTGTCTGTTTCCTTTACCCTATTATGGATTGATTGATGGTACACATTGTCTTTTTATCTTTATAGATCTGTGTACCTTGCAACAGGTACGTAGGTAGGTAATTGTTTGAATTGGATTCTAGGAGAAAGCTACTTTAAAATTTTCTCCATTTTTCTGTGATGGCTCTGTTGAGATATAATTTACATAACCTTATGATAGACTCATTTAAAGTATACATTTTCAGTGGGTTTAGTATGTTCAGAGTTGTGTATCTAGCATCATAATTTTATTTTTTAATTAATTAATTTATTACTTTACAATATTGTGGTAGTTTTTGCCATACATTGACATGAATCAGCCACGGGTGTACATGTATCATCATAATTTTAGAACATCTTCATTGCCCTCTAAAGAAACCTCCTACCCTTTGGCCATCACTGTTCCCTTCCTTCCCATCAAACTGACCATCCTCCTCAGCCCTAGGCCACCACTGATCTACTTTCTGTCACTATAGATTTGTCTGTCCTAAGCGTTTCGTATAAATGGAATCGTATCATATGTGGTCATCTGTGACTTGCTTCTTTCACTTAGTATGTTTTCAAGGTTCATATTAGCATGCATCAGTACTTTCTTACTGCAGAAAAATATCCATTGTACGGATATACCATACTTTGTTTATCTTTTTATTAGTTGATGAACATTTGGGTTTCTACTTTTTAGCTATTATGAATAATGCTGCTACAGACACTCATGTATATGCTTTTGTATGGACATACATTTATTTCTAAGAGTGGAATTGCTGGTAACATGGTAACTCTGTGTTCAAGTTTTGAGAAACTGCTAAACTATTTTTGAAGTATAGGAGGGTTCCAATTTATCCATGTCATCAATACTGCTATTATTTGTTTTTGATTATATGCATCCTAGTGGAACATCCTAGGATTATATGAATCCTAGTGACATATTCCTTTTTTTTTCTTAAAATAATGAGCATTTATTGAAAGAATACATGAGCAATTTAAGATAACAAATGCAGTAAGCAAAAGAGCCATCATGGAAAGCCAGGTGCTTTAATTTAGCAAGACCCGCAGCCCCACCATACGCTATTACCCAACTTTTTTCTCAGCTTCCCCCTTTCTCTTTTCTAGGGCCATTCTAATTCCCTCTCTCTACCTGTGGCTCTACCTCCTGATTTCCGCCAGTTTACAACTTCTGCTGCTTCATTGCTTTCTGCTTATATTCTACTCTTTCCTGTGTCTCTTCAATTCTGTTTTGTTCTTAGTGATATACTCTTAATTCACTCAATTAATATTTTATTCAGTGCTGACTACGTGCCAGGCAATGTTCTAAACTACAGGGACCATTACTGAAGAAAAGAGACACATATATCTGCCCATGGACATGGAGTAAATAATCAACATAATAAGCTCATATCTAAGTTCCCAGATAAAACATTATGCCTTTCTTTTGTGCTAATTAGCAGGCTGGATTTTTCTTGCACAATAACTTTTACCTAAATACCTGAGACGTGTGGTCCAGTTTAATTGAACACCTTTGATACAGCTATTTCAGTCTGTTTGGAGATGAAAAACACTGTAAGACAAAGGAAAGAGTGATCAAAAGTATCAGTAGAAAGGGAGGGGGACAGACTGAATAAAGCAATCAAATTAAGCCACATTGAGAAAGTGAGGTTTGAGAAAAACTAGCAGGCAAGTGAGTTAGTCCAAGAGATATCAGAGAGAAGAGAGCTGTAGGAAGAGGAAACAGTTCAAAGGCCCTGAGGCAGGGATCTGGGTGCCAGGAAGAGCAGAGAAGCTCTTGGTGGCTGGGGAGAGTTAGCCAGGGAGAGGAGATGGGAGATAAGATTAAAAAGGCTGGAGGGCCACATCAAATAGGGTTTAGCAAGCTGCTATTGCATGGGATATATTTAAACTCAACAATTATTCATTATTTTTTCAATTTTTGAGCTTAACTGTGGATCCTGTATTTTCCCTGGCAACCCTACTCATGGGCCATTGTAAGAATGTTGACCTTTTTTCTGAGGAGATGAGGAACCACTGCAGGGTTTAAAACAGAAGAGAGACACTATCCTACTCAGGTTTTTAAAGGGCCACTCTGGCTGCTGTGTTGAGAACAGGCCTTAGAGAGGAAACATGGAAGCAAGGAGGCCTGGGGGTTATTTGGGTAAACCAGATGAGTGACAATAATGGCTCAAACCAGAGTGGTAGCCTTGGAGGTGGTGAGAGGTGATCAGATCCTGGGTATATGTTGAAGATACAGCCAAAACAATTTCTTTTTTTAAATTTTTTAAAAATATTTTAATTGGTAGAAAATTGCTTTACAATTTTGTGTTGGTTTCTGCCATTCAACAATGTGAATCAGTCATAAATTATATATATCCCTTTCACTCCTTTCACCCCACCCCTCTAGGCCATCACAGGGCTCCAGGTTGGGCTCTCTATGTTATTTAGTTATTTCCCACTATTTTATATACAATAGTGTATATATGGGCTTCCCTGGTGGCTCAGATGGTGAAGAATCTGCTCACAATTCAGAAGACCTGGGTTCAATCCCTGGGTCAGGAATGGCAGCCCACTCCAGCATTCTTGCTTTAGGAATTCCATGGTGAGCTACAGTCCATGGTGCTGCAAAGAATCAGACAAGACTGAGCCACTAACACACACACACACACACACACACACACACAGTGTATATATGTCAGAGCTACTTTCTCAATTATTAGAGAAATGCAAATCAAAACTACAATGAGGTATCACTTCATACCAGTCAGAATGGCCATCACCAGAAAATCTACAAACAATAATTGCTGGAGAGGATGTGGAGAAAAGGGAACCCTCCTGTACTGTTGGTGGGAATGTAAACTGATACAGCCATTATGGAAAACAGTATGGGGATTCCTTAAAAAGTTAGGAAGAAATCTGACATACGACCCAAAAATCCCACTCCTGGGCATATACCGTGAGAAAACCATGATTCTAAAATATGCTTGTACCCCAGTGTTCATTGCAGCAATATTTACAATAACCAGGACATGGAAGCAACCTAGATGTCCATCAACAGATGAAAGGATAAAGAAGTTGTGGTACATGTATACAATGGAATATTATTCAACCATAAAAAGGAATGAATTTGAGTCAGTTGTAGTGAGGTGGATGAACCTAGAACCTCTTATAGAGTGAAGTAAGCCAGAAAGAGAAAAACAAGTATTGTATAGTTAAAGCATATATATGGAATCTAGAAAAAATGGTATTCATGAGCCTAGTAGAGAACAGATTTGTGGACCCAGCAGAGGAAGGTGAAGGTGGGGCAAATTGTAAAAGTACCAAATGAATTTCAACATGAATTGGATGTGACATGTGAGACAGAGGATTCAAGGATGACTCTAGACTTTTGGCTTGAAAACTGAAAGACTGGAATGAAAAGAGGACGTGGGTGGAGCTCGGGGGAGAGGATTGGATTTTTATTTGAAGCATGCTAAGCTGACGATAGGTCAAGTAAGACAAGGCATGACCATCAGCCAGCTAAATTTTATGGTATTTCCCGTAAAAACATCCAATAATATAATTTAAAAGGTCACACCTTCATTGGGGACAGACTTTTTTTGATTTATGTACTTTGTATCTTATTGTTTAAAGGGTCTTCTTCATGCCTAAAGGGCCAGATGACTTTTTTTTAAAAAAATATGTTTAGGAAGAAAGTAACCAGTTTTGGAATTCAATTTCCAGATTTCTTCTCCAGTATCCGAACTGCAAAACCAGACTGAATCCCAACATCCCATTTTACTTGGCAGTCTAATTCATTTTTCCATAGACGTTTTTCTTCATCTCCATTCATTTCCTTTCATCTCCCCTTCAACCTTTGAGAGAAAAGCATCTTACTACCCAGATCCTCTCCTCAGTGTTCTTCCAGAAGCTAAAAAAATATTCCCTGGAAATTGATCAGACCTTCCCCTCCCCAGAATGCCTGGAACACAGTAGTCTAAGGGTGGGACAAGCCTGTGAATCCTTATTGCATTTGGAGCACAGATCTCTGTGGACACTCTTTTGCCCTTCACTGATTACAAGTGGTTTTGAAAAGAGATGACTGTTAGCTGCCTTTTTTTCTCTTTCTACCCAAGTTCCTGGATAAAATGGCATTTTTTTTTTCTGCCCCGATTATTAGCAAGTGTGCTTTTTCTTGCACAATCATTTTGAGTTCTTTTTCTTAGACTTGTCCAATTTATTATAATTTGACAATTTTTATTTGGTTATGTTTTAAATTGTCTGCAAATTTTGCATCTATAATAGGACTCCACTTTTCCCAGGATCCACAGGGGATAATGTTAGTTGGGAAGAAATGAAAAACTCTGGCATTTTTTCTGGAGGTCTTGTGTACTGCGTTGTTTTTAATCATAACATTTTAAATTGTCACACTCTTTCAGAAAATGTTTCTTCACAACAATGATTATGTTTTTATGCCAAAAATGAGTGCTGATTAAATGACCCATTACACACATTGTCTCTCCTGGTTTTTTTGCAGGACTCGAGAGGGACAAGTTTGATAATAAAACGGTTTCTTTTGAGGAACACATCAAGTCAGAACACAATATGTGGCATTATTTGTACTTCCTAGTCCTGGTGAAGGTGAAAGACCCAACTGAATATACCGGACCTGAAAGTTACGTGGCTCAAATGATTGTGGTGAGTGAGGAGAGGGTTTGGATCGATGTATGCTTCCAATTCCCTACCCTACCTTTCTTCCAGAATGCAAAGGTTCTAGCAGTCATTTTGTCAACTTTTAAATAGGACTGTCAATCACTGAAGAACCTCTGTCCTGGCTAAATCATTGGTTCTTAGTGGACGTCTTGGTTATACTAACCAAATCTAAGCTTCAGATGTACAGATGGTATTTCCTGGAGAATTCTCTGTGCAGTGAATTCAGTCCTTTCTGTCATCTTCTGACCTCATGCTTCCTGTCATCACTAATGTCTCAGTTCCCCAAATCTGGAACTTTCACATTGGCACATGATTCATATTTCAAGAAATGCCTTGAATTTCAGAAATCAAGCATTTAAGCAATTAAAGAGTGTTTGGGGAGGGGATAATGTTCAACCCCAGTGGGACAGCATTGACTTTTTGTCAGTGTACATTTTGGATCGATTGACCAGTGTTGGTGATGGATTTGCCCTGATCCTGCTATGTCCAGTTGCTTGTGACTCCTCCTCACGATCAGTAGCATTGCATAGAGAGTGTGGTTGTCCACAATTCAAAGTTTCTTCTGTTTCATTGAAAATTAAAATGTACTGGCTTAAAGAGAAGTCAGAGTTGCAACTTTCCTGTATCCATGATATGCATTTTGTCATTCAGTCACTAAGTCATGTCCAACTCTTTGTGACCCCATAGACTGCAGCACACCAGGCTTCACTGTCCTTCACCATCTCCCAGAGTTTGCTCAAACCCACTGTCCATTGAGTTAGTGAATATCATTGCATCTGATGCTGAAGCTGAAGCTCCAGTACTTTGGCCACCTAAGGCAAAGAGCTGACTCATTGGAAAAGCCTCTGATGCTGGGAAAGATTGAAGGCAGGAGGAGAAGGAGATGACAGAGGATGAGATGGTTGGATAGCATCACCGACTCGATGGACATGAATTTGAGCAAACTCTGGAAGATAGTGAAGGACAGGGAAGCCTGGTCTTCTGCAAGTCCATGAGGTCACAAAGAGTCAGACATGACTTAGTAACTGAATAATGACAAATCTTTGCATCTGATATAAATTCTTGTATTCTTATAATAAACGTGGCCATATATTGGATTTTGCCTCAAAAACCATCCTCCAAAGTTGTGTTAATTATTTGAGAATGAGGCCTTCAAAGAGCCAGGACTCTCTTTAAGGCTGAGTCCCAAGAATGTGTGTATGCTCAATCACTTCAGTCATGTTTGACTCCTTGTGACCCTATAGACTGTAGCCCGCCAGGCCCCTCTGTCCATGGGATTCTCTAGGGAGGAATACTGGAGTGGGTTGCCATGCCCTCTTCCAGAGGATCTTCCTGACCCAAGTATCGAATCCTCATCTCTTGGATCTGCTGCATTGGCAGGTGGATTCCTTACCACTAGCACCACCTGGAAAGCCCCATCCCAAGGATAACATTTTAAACACAAGAGTGTCAGGAGAGCCAGGTAACAGTGGGTCTGTATCTTCCCCTCTGGGAGCTTATATCCACTTAGGAAGGCATAAGCTACAATATAATGAACAACCAAAGAACATGTTCAGAGGCTAACATGTTACTAAGTTACTAACATCTTAACATTGCACTGTTACCTTACCTGACAATATTTATGTGTCACAGGAGAGCTCCATGTAAACTGAGTTTTTTTAATTCAGCATTTTTCATCCTATTTTATTATGGACATGCATCCTACTATAAGTTATTTTCTCTCCATTTTTATATGACAGTGGGCAGAACCTAATATTGTTTCTTTTTTTCCATGTAGCCTTTTCTGCCCTCTCTTCCTTCTAAATTAGGAAACAGGTTATCATTTTGAGAATAGACACTTACAGTCATCATTTATTCTTGATCTCAAGATACTCAGAGACTATTTGTGTGAAACATTTTGTTTCTGCTTACCAGGGGAAAATCATGTAAGCATTCATTTAACATGTGACCTCAGGACTTGCCTATTGCTCCAGCGGTTAAAACTGCATGCTCCTAATGCCGGGCTTGTGGGTTCCATCCCTGGTTGGAGAACTATGATCCCATATGCCTTGAGGTGTGGACAATTTTTTTTTTTTTTAATTTAGAAAAGTAAGTAAATACAATGTGACCTCACACTGCCGTATTTTATCAAAGTTTGAGTTACATTTAATTAATATATATTTATCAGTCATCTATTATGTCCTTTGGACTAAAGATTTTGGAGAATACACTGAAGTCTGAAACATTCCTTTCTTAAAGCCAAAGAATTTAGAGCTTCCCTGGGTGTTCTTTGGAAGGAATGATGCTAAAGCTGAAACTCCAGTACTCTGGCCACCTCATGCGAAGAGCTGACTCATTGGAAAAGACTCTGATGCTGGGAGGGACTGGGGGCAGGAGGAGAAGGGGACGACAGAGGATGAGATGGCTGGATGGCATCACTGACTCGATGGACGTGAGTCTGAGTGAACTCCAGGAGTTGGTGATGGACAGGGAGGCCTGGCGTGCTGCGATTCATGGGGTCGCAAAGAGTTGGACATCAATGAGCAACTGAACTGACTGAACTGAAGAAGAGGAGGTGAATAATAAACCTAAAGTACAACAAACCAAGTTCCCTAAGAGTGGAAAAGAGAAAAGTCTGAAGGCTTAACGATGCAGAGTAAGAACTAACGGGAAGGTGGTGGAAGGCATTTCAGGGGTGTGCGTGTGTGTGTGTGTGTGTGTGTGTATGTGTAGTACATGAGACAGGGTAGAGTTTGTGCAGATGAGGAGTGTCTACTGGATTAAGAGTGAGTTCCTATCAGAGGGAGCAGCTTAAAGAAAAGCCTCAAAATGGGACATTCAGACACTCAGGGGATAGTTACTTGCTTGGTTTCACCAGCACATGGTTTACTTCTAAGGAAGTTCTGCAAGTTATGACCTTCAAGTTATGACCCAAAAAGTCAACTGGACTTTTGAGTAAGAGGTGTAGGTTTTGGTCATTATTTTCTTTCAGCAAAGGGAAGCCACAGAGGTTTTTACCTAAGGGAATAATATGGCCCAGTAGAGTGTTCAGGCAGAGGTGAGTGGGCTGGTTTGGGGAAGGGAAAGACGAAGTGAGAGGTGGTACTTGGCAGTTGACAAGATTAGGAGGGGGCCGTGGAGGAGCAGGTGAAAGGCTGAGAGCTGAGCCAGGGCCACCTGACGCTGTGAGTGAGCCTGGTCATTGGGAGAGAGGTAGCGAATGGGTTTCAGAAAGTCTCTGTGAGGAGGAGAAACTAGTCAGAGAAGACGACTTGTTGATTTTGAAACAAGACAAGAGGCTGCGTCATTGGGAGAGATGGTATAGTGACAACAGTAGGAGTCTTACAGCCAGAAAGATCTGGACTCACACCCTGACTCTAGCATGGATCTGCTGTGTGGTCTTGGTATCTTGGGTGAGTCTTTGAACCTCCCTGAGACTCTGCTTCCTCACCTGAGAGGCAGAAAATGGGTGTGAGATCAGTGAGATGATGTGTAAAAAGTGTCTTGGGTACTCAGTAATTGACAGTTTTCCCTGGGATCATCCACATAGAAAGACAGCTGGCACCATCAGGTTAGTGAGTGGCAGGGAAGGGAGAAATATAAAGAGAGGAGAAGAGAAAGCCAGAGACAAAACCTGGTGGATCTCATCTTGAGGAAGAAGGAAGAAGACAAATAAAATAAGTAGAAAAAGAAGACAATAAAAAGGGTAGAAGAAGCACCAGGAAGTGGAGTGTGTCAGAAGCCTAGAGATGAGCATTTTCAGTGTCAGAGTTCACAGCATCAGTTGTTGCAAAGAAGAGACAGGTCCAAGCCTTTGGATCTTGGGTAAGGAAATCCCCGGTAACTGCCAAGAAACTGTTGACCCATCTTTAGCCCTCATATGAAAATCACCATTTTGCCGGGCTCTTGTTCTTGAATGTTTAAAACTTACATTTCCGTGTGTCTGTCCATCCTCTCCTCTTCAAGAACCAGGACAAGAGGGAGGAGAACCACAAACTTATTCAAGCATGAAATGTCTCATTCTCATCCAAGCAGAGCACATCTAAGGGAATAGGCACTGGTCCTGAATTTTAATGGTCAGGAGAAGGAAGACTGATACTAAGCTTAGGAAGGATGGAAACAAAAAGTCATTTGACTCTTAAGAGTGTTCATTTGCTGAAATAGCCCTTTTGGAAAACTTCTGAAAATCTGTAGCTGACAAACCCAGTTTGGAAAATTGTTACTCCAAGCTCCATGGAGATTATGGCCTCCTAATCTTGACCCACCGAGAGAGAAGATTTTAGAGCTCATGGCAAGTCGACACATGTCTGTAGCTCATTTCACAGACTGTATTTTTCTCTTCCTCCAGGACAAAGGTAATCACTTTAAACAGCTTGGTAGGAAACCTTCTATTTTCCTACCACTTCAATTTTTGGTCTTTAAAATTAGATACATTTACCAGTTTGATTTAAATGCTTGTTTATCAATAGAACTTTAGAAGAAGTTTTCATTTCTTCATGAAGGACATAGGTTTTACCCTCAAGGATTTATGCAAAATAAAGTAAGGAAGTTCCTCATATTTGTTCATGAAACAACTCATCTGAATTCTACTACACTATAAGTAAGCCCAATTTGGACATAGGGGCTCTTAGCAAATGCTTCCTGTCTTCTGGTGAAATGAGAAAAATAAGAATATACCAAGTTTGGGGCTATTTCTCCCCTCTGTGTATTTTTTCACCTCCAATCCATCAATTTTATGCTCAGGTAAAATGAGTGGCACTCATTCCCAGGTGGCACTAGTGGTAAAGAACCCGCCTACAAATGCAGGAGACATAAAAGACACAGGTTCGATCTCTGGATTGGGAAGATCCCCCGGAGGAGTGCATGGCAACCCGCTCTAGTATGCATGCCTCGAAAAGCCCATGGACAGAGGAGCCTTCAGTCTAAAAGGTCACAAAGAGTCAGATAGGACTGAGGCAACTTGGCAGACACACAACATGCATAAAGAATATTTATACTTATATGCATTAAAGCATATATTATAAATAAATTGATATATTGCTTCTAGGGGTTAGATTCTTAGAAAATACATTTGTGCCTCTACGTCCACCCAGTGACAGGGTCAAACCTCTAAAATATTCATAGGAACTTAAAACTTCCTCACTCCTGCCTTCAGACCCTGCATCAAGCTGTTTAACTATCCACTGTCTGAGTCTTTGAATTAACACAAAACTCTTTTGGGATATTGTTATGGGAGATGTGAGTAGATCAAGGTATTTGGGGAATATATTTTCTTCTGGCAAACAAGTTCTCATTTTTTATAAGAGGATTGATATTTTGAGCTAGTGTTTATTGGGGGACACTAACTGGGAGACAGAAAAGGAAGGACCGTGCAGGAAAGTAAAAATAATGAAAAAGAACCCAATAAACTAGGAGGAAAGGGCCTAGGAGGGTAAGTCCTGTAGCCTGTGCTAGTAATGGCCTGTGAGCATCACTACGTCCCTTTGCTTCTGCCATTACCCAAAGGACAATATTGAAGAGGAACAAACAAAATAGAGACCATTAGAAAAAATGCCCAAGGCTTTTAGAGGTTTCTGTAACATTTTGGAGACATTTTCAGATTTTCAGTTGCTCATTTGCCAAGGTATGTTAGGGACCTT
Organism: Oryx dammah; assembly: GCF_014754425.2. NCBI lineage: Eukaryota > Metazoa > Chordata > Mammalia > Artiodactyla > Bovidae > Oryx > Oryx dammah. Next base: position 35,250,224 of record NW_024070213.1, on the reverse strand, counting down.
TGGGAATATTTAGTACTTAGTTTGACAAACAGTGAGATTGAAATCAGAGGTACCGGAAAGGCAGGTACCCTGCTTGTTCAGAGAATTGCCCACGTGTTCTGGTGTACTGGGTGGCAACCCAGACCCTGGCTGGCCGTGCCCCATGACCTTGGCTTTGGGGGGTACCAGTTCCTCATTTTAGTGTATGGCACTTTTAAGCTCTTATGCTTATTTGACTCTTGACTAATAATTATTGGTGGACATCGTGGTGATGTCAGCTGGGACAGTTTCACTTGTTCTTTTTTGGGGGGCTGGAGTTGTATGGGGTTTTTTTGTTTTCTTAATTTTTATTGGAATACAGTTGATTTACAACATTATGTTAGTTTCTGCTGTGCAGCAAAGTGAATCAGTTTTATATTATATACATACACACACACATACACATATACTCTTTAAAAAATTTTTTTCTATATAAGTCATTGCAGAGTATTGAGTAGAGTTCTCTGTGCTATACCATAGGTTCTTGTTGGTTATCCATTTTATATAGTTTGTATCTGCTAATCCCAGTGTCCCAATTTATCCTGTCCCCCCTTTCCCCTTCTGGTAACCATAAATTTGTTTTCTATATATGTGACTCTATTTCTGTTTGGTAAGTTCTTTTGTATCATTTCTTTTTAGATTCCATATATTAAGTGATATCATAGAGTATTTGTCTTTCTCTGTCTGACTTACTTTACTCAGTATGATAATCTCTAGTTGCATCCATTTTGCTGCAAATGGTTTTATTTCATTCTTTTTATGGCTGAATAATATTCCACTGTGTATATATAACACACTTTCTTTATCCATTCATCTTCCAATGGACATTTAGGTCACTTCCATGTCTTAGCTATTGAAATAGTGCTGCTATGAACATTGGGGCACATGTATCTTTTCAGATTAGTTTTCTCTGGATGTATGCCCAGGAGTGGGATTGCTTGATCATATGATAGTATTTTTAGTTTTTTAAGGAACCTTCATGTTGTTTTCCATAATAATTGTACCAATTAACTCATGTTTTTGTTAACATAATAGTTGTCTTGACACAAAAACAATTTTAAGTTTCTTGAAGGCCACAACTAGGAATAGAGTAGCTTTTGTTCTGTGTAAGACCAGAGCAGGTGATATCTGTAATGTACATTAAAAGTAACTCGGTAGACATTTAGTGTTTCTTCTATGCTAGCAGCTATTCTGTGGTTTTGATACATAAGACTAAACAAGAAGTAATCTCTTCCCTTGGGCTTCCCACGTGGCACTAGTGGTAGAGAACCTGCCTATCGATGCAGGAGATATGAGAGATGTGTGTTTGATCCCTGGGTCGTGAAGATCCTCTGGAGGAGAGCATGGCAACCCACTCCAATATTCTTGCCTGGAAAATCCCATGGCCAGAATAAGCTGGTGGGCTACAGTCCATGGGGTCACAAAAGAGTTGAACACAACTGAAGCAACTTAGCACACACAATCTCTACCCTCAAGAAGCTTTAAACGTTTATTGAATGAGTACATAAAATAATGAGTGAATTAACAAATGAACAGTTTCTTCTTAGCTCTCTGGTAGTTGGACATAATTTACAGAAAGATACACCAAAATAGCTGCATGAGTTTAGACTATGAATTTCTCATTAGGCAAATATCATCTTTTCCCCTCTTTTAAAATCAAAAGGTAAAGACAAAGCAGGAAGGGTATGCCACCTGAACCAAGTATAATGGATACAATATTAAAAATCAGATGGCTGATTTGAGAGACTGGTGACTTAATCCCTCTGTCGTCTAAGTATTTCTCAAGACCAGCTCCTCACATACATGCAAAGCACTCAGGAGTGCACCTGAGGCTGCTGGTCTGGCAGAGGGCAGGCATGCACAATGGTGGGTTGTTCGGCATGATTCACCCTTTGGAATGAATTCTTCCATGATCTATGAAGACTTCATAAAGAGAGAGGCTATCCTTTAATGAGATAGAAAAGCAATCTAATCACCCAGAAGGAAGGAAAAGAACTAAGAATTTACCAGATGTTGTTTTTCTGTGTCTGGAACTCAAAATCAATCTCATTTAGTTCAACGGTATTTTTGAGCAGTAACTATTTCAGGAGGGAGGTGGGCTCATGAAAGACATCAGGTCTTCTGAGATTTATATGCACCCCTTCTGCATCAGCAGCATTTGCTGACTTAATTGCTGCTTTATTGTCATGTGTTATAATTATGAAATTACACATTCTGATTCTATTATTTCCAATTTATGCTAATTGTGTAATTGGATCTAATTAAGCCAATTATGAAACTGCTCAATCTTCAAAACCTATTTTAAAGTCGTTGGAACATAATAAGACACTTTTAAAATGTTTACATTTCCAGGGATGAAGGAGGCTAGAGGTTATAGCTTCAGAATGCACAATTAAGAAAGGAACGCCACCTCTACTGTCCACATTTTAAATCCAGACATGTGTCTTCAATTTAAGAGGCATCTTTTTTTCAGTTCCCAACTCTGGATTTCATTCTTGTGGTGGGATCTATCCTCTAAAATTTCCTCTTTAGTATTCATACATATGATCCATGAGTTACCACATTTTTGTGTACATCTTAACATCTTTCTAATCCTCATCTTATTTTGAAATACAGCGATAGAAAAGGTAAGTATTTCACAGTGTGGATGTACATAGAGTTTTCATCTTAAAGACCAGAAGTGAGGGTGAAAGGATTGGACCAAATTGTTTTAAATGAGACTCAGGCATGGAAGTGGAATGGGTAAGAAGGACCAGGGCAGGCACATGAGGTGTGGGCTCTCAGTTGTCATTGACTGGTTTCCTAAATTAATCAGAAATTGAACCTGCTAGAATTCAGGTACGTGCTTAGTCACTTCAGTCATGCCTGACTTTCTGCAACCTCATGGACTGTAAGCCCACCAGGCTTCTCTGTTGATGGGAGTCTCCAGGCAAGAATACTGGAGTGGGTTGCCATACCCTCCTCCAGGGGTGTCTTCCAGACCCAGGGATCAAAACCACACCTCTTGCATCACAGGCAGATTCTTTACCCCTGAGCCACCGGGAAAGCCCCTGGCGTCCAGTAATAGTCCTCAAAGTTCAAGAAGCCAAAATGGCTCTTGTTAGTTTTTCTAATCAGTTTCTAAGGAGAAGCTCAATGTCACAGAAGGAACCTGGGCCTCAGATTCTGAAGTCTGATTTGCTAGGATTCCCTTATGCAAGACCCATGATTTTTCCTGATTGCTTCTGCACTTCACGTTACCTATCCATGAAGAAAGTAGAGTCAGCCAGTCAACACTCAGAGTTGAACGAGCTGAATTGTGCCTGGATCCCAGAGGCCTCCTGCTCTGTGGGATCCTGTTCCATTAGCTGCTGGAACATGAAGCAAAGAAGCGGACAGAGATCCCAAGGAAAGAAGCTGGGCAGAGAAGGCTGCAGGGTCGTGGGGAGGGGAGCAGGACTTGGAGGGCTTGAGAGAGTGGGTAATCTGGAAACTAGGAAATACTGCAATAGTTTTAGCAACTAGCAAGGCCGCATCTATGCAAACCAGCTAAATATTAACCCTGTCTATGGTAAATAATATGCTATGAGGATTAAATGAAATCCTGCGTACTAGCATTACTGTGACTCATAGAAACTGACATTTGATGAGTGCTGTGTGCTCAGTGCTGTACTAAGTGAGTGACATGTATGATCTCTTAAAGGCCTTGGATCAGCCTTAGGTGGCAGTCGGTTATGATTATCCCAACTCTCCACAGGATTAAACTGAGGCTTAGAGAGGACTGGTAACTAGCTCCCAAACGGCACGGCCAGCAGGAAGGGATGCTGTGTCCGTGACATGCAGTGGCCAGCATGCGTGCTATTGTGCTGTGATGCTGTTCGTTATGTAAAGCTACCAGCAGTGCTTCCTCTGAGGGCGGGGTTCCAGCACAAACCTCATGCTCTACCTAAAAGGGACCACAAATGTACCCTGCAGGCTGGGCCCAGGAGTAACTGAGCCAGAAGACAGGAAGTCAGCAGACAAGCCTACAATGGCAGGAAAGCCTGAGAGAAATACAAATAGGACTGTCCTTGTTCAGAGCTGGCTGGCAATGGCATGCTTCCTGCAAAGATTAGAAGGGTTGCAACTACAATTATTACAGTGGTAGGTAAGAAAAGCTATGGGACATTTTCATTTAATTTGACAAGCGTTTTACTGGGAAGACTGCACGAGGCACTGATGGAAACAAGAATAAAACATCATTACTGCCTTTACGGAACCACCGGGTAATAGAACAGCTGTACTCACCAGAAAGTGTAGTGTTAGTTGCTCAGTAGTGGCTGACTCTTTTTGATCCTGTGGATTGTAGCCTGCCAGGCTCCTCTGTCCACAGAATTCTCCAGGCAAGCATACCAGAGTGGGTTGCCATTTCCTCCTCCGGGGCATCTTCCCGACCCAGGGATTGAACCCAGGTCTCCCACATTGAAGGCAGATATTTTATCATCTGAGCCACCAGGGAAGCCAAGCACCAGAAAACTATAGTGCAAACCAGAACTCCTGTGAGAGAGAGAGTAGATGTTCCGCCACACTGTAGCTGGAGAAATCTTAGAACAAAGTATACCAGTGCCCGCCTGATTTATTTACTTATTTATTTATCTTTTTGCCACAACACACCGCGTATAGGATCTTAGTTCCCTGACTAGGGATCAAACCCACGTCTCCTGCATTGGAAGCACAAAGTCTTAACCACTGGACCACCAGGGAAGTCCCTGACCCCTGGTTTATTAAAGCTGTTCAGTGGTACTTAGAATAAAATGCAGGCTATCTTCCTGGCCCCCCTTATACCTACTTCACCAGTCCTATTACATCCCACTTTCCTTAGCCCAGGACAGTTCAATTACACTGACCCTGTACTTTTCCTTGAGAATGCCACACTTTTGCTGGGTCAGAGCCTTGGCATGTGGGTGCCTTCCACTTGCAGTTGTTGTCCCCTAGCTCTTTCCATGCCTGGCACCCTCTCTGACATCCCTGTTCCAGTTACTTCCTTTCCTGTTACCCGTGAGAGCACTTATACTCATCTGACCGAATATTGTTTTTATACTTGTTAGCAAGTTTATTCCTCTCCACTACGACTCAGCCTTTTCCACATCTGTTTTGTTCACTGCTGATTCCCAGCCCCAAAATTAATGCCCAGTACATAGTGGGCATTCAGCATAGATCTGTTGAACAAAGGGAATGAGAGATTGAGGCACTGGAGCCCCAGTGACAGGACAGCCCTTTCTGGCTGAAGGCTTCAGGGACAACTGCACAGAGAAGATTTGGAGGAGAGTTGGACCTTAAAAATGAGGAGGATGTGGTCGGGAGGGATGGAGGAAGATATATTCCAGGTGAAGTGTGTATCTTTAAAGGGAAAGGATAAGCAGAGAAAAAGAAGATGAATTCTACATATACTATGTGCCAGCAGCTTTGCATGTTATTTAATTATACTCATTTTCTGTACATTGAGACTCAGAGAAGCTCATCACTTATCCAAGGTAATCAGTCAGTAAGACTTGAACCAGAATCCAAACATTTGTTTTTCTGGGACTTGTGTATATGGTTTTACTTTAGCTTTGCTATCTCTTAGTGAAGAATCAGGTAGAATGACCAAGATCAAATATATATTAAATTCAGTGTTGGAGAAAAGGTAGGGGAACAAACCCAAACACCAACCAAACACCTTCCTTCCAAAAGGCATCCTTTGGAAGGAAGAAAGCACTTCCTGCTTCTCCAATATGTATGTCAAGTCAGGGGTCCTCAACCTCCAGAACCTAATGCTTGACCATCTTAGGTGGAGCTGATGTAATAGAAATAAAGTGCACAATAAATGTAATGCTCTTGAATCATCCTGAAACCACCCTCCACCCCAACCCCAGTCTGTGGAAAAATTGTCTTCTGCAAAACTGATCCCTGGTGCCAAAAAGGTTGGGAACCGCTGTTTTAAGGAATTAGAATCCTTAGTTTTTAAGCTGTAATAGTTGAGGCATAATCCCAAATGTCTTGAAAATGCAAACCAATAAATCTTTTTTCATCATTTCAAGATTTGTTCATCCAATGAAAACAGGCTCACAAGGCTGAATGCTTAGTGGGCTGCCTGGGGATTCAGGGTTGAGGCAGAGACCATAACTTCCTTCCAGAAGCACTGGTGAAATACAGCAGACAGAGGAATCTAATAAAAGAGTTATAATGGCGCAAGACAGCAGTGGAGCCTGCTGTGGAGCAGATGGCCTGGGCAAGGAGGCTTCATGAGGTCACGCCTGGATGCTCGAGTGAGTCAGGAAATTAGGAGAGAGCAGGTGGAGGGAGCAAGTTGGCCTGTCTAGGGAAAGAGTGAAGCTGTCCAGGAGGAAACGTAACTAGGAGCCAGATCACAAGGTCCTTGTGTGCTTGGAAGTCTTTGCTGCTGCTACTACTGCTAAGTCGCTTCAGTCGTGTCCAACTCTGCGATCCCAGAGACGACAGCCCACCGGGCTTCCCGTCCCTGGGATTCTCCAGGCAAGAACACTGGAGTGGGCTGCCATTTCCTTCTCCAAGAATACTGGAGTGGGTTGCCATTCCTTTTTCCAAGATCTACCCGACCCAGGGATTGAACCCGTGTCTCCCGCATTGTAGGCAGACGCTTTACCTTCTGAACCACCAGGGAAGTCTTTACCTCGCCCTAAAAGCTAAGGGAAGCCCTTCAGAGTTATTAAACCAAAGAGACAATGTCAGGCGTGCGTTTTAGAAAGTATGTTCCATGACAGTGTGGGAAATGTACTCAAGGGGGCCGTCATGGAGCAAGAAAAAAATCACCCGGCAGCAGTGATGGGAGTTGGTATGAAATGCCACTGGGGATTGAGAAGAAATGATGAGGATGAAAAGATTCAGGCAGAAGACTTTCTGAAGGCAAGAGGAAGGAGCTTTCAGTCTTGGGTAGTTGTGGGCAGTGGGTTGAGCAGTGGGGCCCAACCCAACTCCCACCGGTTCATCAGGGGCCAGCTGAGGAAGTGTGATCATCTCAGTTTGCCTCATGGTATCCATGGGCACAGGAACAGTTTGGGTTTCTAAGTGCATGTGTCCAGTAAGAAACAGAATAGAGAGGTCTCCAGTTCCCACAAGGAGTTAGGGAAGATCAACTACCACAGGAGGGAGATTTCCAGAGCACAGAACAATGCCTGGTATAGGGTAGGTACTCCATAAAGATTTGTTAAATGACCATAAAGCTTATGCCTCATGGAATATACTCGATAGCTGGATTTGGATAAAGTTTTCCAAGGGAGACTACACAGAGTGCGTAATTGACAGGAACGTGCTCTTAGACAGACACAGAACTGTAAGCTACATAATACTGATAATAACAACTAACAATAATAATAATGTCTAGAACCTGCCACCCAGATTTTACTCATCAAAAAGTGAACCCAGAAAAGAGAAAAACAATTTTGGTAGGAGAGCACCAAAAAACAAATTTAATTTTTCATTGGCCAGCAAACTGAGCAGGGTTTTGGTCAGTTTGTGCCTATCTTATAACCCAACATTGATCAGTAAGTTTCAGGATAGAATTATGCTGCAAACCCAAAGGTTTAGAGCAAAGCTATTTGGGTTTCATTCAATCTAAGACTTTGAAACCTACTTGAATTATGACCCATCCTCAGGTATTTATTTGAACCTTATAAAGGGATGTTCATATCTCTGATTCTCTTAACCTTAATAAAAAGACTTCTTCCCGCTGTGCTGAGGAAAATTCTTGTTTCCCAGTTCTGGTCATTACCGTAAGATCTTGTTCAATTCTCAGTTGGCTTTCTGGAATAATAATGTCCCACATTGTTAGGACTGATACATTTTACTCAGAAATTCTGGCTTTCTTCCAGAGAGTAACAGATGCCATCAAAATGTAAGTTGTGGGAATGAGAACTATATACCGTAAAGCCACACAGCTTCTATCTAATGGTTTTTAATAGACCGGCATAGCCTATGCCCCATATGAGTAATTAGTCAAGACAGCAATTAAGCTGAAACACTACATTTATGTTAGGTAAGGTTATCAGGCAAGCTAGTTTCCATAGGATTTTGGACTAGTTTTATCTAAGGGAATTCCTGAAAAATAATGGCTGAATTTTACAAAAATGATTCAGCACTTGGATTTCAGAGATGAGTCACTTAATGTCATGTCTATGCAATCAGTTACTTTTATGAGGATTTAGAGATCAAGGTGTTCTGAAACAATAGCATCTGAGATAATTTGCCCCAGCTCTGAATCTTGTTTCCTCACCTATAAATGGCGATCCTACTCCTCTTTACCATGATTCCTATATGTATTCAACAAAATCACATCCGTCCTTGTGCCTAACATGGTGTCTGACTCCTAGTCACTGGTCAACAAATATCTGATCATTCCACTTCTACTTAAAACATTGGCCTCTTAAAATAATACTGTTGTTCAGTTGCTAAATCATGTCTGACTCTTTGCAACCCTGTGGACTGCAAGACTCCAGGCTTCCTGTCCTTCACTATCTCCCGGAGTTTGCTCAAATTCATGTCCATTGAGTTGGTGATGCTTTCTAACCATCTCATCATCTCTTGCCCCTTTCTCCTTTTGCCCTCAAATCTTTCCCAGCATCAGAGTCTTTTCCAATGAGTCAGTTCTTCACATCAAGTGGCCAAAGTATTGGAGCTTCAGCTTCAACATAAGTTCTTCCAGTGAATATTCAGGGTTGACTTCCTTTAGGATTGACTGGTTTGACCTCCTTGCAGTCCAAGGTCAGGAGTCTTCTCCAACACCACAATTCGAAAGCATCAGTTCTTTGGCACTCAGCCTTCTTTATGGTCCAACTGTCACATCCATACATGACTACTAGAAAAACCATAGCTTTGATTATAGGGACCTTTGTCAGCATAGTGATGTCTCTGCTTTTTAATATGCTGTCTAGCTTTGTCATAGCTTTTCTTCTAAGGAGAAAGTGTCATTTCATTTCATGGCTGCAGTCACAGCCTGCAGTGATTTTGGAGCCTAGGAAAAGAAGATCTATCACTGTTTCCACTTGTTCCCCTCTATTTGCCATGATGTGATGGAACCAGATGCTATGATCTTAATTTTTTGAATGTTGAGTTTTAAACCAGCTTTTTTATTCTCCTCTTTCACCCTCATCCAGAGGCTCTTTAGTTCCTTTTCACTCTCTGCTATTAGAGTGGTATCATATGCATGTATGAGGTTGTTGATACTTCTCTCAGCAGTCTTGATTCTAGCTTATGATTCAGCCAGCCTGGCATTTCACGTGATGTACTCTACATGTAAGTTAAATAAGTAGGGTGACAATATACAGCCTTTTCATAGTCCTTTCCCAATTTGGAGCCAGTTCATTGTTCCATGTCCAATTCTAACTGTTGCTTCTAAATCTGCATACAGGTTTCTCAGGAAACAGGTAAGATGGTCTGGTAATCGCATCTCTTTTAAAAATTTTCCACAATTTGTTGTGACCATACAGTCAAAGGCTTTAGTGTAGTCAATGAAGCAGAAATAGATGTTTTTCAAATAATGTGGCTATTTAAATACTGTTTCACAGATTCATAGCATTCTTAAGAGTTTTAATGTTCAAACTCTTTTTGCATTCAGCACCACATTCCTCTTAGAGATCAAGGAGTAGTCAATTTATTTGTTCAATAACTACTACCTACCATGTCCTCTTGATGAAAGTAAAAGAAGAGAGTGAAAAAGCTGGCTTAAAACTCAACATTCAAAAAATGAAGATCATGACATCCAGTCCCATCACTTTATGGCAAAAAAAATGGGGAAATAATGGAAATAGTAACAGACTTTATTTTCTTGGGCTCTAAAATCACTGTAGATGGGGACTGCAACCATGAAATTAAAAGACACTTGCTCCTTGGAAGAAAAGCTATGACCAACCTAGACAGAATATTAAAAAGCAGAGACTACTTTGCCAACAAAGGTCCATCTAGTCAAAGCTATGGTTTTTCTAGTAGTCATGTATGGATGTGAGAGTTAGACCATAAAGAAAGCTGAGCACTGATTGATGCTTTTGAACTGTGGTGTTAAAGATGACTCTTGAGAGTCCTTTGGACAGCAAGGAGACCAAACCAGTCAATCCTAAAGGAAATCAGTCCTGACTATTCATTGGAAAGACTGAATATTCCAATTTTCAATTTTCCAGTATTCCAATTTCCAATTTTCCAGTATTCCAATTTCCAATATTCTTTGGAAAGCTGAAACTCCAATGCTTTGCCCACCTGGTGTGAAAAACTGATTCATTGGAAAAGATACTGGGGAAGATTGAAGGCAGGAGGAGAAGGAGACGAAAGAGGATGAGATGGTTGGATGGCATCACTGACTCGACAGACATGAGTTTAGGCAAGCTCTGGAGTTGGTGATTGACAGGGAAGCCTGGCATGCTGCAGTCCATGGGGTCACAAAGAGTTGGACACAACTGAGTGACTGAACTGAACTGAACCATGTCCTAGGCACTACGATGTCTCCTGGAAAGATGGACAGAGGAGAGCAGGACAAGTGTGTCCTGTCATGGAATTTTCTGTTTAAAGCAGAAGGCAGATCCTAAACAAATCAGGATGGTTTTTACATAGTGAATGTTATCTTTAGAACAGGCGGGGCAGAGGGACTTTCCGATCTTGTGACCTGACCCAAACTCAAGTCCTTCTGGCATTTGTTCCTTTTTTATTAAACTGAAAGTCAGGAACTCACTCAGTATTGCTTGAACCATTGAATTCATTTGAGTCCAATAAGTGATTTTAGTGTTAGTTGCTCAACCGTGTCCAACTCTTTGTGATCCCATGGCTCCTCTCCAGGTTCCTCTGTCCATGGAAATCTCCATGGGTTGCCATTTCCTACTCCAGGGGATCTTCCCAACCCAGGGATCAATCCTGAGTCTTCTTCATTGCAGTTTCTTTACTATCTGAGCCACTGGGGAAGCCAGATCTTTCCACAAAGAGCTATGGTGTGATGCTAGTAGGAAAGGTCCTATTAGCAGGACCTGGGGGCTGGGCTGTTTGGAAAGAGAACTAGAAGCTGCCACTGAGTCAGAACAAAAGCATTGGGAAAACAGATTTTGTCTGGCTTACTTCAGGTCCCCCCTGGGGGAAAGGGTGGGGAGGGTGAAAACTTTCCCTTTATCTTGGCTCTGTAGTGGGAGGCATAGGAAAGTCTGTTTCATTTCCAAAGAGTACCTTTTAGGCTTCTTCAAGTGAAGAATTTACAGCATTTTTCAGTCATGTAACCACTTTTTAAAATTTTTCCCAGCATTTGATAAAGTTCTAATATAAAGCACAATTTCCCTTTAGAAAGAATATCCTGAATTTAACTTCCCTTCTGCATTGGAGCTCTACTGTCATTATTAACTCTTAAGAAAGGATTCCTAGTGTTATGCGATTCTGTGAGATTACTGATTAGAATTTCAAACACAACTGACTTAAAAAGGAAACACCAGTTCACCAGTTCATCTGAAATTCAAAAATAGCCAAATTCATGTGTTAGTCCCTCAGTCATGTCCAACTCTTTGCAAGCCTAAGGACGATAGCCCGCCAGGCTCCTCTGGCCATGGAATTCTCCAGGCAAGAATACTGGAGTGGGTTTCCATTTCCTTCTCCAGGGAATCTTCCTGAAACAGGGATTGAAGCCGGGTCTCATGCATTGCAATCAGATTGTTTACCATCTAGCCACCAGGGAAGCCTCATTTATTTGCAGAGGTACTTGTAACTTGACAAAGAGACAATCACCCAGGAATTCTCTCTAGCCAGCTGGGTACCATGCTGTGGTATAAAGGCCCTTGGCCCTGGTTCTACCTGTGACCTGGAGACTCAACTGCCATGCACATCAATTTCTCACTCAGAGTGAGAATGGAAGTGGTTTCTAAAGTCTCTTCTAAAGTGGTTTCTAGTTCTAAAATTCTGACAACTCTAATATTTAAAATTTTCTTTACATCAGATTTTGAGTATGTTAATGTTTGTTTTCTGTTACAAACTGAAAGCAGTTGGGATAGAAAGTAGTTTGGAGTGGTCCAAATTTGTTTCTAGGATTGACCTCTCCCCCAACCCTTCCTGGAGCCTGGGTCTTAGATGGTAGATGGTCTGCTGTCCACAGGATTACACATCCATGCTGCTGGAGTCCCCTAGAGGACCACATTGGTTAGTATCAGACCGTGAATTACCCTCTAAGACCTGGAGCCTCACCTCTGAGAAGCCTCTGTGGTTTTGGTGGGGGTCCCTGTACTGCGGGGCCTCAGAGACTTCCTGTTTCCTGAGCTTATGTTCTAGTATAGTTTGGAAGCACTCAACCCGGGAGACAAGGACATATAGTGCCAACAGATATGTACAAAGATAACTCATTTTCCTGGGAATGATAAAATGTATGGTTACTTGAAAGGATCATGTTTTTCTCACTTGGTTCTCTAGTACATAACTCGCTTGTGCACAAGTAGCTGAGGATGAAGTAAGAGCGGGGAGTGTTGCAATGGAGCTACTGAAGAATACCATGTGTGAGAATGACACAGCATCGCATGGTGTGTAGACACAGACTGGGGGGCTCATGCAGATCCTTTTATCTTCCTGTGTCTTCATCTGATAAGTAGGTAACCATCTCTACCTCTATGATTTTTATGATAATTAAACAAATTAATATTTATACAGTATCTGACACACAGTAAATGTTACATTAAAATTTAAAATATGTATCAGAAGCTGCTGTATAACACAGGGAGCTCAGCTTGGTGCTCTCTGATCACCTAGACTAGTTGGATGTGGGCTGGGAGAGAAGCTCAAGAGAGGAGATATATATATATATATATATATATATATATATATGTATATAAACACACACACATACTTAGAGCTGATCCATGTTGTACAGCAGAAACTAACACAAACATTGTAAGGCAATTATCCTCCAATTTAAAAAATTATACAAACCACACTCAGGAAAATAAACTTTTACATGATGAAAAACAAATTCAAATATATCAGAATAGCATTTCAAGGCTCAAGAAATTATTATTGATTCAACAACTTTTATATTTAGTGCCTGCCATGACTGTAACAATGGATTAGATCATGTAGGAGAGCACAGATAAAGGACAGATGAATTCCCAGCTATCAAGAAGCCTGTGCCTAATACAGAGAGCATAATCTATGGTCACGAAGATTGGTTAATAACACCAAGTAGCAACATATGCTGAGCTGCAGATAAGGAACTGTCCTACAAGTTGGGGAGAGCTGGCTGTGTGTAAAGGAAAAAAGCAGATCTGAGGAGTGATATCAAAGCATAAGGGGACCCACCCCTGGATTAGATGGGGCCTAAATGGCAGCAGTAGTGAAAGGACGAAAGGCTGGAGGAGGGGAATCCGGTGAGCATCACTCTGATGGAAAATGTGATGGAAGGAATCTAGAATGGAAAGGAAGGGTGTGGTGGGACGGAGACTGGACCAAGAGCAAGGACAGGCTGTTGCCCTTTTTCCCCACCTAGGAACCAGGCAGCTTTGTCCCTGTGCCCAACTTTCCTGGCTCTTCTTTCCTCAGAAAAGGAAAATGCTTCCAACTTTGTCTCCTGCTTCCCCTCCACTGGGAATGCCAGTGTTCAAGAACTAAAATCCCACTCCTGGCCAAGCCCCCAGGCCCTTGATAAGAGCACCTGGTCATATTTTTACAAAATCTTCAGCACTGTCTGAAATGATATGCGAATGAGTATGCTCACTTACTTTTGAGTCTTTGTTTCCCTGGAAACTGAACTCTTGAATGTCCTGTTCACTGTTTCCCCCGTCCCTAGAACAGCATCTGGAATAAAAAGCCTCTCAAACAAGTAGCTATTAAAGAAGCGTATAAATAACTCATCTCTGAGGTCCTTCTAGACCTGATTTTTGACTCCCTAATTCTATCTGAGAATAAAACTCTTAGCTGACCATGAGTTTAGAGAAAAGATTAAGGTTTTCAGTTTGGGTGACTAGAGAATACCTTTTTGCCTGAAATATTAACAATTAACCCCTCCCCAAAACATGCAGGGACAGAGTAATTTGGTTGCCAGCTCACTCCACATATGATGACAATGGGACATCAATCCAGAGGCTAATGATTGCATGGTTCCTGGCAATAACAAAACTGGAGTCCAGGAGAGTACATTGACGAAACTGAAGATGTTATGAAACTCATAGATGAAATTCATGCTTGCTAACTGGTGGTAATAATAAAGGTTGATTTATTTCAAACTATTAGTGTTGCTATTGAGGGCTTCCCTGGTGGCTCAGATGGTAAAGCGTCTGTCTACAATGTGGGAGACCTGGGTTCGATCCCTGGGTTGGGAAGATCCCCTGGAGAAGGAAATGGCAATCCACTCCAAGACTATTGCCTGGAAAATCCTATGGACGAAAACCCTGTATTTTCATTCAAATAACTGAAAGGAAAATGTTAAGAATGTTTATCATGGTAAATCAATGTTAACATGTAAGAGTTACATGAATTTGTTCAGTGTTTAAGGCAGAGTGGTGGTGGAACTAAAGGACTCCCTTGTCATTAGGACCCGGCTATGGATAAGTCATTCTCCCCAGGTCCATTCTGTCCTATACAGCCGTGGTGATCTGGGATACTCTTCTCAAACCAGTGGTTATACTGCACTATATCTTTGATGGTATCCATCAGAGCTAGCCCAGACCCCAAAGGTTACGGGTCATGGTCCCCAGCAAGACCTCCCTGACTTCAGATGCCAGCTGCACTTCAGTTGTTCTCAGGACACCTGCATTCTGACCAACTGACTATAAATTCAGAGTTTCCCAGGAGCCCTTCGGTTTGATCGTTCACTAGAGTGACACACAAAACTCAGAGACACACCATACTTACCCTTACAGTTTTATTTAAAGTATAGAGATTGAGACTAGCCAAATGAGATCTGACAGTGAAAGTGGAGTCTCTCAGTCGTGTCCGACTCTTTGTGACCCCATGGACTATAGCCCACCAGGCTCCTCTGTCCATGGGATTCTCCAGGCAAAAATACTGGAGCGGGTTGCCATTTCCTTCTCCAGGGGATCTTCCCAACCCAGGGATCAAACCCAGGTCTCCCGCATTGCAGGCAGACGCTTTAACCTCTGAGCCACCAGGGAAGCCCAAATGAGATCTGAGTGGGTTTCAAACACAGCACTCCACTGGCCTCCCTCTGTGGGTGTGCCAGGGTGTTTCTTCCTCCTGGCCCAGAGATGTGTTCGCCGCCCAGGAAGCTTCACTGAGCTTTGGTGTCCAGAGTTTTTATCAGAACTTCATTACACAGGCATGGTTGACTTTTTGTGGCATTTGCCAGATGATTGAACTCAATCTTCAGCCCCCTCCCCTTCCCTGAAGGTTGAACTGACTCAAAACTCCAACTCTCTAATCACGTAGCTGGTGTTTCTGATGACCAGCCCCCATCCTAAGGCATCTTATCTCTTAACACGGAGGGACTCATGAATAACAAAGACACTTTTGTCAAATTAGAATCTCCCTCTCTAGAAGCAGGGATAAAGACCAGTCACATTCCTTTTTGTATAGTAGATACATTCCCCATTTCCTATATATGTGTTTTTTGCTTTTATTTAAAGTGGAAGGGAGATTTAAAAGTTAAATAGAAGTTAGGAATCCTACCTCCTGTCTCTCTTATATAGACTCCAGGGACTGTAGCCCACCAGGCTCCTCTGTCCATGAGATTTTCTGGGCAAGAATACTGGAATGGAGAAAAATAAGGAACCCAATCAAAAAATGGGCCAAAGAACTAAACAGACATTTCTCCAAAGAAGACATACAGATGGCTAACAAACACATGAAAAGATGCTCAACATCACTCATTATCAGTTCAGTTCAGTTCAGTTGCTTAGTCATGTCCTACTCTTTGCGACCCCATGAATCGCAGCACGCCAGGCCTCCCTGTCCATCACCAACTCCCGGAGTTCACTCAGACTCACGTCCATTGAGATCTGAAAGTGATGCCATCCAGCCATCTCATTCTCTGTTGTCCCCTCCTCCTCCTGCCCTCAATCCCTCCCAGCATCAGAGTCTTTTCTAATGAGTCAACTCTTTGCATGAGGTGGCCAGAGTACTGGAGTTTCAGCTTTAGCATCATTCCTTCCAAAGAAATTCCAGGGCTGATCTCCTTCAGAATGGACTGGTTGGATCTCCTTGCAGTCCAAGGGACTCTCAAGAGTCTTCTCCAACACCACAGTTCAAAAGCATCAATTCTTCGGTGCTCAGCCTTCTTCACGGTCCAACTCTCACATCCATACATGACCACTGGAAAAACCATAGCCTTGACTAGACAGATCTTTGTTGACAAAGTAACGTCTCTGCTTTCAAATATGCCATCTAGGTTGGTCATAACTTTTCTTCCAAGGAGTAAGCGTCTTTTAATTTCATGGCTGCAGTCACCATCTCCAGTGATTTTGGAGCCCCCCAAAATAAAGTCTGACACTGTTTCCACTGTTTCCCCATCTATTTCCCAATAAATGATGGGACCGGATGCCATGACCTTCGTTTTCTGAATGTTGAGCTTTAAGCCAACTTTTTCACTCTCCTCTTTCACTTTCATCAAGAGGCTTTTTAGTTCCTCTTCACTTTCTGCCATAAGGGTGGTGTCATCTGCATATCTGAGGTGATTGATATTTCTCCCGGCAATCCTGATTCCAGCTTGTGTTTCTTCCAGTCCAGCATTTCTCATGATGTACTCTGCATAGAAGTTAAATAAGCAGGGTGACAATATACAGCCTTGACGTACTCCTTTTCCTATTTGGAACCAGTCTGTTGTTCCATGTCCAGTTCTAACTGTTGCTTCCTGGCCTGCATATAGGTTTCTCAAGAGGCAGGTCAGGTGGTCTGGTATTCCCATCTCTTGAAGAATTTTCCACAGTTTCTTGTGATCCACACAGTCAAAGGGTTTGGCATAGTCAATAAAGCAGAAATAGATATTTTTCTGGAACTCTCTTGCTTTTTCCATGATCCAGCGGATGTTGGCAATTTGATCTCTGGTTCCTCTGCCTTTTCTAAAACCAGCTTGAACATCAGGAAGTTCACAGAGACATGTAAATCAAAGCCACAATGAGGTACCATCTCATGACGATCAGAATGGCTGCTATCAAAAAGCCCACAAACAATAAATGCTGGAGAGGGTGCAGAGAAAAAGGAACTCTTACACTGTTGGTGGGAATGCAAACTAGTACAGCCACTATGGAGAACAGTGTGGAGATTCCTTAAAAAACTGGAAATAGAACTGCCATATGACCCAGAAATCCCACTGTTGGGCATACTCACCGAGGAAACCAGAATTGAAAGAGACACACGTACCCCAATGTTCATCACAGCACTGTTTATAATAGCCAGGACATGGAAGCAATCTAGATGTCCATTGGCAGATGAGTAGATAAGAAAGCTGTGGTACATATACATGGTGGAATATTACTCAGCTATTAAAAATAATGCATTTGAATCAGTTGTAATGGGGTGGATGAAACTGGAGCCTGTTATACAGAGCAAAGTAAGCCAGAAAGAAAAACACCAATACAGTATATTAACGCATATATATGGAATTTAGAAAAATGTTAACGATGACCCTATATGTGAGACAGCAAAAGAGACAGAGATGTAAAGAACAGACTTTTGGACTCTGTGGGAGAAGGCGAGGGTGGGATGATGTGAGAAAATAGCATTGAAACATGTATATTATCATATGTGAAACAGATTGCCAGTCCAGGTTCGATGCATGAGACGGTGCTCAGGGCTGGAGCACTGGGATGACCCTGAGGGATGGGATGGGAAGGGAGGTGGGGGGGGGTTCAGGATGTACACATGTACACCTGTGGCTGATTGATGTGAATGTATGGCAAAAACCACCACAATATTATAAAGTAATTAGCCTCCAATTAGAATAAATAAATTAATTAAAAATAAAATAAAATATACCTGTTAACTGCTCCCCACCCAAAAAAAAAAAAGAATTCTGGAGTGGGTTACCATTCCTTTCTCCACGCTCCATCAAAATATTTCATCTACTCTCTCTGGTGAAATAGATACGAATCTACTGTTGCCAAAACTCTTACCCTCAGCTGCCACTTAGACTATTGCAGGTGCCTCTAAACTTCTGCTTCCACATTTGCCCTTTTATTGATTATTCCTTGGAGAACAAGGTGATGATTTTTAAACTGTAAATCAGAGTATGTCTCTCACCTGCTCAGAACCATCCACTGGCTTTCTAAAGTACACAGAATACAATGCAAACTTGTTTTCAGGCCCATACACCCTGACACCTGCCATCCACTGCCTCTCTCTCATTCCTTGGCTCCAGCCTGTCTGACCTTGCTCTTCCCACAATACGCCAAGCCTGTTTCTACCTGAGGACTTTTGTATTCGTTTTTTCCCTTGGCCTACAGCATGCCAGTTGTTCTTCATATCCTGCATGTTTCTGCTTAAATGTCAGCGTCTCAGAGAGTCTGTCTCTGGTCACCTTTTCAAAAAGAGGCACTTCTCCTGACTATATCATTCTTAATCCTCTACCCTTCTTACTGACTCCTCTCAAACACTATTGCAACCTGACATTATATTGTATGTTTCCTGTTTAACTGCATGTCTTCTTGTACATACATAAATAACATAATCTGCACTAAGGCAGCAATGTCTTTGGTCATTGCTATATTAACAGGACTCAAAGCCATGACTAGCACATAGTAGGTGCTCAGTGAGTACTTGCTGAATGAATGGATGACTGAATGAACAAACAAATGAATAAGAAATAAATAATGATATATCTCTAGTGGCTTAGCTTAGCGTCCTAATAGTGCAGATGATGGTTGGTGAGCAAAATGGGATAGTAAGAAGTGTACCGGGATTAGATTGAGTTCACATCCCAGTTTGGCTGCTTCCTAGCTGTGTGACTTTGGGCAGTTTGCTTAGCCCCTCTGCCTCAGTGTCCTCATCTGTTAGAAAAGGAAAAAAAAAAAACAAGTATTATCTACCTTAACACTTAAAACTGTGTTTGAAGACCTGGTGGTGCAGAGGTTAAAGCGTCTGCCTGCAATGTGGGAGACCTGGGTTCGATCCCTGGGTCGGGAGGATACCCAGGAGAAGGAAATGGCAACCCACTCCAGTATTCTTGCCTGGAGAATCCCATGGACGGAGGAGCTTGGTGGGCTACAGTCTACGGGTCGCAAAGAGTCAGACACGACTGAGTGACTTCACTTTCACTTTCATAATTAGGGAACTACTCTCTCCTAGTACTTTCCAGTATACACACATTCAAGTGGAACCTTGGATCAGAGGGTTCAACAAGTCTAAAATAGACCAAGTAGACACAGAAGACTGAATTGGAGACTAAGAGACATGAGAGAGCTTGGCCATGTTGCTTGACCTCCTCCTGCTTCCTTGTATGAAAAACAAGGGGATGACAGGCAGAGAGCCTGATGAACTGTGGACGGAGGTTCGTGACATTGTACAGGAGACAGGGAGCAAGACCAGCCCCAAGAAAAAGAAATGCAAAAGAGCAAACTGGTTCTCTGAGGAGGTCTTACAAATAGCTGTGAAAAGAAGAGAGGCAAAAGGCAAAGGAGAAAAGGAAAGATATACCCATTTGAATGCAGAGTTCCAAAGAATAGCAAGGAGAGATAAGAAAGCCTTCCTAAGGGATCAATGCAAAGAAATAGAGGAAAATAATAGAATGGAAAAGACTAGAGATCTCTTCATGCAGAAGGCAATGGCAAGCCACTCCAGTACTCTTGCCTGGAAAATCCCATGGACGGAGGAGCCTGGTAGGCTGCAGTCCATGGGGTCGCTAAGAGTCGGACATGACTGAGCAACTTCACTTTCACTTTTCACTTTCATGCATTGGAGAAGGAAATGGCAACCCACTCCAGTGTTCTTGCCTGGAGAATCCCAGGCACGGGGGAGCCTGGTGGGCTGCCCTCTATGGGATTGTACAGTGTCGGACATGACTGAAGTGACTTAGCATCAGCAGCAGCAGAGATCTCTTCAAGAAAATTAAAGATACCAAGGGAACATTTCATGCAAAGATGGCATCAATAAAGGACAGAAATGGTATGGACCTAACAGAAGCAGAAGATATTAAGAAGAGGTGGCAAGAATATACAAAAGAACTACACAAAAAAGATCTTCATGACCCAGATAATCATGAAGCTATGACCACGCACACTCACCTAGAGTCGGACATCCTGGAATGTGGAGTCAGGTGGGCCTTAGGAAGCATCACTATGAACAAAGCTAGTGGAGGTGATAGTGACAGAATTCCAGTTGAGCTATTTCAAATCCTAAAAGATGATGCTGGGAAAGTGCTGCACTCAATATGCCAGCAAATTTGGAAAACTCAGCAGTGGCCACAGGACTGGAAAAGGTCAGTTTTCATTCCAATCCCAAAGAAAGGCAATGCCAAAGAATTCTCAAACTACCGCACAATTGCACTCATCTCACATGCTAGTAAAGTAATGCTCAAAATTCTCCAAGCCAGGCTTCAGCAATATGTGAAGCGTGAACTTCCAGATGTTCAAGCTGGTTTTAGAAAAGGCAGAGGAACCAGAGATCAAATTGCCAACATCCGCTGGATCATGGAAAAAGCAAGAGAGTTCCAGAAAAACATCTATTTCTGCTTTATTGACTATGCCAAAGCTCTTGACTCTGTGGATTACAATAAACTGTGGAAAATTCTGAGAGAGGTGGGAATACCAGACCACCTGACCTGCCTCTTGAGAAACCTGTATGCAGGTCAGGAAGCAACAGTTAGAACTGGACATGGAACAACAGACTGATTCCAAATAGGAAAAGGAGTATATCAAGGCTGTATATTGTCACCCTGCTTATTTAACTTCTATGCAGAGTACATCATGAGAAATGCTGGACTGGAAGAAACACAAGCTGGAATCAAGATTGCCGGGAGAAATATCAATCACCTCAGATATACAGATACACCACCCTTATGGCAGAAAGTGAAGAGGAACTAAAAAGCCTCTTGATGAAAGTGAAAGAGGAGAGTGAAAAAGTTGGCTTAAAGCTCAACATTCAGAAAACGAAGATCATGGCGTCTGGTCCCATCACTTCATGGCAAATAGATGGGGCAATGGTAGAAACAGTGGCTAACTTTATTTTTCTGGGCTCCACAATCACTGTGGATGGTGATTGTAGCCATGAAATTAAAAGACACTTACTCCTTGGAAGGAAAGTTATGACCAACCTAATCAGCATATTAAAAAGCAGAGACATTACTTTGCCAACAAAGGTCTGTCTAGTCAAGCCTATGGTTTTTCCAGTAGTCTTGTATGGATGTGAGAGATGGACTATAAAGAAAGCTGAGCCCTAAAGAACTGATACTTTTGCACTGTGGTGTTGGAGAAGACTCTTGAGAGTCCCTTGGACTGCAAGCAGATCCAACCAGTCCATCCTAAAGGAGATTAGTCCTGGGTGTTCATTGGAAGGACTAATGTTGAAGCTGAAACTCCAGTACTTTGGCCACCTGATGCAAAGAGCTGACTCATTGGAAAAGATCCTGATGCTGGGAAAGATTGAGGGCAGGAGGAGAAGGGGACAACAGAGGATGAGATGGTTGGATGGCATCACCGACACAATGAACATGGGTTTGTAGTTGAGTGGATCCAGGAGTTGGTGATGGACAGGGAGCCCTGGAATGCTGCAGTCTGTGGGGTTGCAAAGAGTTGGACACGACTGAGAGACTGAACTGAACTGAACTGAACTGAACTGAATTAAGTCTATCAGAAAATCTTCAAGCCCTGATATGCTTTGGTTTTATAAACAAAGCCACAGGTCTTGAGAGACATGGAATCCAGAGGTGGATCAGAGAATCATACACCAAAAATGGAAGAAAAGCAGTGGTGCTCTCTTTCTCATGAGTCTGCTCATTCAAATAGTCACCAGGTATTCCTATAGCCCCAACTAAATTTTCTTTGTAGGATGTAAGCAGTCACTGAAAAGCTTAATTTCTAATCAAGGTTATGATTATCATGGCTAATTCTGGTCTGTGCAGAGAAAAGGCAGCAAAAATGTAGCTGAAGGTGGAGTCAGATTTAGCTCAGTGCCCATGTCAGCATCTCTTTTCTGTCTTACTCTTTCTCAGATAAAGCACTGCCTAAGAAGGAAGAGAAATTAATTTATATCATCAGAGAAAGACAAGGCACTGTCTAGATATAAACAGTGATAGAAACAAGGGCTAAGACATGTGAATGCAATTTCTCCATCAGGCAATACATAAAGTATTTGATCTGATCAAATCATAGTACGTTATTTTTTCAGAATAAATAATTGGTTTCCTACTGCTCATTCATAGTTTTTTCCAGGTATGTGTCTTAGTTTGGATCAGATTTCTTCTTTTTATATAATATTGTTTTATCACTCTTCTGCATCTTCCTTATGAATTTTTATCAGATTTTTATATTTGGCTGCAAACCTGCTTTGTGAAATCCTCTCCTTTCCCATCTTCATCTTTGCATCTCTCTCAGTAGGCTTTGTGGATGTAAATGTGATAGAAGCTAAGATTACATCATCTTTAATAAAGGAGAAAATATATAATATATAGAAGCCAGGTGAGCTACACAGAAGGAAATCAGTCAGTTGGCAAATTGCATCTATGGCACAAAGTGTGAAATGCTGTTTTTGAGCAGTATTTATTGAAGAAGTTTGTGAAGAAGATGGTTAAAATGTATATGGAAAAGTAAGGAACCATTTTGTTAAATTTAAAGTGACATTAATGTCTTTTTTACAGTATGAAATCATTCAATATTTCCAACAATCCTTGTTATAGTATTTTACACAATTGCCTCAAAAGGTCTTCAGATATAAAAGTATATATCTAGTGTTGTAAATTAGGTACATCCTGTCTGTGTATAATAGATGCCTCTACAGCCACTCCACAAAGTTGAGTAGATCAAGAATTGCATTATAGTTTGGGGATTTGGAGGAGATTTTGAAGTTGACATTTTTATTTTTTGGTGGGGGGGGGAGGATGAATTGGCTACATGACACAGTCTGCTTGTCTTTTGAGTTATATTTTTAATAATCTTAGTGCCCACAGTTAACTGTCCATTTTTTAATGTTTTAATCAGTCCTAGTTTAAAATGATATATGGATGAGTTTCCATTGCTCTTTTGTATTCACTGTGAGAAAATAGACTGTTGACTTTATAGAGCTAGAAAATGCATTCTTACAAAATGACTTTTCTTTCCTTATGGTTATGGCAACTGTCAATATGGGTATCCTTTCCAGAAGTGACTGTTCAATAGATTGGGTTTTTTTGCTGTTTCTCAAAAGGAAACATTCAAGTAAAATACACCCTCCCAGATAAATGCATGCTTCCCTCCTGCCATGAATGTAAATAGGGGTGTGCAAAGGAGGAGGGACAGTCTTGTAGAAACTTGCATTTTTCTTTAGTATTCTTAGCCAAAGAAATTCTGAAACAATAGTGGAGAAAAACACAGTAGATAGTATTTGAGTTAGTCCAACACCAGAAGAAGAATGCATCTTATTTTGGAGATAGAGCAGAGATAGGACTGTAGTTGAGTGGATCCTGATAAAGACATCCTTGCTAACGAAAAGCATAAGCACAATCCAAAGCCACTTTCTGTGAAACCCTGGTACCTAATAAACATAGAAATATCAAACTAAAATTAACAAAAAGAATTGTCGACAAAGGCTTTATTTAAAAACAGAGTGTAAAACATTTGCAACCGGGTGTGAAATTGTAGTTAGAGCTCACAAAGCCTTTCATGACTTATTTGCAATTTAGTTGGATTTCCCTGTTTCCTTGCTTGTTGCTGTAATTAGCCATTAAACCAGCAGAAACTACATTTTCTGCATCACACAGACAATGTCTTTAAAGTTTGCAAAGAGAACAAGGAAAGCAGACTAAACCATTTCATAGAAGTCCACCTAATGTAAGAAAATAAGAATAACTGTTGCATAAATACTGAAAACTTGTCAGCGGGCAGAAAGAAGATATTTAACTGGCAATTAATTTAAAATAAATTTCTCTTCTGATGTCTTTTTAAAGAAATCCTCTATTATTTTTATTTTCTAGTTTAATATAATTTATAGTTTTCATGGTACATTGGATAATGTGTAAGAATAATGCAATATTACCTAAAAATACTCCAAAATGGTTTCTATGCAGTCAACAGCATGGGGCCAGTGTCTGTGGAAGATTTCTTCTTGCCCACTCACTCCTGTACCTGTACACCTTGTTGTTGTTCAGTTGCCAAGTCGTGTCCAACTATTTGCTACCCCATGGACTGTGTCACTCCAGGCCTCCCTGTCCCTCACCATCTCGCAGAGCTGGCCCAAATTCATGTCCGTTGATTGGTGATGCCATCCAACCGTCTTATACTCTGTCAACGCTTGTCTCCTTTTGCCTTCAATCTTTCCCAGCATCAGGGTCTTTTCCAGTGAGTTGGCCATTTGCATCAGGTAACCAAAGTATTGAAGGTTCAGCTTCAGCATCAATCCTTCCAGTGAGTATTCAGGGTTGATTTTCTTTAAGACTGACTGGTTTCAGATTTTGCTGTCCAGTGAACTCTTGTGCCTTCTCCAGCACAATTCAAATGCATCAGTCCATCGGTGCTCTGCTTTCTTTATCTGCCCTCATCACTTAACATCATCTTAATCAGACGAAGTGTTTTTTAAGTTTATTTAAACTCTTTAGGTGATAGATTTCCCTTTTAATTAAAACATTTTTTTCCTTTAAGTAGTAGATAAATATTTTTCACAATTTATTTTCCTTAGAGAACTTCTTTTCTGCTTCTCGCTTTCTAGAATAAAGGCACAGATGAACTCATTTATTTTAGGATTTAAAGCTGCAACTCATATATGTATATAATGGTAAATGGGCATGAACAATCTTATGTTTCAAGAATGTCATATGTGCTTAATGAAAATTCTGATCTATTACCTCTGAATTCCCATACTTAAGTCTGGGGATACAGTGTGTCAATAAAAATGAAACAGTTTCATTTTAAAAAATGGTTCCTATAATTAAAGTTGTAGGAGCCATTTCTTGAATCCTTGCATGACTGGGGAATGCACAATGTCTTACTCTTATGTTAAAAATATTGTTAGGTACTCAGGCTATGGGAATTACTGAGCTTTAAATTTAATTTATATTCTATATATAGTGACATTGTTCATTTTCCTTTCCTGAAGTCCTTTGTGTTTAAGCATGAAAACTGTCTGACTTCCTTAGAGTTTCCAGTTTAACCTTGCTGTTAACTGTTACTAGTGTTAAGTCGCTTCAGTCATGTCCTAATCTGTGCAGCCCCATAGACAGCAGCCCACCAGGCTTCCCCGTCCCTGGGATTCTCCAGGCAAGAACACTGGAGTGGGTTGCCATTTCCTTCTCCAATGCATGAAAGTGAAAAGTGAAAGTGAAGTCACTCAGTCATGTCCGACTCTTCACAACCCCATGGACTGCAGCCTACCAGGCTCCTCCGTCCATGGGATTTTTCCAGGCAAGAGTACTGGAGTGGGTTGCCATTGCCTTAACCTTGCTTGGAAACTGCAATAAAGTTATGGCTTGCTTTTGTACTCTTAGCTTGAGATCAGCAAGCGTTCTTTCATGATTCCTGTTTGTCACTGTCATTCCCAAATTATATCAGTTAACTGTAGTTAGACTACTGCTTTGCTGAAAATGCTTTATCCCAGATCAAATGTGAATGCAGTGATGTGGGGCCACCACCTGGAGAGGCTGACCTACAGCAGGTCACCAGATGGTGTCTCAGGGACAGAGCTCCACACAGGTCCTTTCCCATGTGATAAAAGTTCTAGATCCTGTGCTCAACTTCCCAGCCTCAGATCCTCAATGCCATCAGGACACACAGAATGAATTGGGGTGGGAATGTACTAATCAGAGTCCAAAGACAGAGCTGTAGAGAAATCAGAACACCTAGGCATTGATTTAACAAGATAAATTATAATTTCCAAACAGAACAGGTACACATACTAGCCGGTCAGTGTTTTTTTTTTTTTTTTTTCCTGAGAAATCAGATTGTAATCTGAAGGTTGCTTAATGAGCAGAGGTTCCAAGCAAAGGGAGCTAGTTGGATGCATGATTTGAATGTTTAGTGGGTCAGACTGAGATAAACTGATCCTGCCTCATCACTGCATGCAGCTGTAGACTGGATTGTAAATGAGAGCTTGAGTCCCGCAGGTGAATCCTGGCTCTACCACCTACTTGCTCTGTGACCTTGGAAAGTAATCACTCTGTATAAGAGTCTGCTTCTCTGTGAAATGAGAGAGAACTAGTGCCTACCTTAGGGTTATCATAACTCATTCATTTGTTTATTCATTACCAAGTATTTATTAGTACTTATAATGAACTGAGCATTATTTTAGGCACTGGGGAAGGAGCAGTAAACAAAACAGGAAAATCCCTGTGTTCATGAAATTTATGCTCTAACAGCAGGCCATCAACAACATCAATAAATATCACAGTATGCTAGGTGGTGATGGATGCTACAGGGAAAAATTAAGCAGAGAAGGGGAAAGAACGAGGGCAGTGGCGCTCCTTTCATTTATTTGTTTGTCCATGTCTGCTCTGGGTCTTCGCTGCTGCATGTGGACTTTCTCTAGTTGCAGTGAGTGAGAGCTGCTCTTGGTTGTGGTGCACCGGCTTCTGACTGAGGTGGCTTCTTTTGTTTCGCATCTCAGGCTCTAGGGTACCTGGGCTTCAGTTAGTTGCACCACATGGGCTCACTTGCTCCAAGGCACGTGAAATCTTCCCATACCAGGGACTGAACCCATGTCTCCTGCACTGGCAGCCAGATTCTCAACCAGTGGACCACCAGGGAAGTGCTGGAGCTGCTTTTAACTGCAGTGAAATAATGAATGTAAATACGACAGGACCCAGACCATTACATTTTTCATTCTAAGTTATTATTATTCCTGCTGCTCTTGTTTCCTCTTCCAGGGACCACATGGAGCCTAGGTGAGTGAGTGGCACACAAGCCAATTGTGATGCTTTCTGCCCACTTTGTCCCAAGCTAACTTTCTTCCTGGCAGTAGACAAAGTTGCCTTTAGATGAGTTAATTTCATTGATTCATTAACCGTGGGTCTTGCTTTGTTCTGGAGGACATGTTATCCTTAAGTTGTCAGAGTACAAATTTCATTTATCACAAGTTAGTTTTTAAGTCTAACTTCAAGCATTTGAGAGGCACCTGCATACTTAGAGCAATTTGTAGGATAAGATCATGAAAAGGATTCTAATACCTCATGATCCCCAGCGAAAGGGTCTTGGGGCCCTGAGAATCAAAAGTCTGTATTCTAGTTCTGACTTATTCATCATTCGTGTAACACTGGTTAAGCAATGACAACGATGAACCTTAGTTTCCTTTTAGTTTTGTCTTGGGGTGCCCTTCACAGAGTTCATGTGAACTATTTAAAACAACTGTTTAGAACCGTGAACTATGTAAAGTATTATGTGATTGAAGTAGTACCAGTTTTAATGATGTTTTTAGTAGTTTCTCCTTCACTTTTCTTTTCAGATCTGTACCAATATTTTGCCCACAATCCTAAGTAGGAGTTGAGATGATAACGCATAAGCTTAGAGAATCTAAGGGCTGCAATAACTAGTCCAGCTTTCCACGCCAACTCAGGAGTTCCTCCTCCAAGAGAGGATCAGAGAACAAAAGTATTTACCCAAGATTGGCTGCCAGTATGTTCCCTACCTTTTGTTTCCCACTTATGCATTCTTTCGACTATAGTATGGTACTAACTAGGACTAGGAAAAATAGCTGCCTAGTAGCTGGGCCTCTTTTATTTTTTGCTGCACTGGGTCTTCACTTGCATCGCAGGGCAGGGCTTCCTCTACAGGCTCTAGAGTACAAGCTCTCTAGTTTTGGTACATGGGCTTAGCTACTCCGAGGCATGTGGGATCTTAGTTTCCAATCAGCCATGTCCTCTGCATTGGAAGACAGATTCTTAACCACTGGACCACCAGGGACATCTCTAGTAGTTGAGCTTTAATGTTACATCAAGAAACCAAAAAGTTTCACTGCAATAGGTTAGAAAATGATGGTGTTTAAGCAGGAGAAGAATTTATCATGATGGTTTAAAGGAGTCCTGGCAGTACTGTATTAGAGAAAAAGGGTCTGGTGAGACACCAAATAAAAATATAAGTAATCAGCAACTAAGTAAAAAGAGCAGGTAGAGTTGTTGTTGTTCAGTTGCCAAGTCGTGTCTGACAACACTTTGCAACCCCATGGACTGCAGCACACCAAGCTCCTTTGTCATTCACTGTCTCCCGAAGTTTGCTCAAATTCATGTATGCCATATTGTTCTTACAGCATCAGGTTTTACTTTCACCACCGGAGGAATCCATGATTGAGCATCATTTCCGCTTTGGCCTAACCGCTTCATTCTTTCTGGAGCTATTAGTAATTGCCCTCTGCTCTTCCCCAGTAGCATATTGGACACATTCTGACCTGGGGGGCTCATCTTCTGGTGTCATATCTTTTTGCATTTTCATACTGTTCATGGGGTTCTCGTGGCAAGAATACTGGAGTAATTTGCAGTTCCTCCTC
This sequence comes from Oryx dammah, assembly GCF_014754425.2. Classification (NCBI taxonomy): domain Eukaryota; kingdom Metazoa; phylum Chordata; class Mammalia; order Artiodactyla; family Bovidae; genus Oryx; species Oryx dammah. The sequence goes on along the minus strand of NW_024070213.1, from coordinate 35,221,682 downwards.
CTGTGGACCACGTTTTGTCAGAACTCTCCACCATGACCCATCTGTCTTGGGTTGTCCTGCACAGCCTGGCTCATAGCTTCATTGAGTTACATAAGCCCCTTCACCACAACAAGACTGTGATCTGTGAAGATGAGGGAGTGATGATAGTGAAACGTCTTCCCACATTCTTCCATGTGTGTATCTAGCCCCAAATATCTGAGTGCTTGTTGGGCTTGTGTGCCAGACACTAACCAGAGAAATGCCTGAGGGGTCATTAGGTACATGTGACATCAGGAAAGGATGAGAAAACTTGTTCTCTAAAATGTTGTGTTGATGTTTAGGCTACGAAAGCACTATATAAGTTGTTTTGTTTTTGAGAGAGAGAGACCGCATCCTTGTGAGCTCTGGGTTTGATCTCCAGCTCAGGCTGGAGATATATAGCCAGTGACCAGCTCTGAGAGAGAGCCTGTCTAGTGCTGTTGAACTGGAGCAGGTGACAGGCACCCCGCTCCGTGCACTATCCCGCCTGGCTGCATGGGACTCAGCCTGTGTGATGGTGCTTCAGCGCTCTGACCGCAGCCAAGAGCCTTGCTGGAAATGCATTGCCTTCATCTGCAGGATCCTGGGCCACTTGGAAGTGGAGCATATTAGAAACATCTCACTGCCTTGTTCCACCCGTCACAAGCTTATTTATTATAATAGGATTCTGTGTGATAAGAAGGAGATGCTATGACTCAGGCAGCAAATAGCACAGGAGATGCTGTATTAAAAAAGGGATTTGTAATGCTTAGAGGTAGTTGAACAAATTCATATCCAAAAATCATTTCCAGAAGACGAGCATTCCTATGATTTTCAACACAAAGTGTGCAAAAATGTGCTAATTTTACTAACTACTTTGTCATACACTGGAGAAGGGAATGGCAAGCCACTTCAGTATTCTTGCCTTGAGAACCCCATGAACAGTATGAAAAGGCAAAATGATAGGATACCAAAAGAGGAACTCCCCAGGTCATTAGGTGCCCAATATGTTACTGGAGATCAGTGGAAATAACTCCAGAAAGAATGAAGGGATGGAGCCAAAACAAAAACAATACCCAATTGTGCATGTGACTAGTGATAGAAGCAAGATCCGATGCTGTAAAGAGCAATATTGCATAGGAACCTGGAATGTCAGGTCCATGAATCAAGGCAAATTGGAAGTGGTCAAACAAGAGATGGTAAGGGTGAACGTTGACATCCTAGGAATCAGCGAACTAAAATGGACTGGAATAGGTGAATTTAACTCAGATGACCATTATATCTACTACTGCGGGCAGGAATCCCTCAGAAGAAATGGAGTAGCCATCATGGTCAACAAAAGAGTCCGAAATGCAGTACTTGGATGCAATCTCAAAAACGACAGAATGATCTCTGTTCGTCTCCAAGGCAAACCATTCAATATCACAGTTATCCAAGTCTATGCCCCCAACCAGTTACACTGAAGAAGCTGAAGTTGAACGGTTTTATGAAGACCTACAAGACCTTTTAGAACTAATACCCAAAAAAGATGTCCTTTTCATTATAGGGGACTGGAATGCAAAAGTAGGAAGTCAAGAAACACCTGGAGTAACAGGCAAATTTGGCCTTGGAATGCAGAATGTGGCAGGGCAAAGACTAATAGAGTTTTGCCAATAAAACACACTGGTCATAGCAAACACCCTCTTCCAACAACACAAGAGAAGACTCCACACATGGACATCACCAGATGGTCAACACCAAAATCAGATTGATTATATTCTTTGCAGCCAAAGATCGAGAAGCTCTATACAGTCAACAAAAACAAGACCAGGAGCTGACTGTGGCTCAGATTGTGAAGTCCTTATTGCCAAATTCAGACTCAAATTGAAGAAAGTAGGGAAAACCGCTAGACCATTCAGGTATGACCTAAATCAAATCCCTTATGATTATACAGTGGAAGTGAGAAATAGATTTAAGGGCCTAGATCTGATAGATAGAGTGCCTGATGAACTATGGAATGAGGTCCATGACATTGTACAGGAGACAGGGATCAAGACCATCCCCATGGAAAAGAAATGCAAAAAAAGCAAAATGGCTGTCTGGGGAGGCCTTACAAATAGCTGTGAAAAGGAGAGAGGCAAAAAGCAAAGGAGAAAAGGAAAAATATAAGCATCTGAATGCAGAGTTCCAAAGAATAGCAAGAAGAGATAAGAAAGCCTTCTTCAGCGATCAGTGCAAAGAAGTCAAGGAAAACAACAGAATGGGAAAGCCTAGAGATCTCTTCAAGAAAATTAGAGATACCAAGGGAACATTTCATGCAAAGATGGGCTCTATAAAGGACAGAAATGGTATGGACCTAACAGAAGCAGAAGATATTAAGAAGAGGTGGCAAGAATACACAAAAGAACTACACAAAAAAGATCTTCATGACCCAGATAATCATGATGATGTGATCACTAATCTAGAGCCAGACATCTTGGAATGTGAAGTCAAGTGGGCCTTAGAAAGCATCACTACGAACAAAGCTAGTGGAGGTGATGGAATTCCAGTTGAGCTGTTTCAAGTCCTGAGGGATGATGCTGTGAAAGTGCTGCACTCAATATGCCAGCAAATTTGGAAAACTCAGCAGTGGCCACAGGACTGGAAAAGGTCCGTTTTCATTCCAATCCCAAAGAAAGGTAATGCCAAAGAATGCTCAAACTACCGCACAGTTGCACTCATCTCACATGCTAGTAAAGTAATGCTCAAAATTCTCCAAGCCAGGCTTCAGCAATACGTGAACCATGAACTCCCTGATGTTCAAGCTGGTTTTAGAAAAGGCAGAGGAACCAGAGATCAAATTGCCAACATCCGCTGGATCATCGAAAAAGCAAGAGAGTTCCAGAAAAATATCTATTTCTGCTTTATTGACTATGCCAAACCCTTTGACTGTGTGGATCACAAGAAACTGTGGAAAATTCTGAAAGAGACGGGAATACCAGACCACCTAACCTGCCTCTTGAGAAATCTGTATGCAGGTCAGGAAGCAACAGTTAGAACTGGACATGGAACAGCAGACTGGTTCCAAATCGGAAAAGGAGTATATCAAGGCTGTATATTGTCACCCTGCTTATTTAACTTCTATGCAGAGTACATCATGAGAAATGCTGGACTGGAAGAAACACAAGCTGGAATCAAGATTGCTGGGAGAAATATCAATCACCTCAGATATGCAGATGATACCACCCTTATGGCAGAAAGTGAAGAGGAACTAAAAAGCCTCTTGATGAAAGTGAAAGAGGAGAGCGAAAAAGTTGGCTTAAAGCTCAACATTCAGAAAACGAAGATCATGGCATCTAGTCCCATCACTTCATTGGAAATAGACGGAGGAAACAGTGGAAACAGTGTCAGACTTTATTTTTGGGGGCTCCAAAATCACTGGAGATGGTGACTGCAGCCATGAAATTAAAAGACGCTTACTCCTTGGAAGAAAAATTGTGACCAACCTAGATAGCACATTCAAAAGCAGAGACATTACTTTGCTGACTAAGGTCCATCTAGTCAAGGCTATGGTTTTTCCAGTGGTCATGTATGGATGTGAGAGTTTGACTGTGAAGAAGGCTGAGCGCCAAAGAATTGATGCTTTTGAACTGTGGTGCTGGAGAAGACTCTTGAGAGTCCCTTGGACTGCAAGGAAATCCAACCAGTCCATTCTGCAGGAGATCAGCCCTGGGATTTCTTTGGAAGGAATGATGCTGAAGCTGAAACTCCAGTACTTTGGCCACCTCATGAGAAGAGCTGACTCATTGGAAAAGACTCTGATGCTGGGAGGGATTGGAGGCGGGAGGAGAAGGGGACGACCGGGATGAGATGGCTGGATGGCATCACTGACTCGATGGACATGAGTCTGAGTTAACTCCGGGAGATGGTGATGAACAGGGAGGCCTGGCGTGCTGCGATTCATGGGGTTGCAAAGAGTCGGACACAACTGAGCGACTGAACTGAACTGGCACTAACTACTTTGTCATACACTGGCAATCTCTTTAACATCTGGAGGCTACATGTCACGAGATTAGGACTCATTTGTCCATTATATACACTATATACACAACAAAACAAAATGCACATAACATACAAAAATGGTTTCATCTGAAAATGTCCAGGTGCAAATGTACTAGCATATTACCTTTTGCAATTCTTCCCCTGCCCCCCACCTCCTCCAAACCACTAACCAGTATAGACAACAGTATGCTGCTCACAGAGATAGTTTATTAACATTTAACATTCCCAAAGACAGTACTTCCTATAAAGCTGAGCAAAAAGATATTTACAAAGTGATATTTCACTACCTCTACATTTGACATACTTCCGACACTTCTAAACATCTAGATGGACTAGATGTTTCAAATAAGGACTTAATTTGTCCACTATATACAGAGCAATCTTGAATAAACTGCATACATGTACCAGTTATAATCTGAAAGTGTCTTCATAGCCTAAGACTCTTCTCTTCTGTCCCCCCCTCCACCAACCCAGAGGGCTATAATGCTCAAATTTTAGAAGACAATCTTGCCTACAAACTTTTAACACACAATGTACAAGATGTATTATTTACTAACTCTGTTTTTGACATACTCTGGCAACCTCTTTAACATATAGAGAGACTAGCTGTTGTAAATTAGGACTCATTTGTCCATTATGTACACTTTATACACAGCAAAGTGGAGTGGTGGTGGCTACAAGGAAGCAAGGGAGGAAATGGTTCAGGCCAGAATGGTCGTATTTAGAAGATGCCTCAGATTATAGCCATTGTTACACTGTACAATTTTATTTAACAGTGCTGTGTACATGTTGTTGTTCATTCGCTCAGTCGTGTTCAAGTCTTTGTGACCTCATGGACTGCAGCATGCCAAGCTTCCCTGTCCCTCACCATCTCCCAGAGTTTGCTCAAACTCATGTCCATCGAGTCAGTGATACCATCCAACCATCTCATCCTCTGCTGTCCCCTTCTCCTGCCTTCCATCCTTCCCAGCATCAGGGCCTTTTCTAATGAGTCAGCTGTTTGCATCAGGTGGCCAAAGTATTGGAGTTTCAGCTTCAGCATCAGTCCTTCCAATGCATATTCAGGATTGATTTCCTTTAGAATTGATTGATTTGAACTCCTTGCAATCCAAGGGACTTTCAAGAGTCTTCTCAACACCACAATTCAAAAGCATCCATTTTGGTGCTCAACTTTCTTTATGGTCCAGTCCTCACATCTTGCATCTCAGATCTCACATCGCTTCCCTGGTGGCTCAACTGGTAAAGAATCCACCCACAATTTGGGAGACCTGGGTTTGATCCCTGGGTTGAGAAGATGCTCTGGAGAAGGGACCAGCTACCCACTCCAGTATCCTGGCCTGGAGATTCCATGGGCTGTATAGTCCATGGGGTCACAAAGAGTCGGACACTCCTGAGTGTCTTTCACTTTCTCACATCCATGCATGACCACTGGAAAAACCATACCCTTGACTGTATGGACCTTTGTTGGCAAAGTAATATCTCTGATTTTTAATAGGCTGTCTAGGTTGGTCATAGCTTTTCTTCCAAGGAGCAAGTGTCTTTTAATTTCATGGCTGCAGTCACCATCTGCAGTGATTTTGGAGCCCCAAAAAATAAAGTCTGTCACTGTTTCCATTGTTTCCATCTATTTGCCATGAAGTGATGGGACCAGATACCATGATCTTTGTTTTTTGAAAGTTGAATTTTAAGCCAGCTTCTCACTCTCCTCTTTCACTTTCATCAAGAGGCTCTTTAGTTTCCTATGTACATAGTGGACAAGTAAACTCTTATATGAAATATCTAGTCTTTCTAGGTATTTAGAAGTGCTTGATGCATGTAAAAGTAGAAGGGGTAGAATAATGTTTCTTGTAAATATCCTTAAAAAACTGATGGGAAATACTGTTGTTGGAAATGAAATTGGTAAACCTCTCTGAACAGTGTACTCTGTGCTTTTTCATTGGGTTGAGGGAAGTGGGAGGGAAGATTGCAGAAGAGGTTTTGCTAGCGTGCTAGAACATTTCAGCTTAACATATGTTAAATGTGCTTCATTTAACTTTACTGTATAGGTATATGTATGTACTTTACAAATGGGTCCAAATTTTATAGTATCTAGTCTCCAGATATTAAAGAGGTGGCCAGTGTATGACAAAAGTAGCGTTAGTAAAATAACACATTTTGTTTCAAAAAAAAGAGAAAGTGGGATTTGGCTGGTAGAAAGTTTCTACTCCACGTTGCACTGACTGCTTTCATCCTGTAAAATTTCGTTTTGCAGGACAATGGCTGTCAATATAAATAATCATTTGCTAAATTAGCTGCTTAACCTGATGGTGCACATCAAAAAGATCTCTCCGTCATTTTTGACCCTAGACACTTCATTGGAATGTCACATACAAGTGAAATGTTTTGTGTTGAAAATGGAAACATACTTCCAGTGTACCTGGGGAAGTTGTTACCTAAAGAAATCCTGGGATTATTCTTTTAGGAAAGAAGACTTATGAAATGAATAGCAAATAATCTATTTTGTTTGGTTTTATAAATCTGGTCTTATCTGTATTATCTAATGACACCTACCTGTCTTGGGTCAGAACAGATTATCTTTTTTCCAGTAGTTGGTCATTGTGTACGATCTAAACCAATATTATCTGCATTATATAGATGTATTACCAAATCATTCCCCACATTTTTTCAGCAAATTAAAAAAAAAGAGTTAAGAGACAATGGGCTTGGGGTACAAAGATTACCCTGAGGGACAGAAATGTGGGGGAATTATGCTCAATTTTATAAGATACATAAACCATGACCAAGGATGTAAATGATAACCAAATATCTTAAATAATGTTGAATAGATGTTTCTATAATTCCAATAGATAATGTAATTTTCAACCTAACACAACATAATTAAATGTGAGGCTATTTGGTAACATTCTTTTATATTCTAAGTAAGTACTCCAAGTTCCAAAAAATGTATTATTTGGACATCTACAATGTCTTATAAAAGTATTTGTAATTGTCACACAAAGATGTATAATCAAATTACATCGAAGTTGTCATAGAAAGAAAAAATATATATTTATATCTGCCTGGTGGGATGTATAGGATATAGCAGACCATCTGTTGGAGAACTAGGGATAAATTTAAGTTCAGCAGGACCTTGGAAGTCTTGGCTGTTAACACTGGCAAAACTATCAGTTTTCCATTCCTAGTGATAAATTTTAATCCAAATAAATCCTGTTTGTTAGGGCACTAAAAATCCTTGTCAGCTCAGAAATTAAGAAGGCATGCATTGACTGGCAGCATATTGATGCCACAAACCAGGCCAAAGTGCCAACATCTCATGTAATCTCATTTTCAAGCACAAAGTTAAGGCAAAGCCAAATATGGCTCCAAGGGCAAGGCTTCTTCAACACAATTCATAGCATGACCCTGGGCTTTGTGACCAGGCAAAGCCACAGGTCAGCATCACTTCTTTCTCCAAAACAGTGAGCCTTGAAGAGAGGTGACAAGGAGGTCAGAATGGGAAAGGGAAGAGATAAACTTGATGAGGAGGGTTTCTCTGTACCTTGGGTGCAACAAATAAAGGAGAAAGTGGAAGAGAATTAATAGTGTGTTTAGTAAAATGTGGAAGGGCTAAAATACCCTGGAACAGAGTCTTAGCATTTTCTTTCCGAGTAACAGTCTGGATACACCAATGTTACGGGCTCTGACTGTGTGTGCACCACCCCTGGAAGCCTGACCACAGGTTGCCCTTGCAAAGAAACAGAAGCGAAAAGTAGAATTCTTCTACTCTGAGCTGGCCTTCCTCTTCTCTTTGTGTGTCAGTGAGTCTCAAGCAGTAGATTTTGAAATCCATGGTGACTGGAAGAATTTACATTTTAAAAAGTGGGCAGATATAGGCAAAGTTGTAAGTGGGAATTTGGAAACAAATGAATAGATTCTTCATTCCCACAAGGTGACTCATGGTGGGGTGGGGCAGAATGGAGGGAAAACCTTCTGAAACTCTCAAGTAGCATTCGACATGGGGAAATGTTAAAACTCAATGTCAGGGGGACTCCTTGTTCTTGTCCCTTAAAATCTGTTGATTTCAATGATGTCATAATCTCATGAGGCCGGTCACAGGCCAGTCTTCCCACTCTCTCCATCCTCTTTGCCCCAACCATGTGTTGCCCCATCCTACACCTACGCCGCCCTGCCTGGCTCCCATTCCACTCTCCTCCCACCAGAAACATGTTATACATATTAGTTCTTGTTCCCCACAAGACAAAATCATTGCAATAGTTCTTCGACATCATTTCTTCAAATCCTGACACAAGTCCTAAAAGATAGGTATTATTACCCCCATCTTCAGAGAATGAAACTTGAGCAGTAATCTTCTCTGATCACACACCTAATGAGAGAAAAAGCTGGAATTCAGAAAGAAAATGGATTGCCTCCAAAACCCCTGCCTTTTCAGTCACAGCCTGCTTTACTGGGTCGCTGCTCATCTAAGTGTTCTCTCGTTGAGGAAATGTCTTGAGTGGTTTCACCTTGTTAAGTGTTAACATGAAGTTTAGGATGGCAGAAGCCACTTCACCTTTTACCTGAATATTCCTTACCTCTGACATTGCAAAAATTGGAGCAATGGCAGAAAACTTTTCTTCCTCTGTATCCTCCATTGTTGCCTCTACATTTATTCAGCTAGCATCTATTGAAAGCCTGCTGTGTTCCAGACACTGTTCTAGGCTCTAAGAACAAGTCAGACAATCCTTGCTCTCCTAGAATTTTCATTCTATCACTGAAAACTGACAAATAACTATGTAATGGAAGCCATGTTAGGGAATGATGAGGAAAACCACGTGATCATCTTAGTTGAGGCGAAAAAAGCATTCGACAGAATTCAACATTCATGATAAGAACTGACATCAAAGTGGGTATAGAGGGAACATATCTCAACATAATAAAGGCTGCTTACAGCAGACCCACAGCCAACAATATACTCAATAATGAAAAGCTGAAAGCTTTCCTGCTAAATTCAGGAACATGACAAGAATGCCCGCTCTCACTGCTTCTATTTAACATAGTAATGAAAGTCCTAGCCACAGCGGTCAGGCAAGAAAAAGAAATAAAGCTATCCAAATTGGAAAGGAAAGGTAAAACTGTCATTATTTGCAGGTGACATGATCCTCTATATAAACAACCCTAAAGTCTCCATCCCCAAACTATTAGAACTAATAAATGAATTCAGCAAGGTTGCAAGATACAAGATTAGTATACAGAAATATGTTGCATTTCTATCACTAAAAATTAAATATCAGAACAAGAAAGTTTAAAAAAAAAAAACATGTTTACAATTGCGTCCAAAAAAAAAAAATTTTGCCATACCTAGGAATAAACTAACCAAAGAGGTGAAAGACCTACACTCTGAAAACTATAAAACCCCAGTGAAGGAAACTGAAGATGATTCCACAGTCATGGAAAGATATCCTATGCTCTTGGATTGGAAGAATTAATATTATTAAAATGGCCATACTACCCAAAGCAGTCTACAGATTTAATGCATTCCATATCAAAATACCCAGGATATTTTTCACAGAACTAGAACAAATAATTCTAAAATTTATATGGGACCACAAAACCCACATACCTCCAAAACCGGAGGTATGACCCTCCCAGTCCTCAGACTATACTACAAAATTAAAAATTAAAGTACAGTAATTAAAACAGCATCGTATTAGTACAAAACCAGACATATAGACCAATGTAACAAAGTGACCAGAAATAAAATCATGTACCTATGGTCAATTGATCTATGACAAAGGAGATAAGAATATATAATGGAGAAAAAACAATCTCTTCAACACGTGGTGCCATGAAAACTGGACCACTACATGTAAAACAATGAGATTAGAACATTCCCTTACACCATACACAAGAATGACTCAAAATGATTTACCTAAATGTAAGATCTGAAATCACAAAAGTCCTAGAAGAGAACATAGGCGGAACACTCTTGGACATAAATTGTAGCAATATTTTCTTGGATCAGTCTCCTAAGGCAAAAGAAATAAATACAAAAATAAACAAATGAGACTTAATTAAACCAATGGGGAAAAGCAAAGAAAGCTGAAGGAGTAGAGGGATGGAGGTATATTCTACTGGAGTGAGTGAGCAAGCCATGGAGAGATCTGGGAATCAGCAAGAGCAAGTCCCTGACAGCTATGGACTGGGCATGAGGGAGGAACAGCAGGGTGGCCCACTTGACCAGAGCTAGTGAGGAAAGCAGATGACTGTCAAGGCTATAGGAAAGGAGAGGGCAGAGATTGGATCATGCTGGGAAAGGAGTTTATATTTTTACTAGGAAATTTTATTCTAAAAAAATTATCAGTGATTTCACTTTCTGCTTCAACATTATCTCATGCACCAAATTCACTGCTGACAAGGAAATGGGGAGCACATCCTAGAGTTAATCGTTTAATTCACAGAACATTCAGAGGCTGGTAGAGTCAAACCTCTCCTAACCACTCAGGCAGAACGTAGGGAGTGAAGAGAGAACTTAAGATCGTAATCCGAAAGCATCCTTTTCGCTTTATTCTTTATCCATAAACACACCCTGGATAAATCTTTCTACCTTGTGTGGTTATACCCTAAGTATGTGCATGCTAAGTCACTCAGTCGTGTCCAACTCTTTTCGACTCTGTGGACTATAGCTCAATCAGGCTCCTCTGTTCATGGAATTCTCCAGGCAAGAATACTGGAGTAGGTTGCCATTTCCTCCTCCAGGGAATCTTCCCAACCCAGGAATCGAACCCACATCTCTTACATCTCCTGCATTGGCAGGCAGGTTCTTCACCACTGTGCCACCTGGAAGCAAAGAGTCAAACACGACTGAGCAACTGAGCATGCACACAGATTATACAAGAGAATAGAATCTCCCCTTAGGAATCAACCAGAAACAGTCTTATTCTTTGTTATATAACTAGGCCCTAGCCAAGGAGAGGGACAGGCCTGAGAGTGGTCAGTGAGGAGGAAGGCAGTAGGGGTAGAAGTAAGTAAGAGGAGAAATGTGAGATCAGAAATTGCCTGTACTGCTGGGGACAGGGTTGGAAGACACATACATATAGCCATATCCAAGATTTCAACTCTTAAGATGTGCACCACCTGAATGAGGAGACAGTTTAAAGTGGAAGAAAGTGAAAGTTGCTCAGTCATGTCCAACTCTTTGAGACCCCATGGCCTATACAGTCCATGGACTTCTCCAGGCCAGAATACTGGAGTGGGTAGCCTTTCCCTTCTCCAGGGGATCTTCCCAACCCAGGGATTGAACCCAGGTCTCCCGCATTGTGGTGAATTCTTTACCAGCTGAGCCACAAGGGAAGCCCAACAGTTTAAAAGTCAGCCAGTATTCGGTATAAAGCAGGACAGCATCTGTGTTCTCATCAACACAGAGCACCTGTGTGCAGCAGCCAGTCACCACCAGGCATCACAGTGCTTCATCGACAGGCTCCATCATGTGACAGAAAGGATTTTTACATGTAGGCATTGCTTCAGCATCTGTTTCAGTTTAAGTCTTATGTCAGATTGATGTTCCATAAAAACAAATAATTAGGGAAATGTTTCAAAAATGGAAACACGGGGACTTTCCTGGCAGCTCAGTGGTTAAGACTCCACACTTCCACTGCTGGGGTCACAAGTGTGATCGCTGGTTGGGGAACTAGGGTCCTGCATACTGCATGGTACAGCCAAGAAATTTTAAAAAAAGGGGGGTGGGGGGTGGGGAATGCATGAAGATGAATAAAACCTGAATAGCCTCAGTTGGAAAAATGGGGAGTGTATTTGTGAAAGTGTACAGAAATCAGAAATACAATACCTACGGTATGATCAATGATTGTTTCCACATGGCCTTTTGGCTGCAGTTCCTGTTCACCAAGACCCTGTGCCTTTTGTGACTGGGCATCTTATCATTGCAGTCAGCCGGGAGTCATTATTCAAAAAGAGCTGCCGTCCCCTGGAATTCCAATACACCCTACTCTTCTGCGAGCCTCACTTGTGTCCTGGGCAGCCCATAGCCCGGCTATGTCATTTGAAGTTTCCCTTGTTCATCGCACTTGAGATTATCTTGTTTCTTCTCACACTTAACAGCAGCTGTCTGGCAGACGTATGTGTCATCACCTGTAGCCGTTAGGCTCCCTACATTCGGGGCTACATTGTCCTTGGACCCAGTGGCCAGCTGTTGATGCTTTGACAGTCGAAGTCAAGCTGTGCAACATCCTGCATGCGTGCATGTCTGTTAAGTTACTCCAGTCGTGTCCGACTCTTTGTGACCCTGTGGACTGTAGCCTGCCAGGTTCCTCTGTCCATGGGATTCTCCAGTCACGAAGGCTAGAGTGAGTTGCCATGCCCTCCTGGAGGGGATCTTCCCAACCCAGCTCTCTTGTATCTCTTGCATTCGGCAGGTGGCTTCTTGACCATTTGTGCCACCTGGAAGCCTATGCACCATCCTACAGCTCTTCGAAGTCCCTGAGCCAGCTCGACAGTGGTCAGTGCTATACCCTGCAAGCTATCATCAGACTTAGAGTTCAGTCTCATGTTGACATCACATCCTGCTTGCCCCTATCCCAGAAAAACGTGTTGGTTTTGACTCAAGAGTTTATTATTCAGCCTCCTTCAATCCATATAATGCCCTTTGCAAAAATTTTAGTGAAAATATATTAGCTCGTTGATGCTAATGAAAATGATCCAAGTGTAAGATTTCTTTGGTACAACCTGGCACATCACCTTGGCGCAACTATGAATTTGTTTTTAGGTCTCAGTATCATACTATCCCCAAATAGACACTCCAGATCTTTTTTATTTTCTGTTTTTTTATTGAAGTGTAGTTGGTTTACAATTTTGTGCTAATTTCTGTATTACAACAAAGTGACTCAACTATACACATATATACATTCTTTTTTATGTTCTTTTCCATTATGGTTTGTCCCAGGAGATTGAATATAGTTCCCTGTGCCGTTACAATAGGACCTTGTTGTTTATCCCTTCTAAATGTAATAGTTTGCATATGCTGCTAAGTCGCTTCAGTCGTGTCCGACTCTGTGCGACCCCAGAGATGGCAGCCCACCAGGCTCCCCCGTCCCTGGGATTCTCCAGGCAAGAGCAGTGGAGTGGGTTGCCATTTCCTTCTCCAATACATGAAAGTGAAAAGTGAAAATGAAGTTGCTCAGTCGTGTCTGACTCTTCGAGACCCCATGGACTGCAGCCTACCAGGCTCCTCCATCCATGGGATTTTCCAGGCCATCCCTCTCCCTCCTCCTTGGCAACTACAGTCTGATCTGTGTCTGTTTCTGTTTTGTAGATAGTTTCATTTGTACCATATTTTAGATTCCATATAAAAGTGGTATCATATGATATTTGTCTTTCTCTTTTTGACTTTCTTCACTCAGTATGATAATCTCTAGTTGGATCTAGCTGTAAATGATATTAATATTATTTTATGGTTGAGCAAGATTCCTTTTTATATAGATACCACATCTTCTTTATCCATTTATTTGTTGATGGGCGTTGAAGTTGTTTCCATATCTTGGCTATTGTAAATGGTGCTGCTATGAACGTAGGGGTACATGTATCTTTTTGAATTATAGGTTTTTCTTCATGCCCATAAGTGGAGTTGCTGGATCATTTGCTAGTTCTATTTTTAGGTTTCTGAGGAACTTTCACACTGTTTATCATAGTGGCTGTACCAACTTACATTCCCACCACAGTGTAGAAGGGTTCCCTTTTCTCAACATTTGTTATTTGTAGATCTTTTAATGATGGTCATTCTGATTGGTGTGAAGTGGTACCTCATTATAGTTTTAATCTGTAATCTCTCTAATAATTAGTGATGTTGACCATCTTGTGATGTGCCTATTGGACATCTGTATGTCTTCTTTGGAAAACTGTCTATTAAGGTCTTCTGCCCGTCTTTCAATTGGGTTGTTTGGTTTTTTGTTGTTGAGTTGTATGAGCTGTTTATGTATTTTGGAGACTAAGCCCTTGTCTGTTGCATCACTGGTAAATATTTACTCCCATTCCATAGGTTGTCTTTTCATTTTGCTATGGTTTCCTTTGCTGTGCAAAATCTTGTACGTTTGATTAGGTCCCATTTGTTTGTTTTTGTTTTTATTTTTTTATTTTATTATTTATTTTATTTTATTTTACTTTACAATACTGTATTGGTTTTGCCATACGTCAACATGAATCCACCACGGGTGTACATGAGTTCCCAATCCTGAACCCCCCTCCCACCTCCCTCCCCATACCATCACTCTGGGTCATCCCAGTGCACCAGCCCCAAGCATCCTATATCCTGCATCAAACCTAGACTGGCGATTCATTTCTTACATGATACTATATATGTTTCAATGCCATTCTCCCAAATCATCCCACCCTCTCCGTCTCCCACAGAGTCCAAAAGTTTGTTCTATACATCTGTGTCTCTTTTGCTGTCTCACATACAGGGTTATCATTACCATCTTTCTAAATTCCATATATATGTGTTAGTATACTGTATTGGTGTTTTTCTTTCTGGCTTACTTCACTCTGTATGATCGGCTCCAGTTTCATCCACCTCTTTAGAACTGATTCAAATGTATTCTTTTTAATGGCTGAGTAATACTCCATTGTGTATATGTGCCACAGCTTTCTTATCCATTCATCTGCTGATAGACATCTAGGTTGCTTCCATGTCCTGACTATTATAAACAGTGCTGCGATGAACATTGGGGTACATGTGTCTCTTTCAATTCTGGTTTCCTCAGTGTGTATGCACAGCAGTGGGATTGCTGGGTCATAAGGCAGTTCTATTTCCAGTTTTTTAAGGAATCTCCACACTGTTCGCCATAGTGGCTGTACTAGTTTGCATTCCCACCAACAGAGTAAAAGTGTTCCCTTTTTTCCACACCCTCTCCAGCATTTATTGCTTGTAGACTTTTGGATCACAGCCATTCTGACTGATGTGAAATGGTACCTCATTGTGGTCTTGATTTACATTTCTCTGATAATGAGTGATGTTGAGCATATTTTCATGTGTTTGTTAGCCATCCGTATGTCTTCTTTGGAGAAATGTCTGTTTAGTTCTTTGGCCCATTTTTTGATTGGGTCGTTTATTTCTCTGGAATTGAGCTGCAGGAGTTGCTTGTATATTTTTGAGATCAGTTGTTTGTCAGTTGCTTCATTTGCTATTATTTTCTCCTATTCTGAAGGCTGTCTTTTCACCTTGATTATAGTTTCCTTTGTTGTGCAGAAGCTTTTAATTTTAATTAGATCCCATTTGTTTATTTTTGCTTTTATTTCCAGTATTCCGGGAGGTGGGTCATAGAGGATCCTGCTGTGATTTATGTCAGAGAGTGTTTTGCCTATGTTCTCCTCTAGGAGTTTTATAGTTTCTGGCCTTACATTTAGATCTTTAATCCATTTTGAGTTTATTTTTGTGTATGGTGTTAGAAAGTGTTTTTAATTCTGTTGTGCTTAGAGACTGACCTATGAAAGGCCACTCCCGATCTTGATTGTGACCATGCTGAAGCTCTTCATGATAGATTTTTTAAACAATTCAGGGACTGATAGAGAGGCCAATGATGATAAAAACTAAAGAAACAAATTTGGATTTTTTTAGCAGAAGTTCATTGGCATCGAAGAGAGATTTCAGGGACTTATTAATATCCATCCACTTTAAAAAAGAAAGAGAATGGGAAATAATGAAATGAGCGAGGCAGGCATGGACAACTCCCATGAGAATGTATCAAAACCCATTTTTATAGGCAATTTACAAGTGACCTAAATATGACTTCATAGTAGATAATATCTCACAAATATCCTTTCAGCAATTTATGTCCATAAGTGCAGTGTCTTTTTTGTGTAGCTCTGTTTATGGAAGCTGAGCTGGGTCTCCGTTGCTACACGCAGGCTTTCTCTAGTTACAGTGTGCAGGGGCCACTCTTCATTGCAGCATGCGGGCTCCTCATGTGGTCTCTTGTTGCCGAGCACAGGCTCTGGGTGCGTGGGCTTCGGTAGCTGTGGTGCACAGGCTTAGTTGCTCTGGGGCCTGTGGAATCTTCCTGGACCAGGGATCAAACCCGGTCTCCTGTTGGCAGGCGATCCTTCACCATTGAGCCGCCAGGGAAGCTTCATAAATGCAGTTTTCTTATCTCCAGACTGCCCAGATATGGAACTCTTTCATTCTCCTAACAGATTGGCCCAGATACTATAAATGATAGTCTCAGTTTTCATGGAAACAAGAGGGACCATAGTTTTGATGGGAATGATTCTGGTTATGCCATTGTCTCTGCAGAATTTTTAATAACACTCCTTTCAAGCCCAAATGTGTCCCTATTTAGCCTACAAATTGTTTGATTACTCACTATGTACAGGAATACAGTTAAGGATTTTCGTTAAGGTTCATCCAGTACTTAGTGATGATATTACTGGTTAGGTCTTGAATTATTTAAAGCGGTTATTCTCAGTCTGTAGTACACATCAGCATTACCCAGAGGGCTTGTTAAAGCATAGATTACTGGGCCCCAACCTTAGAGCACCTGATTCTGCAAGTCTGGGTTGCGGCCTGAGAATCTGCACTTCTGTTTCCCATTTGATGTTAAGGCTGCTAGCCCAAGACAGACACACTTAAGGACCACTAACTCTTTTCCTTTGCTTTGGTAGTATTTTGAAGACAAGGAAAAAGACTTTGCAATAAACCAAGCCAGTTAAAAGCACAATTTGATAAAAATGTCTTCATATTACAGGCTAGTATAAGAACGTCAGCTGGTGAGCTGGCCAACTGCAAACTCATTCTAATCAAATTATGACAGGTGAAGCCCTGCAGTGATAACCATGTGCTGGACCCTTCATTGCTTTTGTGTGTGATTTTGAGATTTGGTGACAATTCATTATATAGCTTATTTTCGTGGGGGCAGAAAGGACATTCTTTTTTTTTTTTTTCCAGAGGAGGAATTTAAGTGGTCTTTTCAAAGATTTACTCATTTTTTTGTTTGTTTCAGACAAACCTGTATGTGCTGTGTATATACACATGTGGTGCTCAGTCACTTCCATCATGTCTGACTCTTTTTGACCCTATGGACTGTAGCCCACCAGGCTCCTCTGTCCAAGGGGTTCTCCAGGGAGAAATACTAGAGTGGGTTGCTGTACCCTCCTTCAGGGGATCTTCCTGACCCAGGGATCGAACCCACATCTTCTACATTGCAGGCGGATTCTTTACCGCTGAGCCGCCGGGGAAGCCCATATGTATATATACATGTACACATACATATATGTGATACATGTACATGAGGTATGAAAGACCGTGAAGTTCACACAGTAACAGATGGAGTTACTAAAACAGATTTTAATTCCATTTTTTATTGTGTTGCCTTTGACTCTGGTGTAAAAGAATTTCTGGGAATGTTTTTTCTCTAGGTTTTCTGTATAGACATTTTATATGTGTGTCTCCATAAAACTTCCCCTGAGCTCTACTTATAAATTGACTATTATTTTTAAAAATAAATGTATTATTCTTAATTTACTTCATATTAAATCATGTACAGTGGAAATGAATGATGATATTTGAGCAAAGTTTCTGGAGAGTCCTGTCAAAATATCAGAAAAAGGTGCTTTGATCTACATTTTACTGCTTATGTCACTACATGTTATTCAGCATTTTTCTGTAACATCGTACAGACTTTTTAACCAACCCAACACATCAAAGAAATCCCTGACCTTAAAAGTCTCTTGACTTAAGGAGACGTCACCAGCTGAATTTTTAGTTTACGGCATTCATAGATTAAGCTTTTTGCCTGAATCTTTGTTGTTCTGTATTTATATATGTACTTTGGATATTACTCTCCTCAGTTATGAAAATGAGAAGTATGTTTAGATTAAGATCATCCGGTTCTTTAAAATCAAAAAAGAAAAGTCAGTAAGGAAAAAAAAATGGCACTTATATGAACCCTGTAAACTAAGAATTCAGTTGGTAGCATCTCCTGAAGTTGATATATTGGGTTGGCCAAAAAGTTTTTTGGGGATTTTTGTATGATGTTACAGAAAAATCCAAACAAAATTTTTGGCCAACTCGGTATCAGGAGTTGTCACCTTGGTTCTGCCATGATCTTCTGGTTTGTGACTTTGGAATTAGTGGTTTAATTTAAACTGTCTTTAAGGCTTCCTCCATCTCTATTAATAAGAGACGTTCTAGTACTGTACTAATGTTTAACGACCAGTTTGGGGGTACCAGGAATGCCATGGTAGTAGCATTGCCCATTTCCCTGGTGTAATTACTCCCGCCATGGCTGATTTCAGGCTGCCAATGTGGTGTCACTGAACTCAGGGATGGGCACAATGGCACAACCCAGCTCTCTCCTGTGGGAGAACAGCTGTGAAGTTCTGACCCAATAATCCATTTAGGGGCTGAATTGTCCAGTCTACCTATTCACATTAATCTTGCAAACCAAATATTTTGAGCTCTTTGAATGCACTCTTATCCTCCAGGAAAGGTGTTGCCTGTCAAGTATGCATTTCCAAACACTCAGTGGCTGCCTTCAAAGGCCCCCTGGGGGCTGACAGTATTGTGGAAGCACTTCCCTGTGCCCTACTCCTGCCCACCCCCTTGCCAAAGCCCCCAAGAATGCCCACCTGGAGATGGTGCTCTCCAAATGGAAGTCTCCCATGTCTGTTCTTCATGCAGCAGCCAAAATGTTCTGTTTAACTTTTGTGTGTGTGTTGAATGTGTATATGTGTGTTGAATGTGTATGTGTGTGTTGAATGCATGTGTATGTGTGTATGTGTTTGCTGCAAACCAGGAAATGCCATTCCACGGTTAGGAGTCAAAATTCTCCTCGGCTCCCACCACCTCCAGGCCTCTCCATAACTGGCCCCTGTCCCCCTCTGGCACCTTCTCTCTTACTTCTCTCTATCTCTCCCTTGGTAGCACACTAGTTTCGTTTTGGTTTTTGTTGTTGTTGTTCTCCAGATATGCCAGCCTCATTTCGAACCTTGGGACCTTTGCAGAGTGTTGCTTCTGCCTGAAACTCTGACCCATTAGTTCAGAGCACCCTTTACAGCCAGTTCAATCCACAGTAGCCCCCTATTCTCTAAAGAGAATGCTTCAAACCACGATTTTATTCATAGTACTTACCCTTATCTGAAATTATTTTCATTTGTTATCGTCTTCATCCTCTCATTCACCTTTCATTAGAATGGAAATGGGTCCTTTCTGAGCTGCTCATTTGCTTTACCCAGAGCTTAGAACGGTATTGACTACATGGCAGGTGCTCATTAAATACGTTTGAAGAAAGAGGAAGGAGGTCTTTTTGGTTTGGATGAATAAAAAACAAAAAGGAAGGGGAACCATTTATAATAATAATATGTCTTATTGAAAAATTCAGGTTTCTGTGTTTACTTATGTTCATCTGCACTGTATACAGCAACTCCTTATCATCCATCTGTTTTACCAGCAATAGGTATCTAGTGCCAAGGACATAGAAATGGAAGATGCAAAAGACATCAGAAAGAAATACTGCCCTCTAAAGGGCTTATAAACTAAACACTTTATGAATTCTCTGAGTGATGATCCCATAATTAATCAGTAATATTAATTATGTATGACATGATATTATGATATGATTATGATATTTTATTTATGGTATGATGGTAATTCTCCCATAGCTATGATATTATTAAATACAATTATTATATAATAACTAGTTAGCTGTATGACTTAGATAGGGTTTCCCTGGTAGCTCAGCTGGTAAAGAATTCACCTGTAATGCAGGAGACCCCGGTTCAACTCCTGGGTTGGGAAGATCCCCTAGAGAAGGGATAGGCTACCCACTCCAGTATTCTTGGGCTTCCCAGGTAGCTCAACTGGTAAATAATCCTCCTGCAATGCAGGAGACTTGGGTTCAATCCTGAGTTGGGAAGATCCCTTGGAGGAGGGTATGGCAACCCCTTCCCCAGTATTCTTGCCTGGAGAATCCCCATGAACAGGGGAGCCTGGTGGGCTACAGTCCATGGGGTTGCAAAGAGTCAGACAAGACTGAGCGACTAAGCACACACACTTGTGACTTAGATAAGGACCTTAGTCACTGTAAAATTTTATCATCTTTATTCTGGACAGAATTTGCCAGTGTTAAATTAGCACCTGGTCCTATAGGTCCCTTGACACTTGCACCCATCAAGAGTCTTTAAACAGTAACAACTGATTTGTGGAAGGGATGCACAGAATTAAGAGGAAAGTGACAACCAGGCCCACCTGGGCACAATCCAGACCAAGTGAACCGCCACAAAGTCCCAGGTTGGGCCAGGCTGGCTGGAGGGAAGATGCTGCTGCCGTGTTGCAGTGTCCTGGAAGTCGGCCTTGGCACGAATGGTGTCCTCACAACCAGAAGTCACTCTTTCACCCACTGTGAACAAAAAGAATTCTTCTTGCTAGCTCTTGTTCCACATCCAAATCTCAAGCAGGAGCAACTAGTGGGCACTCGTAAGTCATATGACTGCACTCTGACTGCCTGAGAGAGGACAGACGGGCATCAGCCTTTTCAGCTTCCAGAGCAGGACGCTGGACCCAGCCTCCCATCATGACCCCCAGTAGCGGTTTCCTCAGGCACAGGAGGCAGCAGGTGTTAGGCAGCCAGAAGTTGGACAGATGACCACTGGAGTATTCAATACTCTGTTCAGAATACTTTGCCCCAATCTCACCATGAAGAAATCTCCAGTTTTCTTGTGTCCCAGTGAGATTTGCAAATGCTTGTACTTGAGATTATTTGCAGAAGAAAGTAAATATATTCTTTGATAAAAAGGCTGAGAGAGTAACTTATGAGAATCAATATGGAAATTAACAAATAATAAGACGAAGAAAGGGTTAAAGTTCCAAGAATAAAAATATTGATAAAGTGGAGTTTTGAACTGACACAAAAAGAAAACCACAAACAAGAAGGGAAATGACCTGCTCTGAGAAAGCCCACAGGTAGGACTTTGGAGCTGCCCAGTGTCCCTGACGAGGACAGTTTCCTCTGTTACACAAGCTTTTCTTATTTGTTTACTTTTCCTTTGTGGTCAGAATGCCTCCCACTTAACACTTCTCTAGGAAAACCAGCAAGAGGAACCTAGGAGGATATCAGGCAGGCCCTTCGATTCCTTGATCACTCACAGCCAGTTGGCAGACAAGCCTCCCATCACTGCATCCTCAGACCTTTGACTGTTTCAGTCCCTGCTTCTGGGGCTCTTGTGTATCTCGGGATCAGCTGGCCAGTGCTTAAAGCAGCTCTGGGTGCTGGACTCCCCTCCTCTCTCTCTGAGTGATTGCCCACCTGGTTGCTGCTCAAGGTAGGGTCCATCACCTCCAGAAGCCCTAAGATCACAGCTGCTCCTGCAACCAGAGCCCTTCTGCCCATTGATGTTCCTGACCTAGCAATAGGGGATACTGACAAGAGAACTGTAGCTCCCAGCTGCCCTAAGCTGTGTTGGGTCTGGGGCCCTCTCAGCCCTCCCAGCCATGGACCACTGTCTCTTCTCAGTGTAGCTGCTTCCTTGGGTGCCCTGATGTCTGGGAGCAGATCAGAGCTCCTCCATTTGTGGATGTAGCTGTTGCGTTGTGTAGACACCCGAGGGCCATGGTTAGCTGCATCAGAGGTGGGAAGTCTGAGACCAAAAGAAAATCCACGAGCACTTTCAGTTTGAGCACAGCCACTGCCCTGCGATTGTGGACAGACATGATACGGCTAAGAGGGAGCCCTGGGAAGCAGAGAGGGAGTAGGATCGGGCTAGGAAGCAAGGTGGGTGCCCCGGGGCCCTGGGCTCTGGTCATGGTCCTTCCTGCTGTCAGTGATGACATTTACTGCTCACTCCCAGGGACACAAGCTTTGCGATATCATCAGATGATAACCTATTCCAGGTTACCACTGAGAGCCCTGCTTTTCAAAATCAGTGCCTTTTCAGGTTGCTGGGATAGATGGGCCTTGGCAATCACAGTTCTCTCAACCCCCAAGCAGCTGGAGCCCACCATCCAGCATGTAGACCACCCTCAGGCAGTGACCTCTGGGTTGGCCTAGTACGTGCAGTGCCTCTTGCCCGTTGCAGGAGGTCGAGGTCCCCATGAATGGCTGACTTTACCAAATCAGACAGTAAAGAATCTGCCTGTAAAGCGGGACACCCAGGTTCTATCCCTGGGTCCGGAAGATCCCCTGGAGGAGGAAATGGCAGCCCACTCCAGTATTCTTGTCTGGAGAATTCCATGGACAGAGGAGCCTGGTGGACATGACTAAGCAACTGGTTTTTTTTTTTTTTTTTTTTTAACCAGCACCCTAAAAAGCTTTTTTTTTTTTTTTTTTTAACCAGTCTGGAAATGTTTAAGAACAGAAATCTCAACCCATGAGTCTGAAACTTGAGTCCAGCACTTTTTCTGACTCTCTTCTGTAAACATTGGTTGAACTGTTTTAACCCTCTTTGCAGCTGATGAGGTCCATACTCACTTGCTTTGCTCTGGCTCTGAAGGTGAGGAAGCCACAGAAGGTGGGCATTCAGGGTTTCATTGCCACAGAAGCTGAGCCTGCCAGGCCATGAGCAGTGCCTTCCTGCACCCCCTGTGCTGGGCATGGGCCAGCCGCTCCCACCGTGGTGATGCTGCATATAAAACAAGGGGACTATGAAACTGGACCTGTGTCCAGTCCCACCCAGCTGAGACTTTGACTACCAGCTTGGGGCCCTGCCAAGAGCAGTAGCCTGTTAAGTCATTTTCATTCCACCATCCCTCTTTCGGTGGTACTTCTGCTGGACCTACTTCTTTCACTGACCTTAGGAGCAGGGCCTGAATAAAGCAGGCCTTGTCCCTGGAGGGCTCCCACACCAGCAGCCCCCTGGAGGCAGGGCCATGGAAAGGGGTCAGGCAGGAGCCCTGCAGGGATGTCAAGGTCTCTTGCTTTTCAGCCTTTGTCAAATGCCTCTAAGGGACAGATTCCTGCCTCTGTGCAGTCTGTTCAGCAGTCCAAGGATCTTTGACGTTTGTACCTTGCTTTGTAAGGTTCAGGGCTTCCCAGGTGGTGCTAGTGGTAAAGAATCCTCCTGCCAATGTCAGGAGATGCAAGAGATGTGAGTTGGATCCCTGGGTTGGGAAGATCCTCTGGAGGAGGAAGTGGCAACCCACTCCAGTATTCTTGTTTGGAAAATCCCATGGACAGAGGAGCCTGGTGGGCTATAGTGCATGGGGTCGCAAAGAGTCAGACAGGACTGACACAACACACATCTACATCTCCACCTTGTAAGGTTCAAACCACTTTCACATACACAATGCAAACATGAGGTCCACACCTTTCAATTTGTAGACTATTTCAAAGTTTGAACATGACGCTGTAAAGGAGTTTGTTGCTTTGCAAAAACTTTCAATACAGATTCGCTTTGAATAACTGACATATTTTAAATTTCTCAAGCCACCCATATAGGGTACTCTGCCAGAGTTTCAGGAACTCAGTTGCAGAAGGACGATACAGAACAGAATAAACAGAGACAGAAGGAAGATACAGTTAAGAAAGGGTGGCAAATGAATCTTCCAGGCCTGGAATGTGCTATTTTTCTCACACAGCAAAATTTTTACTCTTACTCCCTCCCTTTTTTTTTTAGAATTAGTTGACAAGGTTCTCATTTATTTATCAATCCAAGAATAGCGTTTTAGTTTCAAAGGACACAGCTGGATCCTTTCTTTCACCGACAGTCCCCGGTGTCTGTCAGACAAGAGTGTGTTTCCCAGCTCATCCTTCCTTCCTTTTAACTCAGGGTCTGTGTGCAAAGCCCTGTGAGAATCAGCCTTTTTGTTGTCCAGATTAAGCAACTCTGGTCACATACAGGTGGGGTGTTCACTAGGAACAAAGCTAGAAGTCCAAATGCCAGTGTTGTGGGTGTTCCTTAAGGGTTTGAGACAACGTCTCACCTGCCAGCAAAGCCGCCATATTGGTCGGAGGGTGGGAGGCCCGCCATGCCCCTCCTTCATGGAGCAGAGGCTGGCATGGGCTATATGATGCATTTCCCATTAACCCACGTGATTACTTTGACTTCAGAAGTAATCATATGATTATTTTGACTTCAGAAAAGAATCCTTCTTCCAGATTATTGGCCTTGGTCTGTGAAGTTCCAGGAAAGCAGGAATAGTGTCTTTCCCTCAGGGACCTTCCAGTGAGTAGATAGTATTAGCATTGCTGGTGTTCCTTTTGAGGGCCATTTCTGCTGACATCTTCAAACCAGAAGTGCCAAGAGAGGAATGTAGTGGGTCACACTGAGGCTTTGGGCAGATGGTTATGCTCCTCAGCCTAGGAGGCTTCCCATACAGTTTTAGAATAGAAACTGCAGTGTAAATTTAAGGCTTAGAAGAGGATGGTAACCAAGAAAAACCTTTGCAAATGGTCTTGTGACAGCATGTATTAAGCACAGAGAGTCTGGAAGTGGAGGTGAGGATACACGTACAGTGGTTTATCAATATTCCAGTACAGCACAGTACAATGGTACGTTCAGTGTGGTACCTCTCATTAGCAATATTTCAGAGCAGTCGGCAAAACCGCAGCTAATGTCAAGGGTCAATCAGTGTATTTCCACAGTATCTGCATCTACATTTCTGATACAATGCCTAAAGCATTTATTTCTGATTTTCGATAAATAAATCTTTACCTACCCGAGAAGAAACATCAGGGGAATTCAGGTTATAAAATGTATGCTCACTGTGCTGGATGCTTAGTCGGTCAGTCGTGTCCAACTCTTTGTGAGTCTTTGGACTGTAGCCCACCAGGCTCCTCTGTCCATCGGATTCTCCAGGGAAGAGTACTGGAGTGGGCTGCCATTTTCTTCCTCCAGGAGATCTTCCCAATCCAGGGATCGAACCCGTGTTTCCTGTGTCTCCTGCGCTGTAGGTGGATTCTTTGCCCACTGAGCCCTTGGGTAGTCTCTGTTTTCTCTGGCAAGTTGAGAAGCTAAGCATTTGGCATCTCTATTGGACATGGAGAAATAGTCCAGGGTAGTGAAAAGAGTACAAGATCTCCAGTCACCTAGGGTGGAGGCCAAAGCTTGGCCCAGCCATTTACCACCACTCTGTGGCCTTGGCCAGTAACTAATCCTCTTCCTGTCTCAGTGTTGTCTTCTGTAAAATGGGGCTGGCAACAGTCTCAACCTTATGGAATTTTTGTGGGTATTGGCCATAGCATGACTTAAGTGGCTGACACTTGCCAAGCAGCTAAAAATGGGATTATTACTATGATACAGAACTACAGTGCTTGCATTCTCTTTAACTTACATGCAGGCAACTTTTTTTTTTCACATTTTTTTGAAATTAAAGTATAGTTGATGAGATGGCTGGATGGCATCACCAACTTGATGGACGTGAGTCTGAGTGAACTCCGGGAGTTGGTGATGGACAGGGAGGCCTGGCGTGCTGCGATTCATGGGGTCGCAAAGAGTCGGACATGACTGAGTGACTGAACTGAACTGAACTGATTCACAGTGTTTCAGGTATACAGCAAAGTGATTCAGTTATATATATAGAGAGAGAGATAGATGTATGTATTGTTTTCAGATTCTTTTCCATTATAGTTTATTGTAAGATATCAAATACAGTTCCCTGTGCTATACAGTAGATCCTTGTTTTTTATCTGTCTTATATATAGCAGCATATATTTGTTAATTCAAAACTCCCAATTTGTCCCAGGCATCATTTAATGTACATTAAAGAGACATAAGACAATTACTCCAGTGTTTGGCTCACTGAACTCAATCTTATTCTACTTTTCAATCTCATTGTGATACGGAGAGAAATCATTACACTCTATGTTTTTTTGAGCCTGTCGTCGATTAAACATCAGCAGGGCTAGGTTACACTATGTAAGAACTGTTCCACTACATTAAATTGAAGGACTTAGTATGGAGGAACAGCTGTGAGACCTCAAGGAAACTTAAACTTTCTAGGATCCAGCCTGGGCATCTGTAGTGTGCTGAGCTTGGGTCATGTGGTTTCAAGGTTGCTTCTAACCTAAATGCTATGCTTCTGTTTGCTCAGTTGGCAAGCTTAGGGCTTGTCTCAGCAATCTGATTTTTAAAGTTTTGAATTCATAACTCATGGAATGATGAGTTGGAAGAGACATAGAGACCACCCAGGGTTAACATTCTGGTTTTACAGACGAGGAAATTTGGATTCGGAGAATAAGGCTCCCCACCCTCCTTCTATCACATAGTTCATTTTTGGTTGAACTAAAATCAGAACCCGGGTGTCCTGACTCCTAGATCAGTGCCTTTTCCTTGATATTGTGTGGCCTCTTTCCTGAAGATGGGGTATCACATTTAAGAACAAATTATAAAGACAGCACAGATAAGCTCTGCCTGACTCTGACAACCCAATCATTTACTGAATAACTACAAAATTAAATAAAGCAAATTGATCTGACTGTTAAAAGGACTTGAAAGGTTTTCACACTCCTATCTATCCATCTTCTGGTCTTCTAAGAAGATGCATTATTATTAAAATTTAGGGATAGCAAGAGGATCATGGCTGCCATGCTCTCTGTCCCTTCATCTCTGGGAGTTGCATTTTGGTACCTTTGAAAAGCTTCGGCTTTCCACTCACCAAGTTTCTAGGATCGTACGTTGTAACCTCAGAATCTAACACTTAATCTGTAGCTTCCCAACTTTATACTACCCTGCGGTCAAACATATTCATTCCTGGTGAATCAAAGAAATGATGTCATATAGACTAACCAAAGTCACCATGGGGATTTACTAACCATGAGCATGATCACAGGCTGGACATAACCTATGTGAGTGACCAAGAAATAACAAATCAAATCAAACTGCTTTGTTAGATGGCAGGCATGTTACAAGTCAACACGGTGAGTGAGTGATATCTTGTTAACCAGCCAGTGTTCTGGGTGCCTGTCCTGTGGTTCTGGCTCAGAATAAAGTCCAGGGTTTCCTTTCTCGCCCTCCTCAGGCTGAGCCTCCTGTGGAAGCTGCTCCTTGTGACACTGGGGCAGAGAGAGGAAGCTTGGGGTATTTCATTGGAAACCACTTTCTGTGAAAAGCCACGTGCAGCGTTTATTCTAAGAACTTGTTTGGATTTTAGTTACTTTTTGGTGAAAAGAATACACTTTTTGTACTAGGAGAAATCAGTTGTGAACATTTATTTTTAAAAGGCTGGCTTTTTTGTAGAAAGAGGACAAAAGATAATCAATTTAGGGTGCTTATTTTTTGCTGTTTTAGTGAGATGCAAGGCATTCAAGTCAGGTTCCTAAAAATTAAGAAAAGGAACCAGAAAGCATTCAATTATGAAAAAAAAATCTTAATGACACATTATATTTTAGTTTCAGGTTATAGTCAGTTGGTATACAGAGAAAAAGAGGACTGAAACAGTATAAAATTAGTGGAGAAAAGGCTGAGAACCAAGCAAACATACACAGAGAAAGATACAGGCAGCGAAAGGAAGACAGATGAGAGAAACCAGATGGTTAGAAGAGAGAATGATTTGGGGGAACTTAGGAGAAAGGACAGTGGATCCAGGTGACTTTCCTCCTCAGCACTTAAGTCCGATTTGTCATTATTTTCACCATCTTTGATTGAAGTCTTATCCTCCACCTAGGCTATCACTATCAATTCCACCAGCACAAGAATCGCACTGGGTTTGGCTCCCTATTGTTCTCCCGGTGCCTAGCACAGACAGGGTCAACAAGGAAGAATTAGTCCATGAATACATGAACAAAGGAACAAGTGAAGAAAGAATGTGTAAGGAAAAGAGTCCCGTGGCCCAACCGGCTGGGGCAGCGGTCCCCTGAGAACTGCTTTTGTTTCCTCAAAAGCAAGAAACTGTGGACTGAGCTGACCTGGCCCCTGAGATACCTATGATAGCAGTTTCTTTGAAGGCAATTTCCATCTCACCCATGTTATCTTTGCTAAGCATTGTTGTCGTTGTTCAGTCACTCAGTTGTGTCCAACTCTTTGCAATCCCATGGACTGCAACATGCCAGGCTTCCCTGTCTTCCTGGAGTTTGCTTCCTGTCCTGGAGTTTGCTCAAACTCATGTCCATTGAGTTGCTGATGCCATCTATCAATCTCATCCTCTATCGCCGACTTCTCCTGCACTCAATCTTTCCCACCAGCGGGGTCTTTTCCAATGAGCTAAGTATTAGAACAGTGTTTTGTCTCTGTTTCTCTAGGAAACGTTCTAAAAGCTGAGGTTTTCGCCACCTCCATCATGTCTCCTGGTACCTCCTCAGCCCAGATCCAGCCAGCCATCTGAGGCTGTCACACCTTTCTGTCCCATCCTGGGCTTCCTAGGTGGCACTAGTGGTAAAGAATCCACCTGCCAATGCAGGAGACACAGAGACTCAGGTTTGATCCCTGGGTCCAGAAGATCCCCTGGAGAAGGAAATGGCAATCTACTCCAGTATTCTTGCCTGGGAAATCCCATGGGCAGAGGAGCCTGGTGGGCTACAGTCCATGACGTCACAAAGAGTAGGACATGGCTGAGTGACTGAGCATACATATGCATATCATTTTAACTTTTTTTTTTTTTGGCTGCCCTGGATCTTACTTGTAGCATGCAGGGTCTTCAGTGTTCGTTGTGGCATACAGACTCTTTTTTTAGTTAAGGCATTTGGGAGCTTTTATCTGCAGTATGTGGGATCTAGTTCCCTGATCAGGGATTGAACCCGGGCCCTCTGCATTGTAAACATGGAGTCTTAGCCACTGAACCACCAGGGAAGCCCCATTTAATCCATTTTATGTGTAAAGTTTTGTGCTGTTCAATACATTCACATCGTTATGCAAACATCCCCACTGTCTATCTCCAGAAATTTTTCATCTTCTCCAACTAGAGTTCTCCAACTATACCCATGATATGCTAACTCCTCAAATTCACTGATATTTTATCAGATTTCAGACTTTCTTACTGTAGTATTTTTATTTCCTGAAGTTATGCTACCTTATTAATATTCAACTTTCTGTCCACAGTCTCCTTTCTGGCCAGAAGGCCTAGATACAGACAGGTCTGGGTTGGCCTTCCAGCAAAATAATTTGCTAGCCTCAGTTCAGTTCAGTTCAGTCGCTCAGTTGTGTCCGACTCTTTGCAACCCCATGGTCTGCAGCACACCAGGCCTCCCTGTCCATCAGCAACTCCTGGAGTCTACTCAAACACATGTCCATTGGATCATGGATGCTATCCAACCATCTCATCCTCTCTCGTCCCCTTCTCCTCCCGCCTTCAGTCTTTCCCAGCATCAGAGTCTTTTCCAGTGAGTCAGTTCTTTGTATCAGGTGGCCAAAGAAATGGAGTTTCAGCTTCAGCTTCAGTCCTTCCAGTGAATATTCAGGACTGATTTGCTTTAGGATGGACTGGTTGTATAAGAATCTTCTCCAACACCACAGTTCAAAAACATCAGTTCTTCGGTGCTCAGCTTTCTTTATAGTCCAACTCTCCCATCCATACATGACTCCTGGAAAAGCCATAGCTTTGACTATATGGACCTTTGTTGGCAAAGTAATGTCTCTGCTTTTTAATATGCTGTCTAGGTTGGTTATAACTTTTCTTCCAAGGAGCAAGCGTCTTTTAATTTCATGGTTGCAGTCACCATCTGCAGTAATTTTGGAGCCCAAAAAATAGTCTGTCACTGTTTCCACTGTTTCCCCATCTATTTCCCCTGAAGTGATGGGACCAGATGCCATGATCTTAATTTTCTGCAAGTTGAGTTTTAAGCCAACTTTTTCATTC
This sequence comes from Oryx dammah, assembly GCF_014754425.2. Lineage (NCBI taxonomy): Eukaryota > Metazoa > Chordata > Mammalia > Artiodactyla > Bovidae > Oryx > Oryx dammah. Next base: position 35,191,960 of record NW_024070213.1, on the reverse strand, counting down.
TCCTCTTTCACTTTCATCAAGAGGCTCTTTAGTTCTTCTTTGCTTTCTGCCATAAGAGTGGTGTCATCTGCATGTCTGAGGTTATTGATATTTCTCCCGGCAGTCTTGATTCCAGCTTGTGCTTGCTAGCCTCAGTTTCTGCATTTGTAAAATTCAGATAAGAGATAGTACAGTAGATAATACAGATTCTAAATAGATAAGAGAACTGGAGTTCACTGGATTGTCTATTATCCATCCCTCCTATCAGTCCACACACTAGTGTTCCTCTCACCAGCCACTGCTCTGCTGACATACCTAGCTTCCTGATACTTTTGTCATTCTGATGCTCTTTCTGGGGGACACACCATCTTGTATCAGTCCAGCTCTTGGCCTCAGCTGCACACCCGCCTGGGCTGTTGGTGATCCCTGATCTCTGATGGAGTCATTCCAAGGTAGGGTTTCCCACTCCGCCCTGCAAGCATTCAGTGGTCCCTATTTGGCTTCTCTTCCCCGGTGGCTCAGACGGTAAAGAATCAGCCTGCAAGACAGGATACCTGGGTTCGATTCCTGGGTCCGGAAGATCTCCTGTTGAAGGAAATGGCAACCCACTCCAGTATTCTTGCCTAGAGAATCCCATGGACGGAGGAACCTGTTCATGGGGTTGCAGAGTCGGACACAACTGAGCGACTAACACTTTCATTTTTCACTTTTCCCGTTTCTTATGCCAGCCACTTCAGATCTTTCCTTTTCACTCCATCTCCCTTATCTGCCACTACCCTAGTGGTTCTTGTTAATCGTCTATGTCTCCATAGATCGGACTTCTTAAACTTTAGTGCACCTACAATTCATGCAGGCCCCCTAGGAGGTTCTGATTTCATAAGAGGTGGTGGGGTTGAAATCTGCTATTTTTACAAACAACCCCAGGGAATTTTGATAGGCAGATTACCCAGTCCACTTTTCATGGAGGGCTGTCCTAAGCCACAAGCTCCTTGAGAGCAGACATTTTATCTTACCTGATTTTCATCTTTAAATACCTGGCAATAGATGTTGAAGCACTAATCGAATAAATCTGGCTGTCACTCTGCACCTCAGAATAAGTTACCATTCTCCTTTGAAATGCTAATTAGCTACAGCTGTTTAAATGCAGCTTAACTCTCTTGAATATTTTATCCTATCCTTTATCAGCCCTTTCCACTGCCATTGGGGGTCAGGAACTATAAAGAATGTGTTGTTCTCTGACTAACAACTACCAAAGAAACCAACCGAAGGGCCAGATGAGATTTAGACAGGAGTGCCAAGGTACAAAGGTCAGACGTTTCCCCTTTCCCCTTAGCGGGAGAAAGAACTCTTCTGGCTCTTGTTCTAGGCATCAGCTAGGCAGACACCTTTGTAGCCACTGCAGTGGGCTTTTCTGGAGTGGAAAGAATCTTAAGCAGGAAGGTCACTGCTAGGGATGCTGGGAGAAGGTGATTTAAGGAAATAGGTAAATATAGACTGGGATTCCTGATCAGTGGCTAAAAGCCTTGTGTGCATGCTCAGTCACGTCTGACTCTGCAACCCCACAGACTGTAGCCTGTCAGGCTCCTCTGTCCATGGGATTCTCCAGGAAAAAATACGGGAGTGGATTGCCGTCCCGTCCTGTGTTGGATCCCTACCCAGGGATCAGACCTGAGTCCCTTGTATCGCAAGTGGATTCTTTACTGCTGAGCCACTAGGGAAACCCAGCCAAAAGGCTAACCTGCCTTCAAACCCTAGCTTTTTCTGCCAATTCCTAGCTTGTGATGAGGGTAATTAAACTCTTGGAACTGCTCGATTCCTCATCTGTAAAATGGGAAACTTTCTTGAGGATTGAAAGATGGGATACAAGTAATTCACAGAGATTCTATGATGTTGGGCAATCAGGAAGAATTTTCAAGAGATGTGAGTATCGTGGTAACCATCTGTTTTTACCACAATGGAGGGAACACACACACACACACGTACACTTACACACACACACACCCCTACACTTTCAGCCTGGAAAAACAGAAGTGGCACCCACTGTTGCCCTCTGGGGAAGTCTAACTCTAAAACCCCATCCCCACTGTAATAAAATGTTTCCAAAAGGAGCAGACAGGCCAACCCAGGGCCATGCCCTCCCGCTTCCCTCTTCCCCAGAGCCTGTCTTGGGGAAGTGGGAGGTAAGTGGGCGTGGGCGCCTGGAACTGAAACATGCCTTTTATCATCTCCTATTCCACCACCCCTTTCTCCTCTGCTCCAGGGCATGGATCGGGTAGGGAGGATAAACAGCTCAGGCCTTTACTGTCCCCACACACATTTGGATCTACTCTTCTCAGCCTCCAATGCATAGCTCATCATTCATCAGGATTCACTAGTTGCCTACAGGGTGCAGGATGCTGTCCTAAATGCTTTACCTGGGACCTCCAGGGTAAACCATAGGAAATTCATTCCAATATTTAAAATCTTCCCTCAGCTCATGAAGACTAATGTGGAACCTTCACTTCATTCCCACCCTCAACCTCTCCCCACCCCTGGCCAGAAAGAGTAACCTTTTGCTTTGAAAGTGCTGAGAACGTTAATAATGTGTTCAGTTGCTCCGTTGTGACCGACTTTGTGCGACCCCATGAACTGTAGCCCACCAGGCTCCTCTGTCCATGCTTGCCATTTTCTTCTCCAAAATGTTAATAATAATGAACCCTTCTAAACATTCTTTACATAACTTCAGGCTCCCTTCCATATTTATTCTCTTGTTCCTGCACATTTATTTGCTTTCAGGAGAAGAATTTGGACTGGTTTCCTCGGATGCGAGCCATGTCCCTTGTTAGCAATGAAGGTGACAGCGAGCAAAACGAGATTCGGAACCTGCAGGAGAAACTGGAGTCAACCATGAGTCTGGTCAAACAGCTGTCCGGTCAGCTGGCAGAGCTCAAGGAGCAGGTGGGTGCCCTTCAGAGATGGAGCTGGGTGGTGGGGGGGGGGGTGATGGGAAATCTTTCACCACTGTGAGTGGGAGAGACTGGAGAATCCTGGCAGTGAGATTGTTATCCACAGGATTGTAAATCACAGTAAAGAAACCCCACGCTGTGTTGTAAGAACCACCTCTCGGCAAGCAGAGGCTGCTTCTGCTTATCACACGCATCTTGTGTGACACTTCTTCTGTGGAACAAGGAAAAAGGAACAAATACTGAAAGACAGGGACCGCTTTGGACTTTCTGATAAAAAATTGTATATTCTGCCATCACAGCAATCATTAAGTTCGTCAGAAAAGCAGATCGTCATTAGCATCTATCATTTCAGTGCTACAGTCAACCCCTTCATCACGTAAGATTGTTAGCCTTAGTAAAAAGAGTATCAAAAGTTAACTGAGGTCGCTTTTAAAATGACTAAGGTGATGGCAGCGATGATATGTGACAAGCAGGGGCTGCTTTAAAAGAACCATGGTTCCTCTTTCTTAACCACAGAGAGGGGTTTGCTGTGTTTCTCTGCCTATGGAAATTCACTTTTAAAAATATTTTCCCTTTTGCAATAAATATTCACTGGGAAATATTCACCCAACACTGTGTGTTCCACCAGCACTGGGAAGGAGTGAGAAAAATCAGCTTAATACACTCTCTCTTTTCCCCCCAGATGACAGAACAAAGGAAGAATAAGCAGAGACTGGGCTTTCTCGGATCAAACACACCCCATGTGAACCATCACATGCCACCACACTGATACCATGGGGGCAGCCGTGACTAGCCTTTCATCAGTGCGCTGCCTGATCACGGAATAAAGAACTGAGACGGAGGGGAGTGAACAGTGCCTATTGTTGAAAAGTTAAAAACAACCAAGTGCCAAGATGTTGAGTGGTTTAGCTCTGAGAACAATTTTTAACTGTGTTTTTCATGGTTGAGAAGACCAAACTTAAAATGCAGCCGCTAGAAAGCACACATCACGCATTCTTAATGCAAAGTGAAGCTGCTTGCTCCAGTGGACAGTGAGAGGAGGGGGGAGGCAGGGGGGAAGGAGATGCGGGGCAGAGAGAACTACCTTTGGCTGAATCAATGAGGGTCTGTTTTGTCTTTAATGCTCACTGAAACCTTTGTCATGGTTGGTTGGAATGTCTTTCTTTTAATTATGGCATCTGGGTCAGTGATACAGGAAGTCATATTTTGGTGGCTAAGTTTTACTAAGGGAAATCACTAAAAAGATTAAAAATGAGAGCTGCAAAGAAAAATGTTAATGCTTCCAAATCGTAGCCATCACAAGCAATTTCCTTATTTATAACATGGAACACAATGGATTTATGGCCCTAGGAACTAGTGCTTTGGAGCTTATGTCCCTCAGCTGACAACACGACTGGAATATGATTGCTTTCTCCCAGATTCAGAGGGACTCTTGTCAATACGGAGCACAAAAGGAGGCTTTCCTATAACTTGTTAACATCATGTTTCAAATCATGTAGAGACTAAGACTATCAAAGATTTGGGAACAAAAAAGCTGACAGTAAGCCCCAGAGAAGAATTTTTTGAGAACGTATGTGTGCTGTTGAAATACATTGAGATTAACAAATGAAAATGCTTAAAGGTGACAGGAAATACAGAGAAACTTATGATGGTGGCATTGCCTTTTATAAATATGGAGTAAAAGCTATTTGGTTCATGTTTGCTGTGCTTAAGAACTGAGTGGTTTTATTTATTCTATTCCTGCAGTTAGGAAAACAATCCAAGAAATGTATTGAATACTCCAGAAAATACAACGTTTCAATTGCATATTTTAAACTCTATCAGTAAGAGCTTTGCAAAAGGTAAAAAGATAATAATCTCTTTCTCAACTTGTTTTTATGTTAAATTATGCAACCAGAATTTGTAGAGGGAGAAAATAACCTGCCATGCCTGTGTTAGTCTCAGAGACTATGCCTTTAGAATGCTAAAGCAAAATTCACATCATGAAAGTGTTAGGAGAACCGCCATATGGTGAGAGAGCAAGGCGCTGACATCAGACTCTGGGAGGTGCTCAGCAAGCTGACCTTTTCTGGTTGCTGCCCCCAGAAGGACGAAATATTGCCTTTTAAACTCTCGTGTTATTACCACCAAGGTTTAAGGTCTGGACAGGATTTGCTATGCCCCTTTTTAAAGCTTGCGGATTATTTGAATGTAGTTTAAGCTATTGGCTTCTAAAATTCTCTAATCACGGTCTAGGAAGATGATAAAGGATGCCCAAAACCATACTTCTTCCACACCCCATTAAAATGTAGACTTGGAGGAAAGCTGTGGAAACCCAGAGCAGTGAATTTTTGAACTGAATCTGCTGATAACATGCCCCCCTCCAAATAACTCCCCAAGTTAAAAATTCCTCACTCTGATGTGATAGTATTTTTCTGGACTGGTCCCTAAAGGATCACGATCCAGTGATACTCAGAAACTGAGCTATATGCAACACAGAGCCTAGGACCCAGTGGGCATTCAGTGAATATATGAGAAATTCTATGTCATTCAGTCCTAATGCTTCACTAAAACTTTAAACCATATCACATTTTGATTTTTAAATGACTTCACCAAAACTGAAGTAGACCAAAGCAGCCATTTAAAAAACACACACACACAAAATAAGGCCCTTCTTGTTATTAACAGTATTAGATGAAAAGTACCCTTTTAAAGTATTTTAACTAGGCAGGCAGAGAGTTTCACAGGCAGGGTAAAGTAGTAAATACTGGCTATATTGCAGTGTCAGAACCTATCTCTGTTTAGCACAAACTAACGTGTTTCTGATGGATGTCCCAGCATCAAGAAAAAAAATTAGTTTGTACAGATGAGAGCAACCTCTCATATGAACTACCTACTTTTTTCTTACACATTTTTTTCTTTAGGGAAAATGAGTCATTGGATATATACCTGCTATTAAGAAATGGCCTAACCTCTCCAACCACTGTGGAGTGGCACGTCACCATATCACAGTGTGTTTTCTCCTCTGAGAAGTATTCAGAAGGGATTGCAACTAACCAGACTCTTATTTAATCAAAATTGAAATATTGCTCAGTTGTGTTTCTCTTCTTTCCTTCCTCAATACTTTGAGATTATTAAAGTAAAATAAATGAAAGCAAACAAAAGAGGCAGCTTTCAGGCTGCAGATAATCATGACATTCACTATAAATTTATATTTGTTTTATATATGTTTGTTAATGCAACTGGAATATTTGACCTAGACAAGTGTCAGTTAACATTCTCATATTTATATAGTGATATTAAAATAAGTACAATCATCTTTGACTTTGATGTTAAGAGAAGTGTTTTACTGTTTAGTTATTAAAATGCATATTGGCTTAAAAGTATCAGTTTCTGCAGAACATAGTTTTTAATTTCAAAAGGATTTGATTCCCCTACAAAGTCCACTCTGAAGCCCAAGAGTTTCATGCAGGTATGTTTTAAGACTATAATACTAAAAAAATAAATTTTATACATGTAAAATTAACATATTTTACCTTTTAAAAGTTTGTTTAGACAAGGGCTTATTTTCTTGCATACTGAAACTTTTCTATTGGTGATGAGGATGCATTTTCTAGTGGATTATTGATAAATCAGGAAGATATTCTGATCGAGTCAGAACTGTTTGCTTTTTTCCATATTCTTAGCTCACAACTCATCGTTTTGGTTGTTCTTTTTAGTTTATAGTTGTTTTATTAGAAGCAGTAATGCCAAAGGGTCCACCCTCTGTCCCCATGCCCCAGGCCTGAGAATAAGCAGAGAAATTGGGGATCTAGAGACTTGGGGAGGGAAAGTGCACGTTGGGACTTCACTGTGATTAGGGGAAGGACTTCCCTGGTGCCTCAGTGGCGAAAATCCCACCTCCGCAAAGCAGGAGACTCGGATTTAATCCCTGGGGATGGAAGATCTCCAGGAGGAGGAAATGGCAACCCACTCCAGTATTCTTGCCTGGGAAATTCCATGAACAAAGGAGCCTGGCAGGCTACAGTCCAGGGGTCGCCAAGGGTCAGACACAACTGAGCTAATAATAACGTAGTATGATCAGGGGAAAGACAGAGTAAAGGGTAGATAGTAGGATGAACAGGGCTTACCCTCCAGGGACCCAGTAGATTAGGACATAAGTAAGTAAATATTGCTCAGGTATAATGATTTAACAGATTACAATCTCAAGAGATAACCCTTAAACATGCAAAGAACAGGGCTTTGTGGAGAGCATCCGTAAGAGATGTGTTCCCTCCAGCAGTCCTTAAATCTTTACAGAATCGCATATCAGCATATTCTGACCCACAGACCTGTTCCAGGAAGCCCTGACACTCGATGCAGTGCCAAAAGGGGGTGCGGCAGGCATCTTAGATACAAGCACAGGTGCCCATAGGAACCAGAAAAGTGACTAGTATGAGTGCAGTTGTGAGGGGCACATTGTGTGTAGGGAAGGGGAAACCCATGGGGAGCTTTCTTTTTTTTAGTTTATTTTATTGAAGTATAGTTGATTTACAGTGTTATGTCAGTTTCTGCTGTCCAGCAAAGTGCTTCAGTTATATATGTACATACATTTTTTCATATTCTTTTCATCATGGTTTATCCCAGGATATTAAATATAGGTCCCTGTGCTATACAGTAAGGCCTTGTTTATCCATTCTGTCTATACTAGTTTGCATCTGCTAATGTGGGGAGCTTTCTGTTTACAAATTTGACACCTAATTCCACTCTGAAGAAAATGCCTGAGGCCAGTTGAGGCTCTCTAGTCATTGGTGGCTCAGCTGGTAAAGAATCCCAATGCAGGAGACCCTGGTTCAATTCCTGGGTCCAGAAGATCCCCTGGAGGAGGGCATGGCAACCCACTCCAGTATTCTTGCCTAGAGAATCCCCATAGATAGAGGAGCCTGGCAGGCTGTAGTCCATGGGGTTGCAAAGAGTTGGACATGACTGAGCAACTAAGCACAGTCATTCATTTGTTATCTCTGAAAGAATTGTTGGTAAATCTACACCATTTAGTAGAGGAAAGTACACTACACCAAAATGGAGCAGAGGAGCTAAAATGCATGTGAAACTCAAGAAATCTGAAAACAAAGCCAGATTTCACCTCTGAACTGAGTGTTTCCACAGACTTGAGTAATATATGAAAGTGTCATACCAGTTTTTCTCATTTCACCAGAAGCCTTTTTTTCCCCTGCAGTAGAAGATTGCTATATTTGCCTCAAAAAGTATGATTCTAATATATGTCAAGACCAGATAAGTATAACTTATAAATTATTATTAATAAAGTTGAATTTGTAAAACTTTTTTTGTGTGTGATACTTCAAGTGCTTTGTCATTTTTTAATGTTTCTAAATAATGTATTGGTATGAAAATCATTACTATTGCTATTTTACATGGTGACTTGGGGGACAAAACTTTGGCAACTTGAACCACACTGGTGAGATAGTTCAGGTCGGCCATTGTGCCCAACGCTTACTGGGAACTGGCCCGACTCCCAATTGGCCAGCACCTCCTAGTATATCAACATTGTGCTGACACCCAGCAGGGGCTCCATGGGCACAGATCATATGGTCATCCAGAATTTCCTAGTTCTTAACCCCCAGAGCATGGCACAGCTAAAATCAAAATGACTTGCATGAATCACGTGCAAACCACGAAGAGAATTCTCTGCTCACATGGACATTTTGCAGTGTCCTTGAAGCTGGGTGACAAGAATTGTTTTGTTTGAGATCTGAGGAAAGGCTTTGGGAGGGAAACTGAACAATGAGTTCCTCTTCCAGGGAGAGAAATTGGCACAAACGGAGGATACACATGGTGGGGAGCGTCATGGACACTGGAAAGTGACCCTGCATTTGACTGTCAACCGCGGTGCTTTGAGGAAGTCTTAGGAAGCCAAGTCTTCAGAGCACAAAAATCTGCAGGCCAGAAATCTGTGTACTTGAACCACTCCTATGTCCCTCCCTGAAAGCAGAGGCACTGGCATATCTCAGGGAAACTGCCACGTGGAACACAGAAACACAGAGACCAAACTTGATGAAGGGAGAAAACAGATAACAGAAATGAATTGTTGAACATAGTTTGGCTCGATCTAACAGAAAAATCTGGTCTTTGCACTTCAGTGTGGATTTCTGCCTTGATTAGCCTGTTTCCTTTGCCCTCTGGTCCTTGGAGTAAAATCAGCTCCAGGTAGAACTGTCCTCACAGCTGTGGAAATGTGGATACAGGTGTGAATTTCCTCTCTAATCCACCGCAGTGCTTCCTCCCCAAGTCTCCACTCAAATCTGCCACTGAGGCTGCTGCCTGTTCTAACAACTGTGCTTTTTCGTTCTGTTTTTATAATTGTCTTCACTGTAGACAGTTTTATCTGCCTTTTTGGCTGCCATAACCTGTTCCTTCTCTTTCGACATAGATCAGATTTTTTTGTGTGATCCTGATCTTTTCAGCAGTATTTTCTAATAGAAAAATTTGTGAACACAATACCTTAAAATTAGACCTGGTTGTATTAAATATATTAATGTATTTTAGATCTTTTAGGGTTTTATGGGAAAAGAAAAATCAGGTTGGGTGACATGGACTGAGAGATCTGTTTTAAGGATTTGACCTCATGCAGTTATAGCAAATGAAGAAGGCAGTGGCACCCCACTCCAGTACTCTTGCCTGGAAAATCCCATGGATGGAGGAGCCTGGTGGGCTGCCGTCTATGTGGTCGCACAGAGTCGGACACGACTGAGTGACTTCACTTTCGCTTTTCACTTTCATGCATTGGAAAAGGAAATGGCAACCCACTCCAGTGTTCTTGCCTGGAGAATCCCAGGGATGGGGGAGCTTGGTGGGCTGCCGTCTATGGGGTCGCACAGAGTCGGACACGACTGAAGTGACTTAGCAGCAGCAGCAGCAGCAGTTATAGGAAAGGGGACTTCCTAGGTGGCACTAGTGGTAAAGACCCTGCCTCCCATGCAAGAGACTAAAGAAACACTGGTTTGATCCCTGGTCAGGAAGATCCCCTGGAGGAGGGCATGGCAACCCACTCCAGTATTCCTCCCTGGACAATCCCATGGAAAGAGGATCCTAGAGAGCTACAGTCCATCGGGTCACAAAGAGTTGGACATGACTGAAGTGACTTAGCACGCACTCAAGCATGCACACACAGTTGTAGTGAAGAGCTGGTGAAGAATTCGGTGGAAGCCTGCTTCAACAGTATCGGCGGTTGAGTCTGAAATCACTAAGTCTGTGGGGCTGGCAGTCAGACAAAAAAGCTGGGCGTGAGGCATGGAAGGGCAAGAACAAATTACAACCCAGGAGGACAAACTTAAGATTTGCATCTGGCTCTCACAACCTTCAAACTCAATGGCATAAAAAGGTGGTGGCCTTCACCATGGAGCGGAATGCATCTGACCCAGGACTCAGAGAAGCCGAAGGAGGTCTGATGGGAGCTGGAAAATGGAAGACTGTCATGTCTAGCCACTGTTCACACCAGTATCATGAGCAGGAGATCAGGTTTCAGTGGTAGCTGTGTCTACTCCTATTGAACTTAATACCTCTTGTTTCATTCCCACCTTCCATATCTCAGGAAAATACTTCCTGTGGTCAAAAGTAACCTCTAATCCTCTGAGAGAGGGGATTCTGGGAAATGTAGCTCTAGCTAAGCTAAATTGAGGTAGTGCAAAGCCACTCCACTGGAGTAGAACTTCATGCTCCCAATAGTGATGCTCTCCTTGTCCTGGACACATAAAGGACACATTTCCCAGCACCCACTGCAGCTGGGAGGAAACACACTACTGGGTTGTTGTTGTGTTGTTTTTTTTTTTCCAGAGTTTTTTAAGGGTTGTTTTTGTTTTGTTTTGTTGGCCACATTGCACAGCATGTGGGATCTCAGTTTTCTTGATCCAACTAGGGATCAAACCTATGCCCTCTGCAGTGGAAGCACAGAATCTTGACTCCTGGACTGCGAGGGTTGTCCCAAGATTTATTTTTCATTGGGGTAACTTTGTTTTATAACATTATCCATGTTTCATGTGTAGAACATTATATTTCCATTTCTGTAGGCCCTACAGCTTGCCCACTACCAAAAATTTAGTTTCCATCATCACCCTTTGGGTAAAAGTTGATCCCTTTTACCCATGTCTCCCCTCTGGTAACCACTATTCTGTTCTCTGTATCTACATGTTTGTTTTTATTTGGTTTAGTTTGTTCATTTATTTTATCTATTCTATTTTTATATTCCACATCTGAGTGAAACCTTATGATATTTGTCTTTTTGCATCTGACTTATTTCACTTAGAACTAACTGTCAAGGTGCATCCATGTTGTCACACATGGCAAGATTTTGTCTTTTTTATGATTCATCAGTATTCCATTGTGTGTCTATATATACCACATCTTCTTTATCCATTCATCCATTGATGGGTTCGTAGGTGGTTTCCGTATCTTGGCTATCATAAATAATGCCATGATGAACATAAAGCTGCCTTTATCTTTTCAAATTAGTGGATTCACATTCTTTGGATAAATGCCCAGAAGTATCATGGCTGGATCATATGGTAATTTTAGTCTTAACTTTTTGAGGAATCTCCATACTGTTTTCCATGGTAGCTACACCAACTACAGTCCCACCAGCAGTATACCACATTGTTTGCAACATTTGTTATTTCTTGCATTTTTATAATACCCATTCTAACAGGTGTGAGTTGATATCTCATTGTGGTTTTGATTTGCATTTCCTAACTAGTGATATTGAACATCTTTTTAGCTGACTCATTTGAAAAGACCCTGATGCTGGGAAAGATTGAGGGCAGGAGGAGAAGGGGACAACAGAGGATGAGATGGTTGGATGGCATCACTGACTCAATGGACATGGGTTTGGGTGAACTCTGGGAGTTGGTGATGGACAGGGAGGCCTGGCGTGCTGTGGTTCATGAAGTTGCAAAGAGTCGGACATGATTGAGCAACTGAACTGAACTTTATGTGCCCATTGGCCCTTTGTATTTCTTTGGAAACATTTTTAATTGGGTTATTTGTGTTTTGTTGTTGAGTTATATGTGTTCTTTATATATTTTGGATCTTACTCCCTTATCAGATATAGAATCTGGGTATAGATATAGGATATATAATGTTTTCTCCCATTCTGTAAATTGTCTTTTCATTTTGATGATGGTTTCCTTTGCTGTGCAGAAAATTTCAGGATTGATATAATCACATTTGTTTGTTTTTGCTTTTGCTTTTCTTGCCTAAGGAGACATATCTAGAAAGACATTGCTAACACCAATGTCAGAGTGCATACTGCCTATGTTTTCTTCTAGGATTTTTATAGTTTCAGGCCTTACAGTCAAGTCTTTAATCCGTTTTGAGCTGATTTCTCTGTATGATGTGAGACAGTGGTTCTGTTTTATTTATTTATTTTTTATGCATGTGGCTGATATAACTAGTTATGAACAGTGAATTGTGAGTGCAACTGACAAGTGGAGGCAATAAAAAAGTCCCTGTACAACCTCAACTTCTTTTCCCACCACTTTAATCATGGAGGCCAAGATGGAACCATCTTGAAACCCTGAGCTGGCTCTTTGAAGAGAAATACCCTGGAGATCCTTGATACACACAGCAGAATTGATATGAGTAAAAAACTTAACTGTGGTAAGTCATTGACATTTAAAAGTTTTGTTTCCTGTTAAATAAATGAGATTAGGGTATATGCAATGGTTACTATAGCATAACACAAGTCTACCTAACTAATACAGACATTTGTATTAGGAACCAGAAAACTGACCCAAATATACAGCTTCTGAGATGTATCCAAGAAAAAGATGAAGAAAAATCTATATTTACAAACTCTATTTATAATTTTAAAAATTGAATGCAGTACAAAGACCCAGTAATTTGAGTGTGTTATAAAATTTATGATTCAATCATGGAATTGACTGTCGTGTGTGTGGGTGTGTGTGTGTGTGTGTGGGTGTGGGTGTGGGTGTGGGTGTGCATGTGTTAGTCACTCAGTCATGTCCAACTCTTTGCAACCCCATGGACTTGTAGATGGCCAGGATCCTCTATCTATGGGACTCCCCAGGCAGGAAAACTGGAGTGAGTTGCCATGGCCTTCTCCAAGTAATCTTCCCAACCCAGTGATCGAACCAGGGTCTCCTGCATTGCAGGCAGATTCTTTACCATCTGAGCCACCAAAAGTATGTAAACAGACTACATTGGAAAACAAGCAGAATAAACTTTTAAAATGCCTAAAAATTTTATGTACACTATTAACTATAAAAGAGCACGTTTCTCAAAAAGACTTGAACAAAATCCACTATAATGGTATTTATTTTAAAATAATTATGGGATTATATATTAGTTTCCTTTTTCATTTTCTAAGTTTTTTATGGTTTAAACATCTTTAAAAGGAAATGAAAGTTGTATTAAATCCAACAAGTGTTTTCTAAGAATAAGTTTTCCCAAATTCATTTACATTTTATACAATCATTGAAATTGTGGATTAAGTAAATACTATAGCCACAGTTTATATTGATTTCAACAAGACGTTAAAGAAAAGTTGAATGATTTTTTACAGACAAGATACAAAACGTGTCCTTGATGAGAATAGAGTTCTACAAATAGGTATGCAAGTAAACTTAACATGAGGGAATTTTACTTGACATGAGATTTGAGTAAAATATCCTTGTGTATGTGTGTGTGCTCAGTCACTCAGTCATGTCCAGCTCTTTGTGAACTCATATAGACTACAGCCTGCCAAGCTCCTCTGTCCATGAAATTTTCCAGATGAGTACTGGAGAGGGTTTCCATTTCCTCCTCCAGGGGATCTTCCCAACCCAGTGACCAAAGCTGGTCTTGAATCTCTTGCACTGGCAGGCAGATTCTTTACCACTGGCACCACGTGGGAGGGCCAAAATATCCTTGGCCTATTGTTAAATAATTAATTAAGGCTTCCCTGGTGGCTCAGAGGTTAAAGCGTCTGCCTGCAATGTGGGAGACCTGGGTTCAATCCCTGGGTCGGGAAGATCCCCTGGAGAAGGAAATGGCAACCCACTCCAGTACTCTTGCCTGGAGAATCCCATGGATGGAGGAGCTGGGTGGGCTACAATCCACGGGGTCGTAGAGTCGGACAGTTCACTTTCACTTTATTGTTAAATCTCTGTCCTTTGCCTTTTCCTGATCAACATTTATTTCAATGTCTGAAATAAAGAAATAGCAAATTTTTTTAATGTGGAGGTGATATAAAGTTGGGAAGTTAACAAGATGAATGACAAAATTAACAATATGGTCAGAAAACTAGAATGATGAACAAAGCTATTGTGATAGACTTTAACTGGGACAAATGTAAAGTTTAGCTCCAAAGAGCTCAGTTGCATAAATATAGGATATAGAAGACAATGACTCATGTAAAAAGCAAACAAACCTTGAGATTTTCAATAACCTCTAGCTCTATATTGATATATTCATTTACTTCAACATGTTTCTCATGCATGCTCAGTTGCATCTGACTCTTTGTGACCCCATGGACTGTAGCCCACCAGGCTCCTCTGTCCATGGAATTTTCCAGACAAGAATACCAGAGTGAGTTGCCATTTCCTCCTCCAGCAGATCTTCCTGACCCAGGGATCGAACCTGAGTCTCTCGTGTCTCTTGCATTGCAGGAGGATCTTTTACCGCTTGAGCAATTGGGGGAGCCCCTCAACATGTGTATATTTAGTGTTTATTTTATTTAAGAAATATTAAAGAAGTCCAGGCAAGATATGATAAGGGTTTTATCTTAAAGAGTAAGCACTGGGGATAGAAAGAAGGGTTGGTTACAAGAAATATTCTGAAGGGAGAATCTACAGAACTTGGTGCTCAATTGGGTGCTCAAGAAGAAGGATTCCAGGATGATTCTTGGGCTTTGAGTTTGCTGAATAGGCAAAGATTGATACTGTTTATTGAGCTAGGGCATACTGGAGAAGTGGGCTCAAGGGGAAAATAAAAGATGAGTTTATTCTTGGACATACTCAGTTTTAGTTCTTTAAGACATATCCAGGAAGGAATATCTGTTTGATAGAGGTTATAAGGGTCTGAAGTCTATGAAAGAAGTCAGGTCTAGAGATAAAAGTTGTAAGAGTCATTGAGGCATACATAACAGTGAGACTAAAGATGTAAATAAGTGCTGAAAGACAGAGGTTAGACCTTGAGAAGAGAGGATCAAGGACAGAGCCCCAAAGAACAACTAGCAAGAGAAGTTAAAAAAAAAGAAAAGAAAAAAGTCAGGGAGCTAATGTGAGAACAAAAAAGAATAATGTTTCAGAAGTCAAGGGAAGAGTTTCAAAAAGATATGAAATTTCCTATCATATATACTAGTAGAGTGTCAGAGCCTCATAACTTTCTCCTAAGTTTCTGTTCTAAGCATATTAGGTAATACCATACCTAATAATGTTATAGAAGCAAAATTCCATCATCACACATAAACTAGGTAATATAATTATTAAAGCAAAGTCTATTTAAGAGTTAAAGGAATTTTTCTAACTACACTGGGGCCACTCCCTTGACATTCCATTCTCAGAATTAATTTGTGGACAGTCTAAGGTAAGAAGCTAAGGGAAGATTTCCTTGGTGGTCCAGTGATTAAGAATCTATCTGCCAATGCAGGGGACATGGATTGATCCCCAGTCTGGGAAGATCCTACATGCCATGGAGCAACTAAGCCCAAGCACCACAACTACTGAGCCCCCAGGCCTAGAGCCAGTGCTCCACAAAAAGAGAAGCTACCACAATGAGAAGGCTGCACACCACAAGGAAAGAACAGCCCCTAATCACCACAGCTACAGAAAGCCTGAAAGCAGCAATGAAGACCCAGCATAGCCTTAAAGAAACAATTTTTTAAAAAGAAAAGAAACTAGGAGAAAACTTTGAGTCACTCGCACAATTTATCCCTTACCCAAGATATGGGCTCCTCTCTTCAAAAAAAAAAAAAAAAGGTGGCCATCTCCTTTTACACGGGAACTATGCTCTGAGTCCGTCAGTCCCCACGTCACACTTCCCCTTCTCCCTTCTGTTCCCATCAAATCTCATTCAACCTCTAGAGATAAATTTCCTGTGTATAACTCTACAGAAAGTAGAATGAGGCAGGTAAGAAGCAAAGCTCATCTTGGCATACCTACACGATGGAGTCCATGGAGTCTCAAAGAGTTGGACAAAACTGAGCTACTGAACAACAGCACAATGGAGGAAAACTGTTGTGACCCTGGGACAGGAAGGTTGCTGGGAATAATGCTTACATATATTGAATGAATAATAAATGTGCTGCATCTAGAGAATCCAGAATCAAGAATCAGTGTAGAAGGGAAGCATGTTTTCTATGAAAAGTGCTAGCTAGGTACCACAGTTTGGGCTGCCAGCATGCATAGCAACCTGCTCAAGCAAGAGAAGTGAAGTGGGAATGAAGAAAATGGTCTTCTACCACAGGGAATTCCGTGCTCTCCTTCCTCCAGCATTGCTGATTGAAGGATCCTAGGAAGGTAGCAATACTTTGGCCATCTGATGTGATGAGCCTTCATTAGAAAAGACCTTGAAGCTGGAAAAGACTGAAGGCAGGAGGAGAAGCGGGTTCTCCTCTTGTCACAGAAGACAAGATGGTTGAATGACTCACTGACTCAATGGACATGAGTTTGAGCAAGCTCCAGGAAATGGTGAAGGACGGGGGAGCCTGGTGTTCTGCAGTCCATGGGGTCTCAAAGAGTCAAACATGACTGAGTGGCTGAACAGCAAGGAAGGTAGCATGAAGTAGGCTCAGTATAGCACAGGACATCCTGAGGAACCAACTCCTAGCCTTCACTTCAAGTCGCCTTTCACATGGTAGGGACTTCCCTGGTGGCTCAGACAGGAAAGCGTCTGTCTACAATGCAGGAGACCTGGGTTTGATCCCTGGATCAGGAAGATCCCCTGGAGAAGGAAATGGCAACCCACTCCAGTACTCTTGCCTGGAAAATCCCATGGATGGAGGAGTCTGGTAGGCTATAGTCCATGGGATCGCAAAGAGTCGGACATGACTGAGCAACTTCACTTCACATGGTAGAGATGTAACTGAATGCTGAACTAAAAAGGAAATGGCAGAAGAGCCTTCTCTACAACCGAATTTTTTTATTGAATGGTAGTTGATTTATAATGTGTTAATTTCTGCTGTACAGCAGGGTGATTCAGTTATCCTTTTCCTAATATACTTTTTCATTATGATTTATCATAGGACATTTAATACACTTCTCTGTGCTATACAATAGGACCTTGTTGTTTTTCCATCCTGTATATAAAAACTTACCTCTGCCAACCCCAACCTCCCACTCCCATCATTCGCCAAAATCCTTCCTTTGTTTGGTTACATAAAGCATTACAGACAAGTATAAACTCAGGAAATTTTAAATGATAAGCATATTACTATCACCAGTTCAAACTCACTTCATAATTGCAGAGCCCAATTTTCTGGCTTGAAGAATCACAGCACATGACAACTGACCTGCTTTTCAGTAGTTTCAACATTGTTTTATTGGTTTGACCTGTACCTTGTAGTATATGCCTTCTCTTCATTTAAAATAATTTAGCAGTACTGTGCATGGACATGCATATAGACAAGCATACAAATATTGGATGTACTGTACAACAATGTTGAGACTGACTTTGCCTGTGCCCCGACAATCTTCTACCCCTAGTGTTAGTAGCTCAGTTATGTCCCATAGACTTTGCCATCCCATGGACTGTATGTAATCCACCAGCCTCCTCTGGCCATGGAATTCTCCGGGCAAGAATGCTAGAGTGAGTTGCCATTCCCTTCTCCAGGGGATATTCCTGACCCAGGGATCAAACCTGGGTCTCCCACATCATAGGCAGATTCTTTACCATCTCAGCCACCTGGGAAGCCCTTTAGGGTCACCTTAAAAGACCCTGAGCTGGCTCAGTGAATGAGCTATAAGGGCAGCCAATCCAGCACAGAGCAGTAGCTAATTTTGTGAAATGCAGGCCCATCCCTACTTGTCCAGAGTCACTGTCTATCTGATATGAACTATTACTCAAGAGTCACATCTTTAAAAATAATTGTTAAAAAATAAATAAAAAAGCAAAATGAAAATTGTAAAAACAATTTTAATTTAAAAAAATAATTGTTCTATGTATAGAAGATGAGGGATAAAGTGGAACATGCTTTGTAAAAAAGAACTCATGGGAGGAAAAGGAGTGGCGGAGAGAGGTAGACTGTGGAGCCCAGAAGAAGGAGCTTGGAGGAGAAAAAAGAGGAGTCCATGTTTGGAGCACTCACACCTGACTACTACTAGTACCAACCAGCATTCCCTGACTGTGCACCAAGAAACAATACGTGCTGCACATATGTTTTGACTCATTTAATTCTTCTGTAACCCTGTGATGTATTACAATTAGCTCTAGCTTAAAAATGAGAAAACCGAAGCATGGGGAAATTAAGCAATTTGCCCAAAGTCTTACAACTTGTACAGCCTGAACTAACACAGTCTGACTCTAAAATCCATCCTCTCAACCCATGTGCTATCCCACACACTGAAGAACAAAAGGTGTAGGACAAGTCATGCTGGAGAAGAGATGGGAATATGGCAGTGTTGTTAAATAATTAAAGAAAAGTAGAAGAAACAGAGGTGGGAGGAAAGCTTGGCAGCTCTCAGAAGATGGAGATGCAGGACAAAGGCCTGAGGGATGGGAGAAAATGAAGACAAGCTCTGCCTTTTCCTACATTTATCTATTCATCAAACATCTGTCAAAGTCACACACTGTTCCAGGCACTGATCTGGGCACTGGAAATACAGAGACAAATAAAATATAACACTATTCTTTAGGAGCGTGCATTTCCAGAGTGAGAAGGGCCAATGTATACTTCAACACACAGTAGTAAATACTATCATTGAAGTATGGAAGGTGCCACATCCAATGTGGGGAGAGAGGTTGCCCAGAGGAAATGACATTGAAGAATTGAATGGGAAGTTAAAAGTGGCCAAAGGAAGGCTTGGGAAGAAGAGGCATTTGAAGTGTCAGGAAGAATGAAGGCAAACAGACAAGAAAAAGGAGCCGTATTTACAGAATGGCCAAAGTCACAATGGCTTTTGTGTCGTGGAGAAGTACTAAGAGCCAGGCCATGAAATTGTCCGTGTTATTATCCTAAGGAGCAAGGGGAGAAGGGCTAGTGGAAGCTTTTAAATAGGAAGTAGAATGTGATTGTGTTTAGTTTTAGAAAAGTAATTAGAGTGAGGGCTGGATGGGAGAGGAAGAAGATATCAACAGGAAGGCCAGTTCAGCTGGATTGTTGTGAAGATCACCCAAGGAAAGGCCTGTGCCAAGGCACTGGTGTTCTACAAAGAAGCATGGACAGATCCAAGAGACATCAGTGAGGTAGAGGTGGAGGATCTTAGATCAATAGCAGGCTAGTTGTTGAGGATTATCTTAAGATTCTAATTTGGGAGAGAGGGTAGACATCCATCAGTGGAGAGAGAAAATTCTTCACAGTGGGCATGTTTGTGATCTATGGAATTTGAGGAATCTACCAGACATCCAGATAAATATTATAGTAGACTCTATCATTGTTGAGGCAAAGTAATACCATCATTGTGACCTAACACCTTATTTTCAATGCCAGATAGTTTCCCTATAAAAACATTAGTAACAGGTTATAGATGGAAACTGAATCAGTGTCCTTAATGCTATAGATAAACCTAGATAGCATATTTAAAAGCAGAGACATCACTTTGATGACAAAGGTCTAGATAGTCAAAGCTATGGTTTTGCCAGTAGTCATGTACAGATGTGAGAGCTGGACCATAAAGAAGGCTGAGCACTGAAGAATTGATGCTTTCAAACTATTGTGGTAGAGAAGACTCTTGAGAGTCCCTTGGACAGCAAGGAAATCAAACCAGTCAATCCTAAGGGAAATCAACCCTGAATATTCATTGGAAGGACTGATGCTGAAGCCCCAATACTTTGGCCACCTGATTCAAAGAGACGACTCATTGGAAAAGACCCTGATGCTGAGAAAGATTGAGGGCAAGAGGAGAAGAGGGCAACAGAGGATGAGATGTGTGGATGACATCATTGACTCAATGGACATGAGTTTGAGCAAACTCCAGGAGATAGTGAAGGACAGGGAAGCTTGGAGTGCTGCAGCCATAGGGTCATAAAGAGTTGGATATGACTGAGAGACCAAACAATAAATAGATAGAGAGGAATTAATTGAGTGTATTTTGAGTTCAGTTAAGAAGAATCAAGTTACATCATTTTGTAATACTTTAATATATGGCATTACTTTTAATCCCCCCAATAATCCTAAGGGTAGGTACTTAATATTCTTCCAAGACAATATTTAATATCCTTCCAATTTTGAGGAATCAAAGTCTGTTGTGTTAGTTATCACACAGTTATTAGTGGAGCTACAACTGACCCACATCCTTCTACCTTTGCCTGGAGAGAGACAATCCTCACAAGACTGCAAAGCCATGGAGATCATACCCAATCTTATTAATTCTTGTGATTCTGATGTTCATCACAATGCCTGGTGTATGGCAACATCAAATCACTGGATTTATTCATTTGTATGGATAACATTTTTAAAGTCATTACTTTGTTAAATAACATGATTACATTTCTGAGTAACTATTTTCACAGAAATGAAAAATTAAAGGGACATTCCTGGTGATCCAGTGGTTGAAAATCCACCTGCCAATTCAGGAGACAAGGGTTCCATTCCTAGTCTGGGAAGATTCCACATGCCCAGGATCAATTAAGCTTGTGCACCACAAGTACTGAGCCAGTGTGCCCTTGAGCCTGTGCTCAGGAACAAGAGAAGCCATCCCAATGAGAAGCCCTCGCATCGCAGCTAGAGAGTAAGCCCCCCTAGCTGCAGCTAGAGAATGTCTGAGCAGAACAATGAAGACCCAATGCCGCCAGTAAATAAATTTATTTTAAAAGAAAAATTATATTAGTCAGAAAGGTGTTACTTCTTGTGAAAAAGCTTGGGAGAGAGGGTAGATTCCATTAGCTGAAATAACACATGTGGGGAGATTCATGTTGTAAAGAGAATATATAAGAAGTGTGTGTGTGCATTCCTGGCTCAGTCAGGCTTGACCCTTTGCGACCCCATGAGCTGTAGCCCACCTGGCTCCTCAGTCCATGGAATTCTCCAGGCAAGAATACCGGAGCAGGTTGCTGTTCCCATCTCCAGAGGATCTTTGCAACCCAGGGATTGAACCCGGGTCTCCCAAATTACAGGCAGATTCTTTACCATCTGAGACATCAAGGAAGCCTATAAAAAGAGGTATTTCTGTGTAATCAAATTAACTTCTCATGCTGTTGGCAGGAAGACCCTTTCCTGAATCCCACCTGAACAAGCCTTTTCATTGCTCACTTTTCAAGGTTGTGTCTATACACCAACTCCTTGCCTTCTCTCTCTGCCTCTCTCTGTTTTATTACAGGACATTTTCATTGAGCTATTGAAATTGGATGTGTCAGACACATTAAAAGCAATGGCAGTTGTGGCAAGTTAGTTGATATATTTTAAAATAAACCAAGAGGGCCATGTAGCTGTCAGGGGAATAAATTGCTCTGTTTAGCAACAAGTGATTTATTTAACGGCAGTAGACAGGGTCTAAGGGATGCCAAGCTGCATACATTTGGGGGAAAGCTGAGCAATTTTCTCAGAAATCTCTCATATGGGACCAAGGTAAGAGTTGGAGGAGTTTATGAGAAGATTAATTAAATTCTTGACTTGGGAATGACCCCAAGGAATGAATTTTATTTCCCATGTGCTGCAAGGTGAGACACATTCCAGAAGCATCAACTATGAGCAGTGACCCAGACTTCATGGGTTTCCCCCAAACTGCCACAGCAGCATTTTCCTTGCTCACCTGTGAGGACAAAGTGTGATGTTTCCAAAAGAGTGCTGAGCGGAGAAGCTCATGTCTTGGATTTCACTCCTTCTTCCTCTCTGCACTAAGCTTTGTTTTGTGCCTGCTTGAAATGTGTAATCAGTGTATGTGAATTGATTGAAGTCTAAAGTTGCACAGAGGCTAAAAGCATGGGCCCCCATTCTAGAAGGGTCCACCTGCCAAAGCAAGAACCATAGGAGACACAGTTTCAATCCCTGAGTTGGGAAGATCCCCTAGAGGAGGGCATGGCAACGCACTCCAATGTTCTTGCCTGGGAAACCCCATGGACAGAGGATCCTGGCAGGCGTCACCAAGAGCTGGACATGACTGATGATACAGTTGCACCATTCTAGAAGGCCCTGGTTGGCATCCTCCTTCTGCCTCTTACTCACTGTGTGACCATGCACAAGTAACTGGCCTTCCTGTACCTTATTTTTCTCATCTGTAGCTGAAGATAGTAATAATATGGACCACATACAATTAATGTGACGTTAAATGAGTTACAGACTGGTTCCAAATAGGAAAAGGAGTACGTCAAGGCTGTATATTGTCATCCTGCCTATTTAACTTATATGCAGAGTACATCATGAGAAACGCTGGGCTGGAAGAAGCACAAGCTGGAATCAAGATTGCCGGGAGAAATATCAATAACCTTAGATATGCAGATGACACCACCCTTGTGGCAGAAAGTGAAGAGGAACTAAAAAACCTCTTGATGAAAGTGAAAGAGGAGAGTGAAAAAGTTGGCTTAAAGCTCAACATTCAGAAAACGAAGATCATGGCATCTGGCCCCATCACTTCATGGCAAATAGATGGAGAAACAGTGGAAACAGTGTCAGACTTTATTTTTTTGGGCTTCAAAATCACTGCAGATGGTGATTGCAGCCTTGAAATTAAAAGACGTTTACTCCTTGGAAGGAAAGTTATGACCAACCTAGATAGCATATTAAAAAGCAGAGATGTTACTTTGTTAACAAAGGTCCGTCTAGTCAAGGATATGGTTTTTCCAGTAGTCATGTATGGATGTGAGAGTTGGACTGTGTAGAAAGCTGAGCGCTGAAGAATTGATGCTTTGAAACTGTGGTATTGGAGAAGACTCTTGAGAGTCCCTTGGACTGCAAGAAGATCCAACCAGTCCATTCTAAAGGAGATTAGTCCTGGGTGTTCTTTGGAAGGAATGATGTTAAAGCTGAAACTCCAGTACCTTAGCCACCTCATGCAAAGAGTTGACTCATTGGAAAAGACTCTGATGCTGGGAGGGATTGGGGGTAGGAGGAGAAGGGGATGACAGAGGATGAGATGGCTGGACGGCATCACTGACTCGATGGACGTGAGTCTGAGTGAACTCCGTGAGTTGGTGATGGACAGGGAGGCCTGGTGTGCTGCGATTCATGGGGTCGCAAAGAGTCGGACACGACCGAGCGACTGAACAGAACTGAACTGAATTGTTACTACAGTTACAGAGAGGACCATATGGGATTGTCCCTTCTCTTATTTTCTGGTCGACCATTCCCTCTCCATTGGTTGATTCCCCTCAATGTACACATTCTATTGTAATATCTCCCTTGAAAAAGAATCCTTGATCTTACATCCTGCTCCAGTTTAAACCTTATTTCTTTTCTCTACTATTCCAATGAAATTTTTCATCAGAATCATGAGTGAACTCCATCTTGCCTAGTCTGAAGGTCAGTTTTAAAGGTCCTCGCATGGGACACAACATTTCAGCAGCATTTGAGTCATCCTGGATTCCCTTGTTCTGAAACACAGTTCTTTCTTGTTTCTTTTCTTTCTCCCCTGGCCACTCTTCCTTCGTCCCCTTTACAGACACTTCCTCACTGGACTGTCCCAGGGTTTAGTCTCTGGAACTTTTTTGTCCTTTTTTTCTGTGCTCCCTTGATGATTTCATTCAGTCTCATGAAAGCTACAGATATAAATACATGACAAGGCTCTCAAGTCAGTACCTCCTGCCTCAATGTTTCCCCTGGAATCCCCCAGAATCTGACTCTTTTTTCATATCTTCACTTGGCCTCTTAATCTTAATGCAGTCAGTCTCCATTATATGAGAATTTGTCTATTTGCTAACATTTATCTGCGACCCCCCAAATCAATACCCATGGTGCCTTCTCAATCATTTGCACACATGTGCAAAGATGCAAAAATTTGAGTCATTCAACATGCACGTTCCAACTAAGGTCAAACATGGCAACACTTTGCCTTCTTGTATCAACTCCCATAATGTAAATAAGCATCCTCTAGTAATCTCTTTAATACAACATTGAAAAAAATTGTGTACTTTCCTTGTGATTTCCCTGTTTAAAATAATTCCTAAGCATTGTGCTGAAGCACTGTCTAGCATTCCTCAGTGCAAAAAGGCTGTGATGTGCCTTATGGAGAAAATACATGTGTTACATAAGCTTCACTCAGGAATGAGTTATCATGCTGTTGGCAATGAGTTCAGTGACAGTGAGTAAACAACACATATTAAGTAATATGTCTTTAAACAGAAGCATACATAAAAGAAGGTCCTGTATTGCAGCTGACAAAAACGTTGTTATCAGGGGACCCCTGGAAGTTATCCCTGTATTTTCCCTAGGTGCAAAGGTTCAGTATTCATTAATTCAGGGTTCATGGTGACTTTGTAGAATATAACTATTGTGAATAAGCAGAATTGACTGTATATCCAAACCTTAACTGTGAATTCCTCCCACCACATTCTTAATCTCAGAAAACAACTT
Organism: Oryx dammah; assembly: GCF_014754425.2. Lineage (NCBI taxonomy): Eukaryota > Metazoa > Chordata > Mammalia > Artiodactyla > Bovidae > Oryx > Oryx dammah. Next base: position 35,167,405 of record NW_024070213.1, on the reverse strand, counting down.
TATTGCTCTAGTTGCTCGGCCCAATCTTTGTTCATCTTTTCCTCTCATGTCCCACCTGCAATCAACCAGTCCTTTTATAGATTCCTTTGAAACTGCTCCAGTTTTTACACCTTCATTCTTTCAAGCCTGGTCCAAATCGTGATCCCCATGATGATGGTAATAACATCCTAATTGGTTTCCCTGCTCTTATCCATGACCGTGCCCACCCTTCACAGTCAGGTAAGTGACAGTGTGACACTCCTCCCTGGGGAAACTTCTCCAGTGACTTCTCATAGTATTCAGAGCAAAGGCCAGAGTCTTACCATGGCTTTCAGCTACGCTGTCCTCCCTGGTGATCTTCTAAAACATCATGAACTGCTCACCCCTTGACTTTTCACTTTCTTTTCTTCAAACAGTCATCCTGCAAGGGTTCACGTGTCTCTCGCCTTTGTGTCTCTCCTCAAATGTCAGTTTATCAGAGAAAGCCCCCCTTGGTAGTACTCTATGTAGAATTGCAGCTCCCCTAATCTCTCTCCCTTCCCCTGCCCTATTTTTCTTTTTTAAAAACATTTTCTTTATTTATTTATGGCTGCGCTAGGGCTTTGTTGCTGGGCACGGACTTTCTCCAGTTGTAGTGCGCAGGCTTCTCATCGCAGTGGCTTCCCTTGTTGAGGGGCATAGGCTCTAGGGCACAGACTTCAGTAGTTGTGGCTGTTGGGCTTTAGAGCACAGGCTTAGTAGTTATGGTGCACTGGCTTAGTCGCCCTGCGACATGTGGAATCTTCCCAGACCGGGGATGAAATCTTTGTCCCCTGCATCGGCAGACACCGTCTTAACCATTGGACCACCAGGGAAGTCCCCTGCTTTATTTTTCTTCATATCAGTTTTCATTCAATATATTACCCATCTGTTTAATGTTTCCTCTCAATAGAATGTAAGTGTTTTGAGGGCAAGAACTTCACCTAGTATGTTCACTGCTGTTTCCCCAGTGCCTAAAACAGTACCTGACACAAAGTAGATACTAAATAAATTAGGATTCTGGGTGATTCTTTGATTTCTTTTATGTGAAACGGAGATAATATTATTCTTATTTCATCCTGTGATTTATCCTTGTGTGCTTGCATGCTCAGTTGCTTCAGTCACGTCCGACTCTTTGTGACCCCCATGGACTGCAGCTCACCAGGCTCCTCTGTCCAAGAGATTTTCCAGGCAAGAATACGGAACTGGGTTACCATGTCCTCCTCCAGGGGATCTTTCAGACCCAAGAATCGAACCCAAGTCTGCACTGCAGGCTGATTCTCTACTGACTGAGCCACCAGGGAAGACCCGATTTATCCAGAACGATATTAAAATACACTTCTGACTGCCGCCCCTTTCTGCTCGGCATGCCCCTGGGCCATCTTCAACAAGTTTGCTTAGCAAGGACTTCCCTGGCAGACCAGTGGTTAAGACTTTTTGCTTCCAGTGCAGGGGTACATGTGGCTAAGATACCACATGCCAAAACATAACATAGAAACAATATTGTAATAAATTCAATGTGTTCAGTCATTTCAGTCTTGGCCGACTCTTTCTGACGCCATGGACTGTAGGCTGCCAGGCTCCAAGGGATTTCCTAGGCAAGAACACTGGAGTAGGTTGCCATTTCCTTCTCCAGGGAATCTTCCCAACCCAGGGGTTGAACCCACATCTCCTGTGTCTCGTGCATTGCAGGCAGATTCTTTACCTGCTGAGCCCTTGGGGAAGCCCTAACAAACTCAATGAAGACCTCTAAAGTAGTCCACATCCAAAAAAATCTGAAAAAAAAAATTGGTAGAATTCATCTATGAAGCTATCTGGCCCTGGGCTTTTGTTGGAAGATTTTTTATTACAATTTCAACCTCCATGCTTGTGATTGGTCTGTTCTTATTTTCTATTTCTTCCTAATTCAGTTTCAGTTCAGTTCAGTTCATTTCAGTTGCTCAGTCGTGTCCAACTCTTTGCGACACCATGAATCGCAGCACGCCAGGCCTCCCTGTCCGTCACCAACTCCTGGAGTTCACTCAGACTCACGTCCATCGAGTCGGTGATGCCATCCAGCCATCTCATCCTCTGTCGTCCCCTTTTCCTCCTGCCCCCAATCTCTCTCAGCATCAGGGTCTTTTCCAATGAGTCAACTCTTCTCATGAGGTGGCCAAAGTACTGGAGTTTCAGCCTCAGCAACATTCCTTCCAAAGAAATCCCAGGGTTGATCTCCTTCAGTATGGACTGGTTGGATCTCCTTGCAGTCCAAAGGACTCTCAAGAGTCTTCTCCATCACCACAGTTCCAAAGCATCAATTCTTCATCACTCAGCTTTCTTCACAGTCCAACTCTCACATCCATACATGACCACTGAAAAAACCATAGCCCATTTAAGAAGGTTATATTTTCTAAGAATTTGTCCATTTCTTCCAAGTTGTTCATTCTATTGGCATATAGCTGCTCATAGTAGTGCCTTATGATCCTTGGTATTTCTGTGTTATCTATTGTAATTTCTCCTTTTTAATTTCTAATTTTACTGATTTTCATCTTCTCTCTTTTTTTCCTTGATGAGTCTGGCTAATGGTTTGTCAATTTTATCTTCTCAAAGAACCAGCTTTTAGTTTTATTGATCTTTGCTATAGTTGCCTTCACTCATTTTTCAATTATTTCTGCTCTGATCTTTATGATTTCTTTCCTTCTACTAACTTTGGTGTGTTTTGTTGTTTTTGTTGTTGTTCTCTTTCTAGTTGCTTTAGATGTAAGGTTAGGTTGTTTATTTGATGTTTCCCTTGTTTCTTAAGGTAGGCTGTATTGCTATAAACTTCCCTCCTAAGCACTGTTTTTACTGCATCCCTTAGGCTTTGAGTTGTGTTTTCATTGTCAATTGTTTCTATGCATATTTTTATTTTCTTTTTGATTTCTTCAGTGATCTATTGGTTATTCAGAAGTGTAGTATTTAGCCTCCATGTGTTGATGTTTTTCATAATTTTTTCCTGCTGTTGATATCTTACAGCATTGTGATCAGAAAAGATGTTTGGAATGATTTCAAGTTTTTAAAATTTACCAAGTCTTGATTTGTGGAAACTAATTGAACTTAAAAGCTTTTCCACAACTAAGGAAACTATATGCAAAGTGAAAAGACAATCCTCAGAATGGGAGAAAACAATAGCAAATGAAGCAAGTGACAAAGGATTAATCTCCAAAATATACAAGCAGCTCAATACCAGAAAAACAAGCAACCCAATCAAAACTTGGGCAGAAGACCTAAACAGACATTTTGCCAAGGAAGACTTGCAGCTGGCTAATAAAAACATAAAAATATGTTCAACATCACTCATTATTAGAGATATGCAAATCAAAACTACCATGAGATATCATCTCACACAGGTCAGAAGGGCCATCATCAAAAAGTCTACAAACAATAAATGTTAGAGAGGGTGTGGAGAAAAGGGAACCCTCTTACAGTGCTGGTAGGAATGCAAATTTATACAGCCACTACAGAGAACAGTATGGAGATTCCTAAAAAACTAGGAATAAAACTGCCATATGACCCAGCAATCCCACTACTGAGGAAACCATAATTGAAAAAGACACATGTATCCCAATATTCATTGCAACACTATTTACGATAGCTAGGACACTGAAGCAACCTAGATGTCCATCAGCAGATGAATGGATAGAGAAGCTGTGGTACACATATACAATGGAATATTGCTCAGCTAAAAAAGGGAATGTATTTGAGTCAATTCTAATGAGGTGGATGAACCTAGAGCCTAATATACAGAGCAAAGTAAGTCAGAGAGATAAAGACAAATATCAAATATTAATGCATATATATGGAATCTAGAAAGTAATACAAATGATCCTATGTGCAAGGCAGTAAAGCAAAGACAGACAGAAAGAACAGACTTTTAGACACAATGGGGGAAGGAAAGAGTGGGATGATTTGAAAGAATAGCATTGAAACACACACATTACCAGATGTAAAAGAGATAGCCAGTGGGAGTTTACTGTGTGACACAGGAAACCTAGAGCCAGTGCTCTGCGACAACCTAGATGAGTGGGAGGGGGAGGGAGGTGGGAGGGGCCTACAAGAGGAAGAGGACATATGTATACCTATGGCCAATTCATGTCAATGTATGGCAAAAATCATCACAATAGTATAAAGCAATTATCTTACAATTAAAAATAAAATATAAAAAATATATATATAATAAAATATAAATTAAAAAAAAAAAATTTGCTTAGGAAAGACACATGTTCGCTGTGGCCCTAAGCAAGCCATCCCAAGCTAGATATCAGGAATTCTGAGATCTACTATCCCAGCCTCTCAGCTTTGGTAAAGGGATTTAAGAATGACTGTGTTGCTTCAGAATATTATCTTGAAAGCTCTATGCATGATGGACTTTTATTGTCCCATAAATTGCCTATTTTCTTCCCAGTATGAATTATGATGGAGACAGCTTTCTCCTCAAAAGAAGATGGGCCATTTGAAAAGTTTTGTTCCCACACAGGGTGCATCACAGTGACATCATTACCATCCAGTCAGCTATGGAATTGTGACTCAGGATGGTCATGTAGACTTGATGGTTAAGAAGTTAACTGCATGATTCCCAGCTGTTAGGGCCCCTGACCAAGCATGTTTGCTTAACTTTAAAAGAAAGCTTTCCTTTGGAACATACTTCCTAGTGAGCAGGATCAAGTGTTGTTTAATGGATATTAAATACATACAGAGTAAACCCCAGGCTTATGCAGGGTAATTAACAGCCTAGGCAAACTCACTGTTCAGTTTTGGTCAGCAAACCAGAATTTTAGGGCAGAGTCAGGTCTGGAAGCCACATGCATTGAGGATCTATGAAACCACCCACACAGTCATCATTCTTCCAGGCTCAGGCTTCTCAAATAAAAATCCCACTCTGTTCCCCCGCCAGAGAGCCTCCAGGGCTGGTATTGCTCAAGCCTTAGTTCACAGACATGTCACTGTATTCATTTGCTCCATAGGTATGTGTGCAGGTTGGCCTCAAACACGAGAGTCCCAGTTAACAGAAACTTGATGTTTATGGCAAAAAGAACACATGTTCATTGTGAAAATTTGGAGCTTCAGGAAACATCATGAATAAAAAAAGGATTCACAATTCTAAGGCCCAGAAACTAAACACTTAACAGTTTAGTATATATCCTTTCAGCTGTTTATTATATGCATGGGAGTATATATAGTTTTTAAAAAAGCTGGATTATTCTCACCTTGTTTTATAATCCTTTTCTACTTACTATTGTGGACATTTTCCCACATCTGCTAGGAAATTATTAATTGTTCTGCTATAGTGATTTTTTGAATAGCTATCCACTGTTTCAAAATACAGAAGTCCTATATTTTATTTATTAATGCTTTGCAGTTTAACCTTTAGATAATTTCCAGTTCTCCATCATTAAAGACAATACTGTGATGAACACTGTTGAACATTAATGTTTGTATACAACACTGATGATTTTCTAAGAATAAATATCATTGAAGGAAAATCATATGTTCAAAATACGTGAAGTTTTGGCCAGCATATACTCCCTCCCACAGAGTAGGCAAGGGTCACCTTTCCAGAGATAGCTTTTAGAATGAGGCTCCTCTGGGAGTCCCTCTTAGGATCCTCCTAACAGATATAACCTGCACCCCTAGAAGCTGCCCCAGGGCAGTTGTGTGCAAAAGGCCGTCTCTCACGTCAGGGCCTTCTGGGCCGCATTTACTCATGCTCTGCAGCAGGGCCAGCCGAAGCATGTGGAGGTCAGGTGATGTGTGTGGGGTCATGCAGCCAGCGGTGACTCAGCCAAAACCGTTCCAACTCCTGAACCTTGCTCAGATCACAAGGTTGAGAGCACTCGCTTCCCTGAGGCCCATTATTCCCCAATAATTAAAAGGCCGCTTGCCTTTGAGTTGGTGGATATTCAGTTTGGGAATGACCGGTTCAGCCCCATGACTTTGCTAACTGGTGACACTAAATGCTGCACAATCCTGTTTTCCTCGTCCTTTTGGGAACCAGTCAGAGAACGATTTGTAGAGTTCTCCCTCTGTCACCAAATTTGCAATCTAACTGTGTCTGGGTGGCTCCAAGTGTCCACCTGAGCCTCTCAGAGACGTAACTGCTGAACTGGATCAAAACAAAAATTCTGATTCATTATGACTCATACATAAAACCCAAGCTGCCTGGTGAGGCACCAGAACAGGCTGTTGACCACCAGACACCTGACTGCAAATATCTTTTCTTGTATTCCTGTATTTCTAGACAATGATTTTTGTAAGACAATAAATTTATTCATTATAGATTAAAAAAAAAAAAAAAAAAAAAACCTCTGGTGACACAGATTGGCCCTAAGATGAAGGCCAATTGTCTACATGATCCTTCACCCATCAAGGTGAATTCAATTCAGGTGACCCGTCATCAGCAAACCCAGTAAGACTAAGAATTCACAGGTGGTTAGACCAGTATGGGAAATGACTGCATCTGACGCAAGACGGTTCTTTGCGTTCATTGGTTTGCTGTCCCTGGATTACTCCCTGAAATGATGCCTATGAATTCAGGGTTCTCCATTCTCACTGTACTTTGCTCTGACACTTAGCCATAGACAGGGGGTGTCAAAGCCCAGACGTTCCCATGGTTGTGGACACCAACTGCACACGGGGCAAGAGAAAGTGAAAACATTCCGATTTAGTATTTATGGTAGATATAAGCCTATTCAGATTGTCTGTTTCTTCTTGTGTGTTTGGCATATTGTAACATTCAAGGAATTGTTCTGTTTCACCTAGGTTATCAAACTTGTGGTCATAGAATTGTTCATGGTATTCTTTTTTTTTTTTCCCATGGTATTCCTTAATTAACCCCTTTAAGGTCCATGAGATCATGATGACATCCTTTTTTTCATTTCTGTTATGAGTAATTTGTGTCTTCTCTCTTTTTTCTCAGTCTAGCTACAAGGTTATTGATTTTAGTGATCTTTCCAAAGAACCAGCTTTTGATTTCATTGTTTTTCTTTATTGATTCCCTCTGTTCAATTTCATTGGTTTTTGCTTCACTCTTGACCATTTATTTTCTTCTATTTCTTTGGATTTAATTTGCTCTTTTCCTAGCTTCTTAAGACAGAATCCTAGATGGTTGATTTTAGATATTTCTTCTTTACCATAAAGAAATATTTATATTATATTATTATTTTATATATTATATGATTAAATATTTGTTTCTGCTATATTTTTCATTCAATGCTATAAATTTCACTCTAAGTACCACTTTCACCACCTCCAACCAATTTTGATAAATTGACGTTTCACTTTCATTTAGTTAAAAATATTTTAAAAATCCCCTTGAGAATTCTTCTTTGACCCATGTGTTATTTAGAAATGTATTGTTTAATCATTTGGGAGTATTTTGGGGTTTTCAGTTATTTTTCAGTTACTGATTTCTAGTTTTAATTCTGTTGTGGTCTGAGAACAGACTTGTATGATTTCTAATCTTGTAGATTTGTTAAGGTGTTGTTTATGGCCCAGGATGTAGTCTATCTTAGTCAGTGTTGTATGTGAACTTGAGAAGAAGGTGTATTCTGCTGTCACTGGATGAAGTAGTCTACAGTTCAGTTCAGCTCAGTAGCTCAGTCGTGCCTGACTCTTTGTGACCCCTTGGACTGAAGCATGACAGGCTTCCCTGTCCATCACCAACTCCTAGAGCTTGCTCAATACTTACTATTGTGCCTATCCACTTAAAAACAAATGTATCATAAGTTGTATATTAGCAGTCATATATAAGTATACAATTTGATAACTTTTCATAAATATATACATGTAATAATTCACTTGTGCTACTTTACAATCTCCTCTTCCCTCCTCATGACTCTCTGACAATCACTGATGTGATTTCTATCACCGTATATCAATCTTGCCAGTCCTACAACTTCATAGAAATGGAATCAGGCAGTATGGAATCTTTTGTACCTGGATGATGTCACTTAACATATTTGAGATTTACTCAGGTTGTCCGTATCAGTCTGTTCCTTTCTATTGCTAAGATTCTATTTTGTGAATATGCTCAAATATATTTACTCATTTTATTGTAGATGAAAATTTGGGTTGTTCTCCAAGCTTTTACAAATAAAGCTGCTGTGATTATTTCAACACAAATCATTTTATAGACATGCACTTTGTTTCTCTTGAATAGATATCTAGGAGTGAAATTTCTGGATGGTTTCCTAAGTTTATGTTTAAATAAGAAACTGTCAAGTTTCTTTTTTTCCAAGTTGCTGTACCATTCCTTTCACTCCAGCTACCAAGAGTTCCTGTTGTTCTACATTTTCACTAACACTTAGAATTTTTAGTTCTTTAAATTTTAGCCATTCTAATGGCTTGAGATGTGATTGTAGTGTTAATTTTCATATCCCAATGACTACTGGTAAGTACTTTTTCATGTACTTTTTGGCCATTTATAGAGCTTTTAAAAAAGTATTATAACTTTCAGATGTATGACATTATAGTTCAACATCTGTATACACTGCAGTGTAATCAGCATGCAAGTCTAGTTACCATCCATCACCCATTTTGTCCATACCTCAACCCTCTTCCCTTTTGGTAACCACTAATTTGTTCTCTGTTATCTATGAATTTGCTTTTATGTGTTGATTGGTTTTGTTTATTTTTTTTAATTCCACATACAAGTAAAATCATACAGTATTTGTCTTTCTCCATCTGACTTATTTCATTTAGTGTGCTACACTCAAGGTCCTTTCAGTGTCACAAATGACAGAATTTCATTCTATTTTTATGGCTGCTCACATTTCACCATGTATAGATATACTACATCTTATATATTCTCTCATCTGTCAGTGGACACTGAGGGTGTCTACAAATTTTAGCTATCGTAAATAATGCCGCAATGGATATAAAAGTACATGTGCGTGCGTGCATGCTAAATCATTTCAATTGTATCTGACTCTGTGACCCTATGGACTATAGCTCGCCAGGTTCCTCTGTCCATGGGATTTTCTAGGCAAGAATGTTGGAGAGGGTTGCCATTTCCTCCTCCGGGAGATCTTCCCAATTCAGGGATCAAAACTACGTCTCTTGCATCTCCTGCATTGACGGGTGAATTCTTTACCACTAGCATCACCTTGGTGTTGAGTCACCTGTCGTGTCCGACGCTTTGCAACCCCATGGACTGCAGCACGCCAGGCCTCCCTGTCCCTCACCATCTCCCAGAGTTTGCCCAAGTTCATGTTCATTGCATCAGTGATTCCATCTAGCCATCTCATCCTCTGACACCCTCTTCTCCTTCTGCCCTCAGTCTTTCTCAGCATCAGGGACTGTTTCAATGAGTCGTCTGCTTGCCTCAGATGACCAAAATACTGAAGTTTCAGCTTCAGCATCAGTCCTTCCAGTGAGTATTCAGGGTTTATCTCCCTTAAGATTGACTGGTTTGATCTCCTTGTTGTTCAAGGGACTTTCAGGAGTCTTTTCCAGCACCACAGTTTGAAGGCATCAATTCTTTGGCATTCTGCCTTCTTATTGGTCCAGCTTTCACAACCGTACGTGACCACTGGGAAGACCATAGCCTTGACTATACCAACCTTTGTCAGCAGAGTAATGTGTCTGCTTCTCAACACAGTCTGGGTTTGTCATCACTTTCCTGCCAAGAAGCAAATGTCTTCTGATTTAACGGCTGCACTCACCATCTGCAGTGATTTTGGAGCCCAAGAAGAGGAAATCAGTGACCACTTCCACCTTTCCCCCTTCTATTTGCCATGCAGTAATTGGAAAAGACCCTGATGCTGGGAGGGATTGGGGGCAGGAGGAGGAGGGGACAACAGAGGATGAGATGGCTGGATGGTATCACTGACTCGATTGATATGAGTTTGGGTAAATTCATGGACAGGGAGGCCTGGCATGCTGCGATTCATGGGGTCGCAAAGAGTCAGACACGACTGAGCAACTGAACTGAATTGAACTGAACTGAATGGAGCCAAATGCCATGATCTTAGCTTTTTTTTTAATATTTAGTCTTAAGCTGGTTCTTTCACTCTCCTCTTTCACCCTCATTAAGAGACTCTTTAGGTCCTCTTTGCTTTCTGCCCTTAGAGTGGTATCATGCACATCTGAGGTTTTTTATGTTTCTCCCACCTATCTTGATTCTGGCTTATTACTCATTCAGTCCAGCATTTCTCATGATGTGCTCCGTGTATAGGTTAGAAAAACAGGGCGACAGCAGACAGCCCTGTCCTACTCCTTTCTCCATTTTGAACCAATCAGTTCCACCACCAATTGCCATTATATTAATTATTTTCTGGCAGCTTTTGTGGTTCCCCTCTGCTCCTTTATTTTTTTACCTTTTACCTCGTGTTTTGGTGACTTTTGGCAGTGTTTTGCTTAGATTTTTTTCTCATTTCCTTTTGTGTATTTATTAAATTTTTTCCTGTGGCTATTGTTAGGTTGAAGTAGCCACAGGAAAATTGAAGAAATGAAGAAAGTAGGGAAAACCACTAGATCATTGGTAGGCCTAAAACAAATCCCTTACAATTATACAGTGGAAGTGACAAATAGATTCAAGGGATTAAATCTGATAGACAGAGTGCCTTAAGAACTATGGATGGTGGTTCGTGACATTGTACAGGAGGCAGGGATCAAGACCATCCCCAAGAAAAAGAAATGCAAAAAAGGCAAAATGGTTGTCTGAGGAGGCCTTACAAATAGCTGAGAAAAAAGAGAAGTGAAAGGCAAAGGAGAAAAGGAAAGATATACCCATTTGAATGCAGAGTTCCAAAGAATAGCAAGGAGAGATAAGAAAGCCTTCCTCAGTGATCAGTGCAAAGAAATAGAGGAAAACAATACGACGGGAAAGTCTAGAGATCTCTTCAAGGAAATTAGAGATACCAAGGGAATATTTCATGCAAAGACGGGCTCAATACAGGACAGAAACAGTATGAACCTAACAGAAGCAGAAGATATTAAGAAGAGGTGGCAAGAATACACAGAAGAACTATACAAAAAAGATCTTCATGACCCAGATAACCACGATGGTGCGAGCACTCACCTAGAGCCAGACATCCTGGAATATGAAGTCAAGTGGGCCTTGGGAAGCATCACTACAAAGTTAGTGGAGGTGATAGAATTCCAGTTGAGCTATTTCAAATCCTAAAAGATGATGCTGTGAAAGTGCTGCACTCAATATGCCAGCAAATTTGGAAAACTCATCAGTGGTCACAGGACTGGAAAAGGTCAATTTTCATTCCAGTCCCAAAGAAAGGCAATGCCTAAGAATGCTCAAACCACTGCACAATTGCATTCATCTCACACATTAGCAAAGTAACGCTCAAAATTCTCCAAGCCAGGCTCCAACAGTACATGAACCATGAGCTTCCAGATATTCAAGCTGGTTTAATTGGCAACATCCATTGGATCATCAAAAAAACAAGAGAGTTCCAGAAAAACATCTACTTCTGCTTTGTTGATTACGCCAAATTTGACTGTGTAGATCACAACAAACTGGAAAATTCTTTAAGAGATGGGAATACCAGACCACCTTACCTGCCTACTAAGAAACCTGTAAGGAGGTCAAGAAGCAACATTTAGAACTGGACATGGAACAACAGACTGGTTCCAAACTGGGAAAGGAGTACGTCAAGGCTGTATATTGAAACCCTGTTTATTTAAATTATGTGCAGAGATTTCATGTGAAATGCTGGGCTGAATGAAGCACAAGCTGGAATCAAAATTGCCAGGAGAAATATCAATAACCTCAGATAAACAGATGACACCACTATTATGGCAGAAAGTGAAGAGGAACTAAAAGAGTCTTTTGATGAAAGTGAAAGAGGAGAGTGAAAAAGCTGGCTTAAAACTCAACATTCAGAAAACGAAGATCATGGCAACCGGTCCCATCACTTCATGGCAAATAGATGGAGAAACAATGGAACAGTGACAGACTTTCTTTTCTTGGGCTCCAAAATCACTGCAGATGGTGATTGCAGCCATGAAATTAAAAGACACATTCTCCTTGAAAGAAAAGCTATGACTAACCTAGACAGCACATTAGAAAGCAGAGACATTACCTTGCTGACAAAGGTCCATCTAGTCAAAAGCTATGATTTTTCCAGTAGTCATGTATGGGTGTGAGAGTTGGACCATAAAGAAAGTTGAGCACTGAAGAATTGATGCTTTTGAACTGTGGTGTTGGAGAAGACTCTTGAGAGTCCCTTGGACTGCAAGGAGATCCAACCAGTGCATCCTAAAGGAAATCAGTTCTGGATATTCATTGGAAGGACTGATGATGAAGCTGAAACTCCAGTCCTTTGGCCACCTGATGCGAAGAACTGACTCATTGGAAAAGACCCTGATGCTGAGAAAGATTGAAGGCAGGAGAAGAAGGGGACAACAGAAGATGAGGTGGTTGGATGGCATCACGGACTCAATGGACATGAGTTTGAGCAAGCTCCGGGAGTTGGTATGGACAGGGAAGCCTGGTGTGCTGCAGTCCATGGGGTTGCAAAGAGTCGGACACAACTGAGTGACTGAACTGAACTGTTAGGTTCACGTGCAACATTCTATGTAAATAAGTTAGTTTTAAGTTGGTAGCAACTTAAATTGAATACATCCTCAATTCTTACCTTTTTACACCCCACCCCACGGTTTAACTTCTGATGAGATGCTCCATCTTTTTATTTTATATCCCTTAACTAATTACTGCAAGATTAGTTACTTTTACTAGTTTTGTCTTTTAACCTTCATGTTTCCTTTATGAGTAATTGTTTCACTACCTTTTAAAATACATTTACCATTTGCTGTGAGATTTTTACTTTTTCACATTTTCTTAATATTAATTAATGTCATTTCTTTATATTTTAAAGAAGTCCTTTTAACATTTTTTACAGGGCTGGTTTAGTGTTGGTGAACTCCTTTAACTTTTGCTTATCTGGGAAACTCTCATTCTTTCCTTCCATTCTAAGTGATAACTTTGTTGGGTAGAGAATTCTTTGGAAGTTTTATTTCTTTCATTGCTTTGAATACGTTTTTCTACTCCATTCTGGCCTATGACGTTCCTGCTGGAAAATCTGATAGACTTTTGCAGTTTCTCTTGTATATAATGAGTTGCTGTTATTTTTCTTGCTATTTTTACGATTCTTTCTTTATCCTTAACTTTTACCATTTTAATTATAATATGTCTTGACATGTGTCTCTTTGACTTCATCTTTTTATAAATCTTTGGACTTCCTGGACCTGGATTTCTGCCTCCCCAGATTAGGAGGAATTTTCAGCCAGTATTCAAAAATTTCTGGTCCTTTCTACTCTCATCTCTAGTATTCAGCCAGTACTCAAATAGTTTTCTGGACCTTTCTCGCCCTCATCTTCTTCTGGGACTCTTGTAATGTGAGTGTTATTTCACTTAATGTTGCCCCAAATGTCTCTTAAGGTATCTTCACTTTTTCTTTTTTATTTTGCCACTCTAAGTTTCATTGCTTTTTCTTTCAGCTCACTCATTCTTTCTTCTGTGTCATCTAATCAGCTCTTGAACCCCTTTAGTGTACTTTTCAGTTCTAACTTCTGTTTGGTATTTTCTTATATTTTCTATCATTTTTTTGGAAGTTCTCACTGTTTTCATACACTTTTCTCCCAAGTTCAATGAACATCTTTATGACCGTTATTTTTAACTCTATCAAGTAGACCATGTATCTCATTTTCTTTAGTTCTTTTTCTGAGTTTGGACTTTTTCTTTTAACTAGAATATTTTCCTCTGACTTCATTTTGCCTGATTCTCTGTATCTGTTTCTTGGTGTTAGGTAAATCATCTACCTCTCCCACTCTGGATGGAGTGATCTATTTAGGAGATGTCTTGGGGTGCTCAGAAGCACAATCCTCTCTGACTACCAGAGCCAGGTGTTCAAAAGATTTCCCCTGTGTATACTGCATGCATTGTCTAGTTGTGGCAGGGGCATGGCCACTACTAAAGCATGCTGGTGGGCAGAGCTGGCCCTCAGAATGCCAGCAGAGACTAGATGTGGCAGCAGCTCTAGGCTGGTGTGTCAGGCTGACCTTCAAATGGCTATCGGACCTGGCCATAGTGGTTGCTAGGTGCTGGAGGGTAGGGTTATTGCCCAGCCTGCGGTGAGACCCAGCTCACGTGCAGGGTTAATGTATGCCCACTGAAACTAACAGATTAGATGGAAAATTTCAAAATGGTACCCAGCAGCACCAGTATTAGCAAGGACACAAAAATGACTCTGTCTAGTGTCTCAGTCCTCAAAGAGCATCCAAACTGGTCCCTGCCTCTCTAGCAGATGCTTCAGGATAAGTACATGCATCTCCTTCACCTATTGTCCATGAGATTTTCAATCTGGCATTTTGGGGCTTATTTTCAGATCTGCTGAGCCTGCACACCTTGCCAGTGGATTTTTCTGTACTCTCTAGGTCTATAGTGTTTTTTAGATATATTCCTCACTGGTTCTCAAAACCAGGTGTCTTGGGATCTTATCATCTCTGTGCAGGATTTAAGGGTTGGGGCACCGGATATGGAAATCTCATCCCTCATTCTTCAAGGAAAGAGCTATACCTTTAAAATCCTTCTGATTGTGGATCACTGCAGCTGCAGTGTGGTCTTTTTCCTTGGCATGACCACATCTCTGTATCTCTGTTTCTCCTCTCTGTCTCAGCACTGTCCCTTTACCCTTTGTTGTGAAGATTTTTCAGTTTTCAGAGGGAATTATTCTATATGTCATTCCATATGTGGATTTGTTGTGTCCACGGGAGGAGGGACTTCAGGAACTTCTTACACCGCTATCTGTAACTCTCTCTTATAGATTGTGTTTCTGTGAACTTTCTGTTCCCATCTCACCCATATTTATTTGTGTTACTTCTTACTCTTGAGTTATAAGTTTTGCTATTCTGGATTCAAGTTATTTTCCAGATACATGTATTGATAATATTTTCCCCAGATTACTTTTTATTTTTTTTCTCTGGAAAGCACCTTTTAACTTTATAAAGTCCAATTTATCAATTTTTAATGGCTAATAAAATTGATATTTTGTATGAAATTAGGGAAAAGTATCCATTTATTTTTAACACTGCAAATAGGCTAAGGTTTACAGTTGATCAGGTTCTATATGCTAATGAGGAACAGACAAAGCAAGTAAGCCAGCAAACAAACTTTCAACAACTTAACTACAAAGCAACTTATCTTAATCCAAGAAATCTGAGTTTCAGTAAGAGAATCAGTTCAGTTCAGTCCAGTCGCTCAATCGTGTCCAACTCTTTGCGACCCCATGAATTGCAGCACGCCAGTCCTCCCTTCCATCACCAACTTCCAGAGTTCACTCAGACTCATGTCCATCGAGTCAGTGATGCCATCCAGCCATCTCATCCTCTGTCGTCCCCTTCTCCTCCTGCCCCCAATCCCTCCCAGCATCAGAGTTTTTTCCAATGAGTCAACTCTTCTCATGAGGTGGCCAAAGTACTGGAGTTTCAGCTTCAGCATCAGTCCTTCCAAAGAAATCCCAGGGCTGATCTCCTTCAGAACGGACTGGTTGGGTCTCCTTGCAGTCCAAGGGACTCTCAAGAATCTTCTCCAACACCACAGTTCAAAAGCATCAATTCTTTGGTGCTCAGCTTTCTTCACAGCCCAACTCTCACATCCATATATGACCACTGGGAAAATTATAGCCTTGACTAGACAGACGTTTGTTGGCAAAGTAATGTCTCGACTTTTGAATATGCTGTCTAGGTTGGTCATAACTTTCCTTCCAAGGAATAAGCATCTTTTAATTTCATGGCTGCAGTCACCATCTGCAGTGATTTTGGAGCCCCCCCAAATAAAGTCTGACACTGTTTCCACTGTTTCCCCATCTATTTTCCATGAAGTGATGGGACCAGATGCCATGATCTTCGCTTTCTGAATGTTGAGCTTTAAGCCAACTTTTTCACTCTCCTCTTTCACTTTCATCAAGAGGCTTTTTGGTTCCTCTTCACTTTCTGCCATAAGGGTGGTGTCATCTGCATACCTGAGGTTATTGATATTTCTTCCGGCAATCTTGATTCCAGCTTGTGTTTCTTCCAGCCCAGCGTTTCTCATAATATACTCTGCATAGAAGTTAAATAAGCAGGGTGACAATATACAGCCTTGACGTACTCCTTTTCCTATTTGGAACCAATCTGTTGTTCCATGTCCAGTTCGAACTGTTGCTTCCTGACCTGCATATAGGTTTCTCAAGAGGCAGGTCAGGTGATCTGGTATTCCCGTCTCTTTCAGAATTTTCCACAGTTTATTGTGATCCACACAGTCAAAGGCTTTGGCATAGTCAATAAAGCAGAAATAGATGGTTTTCTGGAACTCTCTTGCTTTTTCGATGATCCAGCGGATGTTGGCAATTTGATCTCTTGTTCCTCTGCCTTTTCTAAAACCAGCTTGAACATCTGGAAGTTCACGGTTCATGTACTGCTGAAGCCTGGCTTGGAGAATTTTGAGCATTACTTTACCAGTGTGTAAGATGAGTGCAATTGCTGATTAATCATTTTTCAAAGCAGAAGATAGCACAATAGTATCCACCTGATGGATACATGTTGTGATTCATGTACAGTTGTGAAAAGGACTGGCTTTGTTTAGTTTTCTTTTTCTTATGCCCACTGATTCCCTCAAAGGAGGGAATTTGGAACACATGCTGCTTCCAGAGTCTATTTCCTTGTGACTGAAGCTATAGAAAAATAAAGTAACTACAGGTTTTGTTTGCATTTATTTGAAAACACATGTGAATGGCAGTTTCACAAATAACATAGAAACACATAGAAAAGCGATCTTCTACCTCTTTTGTGTTAGACAAAAACATGGTATTCACCTAGGTGTTGCTATTACACAGATAGCCTAAGGACAAACAGTGTAAGGATTGCCACAAGTTCCACTGCTTAGAAAAGTCGCACTTACCCAGATGCTGAAAGCCCTCAGTTAGTGAGTGGACAGGACACTTCCCTAGGGTTTCAATTCAGCTTTCTTCGACTTTCAGCAAATAAATTACTTTTTCCGAGGCTCTGCTTTTTTCCTTTTTAAAGTAGGGATGCTAACTTTCATAGCTATTATAATTGTTAAATGATACAGTTTGATGGGAACATCTAAGACAAGGCCCTGTATTATCTAACAGGAAAAATACTCAATAGAGTAAATTTTATCTAAATGAGTTGCATGTTCAAGGTTGCTATTGAACCAAAGGGTTCTATTAAGCTACCATGGGCCATTATCAACTTATTGCAAGGTAGCTTTTCAGATTTTCCTGTTTCCTAGCAAGGACCTTATAGGAATGCACCACTAGACAGTCAGTCACTTTTGAGCAGGGGAAGAAAGTCATATCAAAGAATGAAGAAAAAAATATCAAAGAGGTAAGGTATTTCCCAAAGTGGTTTTCATCTCTCGGGTGGGGTTTCACCTTTTGACTGAGGTTTCACACTAGGGCAACCAGAGTGGGTTATGTTATGTTGATTGGTTGCCCTGGGAGGGAGAAAAGCAAGAAAGTAGAAAGAAGCAGAATGTAAGATCACCAAGTCAGTGTTTTCTCATTTTACATTTAACCCTTGTCTTAAATCATTTATTGTTTCAACAGATTTTTTTTTCAGATCACAATGGACCTAGCATTCTGCTGAATACTACATAGATGGTTCAAACCTAGTGCCCATATTCTCCAGTAACTAAGCCATATATATATATATAACATGGTGATTCAGGGCCAAAATTATTGGCATGGCCAGTGATGGTAAATTTTAATGTATCAACTTCACTAATCCATGATCATATATTTCATCAAACATTATTCTGGATATATTCATGGGGGTGTTTTGGTTGTCATTAACATTTAACAATTAAAAATCTACTTTAGTTTGTATAAAGTAGATTGCCCTTTCTGATATAGATAGGCCTTGTTCAATTCATTGAAAGCCTGAATAGAATAAAAAGATTGACCTTCCCCTGAACAAGAAAGAATTCTTCCTATCTATGGGCCTTCAAACAGGAACATCAACTTTTTTCTGACTCTAAATGAAACATGGGTTCTTGCTGGGTCTGTAATCTACTGGCTTCCAGACTGGAATGAAACCAAATACTCTCCTGGGTCTTCAGCTTGCTAACTACGTGTCTTTGAACTTGCCAGCCTCCATATCTGTCTGAGCCAGTTTCTTATAATCTATAGAGTGTGTATTATTATATATTCATCCCATTAGTTCTGTTTCTTTGGAGAACCTGAACCAAAGACAGACTGAGTATGTTCGGAGTTCTAAAAGAGGAGGTGAGATTTCAGGATAGAGTTGCCAATGAAGGCCTATGAAACAGGTGTTAAAATATGATAGTGAGATAGGGTAGTCCACACAGAACACCTCTCAAGTCTCAGAAGTGTGGGCTGGTAAAGCAGAAGGAGCTACATCTGAAGAATACAAAGGGCACAATGTTTCCTTGGGTCTTTAGGCCTTGAATAAGTCTCAGTTCTAGTGTTACCCCTTGACTAGTACCCCACAGCAGACGAAAAGACCTTCTCTGCTCTAATGAGTTACTTTCTCTAAAAGGAAATGAATATATTTGCTATCTGTTGTTGTCTTCCACTCTAATCTCTCTAGACATCATGTAGATTCTTAAACTAAAAATATAGTATAATATTATACCATTACAAGATAAATATTATTTATTTATACCATGGCCTTTCCCGATGGCCATGATATAATCATAAATGGTTTGGGGAGGACTGAAGATAAGATAGAGGAGGGACAAACAGGTATGACATGATTTCTGTAGCAGAGACTTAACTGAACTCAAAATTGCCTCTCTCCTATAATGTTGACCCAGTCCTCTAGACAACATTTTATAAGCTTGTCTTGCCAAGACTGATTTATTTTTTAAGAGACTCATCCATCTTTCAAACCAACCAATTGTTGATAGTTTCTTGACCACCAGTCTACTAAATGCATTAAAAATTGTTAAGTTTAACATGACTTAGACAAAGAACCTGGACCCCCAACCCCTGCCATCTTGCAGGGATAGCTGGTTAGTAGCAAGGAACCCACCGTCATCAACTCGTTAAATATCCATCTAGTGATATCAAGGTAGATGTTGTAGTGGAGTCATCAGAGGGATTAGAACATAGGCTTGTATCATCACCACCTTGTGCCAGGGGCTCTCTATGATTCACCTTCCACCAGCCATGGTCTCCTCGCTATCAGCCAGGAGTCAAAATCTAATTTCTGCCTATTTTATAGGACCACTCCTAGATGGGCTTCTCCAGAAGGAGATACTGAGACAGAGTTTGGAGCCAATGTATTTACTAGAGATGAAGACCTATAAAGGATGGATGAAGAAGCAAGATTAGGTAGAGACATTTGAATGTGATGGAAAGCCCAAGAGCTAAGATTGCTCATCAGTCATCTTACAGTGTGGAGAAGGCAATGGCACCCCACTCCAGTACTCTTGCCTGGAAAATCCCACGGACGGAGGAGCCTGGTAAGCTGCTGGGGTCGCTAAGAGTCAGACACGACTGGGTGACTTCACTTTTCATTTTTCACTTTCATGCATCAGAGAAGGAAATGGCAACCCACTCAAGTGTTCTTGCCTGGAGAATCCCAGGGACGGGGGAGCCTGGTGGGCTGCTGTCTATAGGGTCGCACAGAGTCGGACACGACTGCAATGGAGGGTGGGGGGGTGGTGGTGAAATAGCTTGGACTTTGTTTTTGCCTTCCTCAATCATAAATGTGGACCACTCTTATAAGAATGTGAGATCAGGCAAGGCAACTCTGGCAGCTGAAGTAGACCCTTAAGAAGCTGACACAAAATTGTTACAGATCACATTGCCCACAGCTGGGCAGCAAGGGGAATTCAAAGGAATCTGGACAATGTATCTCCAAGGCTACCACAGGCTTGAGGCAAGATGGATACTGTAAGGAGTTTTAGATAGATGGAGAGAGAGAATGAGAGGTAGATAGATATGTTTATTCAGATATACACACGGAGAGAGACAGAAGAAGGAAGAAGGTGAAAAATTATGAAACAGCATCAGTATTTTCTATAAATTAAGAAGGCAAATTAATTTGTGAAGGTCAAGGACAGCATGGCTGAAGATTAAAGAAAATGGGGCATTTGGAAATACTGACTGGGAGGAATGTTTGAAGTCTTCTGACAGAATTTTTATTTTTATTTATTTATTTTTAAATATAAATTTATTTATTTTAATTGGAGGTTAATTACTTTACAATATTGTATTGGTTTTGCTCTGCAGGTCAGGTGAAATTTCTAGCGTAAGCCTGAAGACAAATCCCATAAGATTTTGAATCTTTATTCCACAGTCTCTGGTGGACAAGGGCAGCTCCAGAGTACATGGTGAGTGCAGACTAGAGTTTGGGGTTCTCCTGATAGACTTGGCAAAATGCCAAATGGATAGAGCAGTCTAGTATGGTAGGGACAATGTTATAATAGTTGACTATGAGCCCAAGCTGAATGAAGTATCAAGAGGAGTTGGAACGTGCTGGTGTTGCAGAAAGAATAATAAGTACTTGAAGGCAGCATAATGGTAAAAGAGGACTTTTATTTCTTTTAAGTGGAAGAGAGACTAGATGAGGAGGTTGCAATCAAGGACTAATTTGAGATCTTGGTTGGGAAATTTCTCACAAAGAGACTCAGGATATAGCTGCAGGTAGAAACAGGTATGCACTGGAAATGAGTGCCCATAAAGTCCTGGAAGGTAGGTGAACGTGTGGTCAACAAGTTGTCATCATCCTTGTCACGAAGAAGGTTTCAGTAAGGGCTGGAATCTGATGAGATTTGAATCTTAGGTGCTGCACAAGGCACAATAATGGATGATATGTCTGGCCACTAAGATTTATCATCCAAAACCCTTGAAAGGAGATGAAAGCCAGTTTTCCCATTCCTGGAGGCAAGTCCTCAATTGCTGTTTCCAAACTGAGAGGAAACAGAAGAATGTTTTGGTGACAAGTATCAGGTCTAAAATGTGAAAATATGTCAAAAACTCCTTTGGTGGAGAGAGGATCAGAACACACTTTTTTTAAAGAATAGACATTGAATGGCTTCTTCTTTCACTTTCTGCCACAGTGTCTGCTAGGCAAGAAAATGACTCATTAATATGTTTAGCACCAGAGGCCTGACTCATTCAGAAATCTCGTAACAACCACCTCACCCCATCTCACTATGCTTTAGCTAATGATATTCTCCAGCTCAGGCTGTCAGATTTATGCCTCACACGTGGGTAATGGGTTTTATAGCTTGTACCAGAAGTAGGCTAGTAGTATTAATTCCTATTTTAGTGATACAGATGCTGAGCTAAGTGAATCACCTTAGACATTGAACAGAGGCTGAAATTGTACTTCTTCTTGCCACCAAAATTAGCAAAATGTCCACAGTGAAACACTGACTTCCAGAATAGATACTCTAGGTGATGGTGTGAAGTCTAAACCCAGTGGCTGCACAGAATACCACATTTGAAGAAGTGATAGCATATCTATGAATGAGCAAGTCAAAGGCAGAAATGATTTCTTATCCAACTTTCTATTTCCTGGGCCTAGCACAAAGCTTGGTAATAAATATTCAAAAACTAAGTTAAATGAATGAATGAAATATCTTAAGTATCAATCTTGTGATTACTGTCTTTCGTAAAAGAAATACAAGAGGGTCTTCCCTGATGGTTCAGTGGTAAAGAATCCACCTGCCAATGCAGGAGACATGGGTTCTATCCCGGATCCAGGAGGATCCCGCTTGCCTCAGCACAACTAAGCCCATGCGCCACAATTACTGAGCCTGTGCTCTAGAGCCTGGGAGCCCACGCACCGTAACTGCTGAAGCCCACTCACCCTATAGCCCATACTCCACAACAAGAGAAACAACTGCAATGGAAAGCCTTGGCATCACAGCTAGAGAGTAGCCCCTGCTCTCCGCAGCTAGAGAAAAGCCCAAGCAGCAACAAAGACCCAGCACAGTCAAAAATAGATAAATAAATTAAATTATATTAAAAAAGGAATACAATAAAATGAATGCTTTGTCACTTAGAGAAATTCCATAATTCTCAGCAGTGGATTGTGCTCAGATGCAAGTATCAAAGATAAAAAGATCTATTGCATTATAGAATTTTCTCTTTCCTTGGTTTACTTTTTTGATCAGGGTTTGATGCTAATACACATGTAGTCCTGAGGCAGACGTAGAGAAGGAGCCCAAACAGATCTCCAGCTGCCTGAGTTTGGAGTTGCCAAAGCTTTTTATTTTTATGTTTATCATTTGAACCTTAGAAGCTTCTGTGCTCATGGGTTAGAAAACGTAGGTGATTCTAAGAGAAGTCAAATCTGAACAATACTTACTGACATCTACAAAAATGTCATTTGAGGGTTACAGGACGGAAGATAGAGACTTTCTCTCAAAGTGTTTGCCATCTGCTTGGAGAGAGAAGACATCAAAACTATGAAAAAGTGATAATAAAAGGGATAAATAGTCAATTTAAGATCTTGAACATGGTCACAGGACAGCCTATGACTATGTAGCATTCACCTCCCCACTTCTGGATTTCTATCTGCAGCTCAACTGTATTCGAGTATTCACCCCTCCTGGTGCCAGAGGGGAAGATGACTCTCTCCCAGAGCAGGTTTAGATCCTAACTGTTGTTGTTGTTGCTTAGTTGCTAACTTGTGTCTGACTCTTTGTGACCCTGTGGACTGTAGCCCTCCAGGCTCCTCTGTCCATGGGATTTTCCAGGCAAGAACACTGGAGTGGGTTGCCATTTCCTTCTCCAGAGGATCTTCCCGACTTAGGGATCGAAGCTGCATCCTCCATTGCGGGTGGATTCCTTACAGCTGAGCCACCTGGGAAGCCCTTAGATTCTGATTAGCAAAGATAATTAACACATGACGTTCCCTGTGCTACTGTTATTGGTCCAGCAGTGGACATGTGACTAAGGCTGGCTCAAGCTGATTGGAGGAAAACAGCTACCACTTGAGGAGAGGGTTCCTACTCTCTGTCACTAGAAGTGAACAAAATAGAGCATAGCCCTAGTCACATTTAACAGCCCTCTTGTGACCACGAAGAAGAAACCAGACATGGGATGACACTGTGGAGAAAATTTGCATCTCCAATGATGCATCTGAGTCCCTGAATCAACCTTGGAGCCTCTCCTAACTCAAGGCTTCCTGCTACATGAGATAATAAATTTCCTTATTGCTTAAGCTGGCTTGGTGGGGAATTTGTTTCCAAAAGGATCTCAAGGAGACAATGATCAATTGCCAAATGCGTGGGCAGATAATAATTACTGCGAGAGTTCAGCATGGGGAGAGTTCACATCAGGCCAGAGTGGTCAGGACAGCATTCAGAGAAACAGAGCCTTTAAAAATGAATAGAATTTGTACAGGAGAGGCCAGAGAATGACATTCCAGGCAAAAACCAGCAGATGAAAGGAATTTGAGGAGCAATAAAGGAACAGAGGGTGCAAAGTGAGAAAGGAAAGGTCAGATCAGACTTTAGAAGACCTTGAAGCTCAAATTAAAGTACCAGGGATTCTGATATTTAGGCACCGAGGCTACAATAAAGATTTCTGAACAAGCAAATTGTCTGTGCCTGCCTGAGCATTTGAAGCTGGGTCCACCCACCACCACATTATACTCCTGCTGGTCCATAAAAAACGTTTCAAACTTTAATGGGTGTTTTAAGCAAATGGCTCACCCCACCCCACTGCCCCCTCACCCTGACCTTCCCACACTTTGGTCTCATCTCTTTGGCTTCACACTCATGGCTCTGAGATTCTGACTTTGATCCTGTGTCTTCAGCTTCTTCAGATTAATCTCTCATCCTGCTTGTCCCATCACTTAATCCTCGTTTCTTCTCTCATGAGCTCTGGGGTAATGTGTCTTTTCCCATGGAGCTCCACTGTGTTCTTCTGGGATGCTTTACTTCCTCACAGACCAATCTCCATCCCAGGTACTCAAGAGAGAAGGAGAGGAAGAAGATTCAGGTAGAAAGAACAGTGCAGAAGTGAGCCAAATAGGGTTGTGTCCATGGTTAGAACCAAGGTTGTTTTAAGGGAAATCACACAGGAGTTAATATCTTTGCTATACAAAGAGTTCTTAGAAATTGACAAGAAAGATACAAGAAACTCAGTAGAAAAATGAGTAGGTGGCTAACCAACATGAAAGGGTGCTTGAATTCCTTAAGATCATGGGAGTTCAAATTAAAGAAAACTATGAAATATCACTTTACTAATACCTATTAATTTGGCAAAAGTAAAAAAGAACTCTACTACCTATTGTCGTTGGAATTGTAGGAGAAAATGCACTCATACATTACTGGAAGAAATATGAAGACTTAAAGTTTTATTCATGAGGGAAAAATGGCAGCATCTCTTGCAATTAAAAATGCACATATCCTTCAATCCAGCAATCTGTTCCTGTTTTAAACTCATAGAAGTAAAAGCAGCAATATAAAAGACTTAAGTACACATACATACATACTACAATGCTATTTGTATGAGGGAAAACTGGAAAAAAAGAGAATACTCACCAAAAGAAGAGGAACTGAGTAAATTGTAGAATATTACGCAAGCATTACAGTCAATTAGTGCTCTGCCAGTTGACCTGGATGGAATGACATGAGGAATAACAATGGCTCTGGTTTAGCTGGTGCTTTATCTGGTGGCCCTGGTTTATCTGGTGCTTCCTAAATGCTAGGCATGGTTCCACTGCTTCACATGTATTGACTTATCAATCCTAATAATAAAGCTATGAGCCAGGTATTACTACAGAGAAATTAAGTAACTTGTCCAAGGATACACAGTACATTGCAGAGCTGAGGTTTGAACCCTCAGGGGTGCAAAGCTGCTGAACTGAGTGGAATAGGGAGAATAACAGGGGAAAATCTAAGTTTGAAAAAGGAAAAGAAGCATGTTGGACTTTACTTTTATAAAAAACAGCAGGTATGACATAATAGCATTTATGTATTATAGTACCATATAGTTGTGTGTATAAAGAAAATTGACTTGGATTCATGTCAATCTATGCCAAAACCAATACAGAATTGTAAAGTAAAAATTAAAAATAAATTAATTAATTAATTTAAAAAAAAAAGAGAATTCATGGAATCATAAAACCTTACAGTTTGAGAGGAATATAGAAATCATGTAACACAATCACCCATTCGAAGCTTGAAGTACTTCCATAATATCTGTGCTTGCTGCTGCTGCTGCTGCTAAGTCATTTCTGTCATGTCTGACTCTGTGTGACCCCACAGACGGAAGCCCACCAGGCTCCCCCGTTCCTGGGATTCTCCAGGCAAGAACACTGGAGGGGGTTGCCATTTCCTTCTCCAATGCACGAAAGTGAAAAGTGAAAAGTGAAGTCACTCAGTCTTATCCAACTCTTAGCGACCCCATGGACCACAGGCCACCAGGCTTCTCTGTCCATGGGGTTTTCCAGGCAAGAGTACTGGAGTGGGATGCCATCGCCTTTTCCGATATCTGTGCTTAGTAGTTGACAAACGTACCAGGATGAGAAACTTAATATATTTTTCAGATAGTCCCTATTTTTAAGTATATTTTTATTTATTCTTAATTATTTTTGGCTGCACTGGGTCTTCATTGCTGCATGGGGGCTTTATCTAGTTGCAGTGAGCGAGGTGGGGGCGCCATTCTCTAGTTGTCGTGCAGTCTTCTCATTGCAGCGACTTCTCTTGTTGCAGAACATGGGCTCTAAAGTGCAGGCTCAGTAGTTGTGGTTGCATGAGCTTAGTTGCTCCGTGGCATGTGGGATCTTTCCAGATCAGGGATGAACCCATGTTCCCTGCATTGCAAGATGGATTCTTAACCACTGGACCAACAGAGAAGCCCTCCCCTATTCTATTTGAATCTCTGAGTCTTAGTATCAATTAGCTCTTGTTCTATCACTTGGATGTCATATAGAATAAGCCTGTTTTCTCTTCCACAAAGGAGCACGCCAAGTGTTTCAGGAAACATCGTATCGCCTCTAGGTATTCTCTTTTCCAAAGGCTGAGTTTCTTCACTGAGCTTTCAACATGGTTTTGAGTTTCCATTAAATTGATCATTCCTTTACAAATATAATCTCATTTGTCTATATCTCTTTTTCAAGGATGGTACTCACAGTTGGACACAACAGTATAGTTATAGCTGAGACACATGATTACTAGTCTAGATTCTCACACTCTGTTGTTGTGAACTAAAACCATTTTAGTTTTTGCGATCACTGAACCATGCGGTTGGTTCTAAGTGGGCTGTTGCTGTTTAGCCCTTGAGTCGTATCCCAGTCTTTGTGACCCCATGAACTGTAGCCCACCAGGCTCCTCTGTCCATGGGATTTCCCAGGCAAGAATACTGGAGTGGGTTGTTATTTCCTCCTCCCAGGGATCTTCTCAACTCAGGAATCAAACCCAAGACTCCTGCATTGCAGGTGGATTCTTTACAGCTTAGCCACCAGGAATCACTCTAAATGGGCCACTGTCATCTAAAAGCACTGTCTTCATCATTACAAAGCTCTCTCGCATACACTTTATATGGAGTTGTCTTTCAGATGCAAGTGACATCAAGGGAGGATCTTTGTAGAGAGACTGACCTGATTTGAATCTTGGCTCTATCATATCCTAAGAAACTTCAGGAAAGTCAATTACTTTATTCAATTTCAGTTACCACAACAGTAAGAATTCCACTACAAATTTGCTTTAGGATTAGAAATAGCTTAAAGCTGGGGCTTCCCTGGTGGCTCAGTGGTAAAGAATCTGCTTGCAATGCAGTAGACTCGGGTTTGATCCCTGGATGGGGAAGATCCCCTGGAGAAGAGAATGGCAACCCACTCCAGTATTCTTGCCTGGAGAATTCCATAGACAGAGTTGGACACATTTAGTGACTAAACCACCACCACCACCACCGTAGTGAAGCTAGTCCATATAAGTACAGAATTAAAAGACAGCTTTTTTAAACCAATTTATTGGCATTTGTAGATTTTGTTCACTATAACAACATTTGGGGGCCATTTATGGTTGGGCTTTTGCTTGCTTGCATCGCTTAAGTCATGTCCGACCCTGTGTGACCCCATGAACTATAGCCCGCCAGGCTTGTCTGTCCATGGAATTTCCCAGGCAAGAATACTGGAGCTGGTTGCCATTTTCTACTCCAGAGGATCTCCCAGCCCCAGGGATCGAATCCACATCTCTTGTGTCTCCTGCACTGGCAGGCAGGTTCTTTACCACTAGTGCCACCTGGGAAGCTTCTTTATATCAACTCTTCACCCTTGCTTTCTGTCAAGTGTCATCAAAAATATCTTCTGATTAATCTTCATTCTTTGGGTAAGGTCAAAAACTACTTTATTTTTACATCTAATTATCCTTTTCTCCAATAATCCTTCAGCTATTTTGCAGAGAAAGTAAGCAGAACCTTTTACCTATTGCCAACATTACTTTATTTTTTCACAGTTCCACAAAAAGTCACCAATATTGAATTCAGTGATCTCATGAACCAGGCTCATCTAGAGCAGTTAAGGGAATCAGACCACTTTCTCTCTAAATTCCCATCAATTGCACTTTTGCCAAGACATTCTTCCTTGTTAAAGTAGGAGCTTTTCCTGTCTTTCCCTCCACTTACTGATTGATGCCTCTGTCAGTAGAGTAAAACAGGAATTTGTCAGATGCTCTACTTTTAGCCAAGTGAGACTCCCTGCAGGAGCCCTCTTGGTTAGAGTAGGCTTCGAAGCCATGTTGAGATCTGGGTCAGGAATTTATCCCCTCTGCCAGCTGGCCCCATGTGTGTTCTCCTTCCTGAAACCACCCATATTCCTGTCTAATGTTCTCACCCTCAAATTTATATGTTTCTACGCTTTTATGGAGATGTACACTTCTTGACAGGCAGCTAAACTGCATCCCCTCCTACTGGGTTAGACCTTTTTTTTTTAAGTCTATTGAACTTGGAAAAGTTTCACTATCCATCATCTCCCCTTCATGTCCCCACATCCCTCCTTTTTTATTGTTTTTTTAGTCATCAAATCATGTCTAACTCTTTGCAACCTCATGGACTGTAGCCCGCAAGGTTCCTCTGTCCATGGGATTTCCCAGGCAAGAATACTGGAGTAGGTTGCAATTTCCTTCTCCAGGGGATCTTCCCGACCCAGGGGTTGAAACTGCATCTCCTGCTTTGGCAGGTGGATTCTTTACCACTGAGCTGCCAGGAAAGCGCCATTTCACTCCTTAGTGATCATTAAAATAACTGAACAAACATCTCAGATATCTTCCTCATTTTTGTGTATCATACTCACCTAATTAAACTCTGATTCTGATTACATCCTGTATTGTGCCTACATCCTTAAGTCTTAACATTGCTGGAAAAAAATCACAGGGGATCATGCTGAACTGAGTGAAGTGAAGTCTTTCAGTTGTGTCTGACTCATTGTGACCCCATGGACTGTAGCCTACCAGCCTCCTCCATCCATGGGACTTTCCAGGCAGAAATACTGGAGTGGGTTGCCAGTAGTCTTGCTTAAAGTCATGACCACAGACCTCAGATGGACACACCACACTGCCTGGCACACCACATCATTTTTATAGCAGCAGATTTGTCGCTCTCCTAATTGACTTTTTTTCCACACATCTCTTGACTCCCCAAATACTCAACATCCACTCCTCCTTTCCAGCTCCAACATCCACTCCTCCTCCTTTCCTCCTTTCCATACTAATGCCCTTTCTGTTCACTTGTATTTGTTGTTACCTTGACTGCTTCTCCCCCTGACTCTCTTAACTTCATGACTTATTCCTTCATTTTATTCATGTCTTTATTTGGGTCTTCCCTAGATAACTCAGCAACTCTCTTTTCCCTTCATACTTATTTCTCAGGTACTTATTTCTACCTGAGTTGTTCTATATATATATATATTTTCCTACTATTAGCTGAAATTTTTAAAATTTTTACTTTCGTAACTTGCATCTGCATATTCTCAATTCTTTTGGGTGCTCCATCACATTACCATCTATAGTATCTACCTTATTGAGTTTGGATACCTGTCTCCTAGGCAACCCAATCCTGCTGTTTCAAACTATACAAGTTGTTTTCAGTGTAGGTTGTATAGTTACTATTCTAAATCTTCACCCTCTCCTAAGTTGAATCCACTCTTTTCCAGATAACATTTTTTTTCCCTTTCACAGGTTACTCTTTCTTTGTATTGAAGCACATCTTCTGGGAACTAGGGCCTCCAGACTCACAGAACCCAGAGCTGTAGGGACAAGGAGCACACAGACCCATTTATTTTATCTATTGGAGGCACAGCACAATATAGTGGTCATTGATTTATGGCAGCTATTCTTAACAAGGATTCTCCATGATAATCAAGCCTTAATGCCATAACATATCCGTTACATACAATGAATTAACTTTCCTCCTTAGAGTCTAGAATAGTATTTATTAGCTGTGGATCAGCCTTGTGAAAATTGAGAAAACAGTCCCTCTAATAATTTGGGGTGTGGCTTAAATCTCTCATGGAATTTTGATTGAGAAAGACTGAGGGTATATCCTCTACCCCAGAGGATGACATATCTACACTGTGGTTTCTGCAAGCAAGCACATTCAAAAGGCCATTTCTTCTTGGTGGCACAGTATATGATACAACCAGTAGATATTATAGTCAAATGTCCAATGTCACATATTCTTTGCTATAAAAAATGTAGTTCTCAAACATTAGTGCGCATTAGAATCATTTGAAGGGCTTGTTAAAACACAGATGTCTGGGCCCTACCATAGTCTTATGAAAATTCTTGGGTGGGATCCAGAAATTTGCATTTCTAATATCTTTCCAGTAGATGATGATGCTATTGGTCCAGGAACCACACTTTGAGAACCACTGCTTTAAATTGAGTTTGTAGATCCAGTGTGTTGTTATACAAGATCCCAATTCAATGGATCAAACACTCTATAAGCTTTTTGATAGCAGTGCAGGCTGAAGTCCCGGGAGAAATAAAACCACACCCAGAATATATGCCACTGTTCTTTTCAGATGGAAAGGGTCCAATATGATCAGCTTGCCATCAAGTGTCTGGTTGATTCCTTGAGGAATGAGATCATATCAGGGCCTTATAATTGGTTTCTGTTGGTAGCAGACTGGACATTTGGTGGTAGGAATAGCTATATCAGCCTTGGTGATTGGAGGTCCATGTTCCTGAGCCCATGAATAGCCTCCAACTATGCTATGATGGTACCCCGTTCATAGGCGCATTGTGCCAGCCCTGGACTGACTGTGACAGAGGTTTGGTAATGTCAGCTCAGTTATTCTGTCTGCTTGATATTTTATGCTTTGTTTCTGGTTGATGCTATCTGGTATATAGGTAATATATGATACAAAGATTTTTATACCTGTGAAAATCTGTCTCCCATAGATCCATCCAAGTCATCTTGAATTTTTGAGACTTGTTTTGTGGCTCAAAATATGATCTATCCTACAAAATGTTCTATGTGTGCTTGAGAAGAATGTGTGTTCTACTGCTATTTTGTGGAATATTCTGTTTATGTCTATGAGGTACCTTTGGTCTCTAGTGTGATTCAAATCCGCTGCTTCCTTATTTATTCTCAGTAGGGATGAGCTGTCCATTGTTGAGAATGGGGTAGTAAAATTACCAACTATTATTGCATTGTCATTTACTTATCCTTTCAGTTCTGTTAGTATTTGCTTTATATATTTAGGTGCCCTATATAGATTTGCAATTGTTGTATCTTATTGATGAATTGACCTCTAAATCATAATATAATGACCTTTGTCTCTCCTGACAATTTTTAGCTTCAAATCTATTTTGACTGATACAAGTATAGCTACTGCTTTCCTTTGGTTATCATTTGCTTGGAATATCTTTCTCATTCCTTAAATTTCAGTCCATATGTGTCTTTAAGGCTAAAGAGTAGGCAGCATATTGTTGTATCTTGGAGTTTTCTGCTTCCTTCTTATTCATTCAGCCACTATATGATCAGGTAATTTAACTGATTTACATTTAAAGTAATTATTTATAGGTAAGGACTTACTATTGCCATTTTGTTCATTGTTTTCTGACTGTTTTGTAGTTCCTTTGTTACTTTCTTCTTTTTTGCTCTCTTCCTTTATGATCTGGTGACTTTTTGGCAACATGTCTGGATGTCCTTATCTTAATCCTCTGTGTATCTACTACAGGCTTTACCTTTTTGGGTATGGTGAAACTTATGTAAAATATCTTGGAGTTATAACATCCTATTTTAAGCTGAAAACAACCTGACTTTGATAGCATATTGAAACCCTATACTTCTACTTTTTTTTCCCCTCACATTTTAGGTTGCTGATGTTACAGTTGAAATAATTTCTACACTGTGTATCTACTAACAAATTATTATAGTTATATTTATTCAATATGTCTCTTTTTAATTTTTAAATTAAAATTGAAGTGATTTGCATATCACCATTACAATATTAGAAAATTTCTGAAAATCTATTTACTTTCACTGGTGCGTTGTGAACACATATGTTTTTATGATGTTAAATAGCATCCTTTAATTTCAGCTTGAAAAATTCCCTTAGCATTTTTTTGTAAGGCAAGTCTAATGGTGATGAACTCCCTCACTTTTTGTGTGTTTGGGAAAATTGTTATGTTTTCTTCACTTCTGCAGAACAACTTTGCCAAGTATAGTATTAGTTCAGTTCAGTTCAGTTGCTCAGTCGCGTCTGACTCTTTGAGACTCCATGGACTGAAGCCCACCAGGCTTCCCTGCCCATCACCAACTCCCAGGGTTTACTCAAACTCATATCCATTGAGTCGGTGATGCCACCCAACCAAGTGTAGCGTTCTTGGTTCACAATTTTTTTTCTTTCAATATTTTGAGTATGTCACCCAATTGTCTTCTGACGTGCAAAATTTCTGCTGAGAAATCCACTGATAGTCTTGTAGAGATCCAATGGCTTCCTATTATACTTAGAAAAAATCCAAATTTCTCACCATTACTCTCAAATATCTGCATGCTGAGGCCCTGTCTACTTTTCCAACCTCATTTCTTCCTACTTTCCCCTCATTTACAATCCTCCAGCTACTCTGGCTTATTTTCTGAAACTTTCCAGGTGGGATTCTCCCTCAGGGCAACTGTAAATGTGATTCCCTTGGCTTAGATTATTCAGTCTCTATTCCCTCACATTGTGAATCCAACTCATAATTTAGGACTTCATTCAAATAGTATATCCCCAGAAATGCTACCCTGACCATCTCCCTTTTCATGTTGACTGCCCGTCTCTCTACATCTCTACTGGCAGTCTCTCAATCTTATCACTTTTTTTCTCATAGGAGAAATCACTGTGTACAATACTCATTAATTGAATTGCTATCCTGTTTATCTTTTGTCTCGTTCCCTCTCATTTTTTAGTTAAGCTCCATCATTGAATGGCTCTCATCTCTTTCATTCAGTGCTCTATCCTCAGCACCCCAACAAAATAGGCACCCAATTCATATTTGTTGAATAAACAAATATGTCAGTAAGAAATTCTATCCAGTTTTATTAATATGTATGAAATGAAGCCCAAAAATGTACTTTTGGCCTAGCCATAGGCCTCTTAACAAGCCCAACTTCCACTTGTCACCTCCTAAGTACATATATTAGTCTGAATAACCCTTGGCAACTTGGAAAAGATCCAGCCTTCTTCTTCTTGATTTTTTTAAACAAGGTATTTTTAAAATTTTTAATTGAAGAATAATTGCTTTACAATGTTGTGTTGGTTTCTGCCATACATCAACATGAATCAGCCATAGGTATACATATGTCCCCTCCCTCTTGAACATCCCTCCCACCTCCCGCCACATTTCACCCTTCTATATTGTCACAGAGCACTAGGTTGAGCTCCCTAAGCAAGGTATTAAATCTCTTAAAATTTAAGGGTAAGGTACACCTTAATAAACATGTTTATCCAAAGCATGGATTCAGCCTACTTCCTGCACCTAGTCACTGCAACCCATTCTGGGATCAAATTCTCAAACTGTTTCTGCTGCTCTGCCTCCTGGCATCTTGCCTTATTCCCCACCTAAGCTGTGCCCTTGAAGTTTCCTCAGAACTTTGTTACAGAGGACCCAATCCCTTCATCATCACCTGCAGCGCCCCTTGTGAATTCCCCACTCTTGGTGCACTGATATTGAAGGCTGCTCTCCGTCACAGGTGTGACTCACCATGCCTTTTCCTTCTCGATTTCTTCTTTCCATGTTTCTACCTGCCCCTCTCCATGGTAACTGTCTTCCCAGGTTTATCTGATTGCTTTCCTCCTTCATCCACTATATTGAGTTAAAGCCTTTTGGGTCTGTCAGTCTAGCCTCTGGGCAGACACATTATTTCTGTGCCTGTGAAAAGTGAACCACTTGTGGCCAAGAACCCAGTATTCCAGTATCTTCAGCCAGTGGGCCCCAAATCTAAATCCAGGTTATCAACACTCTCTGGACAGGCAATCATTGATCTCTTAGCTCTTTCTCTTTCATCTCAAATCCATACTTTCAGTAGAATTAAGTGATAAAAACAGCACCTGTATCCCAAGTAGTTCTTTGTTGTTATTCAAGAGTTTATACTCTCTAAAGGTTCTGTCCTGAGAGCCTCTGATTTTCTCTGTTTTCAGTCTCAAATGCTGCCTCTCTGTTTTTTCTCTGCTGCAGCAGCCAGATTTCCTGTGGGCAGGTCTGGGCTTTGAGCATCTCTTTACAATCAGTTTTGACACAGGCCAACAATTTCTTTGTCCCCATACTTTCATATACCTCAGACATCTTTCCATCAGTCATATCAGAACGATTCATGCTTTAAAATGTAGTTTCTTATAGAGCTGAAATCCCAGAATCAGGAGATCTGCAGGAGAGCTGAGAGAGAACGAGCAGGTGAACACAAAAAAGAAATGATAGAGGAAAATGAGCCCAGTTTCTAGTCAAGAATTATGATGCCCTTGGATTATCTGAAAACTTTAAAAACATACAAGTGAAAATGGAAGAATCAATGAGGTCAGCTCAGGTTGTACTGTTTTGCCTTTTATCACATACCATAAACTTTACAGAATAATCTGCCTCTGAATCAAAATATTGTTGAAATATCTGCACCATTTAAGTTATAGATACAATATTAAAAATATAATAACTACAGTACTGGGAAGACAGAACATCAAGCTCTTTTCCAAATTAACTAGTCAGTTTATTTATCTAATTGTAAAGGCAGCTAATGTGTCAAGCTATAAAGCTATAGCATAAAGTGTTTGAAGAAACAAGTAGTTCAAAATAATCACCATCAAAAGAATAGAATCCAGCAGCACCGTGGGGTTTACAATCAGATTCAAATGTCAGGTCTACCAGTTATTAGTCTGTAACATTCAATCTATCTGAACTGTCCTATACTTATATATAACAATGGAAGCAAAGACTCCTTTCTGGGTTATTCTAAAGATTTAATGACACAATCTATAGGAAAAAGCTCCAGCATAGTGCTTGATACCTTGTTACTCAATGTTTGTCTACTTTTCTCCTTATCAGACTGCCAGCACAAACTCTACGATTTTAAACCCTATATAAATATTAGACATTCATGGCTCTGTTCGTTTAAAAAGTAGGAGGAAATAGCTTTGTTCCACCTCCCTAAGAGGTCATTCGGTAGAACAGTCCTTCTATGCCCACTCAATAGTGTTTAGAAAAGAGAATGTCAAGTTTTTCTGCCAGTGATGTTCAATGTTGGAATATAGGGAGTGTCAGGGAATCAATGATTCAGTCCAGTAGGAATTTCAATTCAGACTTCAAACCAGAAAAATCTTAATCCTATCCAATAAATGTGTATGTACATAGAAGAGGAACAATGAACTAGATGAATCAAAACGACAAGAACCAAATCAAATACACTGATATTGTTTATTTGTTTAGTGATGAAGGCCTGGAGTTTCATGTCAAATCTCATTCCACGTCCTTAATTTGCTATGTACAATTTTGTTTAAATTAATGTAAAGCATAATGTAAAAACTATGGTTCTCATTTCAAATTGTGGGCTCAGTCATTCTCAACAAAATGTTTGTTTGTCTTCATAAAGTTATTGTTGTTCAGTTGCTCAGTCATGTCCAACTCTTTGCGACCCCATGAACTGCAGCACATCAGACTCCACTGGCTCCTGGAGTGTTTGCTCAAACTCATGTCCATTGAGTCGATGATGCCATCCAACTATCACATCCTCTCTTGCCCCCTTCTCTTCCTGCCCTCAATCTTTCCCAGCATCAGGGTCTTTTCCAATGAAGTCGGCTCTTTGCAGTTCAGTTCAGTCAGTCGCTCTGTCATGTCTGACTCTTTGCAACCCCATGGACCACAGCATGCCAGGTTTCCCTTCACCAACTCCAGGGAAGCATCAGGTGGCCAAAGTATTGGAGCTTCAACTTCAGCATCAGTCCTTCCAATGAATATTCAGGGTTGATTTCCTCTAAGATTGACTGGTTTGATCTCCTTGCTGTCCAAGGGATTCTCAAGAGTCTTCTCTAACACCACAGGTTGAAAGCATCAGTTCTTTGGTGCTCAGCCTTCTTTATGGTCCAACTCTCACATCCATACATGACTACTGGAAAAGCCATATCTTTGACTATATGGACCTTTGCCAGCAAAGTAATGTCTCTGTCATATTACAAAGTAATATGCTGTCTAGGTTGGTCATAACTTTTCTTCCAAGGAGCAAGTGGGCTTTGTCAGTAAAGGGATGTCTCTGCTTTTTAATATGCTGTCTAGCTTATCTTTGTCATAGCTTTTCTTCCAAGGAGCAAATGTTTTTTAATTTCATGGGTGCAGTCATCTTCTGCAGTGATTTTGGAGCCCAAGAAAATAAAATCTGTCATTGTTTCCATTCATGAAGCTAATGAAGCAAAAACTCAGGAAGGAAAACCATGTCCATGACCACTGCGCCTTCAGTCTCTCTTCCTGTTTCCACAGCAGGCATCACACCGCATCAGTCACTCCCACTCACCTTGGATGTGGTCTCAGAATTGCAGCCAAGGCTGCAGAGCCAGAACAAGTGGAGGCAGGTGAGCAGTGCTGGGTACAAGCCTCCTGTCTGTCTAGGTAGGCTGCATACCATGTTGGTCACAGGTGGAGTCGCCATCACAAGGATGAGGAGAACCAGGCCCTATCAGAGAATGCCAATCCATATTTGCACCTGATTGGCCCCAAAGAGCTTGCTACTCTGTTTCTACCCACTTGGCTTGGACTTTTGACCCCCCCTCCTTGGATATCACTGCCCTTGTTCCTCTCTTCTGAAGGCCAAGCCTACGTCTATGGCCATGCCACTCTGGACGTGCCCAATCCTGTCTGGAGGCCAGGCCTGCCCCTATGTGGCGCACAGCTCTGCTTCTTCCCTGGCATCCACTTAGCTCCAGACCTTATTCCAGATGCTCACTCAGTGCTGCTTTTGCTCACTGAACACAGGTCTCAGGACTTCCCAGCAACCCACTGCTTCCTGCTACTTCTCCTGGGCAGAGCCTGCTGTGACTTTCATGGGCAGCCACTCTCTGTTGTCCTCACCTGGTCCCATTAACCCAGTTCTGGGAAGCTGCTCTGTGGGGTCCAGCCTGGCCTACCCTGGCCTTGTCCGGCCTTGGCACTGGGGGGGTCCTCACAGCCCACATCTTTCCTCAAGGGACGGCCTGTACCTGAGTCAGCCCACGCCAAAAAGGCGGCCTCCTCTTCCTTTTCTGGATTTGTGGTTCACTTGCTATTCCTCAAGCCTACCACAGTTGCCTTGGCAGCAACACATCCTGGGGCCTGCTGGGAAAATTCCACACTCTGATTTGGCACCTGTTCCTGACGGCAGGCAGGCCTGAACTGCTGGGGAGAAACATAGGCATGATGAATTAGATATTGAACTGACGGGGGAACAGTGGAGTCCCTTGCTATGATAGTGGCCTGGAAAGCAGTGTTAGACAGATACCTTCTTTTCTTTCTTCTGTTAGCAATAAATCCTTCTGCCCCAGGATGGCCTCAGCTTGGCAGGTTGACACCCCGATGATTTCTGATGGCTTATGTGCCGACCACAAGGCAAGCTTGAGCGCTGCCAACTCAGCCCCCACAGAGAATCCCTTCTCTGGGGATAAGAGGTGCCTTTCCAAACCCTAGCAAGCTGGAAGGCATCCACTCCTCCCCCTTGCATGCAGCTACAGTGAACAGTGGTCAGCCGAGGCAGAAGAGCAGAGGCCCAGCCTGTCTGTGCGGGAAATGTTATTCCACGCTGGGAAATCTGAGACATGAAGGGAAATTTGGCCACGGAAGAGCTGCAGTTCCAAAACTGATAAAAAATAGTCCAAAATCTCGTTCTATCATATGCTTGATTGCACCAATGGTCGGGATGACAAATGACCTTCCACCTTAATCATAGCTCAGGAAAGGATGCATAGACCGTTCTCTGATTTCTGTTCTCTTCTGTCCATTCCAAATAGCTGCTTTAAAAAGGAGGGGTGAAGAAGAAGAGGCATAAATAGCATGCCATGTACGGTCTCATTTGCTCTGGAAAATCCCCTAAAAGTTTAATGTTGCGTCTCGTGCTTCCGGGCTTGTGTGGCACCCATGCTGGGAACTGAGGGGCAGCTCCAGACTCCTGCTGTGGTGATGTCCAGCCAGGCAGATAGGGAAAAAAAGACACCAGGCAGCACAGACATAGGCTCTAGCAAACCCGTGTGGACTTCAGGATTTTGTCCGTGACTAGAAATCACCTGAGGAGAGAACTTGCAGTTTCCTTCCCTGGGAGAAGGATGAAGCAGGAGAGGAAAGGGCACAGTGAGTTAACACTTTCAAGTATTAAAGGGAGGAAACCCCTCAGACAACGTGGACACGGAGGCCACTCTGCCTCAGAAGATGTAAAAGCATCCTGATCCCCGAGGAACAGGGACACGTAAGTTTCCAGTAGGCACATGATGAGTTTCTGGTGCCAAGTATCCTGAGCAAAGCATTTTGTGGCAAGGAGAAAGGAGAGGAGGAAACAGATCAAATCCCACTGGAGACTGTCTCAGGGGAAAAAGCCAAATAGCTGCTGCTCAATTTTCCTAGTCTAATAAGAGTCTCATACTTAAGGCAGGGGGCCCAAGCCTCACACAACGTCATAGGCAATAAGATGCCAGGAGACCTGGCCTGAGTTGATTTTCTGTGAGGGGGTGAAAGCAGCTACATCCTTCTAGAAGGTATGGGATTCTTTTGGTATGTCTGTGGAGAAGGTACAAAAGTGCTTAGTCGCTTCAGGCATGTCTCACTCTTTGCCACCCCATGAACCACAGCCTGCCAGGCTCCACTGTTCATGGGATTCTCCTAGCAAGAACACTGGAATGGGTTGCCATACCCTCCTCCAGGGGATCTTCTCCACCCAAGGATCGATCCCCCATCTCCTGCATCTCCTGCATTACAGACGGATTATTTACTGCTGAGCCACTGGGGAAGCCCCAAAGACTTAGAGATTCAGGATGTCTGTGGAAGTAAAATGGGGGATGCTGCTGGAGCAGGCTGCAGGCAAGCTGTGCATGCATGCTCAGTCGTGTCTGACTCTTTGAGACCTCATGGACTATAGCCCGCCAGGCTCCTCTGTCCATGAGATTCTCCAGGCAACAATACTGCAGTGGGTGGCTGTTTCCTTCTCCAGGGGATCTTTCCGACCCAGGGATTGAACCCACATGGATTCTTTGCCGCTTGAGCCATCTGGGAAGTCCAGGTGTCCTAAGCAGACTAATGGAGAAATGGACAAAGGCCTCTGATGGCAAGAAAAGCAAGAAGACGCAGTGAGTTCGGCACCAGGATGATCTGGATTGTGAGAACTCACATCACCACCACCACACACCCCTGCCACCCCCCAGTTACCTCTGTGACTTCCCAGCCTCATGTGGTTCTCACATGCCAGGAGAGGCTCTTGGATCCGTACGAAATATGCTCCCACTGGTGTCAGAGGCGGACCCTGCACCCGGATGCCCTATGAATCACCAGCAGCAGGAGATCATGGCTCTCCCATTTGCCATCCCCGCTTTCAGCCTCCAAGTCCAGCGGGAAGCTGGGAAAAGGTCGCGGACCTCAGCCTGCTCCTGCTCTCCACCCACCCACTGGAAGTGGTGGACCTGGACAATGAGCTTACGGTTCTCTGGCTGTTCTGGGCGGGATCGTTGTTGCTGCTGAAGATCCCCAGCAAATGCAACTGCTTGTGAATGACTTTAGAATAAGTCCCTGGAAATATGGAAGTAAATAGTCTATCTGGGGACTTCTGGGACTAGCCCCTGAGCCATGGACGCTGTGCCCCTGGAGGATGTAGCACAGTCCATGGCCACCTGAAGTAGTCTGTTTTTGTCTGTCTATTTTTAGCCCTTTGGGAGGGATAGGCTATGGCAAATTCTTGTTGTGCTTTTGCTTCTATTAATATTCTTCAACCTGACCACATTTATTTAGGGAATCAGGGACCTCTAGGAGGGGTGGTCTCTGTCCTGATCTCTTGCTTCCAGGGAGGTCTGTGCCATTAAATCAAAAGAGGAATGAATTTTAGCTGTAAAGATTTATACTCCTCCACCCTCAGCATCTGTCTGATGCCCTGAAAATTTCAGAGATCAAAGAGTCTCTGTATTAACAAAAATATGTACTCGAATGAAATAAAATTTATCGTGGAAGCTTGGATTGATTTCTTTAAAGAAAGTTATTGATTGCTTAGTATGTACCAGTCACCAGTGAAACTAGGCTTAGAGAGATTTATTAAATTAAGTGTAGACATAGCTGGAGAAAGAAATGGCAATCCACTCCAGTATTCTTGCCTGGAGAATCGCGTGGTCAGAGGAGCCTGGTGGGCTGCTGTCCATGGGGTCACACAGAGGTGGACACGATTGAAGCAACTTAGCAGCAGCAGCAGCAGACATAACTAGTATGAAAGAGGATCAGAGTTGGAACCCACATCTTCTCAACTCCCAGTCCAGTGCTCTTACCATAATGCCATAAAGAAGGGGAGGAAATAAGATGTCTGATCTTTAACATCTTAAATATGGAATTTCTTTTAAATAATATAGTTCATACACAAAAAAATGTTTGCAGAAACATTTTTTCTGGTAAAATTCATGAAACCGAAATCATATATAACCAGTGCTTCTAAAACTTAAGAAAGCAACATTTCCACAAACAAGGACCAAGTCTGGTCCTGATGACTTGTTCTTCTGATGCTATGCTTAGCAAAACACTTTTTCTTGGCCACTTGCATCTTAAAGAGAATGAAGTCAAAATGACTGGGATCCTGAAATGCTCAGAGCCTCTTCTATGGTGAGGTAGACTTGCTATACCCATGTCATTCACTGAACCATTTTCTTTAAGCATAAAGTGTGAGTTCCCTGGTGGTCCAGTGGTTAGGACTCTGAGCTTTCACTTCCAAGGGCCAGGTCAGAAGCTAAGATCCCACAAACCATGCAAGCATGGAGAGAAAAAAATCAGAAAGAACTTATAATTTTCCCTGCAGCTTTTGCTGCAGCTTTTGCGAGATGAGATTGAAGGCTCTTTCCCAGTTGGTCCTTCTCAGCACATCTCCTACCTCAGAGCTGACAAACTTGGGAAGGTGGTCTGGTACTCTCCCATCCCTCAGCCAGGACAGTCATAGCTAATCTGGCATGGCTCTCCTTCCCACTGACCTTTGGGGTGACTCAGAATCCTTTTCAACACAGCACTCAAGACAGCAGCTGTCAACAGAAAGAAGTGACATGTGAGCTGACACACAATTGCCAGCATGGTTTTACCTGCTTCTTTTTACTCGGAGAATTGGCAGAAGCTCCCACTTTTCTCTGCAGTTTGCTCTTTACCTCTATTCAATTGTAGTAGGGTCACAAATTTACTTAGGGTGCACTGAGATGTGTAGGAAAAAAAGTGTTTTCATATTGTGCTATAGCTGCTTAAGTTGAACTTACTGCACAATGAGGAAGGGACAGAGAAAGATTCTGTACTTTAGACCAGAGCATCTCAAACTTTTATGTGCATCCGAATGAATCATCTAGGGATCCGCTGAGGAATTCAGAATCCAGTAGGTCTGGAGAGGGTCCTGGGTGCTACACTTCTAATGAGTTGCCAGATGTAGTTGATTTGGGGTCCACACTTTAAGTAGTGAGGCTTTTAGACACTACAGTAAACTTCTCCAGTGGCTCCGAATCTGCCTGCAAATGCTGGAGAAGAGCCTGGTGGACTCTTCTGTCCATGGGGTCACAAAGAGTTGGATGTGACTGAGCACACGTGCTTGCTGGGGTCCAGCTCCAGTGGATCCAGGGTAATTCGAAGCGGGGACGGAGTCAGCGTTCTAGGAATTAATTGCTTAATTAAAGATATGGAGGGAGATTAGAAAAAAATAGTGTAGTAGGAAAATTAGTGGAGAAAAAGAGGCTGAATAACTTGGTTTACATGGGATACCAATAAAGCTTCGAGACAAGAAGCTTGCACCACCTACGTAGGCCACCGGCGCCCACTTGAAAATCAGAGGGTGCCCTGCCTTGGGCTCCCTCTCGCGTGGAACTTAAAAGCCAGGGCAAAATTAGCAGGCTTGGCGAGCACCCACGCTCCAGATGGGAATTCAGCCAGAAAAACGGAGAACAAGAAAGAACGACATGGGAGAATCAGTCTTTCCAGAAACTGATCCGTTTTCTTTATTTTCAGGTTTGCTTATATACCTTTTGTTACACATAGAGACAAATGGCGGAGAAGGCGATGGCACCCCACTCCAGTACTCTTGCCTGGAAAATCCCATGGACAGAGGAGCCTGGTGGGCTGCACTCCATGGGGTCACAAAGAGTCGGACATGACTGAGCGACTTCCCTTTCACTTTTCATTTTCATGCATTGGAGAAGGAAATGGCAACCCACTCCAGTGTTCTTGCCTGGAGAATCCCAGGGACGGGGAAGCCTGGTGGGTTGCCATCTCTGGGGTCACACAGAGTCGGACACGACTGAAGCGACTTAGCAGCAGCAGCAGCAGCAGAGATAAATGGAAATTTTAAAGTCATGCGGGGGTCAGCAGTCCTGACCTTTATCAAAATCAGGTGCTTCATATAAATGTATACAAAAAGGTCTTAGGGGTTTTACATCATCTTCTGGCCATGAGGCCAGCTAACATTTTATGATCCTTTCTTTCTGATAATGGTCAGTCAACCAAAAAACTTATTTTCCAGGGGTGATTTTTCTTAAACCAGGCACCACCCTCTGAAGGTATCAGATAAAGTTGCATTCTTATAGGGTGAGAGTGTAGTGGGTTACAATTAAGAAAGGAATTTACTTAGCCTAAGGTTTAACATGATTAATCTTAAAGGTTAATACTTATTTCTTCTATATGCTATCATATTCATTATAAGGGCAGGGAATACGGAGATTTAGCAGCAAATATTGGCTCAACAAATGAAAAAAACCTTCACCAATATAATTCCTAATCAACCCACTATACTAATAATTTCTAACTTCCTAAAAGAATCTGTCTTTAGTAAGTCTAAAACATCTCGTGCCTCTCACGGTTGGGAGGCTGTAAACAATCACATGTGGCCAGACGAACCTGTACAGGCAGGCTAGATAACCTTCAGAGGAGTTCGTAAGTTGAAACACTCTTGTCACGCCCAGGAATTTTTATTAACTGAAGCTGTAGGTTAACTCCTTCTCTGATAGAGATGATGGGGGAGAGTCCCCTGTAAAGTCAGAGGTGTAGGTGAGAGCATAAGACAGTAAAGTAGGCAGACTCTGGTTTAGGGGGTAGATGCTCGGGAACAGGGGGTTTCCTGAGGCTCGATCCTGCCTTTGCGTATGCCGAAGCCTCCTTCCTCATGACCTTTGCCCTGGGCGGACTTCCTCACACTGGCTCCTGGCACGTGCTGCCCATTTTTATGGCCTTCCCTAGTGGCTCAGATGGTAAAGAATCTGCTTGCAATGCAGAAGACCCAGGTCTGATCCCTGAGTCAGGAAGATCCCTTGGAGAAGGGCATAGCTACCCATTCCAGTATTCTTGCCTGGAGAATTCCACTGGACCGAGGAACCTGGTGGGCTGCAGTCCTTGGGGTTGCAAAGAATTGGAAATGACCAAGCAACGAGCACAATAAACTTAGTCTGGTATTAAATTTCAACAGTCTCTTTAAGAAGCTCTTCAGTCTGTCTTACATTAAATACTTAGTCCATCAGAGGTTCATTAGACCTCATGGTGGAACGGGAAAATGGTATCCATGAACCACATGGAATCTTCTGGATCATCCCTAGCTTCTATTAGGAAGTGAGTGGTCTGGGCTGCTCTACAGACTGGTGACCACTAAGGCTGAACTAGTCTCTTCTCTGGGCCTGATTGTGTTCAGACTCTCAGAAGCAAATCTGATAAATTGATCTTGTGAAGATATTGGGAATGGCATAGAATTCCTGTCCTGGTATAGAGAATCTAGGAGCATTTAGAGAAGTGTGAGCAAGATGGCTGACAAGAGTTTGGGGTGGGGGATTTTCAATGCACTTAAACCACAAGTGGTTACTTAGGAATAAGACCATACTACATGCTCAACGTCTCCAAGACTTAGTTTCTATTTCTATAAGTCAAGCCCATACACAAACTGCACTTTTTTTCCCTATACAAACTGTACTTTTTAGTGTTTTCCCACAGCTGCAAAGAAGCGTAGTGAATCTGTTTTTGGTTTCACCTCAATCCAAGCGAAACTTGAACTCTGCTGAAGTAAGAGGCTGGAAGTTAACATCAGGATCTTGATGTTGAGGATCCTAAACACCAAATCTTGAGAATTCCAGAGTGAGGGTGAAACTTAATGGTAGGTGACTTTTGACTAATCAAGATTTAGTCATCCATGCCTTCATCTCTCTGGCCAGAAACATTAGTTAAACATTTAAATGTGACACACACAAAGCCATGCACTAGACTATGAGTCAGTCTTTTGAGGTAACTGAGCATATCAAGTTCAAGGCCACAATGCAAAGAAACAAATTTTGAGTTGCCTTAATTTAAAGAAGGAATGTAACAAACTCATTTTCACAAAAATCTTGCTCCAAAATGGTCTTGACTTGAGTCTTATTGAAAGCCATTCTAAGTAACACTCTAAAGGGTCCCTGACATTTTCTCTGGAAGCTGGAAACCAGAGGCTTTTAGAAAGCTCTGCAGATTGCTAATAAGAGCTCGCATTTACTTGCAAATACACTTGACTATCAAAAGTGAAGTGAGAAGAGGAGCCAAAGTCTTGTAAAGAGAAAGAGGTCATTATCGCACCGATGAAACCAAGTTGCTCAAACCTTTCTACTCAACTATTGAATTCTCCCTGCTCCCTTGGAAAGGAGCAGATAGATTAAATGACTTGCCCAAGGCCAGAAAATGTGCCACTGTTGGGCTTTGGAATGAGACATATCGTTACTGGTTCTCAGGGCCTTTCCCTGACAGCCTTACAGGGAGACTAGGATTGCTATGAAGACCAAAAAAAAAAAAAAAGAGTTACAGAGAGTCAGGCAGCTGTATTATTTTTATAGCCCTATTGTATGTGACATCTCCCCCTTGGGAATTTGCTCAGTTAGATGAGGAACGCTAAGGATTTCATTATTTAGACATCAAATAAGACCTGGTCACCAGTCCTCAAGTTGATGGGAGGGCTGCCAGTCCTTGAGTGTTTGAAAACTGAAAGCTGATGGGCTGAGCCTGCAACCCTGTCTTGACTTGAGCCAACTAGGTCAGAGGTAGGTGGCTTAGCCCTCTATTATGAAGCAGGAAATTAACTCATGATGTCAGTGGTCCCAATATTGGAGGTGTGAGTGGATGACACACTGTAAATGAGCAAATGCGTCTCATCCTTGGCACCCCGCCTCTCCCAAAACGTTGACCCAGTTCACAGAGTAGAATGAACTGTCTTGCCCAGCTCCTTCATAACCCACTAAAAAGGGAATACAGTCCCAAGGCTCACAGTTAGAAAGCTGGCTCTTGC
The DNA here is from genome assembly GCF_014754425.2 of Oryx dammah. NCBI lineage: Eukaryota > Metazoa > Chordata > Mammalia > Artiodactyla > Bovidae > Oryx > Oryx dammah. The sequence continues at coordinate 35,122,514 of NW_024070213.1, read as the reverse complement.
TAACTCCCAGCCCTTGGGGTCCAAGGGCATTGAATGAATTCTGTTCTTTGGCCTGTCAACACTTTGCTGGATCTGGGACTGGGACAGTCCAGCAGAAACCATGCTGCTCTTCACCTCCTGAATGTCACTCAGGGCTTAGAACTCCCATAGTGGGCACAACCTGAAGGATGGTCTCTCCCTGCTATCTCATTGGACCATGCTTGATGCTCCAGTGTCCATTGAATGTCCTGGACCCTGTGCATTGGGCCGGTGATGCACCTGGCTGAGGTCAGGCTCTGTAGCTGCCTTGCTTCCCTTTCACCCACGCCTTCATCTTAGAATCTTCATCTTCATCATTTCCCTCCTTCCCACCAATAGAAGTCATGACAAGTTTAGAAGGCTGCTCACCGCTACTGTGACAAGGTCAGTATGGATCAAGGTGGGAGACTGTGTAGCAAAAACCATCGAAGTAGTCCAGGGGTTGGCAGAGTGAGTTATGCAAGTTCCCTTTCCAGGGCTATTACATCAGCTGCCTGGAGAAATGGCCTTGATGACCCTAGGAGTATAACATACACAGAACCAGCCTTAGATTGGGCATCTGGGTCCTTGCCCTGTATCCTGTGCTTTAGTGGTCCCTGCTGTGACCCTTATCCAGATGAATGAGGGTCCACAGGTCCCACCGACCACACATGTTTCCCTTCTGACCACTTCTCCAGGACCCTGGAATTCCTTCCAAACAACTCAAGGCCCATTTTCAGGGCCCCGCCTAGAGCCTTTTCCCCAAGTTCATCCCTGACTTGTGGGTAGTAAGTGGACTAGTGGTGGAGATTGTGAGTTGTACACAAGTGGCTGGGGTCTCCACACACATGTACACAAGGCCCCTTCTAATGTGGTTGTAGAGCCTCTGTCTGTGTTGGGGCCTGTGCAGGCCAGGACGGAAGAAATCCCTAAATATTCTTTTCTGGGGTAATTTTCTACTCTGCATCTACTTCATCAGTTCATCATTCCCCATGAGTTATACCAGCTTTGTGCTAATGACATCTTAATTTATATTTTTTCTTTGCTGAACTCTAGAATCTCTATTTGGTATTCCAAGTTAAATATATCAGATGTCTCAAACTTAGCAAGGTTAAGACAGATTTCTTGATCCCTCCCACCAATAATGGTGCTCCCACTGTGCTTTTACATTTCACTAACTGGTGTCACAATCTACCCAGTTGCTCAAGCTAAAGACCTGGGAGCATGCTTACTGAATCTCCCCCTTTCCCTTCCAGTGTCAAATCCATTGGAAAATTGTATTGGTTCTACCTCTGATCTCTTTCTTGTCTCTCTTTCCATTGCCTTCTATTTGGCCCAAGCCACCATCACCTCTCACCTGGACAACTGAAATAACTTCTTGTTTTTCTACTTCCATTCTTGTCCTCCTATGATTCATTCTCCTGAATGACAAAAATACTCTTCTTCCATGTAAGCTAGATCATGCCTTCCCGCCTGGCACTTGTGCAAAAGGGGGAAATGGCTTCTTGTTCTATGAATCCCTTCTTCTTGCCTGTCTTCTCAGGTCTCTCAGTTCCTCTAGCACTCTCAGCTTTCCCACACCTTGCCTGACCAGCATCATCTCATCATGAGAGTCTCAGCTTAAATGTCACCTCCTCTGAGAGCCCTCCCTGAGCGACCCAGCTAAAAATGATCCTGATGCCTCAACCTCCTACACTGATTCTCCTTCTCAGCCCCTGTTTTGTCTCTGGCACAGCAATTAGTATATTTGAAAGTATTACTTTAAAGGATGTGTTTTCTAATCCGTCTATCCTACTAGACGCTAAGCTCTTTAAAGGCAGGATCGTGTCTGTCTAGTTCACAATGTGGTCCCTGTGACATAGGCAGTTTGAGGCACATAGTCAGTGCTGGGGAAATGTCTGTTGTATGTATAATGAAGGTGGGGACAGGACTGGTGGGTGTGGCAGACATATAAATAAGAATAGAATCTTTTACATCCCTCAGGGACCTAGGCCTACTCATTTTTCTGTACTCCAAAGGTCAACTACTGATGGCTGAATTTCCCTTTTCTCCTGATCACGTTGGTTTCTAGATCCTCTGTATGTGATCTCAGAGGGCCCGTTCTAATCTATATAGAAAGAATGCAAGGCCTTGGCTAAAGCTGAGGCTGAGAAATTCCACTGAGCCTCAGCGATCAAGAGGAAGCCGTTCCCACCCGGAGAGTGACAGGTTATAGCTCTGTTCATAGGGCAGCCCCGTCCTGAGAGCCCGGTGGGGTTGTTTTGGTGCAGAAATTACAGAAAGCCTCTCTGTTTGGGGTGGGTTTTCTTCGCTTTGTTTTCTTGTGTGCTCCGTGGCTTGTTCCTAACTCGTGGCCAATCACCACACTGCCAGATGGTGCGAAAGATTTACCGGAATTTCGTTTTCAAATAAACCACAAGCTTGGATGAGCTAATGTTGTTCCACATAAGAAAGCCACAAAAAACTGGACAAATTAGCTTTGTTTCAAGAAAAGAAACTTGTCCAAGACATCAGCTCTGCCCTTCTCAAAGGGCTCTGATAGCTGCATGAAGACACTGGGGGGTGGGAGTCATTCTCGTGTGAGGCCACCACCCCAAAGGACAGGGGTTGGTCCCCCTCCCTCTACCGCCGGCTCTGCAGAATGACTTGGAAGTGCTGTGGGGAATTTCATTCTCCCGTGAAACTGGATCATTTTTGGTCAAGTTTGTCTCAGTTACACCAAGGATGGCAATGGCCTCTTGCAGCCTGTCGGCGATGGCTGCCGTGCCCCCTCAACACAGACCAGCCATGAGCTTTCCTGGACAGCAGGTCACCTTTCCTGCTCAACAGAGACATGAGGACAGATGATTTATATGCCACGGCTGCACAGGGTGTTCCAGGTAGCAACCCACCCTCCACCCCCCACCCTACCCTGGCCTCACACCACACACCCAGTAGTAATGACAATATAGCCTGGTATTAATAGATGATGCTTCCAGAATCAGAATCCTAGATTCCACCCCCAGCTGCACCACCTACAGCTGTGGGGTCATGGGCAGGTTGCAAGTCTCTAAGGAACACTGTTTTCTTGTCCTTTAGATAGAGATAATAATATTAAAACAGCAGGGTCATGTTAAGATAAAGTTGAGATAAAAGTCCTTTGTGCTGTGCCTGACATATAGTAAGAGCTCCCTAAATGTGCGAGCTGTATGGCAGGGGGGTGATGATGGTGGTAGTGGCAGTGCTGGTTATGTGGCTGCCTCCCCCTCCTCCATCCTACAGCACTCAGAGAGGCTACAGGATGACACACCCACAGAGGAGGTGTGTCATCTGCTTCCTGTGGTCAAAATACCATGAAGTAAATCAAACCAAGAAAGCAATCAATATAACTTAGCTGAAAGAGCCCTTCTTAAAGAATGTAAAAAATTGCCTTGTCCCTTATCCCTTTTTTTTCCTCAACCAGACATCAGATTGGTCCCTTATAACCTCTGTGTTACATTAGAATTCTACGAGTTTGCCTCTCCTTGGAAAATTTTTATCATAAATATACATAGAAATACGCTAAAGGGAGGCCTGTGATCTGGTCTTGGAACTTCATTTTGTTACAGGGGATAAAGCAATCTGGAACTTATTTGAGCAGAAATTCAGGTTCATGAACTCGATAATAATAACCAAAATAGCTACCATGGACTGAGTACTTTCCAAACCAAAAAACTTTCTACCCCTTATGCTATTGAATCTCTGCTATAAATTTGCAACATTTCCCCCATTTTACAGACAAAAATACTAGAGAAAGATTGTACTCATTGTACAAAGGCTGGATCTACTTCACCATAAGGCCTTCTCCTGCTGTTCTATTTATGTTTTGGGGTAGAAGTCACTATGATAATAATGGTGACTATGTCCTGGGCATGTTGAGAAAGCATCTCTGGGGGCAAGGAAGTGGGGGTGGGGGTGGGGGTCATGAGAAATAATTTCATAATATGAAATAATAATAAAGTAACAATAATAATAAAGTAACAATGATAATAATGGTAATGTTAATATCACTGTCGTTATCATTACTGAATGTTCAGAAACCATTTACAGTGCCTTAGAAGTATTGCCTCAGACCTCATAAACCTATAAGGTGCACCTATAAGGTGCAGACTCTCACTGACTCCATTTTACAGATGAGGGAACCAAGCAGAGAAGCTAATGGCACATCGAAGTCACTTAGCTGGTGGTGGGTAGCAGTGCTGGGATTCAAGCTGAGGCACTTTGACCTTGACCTCTGTGCCTCTGTGACTTCTCAAGGGCAGAGCTCGAAGCTTTGTGCATTAAGGCAAATTTCCCTACATCATTCATCAAGACAGACTCAGTGAAACTTCTGCCGCACCTCCGCAAAGTAAGGTAGACACACCGACTGTGAGAGAGAGAGCCCTGTACAAGGACACAGGTTTAGCGTGTGACTGGCTGAAGTGAAAGTGTTAGTCACTCAGTAGTGTCTGACTCTTTGTGAACCCATGGAATGTAGACCCTTCAGGCTCCTCTGTCCATGGGATTCTCCAGTCAAGAATACTGGAGTGGGTTGGAATACTGGAGTGGGTTGCCATTTCCTTCTCCATGGGATCTTCCCGACCCAGGGATGGAACCCTGGTCTCCTGCATTGCAGACGTATTCTTCACCTTCTGAGCCAGCGGGGAAGCCCTATGACTTGCTAACAAAGCACAATAAAGCTTGTGACAAAGCACAGTAAACTCTTCCTGGGCATGTTGAGAAAGCATCTCTGGGGGCAAGGAAGGGGGGGTGGGGGTCATGAGAAATAATTTCATAATGTGAAAATCTACAAGTGTGACTGAATTTCTTAGAAATATGCAAAGGGACAAATAATGTTTGGTCCATTCTCTTACAGAGCTTAATTTCTTTTCCTTGGGGGTTTGTTTGTTTTACCTCAGAATGTGATAAACAATAGCATATCTTAATTTATTTCTTCTTTCTGGATGAAAGCAAACCTTTTAGTGTTTCGATTCCCACCTCTCATATCTGTTTCACTTCTTGGGGTTCAGAAGAGGTTTGGAGAAAACTCTGTTCATTTTGGAGCCTCGTGTCTAGGGCCTGGAAGAAAGCTGCAACTGCAGCCTTTCCAAGATAGGAAAGCCCCTGTTGGGTCAGCCACAGGTCTAAATAAATGGTGACTCTCTTCGCAGAGTGCCCAGCTCCTGAAGTTCCTCCAGCAGCTTGGCATGAAAGTCTGGGTCGGGCGGGGGGGCCTCATTTCAGGGCCCTCTGTGGTACTTTCCCTTCCCAGGGCTGACCCCACCAGCCACTGACTCACAGCTTAACATCCTTTACTAGAAGTTCCGGATGAAGCATGCAGGGGGAAGTCCACTGTTTCTACTTCCTAAATCTGACCATGACTCATTATTCAGCAAACACCAAATGGTTCCACGTCCTCCTCCTGAGAAGGAGGCACGGGGTGGTTACATAAGCAGCCGTCTACAGCTGCTCTTGGGTAATTGAAAGTGAAGCCCTTCTGACTGGAAGCTTGGCTGGGAGCAACGTGACTCTTTCCTCACTTGGTGATATCCATCTTTACGAGAGGAGGAAACTCTCCGGGAGAGGGCCCCCAAAGCCAGAGTGTTGCGGGGGGGCGGGGAGTTTTTGCACAGTAGGCTTGAGGGTTGGAATAGCCCGGTATTTTTGGCCTTGTTAAAACAGGGCCCTTCTGCAATGTCTCTGATCTTATCACTTGACAAGCTGGAGCTGAGCTTCCTGAGGTACAATCTGCCCAGCATGCTGAGCAGAGGAGGAGGCGTGGTATGGGATTCCTGTGCTTGGGGAACCCACCCAAGAAGGACCACCCAGGAATGATCCATCTGAAGGAGAGGATTCGTGAGGGCTGTTTCTGTGTAATAAACTCAGCACTGTGATCATAGAAAATAGAGTTGATTTGCAGAGCCCAGAGTATAGGAAACAGTTGTTTTGTTCTGGTTCAGGGAGAGGAGAAGTGATTTTAAATTGCTCTAGAAAAGAAACTGAAGCGTTAGATGCATCTTTGCTGGGCTCAGTAATCCTGTCTTCCTTCCCAGCATGACTAGCATACATGACTTGGGCGTCACTTTTTGAGGAGTGGTGGGAAGCAAACCAGATCCTGAGCATCCATTTCTGGAACTTGCTTCATGCACTGAAGGCCTGCTTATGGACACCACAGGAAGTACCAGCTGATGAAGGGAACACTGTCTTTTCAAATGTCACCCCGAGGGGCTGGGGGGAATGGGTGTATATACCTGGCTTTTGGGGCAAGACCACAGCTCTCCTTAACTGGGCCTGGTGGTCTGCTTGAGCAGAACTGGGAAGGGTCTGCAGGGGAGGAGTGGTGGGTGAGGGAACACAGTGGCCTCCATCTCAGCAAGGCAGCCATCCTCAAGAGGAATGTTCCAGGAAACATCCCCGACACCAGAAGAAATGGGATCCTGGAGAAGACTGGCCTAATGAGCTCAGAAAGACTGGTAAAACTGGAATACTTTGTAAGAAACGGAAGGGCACTGTTGGGTTATCTAAATGTGTGTATGGCCATGAGTAGGGGGGCTGTCTGGAGTTCCCAGCCTTCCTGAAAGTCATAGACATGATATCATAGCTGAATTATGTGTCCTCCTTCCCAGCACCAAACTGATCTGTTGAAGTTCTAACCTACACCCCCACCCCAACCCAGTATCACAGGATGTGACTGTACTTGAGATGGGGGCTTGAAAGAGATAATTCAGTTAAATTGAGGTCATGGGCGGGCGCCCCTCTAATACCACCAGTCTTCTTAAAAGAAGAGATGATCAGGGCACAGATAGGCAGCAGGGAGGCCATGTGAAGACACAGGGAGAGATAACCATCCACAAACCAAGGAGAGACATCTACCCTGCCAGCACCTTCATCTTAGACTTTCAGCTTCTAGAACTGCAAGATGATACATCCATTTCTACTGTTTAAGCCACCCAGCCTGTGAAACTTTCTTGTGGCAGCCATAGCAGACTAATATACATGGTGACCCTGAAACTGCCCTAAATCTGGTGAAAGGGTCAGTTGTGTCCAACTCTTTGTCCATGGGCTGTAGCCCACCAGGCTCCTCTGTCCATGGGATTCTCCAGGCAAGAATACTGGAGTGGGTACTCCCTTCTCCAGGGGATCTTCCCAGTCCAGGGATCAAACTCTGGTTTCCAGCATTGCAGGCAGACCTCGGCTTTTCTTTAGAACTCAAAACCTGTCCCTTCTATGGATGATTCTTGGAAGAAAAGCTAAGGCACACAAAGAGAGAGGCCTTCCTCCCCCATCACAGTCCTGAGTACAAATGGATCTTGGAGACTGGGTTCCTGAGTGTTTTAAGAAAAATTCTGAAGGCTCCTATGCCCTGGTGCAGAGAAGGATGCAGAGACCCAGTAAGGAAATGCAGTTCTATGGGCCTTCTTCTCCAGGTTGTTCTAACCAGCACTTTGTCAACAGTGTGCTCAATCCAGGGACATTCTCCTCCAGCCCCTCTTGACAATCCCTTTTCCTGGAGCCCAGTCAGGCCCTCCAGCAGTCCCTTCTCAGTTAAGAACCTGCCAAAGGAATGGTTTATACATGTGCCTCATGTATATCAAGGGAAATTAGTCCGAGGTTTTGGCTGAGGGGGTGTTAAGGGAACTTCAGGAAGGAGGCCTACATGATACACAGCATTAGATAGAAGGCTATTAGCTTTGCTAGGGCTTAGTTTTGTTTTCTCTCTCCTGTGAAGCAGGGTTTGGACATCAACATGAACAGTATAAAAGCGCTAAAGGATTAATGATTGGGTCCCTCCCACCACCACCATCTCAATTACTTCAGTTTTAATCTTTTCTAACCTTTCCCTAAATCTGAGATTTTAATGAAATATTCTGGTTTTACCTTTTTTCCTTTATTTCTTTTTTTAAAAGTCTGTTTGAATTAAATGCTGTCTGGCTCCCAGCAGAGCTAAGCTCCACTATGAGTGCCCCTGGAGTGTACAGGAAAGGTTGAATTCTAGCTGCCTTTCAAGGCTGCCCCCATCCCTCCCCATCCGCACTACCCACGCCTTTGTGAGGACAAGGACAACGGGGCACCAAGGCCAGCATCCAGGACAGCTCCTCAGAGCCACTTCCCCTAACACTGCTCGCCCCTCAGGGCAGGCAAGTGCGAGTGGGACCGGAGAGAAGCTTCCAGCCTCATCATTTTCTTTGAGACAGAATTTAGAGAAGTGTTAAGAAGAAAACAGGGCATAAACAGTGTCATAACATGTGCTGCAATTCAGAGACAAAGTGCATTTTTTAGGAAAAATCCTTTTTCCTGGACCCATGCTGCTGCTGCTAAGTCACTTCAGTCGTGTCTGACTCTGTGCGACCCCATAGACGGCAGCCCACCAGGCTGCCCCGTCCCTGGGATTCTCCAGGCAAGAACACTGGAGTGGGTTGTCATTTCCTTCTCCAATGCAGGAAAGTGAAAAGTGAAAGTGAAGTCGTGTCATGTCCGACTCCTAGCAACCCCATGGAGTGCAGCCCACCAGACTCCTCCGTCCATGGGATTTTCCAGGCAATAGTAATGGAGTGGGGTGCCATGGCCTTCTCCGTCCTGAACACATAGGTAAAAGCTAAATCCTGAAATAAATGTCCCCTAAACTTGGAACTTCCAACCCAGCCCTGAAAATGCCGCGCGCTCTCCCACGCGCTGATGGCAGGCCTGGCCCTCCGCCAGAGAGTTCAGTTGCAAAGCTGGAAATTCCCTGACTTAAAACAATGTCTGGGTGTTTTCTGCTTCCTAGGAGCTTGGAAGGAGGGGGAAAAGTTTAATAAAAGTGTTGCTTAATTTGACTTCTCCTGCCCTGCGTACCTATGTGCTTCATCTGGCTTCATTAGATGTGCCAGCCACAAAAAGCTGCTATAAAACACTCAGTGAGCCACACGAAGAGATTACTTCATGGTTCTCATCCAGCAAATAGCAGTGTGCTCAGGTATTGTATAAGACAAACACCTCCCCCCTCAAAAAAAATTGGACACAGTCCCTGCTTTCTTGGAGTCAATAAACCAAGGAGTCCAGATAGAAGGCTAATTAATACTTCAGATATGTATTTCTTTAAACAAATTTTTTTTCCATTATGATTTATTATACTTCCCAGGTGGCACAGTGGTTAAGAATCCACCTGCCAATGCAGGTCCTGCGGAGACCCAGGTTTGATCTCTGGATGGGGAAGATCCCTTGAAAGAAGAAATGGCAACCCACTGCAGTATTCTTGCCTGGGAAACGTCATGGACAGAGGAGCCTTGTGGGTTACAGTCCATGGGGTTGCAAAGAGCTAGACACAACTGAGAGTGTGCACCCATGCCCACGGCACACACACACGTACACACACGGTTTATTACAGGATATTGAATATAGTTCCTATCCTAGGACCTTGTTTATCCATTCTCTATATAATAGCTTGCATCTGCTGGTCCCAAATTCCCAATCCGCCCCTTCCTTCTCCCTCACCTTGGCAAACACAAATCTATTCTCTGCGTCTGTGAGTTCGTTTCTGTTTTGTAGTTAAGTTCATTTCTGTCATATTTTAGATTCTATATATAAGTAATATCATATAGTATTTGTCTTTCTCTTTCTGACTTACTTTGCTTAGTATGGCAATCTCTAGGTCCGTCCATGTTGCTGCAAGAGGCATTAGTTCATTCTTTTCTATGGCTGAGTAGCTTTTATTTAAATCTATGTATCACATCTTCTTTATCCACTCGACTGTTGATGGACATTTAGGTTGTTCCCATATTTTGGCTATTGTGGATAGTGCCGCTATGAACATACAGGTGTGTGAAGATTTCTTTTTCTGCTTCACCTGCTTCTTCCTATTCTTATTTCCCCTATCCTTTCACCCCTCCTTCCCCTTCATCCATTTCTTGCCCTTTCCTCCTTCAGGTTCTCCTTTCTATGACAGAGGTTAAGGGCATGACAGCTCTTTCACTGCTCTCAGGGTTAAGGGTAAAAGTAAGTGATTTAGAGCTCACTTCCCTTCTCAACCCACTTCTCTTGGCTGAAGTTCACTTTTAGGAGGAGTAAAAGAGAATACCTCATCAACAAGCTTTTTCTGGCAGTGAAGAATATAAGCGAATACATAAACAGTAAATCACAGAATTCCAGGGAATGAAGAAGACTTTGAGCCTTGGAAACTTACTCTCTCACTTTATAGATAAGAAAAATGAGATCCAGAGGTCTGATGACCTACACAAAAAGGGAGCATCATCATCAAAGGGTCTAAGACTCAGGCCTTGTTTCTAAGTCAATGCTCCTTCCCTGGGTATATTAGATGCCAGATAAATATATGTGCCTGGGAAGGCAATCTGTGGGCCTAATCCTATCCCACCACTGCAAGTTCTCTCTTATCCCATCATATTAAATGAAACTGCCCAGGGATGTCACGTTAAGGGCTTGTCTATTGACTGTGTCTCCAGGTAAATGAGTAATGTGAGAGTGGTTAGGACAGCAAGTCCCGACCTGCCTCCAGTGATCTGGGCAGAACAATCTGGATCAGTGCTCTCCAACAGTTATAATGTAAGCCATGAGGGAGAGCCACTCATATAATTTTGAATTTTCTAGTAGTCATGTTAAAAAAGAAAAGTAAAATGAAACAAGTGAGATGGATTTTAATATATTTTACTGGATCTAATTGATCTAAAATATAATACCAATGGACCGTCAGTTTTAAAACTGTATTAATGAGATATTTTATGTTCTTTGGTTTTGATACCTAATGTTTGACATTGAGTGTGTGTTTTGCACTTACAGTATCTTCGGTTCAGACTAGCCATTTCACTAGGCTACACATTCCTGGAACATTGTGGACCCTAGCACACACTGGACAGGGCAGATCTAGATGTTTTATCTCATCTGTAAAAATGAGAAATTAAGACTATCAGGGATTTTCAAACTTCTCTGCTTCAAGTCCTGGGAATTCTTTAGAGGTGCCTCAAGGAGAGAAAGAGAGAGAGAGAGACTGTGTGTGTGTGTGTGTGTGTGTGTATGATGGGATAAGTAGAGACCGTCTCCTTCCACTTCAAGCCAGCTACTTCCTGCATTAACTGTTTCAAATATTGGACTTTTGTGTGACGTTTTATTGGGAGACGACATTCTACAGCTAAATAAAGATGCTTTAAAAACCTTTGAACAGCATAATCTTGTAAATTTCACTGAGTACTACAGCCTAGTTGTAGGAATGGAATGGAAAAGGAGTAAATAGATATCTTCCAGCAAAAAAAAAAAAAAAGGGGGGGCCAGATGACAAGCATGGGAGTGGCCCCACACTCCAGCTAGTTGTAAAAAATGTGGCTGTGACCTGTAGATTAGTGTGTTAGGCACAGACTGACTCTTTCGCACCTGGGCAGGTTAATGGGTAACAGTTTGAGCTCTCAACCAGGATTTTGTCTAGTAGGACTGTCCTGGGGCCCTAGCCTTTTCCACAGGCCAGACTGTCTGTAATCTGGGCTGATGGATGCACAGAGGTCACAGAAGGACAGGCCTTTGTGGAACACAGGACCTTGGCTTTGTTATTCCCTAAGCATCCCAGCTTGAGGACACTCTGCACACAGGGCTCCATGTGTGGCCCCAAAGACTTTATCCTGCTCTCTTCATTTTAAACTGTAATATACAAGAAAATACACACAACAGCTGCAAGATTCAAACAGCTATATCAGCAAAGGACGCAGTGTTGGAGGATATCATTAAATCCAGGTTCACAGCCAGCAGCCAGCACACCCACTCACTTCCCAGGGCCAGGCCAGTGTGAGATGGAGACTGTGGCCACAGTCCTTTGAAACTCAACTGCTCAGGAAATTCACACATTTTTGTTAGATTGTTATTCTCTATTTAACGAGTTATTAAGTAGCCCCACTGCATTCAGTTAGACATATGGTCACCACCCTCTGGAATTTCTCAAATATTCTGGTAAAATGAAGATGTCCTCTTCAGTTTGGCTAAAAATTCTCAGAATCTTAAGCAAGCTAGAGATGAAAATATATACAGCAGTCCATGTCATGTTTATATTACCAAGGAGACAATTAAAAACATAGCCTGAATAGGCTGTTTCCTCAAAAAATTAAAAATAGAGCTATCATGCATATAGGCTCAGTTGCTCAGTCATGTCCAACTCTTTGCAACCCCGCGGACGATAGTCTGCCAGGCTTCTCTGGCCATGGGATTCTCCAGGCAAGAATACTGGAGTGGGTTGTCATTTCTTCCCCTTGGGGCTCTTCTCAACCCAGGGATTGAACCCTGGTCCCCTGCATCTCCTGCATCGGCCGGTGGGTTCTTTACCACCAAGCCATCTGGGAATCACAGAGCTACTGTGTGCTGTGCTTAGCTGCTCAATCATGTCTGACTCTTCACAACCCCTGGACTATAACCCTCCCGGCACCTCTGTCCATGGGGACTCTCCAGGCAAGAGCTATCATATGATCCAACAATTCGACTTATCCAAAGGAAATGAAAACTCCAGCACAAAAAAATATGTGCACCCCCATGTTCACTGCAGCCTTAATTTACAATGGCCAAGATATGGAAAATGAATTAAGTGTTCATCGATGGATGAATGGATAAAGTAACGTGAGATACACACATGTGCGCACACACACACACACAATGGAGCATCATTCAGCCATAACAAAAGAAGGAAATCCTGCCATTTGCAATGACATGGATGGACCTTGAGGGCATTATGCTAAGCAAAATAAGTCAGACAAAGACAAATACTGAATGATCTCACTTATATGTGGAATCTTAGAAAAAATAGTTCAGTTCAGTTCAGTTGCTCGGTCGTGTCCAACTCTTTGCAACCCCATGAATCGCAGCACGCCAGCCCTCCCTGTCCATCAACATCTCCCACAGTTCACCCAGACTCATGTCCATCGAGTCCGTGATGCCATCCAGCCATCCCATCCTCGGTCATCCCCTTCTCCTCCTGCCCCCAATCCCTCCCAGCATCAGAGTCTTTTCTAATGAGTCAACTCTTCACATGAGGTGGCCAAAGTACTGGAGTTTCAGCTTTAGCATCATTCCCTCCAAAGAAATCCCAGGGTTGATCTCCTTCAGAATGGATTGTTTGGATCTCCTTGCAGTCCAAGGGACTCTCAAGAGTCTTCTCCAACACCACAGTTCAAAAGCATCAATTCTTTGGCGCTCAGCCTTCTTCACAGTCAAACTCTCACATCCATACATGACCACTGGAAAAACCATAGCCTTGACTAGACGGCCCTTAGTCAGCAAAGTAATGTCCCTGCTTTTGAATATGCCATCTAGGTTGGTCGTAACTTTTCTTCCAAGGAGTAAGCGTCTTTTAATTTCATGGCTGCAGTCACCATCTGCGGTGATTTTGGAGCCCCCCAAAATAAAGTCTGACACTGTTTCCACTGTTTCCCCGTCTATTTCCCATGAAGTGATGGGACTGGATGCCATGATCTTCGTTTTCTGAATGTTGAGCTTTAAGCCAACTTTAATAAATTTATGGATTCAAAGAATAGATTGGTGGTTGCCAGAGATGGAGAATGGGTAAAATGAATGTGGTTAAAAGCTACAAACTTCCAGTTATAAGATAATAAGTAAATAAGCTCCGGGGATGTGATGCACAGCGTGGTAACTATGGTCAATAATACTGTGTGGTATGTTTGGAAGTTCTTAAGAGAGTAGATTCTGAAAGTTCTCATCACCAGAAATAAGTTTTTTTTAACTTTGTGTGGTGATGGCTATTAACTAGACTTACAGTGATCATTTTGCAATACGCACATATACTGAATTATCACATTATGCATATAAAACTAATATAATGTGTCAATTATATCTCAATTTTTTGAAAAGCAAGGTCTAGTCCCAGATCTATCCCTTAAAAGAAGAATGCTTATAATGAAGATGTTTCTAAGAAGAAAAAAAAAAAAAAAAACACCCAGTACATTCCCTACTTTCCCAACTCTTCTCCATTTACTTACCTCTGTTTAGGGATAGCTGCATCTTTGGATTGAGTGTAAACAGAAATCCTCTAGAAAAGACTCCCCAAACTTTGGACTCTGGCGGAGGTACCTCCTTTCAGAGAGGTGGCATCATTAGATTAGAAATAAAGTATACAATAATTGTATTACATTTGAATCATCCCCAAACCACTCCTTATTCTCTGGTCTGTGGAAAAATTGTCTTCCACAAAACCAGTCTCTGGTGCAGAAAAGGTTGGGGACTGCTGTTCTAGATGCTCCTTCAGGTACGAGGGAAAATACTGCCTTAAGTGTCTAGCAACACACACACAATCAGTCACTCAGTTCAGTCGCTCAGTCGTGTCCGACTCTGCGACCCCATGGACTGCAGCACACCAGGCCTCCCTGTCCATCACCAACTCCCAGAGTTCACCCAAACCCATGTCCATTGAGTTGGTGATGCCATCCAACCATCTCATCCTCTGTTGTCCCCCTCTCCTCCTGCCCTCAATCTTTCCCAGCATCAAGGTCCTTTCAAATGAGTCAGCTCTTTGCATCAGGTGGCCAAAGTACTGGAGTTTCAGCCTCAATATCAGTCCTTCCAATGAACACCCAGGACTGATCTCCTTTAGGATGGACTGGTTGGATCTCCTTGCAGTCCAAGGAACTGTCAAGAGTCCTCTCCAACACCACAGTTCAAAAGCATCAATTCTTCGGTGCTCAACTTTCTTTATGGTCCAACTCTCACACCCATACATGACTACTGGAAAAATCATAGCCTTGACCAGATGGACCTTTGTTGACAAAGTAATGTCTCTGCTTTTCAATATGCTGTGTAAGTTGGTCATAACTTTCCTTACAAAGAGTAAGTATCTTTTAATTCCATGACTGCAATCACCATCTGCAGTGATTTTGGAGCCCAGAAAAATAAAGTCAGCCACTGTTTCCACTGTTTCCTCATCTATTTGCCATGAAGTGATGGGACCACATGCCATGATCTTCGTTTTCTGACTGTTGAGCTTTAAGCCAACTTTTTCACTCTCATCTTTGACTTTCATCAAGAGGCTCTTTAGCTTCTCTTCACCTTCTGCCATAAGGGTGGTGTCATCTGCATATCTGAGGTTATTAATATTTCTCCCAGGAACCTTGATTCCAGTTTGTGCTTCTTCCAGCCCAGCGTTTCTCATGATGTACTCTGCATATAAGTTAAATAAGCAAGATGACAATATACAGCCTTGACGTACTCCTTTTCCTATTTGGAACCAATCTGTTGTTCCATGTCCAGTTCTAACTGTTGCTTCCTGACCTGCATACATGTTTCTCAAGAGGAAGGTCAGGTGGTCTGGTATTCCCATCTCTTTCAGAATTTTCCAGTTTACTGTGATCCGCACAGTCAAAGGCTTTGGCATAGTCAATAAAGCAGAAATCGATGTTTTTCTGGAACACAAACAATAGTAGTAGCCATTTGTGTGCCAGACACTGTGTTGCACATTTACTTGGACAGGTTGCTTCATTTAATTTTGTAGCAACTTTTTTCAGTAGCCCATGATTTATGAAAGACAGGTTGGCTGAGTGAGGATCAGAGGCTTCCTCAACATCACAAAGTCAGGGTGTAGTAGAACTGGAATGCTAACTCAAGCTTAAAGGATATGCCAGAGCCTCTGTGTCTTAACTAACAACATTCTCTTGCCATCTTATCTGTGGACCAATCTGTGCATTTTTTAAAAAGACAATTCTATAGAAATTTATTAGACCATAGTTGTACAGAAAAGGACAACTCAGTATGTTCCTGCTCAGGATTTATTAATGTGGGAGGGGGTATTAACTAAATGGGGCTTCCCCGGGTGGTAAAGCTAGTGGTTAAGAACCTGCCTGCCAGTGCAGGGGATGATACGAGATGCAGGTTTTATCCCTGGGTTAAGAGGATCCCTTGGAGCGGGGCATGGCAACCCACTCCAGTAGTCTTCCCTGAAGAATCTCATGGACAGAGGAGCCTGGCAGGCTACAGTGCAGAGAGTCACAGAGTTGGATACGATTGATGTGGTTTAGCTGAGTGACTGCACTGAACTAAACTGAAGTGGTTTAGCATGCGCGCACGCACACGCACACATTACCTAAATGATATATACTTAGGTTTGACAGACACAGAGAAGGTCCCTACAGTTGTTAAGCATTATTATTGGTCTGGAATAATAATACTTAATTCCTGTAGGAAGCCACTTTCCTCCATTTGAAAAACAAATCAAGTCTTTCCTTACTCTACTCTGATTCCTACCAAGAGCCTGGACTTATGTTACATTTCTATAGGAGAGAAAATGGGACAAATAGGTTGAGGAATTTTTTTTCTTATATGTGGATTTAATTATATCAAATCTTGCAAAGCTTTTCAAATGAATTACACTCAGTTCTACACTAACAACTTACTTCTCTTGAAAAAAAAAAAGTAAAATGTAGATTGCCCAGGAAAAAGAGAGCAAAAGCATCATGCCCTGAGGGTCTTAATTCCAGCAGTCTGACAACTCAGACATTTTCTGATGTGAATGTGTTACAAGAGAAAGCCTGCTCAACAGCTCTGGGGCTTCTAAGTATCTGCATTTTAATAGAGTCCACTTGAAAATCAGACTTTTCTAGACCCCGGTAATGGGACTGTAATCATGGGCTGACCTGTGGTTGAGCTAATGTTTTGGTTAACAGTCCTCATTTTCCTAGATGATCTTGTCACAGCTGTGGTTTCCTCAAAACTCCAATACTTCTTCTGATCTCTTTTGGCTTATGACTTTTTCCCTGTTTCACTGAGAAAAAGAGAAGCAACCAGATGAGAACAGCCACAAATGTCAACCCCCAACTCCCCACATGACTGCATCTATCACTATATATCCTGTCTTCCCTCCATTTATCAGAGACGAATGGTCTCTGCTTCCATCTAAGTCCAAGCCCCAGACTTTATCATCCTCTTTCATCAGCTCACTAACATCATTTAACCTCCTCTCTCCTGTATCAACATTTCTTTCCTTTTCTTTTGGACCATTTCCATCTGCATACAACTCTGATGCAATTTCACCCATTTTTAAAACAAAAGAAAACAACCACCACAAAAAACAAGACCCCCTCTGTTGACCTTACCTATACTATTCTCTGATTATTGCCATATTCCTCTTTATAGAAAATGTCTCAAAAGAGTTCTCTTTATTCATCATTTCCTCCTCTTCTTTTCTCTTGACCTCATTTGCACACCAAGTTTCATCCCTACCACTCAATGAAATAGCTCTTTTCAAAGTAACCAGTAGATTCTGAGCTCTCTCTTCCTGGACGAAGCTGAGGCATTGAACATAGTTGCTCACCCTCTTCTCCTTCACTTTCTTCTCCTGACTGCCAGGATGCCAAGCTCTTTGGCCATTGCCTGTCTTCTTTGATTCTTCATCTTCATGTCCTCATTAATATTGGTGCTTCACCCTCTGCTGAATCTCTACTCTCCTAGAGATGTCATCTAGTTTCCTGTTTTTAAATAACATCTTTTCACTGCATGTGTATCTCCAAACCAGATCACTCTCCTGAACTCCAGTCTTGCATAACCAACCACCTGCTTGGCATCTTCACACAGTTATTTCAGTCTTCTTGACCTTAACATATCACCTTGAACCTGCTCTTCATATAGCTTTCCCTCTCTCAGTAGATGTCAGCTTTATCCTTCCAGCTTCTCAGAGCCAAAACCTTGAAGGCAGGAAAAAGAGGACAAAAATAGTACCTATCTCATGGGCCTATTGCATAGATTAAATGAGTCAATATTTGTCAAGAACTTGGAACAGTGCCTTGTATATAATTAACACTATATAAACTTCTCTTAAATAATTAAAATAAATCATCATCTTTGGCTCTTCTCTTTTTCTCACACTATTTATCCCTAGTGGCTCAGGCGGTAAAGACTCCATGTGCAATAGAGGAGACTGGGGATCGATCCCTGGGTAGGGAAGATCCCCTGGAGAAGGAAATTGCAACCCACTCCAGTATTCTTGCCTGGAGAATTCTATGGGCAGAGTAGCCTGGCAGACTACAGTCCATGGGGTCGCAAAGAATCAGACATGACTGAGCGACTAACAGTTTCACACTTTCAAATTTCTGTTAAATAATTAAAATAAATTGTCATCTTTGGCTCTGCTCCTTCTCTCACACCCATTATCTAATTATTAGCTAATCATGTTGGCTCTTCTTTAGAAATAAAATGTATAAAGCATGTTCTCTTCTTGTCTCTCCCATTGCTTACACCCTGATCTAAGCCACCATCACCTCTTGCCTGGATTATTGCAATAATCCCAGCTTCTATTCCCCAGCTTCTACCTCTGTCCTACTGCAGTCAGCCTCAACACAGCAACCAGAGTAATCTTGCTAAAACAGAAGTCAGATTGTATCACTTCTTTGCTCAAAACCCTTCACTCAGAGTGAAATCACAGGTCTTAAAATGCCCTGCAAGGCCTTTCATGCTCTACAAGCCACACCAAGTCTACGCCTCTGAACTAATCTCTACCATGTACCCTCTCCACTCCATGCCACACCCACACGCATGCCCTTTCTCCTCTTAAATGAATATACTGAGAGTGCTCCTGCCTGCAATCCTTTGTATATTGTGTTTTCTCTCTGCCTGGGTTGCTTTTCCCCAAAGGAGCTGCATGATCCCCTCCCTTGCTTCCTACAGATGTTGCTGTTGTTTAGTCGCTCAGTGTGTCCGACTCTTTGCGACCCCACAGGCTATAGCCCGCCAGGTTCCTCTGTTTATGGGAGTTTCCAGGCAATAAAACTGGAATTTCTTTCTCCAGAGGATCTTCCTGAGCCAGGGACTGAACCTGAATCTCCTGCATTGGTAGGTGGATTCTTTACCAATGAGCCACCTGGGAAGTCCACCTGACATGATGCCTGCATTTTAATATGGCATTTGTACTAAACCTCATCTTGTTAGAAAAGCTGTGGGCCTCCACTCCACATACAATGGTGACTGCTATCATTCCACTTCTATCATTCCACTTCCTCCTTTTCCTGCTTTGCAAGTTTTCCCAAAGTCCTAACAGACCAAACATCAACAATGATTTGTTTTGTGATTATCTCTCCCGCAACTGCAGACCCCATGAGGGCAGGAACTTTTGAATACAGCTGTGACTCCAATACCTAGAACAGTGCTTGGCACAGAGCAGTTGGTCAATACATACTGGCTGAAGAATTAACAAGTGAAGCCTTATTACTAGGGCAGCTGCTCACTTGCTCTCTCATAAGATTGGCTTTCATGCGCATATAGCCCAAGGAATCCATATTTTGGAAACATTCTGAAACATGAAATCCTTCATATTCCGCTTGTGCTAAAGAAAAGAAAAAGATGTATTCCATGAGTGTGTGTTAAAGTTGTCTAAGTACATCTGATAAAGGCTCTCTTCAGCTTGTGAATATCCCACTAACAAACGGCCTGTTTACATAATGCATTTGCCTCTCTCAAACTACCCTGAGGTCTTTTGGTTAGCAATGAAGCTACAAGTACCAAAGTACCACCTAGTGGATGAAGGGTTCAGAATCAGAAAAGGTTCAGAAATGAGAAATGGGTACAAGAAGCTGCTTTGAGAAGATAGAATGAATTATAGTGAAGACATGTAATAACTTAAATGCTAGGCTTTAGGTTGTATAGTCCATGGAATATGGTTAGTTTTTAAAATCTCAATTGAGTAAACCACTAAGGATTGAACAATCTTCTTTTTTTTAATTTTATTTTTACTTTATTAGCTGTGCTCCAAAGAGAATATAGTAAAGGTACACTTCTTGCTTATAGCATCTTCTACTGATGAGAATTAAATACTAAAAGCATTTTTTAAAATTATAGCTACATAGATATAATTTTTGTGTAATAAAATTTATCTATTGTAATTACACAATTAAATGACTTGCCGCAAATTTAGAGTATCGAGAAAGTATCACTACATTCATAGTTTAGAGAAATTTCCTTCTATTATTTGTGTTAAATTTTTAATTATGAATGGCTGTGATGTTTTGTCAAATGCTTTTACTGCTTCTATTGAGATGATCATGTGGTGCTTGTTTCATATTTTAAGTTGATTTTCAGATCTTGAACCAACTTTGCATTCTTGTGATAAATCTTACCTTGTCTTCATTTTTTATGTCGCTGGATTCCCAGGGCTTCCCTGGTGGCTCAGAGGTTAAAGCGTCTGCCTCCAATGCGGGAGACCCCAGTTCGATCCCTGGGTCGGGAAGATCCCCTGGAGAAGGAAATGGCAACCCACTCCAGTATTCTTGCCTGGAGAATCCCATGGACGGAGGAGCCTGGTGGGCTGCAGTCGACGGGGTCACACGACTGAGTGACTTTACTTAAAATTGTCTTAATTATTATTTTGTCCATAATTATAAAGGTCATTGGTCTGTAGTTTTCTTTTCTTGTGAGGAATTTGTTTGACTTTGGTATCAGAGTAACACTGGCCTCATAAAACGAGATGGATAGTGTTCCTACTTCTACTTTCTGGAAGATTTTGTGAAGGATTGTATCACTTCTGTAAATATTAGATAGAATATTAGATAGAATTCACCAGTGAAACTCTCTGGACCTGAGTTTGTCTTTGTGGGAAGATTTTTAATTACTAATTTAGTTTCTTTATTTATTATAGAGCTATTTCAATTTTCTATCTCTTCCTGAGTCAGTTTTGGTAATTTGAAACTTTCTCAAAATTTGTCCATCTAACCCTAAGTTGTTGAAATAATGGGCATACAGTTATTCATAAAATTCCCTTTTAACCCTTTCAATTTCTCAAGGAAGAAAATTAGCTTTCAGCCTAAACTCTGCACCATTTTTTATTATGTGCATGGATTATGTTGATATAAAAGTGTTTAAGAGTTTATAGTTTTTTCAACAAGTGAAGAATCAGTGCTTTCTACATGCCTAGTACTAAAATTGTACCAGTCAATATAACCTAGATATTTTTCCATTTTTCTTTATCCATTTATCCTAGTACTAAAATTGTACCAGTCAATATAACCTAGATATTTATCCATTTTTCTTTATCCATGTGTACTAAACAATGAAATAGGTACTGTACTTTACTCCTCTGATATAGAAATCAAATAATTTTCAGTGCTGCCTCATTAAAAAACATTCTCCTGCTCCCCACAGCTATTTTCACTTCTTTTAAGATGCCAGTGAGTATTAATTCAGAATGCCTTTTTTGTATTGGCTTCCTGTGATTGCTGAGTCAGTTTCACCGAACCAAAACCAAGGTATCAACAGACCTGCCCCTCTCCAGAGGTTGTCAGGAAGAGCCCACTCCTTGCCTCTTTCAGCTCCAGTGGGTGCCAGCACCCCTTAGCTTGTGGCCACATCACACCAACTGCTGACTCAGTGCTCACACTGTCTTTTCCTCCTCTGTGTCAAATGGCTTCCTTCTGTCTCTTATAGGAATGCATGTGATTATGTTTAGGGCCTATCCAGATAATCCAGGATGATCACTCAAGGCTCTTCACTTAGTCACATTTGCAAAATCCTTTTTTGCCATGTAAAATAACATTCATGGGATCTGGGGATTAGAAAATGGATATCTACTGGGGGTCAGTGATCCATCTCCCAAACTTCAGTTCTTTAGATTTTTAGTCATTGAGTTAACTTCTAATGTCTGTTTAAATGAAGGAACTATCTTTGAGGTGAAAATGAAACTTAAAAATCTAAGTTATTTAGGGCTCAGAATCACTGTGAAATGGAGGAAGAAATGGCAACCCACTTCACTATTCTTGCTGGGAAAATACCATGGACAGAGGAGCCTGGCGGGCTATAGCCCATGAAGTCACAAAGAGTTGGACATGCCTGAGCTACTCAGCACACCACTGTGAAATTGAAGTATGTGATGGCAGAAACTGTCCACATTTTTCAGAGCTAAGTATTTTGCTTAATTAGAGTAGCTTCTCCTACTCTTTATACTCTCCCTATCTTATATAATGTTCAACTTCTTTTTACTCATTTAAAATATTTGTATCTCATTAATGTCTTTAAGTTGGCAAAGGATTAATATAATGAACTGAATAAAAATATATCTACAAGAAATTCATGTTTTCATTTATTCTTTGTTAATAAGTACTTTGCTCAAGTCCATCACAGTCTTTCTTCAAACGTTAACTTTGTTTTATAAAAAGGTATGTGTTTGACTTTTGTACATATTTGCTTTAAACAACAAGAAATTCTGTGGATATGGAGTCTCTGTTTACCTGTAGTCTGAAAAATGCCTCTAATCACTAGGTGTTTAAAACTTCATCCTTTTACAAGAATAGCATTATGTAATTTTAGCTTTATTAGACACAATCACTGTTCATAATAAAAATCATTTTCTGTCAGATTTTCCTTTCATTAAAAGTTTTGAAAGAAAGAAAGGAAGGAAGGAGGAAGGAAATAAAGAAACGAAAGAATGTGGAAAAAGGAGTATTTAAAGGAGTTTCATAGGTCAACACCCCCAAAACATTTACTTGTTCAAGTCCTTTCATTGACTGGATCTTCCAGCTTGGTGCCTATGTCCTGGAACAAAGAGAAACCATTGTGGTTAAACAAGTGAGTAAAACTGAAGGTTCTCGTCTGGATCTCAGAGGGAGACCTGGTACTCTCTGCAAATATGGAGAAACCACGCCACTTGTAAATTACTGGTTACCGGTTTCTTAAACCAAGTCGTGCCTTCTCTTAATGGATATCTAAGCCCTGGGGACTTATGAGAAAGCCATCTAGCTTTCTCTTCCGTGTTGTGTCCCTGTTCTAGCCATAACAAAATATCTTAACAGTTGGCTTTGAAAGATTAATGTCCCCCATGACTTGTGTATGGATGGCGCTATTCCATTTCAGGTATTAATTTTATAAAAGGGCTTCAAGGAAACATTTGCCTTATTTTGCAACATAGCCCTTCTTGCCTTTCTGAGGAAGAGTTCAACCTTCTAAATATCAAATCTAAAGTAACATGCAATTATAAAAAGTATTGTCATAATCCAAGCTCAGTTTCTACTCTATGTATCTTCCTTATGTGTGTGTGTATGTATATACATACGTCATATGTGGGAATGAGAAACAGAGAGGCAGGCTTCCTATGACTGCACTGCTTACAAGCACTCCAGTATCTCCCAAACTCTTTTCCCTGGTCAGATCCCTTTGGGAGCTGACCTCAACTTACCTCCTCACTCCTATCTGGTAGCAGCCTGCCCCTATGGCATTCTGATCAAGATTTCTTCATCTTCTTTCTCTGATTGCTTAACCTCACTGTTGTGTATGAACTCTTGCTGTTCCTCCTGCCTGGAATGCTTTCCCTCAAAAAATCATTGCATGGCTCATTTCTTCTCATTACTAAGGTCTCAGATCAAATGGTATGTCCCAAAAGAGGTCTTCCCTCATTATCTCAATGTGGCCCTGCCCTTCACTGTCTCCCAAAAGACTCTGCTCTTCATAATACTTACTGCTATCTAAAATGTTTTTATTTGCTTATATTTCATTGTCTGTTTCTCCTGCATGAATGTAAGTTTTGTTACTCTCTATACAACCAGCTCCTAGAATGATGACTAACACAAAGTATTCAATAAACATGTATTAGAGTGTTAAATCTTTTACGTTTCCTTTTCCTCTTGCTCTTGCTCTTGTTTCCCCCACCCCCCACCCCAGTGGCTCAGCAGTAAAGAATCTGCCTGCAATGCAGGAGACTCAGATTTGACCCCTAGGTCCGGAAGATCCCCTAAAGGAGGAAATGGCAACCCACTCCAGTATTCTTTCCTGGAAAATCCCATGGACAGAGGAGCCTGGTGGGATACAGCTCAGGAGGTTGCAAAGACTTGGACACGACTGAGTCACTAAACAACAAACAAGAGGCACAATTATTCTGGAAAAGCTCAGAGCATTCAAAGATCTGTGGATCCAGTTATAATAAAGGCACCTCGGGGCTAAGATCAATTAAGGGCTTGGAGGGCTAATACCTTAATCACCTGGGGATCTGACAAGGAGAGATAATACCCACCTTCCACCTACCACATTTCCATGCATCCACCTCAATCTTGGCTGGCTTAGTATAGCCGAGAAATAGCTTCCTAGTCACCTCTTCCCTAGACGATGCTTGGACAATGGAGTACAAAAATAATTTAATGATCCAGGCACTATTGGCCACATCTGGTAGATGAGCTTTGGGACAGCGTGAATAGGCAAGCTGAAATGTTGGCACGCACTCACACAGCCATATTACAAGCTCCCTGTCCTGTTGCCACACTGCGAAGGGGTTGCCTGGCTGAGTTACTCCAGGTAGGGGCAAGGCTGGGCAGAAGAGCCAGCTGTGGGGACTGCCTCCTTCTGGAGATGGGTTTTTCTTATCTTGGAGGAGGAGAGCTGAAATGGAAACTTCTAGCTAAATAAAATTGAAAGGTGGGTAGCAAGGATAGTGGTGGTCCTGTCTTTCTGCACCAGGCTGAATCACTTTCATTATCGCTCAATTTGAGTTAGGTTAAAAGCAGACAGCTTGTCTCTTCAGTGTTTTTTTTCTCCTTTCAGTATCCAAAAGTCTAGAAATTGGTATAATTTAAAGTTAATGAAAAGAAAGTTCAGCAGCTGCATCGTATTTCATGCCATTCTTTCCTTGTCCTCGGTCAGGCCTCTCCCAGCTCCCCCCAGCCTTCTGTTGTGTTGCCAAGGGCACCACACAGAGCAGAGGAGCCTGTTCTGAGACCGTGGCAGGCTTCCCCATGGCTGATTTCACATTATTCACTTGCTCAGCAGGAGATAAGCAGGAACCCGGTCCTTTTTTCATGTTGAACAGGTGAAGAATGTTTCTGTTATGGTGGCATTGACCGATGATGGTGCTTGTTTCTGTTTTACCTACTAACTCCAAAGCCTGATGTGTTTTAGCTTTAAGTTGCATGTTTGATTTATCTGTCAAATGCAGTGGGGAAAGACAATCCTGACCGCTTTGGAAAGAGTTTATGCAATTCACCAGCTTACCCAGTCATTGTGGGTGTCGCCTGTTTGCACTGGTGGTTGTACACAAGACAAAAATGAAAAAGCAGAAGCAGTGGAAGTTTCTCCTGCAGCATGGTTCCATTGGCATCACAGAGATTCCTAGAGCACTGTTTTTCTTCCTAGCATAAGATGGCCTTCAGAATCTGCTGATGTCAGGCCCATTAACTGCCACTGGAAATGTTCTTTAGCTCCTCTCCTGACTTTTTTGTGTTATGTGATACTTCCTGAGAGATCTACAACAACCCTTCTAAAGGCAAAAAACTGACACAATACTAGAAAGAGTGATGACTTGATAAAGGGGAGCAATATCTCATTATTTGCATACCAAACCTCTTCATGCATCTAAAAGGGCTGGCTCTGAAATCCTGGTTCTCTTTAGAAGTATCAGGACAGGACGTAGCTCTGCAGAGGATAAGCCCAGGTTTGAAAAGGGAATCACCAAAGGGACAGGAAGATGACTGGGAAGAAATAACTACTGCTTATTGACAAGGAGCATTTGGAGCTTACTGTCCGTCATTTAGTCGTGTCCAACTCTTTGTGACCCCATGGACTGTAGCCCACCAGGAGAATTCTGTCCATGGAATTCCCCATGCAAGAAAGGCACAGTGGGTTGCTATTCCCTTCTCCAGGGGATCTTCCCCACCCAGGGATCAAACCCAGGTCTCCCACTCTGCAGGCAGATTCGTTACCATCTGAGCCACAAAGGAAGCCCAGCATTTGCAGCAGTGACCCCAAATAGGAAGACTTGAGGTTGGTGGGACTGGCATTCCTGTTGCAGCTCATGTCACACTGAGAAAACCCAGTGTATATTAGATACACAGAGGCTTGTTATATTAACCAGAGGCCAGACTTTCGTCTAAAAGTTTTGAAGTCTACCAGAAAATTCTCTAAGAAAGCATGCTTTGGAAACTGTTCTCTATTTTGAATGTTAATTGTGAACAAGTATGCCTTGATGGTTAAAGTTGGGTGTAGGGTTAGGAGAAAAGGTAATTACAGGTAATGATAATAATTAGCACAGATTGATCCTTTTGAATGTTCTAGGTAGGCACTGTTTCCAGCACATTACAGATACAAACTCTTACAATCTTCACAACAACTCTATGCAGTAGGTGCTCTTATTAATTTTATGGATGAAGGGATGTAGGTATAGAGTAGTTAAGGACTTTTTCCTAAGAGTCTGTAGTTGGTTGTTGTTGTTTAGTCACTAAGGAAGATCCCCTGGAGAAGGAAATGGCAACCCACCCCAGTATTCTTGCCTAGGAATTTCCATGGATAGAGGAGCCTGGTGGACTACAGTCCAGGGGTGGCAAAAGAGTCAGACATAACTTAGCGACTAAACCATATGTCCTGATAAATGGTAGCAAAATCTAGACTTGGACCCTTAGCAATCCAACTGGTTCTGGAGTCTATGTCTTTAAGTGAGGCCAACAGCAGCTCCTTGGAGGATTCCAGTCTCCAGTGTCATCTCATCAGCACCAAACGCACATTGTCCAGGGGCTGTTTATTCTGCCCCTCAGTGTTCCCCAGCCACTTAGAGTTGCTCCTCTTCAAGCAGGTTCTTGGGTTCCCCTGAATCTCTCTTTCCTTTCCTCTGCTTACTTGGGGTCATTGAGGTTGGGAGCACATGAGTAACTTTTATTTTATTCCTTTATTTTACAACAACAAAAAAAAAGTGTAGAAGAAATGTCCTGGAATATATTAGCAAAATGAACATGGGGTTTTCACCTCGTTCCGGAAAAATAAAAAACCATGCTTACTCTCCTTGAGAATATGGAGTGGGGATTTCCAATTTGTTGAAGTCAGAAAGTGTGTCATTGCAGATTCCAATGAAACAGAGAAATATGGCAAAGAGTAAAGAAACAAAATAAAACAGAAAGAACGTATGCCAAAGACAAGTTAAATAGAGAAACGAGAGAGAAGTTTAGTAACCTTGAGCAAGTTACTTACCCTCATGTGGGCCTCAGCTTGCTTTTCTGTGAAAGAAACAAGTTGGACAAGAGGCTTCCTTCCAGCTAAAAGGCAATGGTGTTAAGATAAAGAAGCAAATGCTAAGGAGAAAGGTTTGGGAGTGAACTACAGAAATTGTAAAACATTTTCTCTTCCCTTTTCATATTTTTTCCTTATTACAGTAAAACAAGTGTGCTGAATAACTGATCCTGTAAATAACAAGATTCAATAGTTAAAACCTGAGAGCAAACATTTCTCCTTTTGGATTTATGTCAAGGGCCCTGACTGTACTTGGAAAAAAATGCAAGGTTGTAGAGTGTGGAAGGGAGTATAATCTGGGGGTCAGAGAACAGAAATACTATTTCTAAGAAAAACATTTTAAAATCTGATAATTTCATTAAAACAACAAAAAAAAACCCACCTGAAATCTACTCTCGCAAAAGGGTACACAAACCTTCAGTAAATCCTAGGTTTCCATAGAACATAGTGTAAAAAAATCCCTGGTGCTGCCCTTTGAGCCCCTCACATGTGTATTCAGTCTGACCTTCCAAGTCTTCTTTGTCCAGAATTGCTTTTTGAGGAAAGAATACAAAATACACAGCACAAAACTCTGCGGGTACATATCCTGTCCCCACTCTTAGCCCCGCCCCATTGTACGTCTTCCTCTACCTTAAAAGGAAGCAGGGAAAGAGTGAACTTGGGGTAGAAGGGGAGGGTTTAGAGTCAGGGTTAGTCCTGGGTGGTGGTGGTTTAGTCACTAAGTCGTATGGGACTCTTGCGACCCCATGGACTGTAGCCTGCCAGGCTCCTCTGTCCATGGGATTCTCCAGGCAAGAATACTGGAGTGGGTTGTCATTTCCTTCTCCAAGGGGTAGTCCTGGCTATTCCCTATTTCTACAATTATTGGAGTCATGGGAGTGGCTTGGAGTGTCTGCTGGTGGTCAGATGAGATCTCAGTACATTTCTCCTAAATAAAAGGAAGGAACCGCCCCCTAATCAAATAGTTCTCTTCTTGTCTGTATTTAATTTCTATTTTTAATGCACAGGCATGCTGTGAATCTAAATCTCATCTATCTCAGCTCTTCAGAGAGCCCAAGATGTCAATTTATAGAACTCTGCATTTATAAGCCCATTTATAAGCCTGTGAGGAGGCTTGCATCTTAAGCCCACTCTGGCACCTGCCCATGGCGCCTCTGGGGCCAGCAACATGGCCTGGTAAGAACAGCTTTGAAAAAGTCCTCTGCAGATTTTATCTCTTGGCTTCTAGGGCTGACCTTGGCTATCAAGACATGGATTCATGTCAATCTATGCCAAAACCAATACAGAATTGTAAAGTAAAAATTAAAAAAAAAAAAGACATGGATGCAAAAAGTTCAAAGATCCCAGTTTGCTTTGAGCCATCTTATTGTCACACAGAGGTCCCTCCTAAGGCTTTGCCAAGGTCCTGTCCCTATGTGGAGCCTGGTACTGGGCACGGACTCAGAGTTGATGGATGGGGAGGAAGAAAGCAGTTCTTCCAGCTGGGTTTCAAAGAAGAAAGAAGTCACATATAACTGTGCAAACACTTAATTCATAAACCATCCAGCATCTCCAAAGCAGAAATGGTGGTTTCCCTTCCCAGTGTGTACTGCCCATGATCGGAAGTTCTTTGTGACATTTTTACTCCTTCAAAGCCTACATGAGGCTTTTTTTTTATTTTAATAACCTGGAGTCCTCTATATCTATGGGACTAGAAGAGTGGCCCACGGGGTGGCTCTGGGCTCAAAAAATCTTCCTCTGGCCCTGGTACATCATTTCCCAGGTCAGTGAATCTCAGGCTTCCCAGATGCCAGGACTGCAAAGCCCTGAGTAAAGATCGTGGCTGGGAAATAAACACAACAATATCATCTGAATTGCACTTCAGTGTTTGTAAGGGGCAGAGGGATCACT
Source organism: Oryx dammah (assembly GCF_014754425.2). Classification (NCBI taxonomy): domain Eukaryota; kingdom Metazoa; phylum Chordata; class Mammalia; order Artiodactyla; family Bovidae; genus Oryx; species Oryx dammah. Next base: position 35,093,702 of record NW_024070213.1, on the reverse strand, counting down.
GATTCGTACTTAGGCTCCAGAGTATTATTGTTGTTCAGTCGCTAAGTCGTGTCTGACTCTTTGTGACCCTATGAACTGCAGCATGCCAGGCTTCCCTGTCCTTCACCATCTCCCAGAGTTTGCTCAAACTCATGTCCATTGAGTCCATGATGTCATCCAACCATCTCATCCTCTATTGTCCCCTTCTCCTCCTGCTCTCCATCTTTCCTAGCATCAGGGTCTTTTCCAATGAGTAGGCTCTTTGCATCAGGTGGCCAGAGTATTGACACTTCAGCTTTAGCATCCATCCTTCCAATGAATATTCAGCATTGATTTCCTTTAGAATTGACTGGTTTGATCTCCTTGGTGAACACCAGGGACTCTCAAGAGTCTTCTTCAGCACCACAGTTCAAAAGTATCAATTCTTCGGTGCTCAGCCTTTTTTATGATCTGACTCTTATCATCTAAATTGGATTTCCAATGTTTGCAAGGGGCAGGAGGATCACTGTTTTGTACTTAGGCTCCAGAGGACAGAAACTATTAATTTGTGTGTTGCTGCACCATTATTTGTTATAGGAATTACACGTGCTACCACTGTTTTCCTGTTTCCTGATATTTTCCTAAATTTCAGTTTCTTGTAGTTTATACTCATCAATGGGTTTCCCAGGTGGCACTAGTGATAAAGATCCCTCCTGCCAATGCAGGAGACATAAGAGACACAGTTTTGATCACTGCACTGGGAAGATCCCCTGGAAAAGGGCATAGTAACCCACTCCAGTATTCTTGCCGAGAGAATACCATGGACAGGGGAGCCTGGTGGGCTACAGTCCATAGGATTGCAAAGAGTCAGACATGACTGAAGCAACTTAGCACACACGCACACACTCACCAACTTTATCATCATCAGTTACATAGCATTGACCATAGGCTCCATTCTAAATCTACCACAGACAATCATTTGTTCATTCACTCATTGGTTTAGTCTTCACAAAAACCTTATCATTACCCTTCAGATGAGGAAACAGAGTAAGAGAGGCACAGCAAGGGTATTTGGCTTGCCCAAGGCCACACACTGGAATTCAAACCCAGGCAGCCTAATTTTAGAACCATGCACTTAATGACTATATATATATATACACACACACACTATATATATATAAAGATGGAGAAGCTCTATATAGTCAGCAAAAATAAGACCAGGAGCTGACTGTGGCTCAGATCATGAACTCCTTATTGCCAAATTCAGACTTAAATTGAAGAAATAGGGAAAACTAATAGACCATTTAGGTATGACCTAAATGAAATCCTTTATGATTATACAGTGGAAGTGAGAGATAGATTTAAGGGACTAGACATGATAGATGGAGTGCCTGATAAACTATGGATGGACATTCATGATATTGTTCAGGAGACAGGGATCAAGACCATCCCCATGGAAAAGAAATGCAAAAAAGCAAAATGGCTGTCTGAGGAGGCCTTACAAATAGCTGTCAAAAGAAGAGAAGCGAAAAGTAAAGTAGAAAGGAAAGATATAAGCATCTGAATGCACAGTTCTAAAGAATAGCAAGGAGAGATAAGAAAGCCTTCCTCAGAGATCAATGCAAAGAAATAGAGGAAAACAACAGGACGGGAAAGACTAGAGATCTCTTCAAGAAAATTAGATATACCAACGGAACATTTCATGCAAAGATGGGCTTGATAAAGGACAGAAATGGTATGGACCTAACAGAAGCAGAAGATATTAAGAAGAGGTGGCAAGAATACACAGAAAAATTATACAAAAAAAGATCTTCATGATCCAGATAATCATGATGGTGTGATCACTCACCTGGAGCCAGACATCCTGGAATGTGACGTCAAGTGGGCTTTAGAAAGCATCACTACGAACAAAGCTAGTGGAGGTGATGGAATTCCACTTGAGCTATTTCAAATCCTGAAAGATGATGCTGTGAAAGTGCTGCACTCAATATGCCAGCAAATTTGGAAAACTCAGCAATGGCCACAGGACTGGAAAAGGTCAGTTTTCATTCCAATCCCAAAGAAAGGCAATGCCAAAGAATGCTCAAACTACCACACAATTGCACTCTCACACCCTAGTAAAGTAATGCTCAAAATTCTCCAGGCCAGGCTTCAGCAATACGTGAACTGTGAACTTCCAGATGTTCAAGCTGGATTTAGAAAAGGCAGAGGAACAAGAGATCAAATTGCCAACATCCGCTGGATCATGGAAAAAGCAAGAGAGTTCCAGAAAAACATCTATTTCTGCTTTATTGACTATGCCAAAGCCTTTGACTGTGTGGATCACAATAAACTGTGGAAAATTCTGAGAGAGTTGGGAATACCAGACCACCTGACCTGCCTGTTGAGAAACCTGTATGCAGGTCAGGAAGCAGCAGTTAGAACTGGACATGGAACAACAGACTGGTTCCAAATAGGGAAAGGAGTATGTCAAATTGTATATTGTCACCCTGCTTATTTAACTTCTATGCAGAGTACATCATGAGAAATGTGCTGGGTTGGAAGAGGCACAAGCTGGAATCAAGATTGCTGGGAGAAATATCAATAACCTCAGGTATGCAGATGACACCACCCTTTGGCAGAAAGTGAAGAAGAGCTAAAGAGCCTCTTGATGGAAGTGAAAGAGGAGAGTGAAAAAGTTGGCTTAAAGCTCAACATTCAGAAAATGAAGATCACGCATCTGGTCCCATCACTTCATGGGAAGTAGATGGAGAAACAATGGAAACAGTGACAGACTTTATTTTTTGGGCTCCAAAATCACTGCAGATGGTGACTGCAGCCATGAAATTAAAAGACGCTTACTCCTTGGAAGAGAAGTTATGAGCAACCTAGATAGCATATTGAAAAGCAGAGACATTACTTTGCCAACAAAGGTCCATCTAGTCAAGGCTGTGGTTTTTCCAGTAGTCATGTATGGATGTGAGAGTTGGACTGTGAAGAAAGCTGAGCACCAAAGAATTGATGCTTTGGAACTGTGGTGTTGGAGAAGACTCTTGAGAGTCCCTTGGACTGCAAGGAGATCCAACCAGTCCATCCTAAAGGAGATCAGTCCTGGGTGTTCATTGGAAGGACTGATGCTAAAGCTGAAACTCCAGTACTTTGGCCACCTCATGCGAAGAGTTGACTGATTGGAAAAGACTCTGATGCTGGGAGGGATTGGGGGCAGGAGGAGAAGGGGATGACAGAGGATGAGATGGTTGGATGGCATCACCAACTCGATGCACATGGGTTTTGGGTGAACTCTGGGAGTTGGTGATGGACAGGGAGGCCTGGCGTGCTGCGATTCATGGGGTCGCAAAGAGTCGGACACGACTGAGCGACTGAACTGAACTGACACACACATATGGCGTCTCAAATGCATATAAACACTGAATTCAAAGGGTCCTTAAAATAACTTTCTGGGATTTCTCACATCTACTCAAACAGGACTGTGTTTTTGCATATTATTTAATGCATATACTTAAAATATGTAGTCCAAGCTTAGGAAGTTTTTCATTAAGTTTTATTTTTATTGTTACCTTAAAACAACAATTTTATATTTCAAATCCACTCCTATATACTGTTCCTTAACTTCCCTACTGTTGAGTGTCTCCAAAATACCCCAAGCTGGAAGTATTTTTAGCGATAGAAGAGACCAAGAGACAAATAAAAAGGGACAGTGACAACATTAGAAATCTGTTGGTTTGGTAAATTCCCATGATTTACAGTTGAAGGAATTTTTTTCTTATAGTTCAGATAAGATTATTTAACATTCTGGAAAGATTAGGATTCTACAATTGCCCTTGGTAATCTCTTCCATATCTTGCACATTGATAGTTAGGAATGCCATTCTAATATGTATTTTCATTCCTTCCTAGGCAGCAAGTTAGCGTTAGAAAAGAAAATGGATTTATAATGACACTTGCATTAGCTATGATGAGTTGCCTTTTGAGTTGTTCTTGCAGTACAAGTAGCCCTCATCCACTTCTGGCTGCAGGTTGTATTCAAATAAAACAGAAACAATCTGACGTTCTCAGTTAAGGTAGACGTGAACTCCACTGTGTCTCCTGGAAATTGGAAACCATAAGAAGCTAAACTTTTTTTCTTATTATTTCAAGGTTGCTTGTGATTTTCAAATTACGTGCCCTAAAATTTTTCACTGTAATGCAGGCATGCAGCTCCCGGTTCTTGTAGGGGCTTAGGCTTCAGAGATCCTTGTAGAATCACTCTTGTGAAGCCAGAATGGAAGCCCTGTTCTGCTCTCAGCTTTTTCTAACTCTGTGAGCTGATATGATGAGACCTGGAGGCCTATGTGGGCTTCCCAGGTGGCACTGGTGGTAAAGAACCTGCATGGCAATGCAGGAAACATAAGAGATGTGGGTTTGATCCTTGTGTCGGGAAGATCCCCTGGAGGAGGGCATGGCAACCCATTCCACTATTCTTGCTTGGAGAATCCCATGGACAGAGAAACCTAGTGAGCCACAGTCCAGAGGGTCACAAAGAGTTGGACATGACTGAAGTGACTTAGCATGCACATGGAGGCACATTTGCACACAAGACTCAGCACAGCACAGTTTCTTACACGTTTAGTTTGGATGCTGCTGTCCAGAGACACACACACACTGCACTTGGTGGACTGGTATCTGGTACAAAGACCTCGAGTAAACGGCAGAGGGTAGCAGGCACAGGGGGAGGCAGCCCCTCACCTCTTCTCTCCAGACTGCCGGGGGACACTTCATGAGGCTGTTGGAGTTGGCTGCATGTCACCAAGTTTAGGGAGGGGTCCCTTCTGAAAGCTTTGCTAAGGGCTCCCATGTCACCAAGCAGGGACAGAAATGTACCTCCAACTGAAACTAATCACATATTCATCTCAGGCGAGAAAACGTCTGCTGCAGAAAGAAATGAGTAAGAGCCTTGAGGGATCCTTGAAAGAAGAAGAGGTCCATGGGGAAGAACGAGCAGGCTGAAGCAGGCTGTCCCCTCTCTCTCTCTCTCCAGCATCCCTCCCCCAGGCGGCTCTGGCAGCAGAACCAGATGTCACCTAATGCCGAGTGTTTTATTCATCCTGGTCTATACCCCTGCCTTATATAGCAAAAGCTCCTTGGCAACACCCTGGAGCAGTTCTTCTCATTTTTAATTGAATCCAAGGAGGTTTTTTTTTCTAGAGATACCAGCTTAAACTAATTCCCAATAGGGCTAATCAGGGATTCATAGACAATAAAGATGGAGAAGACCTTACCAATAGGTTTCTGTCATTCTGCTCAGAGGGTTCTCCCGTCTGGGGCAGTGATCACAGTTCTTGGTATTGTGGGCTATTAACAGGAGCCTTGAAATAAATCTGGCTCAGTGAGATAAAAGCAACTGATTTCACTGCCTGGGTATCTCTCCTCTGGTGACCAGACACACATACACCTTCCATTTTCATCAGTTGTTTATCAAAATCAGATTAGTAAGAGAAGCATCCGACGATGTTTATGTCTGTCTCAGTCTTGAATTACAAATGACTTTCTTGTGTTGTTTGAGCAAAACAGCATGACCTATAGATGAACCAGGCTTTGTATTTCCTGCACCTTGTCCTGAACTTATAATTCCCCAAAGACCACAGTTGTTAAGTCTCACTGGTATTGGGATCGTTGATCTGAGTAAGATAGGTGAGGCTCACTCCTTGGGGGCTGTGGCTAGGTGGGTAATAGATTACATCTTTGTGATAAGTCATAAGTCACGAATGGGTTATTTTGAGCTCTCCCAAGTGGAAGACAATGGAGCATTTAGTAGGTTGTGTGGTTACGTAAGACATCTCTTTCCAAACAAAGAGCAGGCAAGACACTCAGCCAAAGGATTGAGCCCAGGAGGCTGTGTGGTCTGGTGGTTCCAGGGAGAGACGTGGGGCCAGAGCTTCCTGGGTTCAGCTACCAGCCGAGACTCTGACTCAGGGGGAGTGGAGCCAAGGCTCTTGGCTTGAGGCAGAAAGACTGTAAAACCCAAGAGAGAAAACCACAGGTCTGTGCTCAAGAACTCTGGGGGGAAAGCACATTTTGGAAATAAAAATTTAGAAAGAAGATCATCCTGTTAAGTTACAATTTGGGCTTTTTTCAATAAGACATGAACATTTTTTTCCTGCTTATTGCCTGACACGTTCTCCCCTGGGCACAGGATGAAGCCAAGCCAGGCTCCGAGGGTGTTCTGTGTGGGATGAATAGAGGAGCCCGGGGTCTGAACGAAGGCAGTCAACCTTGGTGAGTTGTCACAGGCAATGCTCAGGAAGCCTGGCACTAGGGGCAGTGAGGTTCCACATGGATTCTTCCCTTTGCCTCCCCATTCTGTCTTCCACAATAAAGAGCCCTCTGAAATGGTGGGAGGAGAGAGTCCTTCCCACAGACTCTGCATGCTTCCTTCCATGAGTCTGAGCTGGCGTTTGCTCAGCTGTAACCGGCGGCCGCAGCCTCCACAAACCTACGCGGGTTCCCAAGCCACAGCTGGAGTCAGGGCCCAGGGCAAATGTGCTCCACATCTCGCAAGCTCTGAAGCTCTGCTTCCTCTGCCCAGACAGAGTAGGTGGCTGCCCACAGGGTTGGGTTGGAAGGACAACCGGGCAGGTCTCCCCTCTTTGGCATCATGCCTCCTTTCTCTAGACCTGAGACATTTTCTGATCTTTAGAAATAGCATATGAAAACGAAAACCATACTTTCAGGCATCTCTGTTTAAAGGAAGTCAAACCTGAATATCAACCCTTAATAATCATTGGACGGATTGTTGCTGAAGCTGAAGCTCCGATACTCTGGCCACCTGATGTCAAGAGTCGACTCATTGGGAAAGACCCTGATGCTGGGAAAGATGTAGGGCAGGAAGAGAAGGGGGTGACAGAGGATGAGATGGTTGGATGGCATCACTGACTCAATGGACATGAGTTTGAGCAAACTCTGGGAGATGGTGAAGGACAGGGAAGCCTGGTGAGCTGCAGTCCATGAGGTCACTGAACAACAACTGTACTCAAGGTCTTTACCCAACCCTGCACCCTGTACCAGAGTGAATAACACCTTAGTTGAGTCTCATGGGCATGGGCCAGGACATGAAGGAGGGGCAGGTTTTGCTGTGGGATAGGGTGGGGGTGGGGAGCTGTCTCTTCTCTAGAAGAGTAGAGAGCCCAGGAGAGAGACACACATCTCCGAAGTAGAGGTGGTCTTCTTGGACATCTGACCTAGAGTTGTCAGGTCAACTTCAAAATCTTCGAAATCTGGCAGTGTGAGGGTTGTACCAGGACGGCTGCTCTTACTCTAAGCCAAGCCGAGCCAAGTGGGACCCAGTTTCTCTCTCACAGCCCCCCTCATCCAGGGCCCAGATACACTCAAGATGTCTCTCCTCTCTATGTCTGTCCAAGAACATGCTCCCAGCTGCTGGATAGATAGCCAAACTCAATGTCCACAGTGTAAACTTCTCTATAGTAAAATACATAAGTGAGCTCTGTCTTTTCAGTTGTATAACCATCCTTTGGTCACTTTTGTTGCAACCTAAGAAAAAAAATTAATAAAAAATTGGAAATCCACTCTTGCCCATAAAAGTATCTGAGGGAATATTGCCTACTTTGTAAGAATATATGAATTCTATCCTGAGGGAAAGAGAAGTAAAAATAATCCACTGAGGCTGGTGAGAACTTTAATCCCATAATGTTCAGACTCTGGTTCCTCTACTTCCGACGGTTCACTCTGCTGGCACACCACTTTCACAGGTACTAACAGTCTATTAAACATGGGCCTTGGAAGATGTGGGCTTCCCAGGTGACGCTAATGATTAAGAACCCGTTTGCCAATGCAAGAGACATAAGATATGCGGGTTCGATCTCTGGGTCAGGAAGATCCTTTGGAGGAGAGCATAGCAACCCGCTCCAGTATTCTTGCCCGGAGAATCCCATGGACTGAGGAGCCTGGCAGGCTGTGGTCCACAGGGTCACAAAGAGTTAGACATGACTGAAACAGCTTAGCAGCAGCAGCAGCTAGAAAGACATTGGGAGACGAATCCTAAGATTACAGTCATCTTCTCCGGTCACAAGAGCCATTGCTTCTTTGGTCCTTGAGAGTAATCCTCTTGCTCTCTCCCTGCACACCCGGTTGGGAAGACAATGCACTAAGTTCCTGGGGAGAAGAGTCTGAGTAGAAAGTCAGAGTAGACAGAGCACCCCACCCAGAGAGAAGTGTCTCCAATGTGTCCTGGTTCAGAGACCCCAAAGTGCCCCTGGCCTCTCACTGTTGAGCCCCTCTCTGGGTACTGTCCAAGCCTCCTCTGTAATTCCTGGCAGCAGCATTTCAGGGACCCCTACTGCCCTCTCCAGCAGGACTCATGTGGAAGAGGAAGGACCAGCACACGTCCCACAAGTCATCCCATCTTCCTCCCTTGCCCCATTCAAAAGGTTTTGTTAAACAAAAGGCTTCATTCTCAGTTGAAATCAATTCAATTGGATTGAAATAATTCAATAATTTGAATTATTGCCCTAATATCTGCTTTTCCCCCAAAATAAAGCTGACTGTATATCCCTCATCTCTTTGATTAAAGGATCTTTCTGATGACCTTTCCAAGCAGAAAAAGACTTCCTCTAAGAATCCAGGCTTTGGGAGGAATCAATAAACATGCTCAGTGGTGTGCTTAGTTGCTCAGTCATGTCTGACTCTTTGCAACCCCATGGACTATAGCCGCCAGGCTCCTTTGTCCATGGAACTCTCCAGGCAAGAATACTGGAGTGGGTAGCCATGCCCTCCACCAGGGGAGATTCCGAACTCAGGTCTCCCTCATTGCAGGCAGATTCTTTACTGTCTGAGCCACCAGGGAAGCCCAAGAATACTAGAATGGGCAGCCTATCCCTTCTCCAGGCGATCTTCCCTACCCAGGAATTGAACTGGGGTCTCCTGCATTGCAGGCAGATTCTTTACCAGCTGAGCTACCAGGGAAACCTGAATAAACATATGTGTGTGTGTGTGTGTGTGGAAACCTGAATAAACATATGTGTGTGTGTGTGTGTGTACATTTGTTGGAAAGAAATAGAAGAATGAAATATTGTCTCCAAGCTGGCATCCCCACCCATTAGTTTTATTTTCATTCACTTACAATCTGAATTTTCAATGTGCAGTAGCTGATATTAGTCCTGTACTTCATAAACACTAACTTATAAAAGATGAATTTGTCAAGTAAAAAAACAATTTATAATAATTTGTCCTGAAGTACAAAGATAGATAGACTATATCAAGGGAAAAGTAGATTTTGGCTGTAGGGATTTAATAATTAAATTCACCACAAGTATAAAGATTTATACAAATGTTTTCCTATCCAGCCTGGAGATTCGCTGATATTTTCTGACTGTACACAAAAATAAAACCTTTTATAATCCTTGAATGAGAATCAGTGATCCACAGAATCAAGCATATGAAAGGTGTTCAGTGGTTGGTTTTTAAATAAATGAGGGATTGTATGTTACAGCTTAATAAGCAGTAGAGTGATAATGTATAATACCAATGCTTGATAAAGTTACACTTTAAGAGTTGGGGTTAAACATGCTTCTGTTACATAAAATTCCAAGGGCTATAAAAATCAGGAGAAATGTCTCAGTTTCTACTTCTGCCAGAGAGAAGCGTTGAGAGAAGATGACACATTCAGGTGTGTAAACCAACAAATAGGGGTCCCACCAGCAAATGATTCCATGCACATCATGAGTAAGAACTGGTACTATCTTATTTTAAAAGCAGAATTTCTGTTTGATGCCCATTTGATATTGTTCCTGGCTTATTAAAAGGAAGTATTAAAAAGAACCCACCTGCCAATGCAGGAGATGTAAGAGATACAGCCTCTATCCCTGAGTTAGGAAGATACCCTGGAGGAGGAAATGGCAACCCACTCCAGTATTCACACCTGGAAAATTCCATGAACAAAGAAGCCTGGCAGGCTACAGTTGTGTCTGACTCGTTGATACCCCATGGACTGCAGCCCATCAGGCTCCTCTGCCCATGGGATTCTCCAGGCAAGAGCACTGGAGTGTGTTGCTATTTCCTCTTCCAGGGAATCTTCCCAACCCAGGGATCAAACCCATGTCTCTTACATCTCCTCATTATCAGGCAGGTTCTTTACCACTAGTGCCACCTGGGATGATGTAATCGATGAGGTTGCAAAGAGTTGGATATGACTGAAATGACTTAGCATGCATGCATGCAAGGAGGGAGGAAACCAAATATTCATCAAGCCCCTTCTATGAGCCACTTTGCAAAGTGCTATTTCATCTAAACTTTCCCATGACTCCGTGAGGCAGTTATGTTTTTCTCCACTTTATAGATGAAGAAACAAAACTAAATGCTTTGACCAAAGTCACACAGCCAGAAAGTGACAGTCAGATTCCTAACCCTAGGACTTGCAGTCTTAGGACTAAGGATAGCAAGTCCAGCTCAGAGCGTGTGTCCTAATTGTTACCCCTTTCCTTTGGCATTCTACAAGCTGAACTAGCATTTTACAGTTTAATCAACTATTTAAATTGCCTCTGGGTTGGTAAGAAGGAGCCCTTGTTTTCAGGTTTGAAATGGGATAGGCTGTCTGTTTTTATGTATAATTCAGCGTTGAATATGATTGAGCATAGAATACTCGACATGTATCCCATTCTTTTAGGCCAAACTTGGGGCTTCCTAGATGACTCAGTGGTAAAGAATCTGCCCGCCAACGCAAAAGCAGCAGGAGATGTGGGTTCAATCCCTGGGTCAGGAAGATCCTCTGGAGGAAGAAAAGGTAACCCATTGCAGTGTTCTTGCTGGAATCCCATAGTCAGAGGAGCCTGGCGGGCTACACTTCATGAGGTTGGAGAGAGCTGGACACAACTGAGCATGCATGTTACTTACCATTTCTAGGTATAAATGAAGATCAGCATTCCAAGTATCTTTTGCAAAAAAATTTTTTTTCAACTCCCTTTGCCTGGAGAGAATTTACAACCTCGACTTCAACAGTGGCTGTAGCGTACCGAAAGAACATTGGAACAAAGGAGTCAAAATTCATATTGGTGCTTGTCTGCTCTAAACCCAGATTTTTGATGTAAACACTAAGTTGAGAGATTTTATGTAGACTAGTTCATGTGCAACGTACCATCACTTTAAAACACATTCAGACACAGCATTTTCAGAGATAATGAAAATTTTATTAACAAAGAAAAGCTACATTATACACACCCTCTCAAAAACAACCACCTCAAACATGTAAGATACACTTTGGTTTCTACTCACTATACCCTCAACGCCAGAAGAACAAAACCACAGCAGCAAAGTACAGACCAATATTTTCAAAGGGACTAATTCTTTGAGATAATAAAATACTAGACAATTAGAAGAACCCATCACAGGCTCATTTCACAGGCTGAGCCACTGAGGCTTTCTCCAAATGAATGTTTCCACTGTGAGTCAATATATGTGGCCATCCATACTTTGTAACACTACCCTGAATACACATACATCTAAACACACGATCAAGTTCTTTTGAGTACAGTGAGAACTGAGTCAGCAGGATTTATAGAAATGTATGGCTACACAGCAACAGTTCAGCAACAGGAGCTAGGAAATGTAAAGGTATGCGTCATGATAGGATGTGATTGGCTTTTCAAGGCAACTTTTAAGTTCATTTCTGATTATCGTTAACTGATCCATCTCTGTCCCTTGGAAACTCCCTTAGATATCCTCTATCCCACCCTTTACTAGACAGATTTATAAACATAGTTCAGATATACTGCATGCCAGAGAGGAAGTACAAGAAGATGAACTGTATCCTGATGCCCCGGATCCAAATAGAAAACACACACATAACGTGTCTCGCTGTCAGAACACACTGATGCCTGCAGCTGAAAGGTCCCTCAAAAGAGATCTAATGGAGGTTTAACTCAAGGAGGGAAAAAACTTAGGCCTGTTACTTGACTACAGTTTCCAGGGCCTGGTGTAGCTATATTTTTAGGAATGGCTCCAAGGGGCTGCCTACACAAATTTGGATGAAGCAAGGGAGGCACAGATGGTGGTCACGTGAAAGCACAGACCGATCTCGGGTGGGCTTGGTTACAAAGTCTGCACATTTAGGCTGCTGTATTCCTCCTATTTCAAGTGCTGCCAAGTCCTGGCTGTTCCCCCTCTTTTCAAAGTCTTGATTCATTTAATTCCCCTGAAGGAGGTGGGAGAGGAGGAGGATTGCGCAAATTTTACTGTTCCATGGTTTAGAAGAGACAGTCACCATCTTGGCTCCTTGTCAGATTTTAAATGTAACATTTTGCTAAGTGTAAAGCTCTGTATCTGTTCCTTTTCTGTTGCCATTACTGTAACTTCAATATTTGCAAAACACAACCTCAAAATACTTCAAGTTCAGCCCAAAGCAGTTTGTTATTCATGCAACACAATTCTCACATGTATCAATACAGAGTGAGTTTGCAGCACAGCAATCTTCCCTTTCTTTCCTTTTACATTTTTTTCATTTTATTTTTAATTCTTGAACTGAACTAATTTTTTTTCTTTCTTTAGGGATTTCAGAATGATTCAGTCACACAATAGCAAAATCCTCATTATATATACAACATATATGTGGTGTGTGCTTAGTCACTCAGTCGTGTCTGACTCTTTGTGACCCCATGGACTGTGGCCCGCCCAGGCTCCTCTATCCATGGAATTCACCAGCCAAGAATACTGGACTGGGTTACCATTTCCTTCTCCAAAGAATCTTCCCAACCCTGGGACTGAACCTATGTCTCCTGTGTCTCCTGAATTGGCATGCAGATTCTTTACCACTGAGCCACCTGGGAAGTCCTACATCATATATACAGATATATATATATATCTCCTGATTATTATCAAGTTTATCATTATGTCAGTTCTTACTGGTTGCATTATTTAAAAAAAAAAGGAAGCACATAACCTAGAGTTATTCTACCATTTGAAATACCCTGTGAGTTGCTTGTAAAGCATGGAGCACCTTAGTGTTGTGTACGATTTAATTTTCTGATAGAAAAATTTGTCGTGTTTACCATAAAAGTGTTTTAAGGTATTCAGAGCGTGCTTGCAAGGATGCCTTATTCATAGTAATTAGCATTAAAGCACTGGTTTCTTACTCTTTAAAAAAGAGCCCACAGAGTATCAGTCATTTTCTTTTGTAAGAAACTATCAAAATAAAAAATGGACTCAGTTATTGGAACTTTTAAAAAACAGGGCACAAAGTATTTTTCAGGTTGTCACCAAGACGCTTGGTGTTGTGTTGTTGATGTAATTTTTGTGCATGATCAAACCTCTGCTCTTGAGTCATCCACTAAGCCCCCAAATGTGCATTTTTGGCCTAGCTAGTATGTAGGAAGGTCATTTTTAAAGCAAGTCAATACATTAAAAGGTTTTAACATCTGTTAATCAAGTGTTTTATCTGGAGGGCATAAACTGTATTTATAATCCTCCAACTAACTTAATATTTCCTGTTTTAAAATATTTATTGTATGTAATAATTGACACTTCTGTCACAATCAATGGAATTATCCAAATGCCTTATAAGGCAAACACAGGAATTATTTTTTAAGGGTAGGATTTAATTATTAGTAAAATATATCTATAGGCAATGTGGAGAAGGAAGCAAATTTAAGCTCAATTATTATCTTGAGTTTCTGCTTTCAGCAGAGCAGCCTAATAGAGAAAGTTCTTGGTAACATTTATGCTCCATGAACTTGCATCTGAGCTCCTTAAAACACTGATATTGTTCCAAATTCAATGATAACAATAATTAGGGAGGAAAGTCTCCCACCATAGTGTACTTGTAATCTTTTAAGTCAGTCACTTCAAAACAAAACAAAACCGAAAACTACCCTCCAAGTCAATGGCCCAGTGTTCAAACAAGGACCTCAAAATATTAGTTTAAGGCTCTAGTTGACTGTGCATACAAATCAACACTAGGATTACATATCAAATAAAATTTCGTGAACGGAACACATCAGCATTACCCAATCTTCCTCAAAAATACTTAGCTGCCAAGAGAGAAACTTTATAAAACATCACAAATGTGCTATTTGTATAAACATTTCCCATGACAAATGCTCTTGTTTTTATTTAAATGAGTATTTTTAACCTGAGCTATTAATAAAAAAATTTTTTTTCTCCCTTGTAAAGCTTGGCTTTCACAAGGAAGAATCATTGAGCCTCCTCTCTTGTGAGTAATTTCTCCTAATACCGATGGTGCTACGTAAGTACAGCCAGAGCTCATTAAATAGACTTCTGAGCATCATTATAATTAACAATTAGCTAAAAATTAGTTTTAATGATTTGTTTTAGATGACAGAATAGAAGCATAATGCAATTATTTTTAAGCCTTCTACATCAGGGAAGCCCCATTAAGAACATAGCTACCACCAACTTTCAATTATTGAGAAGCAGACAATCAGCCAAAGCATTCACTAAGTGATCTGCTTACAGACCCAAACTGAGGGAGCAGAGGAGAAAGGCCACCCCAGCCCAGGTGTTTGTAATTATTTAGCGTTTTCACAAAGTCTCTTCCTTTTCTACTCTGCTCTTTTAGGCTGTTTTTATGCCTTGGAGACATCTCTACCAGAGAAAATAGAACAGAGAGTCACCCTGGCTGTTCAGTTCTGCCTCCTGCCTTCCTCTGAAGTGCAGTGACAATCATGGCAGGAAGGGTGAGGGGCTGGAGGAAGATTCTAGAAAATTTAGCAAGTGGGCCTGAAACTGTCCTAATCAAGCTGGACTAACAGGAAAGAAGATTATATAAGCAATAGATACAGGAGTATTAAGAATAGACTCCAGACTCTAAAGGTAGATCTATACCTTTCTCTCTGTGTTCTGTGGGGTTTCTTTTTTTTTAACATCTCAAAGTCAATTTAGATCTTAAGAATTTATTTAAAAAAATACTAAGGAAACCTGAAAAAATGCTCTTTCATTTCCTGAAAAATAGAAAAATATTCATTTAGAATGGTGAATACTGATTATTGTCAAAAGTTTTTCTTCCTTCCTTCTCTTTCTCTTCTTTAAAAAAAAAAAAATTTCAGTTAGTCAGGCTGCTGTTTGCTCTTGCACCTTTGAGCAAGAATGTTAGACCTTTTGCTGCTGACCTTCGGAAGCTGTCCCGGAGCACATCCTGACACCCACATAAAAGACCTGGTACCTGTGTTTCCACATCACAAAGCAGGCCAACAAGCACACCAAGCCACAGGCCAAGTTCAGAATCATCTGGATGAGTAGGAACAGTTTGAAAGTGCCAGTGATGCTGGTACAGTCAGTCACATCCCGGTACACAAAGGTCCTGCTGAGGGGCTCGGAGGAGGGCAGTTTGCACTGGCAGGAGTCGAACGCGGTTCCGCAGGTAAACTGTGCGAGCTGGGCATAGTGGTGAGCGGCGAACGCCACGGCCAACACACAGACTGTCAGGCCAAGGGCACTCAGCACAAAGTACAAGAGCTGCAAGAAAGCAGAAGAAAGGCTTTCCAGTTACAGAGAATGCTGGATGACTACCGCCAAAGCTAATACAGAAGACTTCTCTCCTAGGAAGCTCTCCCTCTATCCTCAGAAACGTGGTGCCCAAGACGAGACAATGGTTCCTTATGGACTGTTAGTGAGCCTTCCTGGAACTCTGATGGTCTTTTCATTTGTCGTACAGATGGAGGGTGTTTTCATGAATCAAGCCAACAATTTGAGCTTAATCTGGGGCCGTTTGTATGTGGGTGTAGCAGGCAGCTTAGATGAATCCCAAACACAAGAGCTATCCCTGAAGGACAGACTGTGCTTGTTTTGACCTTAATGATTGCTGATATAAAGACTGCAACAACAGTAGGAGTGGAGAACAAGTTTCTGCAATGTAAACACTGTGTTGGCCAAAACTGGCAATGATTGGTCAACTAGCAACATGTGTTAATAAAAAAACAAGAAACTATGTTCAGTGGCTTGTGTATGTGCTAAGTTACTTCAGTCGTGTCTGACTCTTTGCAACCTCATGGACTGTAGCCTGCCAGACTCTTCTGTCCATGGGATTCTCCAGGCAAGAATACTGGAGTGGGTTGCCATTCCCTTCTCAAGGAGATCTGCCTGCCCCAGGGATCAAACCTGGGTCTTTTCCATCTCCTGCACTGGCAAGCAGGTTCTTTACCACTAGCATTACATGGGAAGATGCTCAATGGAGTGGTTGCCAAACTATGTCCAGGAATGCCAATACCCCAGTCAGAGGGAGCTGGGAAAAAAAAATATATATATATATATATATATATATCTCCAGAAAGTAGGTTACTCAACGTTAGCTTCATTATCGGGTCACCTGTGGTCCCTCTGGCACCTTGGTCACCAAGGTTCTAAATACCATTAGCCTGCGTGTTAGCCTTGGAACGGAAAAGTCTGGTGAAAGTTCTAACTCTGCTATTAAAGAACCATGGAATCCCTGAACAACTCAGACATTTACCCTAAACCTGAAATATTTTGATCATGAAATTGTGAATACTTGTTGATGTGACCGCTATATAAACCATTTTATAGAACAAGAAATCTTCTTGTGATTGGACTCCCCTACTGGAATCCTTCTTCTTAATGGTCCAGCCTACTGAGGATCTAGATAAGGAACAGAGTCCCCAGCTGTTGGCACTGGTGTACTGAACTAAGTTTTTAGTGTAAGAGTTGCACACCTATAGTCAAAAGGTGCTCAAAGAGCAGTTCTGGTGAATGTGAACTCCTCAAAGGAAGATCAGGCACATCCAGGTCAGGCTCAGATTAAAGTTGATCTGAGGGAGGGGGAGGGAATCTCATGAGGGAGGGGAATTTATATACCTATATATATATATATCTTTGAAAGTGTTAGTCGCTCAGTCATGTCCGACTCTTTGGACTCTTTGTAGCCCTCCAGGTTCCTCTGTCCGTGGAATTCTCCCAGCAAGAGTATATATATATATATATGTATGTATATATATATAATTATATTATTATATAGTATATATTATATATATTATAACTGATTTCCATTGTATGGCAGAAACCAACACAACATTGTAAAGCAATTATCCTCCAATTAAAAAATTGCTCTGAAAAGATTATGCCCTCCCCCATCTCCAAGTAAATGCAACTCAAAATAAAAACATACATGTAAGATTATAAAATATATGCACATAAGTCCTACAGATAAGTGATTTTCCACACAGGGACAATTTCAAGTCTTAAATATAGAATACTTCCAAATTTATTTTTTCCTTCTTGAATGGGGTATGTGGTATGGTCTGTGTGTGTGTGTGTGTGTGTGTGTGTGTGTGTGTGTTGGGGCTCTGTGCATGGATCTGGTTTGCTTGGAAGCTTCACTGCAGACACAAGAAGAGAATAGACCCTGGTTAAAGCCACTTGGACCTCATGTGGCTGCAGGAGCAAAGAATGCAGGGGTTCTTCAGATCTTCTCAACAAAATCATCTTAAACACACATTCCCTTTTTCATTTTCAAATCATATGAGAAGGACTGTCACATATAACCTACGTTTCTTCACATGTGACACAGTTTATGGAAACCTCTATCTCAGGGACCTAACAAGGATAACCTATGCACAACATGTTGATTCTCTCTTGGAGGAAGGGAACCACAAACACACACAGTGGCACTATTTTAATAAAAATTAAGAGGAACTATTTGATTTGTAATATTGAATGGATGGCCTTGGTTCTGCCTGTCCCCCAAATTTTCACTGGGCATATTTTCTACAAAAATAGGCTAAAATGTATAGATTTATTTTGTGGGGTCACTGAGGCAGAATATATGAAACATTTTGGGGTGTTTTAAAATATTCAGGCTTGACAACTGACTTCAAACCCTTAATGCCAAGGACCAGACTAAATTGTGCTGGCCACGTGGCCCGTGCCTGCTGCTGGAAGCTGCGTCTCCTGCGCAGACACAGGAGACTGGGAACAAATTGCTCTGGGAACATGGATACAGCAGAGACTCTACCAGCAGAGAAGGCTTAAATTAAAGAGATAATTTCCCACCCGAGAGTCATTCGCTTCTTTAGAAAGGCCCCAACTAGAGTATTCTTTACACATTTTATTGTCATCAATGGATGGTACTAAGGAAGTTTTGTCATAACACACCCACACACACACTCACATATATATCCTTAGAGAATTTCTAGAGCAGCCACTGATGCATTATCTTGAAACAATGACAATAATCCCTTATTCTGGATCTGTAAATTAGTCAAATTGTTGCAAAAACATTTTTTTCTCATAACCATTATGAAAATCCATTTGCTGAAATGAGAGTTTTGTCTCTTTTTAAAAGAGAACTTTTTGGCCTAAAGATCAAAAGATTTGCCAAGACATTTACCAAGTGCACAGCAGGGCTGGATGAGGATTACAGGCATGTGCTGGGGAGCCAGACAGCCTGGGTTAGAATCCTGGGTCTCCCCCCTTAACTATGAACCTTGGGCAAATTAACCAATCCCATGTGCCCCTCTGTTTCTTCATCTAACACTGGCTTCACAGCATTACTCTCAGGATCCAAAGAGCTGATATATGTACAGGGCTTAGAACAGTGGCTGGTACGCGGTAGCACTCTTTAAGTATGTGGGAAATAAACACATTAGTAGACGTGGAAAGAGCTGCCTGTTGGCAGGACTTTT
The DNA here is from genome assembly GCF_014754425.2 of Oryx dammah. NCBI lineage: Eukaryota > Metazoa > Chordata > Mammalia > Artiodactyla > Bovidae > Oryx > Oryx dammah. The sequence goes on along the minus strand of NW_024070213.1, from coordinate 35,075,110 downwards.
AGGAGATCAATCCTACTGACTTTGTCTTCTGTATCATGTGAGAGTAATAACACATACTTGGCTTGTATAAAAGATGTAAATATTTACACAAATACGGAGAGATTACTCAGTTTTAACCAAGTATCTTAAATATGCTAAAAGCCTCAAGAGCACCAATGAAAGCCATGCCCCTCCGCTCCTTTAAATACGAATACATTTTCATTGGTGCACTAGCTCACACATGGTGATTCTGCTTCTCCCACTGCAGAAAAGCATCGGGCCAAGTAAACAAGAGTGAGCCACAGTATCAAGTTTCTTCTCCATTTCAAGACATAAATATAGACTTGATCGGCCAAAGCCTATGGGCCACTTCTGCAGCGTTATAGCATTTTTCCTTCGCGGCTTTCAACTCAGCCGACAGCAACAAGCTTCTGAGTCAGAATCTGTAATTTAAAATCAAGTGGCTGGTTTTACCTACAAGGCACAAATAAACTATCAATGAAAGTGTTTACGATGACCTTGGGAATGCCAGCGAATATATCTTGCTAGCAGCGCGGCTCCGGCCTCATCTGTCTTGCGGGTAACACGCCGCCGGCGGCCGGCGCAGGACAGCGGGCGCAGGCGGGCGCCCCCTGCACTTATGTAACCACGGCCCCGCGCACGCCGCCTCTAATTGATACCCGGCCGCCGCTTCAGCGTTCAGTTACTTCGGGAGGAGGGCGGTTCGGCTTCAGTTTAATTATCTTCCCGGTGGCAGGCAGGGTAAGGCCCCTCTGCTCCTCGATAGGCAGGGGGAAGCGGCGGCAGCCAGGGGGCCTCCCGGACGGCGGTGGGTACCGGGCCATTGCGCCTCCAGTACCCTCTTAGGAGAATGTGCCTCCCCAGTGTTTCCGCAAGCACATGAACCAGACACGATTCTGAAAACCATCAAGGTGAGCCCCGAGAAGACAGAGCCACGAGAATAGGCAGGAGGCCCAATCCACGGCCAGATGGCCCCCAAAGCCCTGGAGCAGAATCCAGGGAGAAGAATGGAAGGATGCTTACAGCGGGGGGTGGGGGGGGGGCGGGGGGGTGTGTGTGTGTGTGGGGGTGTGTGTGTGTGTGTGTGTGTATTTTGGCCATCTGGGTGTTCAACACAAGGAAATAAATTCTCTCCAAAGTAATAAATGTGTGTGTGTGTGTTGGCCATCTGGGCGTTCAATACAAGGAAATAAATTCTCTCCAAAGTAATAAAATGGTTTTGCTAGTAAGAAACACCACAGGAAGGTGCGTTTCATCCTCTCTCCTTTAAACGATGTGAGAAGCACAAGGGTAGAGTGGCTGTAACCTGTCTTGACTTTGGAAAACCCGGAGATTGACTGAAGCTCATTTTCGACCTGAAGATAATATAGCAGGCACCTTAGAGAGCTGGAAACTAGCATCACGAAAGGTCACATTCAGGAGAAGAGAAAGTGTTTCTAGATTTCTCAATGTCTGTCACAGGTGGGGAAAAAAAAAAGATAGCTAATGAGATCTTCCTAGTGGGGACTTCTCAACCTGGCTGACATTAGCAATGCCTTTTTTATTTTATTTATTTGTCCTTACACCTTAAGTGAAGACGTTAGGCTTTAGGGGCCTCTTTGAAGATGATGCTGTTGCCTCTACTGTCTCCTGGAATCTTAGTGGAGAGGGAGAGGGAGATGAGGGCGGTTCACAGAAACTGATGAACCTAGCTTAGAGCCCTTTTAACCTCATGAACGATGTTCACATGGTTTAACATATCATTTCTTACTAGGCTCTCTGGCTTTGGGAAAAAAACATTACTAAGCCTTGCAGTTTATTCAGACTTCTCAAAAAGTAAACAGGGATGAAGTCTGCTTAGTCTGGACTTCTTTAAGGAACACCCTCAGACAGAAAAAGTAAAATTTCCAAGTGAGGCATATCCACCAAAATTCTAACTCTATCAATTTTTAAAATAGCATCCATTCAATTTTTAAATTAGAAAAGTTACATCTAACTATTGGAGAACACCTCAAAATTGAATAGAAAAACCTACCAGAATGTATCTATAATCCCACCACTCAGAGAAACTATTTTTTTCTCTGTACATAAGAGCTATTTTATTTTTGTACGATCATACCATATATTTTGTGTAGCCAGTTTTTTTGCTAGTCAAAATAATGAGTATTTCTTCACTAGTTGATCTTTTACAGTGACTTATATATACATATATGTATGTATCAGCACATTGTTTTTTATGTCAAGAAACTAGAATATACTGACATCTTATTTTCTTCATTTTTGTAATTTCCAAATGATATAGTTAACTTACTCTTATGCCTTATGCTTTTTATTTTAGTGAACTAAAGAGTATCCAGTTTTTGTGTGTTTTCTTGTAGAAGAAAAGTAAACAATGTGAGTGGATACCCCCCCCAAAAAAAAAAACACCACCAACATTACAGAAAGCTTTTTGTTCTCTGCTGCAGGAGTCGAAAGAGAATGTAGGAATTGAATTTCTACTAACTCTGATGGCTGAGTGGGGTGTTTATCTCCCTAAACTCTGAAAGGGTGTGTCTGTGTTTCCCTTTGGAGCAGATTCTACCGTGCAGTGAAAATGCTGTGTACTTGAATTGGCTCCAACCAAATGCACCGTCTCTAACAGGAAAAAGACACACACAGGAAAGACACACACACTTGCTACACCAAGCATATCCCAATCTCCCACCTTTGCCCCAGACTCTTGGCACAGATCATTTGGGGGCACCCAATATATTTTTCTCTGTCTCAGTGATCCCACCTACAAGGGGAAATGCACTTAGACTGCTTTGTTATTAAAGCATTCTAAAAAAAAAAAAAAAAGCCCAACATAGAAAAGTGGGCACTGATCTAAGACACCTTTTCCTTAGCCAAGTGTTTTGTTGAACTGACAAATTTTTGATATTCCTTTTAAGGGCATTGGAGGACAGACTTCATAGGCTCCATGCAAATCCAGTTCAAGGAAATTAAGACTTACCAAAAAAAAAAAAAAATCTGCATTACCTCTGGGGGCTGGATGAATGCCCTCCTAAAACATTTTTTGGCCTGCCTAAAAATCCAATTTCTAGAATAATCAGATATGCAACCCCTTAAAAAGTCCTCCTTGATTTTGTACTCATGTTTCTTTCTATGTGACGATAAAAGAGAAAGAAAAATGACAACTTACTTTCATGGCAAACTGGATACATGTCCGTTCGTCAACTTGATAGGAGACACAAAGCATAAACAAACCAAGATAGGCCACTAAGCAGACCTGCAACCAAGAACAAGGATGAAAGGATGCTATCAGGGCAAGCTTTCTAATGACATCAATCTCTGTGTCTTTCACCAGTAACATCCTTGTTATCAAGGTGTTCATTTCATTTGCTTATCTTTATGGGATATTTTTCCTTAGCTTGTGAAACGGAGTTTTAAAAATAGGAAAGTCAATTTATTTCAATTGAGCCAGTATTTATGAAGTCCTTTTGATGTGCCTGGGGCTATGCAAGGTCCTTCAGTGCATACGATGATGAACAAAACTTCCTCAACCTCAGTAACTGTATAGTCCAGGCCAGGCGACAATAAGTGCACACTATTCTAAGGCAGGGCATTCTGTGTCAAATGCTATTCAGAGAAGTACAAAAAGAGGGGAAAAAAAACAACATTGAGTTGGGCAATTAAAAAAGCCTTTGCTAAAGAGGTGGATTTGAAATGGTTCTTAAAAGGGATGACGATAATAGTAATGATCAGTAACTGTCACTGGCTGTGGCTCTTCTAAGAGTTTTGTGTGGATTTCTTCATGTAATCAGGACAAAACCCTATGAAGTAGGTGCTATTATGATCCCTGTATTATAAATGAGGAAACAGAAGCACAAAGCTAGTAAGTGGTGGAACCAGCCCTTAAATCAGGTAGCTTGGGTGAATCAGTATGGGCAACACAGCACAGATACAGCAGTGTGTGTGGAAAGAAGGGTGAACATGTATCCATAGTGGAAATAACACAGTATAGAGCAGGAAAGGTAGGTGGAAAATCTGGGGAGGTAGAACTGATTTAGCAAAGAGTGGGGCTTCCTTGAGCACTTTTGATCAGGGCAATGACATTTTTCAAGACGTGTTTCAGGAAAATGAGCAGTGGGTGTTGGGTGGCTTGGCGGTGAAAACATCAGAATCTTCTTTTACTAATCTAAAAGCAGGATTAATCCATCCAGTGGGCCAGAGCTCAGAGGGTGGTGGACAAAGTCAGAGAAAGAGGTGAGAGGAAGGGTGAGGTAAAAGTAAAATCTGTACACCTTGACTATTGTGTGACTGCTGGGTGGGCAATGGAATGGGAGAGATAGAAAGCTATCTTCAAGCTCTTGAGTGTCAGTGACCGGAAAAGCGGGGCTGCGGCCAACAGAAAGAAGGCTTCAAGAGGAACGGCAGCTTATAAAACATAATCAATGTTTAAAACAATTTTTAAAATCAAAGCACAGTTAATTTATGATGTTGTGTTAGCTTCAGGTGTACAGCAAGGTGGTTCAGATACACACACACACGCATATATATATATATTTCTTTTTTAGGTTCTTTTCTACTATGAGGTTATTATAAGACATTGAATATAGTTCTTTGTGCTATACAGTTGGTCCTTGTTGTTTACCGATTTTATATATAGTGTTTATCTGCTAATCCCAAACTCCTAATTAATCTCCCTCCTCAGACAGTGAAGAATCTGCCTGCAATGCGGGAGACCCAGGTGCAATCCCTGAGTCAGGAAGATCCCCTGGAGAAGGAAATGGCAACCCATTCCAGTATTCTTGCTTGGAAAATCCCATGGGCAAAGAAACCTGGCAGGCTACCGTTCATGGGGTCACAAAAAGTCGGACATGACTGAGCAAGTAACACTTTTACTATATGTATATATATATTTTAAGGTTCTTTTCCATTATAGGTTATTACAAGACACTGTATATAGTTCCCTGTGCTATACAGTAGGTTTTTATTGTTTATCTGTTTTATACATAGCAGTTTGTATCTGCTAATCTCAAACTCCGAATTTATCTCCCCTCCACCCCCACTATCCCCTCTGGTAACTGTAAGTTTGTTTTCTATATCTGTGAATTTATTTCTGATTTGTAAATAAGGTCATTTATATCATTTCTTAAGAGCCCATATATAAGTGATATCATATGATATTTTTCTTTTTCTGACTTCACTTAATGTGATAATCTCTAGGTCCATCCACTTGTTGCAAATGGCATTATTTTATTTGTTTCTATAGCTGAATAATGTTCTGGAGAAGAGACTAATTTGAAAAGGTATGAACTTCAGAGTTCATTGCAGCACTATTTACAGTGGCCAAGACACGGAAGCAACCTTAGTGTCCATCAGTAGGTGAGGGGATGAAGCAGATGCGGCGCATTAAACATGTGTGTGGACAGTGCTCAGTTGTGTCCGACTCTTTGCGACTCCACGGACCAGCCAGGCTCCACTGTCCATGTAATTTTCCAGGCAAGAAGACTGGAGTGGGTTGTCATTTCCTACTCCAGGGGCTCTTTCCAATCCAAGGATCCAAACTACATCTCTTGTGTCTCCTGCAATGGCAGCAGACTCTACCACTGTGCCACCTGGGCTTCCCGACAGAAAATATGCTTGATCTGATTTCCTTTTTAGTGCATTAGAGTTTCTTAAACTCTGATTTACAGTTTCTAATCAGAGCATACCTATTCACACTCAACTTTGGAAACCTTAAAATGTTACTAAGTTCTACTTTAGGGTGGAAAACATAAGCAACCAAACTGCGTTTTCCGATAAGCACAGTTTTCCTAGAGACAAAGTTGGAAGTGTGGCTGAGAGTCACCCAGCAAGTCATCGAATGGCTGGTTTGGCGATATCATAACTCCTACCTCCCAGGGCCAGCTTTGAACCTCAGACCATCTCTGCTAGAGCAGTAGATCTATTTATTTACAAAGCCCACATAGCATGTTAAGGTAGCACCTCTATTCCATTCTCCCTTTGATGACAAAATCAGTAAGTATCTTGTGCCCTCACAGCTTCCCAAGTTGAGAGTTGGTCAGGTTTCCACTGGGCTGTGAAGCCAAAGCCAAGTCTTCTTTGAGTACAAGCTGTTTTCAGGGTTTTCTGCCACTAGGACAGGCTGATGGTTAAAGATCATAGATGACATTTCTGGTGGAGAGACAAGAATGTGGGTTGGAGAGGTTTGGGTAGAAAATATAGCAGATAGAACCCAGAAAGGCAGCTTTTCAGCAAAGCATTGACAAATGTGGAGGTAATGATACAGAAATTATTCGTGTAGTCCACAATGTGGCTGTATTTTCAAGTGAGGCAGGAAATTCTTTTTCAAAGTTTGTTTTAAAAATATATCTAGGGAGGGAGATTCAAGAGAGAGGGAACATATGTACATCTATGGCTAATTCATGTTGATGTGTGGCAGAAATCAAACCAATATTATAAAGCAATTATCCTTCCATTAAAAATAAATACATTTTAAAAATATATAAATATATCTAATTGAAGTGTAAATTTGATAAGGCTTATAGGGGCTTACTATGTGTTTTTCAAATTAAGAATCTACAGAACTGAAACAATGGAAGAAAGACCTTTTTTTGTTTATTGGCCACAAGCCCAGTGGAGACTTTTAAACTTGCTTCCGTGGGGACTGTCAGACCCTAAGCATGTGTCTGGGGTCCTTTGTTAACATCTGTCCACAGGTGCACAGAGTCAGGCTCTCTCCCACGTAACTGCTTTTGTCCCTAGCGGCTGCTGGGAAGTTGGCAACTGCCAAGACTCTCCCCTTTGTCTTTAGGAGAGACACGTTCCAACAATCAAGCCTAACTGACCAGTATCTTAAAAATCTAACTCTGCCTTCATTGCACAATTTTTTTGACTTCAGTAATATCTACTTCTGTGAAGCCTTAATTTAGCTTGTTTCCAGCAAGAAGTACCACAGGAACCTATACTCTTACTCTAGAGTATTTCATTTAGTTATTAGATAGAAGTATTTTTTTTTTTTTTGAGGCCAGACTTTTTTCAACATCTCCAGGAACTGAGTGATAAGAAAAAGTTTCAGCCTTCAAGGAGCTCTCAGTCCAGTGGGGAAAGAGAGTGAAGTTACAATACCATGTAAGTACTAGACTGCGTCTGCTGTAATACATGCAAGGGGTGATTAATCTGAAGGTAACTTGAAGAAACTTAGATGGATTTTAAAAGGTAAGCAGAAATCAAGCAGGAGGATGTGAGGAAGAGTAGAGAGAGTACTAGCAGGTATAAAAGCATGGAGAAATGCACAGTAAACATCCTCCCCCATAGTTCTGGCGCAGAGGATGGAAGAAGAAAAAGCAAAAGATGAGCCTGCAGGGATGGACAGGAAGTAGGTCACAAAGGACTCATTTCAGTCTAGGACATTTGAAGCAAAGGAGTTATGGGATTGACTTTGCCTTTTAGAATGGTCTTTCTGGCTGTGAAGCATGGATTAGTGGGGGAAGACCAGCTAGAAAGTTGTTCTTATCTACAGAGAAATGGAGCATGCCTGAGCAGGTAACAGAGAAATAGGTGTGTCTGAGTGATGTGAAGGAAGCGGATTTAGGGCTCTGAGAACTAATTATATGTGAGGGCTGAAGGAGAGGGAGGGGTCCATGAGATGCTCAGTTACTGCCATGAGGTGCCAGGTGGACGGAGTTCGCATTTAATAAGAGGAAAAGCAGAATGGGAACTGAAATCAGTGAAGCCCACATGAACTCAGAGGTCAGTCACATGGGCCTAAAACTCAGAAAGAGGTCTGAGCTGAAGATAAGCCCTTGAGGCAATGGAAACCATCAGAAATGCTGTTTCACCCAGAGACAGTCTAAGGAAAACAAAAAGAGCCAAAGAAGTTACCCAGTTATGAAGAACCTTTGGATAGTTTGAACAGAAAGCACCTTAAATACACTTAACTTTGGTTGTACCCCATGACATGTCTAAATACTATGAAAATGATCATCCTTTTGGATTTTTAAAAGTTTCAGCTTCTATGTCCTCCTGTTGCTACTGCTGCTGCATGCTAAGTCGCTTCAGTCATGTCCGACTCTGTGCAACCCCAGAGACGGCAGCCCACCAGGCTCCCCCGTCCCTGGGATTCTCCAGGCAAGAACACTGGAGTGGGTTGCCATTTCCTTCCCCAATGCATGAAAGTGAAAAGTGAAAGTGAAGTCGTTCAGTCGTGTCCGACTCTTAGCGACCCCATGGACTGCAGCCCACCAGGCTCCTCCATCCATGGGATTTGCCAGGCAAGAGTACTGGAGTAGGGTGCCATTGTCTTCTCTGGCTTCTATGTCCTAGAATTATTTGCTATAAAGCCTGGATCAGTTCAACATATTTTAACTTCTTGGCTCAACTGGTTCTGGAAGGAGAGTGAGGGAGTTCATTTTCTCACCTACAGCTCTGCATATTAGAACAATACTTTTTTTTAATGTTTGTCCAAATTGTTTTAGATAAATGTTAAAACACAAAATATTATAGATACAATTGAAACCATTATTACACTCCCAGTCCCAAAGATGAACACTATCCTGAGGTTGATCTTCAACTTTCCTAATAATTTTTCCCATTACCCTCAATTACATACATCTCCATAACAAAACATAGTATCATATTATTTCTTAAATTTGTGTAAGTCTTACCATACTACAGTATGCTTTTGTAACTTGCTTTTAAATTTATTTATTTTTAATTTAAGGACAATTGCTTCACAGTATTATGTTGGTTTCTACCAAACATCAGTATGAATCAGTCATAGAGAATAATACTTCTTTATCAGAGAGTTTATTGGAGTTTAGAATGCAAACACCTTATGGAAAAGTATTTATTGAATTGTTGTTGTTTAGTCGCCAAGTCGTGTCCGACTCTTTGTGACCCCATAGACTGCAGTACTCCAGGCTTCCCTGTCCTCCACTATCTCCTGGAGTTTGCTTAGATTCATGTCCATGAGTAAGTGATACTATCTAACCATTTTATCCCCCACCGCTCTCTTCTCGTTTTAGCTTCCATCTTTCCCAGCATCAGGGTCTTTCCTAATGAGTTGGCTCTTCCCAAGGTAGCCAAAGTATTGGAGCTTCAGCATCAGTCCTTCCAGTGAATATTCAGGGTTGATTTCCTTTAGGATTTATTGAATAGTTAAAGCTGAAGGCTTTATGACCACAGGGAGCAAAGCAGATTTCTCATACCAGACCAAGAGTCTTGTTTCCTGAGCCGGCAGGACCTGGGCATGCCAGGAAGACAGGGTGTTCTGGCTTCCCCAGGTGGGAAAGGGTAAGTTCTTGATCATGAGCAGTGATACTCGCCAGGCCTCTCTGGAACAACATTCTTAGATTCTGAGCAAGGGCTTCCATTAGATATGGGGAGGTGAAGCCATGGAACAGGAAAAAGGCAGTTATGTAAGATTTTCAAGAAGGCATCTATTGGACCAGGGGCAGACAGGTGGAATCACTGAACAAAATCAGACAGGACCTGGGTGGCAATGAGAAAACTAGTGCTGAGGGGTTAGCCTCGAAGAGCTTGTCAAGATCTAGTTCATATACAGATGGATAATTACGTTGATAGCAAAAGCTTGAAAGAAGTTTTTAATGAATAAAGAAAAAAAGCCATCATTTAAAACCTATTCTTGGATGTGTATTTCTGCAGTCTGTTTAGCAAGAAGAGAAAACCTAAGTCCTGAATTTCACATTCTAAAGAGCTTCTTTGTCTGCTCAGAGTGAAGATGGCATCATCTCTTGTGAGTTAGAAAGTTAAGCAGAGTTGAAATGTTCTCTGAATCTTAAATCCATGTCCTGAGTCTTGTCACTCTTGGTCTTTATTTGTGTTATTTGGCCTATTGTACCTGCAGTGGTTCATTTTGAGGGTGGGCTTATTATGAATAAAGAGTGAATGTTGCACGCAGGGTCTTGCAGATTTACCTACATATCATTTTTTTCCCCTTTTCATTCTGACATAGCAAGAAGATATCACCCTAAAACATTTTGTGAGAATTATTGGTATTTACTTTGCTCCATGTCATATTTATATTCTGGTCTTGTGACATTCACACAACCTCCAATTTATTTGTTTTCTTCTTTTTGTTGTCGACAGAGCTGCCTGACAGGGCTACCTGGGGAATATAACCTCCCCTGTCAAATGCCTTTCAAGGTTTCTCTCCTCCTTTCATCCTCCCTTTCATTTGTGTACCTGAAATGTGATTCTATTTCTGTAAGTTAATCAACGTTCACCCTTGTATTTAAAGTACTTTAATTCAGTCAATAGAGTAACAAAATGAACTCTTCTCATGTTTGCACAGCCAAGATGATCAACAAGAGATGGAGCAGAACTATAAATGTTTCTCTGGATATTTCTTAAGAGAATTTCTATGGATTTTCACCTATTTAGTAGAATTTAAGGTAGTGTATCAGAAATAATTTGCAACAAATGATAGATATATTGTAATCTGTCAAATGAAGCAGTCTCAAAAGAATTGCTTATGAATACATAGCTTATCAGAGACTTAAATAATATTCAAGAGGACATTTCGTGAGAATCTATTAAAAGATATCTATTGGATCAAGATTTCAGAAGAATGGGATAGAATATTTTAGCACAGCTTAAGCATTTTTACTAGATTCTCATTGTGACTGCCTCTGGTAAGAGGTAACCACAAGTCTAAGCTAGTGATTCAGAGTTACTTGGAGGACTGGGTGAAAACTCCTTTATTTCCAGGATTTCTGATCCAAATGGTCTGGGGCAGAGACCGAGAACCTGCATTTCTAACAAAGAAGACAACACTTTGAGAACCACTGCCTGCCTGCTAAGTTGCTTCAGTCGTGTCTGACTCTTTGCAACGCTATGGACTGGAGCCCACCAGGCTCCTCTGTCCATGGGATTCTCCAGGCAAGAATACTGGAGTGGGTTGCCACTCCCTCCTCCAGGGGATCTTTCCAACCTAAGGATCGAAACCCCATCTCCTGCATTGCAGGAGGATTCTTTATGGCTGCGCCACCAGGGAAGCCCTGAGAACCACTAGTCTAAGCCAAAAATGTACTCTTCTAAATGCTGATGCTATGGGGTTTATCTGGATGGTTAGGGGTTAGAAGTGATACATTGACTTGTGGCATTCCCTACAGAAGAGTTGTTTATTACCAGTAGTAATGAGATGTAACGGTAGTTTCCCCATAAATAAATTCAGTCATGGCTATTGCAGCAAAATTCCTTAAAATTGGAGGGAAATATGCTTTGTCTTCATTACTACTTGAATATGACCTCATTCTAGAGCCTGTAGCCTTAGTGTGTGTAGTCGATGATTGGGGAGCATCTCTAAAATCATCACAGTGCGATATGGCACTCCGCTACTGTTGACAGGCACTGCCTATGGCACTCCAAGCCAGAGTAAAGCAAACATCCAATACTGGACCATCTCTTTAGCAGGGTGCTGGTAAATGATTACCAGCTGCAGGGGTGGAAGCTGCTATTTGCAGCATTTGCTAATTTCCATGGTGGAAATACTGCTACCAGTGCTGATTTAAAGCTACCAATGTGAAGTCACTGAGCACAGAGTTGGGAAGAGATGTACACAGTCAGTTTTCACTAGCCCGTCAGCTGTACCCTAGCGCACCCCACACCCCTACTGCACTGTCTGTCCATCAGAAGTGCCCTAGAGCATCCTGCGCTTCCTACCACATTGTATGCCTCCTCTTTGGAAGCATCTGGTTACCAAGGGGGATTAGTTTCTAACTAAAGAGCAAAGTTTGGCACCTGATGCAAAAAGCCGACTCACTGGAAAAGACGCTGATGCTGGGGAAGATTGAGGGCAGGAGGAGAAGGGGACGACAGAGGATGAGATGGCTGAATGGCATCACCGACTCAATGGACATGAGTTTGAGCAAGCTCTAGAAGATGGTGAAGGACAGGGAAGCCTGGCGTGCTGCAGTCCATGGGGTCACAGAGTCAGACATGACTGAGCAACTGAACAGCAACAACAAAGGGTAAAGTTTGACACATTACTTTTTATTAGTTGTTTGGAATCACTGAAACTAGCCTACAGAATCAGTATCAAGGTGCAATAGTATAAAGGTACAGGGGAATAAGCCAGGGAGAAATCCTAGTACTCATTTCCTAATTTGTGAAAATGGAGTAAGAATTGAGGCAGCACAATCTCTGAGCTCTTATTATTCATGACCATGCCAATGTAGGCATCAATCCCCAAATGAGTTGAGCTCAGCAGCTTTACTGTGGTAGGCACTAGGAAGAAGAGTAAGATAGGGCCTTTGTTTTTTAGAAATTTACAGTTTAATCCCTACTTTGCAGAGAAATTGAGGCATGGGAAAATTAATCGCCATGGAGAATGTCATTTGACCAGGATAGATCCAGTGTAAGAATGAGCAGCCCATAGCAACTCATTTAAATTGTTATTTCCTGACTGCTCATCAAAACTTCTCATGCTGGGACTTCCCTGGTGGTCCAGTGGTTAAGAATCTGCCTGACAATGCACAGGACCCGAGTTCCATCCCAGATCTGGGAAGATCCCACATGCCACGGGACAAATAAGCCCATGTGCCACAACTACTGAACCCAAGCTCTAGACCCCATGAACCACACTACTGAGCCCATGCGCCATAACTCCTGAAGCCTATGTACCTACAGCTGTGCCCCACAATAAAAGAAGCCACCAAAATGAGAAGCCCACGCACTGCAGCTAGAGAGTAAGCCCCCGCTTCTTGCAACTAAAGCCCATGCACAGCAACAAAGACCCAGTGTAGCCAAAAATTCATCAGTTAACTAATTTAAAAACGCTCATGCATTCCATAATATAAGGGACATTGAATCAACAGTGATTTTTTTTTTCTGCTGTGCCTTAGTTTTCAAAGACAACAAAGTGTTTTCTGTTAATCAGATAGGCTGTAAATATGGTAGAATGATGAAGTTATCCACTCTCCACATTTGTTCTTATTTTAAATTGCATTTTAAGGTAAAAGCAAGATAAAAGGACTAAAAACTACTCCAATCAGATGAGATGAGAAAGGTAAAAATAACCCAAAAGCATGAACATCAAGTTACAGTTCATTCAACAAGTGATTACTGCTTCTTTAGTTTTGTTAAAATCAAGTCTAGAACTATAATCAAGGAGACAGTGCTGCATAGTGGAACAAATGTGGACTTTAGAGTCTGAATCTTGACCTTGCCACTTTGCACCTAAAAGATCTTGAACAAAATTATAGCTTCTTAGCCTTGGTTTTGTTATCTGTGAGATGCAAATAATACTGCCTTCTTTTGATGGTCAATTAAAGAATTAATAATAATGTAAGTAAGGGGCCTAGGATAATATCTTAACAAATGGATAATAACTTCTAGTGGTTACTACCATAATTATTATAGCAACTGGAGTCACTCGTACATTTATTACAGTAAGCCAAATTTAGAGTATATTTCAGGGATCAGAAATGTATTACCAACTTAAGCAGGTTTAGAACTGAAAACACATGTACTGTCTTGGTTATAAATATGACACTATTTTTTATTAGCGCCATGGATATTTGGTGCAATCTTTATGTAAGAAAAACTAATTAACAAGTCTAGATTGTTTGACATTTTAATGCTAATATTGAGCAGTTTTATGTGCCAGGCATTAAACTAAGAACTCTTTGTAAATTATCTTCTTTGGTATCGTAAAATATCCTTGAGATAGTTGCTGTTATTACCCCATTTTTATGGATGAGGAAACTAAAGTTCAGAATGGTTTTATGCTCAAGGTCATATAGCAAATACAGAGCTCAAGGCTGTATGTGGTCAGGAGTACAGAGCCTGACTCTTAACCATTACACATCCTGGCTGCCTCTCTCTGGAGGACTCTAGACAGCCCTATAAGAGAAAGAGAGTTGCAGAGATTTAGAAAACATTCCATCATCTGCTCCTCTCCTTGTGGGAGGGCAGGAAACCCTGCTCCTGAGGCACTGTGTAAAGATCAGTCTTTGAAATCCAGACTCTGTCTAAGCTGGGGGATGGGGACACAGTCGTTGAGACTCAATCTCATCATGTATAAAACAGAGAAAATAAAACTTCCTTTATAATTTAAGGATCATAAATAATGTGCCCAGAAGGGTAGTAGGTATTATTTTTTCCATCTCATATGACCTCAAACTGTGCCAGTGCAACTTACTCTGAAATTTAAGCTGAAATGAATGATATAAATAGATGTAGCCCTCTATCACATCTTAGAAATAATCTCATTCTCTTCATTTAATAAGTGTTCACTGTGTATCTACCATGTGCTAGAAAGTCTTTGAGGCTCTGGAGATACTAGAGGCTCCAGAGGCTCTGGAGAGTTAAGAGAAGAGGCAAAAATTGCTGCTTTGATAGAGCCAATGTTTTAAAGTGGAGAGGCAGACCTTAACAAGTGAATTAAGTAGAAATATAATGTGTTGAGGCTTCCCTGATGGTACAGTGGCTGAGACTCTGGCTCCCAATGCAGGGGGCCTGGGTTCGATCCCTGATCAGAGAAGTATATCCCACATGCCACAACTAAGAATCCTACATGCTGCAAATAAGATCTGGTGCAGCCAAATAAATAAATATATATATTTTAAAGAAATGTAATGTGTCAGTCATTGAGAAGAGCTATGGAGAGCATAGCACTTAACATCATGGCTTCTTTTTCACACAAACATGACATATAGTAATCAGCAAAAAATAAATAAATCCTTAAAGTGATATGTTCTCCCTAAAAATGAATTGGTAATACCCAGCAATTCCTTAAGACAAGATGGCAGACTCTAGGTTGTTTCTTATGAGAATCTCATTGATTATTATTTCAACAACATGTATCCACTCTAAGTTAGCTAAGACCTCACAGGCTCCCAGAGAATGGACAACAGAGGATAACTACATAAAGGTTTAGAGCAAAATCAGCTGCATCTAAATGGCAGAAACTGGGTCAGTATATCTTAGCTCTGGATCTGACAGAGCGGGATTCAAAAGCTACCTCCATCACTTTTTAGCTTTCAGTCTCAGACAGGTAACCTTTTTGAGCCTCAGTTGCATCATCTTGGGATGATAACCACAGTACCTACTTCATAAGTTGCTGTGAAGATTATATAAGACAGCATGTGTAAAAGGTTTATTATAGGACCAGCACACATGAAGCAGTCAATACTTGTTTGTCAAATACATAAATGAATAAATGAATCCATTCATTGAGAGATTTGGGCTACTTTTGCTTTCATAGCAAAGACCTACTTTTCAAAAATCTTTCTAATAATGTGACCTAAATAGCTTGCAAAGACCTAAGAATTATAAAACCTCTTTCTCTATTTCTTTTCCTTTGTGCTACAATCTAAATATTTATTATGTACTATTCAGGAAGTGCCAATCCTGGTAACCATGCGGAGCTGTATATGTTTCTCTGATTACACTATTATGGTTTTACAAAGATAAGCATTTAATTTCTGAAAAAAAAAATGCCATGCCGTTAAAAATATTTTCTATCCATAACAGATCCAAAATTAATGTTACTTTTTTTAAAAAGCAAAATTGTTTCGGCCGAACTGAGTGTGCAGATATTAATAGGAAGTTCCAAAAGTGATAGGCATGTAAAAGTAAAGGTTCCAAATTAACCAGAATCTATCACAGAATTGAACATCAGGATGAGAAGAGAACATACTTATGGTCAATTAATGTACAACAGAGGCAAGAATATACAGCGGAGAAAAAACAGTCTCTTCAATAAGTGGTGCCAGGAAAACTGGACAGTTCCACGTAAAAGAATCAAATTAGAATGCCCTCTAACACTGCATACAAAAATAAACTGAAAATGGATTAAAGACCTAAATGTAAGACCAGAAACCATAAAACTCCTAGAGGAAAACATAGGCAGAACAGTCTTTGACATAAATCATAGCAATATTTTTTTGGATCTGTCTCCTAAAGCAAAAAAAAAATAAAAGCAAAAATAAACAAATGGCGCCTAATTAAACTTAAAAGCTTTTGCACAGCATGGAAACCACTGACAAAATGAAAAGGCAACCTGCTTAATGGGAGAAAATACTTGCAAATGATATGACTAATAAGGGGTTAATATCCAAAATGTATAAACAGCTCATACAACTTAACATAAAAAAAATTTTTTTTAATGGGCAGAAGACCTAAATAGACATTTTTCCAAAGAGGAAATGCAGATGGCCAAGAGGCACATTAAAAGATGCTCAGTGTGGCTAGTCATCAGGGGACTACAAATCAAAACCGCAGTGATGTATCACCTCACACCTGTCAGGATGGTTGTCATCAAAGAGAACACAGATACAAATGTTAGCAAGGATATGAAGAAGAGGGAACTCTCCTATACTGTTGCTGGGGATGTAAATTGACACAGTCATTATGGAAAACAGATTGTAGGTTCCTAAAAATAGAACTACCATATGATAAAGCAATTCTACTCCTAGGTATATACACATGAAAAAAACAAGAAAAACATGCAGGATACAGGATGCTTGGGGCTGGTGCACTAGGATGACCCAGAGAGATGGTATGGGGAGGCAGGGGGGAGCGGGGGTCGGGATTGGGAACTCATGTACACCCGTGGCAGATTCATGTTGATGTATGGCAAAACCAATACAGTATTGTAAAGTAAAATAAAGTAAAATTTAAAAAAATAATAATAAAAAGAAAAACATAATTTGAAAAGATACATGAACCCTAATGTTCATAGCAGCAATATTTTCAAAACAGGCAAGACATGGAAGCAACCTAAGTGTCTATCAACAGATAAATGGATAAAGCAGATGTGATATGTATATGATATATGTGACACATGATAGTGATATATATGATCTATATATGAAGATGTGATATATATATCATATATACATATATAATGGAATACTACTCAGCCATAAAAAAGAACAAAAATTTGCCATTTGCACTAATATGGATGGACTTGGAGGGTATTATACTAAGTGAACTAAGTCAGACAGAGAAAGACAAATACTATAAGCACTTATATGTGGAATCTAAATACAATAAATGAGTGAATACAACAAAAAGGAAGCAAACCTACAGATACAGAGAACAAACTGCTGGTTACCAGTGGTGAGATGCGGAGAGGGCAATATAGGGGTGGAGATTAAAATGTACACACTATTTTGTATGAAATAACATACAAGGATATATTGTACAACACAGGAAATATTGCCAATATTTTATAATAACCATAAATGGAATATAATCTTTAAAAATTGTGAATCACTATATTTTACACCTACAACATATAATCACCTATACTTCAGTTTAAAAACTCCAACAAGAAAAAAAAAGATGAGGGGGCAAACTGTAACTATCTGTCTCTAAACACTAGAAATATAACTGTATAAGCATTAAAACATAGCACACTATAATTTTGAAAAAAAATTTTCTTGGTTTTTATTAAACTAAGCTGGTGGCTCTAGAGGTAAAGAACCTGCCTACCAATGCAGAAGACATAAGAGATCTGTGTTCAATCTCTGGGTCGGGAAGATCCCTGGAGGAGGGTACGGCAGCCCACACCAGTATGCTTGCCTTGGAATCCCATGGACAGAGGAGCCTGGCAGGCTGTGGTCCATAGAGTTGCAGAGTCAGACATGATTGAAGCAACTTAGCACGCAAAATAGCAGCTTCTTTTCTACCACAAATAAAGCTATAGCTAGCAACAACTTTTTATAGCTAGTAAGTTTTTTTAAGGAGTGTTTTATTTGGCTGACATATATTAGGAAGATACTCAATGCCTTTCCACTTGCCTTAGGAATCTACAACCCCAGAACTTCATTGCTCTACTCTTGTTATTTTCATTTTTCCATTACAGTAAAAGTTGTTAATGAAGAGATGTAGTACAGAAATACTCTCTTCATCTAAGGATTAAGTTCCACCTGCCCCAGGAAGAGTTTGGGTTATAAAACACATCCTCATCTGTGCATTTCTATGTATTTCTTGGAGGGAACAATTTGTAATCTTTAGTTTGCAAGTCAGATTATTTTTACAAGAAGCTGATAAAGATCCAGGTCAAAATTTCTCAGCAACGAGGTAATTCTAGATGATGAATTCTCTCAGAGAAAATTATTTCTTTGCAGGGTTTAAAGAGAGAAGACACTTGCTGAACCACACCTAAGCTGAGCTCACCTGTAACATCTCAGTCTTTTT
Source organism: Oryx dammah (assembly GCF_014754425.2). NCBI lineage: Eukaryota > Metazoa > Chordata > Mammalia > Artiodactyla > Bovidae > Oryx > Oryx dammah. Next base: position 35,056,975 of record NW_024070213.1, on the reverse strand, counting down.
CTTCCCCTTTGTTACTATCATTGTCTTCTTGCCTGAGGAGTTGTTACCTGACAGATCTATGTCTGAATTGCTGTAATTCTATGGACTTTTCATCTATGAGTTTGCAAAGACATTCCAATTGAAGCAAAATGAATGATTTATGTGCTAATAAATTGAAAAAAGCAGGTCTATCATCACCTAGAACTTTCTTTAATCTAGATCGCTTTGGAAAATAAATTGTAGAAGTAAAATTTCTAAGAATTTATGAGACAATTGTTCAGGAAATTATTGGTCTTGCCATTGCCAGCAATGAGAGCGGATTCAACTGATTTGTTGTGATAAAAGATCTGATTGCCTGGCCAAGAAATATGAAGTGTTAAGAAGCACATACCAGACTGAAGTCCTTTGTTTGGTAAAATACATCCTTTCTAATTCCAAGTAATGAGTTTTATCATGATTTGAAGCTATCCAATAACCAGAATTTTATATCTATATCTGTGTTTATTTTTATATTAATATAGTTATATATCTTTATAAATCTCTTATATACAGAAAGATTATATATATGTATAATTCATGATAGGTAGATTTTATACACATGTTTAGAAAAAATTTTTAACCAGTGTTACATTATACTTTGCACTGCTGTGGAGGTTAGCCAGATCTATTGAATCAACACAGAAAGAGTGGGGAGGACAATGTGCTGTTGGGTGACTACCTTGTTTCTTAGCACACATTGTGCTTTGCAGATGTTTATATCTCCTATGTTGCTTTAGAAGATGTTAGAAAACTATCCTGATGGGACTGATAAAGATGAGTTGGAACCTGTGACCAGCAGCTGGATGAAGGGAGCCTGAATCCTCCAAATCCTATGGATATAGTGTGCTTTCCTTGATGTTCCTGCCAAAATAAGGTTGGAAAGCTAGGGAGATCTGCAAGAGATGTGTCAGAACAAAGCTGCTACAATTTCTAAGTTTCAAAAACCTTGCTTGCAAATGACTGCAAATTAGCTCATAATTTTAAAACCAAAGAATCTCACAACTGTTTCATCAAATTACTTACAGAAAACAGAAAAATCCAACAGCTATCCTGTGCATGACTTGTCAAGCAGACATTCAAGTAGAGTCCATTTCGTTTGGGTCCTATTTTAATACTGCAGTGCAGATTTGCACATCTATGCCAAGATACATATTTTATAGGAACTGCTGAGAGCTTTGCAATTACACCCTCAAAAAACTGAATAAGCACAGGGGACTTCCCTGGTGGTCTAGCGTCTAAGACTCTGCACTCCCATGCAGAGGATTTGAGTTTGATCCTTGGTTGAGGAACTAGATCCCACATGTTGCGGGGCAACAAAGCCCATAAGCTGCAACTAGAGAGGCCCACGCACTGCAACTACTAAGCCCACGTGCTCTAGAGCCCGCATGCCACAATTACAGAGAAGCTCCTACATGCTGCAACCAGACCCAACACAGCCAAAGATAAACAAACAAAAGTCTGTAAACGACATTAAAACCTTTTAAAAAAAAGATTGAGTAAGCATGAACAACAAAATTGTTGAGCAATAAAGTTACTTCTTTATCATCCTGGTACTCCTCCTTCAATTATTTTGAATCTGGTATATTCATTCTTCAAACTCTGTTCAAGATCCTCTATACTCATTGCCCACTTTGTACACTTTTAGCTCATTTATTCCCCCAAACAAAGTAATAAGAAAAAATATTGTAACTTAGGTTAAGAAACTTACAAAAAAAATCCAAAGAAGATTTTTTTTAAGCATTAAGAGGTTTCACTTTTACACAGTATTAAGGACAAAATGATAAGAAATTTCTCTCTGTAAAACACTTTCAAATGCATTGAGCTTATATAGGCTAAGAGATGGATCTAAGAACATGGCATAAAGGTAGGCCCCTAAATGGCTACATCCTTACAGGACTACAAAATAATTAACCCAGTAGCACTGAAATTCATCAAGAAAATTGTTTCGTCTCAGTCGATGGTGTGGGGTAGAGATTTTGAGGGATTTTAATACTTGCAGAGTCTTGGAACCCATGAAGGTAAGAAAATAGAAAGTAACATGAAAGTGATTCTGAATTTTCTTTTTCAACAAATAAATTGTAAGAGGGAGAGAGAGGGAGAGAAGAAAGAAAGGGAAAAGGCAAAGAAAGAAGACAAAGGAGAGGGAAAAGGTAAATCTCTGAGTAAAGTGGATGTAAAAAATATATGGACCAATTGCTGTTCATGAATTTTGTTGGGATCCTGATTTCAACAAACTGTGAAGAAATATTCATGAGTTAATCATGAATGTTCAAACTCCAATTTCATCTTGTTAACTTATTAGGTGTGACTGCTATTTTGATTATTTTTTAGTCTTCATCTTTTGACTTAGTGGAATATTTATGGATGAAATTACATAATATCCAAGATTTACTTCAAAATTATGCAGTGTGTGATGTATCGCTGTGGAGAAAGTGCCAGAATAGGCAAATGAAGCAACATTGATCATCTTGTAATAATTATTGAAACTGGATAATGGAATCATAGGAATTCATTATACTATTTTATCTACTTTTGAGTATGTTTGAAAATTTTCCACCATAAATAGGTAAATTTTTTTAAAAAGGCAATTCTTGGATCATGATACCACTGGGACACTTGGCAAGGCAAACTGTTTGGAAAGGTTACACCACACCAAATTATCACATATAAAGCCTCTTAGAAAATGAACTCACAGACCACTTACACCAAACATATGAAGAACCAATTCATTAGTAAAGGCCAGCAACCACACGCATATAAATGTGTATGTATGCACACACACACATTCTCTTTCTCTCTTCTCTCTTTTCCTCTTTCTCAGAATTAAAGCCACATGAATTTCAAATAGCAGAACTGACAAATAGAGCTTATAAAAAGTACATTCAATATAGAACTATACTACTGGTTTACAAGATAACTTTATATTATATATGTGATTTGTAACTATTTTTTACATAACCATCTACCGTGAACATATTTGAATAAATAAACATTTTTCAAAGTACATTCAAAGTAAACAGATGTAAAAGAAGGAATTGAAAATACAAATAAACAACAGGGCACTTTTGAAAATTCCAGGAACATATTAAAAAATCAATAAAAGCAAAATAGGAGCTCTAGAAATGAAAAATAAAATCATTGGAATTAAAAGCTCCTGGAAAAGTAAGAGGCAGATTAAATTCAACTGAAAAGGGGGAATATTGAACTAGAGATTAGATATGAAGAAATAAGCCAAAATATGGCACAGAGGATACAGGGAGATGAAAGTTAATAGAGAGGTTGAAAAATATAGAAAAGAAAACAAGAATGTCCAAATACATCTAATAGCATTTCCAGCAAAGCAACTAAAGAGAAGAGGGAGATAATCTTTAGAAGAAATAAATAATGGCTCAATTTTTTTAACCGATGAAAGACACAAAAATCTTAGATTCAGGAAACATACAAAAGAACCCACAGATAGGCATATTGCAGTTAAACTACAAAACCCCAAAGAGAGAAAATCAGAAAAGCAACCAGAGGAAAGGGGCATGTTATCTATAAAGGAAAAACAATTCTATACCAAACTGCTTAGCAGCAATAACTGCAGTCAGAAGACAATGAAATGGTATATTTTTTAATGGGAAAAAATAACTGTTAACCTCAAACTAGTGAAATATTTTATAATCACTATCTTGTATGTGGTTATTAAGTAGACTAAAAATGTTTAATGAAAATGGGAAAACGAGGAGAAACATATTCATCTAACGTTGAGAAATTTGAATACACATCTCTCAGTGTGGTATTCATATCAAGCTGAAAAATATTAGTAAAGATGTAGAAAATTAAACAACATGAGTAAAAAGCTTGATTGTTAAATGAAATACAGAACCCTAATTTCAAAATGAGAGAATTCACATTTTTTCCAAGCTAAATGGAACATTTATTTTAAAAAATTAGTCACATACTAGATCACAAAGTAAGTCTCATACGTCAAAGGATTGATAGTACGAAAAATACATGAACTGAGCACAAAGCAATTAATTTGAAATTAATAATCAAAAGATAACCAAAAAGGATATTAGAGAAAATTCAAATAAATGGTGAGATATTCTTTGCTCACACAGAAAGTACAAACTGAATGAAAATACAAAAGTATTTTTCTTGGAACATGAGAAGCCAAATCTAAAATATATACAGAAGAAAATTTAGCTAAGACTCAGGACAATTTTGAAGGAGAATAAGATAGGGGTAGGGGTTCCCAGGTGGTGCAGTGGTAAAGAATTTGCCTGCCGATGCAGGAAACACAGGAGACGCACGTTCGATCCCTGTGTCAACAAGGTCCCCTGGAGAAGGAAACGGCAACCCACTCCAGTATTCCTGCCCGGGAAATCCCATGGAGAGAGGAGCCTGTGGGCTATTGTTTATGGAGTCACACAGAGTTGAACACTTCTGAGTGACTGAGCAAATATGTAGGGAAGAGTAGGGGTGGATTTGCTTATGCCATTATCTTTATAACAAGATGCATTATAGCGCTACTTTAACTTAGATAGTGTGATATTAACACAGTGACAGACAAAGAAAACAACAAGACTGAAGAGAATCATAGATATACTCCTCAAATCTAATATGGAAACTTGGTAGATGATAAATGGAAACTGCAGATCGGTGTGAAAGGACTGATTATTGACGGTACTAAGATAATTAACACTCCAAAAATAAAATATGAACACTACCTCACACCCATATGCAAAAAGTTAGACCACTTAAAGATATAAATACAAAAGCACATTTTCAATATTTTCAGAAAACACTAGAGAAAAATACCTTTTTGACCTTGAAGTAGGGGGAGATTTCCTTAAAATATATCAAAGCATATGCCATAAAAAGCTTAATATATGTAAATGCATTAAAATTAAGTATTTTCCACAACAAAACCATCATAAACAAAAGTAAAAGAGATGATACCAACTAGAAGATATTTGCAGCACCTAAAACCACAAACACTAAGTCACAATGATAATAAATCTTATAAAACAATAAGAGAAAAACAACTCACAGAAAATATTCATTGAATAAATAAAGGATAGGAAACACAATTGAGCAGTCAATAAACATATATGTTCAACTCCAGCAGTAATCAGAAAAATATAAATTAAAATAAGATATCATCACACACAAGTAAGATAGGCAAAAACTATAATTATCTGCTATTTGGCCATAAAAAATAATGAAAATTTGCCACTTGCAACCAAATAAATGAACTTGAACAGCATTATGCAAAGTGAAATAAGTCAAACGGAAAAAGACAAAGGACAAATACTGTATGATATTGCTTATATGTGGAATCTAACAAATACAACAAACTAATGAAATAACAAAAAAGAAGCAGACTCATAGACTCATAGTGTTTACCAGTGTTCACGGAGGAGCAGTATGAGATGAGGGGCAATGTTCACTGCACCCCTGTTTACAAAAGCTAGGACACGGAAGCAACTTAAACATCCATTGACAGATGAATAAATAAAGAAGCTGTGGTACACACAGACAATGGAATATTACTCAGCCATAAAAAGGAATATATTTGAGTCATTTCTAATCAGCTGGATAAACCTAGAGCCATTATACAGAGTGAAGTAAGTCAGAAAGAGAAAAACAAATAAAGAGGGGATGAGAAGCACAAAATATTGGATGTACGATAGGCTCAAGGATGTTGCACAACCCGGGCAATATAGCCAATATTTTGTAATAACTGCAAATGGAAAGAAACTTTTTAAAACTGCACTAAAGTTTGTTAATTAAAAAATATAAGTATTTTTTAAGTTAAAATTGTCTGGAAGTAACAAAAGTTGGCATGTATATAGAACAGTGGGTGGGACTTCTGACTTACTGGGAGCGTAAATCTATACAACTTTAGGTTTGCAGTACTGATTTGGCAGTATCTAAAAAATTGAAAATGTCTGTATCTGAAGACCCAATAATTCAATTCCTAGGAATATTCTTTAAAAACTTTGAAATGTATGTTTAAAGAGCCATGGAACAGAACGTCCACTATGTCACTGTATGTAATTGCGAGGAAAAAATTCTCTTTGAAAGCAACTTAAATTTTCATTAACAGGAGAATGAGTAAATTAATTGCTGCATACTTGTATAATGAAATATAGTATAGCAAAAATGAATGAATGATATCCATGAATTATTATAAATAAATCTCAAAAACAATATTTAAAATGATATTTTGCTATCATTTATATAAAATTTAAAACAAAATAATTGTTGGTTATGGATTTATACATAAAAAATATGAAAACATGCATAGGCATGATACATGCCAAATTCAAGATATAATCAACGGATACCTCTGGAGAAGGAGAGTATGATTAAGACAGGAAAGAGGCAATTTCAATGTATTGCAGTGTTTTCTTTCTAACAAAATGAAAACAATTACGACAAAATAATAAAACTTGAGGAATCTGGATAGGAAGTTGCTTTATTTTTCTGTCTATGCTATTATATGGGATTCCCAAGTAGCGCTAGTGGTAAAGAACCCTCCTGCCAATGCAGGAGACGTAAAGTGGTGAGGGTTTGATCCCTGGGTTGGAAATATCCCCTGGAGGAGGGCATGGTAACCCATTCCAGTATTCTTGCCTGGAGGATCCCATGGACAGAGGAGCCTGGTGGGCTACCGTCCATAGGGTCACTAAGAGTCTGACATGACTGAAGCGGTTTACCACACATACCTGCATGCTATTATGCAGTTACACCTTTTTATAGTTAAAATCATAGGACTGTATAGAACTGGCCATACTTGTTCAAACCCGCACAAAAATAAAAATAACCTAAATTTATTTGAAAATGGTAGAGCTGGGATTGTACCCACATTTGTTTTACTCCAAAACTAGAGCCCGTCCTGCAGTCTCAGGCCCCTCTCTTTGTCTTTTCTGATTCTTCCCAGACAGGATTAATCAAATCTTCTTCTGTGCCACTTTCTTCAAACACTTGGTTTTTAAACTTATTGCAGTTGATTGTGTGTGTGCGTGCACGTGCGTGTGTGTGTGTATTCCTCCATACACAGCTCCTGGTGGCAACCTGTATGGCATATGGAAAGACACGGGGAGAACGACTAAATGTGAAAGATTTCTGTTTTACAAGTCAGTAATCTTTGTTTAGGGCTTCCCAGGTGCCTCAGTGGTAAAGAACCCAACTGCAATGCAGGAGACGCAGGTTCAGTTCCTAGGTGGGAAAGATCCCCTGGAGGAGGGCGTGGAAACCCACTCCAGTACTCTTGCCTGAAGAATCCCATGGACAGAGGAGCCTGGCAGAATACAGTCCATGGAGTTGGACATGACTTAGTGACTAAACAACAATCTTTCTTTTATAGGCTTCTGTTCTGTTGCTTTTCAATCACCTACCTCACACTATGGTGACTTACCAGAAGCTAATCATCAATAGGTTCTACAAATACCTACTTTTGCAAAGTAATCTATTTTCAAAGAATATAAGAGAAACTAAAATCGTGTTTCAGCATTTCTCATGAATCAACACAAGGGTTAGAATTGCTACATATTTGTGGAAAAAAATAAAGTACAACTCTTTTGTTCCATTTCAGGATTTTTCAAGTCCTCAGAAGTGAAAGGAATCTTATAAATGTGGATTTAGCCTACTCCAGAGGTAGAGAGAGGCTTCCCAAGTGGTACTAGTGGTAAAGAACCCATCTGCCAATGCAGGAGACATCAGAGACATGGGTTCAATCCCTGGGTTGGGAAGATGCCCTGGAGGAGGGCATAGCAATCTACTGCAGTATTCAGAATCCCATGGACAGAGGAGCCTGGCAGGCTATGGTCCATAGGGTTGCAAAGAATGGGACATGACTGAAGTGACTTGCACACACATGCAGAGGTATAGAGTTCAGCTGTATTTTATGATACAAGCATAATTAAGTCGGTTCTCAAACTAGGTCCCACTTTAGAAATGATTGCACAGATAATTCTACATTAATACTCCTGGGCCCATCTCTCTGAAACAGCACAGTAAATGAAATTTGATGAAATGGTCCAGTATATAGGAATTATACAGTAAATCAATACAAAGTCAATCACAACTGAAGCGTAAATGAGAGAACCATCCTATACAGCCTTTAAAAAACATTATCAGGTGGCTTTTCTAATGAAGAGTAATTTTTACCAAAACAACAACAAAACAGGATATAATGGAATGCCAAGTAATATATAGTAACATTACTTCTTTAAAATGTGTTTTGTCCTCTTCATCATGAAGAGGTCAGTGTCCCCAGGCAGCCTGTAGCCTCTCCCGCATTTCCTCTCTTCCCTTCCATGGCAACATGGGTTAGCAAGACACTGAGCTTTTTGTGATGTGTGTGTGAGGACAGGGAGAAGGGGGAGCGAGCCTTCAGGGAGGTCTCCAGGTGGAAAAATTCGTGACGCACTAGATTGAGTGACTGAATGAGAATTGTTTACCGAGAGTTCTCGAACACAATAGATACGGTTACCTTATGTTCATTTTAAAATTTTTTGCTTGGTCTCAGGGCCCTTAACTCTGAAACCCTCTCATCGCAGGCATCCCAGACAACTTATTCATGAAAGGTTACATGACAAAGCCAGCCGGAGTGGTTTGATCCGTCTATTTCAGCACCTGCGTAGCCAGCCGCATGACAGACATGCATAAACCTCCTGAACGTGGAACATGTATATTAAAATGGTCGAATTCTGCCTTTCATTTGTAGGCGGTCATGGAGAAGTTATTTTGCTTCAATTACGAAGTGTCCTCCTTCCAGAGACCTAGCTTGCCCTTTCACTGCCTCCGAAGCTGCACCCCTCCACTGAGACAGGAGGGATGTTCTTCCTGTGTTCTTCTCCCTGCATCCTCCACCCTCCACCAGAAAGGATGAAGGCTGAAATGCTATCTCCCTTATCTTAGAAAATGCCTCCTTCATACTTTTCCTGGCACAGCTAAATGGCACGGCTAAAAGCCTGATATGTGTGCCACATCTGATACTTTAGAAGGAAGCTGATAAGTGTTATTTTTTTCCCCCTTAGTAATAAAGCAAAAATCCATTCCTTAGCCAGGGTCTAGTTAACACATTAGTAATTCCTTCTTTTTTTTCTTGTCACCTGTCATTGTCTTCTACACAAGAGAGAGGGCTTGATAACAATCTATCTTAAAGGGATTTTAATGGCTCGTTACAGCGAATGCCGAATCAAACACTTTCAAAACAACAGTTGAGTGGGATGCCGCTAAAAGAGCTTCCTTGAGGTTTCCACAGCCTCTCCCAGCCGGGGAGAAGTTGCTCATTTCTGCAACAACAGAAGCAGGCCAAGCGAGCTTCTTCAGCAGAATGTGGGAATGCGATCTGTGAACAAACCATTTGCTTTCTAACAGCCACTTACCGGCCTCATGTCAGAGCGCAGGAAAGACAGCACTGAAACAGTCAGATTCATGACTGGGTGAGGCTGTGGATGTGGCTCTAGCAACCTTAGATCAGAGAGCATCGACTTTAAATAAGCTCAAAAATCAAACCAGCGACATTCCAGGATGTCTCTGGAACCATGGCCCTGCCTTTGTTTACTACTCGTTTTGGACTGGGATTGGACCAAAAGGCGGCGAATCAGATGGTTAGTCACTACTCTAGTCTTTCTCTCTGAGATGGTTGGGGTTTGTGCAGCACAGTTCAGGATTTCTAAGCTGGACAAACAGGATCAGATGAGAAGCCCTGTGTGTGAGTGCTCAGTCGCTCCAGTCTTGTGCAATTCTTTGAGACCCTATGGACTGCAGCCCACCAGGCTGCTCTGTCCATGGGATTCTCCAGGTAAGAACACTGGAGAGAGTTGCCATGCCCTCCTCCAGGGGGATCTTCCCTACCCAGGGATCGAACTCACATTTCTTGTGTTTCCTGGATCACAGGTGGATTCTTTACCACTGAGCCACCGGGGAACTGGGGAGAAGCTCTGATGGCAGATCAAAGTGGGGTCCACCAGGGGCTTCGGGCTGGAGGCTGTGACAGCATGAGCCCCCAGGTGGGAGCACCCCCCAGGCTTTATTTTGACCCATTCCACAGAACAAAGACTGTTCGCCTAATTTTCAAAATCATCATCATAAAATGAAAGCATCAGCTGCATTATTATAAAGAAATCATCAGCTACATATTAAAAAGCATCAGCTGTATATTATTCGGGGAAGAGAGCTGGCTTCTCTGAATTCTAGAAAGACCAAGCCTGAGATCACTGCTCCCAGAGGCCAGAGGGCTCATCCAGGATCTAGCCATGTAGCTAGATCCTGACAGTGACTCACTCCTGGAGCAATATGAAAAGTTAGAGATTTACTAAACGTGAGTACTAAGCTTTAAAAAACTGAGGGGACAAATGAAATGCCTAAGCTACCCTTAGAAGTCTATGTACCACCTTAATCTACTTGATTTTATTTTTAGTGAAAATTAACACACACACACACACAAAACAATTAGTAAAATGCCTTGAAAATACCTTCCTCCATATGTTTCACTACTGGCATGAACCTCAGTCATGCCACCTCACAGCACTGCCAAGTGTCAGCTTACTGGCTCACAATATTCAGACTTCTAGATGTTCCATGAAAGCCATGGGATCTTCATTGAAAAGATGAGAAAACACATTTATGAACCACTGAGGTGGCTGTACACATGGATATTCCTCACTGAAAGGGCTATGGATTGAATTATGCCCCCCTCCACCCAATTCCTGTGTTTAAGCCTTCATCCTCAATGTGACTGTATTTGGAGACAGGGCTTTTAGGAGGTAATTAGGGTAAAAGAAGTTATAAGGTGAGGTCCTAATCCTACAAGACTGGTGATCTTAGAAGAGGAAGAGAAAGATCCCCTGTTCTCTCTCCATACATGCATCAAGGAAGGACCACATGAGCACAGAGCAAGAAAGAGGCCATCTGCAAGCTAGGAAGACAGCTCCTCACCAGAACACCGTGCTGGAACAGACCAAGACAGAAAGGAAAATGTATTTTAGTCATTGCTGTACATGTAAGTTCACATATAGCAATTTAAAAATCTATCAGGCTGATCAAGTGAGTTGCCTTGCTCAGGCTTCTGACAGTTACTCCTGCCAAGTTTTATCTCATACACTGAGATCCGAGGCAGCATCCAAACCATTTGAAAGAGGACATGCCTCTAAGACACACTTTTATACAGTTGCAAATACTGTTGCCCACATCCATAAGAAGTTCCCCTTCAGCTTATTAAACCTAGACTTGAATGTTTACAGCCAGTAGTAACTAGAGGGTTACATACGTCATCACAAGCTCTCATCCGACTCTGGATTTTGATGGGCTCTTTTGAGCAACTTGTCTCTCGTTTGCCAGGACCTAAGTCCTAAAAGTGAACCATGCTTTGCAGCGAAATGGTGTCTAATTAAAGTTTAATGAGTGGATTCCACCCATATTCTACAGTAACACAGAAACATGCACCCTGAACTCTTCACATACCTTTGTGTGTATCCTTTAATGTCGGGGGCAGTCCTTCAGGGTGCAGCACAGGCAAGTAGACCCAGGTAAAGAACACCCTTAATAGAAATGTCATGGGCAAGGCAAATTGCAAGAAAAAGTCTAGAAAACATCCATTTCCTCAGACCAAATTGAAAGTAGACATCATCATAATGGCAATCTAGGAAACTATTAGACCAAATATTAGGAAAACCTATACCACTGCTCTCTTTGTAAAAAGGTAAGGTTGCAAATGTTGACATCTACCATTCAGCCACATCAATCCCAATTTGTCCTAATTTATTCAAGTTAGGGGAATGCAAAATAAATCATGTGACTTCATGCTTCTTTTTTAAATCCTGCCGTCATCTTATAATCTGAAATAAAATATCTCAATAATTCTAAGTTAACATATTCTGAATATTTTTGAAACTCAAAAGCCCAAATGGAGTAATAACACACTCCTTATTATTACCTCTCAGTGTTTTTCAGCATTATCAATAAACTTAAAATTCTCTATTTTGCAAAATACATTTGTAAGTCATTTTTTCAAACCATAGTTTAAAGTGGAAATATACAAGTTAAAACAGAAACTCTAATAGTAAGTATGGAATACAGTTCAATTCAACACACATTGGATACCGTCATGTGTCAGAATACATAATGGCCCCATGGACACCTAATAGACTTAAAGAGAATTACCTGCTTTACTTTTTATATGATCATCCGCAAAGTTATGCAGGGCTTCCCAGGTGGCACAGTGGTAAAGAATCCACCTGCCAATGCAGGAGACACAAGAGACATGGGTTCGATCCCTGGGTCAGGAAGATCCCCTGGAGTAGGAAATGGCAACCCACTCCAGTGTTCTTGCCTTGAGAATCCCAGGGACGAGGGAGCCTGGTGGGCTGCCGTCTATGGGGTCAAACAGAGTCGGACATGACTGAAGCAACTTAGCAGCAGCAGCAGCAGCAAGACTCTTATTACAATTCATAAGTTTTATGAATGATATTAAAGAAAAACAACATTCTTCCCTAAAAGCCCTTTTCTTAAACTTTCTAAAGTGATTCATGTAGTATATATCTCAGGGATTTTATTCCAGGTAGACAGGGGTAGGAGGTGGGGTATATGAGCAATGGAGTAAGAGTGAGGAAAACTAAAACCACAATAAGGCAAATAAGTTCCCACTTTTCATGGAAATATTCCCTACAAGGGCCAAGAGACTAACAGATACTAAACATCCCTATTGGGATGAGAAGCAAGAGTTTGCTCTTAAATTGACTTCAGAGTAAAGATGCCAAAGCAAATAAATCACTGTAAGTGAAATACTTTGAAAGGTAAATGGACTTTAAAAATATTTGCGTAGGTTAAATTTTTTAATCGGAAGTATTCATTACTGTCAGATATGATAAGGCCACATGTCCATCAGGATCTCTGGAGATCTCCTCCTAGTATATGATTCATTATTTTTAAACCAATACCTAGCTGGGCAGACATCCCCAACAAATGTTACTGAGTGAAGAAAAATAAGCAAAGATTCAAACATGTTGTGCTTATGACCAACCTAGATAGCATATTGAAAAGCAGAGACATTACTTTGCCAACAAAGGTCCATCTAGTCAAGGCTATGGTTTTTCCAGTGGTCATGTATGGATGTGAGAGTTGGACTATGAAGAAAGCTGAGCACCGAAGAATTGATGCTTTTGAACTGTTAGAGAAGACTCTTGAGAGTCCCTTGGACTGCAAGGAGATCCAACCAGTCCATTCTGAAGATCAGCCCTGGGATTTCTTTGGAAGGAATGATGCTAAAGCTGAAACTCCAGTACTTTGGCCACCTCATGCAAAAAGTTGACTCATTGGAAAAGACTCTGATGTTGGGAGGGATTGGGGGCAGGAGGAGAAGGGGAAGACAGAGGATGAGATGGCTGGATGGCATGACTGACTCGATGGACGTGAGTCTGAGTGAACTCTGGGAGTTGGTGATGGACAGGGAGGCCTGGCGTGCTGTGATTCATGGGGTCGCAAAGAGTCAGACACGACTGAGCGACTGAACTGAACTGAAACCAAAACTGTATTAAGTAAAATGGAAGTAAAGACCCCAAAGTTCTCAGATTTCTTCAATCCACACACAGCTTTTCATCAAGAATAATTCTGGAATGATGACAAACTTAAATGCCTACTCAACCCAGCTACTCAAGCCATTAATAGAATAAAATGCTGTGCAAACTTGGGAAACTAATATCCCTTTCCCCTAGCCAAGTGCATCCTCAAAGACCCTGGTTGACTTTGCACTGTCCCTGTGAAGTGACTTGCAACCCTCAAGCTGCTGCTGCTACTGCTGCTAAGTCACTTCAGTTGTGTCCGACTCTGTGCTACCCCATAGACGGCAGCCCACCAGGCTCCCCCGTCCCTGGGATTCTCCAGGCAAGAACACTGGAGTGGGTTGCAATTTCCTTCTCCAATGCATGAAAGTGAAAAGTGAAAATGAGGTCGCTCAGTCTTATCCGACTCCCAGCGACTCCATGGACTGCAGCCCACCAGGCTCTTCCATCCATGGGGTTTTTCAGGCAAGAGTACTGGAGTGGGGTGCCATTCATTGCCTTCTCCGATCCTCAAACTACATAGAAAAAAATTTAAGAGAAGAATGGCACTCTTACAGGTTACATAGCCTCCATAGTGGCTCCATTCTTTTTTCTTTTCTTTATGAGAATCTTTTGTAATTGAAGTAAAAAGACTTCAGTCATCTCTCTGATGGAGAGTTAGAGGTAAGTAAGAAATAAGTTGTTTTTCTAAAATTCCTTGACATAAATCTCAGATCAGAGAACACCAATGTCTTTTTTTTATAACTAGAATTTCACTGCATATTCCTCAAGTCACCCAGATACTGGTCACGAAGACGTTGCTTAAGTGAGTTAGATAAACTTAGATTGTATCATGGGAATGGTGATACCCAAGTCCCAAAGTAATGGGATAGCAAGCCTTGTTAAAATGAAGGAAGTATCATGGTCAGAGGCAACCAATACAAACAGAAATAGAGGAGTGGGGCCGGTCAAGCTGTGGATGAGGACGGTGCCTCAATCTAGGTGCCCTGCTTGAATTCAGCATACATTCCAGAAGCAGGTTTGACTCTGCCCTATTCGCAGGGAGTGCTGACCTGTATTTTGGTCTAGCATGTCTGCTAAACAGGACAAACTTTCCAGTATTCCTTGACGAATATACCAGACCAGAATCACTCCCTGTCCCTAGGGAAAAATGACCCTGAGGAGGCCCTTTCCCCCCACCCCACCCCTCAAGTTAGTTTTTAGAAACCTCCAGAGAGATTAAGAAAGTTTTTTCAGTTTTTCAGTTCAGTCGCTCAGTCATGTCATTCAGAAAGTATCGGACTCAACTAATACCTCTAAGACTGCTAACAGTAACTTGGCCGAGATCAGAGAAAAGTGAGATGGCTGAGCTGATACCTCCTTTAGGGTTCAAACTGGTCTTGGAAATGGAGCAAGTCCAAAGTGACTGTTCTTCATGATCAGAGATAAAACAGAGCCACTGCTACTTCCAAGAGTGCTGCTACCAGTGACTGTTCCACTCTTTGCTAATAAAAGGCGCAAACTCACTGAACGTGTACCCCAAGTCAGGACTCTAAGTGCAAGAACATGTATTCACTTATCTATTCCTCAGGACAACCCTAAGAGGTAGGAATTATCATTAACATTTGGATTTCATCAATGAAGACACAGAAGCCTGGAGAAGTGAAAGGAACTTGCCTTGACTGAGTTATTCACTTAGTTATTCACTTAGACTTATTAAGCAAATAACAGTGAGGGGTGGGAGGTGGGGGGCAGGTTCGTCTCCAGGCAGAGTCCTGCTTCTGTACTTTACCATCCTGCCTCCCTGCCATTTCTCTTCCCTGAAAACTTGGAAGAGCGCCCCGGGACCAACCACAGACACGGGACCAACCACAGACAGCGTGACAAGGACAACAAGCATGGTGTCTGTGGGAAACAGGGACAAGTTGCCTGCAGCCTTGGCCCAGCTGGGTTGAATTTTTCCTCACCAGGCTCCTCAGGGTCCCTCCTCACTTGTCTCAGGCCATCTCCACTAACTGCTCTGCTCTACATATGCTCTCCGTTGAAAGAGAAGACTACAGATATCACCAGCATAAATATCACTACCAGAAAACTCCACGTGGATCCCAGATCATAACCTAGAAACTTGGAAAGAAAAAAAACAGAACTGGCTATAGATAACACTCTTTGCAACACACCTAAGGAGCTTCCTGGGCAACTAGAACATGTGATGCTCCTACAAGCTGCTCAAGAAATTTCAGAGTTGCAAGGTTTGTACGCTCCTGTCTTGAACATTAAGACATTTTTTTCCCAGCTAATCTGCTTTTTTGGTACTGGACTTTTTTAAAGTTGGAGTAAAGAATGGATAGAAAACACATTTGCAAATAATATTCAAAACCACCACCATATGAGAAGCTTCATTCCTTTCTTGTATGAATTCGCCTAGCCTTAAAGAACAGACATATTTTCCCTCTGAGTCTGTTGACAGTCACTGAAGTGACTAAAATACCCAGTATATCTTAGTGAAAAGCTATTTTTAAAATCACTTGATTTAGAAAACTCCAATCATGATAATTTCATGGGACTTCTTAGTACACAAATTAAAAGTTTTAAATTACTCTGCAAGAATTTGAGAATTCAAATACTCTTTAATTAGAAAATACCTGCATCAATGCATATTTAATCAGGTGTTTTTAACATCTGTCCCTGATACAAAATTATTTTGAGGGTTGTTTTGTGAGTTATGGTTCTTCTGGTCAGTAATTACGGTGAGGATGCCATGTGAGACTGGGAGCCAGAGATATGGATCCTTGTCCCTCCTGGCTCTCCCATGCCTCACCTCTGGACTTTGAGAACGTCATTTAACTTCTCTTAGCCTGTTTCCTCGTGTCCACAGATGAATAACAGCTCCCACCTCAAAGCGTTGTTCCATAGACCAAATGAAATGATGCAGGTGGAAGAGATTTTAGTGACTCCAAGGCAATATCATATAATATTAAAATTACAAACTAAAGGTAGGAGTGACGTGACTTAGTGAGGAAAGCGCAGATGTATTCTGGAGCAGAAAGGTATCAACTTGGCTGGTTTGCCAACTCATGACCTTGGTTCTCTCAGTTGAGAAATGGAAGGATAAGGACTATCCCATAAGACTGATGTGAGGGTTAGAAATAATATGTAGGGCCTCTAGCAGGACAGGCCCAAGTAGGTGCTCAATAAATGGCACCCGTTTATCAGAGAAAACGTTTAATTAAGCTAAAAGCATGCTGTGTGCAAACACAACAGCTGAGCGGGGTTCTGCTTGGAACAGTACATCCATTAGCTGGGTCCCAAATAGTCTCCCGCCTCGGCCAGCGCCCTGGGTTTATCCCACTTTAGACTCCAGTGGATTAAGGCTGTGCTTGCTGTATTCGCATTTCCTGCCTTCCACCTCGGTTTTCTAAAACTTCCTAATGGAACCTCCGATTTAAAAAATAAAATCAATTCTACCCAATGGGGCCACTCCACGCACAGGATTTTTGCTAACTTGCTTTCACAAGCTGAACTTACTCACTTTTTTTGCTAGTCCTGGAGGGAGGAGGGTGGGGTCCGTGGGGCAAGGGGAAGGAAAGAGCCGAAGTGGATCTGCTGTTGTTACTGAGAATGTTCAAAGTGACCAGAAGAAGCAGCCTGGGCCTCGCCTCCCCAGCTCCAGCGCCCGAGGGTCAGGAGTGTCGGAGGCGTTCAGAGCCGCAAGCAAGACAAGGGCACGAGCCCCGCCGCGCCGGGCCTGGGCAGACCTGGTCCGGCAGGAATCGGTCACTGAGCCGCCGCGAGTTAGAGGCTTGTTGCCGGGGAAGGGCGCATGCAGGTGGGTTAGTGGTAACTCGACCATGCGGCGTGGCATTCCTGTCTGGCAACGCGCTCAGGCAAAACAGACTCGATGCTTACAATGATCCCAGCCCAAAATGGAGTGTCTCTGACTAGCAGGGAGGAGCTGATGCTGGCCATGAGGAAGCCCACCACGGTCACGGCGATGCCCAGCGCCAGCTGCAGCAGCGCGAGCAGCAGCGGGAACCGGCAGCCGCAGCACGTCCGGGCCTCCTCCCCGCTCTCCTTGGGGGCCCCCGCGCCCCTCTTCGGCCCCATGTCGTCAGGCCCCGCGGCGTCGGCGGCTGGCGGTCCCCCTTGGCTCCGCGCGCCGCGGCCGGGCCGCTCCCTGCCCATGGCGGCTGCGGGGGCGGCAGCGGCGGGGGCGGCGCGGGGCGGGTCGCGCCGGCCCGGCTCGGCGAGTTACGGAGGCTGAACAAATATGGAAAACATTTGGAGCGACTGGCCGAGCCTCCGAAGGCCACGGGGAGCCCGCGGCGGAGGGGGAGTCGAGGGGGGTCGCCAACTGCCAACGCGCCGGGCAGGACGCAGCGCCCGCAGGCTCCGGCAGGGTGGCCTGTCTTTGGACAGGCTGCGTGTGCGCGCGCGTGCGTGTGTATGTGTGCGCACGTGGGGGGTGTGCGTGCATCTGCGCGTCTCTGTGTGGTGTCTGTTTTCTCCACTTCAAACCCCAAGATTTTTTCGCTTTTCTTTTTGTTTTCTGAGAGGTGCAATGCGAGGTGATGAATGTTTAAATCACTTGAGTTTAATTAGTAGACAATTTAATCCAAAAGAGGCGTTACTAGGCTCCAAGCTGTGAAGTTGTTTCCAGAAGTTAAATTGTTCCCTATTTTCCATCCAAGGCCTGGGCTCTTTTTTTTTTTTTTTAAGTTCTGCGATCCAGCTGACAAATCAAGGCATTTTTCCCATTGAAAATGGTATTTGCTTTTGAAATGACTGTTTGTAGAGATTCTCGGCTAATTGGGAACTCTCACGTGTATTTGTTTTTAAAAGCCTCTTTAATCGTTTATGCAAAGTCCCCAGCCAGTCTTTGCCAATCTCCACAACGGTGCCTAGGGGGAATATTATACACCTTGAAAGCTGTCCACATTTGAGATATGTTTAACTCACCTACAGTGTGCTAGAAAAGAAGGATGCTGAAGGTAGATTTGGTCCCTGCCTTAAGTCACCAAACAAATCAATAAAACCAATTATTGTTATTCCCACATAGCTCTCCTCAGTAGCACTTAGAGCAAACTTCAGTAAAACCACTAAGAAATGATCCCATCACTTTGGAATATTTATATCTACTTTGGTATGGTCATTTTAGCGTTCAGAGAGCTTTATTAAAATCTAAGTGATGTTGCCAGGATGCTAGGATAAAGGCTACTCCTAGATTGTTTGCTATCAGCTGATTTAAAGAAAAATCTAACTCCTTGCTTTGTCTCCAAATAAGAAACTAATCGTCATCAGCTTTTCCTTGGGCACCTTTGAAGGTATTAAATATATTCTTACTTTATGAACTGCAGTGTTTTCCTTATACCTTCTTTCTGGATCAGGCTTCCCAGATGGCTCAGTGGTAAGAGAACCCACCTGCAATGCAGGAGACGTGGGTTCAATCCCTCGGTCTAGAAGATCCCCTGGAGGAGGAAATGGCAACCCACTCCAGTATTCTTGCCTGGAAAATCCCCATGGACAGAGGAGCCTGAGGGGCTTCAGTCCCTGGGGTCGCAAAGAGTTGGACTCGACTTAGGGACACGGGAGTCCTTCTGGATCAGTGAGAAAAATATGGTCCATGGAACAAATGCAGTAACTTAAAAAGCAGAAACTAAATTGCACGTCCCAGTGCTCTCCCTAGAAGCAGTAGAAGCAGCACTCAGTCTCACAAGAGGAGCGGTGGGACGGAGGAAAGGTAGCTGTCAGCTTTGGGGCCCTTATGCCATTAGGATTTTTAGTGAGAACAAATGAAAGCTCCTGCTACACCAAGGTACCCACATGACTTGTGCCTGATTGAGAACAACCCAAATGACCAAGTTTTTCTACATAAACCTAAAAAACTCTTTTAGGAAACTAACTGACTACCTGGAATTAATTATTTGTTCTTAGGGATGATCCAGCTACCAGTTACTGAGTATCTGTTCTGTAACAAGCACATGCTAACTACTTTATTTCCTGACTACGACTCCTTACAAACACTGTGTAATTATAGTTTCTTCTTTTAATGATGAAAAAAATGAGTATCGGAGTTATTCACTAACCAGATTATTGAGTGCCACATCTAGTTAGGGATGAGTGAGGGGAACCAAATATGAACCCTTAGAGATTATCTGTTTTATTCATTATTCCCTGTAAACAAACAAGTGGGAGAACTGTTTAAATCATTTGTGACGTGAAACAATGTAATGATCATTGTTGTTTGTCGCCCAGTTGTGTCTGACTCTTTGTGACCCCGTGGACTACAGCACGCTAGGCCTGTCTTTCCCTCACCATCTCCCAAAGTTTGCCCAAGTTCACATGTGTTGCTTCGGTGATGCCGTCCAGCCATCTTGTCCTCTGTTGCCCTCTTCTCCTTCTGCCCTCAATCTTTCCCAGGATCAGGGACTTTCCCAATGAGTCAGCTGTTCGTATCAGATGACCCAAATACTGGAGTTTCAGCTTCAGCAT
The DNA here is from genome assembly GCF_014754425.2 of Oryx dammah. NCBI lineage: Eukaryota > Metazoa > Chordata > Mammalia > Artiodactyla > Bovidae > Oryx > Oryx dammah. The sequence goes on along the minus strand of NW_024070213.1, from coordinate 35,036,930 downwards.
CGGTCCATCCACTGAGTATTCAGGGTTGGTTTCCCTTAAGATTGACTTGTTTGATCTCCTTGCTGTCCAAGGGACTCTCACGAGTCCCTTAATGATCACAGGTAGTATTTTGTCTATCACAGAATTCACTATTAGCCTTGAACCTAAGAGTATTTGAGTACATTACAAAAAATATGTTGATCCGCCACCATAATATATATGAGAGTTGATTGAGACCCTTATTTTTATTACTGACTTATAGCTAGATACAAGCTTTATTTGCTGACCATTCTGCTGGGTTATCAGTTAGCTAAGAATATTCTTAACCTTTTCCTCAATATCTTAAATTGGAATAGGTAAACAAAATAATAGGATATTTCTGTAGGTTGGTCTTCTGAGTTTCAGAACTAGTGTGGCTTCCGGTGGCACATAAATTATTATAATGAAGGCTTACTTTTAATTGCCTAGCTGAGACAAGTTACAAGTAGCAGTGAACAACAGCCCAGATAAATTGCAATCCTTCTAGTCTGATTACAACTGCCAACTTCAATTTTCAGCTTCCCGTGGAGGAAGGTGGCAGTAGCGTGGGGAGCCTTACACTTGCTCAGATTCTCAACCGAATTCTTGAATCTGTGTCCAGTGGGGGCCTGGGCTTTGGCAATACCACAAGGGAGTAGTGATGAGGATGGTATTTTCATTTCATTGATGTTACGTAGTAGAAACAAAGAAGAGGGTGAGAAAGGTTGTCAGAAGGTTAGCGGCTTCCCTGGTGACTCAGTAGTAAAGAATACTTCCAGTGCAGGAGACACAGATTTGATCCCTGGGTCAGGAGGATCCCGTGAAGAAGGCAATGGCAACCCACTCCAGTATTCTTGCCTGGGAAATCCCATGGATAGAGTAGCCTGGCAGGGTACTTAGTGACTAAAGTGACTAAGTAACTAAACAACTTTAGTCATGACTTAGTGACTAAGCAACAACAACAAAGTTAATAGAGAGCAATCAAGGCTAAAATGGGATCAAAGGGTCTTTAAAGACAACAAGAAAGCTCTTCCTTTAATATGTCCTTTCCATGAGAAAAATCACCATTTCCAGTTCATCATATAGTTTAACAGAAATGAACAGGATTTTTTTAGTATTCATAAATTATAATGTCTCTGTTTTATAGGCTAAGCAATAATCTCTTCAGATATTTATATTACTGGGGAAAAAAAGGCAAAGTAGAAAGAAATTGTCTTCAGATACTCTATTGGTGCTTCTATTATTCAAAACTGACAGAGACTGTAAATTAAAAATTGCAGGAGGGTAGGTAATATAAGGCTTGAGATTATTTTGATCCTCTGGGGAAAACAACAAAAATAAGCTTAGTATTTCTGTTTTCTGTATTTCAATATTATTTAGACATATTTATGCTTCAGGATTTCAGAACTGGGGAAAAATTAATGTCATTACAGGAAGTCCTTAGGAAATATTAATACAACTAGAAATAATCCAAATCAACATGATCTTAGATTCACCAAGAACAAAAAGGCTTCATAGGAGAAATGATTAGTTTCAAGGTCTGTGTCAAGTTTCGTTAGTGTGTAATGAATTCTATTTTAAATATTCAATTAGATTTGATTTAAAGAAGTATCAGATATTCTACAAAGAACAATTGAGAGCCCATTTGTGATTCGAAGCACTGTTGACTTCTCTGTCTCATCTAAAATGACACAAGATATTGTCGATGTGTGTGTACACAACAAATAAAATCTAATTTTTTGTGTTTTCTTTATTTATATATCATTAATTCTAATGATATCTTCTGGCTCAATTTTTCTCTAAAGAATTGACCCATTTATGATCTTTGCACAGCAATTTGTGTTCTCAAGTTAAAACATCATATATGCAGTGTACTCTCTGTGGTACATAGGAGTCTTATAACTTTCTCATTCTAATGTATTCCACCTCTTTATATGATGTTATTTATAATACCAAATTATTCTACATATAATTTTGTAAATATCTTTGTCTATACAATTTTGATGTGTCCACTGCATATAAGGCAGAAATAACTATTATAATTAAGAAATTCATGGAGAAGAATGGACAAATTGTGGTGCAATCATACCATGAATACTACTTGCTAATAAGAAGGAATGAACCACAGATACAGGCAATGACTTGAATGAATCTCACTAAGAGTTTGCTGAATGAAAGAAACTAGACAGAGAAGAATATACACAGCATAATTCCATTTATATAAAAATTAAAAAGGCAAAATCTATGATAATTTGCATTTTAAAAAGTGTTTGTGGAGTTGGGATGAGAGAATTGACCAGAAGGGAACAGGAGGGGATGCTCTGGGGTGCTGGAAATCTTTTATATCCTGGTTTGGGCAGTAGTTACATGGGTGTTAACAACTGTGAAAAACTCACTGAACAACACTTAAGATCTATGCATATTATTATATATAATGACATCTCAATTTTTGAAATGTAATAAAAGGAGAAATATGGGAAGTGATTGTATATCCATTGGTTATTAACAATAGAAAAAGTAAAGTTTTTTTTAAATCTGACTTATCTTACTAAATTCATTTTTCCCATGCCATTCTGATTCTTCTATTGCTGTATAATAAATCACCCAAAACTTAAAAACTTACTAATTTGGAATAGCAGTTCTTGTGGGTTAAATATTCAAATAGGGTATAGCAGGGATTGTTTGTTTTTCACATTTTCTGGGGTCTCAGCTGAAAGACTTAAAGACTGGAGCCTGGAGCCACTGGAGGTATTGACCGAGGCAGAAAGATTTATCTTCAAGGTGGCTCCTTCATCTGGCTGCAGGCTGGCTCCCTTCCATGAGGCCTCTCCCTGCATTGGCCATTCCACAGCGTTGGTTGAGTGTCCTCAAAACATGGTGGCTGACTTCAACAAGAACAAGAGAGTCGGAGATTGCAAGAACAAGACGAAAGCTATCCTTTTTATGACGCAGCCTCAGAAGCCTCTTAGCAACAATTGAGCCACTTTCTTTTCTTTAAAAGGGATTCATTCAATCCAGATCACATTTGAGGGGAAAAGAATTAAGATCTGTCTATTCAAAGAAAGAGCAGTAAAGAATCAAAGAGTATTCATAATGAGAAGCTACTGTCTAGCACAGGGAACTCTACTCAGTGCTCTGTGGTGACGTAAATGGGAAGGAAATGCGAGAGAGGGGATATATGTATATGGGCTTCCCAGATGGTGCCAGTGGTAAAGAACCAGTCTGCCAATGCAGGGGACATAAAAAAGGTGAGTTCAATCCCTGGGTCAGAAAGATCTCCTGGAGGAGGGCATGGCAACCCACATTCTTGCCTGGAGAATCCGATGGACAGTATGGTGCATAGGGTCGCAAAGAGTCAGATACAACTGAAGCGACTTAACACACACACATGAAGGGGAAGAAAGAGGAAAAGCTATAGCAAAGGGGATAATTTAAAGCTGAGGAAAAGTCTGCCTCTCTTTTTATCGACAATTGATCAGATAAGTTTCTTGAGGTGGGAGAATTAGTCAAGAGGAAAGTCCCTTCACAGGCTGAGATAGAAGGAAAGAATGTAAGATTAGATAAAACACAGGTGAGTGAGCAGGTGTGGGAGGAAGGCGGTTGATGGAATTTCTATCTTCTGGCCTTGTCTAGAATATTCAGACAATGAATATAGTCTCAATATTCCTCTAAATGATACGGAGCCATTCTACTTCCAAAGCTATCCCATAGCACATTTTACTGCTGTATCTCATGGATAAGTTCTAATGAAGCTACATTATTTTCTGAAATATTCCTTTGAAAGAACAAAACCCATCACTTTCAATAAAGTACAATAATAATGATGTCTGGGATGTATATACATATATAGATATATACACAGACATACTTACATATATTTTATAGGTTGTGAAGTACTCAAATGATTACTCTAAACCTAGCCAGACCCTATGAAGTTGAAATTTCTTCAGGGGTTAAGTGACTTGTTCAAGGCTACATTTTTTAAACCATTCTTAAAAACTGTGTTAATTTCAGGTGTGCATCAAAATGATTCATATATATATATAACATATATATATACAATATTTTTGCAGATTCTTTTCCATTAAAGATTATTACAGGATATTGAATATAGTTCCCTGTGCTATAGAGTAGGTCCTTGCTGTTTGTTGTTTTATATATAGTAGTGTATATATAGATATACCCTTCCCAGATAGCTCAACTGGTAAAGAATCCTCCTGCAATTTGTGAGACCTCAGTTCGATCCCTGGGACAGGAAGTTCCCCTGGAGAAGGGATAGGCTATCCATTCCAGTATTCTTGGGTATCCCTGGTGGCTCAGATGGTAAAGAATCTGCTTGCAATGAGGGTGACGCAGGTTTGATCCCTAGGTCAGGAAGATCCCCTGGAGGAGGGCATGGCAACCCACTCCAATATTCTTGCCTGGAGAATCCCCATGGACAGGGGAGTCTGGCAGGATACAGTCCATGGGATCACAAAGAGTTGGACATGACTGAGCAACTAAGCACAGCACAGTGTGTAATGTTAATCCCAAACTAATTTATCTCCCCCCACTCTTGCTATCCCCTTTGAAGGCTACAAGTCCTAAGCTCCAACTCTACTGCTCTTGCCACTTATATTTTAGCTGAATGACGTGGAATTTTTTTCAGCTTTATTGAGATTTGATTGGTACATAAAAAAATTGAACAAAATTACTGTATATATTTTGATGGATTATTGTTTTTATGGAGAAATGGCATTAATACATTGCACACACAGGCAGTCACACATGGTAAAGGCAAATGTGTGTTAACATATGTATTAAATATGCTCACATATATGTTAAACACACATATTTAGGGCTATGCTCTCAATTCTACTGTGTGAGTTTTCCCACCAAGCAGTTCTCCAATACCAGCTGGCTGTCCCACAATTCAACTCAATTCTGACACTGTCTACCCAAGTACACCATCAGAGTCTACAGGTTAGGGCAGTCCCACAAGACTGCCCCCACTTCATATGCAAATTGAAAGTACAGATGGTAATCTGTACTCCTGACCCACTGAGGATAAATCAGAGGTTTCCACAACTCCTTCCTTGGGGTCCATGAATTTAGAACTCAGGAAACGAGTTTACTCACTAAATTGCCTGTTTATTACAAAGGATATTAACAGACACAAATCAATAACCAGATGAAGAGATACAGAGTCAGGTTCCCAACAAAGGAGCTTCTGTCCTCCTGGAGTTTGGGGCCATTCAGTGTGGCACATGGAAGTGTTCTGGTTCACCAACCTGGAAGCTCTCCCAATTCTTTTCTTTTTTGTTTGATTTTTTATGGAGTCTTCCACCAAGAAAGCCCCAGTGACATAGGCCTGATTGATTAAATCAGTGGCTGGTGGCTCAGACAGCATAGAATCCCGCCTGCGATGTGGGAGACCTGGGTTTGATCCCTGCGTTGGGGAGTCCCTGGAGGAGGGCATGGCAACCCACTCCAGTATTCTTGCCTGAAGAATACCCATGGACAGAGGAGCCTGGTGGGCTACAGTCCATGGGGATGCAAAGAGTCGGACAAGACTGAGTGACTAAGCACACTGGTGACTGGTTCAGCCTCCCTGGTGGGAGGGGGCAGTGGAGGGGGCGGGGCTGTCTTCCCTGGGGATCTTGGGGTTGGGACTGAGAATTCCAACCCTCTAATCACATGGCTGTGAAAGATGATGCTGTGAAAGTGCTGCACTCAATATGCCAGCAAATTTGGAAAACTCAGCAGTGGCCACAGGACTGGAAAAGGTCAGTTTGCATTCCAATCCCAAAGAAATGCAATGCCAAATATGTTCAAACTACTGCAAAACTGCACTCATCTCACACGCTAGCAAAGTATTGCTCAAAATTCTCCAAGCCAGGCTTCAACAGTATGTGAACTGTGAACTTCCAGATGTTCAAGCTATATTTAGAAAAGGCAGAGGAACCAGAGATCAAATTGCTAACATCTGTTGGATCATCAAAAAAGCAAAAGAGCTCCAGAAAAACATCTACTTTTGTTTTACTGACTATGCCAAAGCCTTTAACTGTGAGGATCACAACAAACTGTGGAAAATTCTGAAAGTGATGGGAATACCAGACCCCACCTGACCTGCCACTTGAGAAGTCTGTAGGCAGGTCAAGAAGCAACAGTTAGAACTGGACATGAACAACAGACTGGTTCCACATTGGGAAAGGAGTACATCAAAGCTGTATATTGTCACCCTGCTTATTTAACTTATATGCAGAGTACATCATGAGAAATGCTGGGCTGGATGAAACACAAGCAGGAATCAAGATTGCTGGAGAAATATCAATAACCTCTGATATGCAGATGACATCACCCTTATGGCAGAAAGCGAAGAGGAATTAAAGAGCCTCTTGATGAAAGTGAAAGATGAGAGTGAAAAAGTTGGCTTAAAACTCTACATTCAGAAAACTAAGATCATGGCATCCGGTCCCATCACTTCATGGCAAATAGATGGGGAAACAGTGGAAACAGTGTCAGACTTTATTTTGGGGGGCTCCAAAATCACAGCAGATGGTGATTGCAGCCATGAAATTAAAAGATGTTTGCTCCTTGGAAGGAAAGTTATGACCAACCTAGATAGCATATTAAAAAGCAGAGACATTACTTTACCAACAAAGGTCCATCTAGTCAAAGCTATGGTTTTACCAATAGTCATGTATGGATGGGAGAGTTGGACTATAAAGAAAGCTGAGCGCCAAAGAATTGATGCTTTTGAACTGTGGTATTGGAGAAGACTCCTGAGAGTCCCTTGGACTGCAAGGAGATCCCACAAATCCATCCTAAAGGAGATCAGTCCTGAGTGTTCATTGGAAGGACTGATGCTGAAACTGAAACTCCAATCCTTTGGCCACCTGATGCAAAGAACTGACTCATTTGAAAAGACCCTGATGCTGGGAAAGATTGAAGGTGGGAGGAGAAGGGGACGACAGAGGACGAGATGATTAGATGGCATCACCAACTCAATGGACATGAGTTTGAGTAAGCTCCAGGAGTTAGTGATGGACAGGGAAGCCTGCAGGCATGCTGCAGTCCATGGGATTGCAAAGAGTGGGACAGGACTTAGCGACTGAACGGAATTGAACTGAATCACGTGACTGGTTCTCTTGGTAACCAGCCCACACCTTTAGGTGTGTTCCAAAAGTCACCTCATTAACATAACAGAACACAAATTTGTAGCTTTCTCCCTTAGGAAATTCCAGGGATTTTAGGAGCTCTGTACCAGAAACAGTGATGAAGACCAAAATCTATCTTTTGTTATAAATCACAAGAGCATAAGTGCTTTGTGCATAGATATTTCTACCAAGTCCCAGGGTAGTAAGAACAGAAGCAGTGTACAGTCTGTACCATAAACATGGTGAGGGCAGATATCTTGGTTTTTAGTCTCTATCGTTTCCACAGTACCCAGCTCGGTGCCAAGAACATTGTATGGTTTTAATAAATATTTATAGATCCGGCTGGATGGCATCACTGACTCGATGGACGTGAGTCGGAGTGAACTCCGGGAGTTGGTGATGGACAGGGAGGCTTGGCGTGCTGCGATTCACGGGGTCGCAAAGAGTTGGACACAACTGAGCGACTGAACTGAACTGAACTGAAATAGTCATATAATTTATACACAAGATTCATCTGGATTCAGATATTTTATATATATGAAATATATCTTCAAAATCCTTGAACTGCATATTTTGTCCATTTTTCTTTTTAAGAGTTGTCTTTAGGAATAACTCAACCAAGTCAGTTTGGATGAATTCTGATCAGGTTTTCTAAATAATAACATTAAAAACACCATGAAGTGTATTTTAAATATCCTATGTGTTATAAACAAACTGCATGATTTTCACTTTGACTGCTAATCTTCCTCTTTAGAGTAACTGAGTCACTATCTGACTCTAAGCCAGACTGACATCCTTTTTCATTTTTATAATATGCAGAGTTCCATAGACTTTACAACTCCCTGCATTTGGTTCTATATCCAGTCATCACTCTCTCTAAAGACATTTTTGGCCCTAAGACAAATCTTTGTAGTCTGTTCTTTCCCCCCTACCATTCCTGTATGAATTCTCTCTCATATTTACGTGGCAATGAGTGCAAACACTGGACTCAGACAGCCTGAGTTCCAACTGAGTCTCTAATTCTTACCAGCTGCGTTCCTTCACCTCTCTAGGCCTCGATTCCCTATCTATGAAATGTGAATATTAAAAGTACTTACCTCATTTATACAATGTAGTGTAAATACAATAGTTCATGCAAACACAGAGGACGTTTCCTGACATGGATAACTAATCAGCAGGTGTTAGCTATTATCCTAGCCCCGCTCTCTCTTCTAATTCACTTTTCCTTCCTCTGCATTATCTTTCTTTGCTCCTTGGTAAGTCTGTCCTTGTTTCTCCTGCTACCCTCCCCACAGAATGTTTAACTCTCCCCATTGTTCTCTTATACTCAGTATCTGATAACTCTGAAAGTTCAACTTCTGAATTAGAGCTTTGCTTCACAATGTAATTTTATTTTTCCTCATCACCACACTCTCTACTCAGTCCCTTTTCCAGAATGACCTCTAGAGAAAGATGAGGCATCCCCCTTTCTTCTAGTGTTCTATTTCTTTAGAGTGCCCCCTCATCTGAGCTTTGATCCCACCCCCTGATTCAGGGAAGTGTATGTGCTCAGTTGCTAAGTCCCATCCAACTCTTTTGTGACCCCATGGACTGAAGCCCGCCAGGCTCCTCTGTCCGTGGGATTCTCTCCAACCAAGAATACTGCAGTGGATTGCCATTTCATCCTCCAGTCGGATCTTCCCAACTCAGGGATCGAACCCTCGTCTCCTGTATTGGCAGGTGGATTCTTTACCACTGAGCCACCTGGGAAGCCTTTCAGGGAAGTAACCAAACTGAAATACTGTCTGTCATCCACCCCAGCCAATCAGAAAAGGATTGCCATTTTATTTATAATCTTTTGCTATGCCCCTAGTGAAGGTAACATCAAAATAAATAGGAAATTCTCACTTGATTTCTCCAAATGAATTCAGATTATTTCACAGAATTACTGATATTGCTGATACTTCAGAAACAAAGTTTTGATCATCTCACATTAAGCTAGATTAGTGAAATCTTGACAGAAAGAAAGTTCACATTTCTCAAGTGTTATATTCCCTAAAAGAGCATACATGGTATAGTATTTGTCAATGATTTTGGCCTAATATCTGTCTTTATGTTGGGGAATAACTCCTTACACACGCCAACTGCTGCCCACCCCATGATCACAAGAGTGGGCCTTTGGACATGGTCTGGCCAATTGTAGTACCCCTGCCCCCTGCCCTGTATCTAAAAGCCAGGCACATGAAGGACTAATTCAGTGCAGGATGAATCAGAATTCTCCCACTGGCATGAGATAAGGATGCTGGGATGGGCTGTGGTCCTCTCTTCTTTCAGAAAGAAGGCTGCCAATTGTAGGGTTCTTTCCCATAACCTGGAGGGGTTATTCCTATGATAGGTGAGAATAAGGCCAATGAGCAAAGAGGAACAGAGGCTAGAAGAGCCAAAAAGATTGGGGGGTTTATGGAGGAGGTGAAGAGTAGAGAGGTTTGTTGACATTTGAGCCTCAGAAAACAACTGTACCTAAAACAGCTCATTGATGTTCTGACATCCCAAGGCAGGAGGTGGTCTTGCTCACACTGCACCATCACTCTTGACCTGCACAAGGGATTCAATCAGTATTTGCTGAATGGCTAAATAAGTAAACAAGACAACAAATATTCCTTTTGCTTAATTATTTTTATCCCTCGAAACTCAAGGTACCATGAATAATGCACCCACCCAGGTGAATCTGTTCTGCTGTGAGCATCCTCGCCTCAGCAACACCAGACCTGCAGTCACCTAATAAAAACATACAGGAGTAACAAGTGAGCAGTAAGTATATTTCCAAAGACAGGAATGGTAAAATATCGGGGTGGGGTTTTCTCTGTCAAATTATATGAGAAGATACAAATTATATCAGAAGATATGAAGCCTTTGTAGGGCAGAGTAGATATTTTATTAAGTGTCTATTTACAGTATGTTTGCAATGTAGCAGATGAGGAAATGCCAAATGCTATTTTATAATCGATACCACTTTCATCTTAGGTATATTTGTATGAGTATTATGCTCAACTAGCTAATTATACTTGGAATTTTTGTTGCTCTTTTATTAGCCTAAATCATAAAATTAAGTACTAGGTTAACAGATACTTGTATGCACTGCTTTTAAGCCAGAGATGTTGGTAGGAATCACCTATAGAATACTAAAGACATGTTTTTGACTTGAATGTCTGATTTAGTTATATTTTAGGTGGAGTCTAGATAGTTAGTCCATTTGAGTTGCACCCGATCCCTGGGTCAGGAAGATCCCCTGGAGGAGGAAATGGCAAACCACTCCAATATTCTTGCCTGGAAAAGCCCATGGACAGAGGAGCCTGGTGGGAGTCCAGGGGGTCACAAAGAGTCAGACACAACTGAGTATGCATGCTTGTGATTAAGTATCACTCTGAAAACCTGCCCAGAACACACTCCAAGCTAACTCAACACTCTAGCCATCACCTACAGTAATAAGAAACATTCCTTTTTCAAAGATCAACTGTAACTTTATAATTTTATTTCTTCTTGGTACTTCTTTCTCAAGAGTGAGCAATGTACAATGTTCTTTCTTGAGTTCATTCAGTAAACATTTATTGACTGCTTAATATGGCCAAGTAAGCCATCAGGCACTGACGGTAAAAAGGTGGCAGGTTCCTGCTCTCAGGGAGCTCACATTCAGCTGGAGGGAGACAAACACAACAGAGAAGTGCAATAAAGTGTTAACATGTATACGGACAGACGTGTGTGTAAGGCATAGCAAGGAATAAGGGCACAGTGACTCTACTAGAGCACATCACAATCTCAGGCACACAACCTGTGTACCTGGGAAACGTGTGGCAGAGCAGAGGGATCATTCAGCCTTGTGGATTTTTATCCACGGGTTAATGCTTGGATGTGAGATGTTGGACCTGCTGGTTCAAACTTACCACATCATGGCACCCAGTGAACAGCTCCTTCCTTATGCCTGGTCCTTGAAGACAAACCTTCCAAGTTTCAGTTGGGTGGTCCTCTACTTCAGGATAGTGAAGATATAATCAGACCAGGACACAGTGGGCGGAGCTGATTGATTCAATGTGTGCATGCCTGCTAAGTCACTTCAGTTGTGTCTGACTCTTTGCACCAGGCTCCTCTGTCCATGGGATTCTCCAGGCAAGAATGCTGGAGTGGGTGGCCATTCCCTTCTCCAGGGATCTTCCTGACCTAGGGATTGAACCCAGGTCTCTTATGTCTCCTGCTTTGGCAAACAGGTTATTTACCACTATAGTGCCACCTGGAAAGCCCCTCAACCATATGGCTGGGCCCTCGGAGGACAGCCCTCTCTCAGCCCTCCTGAGTACTGAAAAACCAAGGTCTTGCTGGAGTTCATGAACCCCATGCCTGTCAATCATTTGCAACTTTCTTCAGCATCTATTTTTCACTTAGTCATATTTTTTATCCCTAAGCCATCTCTACTAAACCTGTAATACATCATGCAGGTTTTGGGAAGGGGCATGGTTTTCAATATCATGCATTATTTTTTTTTTCCTGTTCCTAAAAGCCAAAACAATCCATATTTTAAATCAAAATAATCTTCTTGTGCATCTTGTTTAAAGAGAGCTGAAAAAGCATGGGACATGCTTATTGAAGGAAGCTGCTTGAGGTTTAATAAGAATGAAACTAGCACCTAAACCTAGAAAAAAATTCATCAAGATGCTCAAAGCGGTTGCTTGGGGGCAGTGGGACATGCATGATGTTTTCCACTTCTTTCTATTTTTCTGTTGTTCACGAATGGGCACATTATATTATCTTGTAACCAAAACAAAGCACAAACCAAACCAAACACCCCTCTGTACCCTTAGTTTTCAAAAGAAACTCACTTCAGTAGAGACTGAGTCTTACATTTATTTTAGAGTCACCTAAATAATGGAGAATTAATGGCACCCCACTCCAGTACTCTTGCCTGGAAAATCCCATGGGCGGAGGAGCCTGGTAGGCTGCTGTCCATGGGGTCGCTAAGAGTCGGACACGACTGAGAGACTTTACTTTCACTTTTCACTTTCATGCATTGGAGAAGGAAATGGCAACCCACTCCAGTGTTCTTGCCTGGAGAATCCCAGGGACGGGGAAGCCTGGTGGGCTGCCGTCTCTGGGGTCGCACAGAGTCGGACACGACTGAATCGACTTAGCAGCAGCAGCAGCAGGTACATAACAGATGCTCAGTTAAAAAGATATTACACTTGGTAGATAAAGAAATTCTCTCTGGATTGAATCTTCCTGTATTAATTGAATTTAGTTTCAATAATGAGATTCTGCTAAGGTTATATTTTTAAAAGAAAAGATAGGTATAATATACTAAGATAAAAGCAAAAATTTCTGAAAGTATGAGAGATTATAGTAAGCCAGTGGTTCTTATCCTTGACTGTGTACCAGAATGACTCATAATAATCTTTTAAAATGTTTGTGACCAAGACCTTCCTCTAGAGATTCTTTTTTTTTTTATATAATTTATTTTTTTTACTTTACAATTCTGTATTGGTTTTGGCATACATTGACATGTTCAGGAAGTGGGTTGACATACAGCATCTGCACTTTTCAGAGGTTCCATAGATAATCTTGATGGATAGCTGGGGTTGCAGGCCATTATCCCAAATGAAATTCATCAATCAATCCAGGCACCAACTAATGCATCTGAAATGACCCAGGTCCTCCAACTTTGTCAATGAAAAGAAGGTAAACTTTTACTTAGTAAAGCTCTAATTGCTCAAACATTTGGAACTTTTCTTTGGGAAATTTAGTAAAAAGATGATTGAAGAGCCAACCAATAATCATCCTTATTACTTAAGGCTGGTGTTAACCTAGCCTGCTAACTTTATTCTATTAAAGATTGATTGCTAACTTGGGACAGAAATGTAAAGTCGGGTAATCACCTTATCCCTCCCCTCCTGTTATCTGCTCCGCATAGTGAATGCTGGCTTAGCTTCTATTCAATGAACAAGTGAGTGAGTGAGTGAGTGAGTGAATGGATGGATGATTCTGCTTCCTCATTTTCACTGAGGGCCTCAGGTTAGCTGTGGCATTTGCCCACGAGCTCACTACTAGTCGATGGCAGTGTTGTGTCTCAAAATCAGAAGGGCACATTCTCAGTGCTCCATTCCCCTCAACCAGCCACCTGCTTTACTCATCTCCAACAAGTGTTGATTGTTCCAAAAGATTAATCCATCCTTCTAAAATACTGTTAGTGTCCATAGAGAGTATTTAAAATAATGTGCCACACAAAGCTTAAAAGCAATTCTATAACCTTAATTAACAAAACTACTTAGAGCAACAGTAACACCATGTGAGTGAAACACCTTCCAAAGTGACTACTTCGAAGGAAACAAATTGATCTCTACTTATAAATTCTGGTTTCTTAAAACTCAGTCTTTGATTTCTAAGTTGCACAGTGTACCTTTCACTTATAAGTGTTCCAATGAGGGGCATCAATGTGCCAGGTTTAGTTACTAATTTTCATCAGGCCAGTATCTCACTGGACAAATTTGGCTCAGATCACCCTACAAATAATAATAATAATAAAAGATAGCTAAACTTTGATCTGTGATTAATAGGCATCTCTGTTTCCACAACTATACAGTTTTAGATATGATTGCCAGATTGCCTACCTAATTGCCTTGTGTAAACTGTCCTGTTGAATCCAGAGAAACTAGTTTGTTTTTTTTTTAATGCATTCTAACCTCACCCCTTTTATAAGCCACCTTTGGGGAGAAAATTATAAGAAAAAGGTATCACATGAAGGCTACCATTGTTGACCAATCTCCCTTCATCAATAAGAAAGTTGGAGTAGGACTTTGGTCTTAAATAATAACTTTTGTTTAACAACATAATTTTTGCTGTGATCATTTCTTCAAATAGAAGATAACACAGAATTTGGATAAACAAAGAAATGGATAAAATGCCTCAACTATACCAAGAACAGTTTCTTGAGATATAAAGGGAGAAATGAGTATTAAACTCTAGGAAAAGAAAAAGATTTTCACAGATACCATAGTTTTGTACTGATATGACCAAAATGAGAGGGGAAAAAAAAAAGTGTGTATATGCGAAGTAATGTCCAACTTTTTGTGACCCCATGGACTGTAGCCCTCCCAGCTCCTCTGTCCATGGGATTTTCCAGGCAAGAATACTGGAGTGGGCTGCCATTTCCTCCTCCAGGGGATCTTCTCAAGCGAGGGATTGAACCCACATCTCTTGCATCTCCTGCACTGGTAGGTAGATTCTTTACTACTGCACCACCTGGGAAGCCCAAGAAAGAAAATAGATCCCTTTTAAGCAAAAGTAAAACTTGTATGAGATTCTGTGCAGTTAAGAGAATCATTCTGGTTTTGTTAAGCCTGCTTCTCATTCTCAAACAGTATCTTCTCTGGAGCATAGCCAAACCAGCAAGGATTATGGAGGGTGTATCAGTGTGAACATCTGAATGAACTGGCAGAAAATAGGGCTTATTTCTCCCTTGTTGTTGTTTAGTCACTAAGCCAAGTCTGACTCTTTTGGGATCACATGGACTATAGCTCACCAGCCCTCTTGTCATGGAACTGACATGGGATTTCCCAGGCAAGAATACTGGAGTGGGTTGCGATTTCCTTCTCCAGGGATCTTCATGACCCAGGGATAGAACCTGTGTCCCCTGCATTGCAGGCAGATTCTTTACCGCTGAGGAAAAACCTATTTCCCCGTTAGATAATTTTAATTCTTCTATCCAGACCTATAAATTCTGCTGCGTATCTTTCCACTTTTATTCTTGCCCTCCAGATGCTCTATGCGTGCAAACAATCCTTGATAGATGTTTAGCTTGGAGTCTAACTCAGCATTTGAGTCCCTTACTTGTGTGAGACGCTGTATGATTAGGAGAAAATGAAAAGACAAAAAAAAAAGTCTAATTTCATCCCCATTCCTCTGAAAAGATCTCAAGCGCCTTTCAAGTTTTCTTGTGTCTTAAAGTAATGCTCTTTCACCCTGGAATATCTCTCTGGACTCAAATTGTTTTGTTATTAAACCATGTACTCGAAAGTTAAATTTCAGATTTGGGAAAAATATGCTATTGTGCTCAGAACACCCAGGGGACAGTTAAATGGGAGAAATCAAATTTCTTAAACTCAGCGGTGCAGTTTATATTTTGTAGCCTGAGCTTATGTATGTCAGGTAGGTCGTGTGATGGTGGGGCTTTCTGAGCTGGTGTGGGAGGTAAAGTAAAAAGTCCCATCCCTTCCTGTTACCTCTGACAAGGTTCCACCAGCATCCTGTGTCTAAAGGTGTCGGGACACTGTTCATTGTGTCAAGAAAAGAAAGTTCACCACTCGGTGCTTGATCGTGTGAATGAATATTCAGCACCTCTAACTCAGATTCTCGGCTAATGGTCAAGATGCTGAATTTTCAAGGGCCAATTGTGTAGCCTCCTTCTTGCAAGGTGCCTTTCCTTTTTAGCAGTTTCATTATTTGTTCACACCTCCAGGAGAAGAAGTAGAGAAAAAAGATGAAATATAAATTCACTAACTTTTTTCAACTACATCCAAAGTTCTTCAACTACTTGCCAAAGTACTGTAGTTCCAAGAAGGCTTGTGGGAGAGCACAGAACAGTCAGGGGGTGCTAGCCTTTGCTGTGCCAACAAAAATGTCACACGGGGCACACTTCTTCACATCAGGACCAGCTGAGTCTCTTCATACAAAAAGACAGCATCTGAAGTAAATATTTGACTATGGCACTGAAAGACAGAAAATAAAAGAGCCTGGCTGAATCCAGGATCCAACTCTCTGAAGGTTCCAATTACCTAAGTGCTGCTCTGAGCAAAGAGACTGCAGCACTCTGTGTGTGTGTGTGTGTGTGTGTGTGTGTGTGTGTGTGTATGTGTGTGTGTGTGTGTGTGTGTGTGTGTGCGCGCGCATGCACGCGCGATAGAGAGAGACACACACAGAGTGCACACAGCTGAAAATGGATCGGTTCTGTTGCCGCTTTCAACAGGTAGCCTTAAACTGGGGCATGAACTTAAGTTTGTTTGTTCTTGATGACTTTCATATAGTTTGCTAACGCCATTTTGCAAGGCCGCTTAGAAGGCAGTTGGAACTAAAATCATAAGCAGGACAGCCAGTGTTTCTGAGGCCATTATGGGTACAGTCACGAGAAACTGAACACAACGCCCATGCAAGCTTTGGTTTATCAGTGATGGATTGAGGAACACAGAGTCCCCAAGTGAAACTGTGAGGTAGAGGGGATTTCTCTTGACACAGGCCCGCATTGCTTTTGAACCCTCCTGTGTCCTGATGGCACCATGCTCCCACCTCCCTTCCCCACCCCATGTCCTAGTACCTGGCTTCTACACCCAACAAAAGAGAAGAAGGTAAGCCATCAGTATGCATGAAAGCCAGTCCATAAGTGACGAGTTTAATCTCTTCCACCCTTTCCCATTACCCTCTGCAGAAAAGTGCAAACCTCTTAGCCAGACTCCCTTGCTGTTCACTCTGCCCTCACCTTCTCCTCTCTGTCTCTTCTCCAGGCACATGAGAATCCTTCCCTCCCTCAAGATCTGCTAACTTCTTGTTGCTGGGCCTTTGAACACTCTGTTCTCCGTGCCAGAACACGCTTCTCTGCCCTCCCCCGCTAGCCGTCTCCCAGGAAGCCTGCCTGGACCTCACAGCCTTGGTCAGCTCTGCCCTTCAAGCCCTTTTGCAGAGCACCCGTGCTTCTCCTGTGAAAGTCACCCTGTCATGGTTAGCCCTTCGTGTCTTGTCGTGATTCTTCCTCTGCTGTCAGCCTATGAGTGTCGGAGCACTTACATGTTTATTGCTACAGTCCCAGCACAGAGCCTGGCCTACAGCAAGTACCGAATAAATATTTACCATACCATGTCTCTCTTAATTGGGGGACTTCCCTAATGGCTCAGATGGTCAAGAATCTGCCTCCAATGAAGGGGACTTCAGTTCAATCCCTGGGTTGGGAAGATCCCCTGGAGAAGAAAATGGTTCAGTTCATTTCAGTTTAGTCACTCAGTTCCACCCAATTCTTTGCAATCCCATGGACTGCAGCACACCAGGCCTCCCTGTTCATCACCAACTCCCAGAGTTTGCTCAAACTCATGTCCATTGCGTTGGTGATGCCATGCAATCATCTCATCCTCTGTCATCCCCTTCTCCTCCCACCTTCAATCTTTCCCAGCATCAGAGTCTGTTCAAATGAGTCAGTTCTTCCCATCAGGTGACCAAAGTATTGGAGTTTCAGCTTCAGCATCAGTCCTTCCAGTGAATATTCAGGGCTGATTTAGTTTAGGTTGGACTGGTTGATCTCCTTGCAGTCCAAGGGACTTTCAAGACTCTTCTCCAACACCATAGTTCAAAAGCACCAATTTTTCTGTGCTCAGCTTTCTTTATAGTCCAACTCTCACATCCGTACATGACTACTAGAAAAACCATAGCTCTGACTAGATGGATCTTTGTTGGCAAAGTAGTCTCTGCTTTTTAATATGTTGTCTAGGTTGGCCATAACTTTTCTTCCAAGGAGTAAGCATCTTTTAATTTCATGGCTGCAGTCACCATCTGCAGTGATTTTGGAGCCTAAAAAAATAAAGTCAGCCACTGTTTCCACTGTTTCCCCATCTATTTGCCATGAAGTGATGGGGCCAGATGCCACGATCTTAGTTTTGTGAATATTGAGTTTTAAGCCAACTTTTTCACTCTACTCTTTCACTTTCATCAAGAGGCTCTTTAGTTCCTCTTCGCTTTCTGCCATAAGGGTGATGTCATCTGCATATCTGAGGTTATTGATATTTCCCCCAGCAATCTTGATTCCATCTGGTGCTTCATCCAGCCCAGCATTTCTCATGATATACTCTGCATAGAAGTTAAATAAGCAGGGTGACAATATACAGCCTTGATGTACTCCTTTTCCTATTTGGAACCAGTCTGTTGTTCCATGTCCAATTCTAACTGTTGCTTCCTGACCTGCATACAGAGGCAGGTCCTCAAGAGGCAGGTTCGGTGGTCTGATATTCCCATCTGTTTCAGAATTTTCCAGAGTTTGTTGGGTCCACACAGTCAAAGGCTTTGGCATAGTCAGTAAAGCAGAAGTAGATGGTTTTCTGGAACTCTCTTGCTTTTTCGATGATTCAAAAGATGTTGGCAATTTGATCTCTGGTTCCTCTGCCTTTTCTAAATCCAGCTTGAACATCTGGAAGTTCACGGTTCACATATTGTTCAAGCCTGGCTTGGAGAATTTTGAGCATTACTTTACTAGCATGTGAGATGAGTGCAATTGTGTGGTAGTTTGAGCATTCTTTGGCATTGCCTTTCTTTGGGATTGGAATGCAAACTGACCTTTTCCAGTCCTGTGGCCACTGCTGAGGTTTCCAAATTTGCTGGCATATCAAGTGCAGCACTTTCACGGCATCATCTTTCAGGATTTGAAATAGCTCAACTGGAATTCCATCACCTCCACTAGCTTTGTTCATAGTGATGCCTCCTAAGGCCCACATGACTTCACATTCCAGGATTCTGGCTCTAGGTTGGTGATCAGACCATTGTGATTATCTGGGTCGTAAAGATCTCTTTTGTGTAGTTCTTCTGTGTATTCTTGCCACCTCTTCTTAATAGCTTCTGCTTCTGTTAGGTCCATACCATTTCTGTCCTTTATTGTGCCCTTCTTTGCATGAAATGTTCCCTTGGTATCTCTAATTTTCTTAAAGAGATCTCTAGACTTTCCCATTCTATTGTTTTCCTCTATTTCTTCACATTGATCTCTGAGGAAGGTTTTTTTTTTTTTAATCTCTCCTTGCTATTCTTTGGAACTCTGCATTCCAATGGGTATATCTTTCCTTTTCTCCTTTGCCTTTTGCTTCTCTTCTATTCACAGCTATTTGTAAGGCCTTATCAACCATTTTGCCTTTTTGCGTTTCTTTTTCTTGGGGATGGTCTTGATCCCTGCCTCCTGTACAGTGTCATGAACCTCTGTCCATAGTTCTTCAGGCATTCTGTCTATTAGATCTAATCCCTTGAATCTATTTCTCACTTCTACTGTATAATCGTAAGGGATTTTATTAGGTCATACCTGAATGGTCTAGTGGTTTTTCCTACTTTCTTCAATTTAAGTCTGAATTTTGCAATGAGGAGTTCATAATCTGAACCACAGTCAGTTCCCAGTCTTGTTTTTGCTGATTGTGTAGAACTTCTCCATCTTTGGCTGCAAAGAATATAATCAATCTAATTTTGGTATTGACCATCTGGTGATGTCCATGTGTAGTGTCTTCTCTTGTGTTTTTGGAAGGGGGTGTTTGCTATGACCAGTGTATTCTCTTGCCAAAATTCTATTAGACTTTGCCCTGCTTCATTCTGTACTCCAAGGCCAAATTTGCCTGTTACTCCAGGTATTTCTTGATTTCCTGCTTTTGCATTCCAGTCCCCTGTAATGAAAGGGACATCATTTTTGGGTGTTAGTTCTAGAAGGTCTTGTATGTCTGAACCACACACATCAAAGAATGTGGCCTTGCACTTCATGGCCCCAAGTAGTTAGGTAACTGTTAAACAGCTGACACAGGAGATTTGATCCATAGGCCAACGGTGAACTGAGACTTGGAGCCTTATTCAAACGACAATATGGACTAATCAGAATCCTCTCTGGACAGTCTTGAATTGGGAACTGAGCAGCTAGTCCTGTTGTTAGTGAATGTCAGAGACAGCCAGTCCTGATACATGGTAGATAGGAACTGGATGAGGCCATGCTGGGTCTTGTGCGCTTACTGAAGTAAGGAGCTGGCTGCCGCAGAAGTGTGAGCATATAGTCAGAAACAGATGAGAGAGAGAGACCATGTCTTACTTAAGACTGAGAGATACTAACTCCAGTTCCTGATTTTTCTGGTTTCCAGTTTCTAGGATTTCTGTTGCTAGTAACTAAAGGATTTATGATTAGAACTCAATTACCTCAAGATTTCTGGTCCCCAAGGAACTCAGTTGGTCCTTCCAGGTGAGCCTAAGAAGTAAAAAGGTGTTCTTCATGGGAGGTGAAGCAACAGGTGGTGCTGATCCCTGGGGGGCTTCCGTTACCTCCACAGTCTCTCCCCTGGGATGATCCTGACTGAGTAGCCATGGGGCAGCTTGACTGCTCAAAGCTGAGCACCTCTAAGGGCTGTGCATGCAAACAAAGGTCCCCAATGATACAGTTTTTATCTGAGTTCAGAGCCATAGCAACAAACCCCCTATGCCAGGGTTTCACAAGTCTAGGCTGGAATAGCAAGCCACTCACAGTGAAATTCTTGTATTCAGTAATGCCAGTGATGTACTGAGAGACAGAAAGGAATAATACTAATATGATAATGGCATTAAAGTAATGTTTGGTGTTTCCCAAAGCCCTTTTACTTAAATCACCTCATTGGATTCTTGCCATGACCCTCTATCTATTTGGTCACTGAGATTTGCTAATTTTATATTTTGAACTTCTTTTGATTCTATCTCCCTCTGTTCTTCTATTCTTATTTCCTTAAGAATAAAGTTCAACATGAACAGCTTGGCAAAGTCACACTAAGAAAACTGGACTTTATGCTTAAGATAATAGAAAACTATGGCCAAAATTTGAGCAGGAGAGTAGTAATATGTTTAGATTTATATTTTGAAAGCATCACTGGGCTGCAGTGTGGATAATGGACTAAGGGAGGAAAAGAATGGAGGCAGGGACATCAAAAGGGAGGCTGCTGTAAGGACCCAGACAAGAGACAATAGGGGTTTGGATATGGTAGAGAACTGGGGATGAGGGTGGAAAGAAAATAGTGCCCAAGTATCTGACTTAAGAAAGGTGGGGATGGTGTTTCTATAGTAGAGGATTAAGTTACTTCCAAAGAATATGCAGATCATGCAATTTCAATTACTCTGTTGTTGTTTTTTTTTTTTACCACATCACATAGGATGTCTGGACTTTTAACCAGTGGACCACCAGGGAAGGCCCAATAACTTCAATCACTTTTGAAGGAATGTGTAGTTTTACTCTGAACAAGCATCAAGAATATAACAATAGGAGTGATAAAGATTTTTAATATAGAAGTTTCTGAGAGTTGTTCAGTAATGTTCAGCTTCCCATTGCCTACAGAAAGATCCAAGTCTAAGGAGGCTGAATTTAAAATATACTGCTTTAACATCCTTATCTAAATTTGTCTAAATTCCAGGATTAAGTATATCAAAATCTTTACACCACTTTAAGAATACAGAAAGCCTTGTCTTATTAAGGAGTAGGGCCATCATCCATAGTCTCCTTTTCATTTGTTCCTGAATGTGATTCACATAGCCCAAGAGTCTATGGCCAATTTAATGATTATCAGTCTTCTATCTATAAAAAAGATGAAAGATAGAGAGACTAAATTATTTAATTGGAACAATTCAGGTTAAAATATCTAAATGAAAACAGAAAGAAAGAGATCAACAAAGCAAAAAGAATTCCTACATCTGAAATTTTTTGTAGTTTAAGAAATTCAAAATTCTATACTCAGAATATATTCCCTTTTAAAACCATGAAAATATGGCTTTGTGATTTTTTTAATTTTAAGAAACAACATCTGTTTATTCCATGAAATTATACTACCCATAGTAACTAACAGCTTTAGTAAACTGTCTCTGAAATGTAGGTTTGAAAGGATGAAGTATCACCTTGGGTTTTCTGTAAAGCTAAGAAACTGAACTGGGTGTGATTGTCTAGGTATGATTATCATCATTGTTGAAAAAATGAAAATTTCCTTAAAGACCACAAAAAAAATTTCTAGGTGGTAAGAGAAAGAAAAGACAAACCATAGACTGAAGGAAAATATTTGCACACCACACAGACAAAAGACATACCCAGAATAAATAAAGAACTCTCAAATTCAGTAAGAAAAAACAAATAATTCAATTAAAAAATGGGCAAAAGATTTGGATAGACACTTCACAAAAGAAGTATATGGATGGCTAATAAGTACCTAAAAAGATGTATAATATCATTAATAATTATGGAAATGCAGATTAAATGCAGATATCACTACACACTCATTAGAATGGCTAAATTTAAAAGACTGCACATTCCAAGTGTTGACAGGAATGTGGGGAAACTGGAACTTTCATTCACTACTGGTAGGCATGCAAAATAGTACAAGCACTATGGAAAAGAGTTTGATAGTTTCTTTAAAAGTTAAGTATACATGTGAACCAGCCTAAGAAAAATGAAAGCTTATGTTCACACAAAGATGTGTACACAAATGTTCATTCCAACCGTATGTGCAGTAGCCCTAAAGTGGAAACAACCACATTGAAGAATAAAAATAATTATTCCAAGAGAAGAAAGCAAGACAGAGAAAGTACATATAGTGCTATGAAAGCCTAGAAAATCCAAACATATCTACAGTGACAGAAAGCTAATCAGTGGTTTCCTGGAGATGGTAAGGGAGATGAGGAGAACAAGGAGGGATAGATTACAAAACTTTTGGAGGGTGATGGATTTGTTCATTATCTTGATTGTGGTCATGATTTTACGGGTGCATGTGTCAAAATTTATTAATTGTACATTTAAAATATGTGCAATTTATTACACATTGATTAAACTTCAATAAAGCAGTTAAAAGTGAAAAAACTCAGATGTGATCAGTATTAGTGGTCTAAGTTGAGCCTGAAGAAAAATCAATATTTAACCAAGATAGTATTTAAAGATCAGGTATGTAAATAAGTTAGTGATGATGGCCTGCAAGTGTATTTGACCTTCAAATGTCTAACATTCTTTGTGGCTACGATGAGGAGGTTTCCTGATTTATTTTTACTTCATCTTTCAGTCAGTTCAGTTCAGTCACTCAGTCGTGTCCAACTCTTTGTGACCCCATGAACTGCAGCACACCAGGCTTCCCTGTCCATCACCAGCTCCCGGAGTTCACTCAGATTCACGTCCATCGAGTCAGTGATGCCATCCAGCCATCTCATCCTCTGTCATTCCCTTCTCCTCCTGCATCTTTACTAGGTTGTAAACAAGGTGTATTTGTTTTCTTGGTGACCAATGAAATACTGGCCGCTTCCTCCCTAGGATACTTTTAACCATGAGGGCTCTGCTTTCCATGTCTTAGGATGGTCCACTAAAAGAAATTTATGAATTTAATACAGAAATCACATGTACCACATATTTCATCTGAGTTTTTGAAATGGTTGCAAATGTATTTTTCCTTGTCTATCAGCTTTATGATATTAAATAAATCTCCATTTCTTCATTCATTCTCAAAGACATTATTTAAGCTTAATCATCCACATGCATGGGCCACAGTCAACAGAATAACAAAAAGAAATAAGAAAAATGATCAGGGCAATATATTTTAATGTACTGGGATTTAGCCCCCAAATTTCTTGAAACATAAAATTTGAAGATATAATGGCTGGTCCATCAATCCTTAAAATAGCTTTTTAAGAAAAATACCATGGGCTTCTGATATAAGATAATGATTGAGCATATGTATCTGCTTATCCTCTTTCCCAAGACCCTATTTAAATGGCCATAAAGAAGAAAAAGAAGGAGGAAGAGGAGGAGAAAGATGAGGTAGAAGAGGAAGGGAGAGGGGATGGGGAGAAGAAAGGCATAAGCTTGCAAGAGTACAGAGAAAGGAAAGGGAAGGAGTTATCAGCATTTAAAGGAAATCAAAAAATATCTGGACATTGGGAAGAGGAAGGGAGCACCTTGACAGGAGAAGCATCCCTGATTATCCCCTAAAAAAGGGGTGCAGGGACAGGGTCCTGAGGAGAGCCCTAGGGTTCTGGATCTGCAGGAATAGAGGGCAAAGGTCAGAGGTGGGCCTGAAAAGTTAGGATTTAATTAAAACGCTCTTTAGAGAACAGTGGCACCTGTCATCCCCATCTCCACCTTCACTTTTCAATGCTGAACAGCACCCTTCCAGACCACGCTGACATTTACCTCCACACTCTTTCTAAATGAAATAGTTGAGATTTCTAGCTAGCAGGTCAAGCCCCAGACTAAACGTCCCAAATTCTGGAAGTTGGGAAACACTAGGAGCCTGCCAGTCATTCTATCCTGCCTCCCCAAAACAGAACAATCAAAATGAATGACCCTCAAAAGGAACAAGGAGAATTGGGGATACAGAAGAGGACTAGCTAACATTTTTAATGAGTCTTCTCGGGCTATCAGTGAAGATATTGCATCCATAAAATAAGAATTTGAAGTCATCAAAACAGTGGGTTGAAACAAGAGGTCAGATGATTCAGAGAGAAAATGAGAAAGATCTCTGTAGAGGAAGTAGATTCCTTGTATTTAGTGATTATATTAATGTAATAAATAATCAAAAATCAGGATATTTTTGAGTATATGCTGAAAACACATTTGACTTTCAGGCTGGAAATTTTCTTCAGATCTTCAGCTGTTCAGTGATATTTCAATCAACCCATAGACACAATATAGGAAAAATAACTTGATACAGGATAAAAATGCTATCAGCTTTGAATCTTCTTCTTTCTTAGGGTAGAGAAAAGAGATTGTCTAAAACTGTAATGAAATAAAAAAGGAAAAAGAGGTGGTGGGGCAGCAAGTAGAGTTCTAATTATCTTATTTTAAAAGATATATTAGCATCTATTCAGGTATAAATACACTGAGCTGTATCCCCATCTTTCACAGCAGGGACCTTTTAGACACTGTGTAAAATTTCCAGTCAAAGTAAAGGAGTAAGCCTGTTATTTAGAGCTGTGATGGGAATTACACCTGGAACTGAAAATAGCCAATGGATAAGAGAAGATATTTACCTCTGGAGAGTGGAAGTGATGGACTAAAGACCAGGAGATATTTTTCCCACCCAAAAGCCTTCTGGAATATTTGGATTTTCTTACCATGTTCTTGAATTATTTTAGAATTTTTAAAATTCTAAAGTGAGTGTCTATGAAATAAGCACTGAAAATAAGCACTGAAATAAGCAGGATCTGCTGCTGCTGCTGCTGCTAAGTCGCTTCAGTCGTGTCTGACTCTGTGCGCAGCCCACCAAGCTCCCCCGTCCCTGGGATTCTCCAGGCAAGAACACTGGAGTGGGTTGCCATTTCCTTCTCCAATGCATGAAAGTGAAAAGTGAAAGTGAAGTCGCTCAGGCATGTCCGACTCTGAAACCCCATGGACTGCAGCCTTCCAGGCTCTTCCGCCCATGGGATTTTCCAGGCAAGAGTACTGGAGTGGGTTGCCATTGCCTTCTCTGAAGCAGGATCTATTGCCCATCGAATACTATGAATGACTCTTGTGACTTGGGGCAGTTTCACTTGATCAACACCTTGGGGCAGTATCTTAATGTGATCTAAACCTAGGGGGTAAGGAGGTGCTGCTTTCTTGTATTGGGCAGAACCAAGATTTGGTGCCTTTAGATGGCTCCCCCATGCACAGAGGTGAGAGCTGGCACAGGTAAAGCCTGAGCTGGAGCCCTCTGATGCCAACTTCAGTATTCTTTCCTCTGTACCAGCGATCCTCAAAAGTTTGATTTCCGATTCTTTTATACTCTTAAAAATTATTAAGAAGCCCAAAGACATTTTATTTAAGTGGATTACACCTATGAATGTTTACATATCAACAGTTCAAACTGAGATCTTTAAAAATATTTATTCATAAATACATTTAAAAATAAAATAAAAATTCATGTACTAACATAAATATTTTAATAAGTATAATTCCCAAAGCAAAAAAAGTGAAAACAGGGACATTGTTTTAAATATTTGTAAATCTCTGGGTTGATGGAAGACAGCTGGGTTCTCATAACTGCTCTGCACTCGTTGTATTGTGAGAGCACACATCAAGTAAGCTCTAGGAAGACTTCACTGTACACGTAAGAAGGGCAAATAATATCTTAGTATAATTAAGAAAATAGTTTTGACCTTATAACTCCCCTGAAAGGGCTTCAGGGACCTCCAGGGGACTCCAGACTCTACTTTAGATTCCATTTTTTCTCCCCAGGAAGAATTCAGTAACCTTCAATGTCATCCACACAGTTCATTCCATAATAGCTGTTGACAAATCCATGTGCTCTACTAAGCTGTGAACTCATCTATGGTTCAGCCCCAACCTAGTGCCTAATAGAGGCATATATATACTAGGAAATAATCACTGTGGGATACATCAAATAAACAAAGCTCAACACAGTGTACCACAATACCACAACAGAATGAGCTCCAGTGCTCCAGTGGGCTTCCCAGGTGGCGCTAGTGGTAAAGAATCCACCTGCCAATGAAAGAGACGTGGGTTGAATCCCTGGGTCAGGAAGACCTCCTGGAATAGGAAATGGCAACCCACTACGTAAGCTTGCCTAGAAAGTTCCATGGGCAGAGAAGCCTGGTGGGCTACAACCCAGGGGGCCACAAAGAGTTGGACACTACTGAGTACACACACACACACACACACACACACATACACACACACACACACACACAGTGCTCCAGTATAGAAATGGAGCAACCAAGCTAGAGTACAGAGGCATTGTTAAGAAAAGCTAGCAAGTTAAAAATGAATGGGTTTTGTTTGCACCTCTGCCACTTACTAGCAGTCTGACTTTTGAGCAAGATCAGTTCCGTTCAGTTGCTCAGTCGTGTCTGACCCTTTCTGACCCCATGAACTGCAGCACTTGAGGCCTCCCTGTCCATCACCAACTCCTGGAGCTTGCTCAAACTCACATCCATAGAGTCCAAGATGCCATCCAACCATCTCATCCTCTGTCATCCCCTTCTCCTCCTACCCTCAATCTTTCCCAGCATCAGGGTCTTTTCAAATGAGTCAGCTCTTTGCACCAGATGGCCAAAGGATTGGAGCTTCAGCTTCAGCATCAGTCCTTCCAATGAATATTCAGGACTGATTTTCTTTGTGGTGGGCTGGTTGGATCTCCTTGCTGTCCAAGGGACTCTCAGGAGTCTTCTCCAACACCATAGTTTAAAAGCATCAATTCTTTGTTGCTCAGTTTTCTTTATGATCCAACTCTCACATCCATACATGACTCCTGGAAAAACCATAGCTTTGACTAGACAGACCTTTGTCAGCAAAGTAATGTCTCTGCTTTTTAATATGCTGTCTAAGTTGATCATAGCTTTTCTTCCAAGGAGCAAGCGTCTTTTGATTTCATGGCTGCAGTCACCATCTGCAGTGATTTTGGAGCCCTGTCACTGTTTCCATTGTTTCCCCAACTATTTGCCATGAAGTGATGGGGCCAGATGCCATGATCTTAACTTTTTGAATGGTGAGTTTTAAGCCAGCTTTTTCACTCTTCTCTTTTACTTTCATCAAGAGGCTCTTTAGTTCCTCTTCACTTTCTGCCATATGGGTGGTATCATCTGTGTATCTGAGGTTATTGATATTTCTCCTGGCAATCTTGATTCCAGCTTGTGCTTCATCCAGTCCAGCATTTCGCATGATATACTACTCTGCATACAAGTTAAATAAGCGGGGTGACAACATACAGCCTTGACATAATCTTTTCCCAAATTGGAACCAGTCTGTTGTTCCATGTCCAGTTCTAATGGTTGCTTCTTGACCTGCATACAGATTTCTTAAGAGGCAGGTAAGGTGGTCTGGTATTCCTATCTCTTTAAGTATTTTCCACAGTTTGTTGTGGTCGCCACAGTCAAAGGCCTAGAGCAAGATACTACATCTCAGTTTCCTCATCTATAAAATAAGGATAAAAGTAGTCCAGACTTGTAAATTTACTGTGATGGTGAAATGTGATAATTTATATAAAGTAATTATTTTTTATTACTATTGGAATATAGTTGCTTCACAATGCTAATTTCTACTGTACAGCAAAGTGAATCGGTTATGTGTATGTGTATTATACAGTTATACATACATCCCTACTTGTTTGGATTTCCTTTCCATTTAGTTCATAGAGCATTGAATAGAGTTCCCTGTGCTATATGGTAGGACCTCATTAGTTATTTGTTTTATACATATCATCAATAGTGTATATATATCAATCCCAATCTCTTAATTCATACCACTGGCTTTCCCTCCTTGGTATCCAGACACTTGTTCTCTATGTCTGTATCCCTATTTCTGCTTTGTAAATAAGATTATCTGTACCAATTTTTTCAGATTCCACATATATGTGTTAATAGACGATATTTGTTTTTCTCTTTCTGACTTATTTCACTCTGCATGACAATCTCTAGGTCCATCCATGTCTCTACAGATGAACCAATTTCATTTCTTTTATGTCTGAGTTCATATTTCCCTGCATATACGTTCCATGTCTTCTTTATCCATTCCTCTGTTGATGGGCATTTATGTTGTTTCCTTGTCCTGGCTATTGTGAATAGTGCTGCAATGAACATTAAGGTGCATGTATCTTTTGAATTATGTTTTTCTCATGATATATGCCCAGTAGTGGGATTGCCTGGTCATGTGGTAGTTCAATTTTTAGTTTTTTAAGGAATCTCCATACTGTTCTCCACAGTGGCTGTATCAATTTACATTCCCATCAACAGTGCAAGAGGGTTCCCTTTTCTCCACACTCACTCCAGCAGTTATTGTTTGTAGATTTTGTGATTATGGCCATTCGGACCCATGTGAGGTGATACTTCATTGTAGTTTTTATCATGCTTGACAAATGATGAGCACTTTTACATTTACTATTACTTTTGTAACCGAATGGACAAAGCTCTGTCTCTCCATCTCCACCCTTAGACTAATAAGTGAGACCAAAACAGGAGGTAATATCTCACTCGGAAAAGGGACTTGCTCAGTAACTATTTATTCAATGAATTTCAAAATATAAAATATCAGATTCTGAACCGAAGCAACTTTCCTCTAACATACTTGGAATTAGCAAATCACGGATCACAGAGAAAAATTAGAGTAATGACAATAGATGATTAGAGAAGAAGAGGTGAAGCATACAATTCAGAAATGGGTATATAGATTTTTCACAGTGCTTTGTTACTTTGAAAGGATTTCAAAAGTGATAATCAGTCCACTTGTTTGGATCTCAGTAAATACATAAAGACTCTTAAATTAGCTCTATATTCGAAGTCGGCTTTAATGTCATTGGAGGAACATGGTCTGATAATGGCTTAGAACAGTTCTTACTCAGAACAATTGGAAATAATTCTGCACATTTTGAAGACAAGTTTCTTAGTTCATCTTTATCCTATACTTACTGAGTTACACTGAAAATAAGTTATTGCTGTCAGTCCTCATTTAATTCCTAATTTTAATAATACATAGTAGTGCTGAATATTCACTTACATGATATACATTCAGATGTACCCCAAAATACAATTTCTTTATTACATTACAACTTTTCAGATTTAAGTCTGCACATTGTTGGAGGATTGGAAAGTGGGAGGGTGGTCAGAGGGTACATAGTTTCTTTACACACGGTAATCCTATCCAGTCTTTTTTTTTTTACTTTACAATTCTGTATTGGTTTTGCCATACATTGACATGAATCCACCATGGGTGTACATGCGTTCCCAAACATGAACCCCCCTCCCACCCCCCTCCCCACAACATCTCTCTGGGTCTCTTCAGATAACAGCTTCTGTTTAGATGACTTCAGATAAATGCTTAGCCATTTAGAAGCTGCCTCCCTCCTCTGCTCCTCTCTTTGAAAGCTTCTGGGTGTAGGACAGGGGCCGAGGCTCTGCGTCCTCATAGGAGAAACTTGGGGAGATGTGGGGTGTGCCACTCCTTGGACTGGTGACCTCTGAGATGTGAAAAAAATCTGTCTAGCTTTTTTCTGATTAGATTTTAAAACTCAATCTTTTTTTTTTTCCTTACTGAAGTGGAAGAAAAGCTATGACAAACCTAGTGAAAGTGAAAGTGAAGTCACTCAGTCGTGTCTGACTCTTTGTGACCCCATGGACTGTAGCCTATCAGGTTGCTCCGTCCATGGGATTTTCCAGGCAAGAGCGCTGGAGTGGACTGCCATTACAAACCTAGACAGCATATTAAAAACAGAGACATCACTTTGCTGAGAAAGGTCCGTATAGTCCAAGTTATGATTTTTTCAGTAGTCCTGTACTGATGAGAAGAGTTGGGCCATAAGGAAGGCTGAGTACAGAACTGATGCTTTGAACTGTGGTGCTGGAGAAGACTCTTGAAAATCCCTTGGACTGCAAGGAGATTCAACCAGTCCATCCTAAAGGAAATCAGTCCTGAATATTCGTTGGAAGGACTGAAGCTGAAGCACCAATACTTTTGTCACCTGATGCGAAGAACCAACTCATTGGAAAAGACCCTGATGCTGGGAAAGATTGAAGGCAGGAGGAGAAGGGAATGACAGAGGATGAGATGGTTGGATGGCATCTCCAACTCAATGGACATGAGTTTGAGTAAACTCTGGGAGTTAGTGATGGACAAGGAGGCCTGGCATGCTGCAGTCCATGGGATCACAAAGAGCTGGACATGATTGAGCGACTGAACTGAACTGATGCTGGGGAAGATTGAGGGCAGGAGGAGAGGGGATGGCAGAGAATGAGATGATTAGATAGCATCACCTACTCTGATGAATTTGAGCAAACTCTGGGAGATAGTGGAGGACAGAGGAGCCTGGCATGCTGCAGTCCATGGAGTTGCAAAGACTCAGACACAACTTAGTGACTGAACAACAACAAATAGTTGACTTTCAACAATGTGTTAATTTCTTATGTACAGCAAAATGATTATTATACACACACACACATTCTCCATTATAGGATGTTGAATATAGTTCTCTGTGCAATATGGTAGAACCTTGTTGTTTACTGTCTAGCTTTTTGTGAAACTGAAAGCCTGATCTCCAACACTAGAATCTGTGGTTCAGGTCACTTGCCTCTAAGTCTTCAAGTCTTCAGTCTCCTCTCTCCACACCTAAGCCTCTGCTGGTCTACAGCCTCTTTCTGCACCCCTGGCACCTTTCTGGGAGGGTTCCCTTTAAGGGCACATATGTGAGCAGGAGGAACCACTTGCTCACCTCTTGAACCATGTTGTCCTCTACCCTGATGCCATCTTCTTCATGCCATCTTGGATGTGTATAAAGCCGAAGGCTGGAGCTTTTTCTAGGAGCCATAACTTCTCCTACAACACTAGCCTCAGAAAAGTAAGACATCAGTCCAAATGTCCTCAGCTTCCATATACCTATCTGGATGTTTCTAAAACCTTACTAACTGAGCTTTAAGTTTCACATGGGAGGTAGGAGTGAGAGGTTGATTATCTGATCTCCTCAAAATTCTTGTCTTCCTTCCCTTGGACCAGAAGGCACAGGATTCAATTTTTCTGCTTCCTCTGTGTCATAGCCTTTTTTCTCCTCAGTCAGCCACCTTCATAGCTTAACTCTCTTAAGGGGTAAGAGCTCTCCTCTATGAATTATGGAAGAAAATCTATGATTTAAATTATCATGGCTTAGTCTTTATAGTTAAAGAAATTTAGAAAAATCTTTCTTTCTGGGAGAAATCTAGCTAAATGACTATCATATGATTTTGAAAATCATATTTTAATGTCTGAGGATAAATACTAACCCCACAAAAGCCCTTTGTATTCATTCTTTCTATAACATTCCTAAATTCTCTCAAGGCAAATGGATGCTCTGAAAAAAAGAGAAAAATGTATGGGAAAACCTTATAAATATATTTCAAAAACATCCCCCATCATGAGTGATTGTCATTACTCAGAATCCAAGCAATATTATTCAGTTCAGTTCAATTCAGTCGCTCAGTCATGTCTGACTCATTGCAACTCCATGGACCGCAGCACACCAGGCTTCCCTGTCCATCACCAATTTCCCGAGCTTGCTCAAACTCATGTCCATCGAGTCAGTGATGCCATCTAACCATCTCATCCTCAGGCAATATTACTGGACAACGTTAATTTGCACATTACTTTTGAAAGGCTGAAAAAAAAGAGCCAAAGTTGTTATTAGAAACCAGAATCAATTCTTTGGGAGTTTCAAAATTAAAGAAATGCTTGCTGACCATAGAAGTAGTTTTCAAAAGTTCCCCTAGAATTCCATAATTCCAATCAGCTAGCAAGATATTTGATGTTGGATAATTCACCATTATATTGAATTATTTTTCCAAAACTATGCTCAGAATCTTTCTTTTAAAAAAAAATAGGGCTTCCTTGGAGGCTCAGTTGTAAAGAATCCACCTGCCAATGCAAGAGATCCCTGGTCCGGGAAGATCCCACACGTAGAGAAGCAACTAAGCCCATTCACCACAACTACTGAGCCTGTGCTCTAGAGCCTGGGAGCCACAACTACTGAAGCCCTCACAACTTACTAAAGCCCATGCTGTGCAAGAGAAGCCACCACAATGAGAAGCCTGTGCACCACAACTAGAAAGCAGCCCCTAGAGAAAAGCTCAAGCAGCAACAAAGACCCAGTACAGCTAAAAATAATTTTAAAAATAAATAAATTTTAAAAAAACCCTTAAGTAAATCTAGCTTTCTTTCTTTATCTTTTAATCTTGTTAATGGAACCATATTTCTCCCAGCCTGACAATCATCTTCAGCCCGCTTCATTCAAACCACATTTGAATGGCAGGTATCATGTTAGCCACTGTGGCTTGTCTAGGGCACAAACACTGTCCTCAAGGAAACTTCTATATAGAGCTCTATATCTCATCAATCACTAAGCCATTACAGATCTTACCTTTGAAATGTGTCTCATGTTTCCTTGTGTTCTTCTTTGCTACTGTCACCATGTTCTCATGTCTGAATCACAGCCATGGCAGTTTGATGCCCACCCTCTCCATACCACCTTCCTCCTGTCAACCAGAGTACACCATCTTCTGATACTTTTTAATCTCAATGTTGCTGAGGTTAGATTAGATTTAATTCCACTTTCCAAAGCCCCCATAGATGACTCTGACCAGCATAAGAACTGGTAAAGAGAGGTAAAGAGAGAGGATCGACTGCAAGGTCAGTATGATTTCATTCATGGGGAGGAACCATCCATGCTTGCCACCTACTCCCACTGGGTGGTCCACAACTGCCTCGGAATACTGGGTCAGATAGATCCTTCCTTCTCTGCATCATTCTGGCATTTTTTGAACTTCTTTTCTTCATCTTTCTGTGGATGTCTTACGTGCAGAATAATTTCTTAGTGCCCCTTCTTTCAGTGTTTTGTGTCAGTCACAAATTTAATCCTATGAATGTTTTCTTTGCTATTTATTTTCATTCTTACTGTCTCAAAATATTGAACCAGCAATATTAAGGAATGATGATACTATTACCTTAAGGACTACAATTAATGGCCATTTCCTCACTGGGGAAGGAGAGGAAGGAGCTGGGTGTTTGGTATCTAAGCTCCAGAACCACTTCTATTTCAGAAAAACTCCCACTTCACCTTGCTCCGGTGTGAGTCCTTAGATCATTGTGAAGAACATGCGTGCTAAATGGCTTCAGCCGTGTCCGACTTTTTGAGACTCTATGAACTGTACCCCACCAGGCTCCTCTGTCCATGGGATTCAAGAGAGAATACTGGAATGGGTACCCAGGCCCTCCTCCAGGGGATCTTGCTGACCCAGGGATCAAACCTGCTTCTCTTACATCTTTTGCAAAAACTGGCATGCAGGTTCTTTACACCTACCACCACCTGGGAATACAGAATACCATTAAATCTCTTCAGAGAAAAACTCGAAGTTTCCTCACGTGGTACACCTATTGGTAAACAATCTTTTCTGAATGGAGGGAAAGTCTTTCATGCTTATTGGCTCCTTGGGTTGATGTGGGTAGAAAGCAGAGAAGATTTTTTAAAAGAAAGCCTGTTTTTTCCTTTTATAGAGAGGAATATGCTGAGGAGATAAAGACTGAGAAGTTGCTGGAGCAGACACCAAAGACACCAAAGTCAAGGGTCCTCTGCAAACCCCACCAGGCAGTTTCAGTCTAATAGAGAGCTGTTCATTGTCCTTTTATGCATTCTGATGCTTTTTCCAATGTTTTTCCACAGGTTTTTAATATGTAAGTAACATAAACATCATACAAAAAAAGTAAAAAGAAATGAGAAAAAAAATCAACAAAATCCAAAACTTTTCCCCAGTTACTATGTATAAATGTTTCCAGGTTTTTTTCCCTCTCATGTGTATATCAATAATATTCTAGACTCCAATAAATGTTTGTTGGGTAACTAAATTAATTTTTAAATTAGAGGATAATTACTTCACAATACTGTGATAGTTTCTGCCATACATCAACATGAACCGGCCATAGGTATACTTATATCCCATTGCTCTTGAACCCCTTCTCTTACCTCTCTCCCCATCCCACCTCTCTAGGTTGTCACAGAGCACCAGTTTGGGGTGTTGGATAACTAAATTAATTGAATGATGAAAGGCTATAATTATATAGTTACAAAACTTGGTGCTCTGATTTTTTTCCACTTAACATAACCATTTCATATTTCAATATTGTTAATGATGTTCAAGCTGAAACTCCAATACTTTGGCCACCTGTTGAGAAGAGTTGACTTATTGGAAAAGCCCCTGATACTGGGAAAGATTGAAGGCGAGAGGAGAAGGGGACAACAGAGGATGAGATGGTTGGATGGCATCATTGATAATGGACATGAGTTTGAGTAAACTCCAGGAGTTGGTGATGGACAGGGAGGCCCGGTGTGCTGCAGTCCATGGGGTCGCAAAGAGTTGGACATGACTGAGTGACTGAACTGAACTGAATTCATTGTTAAATTGTCACTGTCTTCTTTTTTACATGGTTTTGAAATATTCCATTGAGTGGATGTGACACAGTTTACTTAACAGTTTTTATATACTTGGGGAACTTTTACAATTTTTCCCGTTTTTTCTATGTAACACTGTGATGACAAGTATATTTATTCTTCTGGATAGATTCTCTAGATCAGGAATAGGCAAACTGTTCTTGTAAAGGTCCAGATATAAATCTGTTTGGCTCTGCAGGCCTGGGGTCTCTGTCTCAACCACTCAGCTCTGCTGATGTAGTGCAAAAGCAGTCACAAATAATATGTAAATGAATAAGCATATCTGTGTTCAGAGAAAATTTTATACATGTGCAATGAAATTTAAATTTATTTAGCTTTTGATGGGTCATTAAATATTCAGTTCAGTTCAGTTCAGTCGCTCAGTCGTGTCTGACTCTTTGTGACCCCATGAATCGCAGCACGCCAGGCCTCCCTGTCCATCACCAACTCCCAGAGTTCACTCAGACTCACGTCCATCGAGTCAGTGATGCCATCCAGCCATCTCATCCTCGGTAGTCTCCTTCTCCTCCTACCCCCAATCCCTCCCAGCATCAGAGTCTTTTCAAACGAGTCAACTCTTCACATGAGGTGGCCAAAGTACTGGAGCTTCAGCTTTAGCATCATTCCTTCCAAAGAAATCCCAGGGTTGATCTCCTTCAGAATGGACTGGTTGGATCTCCTTGCAGTCCAAGGGACTCTCAAGAGTCTTCTCCAACACCACAGTTCAAAAGCATCAATTCTTTGGCGCTCAGCCTTCTTCACAGTCCAACTCTCACATCCATACATGACCACAGGAAAAACCATCGCCTTGACTAGACGGACCTTAGTCAGCAAATTAATGTCTCTGCTTTTGCATATACTATCTAGGTTGGTCATAACTTTTCTTCCAAGGAGTAAGCGTCTTTTAATTTCATGGCTGCAGTCACCATCTGCAGTGATTTTGGAGCCCCCAAAAATAAAGTCTGACACTGTTTCTACTGTTTCCCCATCTATTTCCCATGAAG
Organism: Oryx dammah; assembly: GCF_014754425.2. Lineage (NCBI taxonomy): Eukaryota > Metazoa > Chordata > Mammalia > Artiodactyla > Bovidae > Oryx > Oryx dammah. Next base: position 35,001,134 of record NW_024070213.1, on the reverse strand, counting down.
TGATGGGACTGGATGCCATGATCTTCATTTTCTGAATGTTGAGCTTTAAGCCAACTTTTTCACTCTTCTCTTTCACTTTCATCAAGAGGCTTTTTAGCTCCTCTTCATTTTATGCCATAAGGGTGGTGTCATCTGCATATCTGAGGTTATTGATATTTCTCCCAGCAATCTTGATTCCAGCTTGTGTTTCTTCTAGTCCAGCATTTCTCATGATGTACTCTGCATAGAAGTTAAATAAGCAGGGTGACAATATATAGCCTTGACGCACTCCTTTTCCCACTTGGAACTCTCAAGAGGCAGGTTAGGTGGTCTGGTATTCCCATCTCTCTCAGAATTTTCCACAGTTTATTGTGATCCACACAGTCAAAGGCTTTGGCATAGTCAGTAAAGCAGAAATCGATGTTTTTCTGGAACTCTCTTGCTTTTTGGATGATCCAGAGAATGTTGGCAATTTGATCTCTGGTTCCTCTGCCTTTTCTAAAACCAGCTTGAACATCTGGAAGTTCACGGTTCACGGATTGCTGAAGCCTGGCTTGGAGAATTTTGAGCATTACTTTACTAGCATGTGAGATGAGTGCAATTGTGCAGTAGTTTGAGCATTCTTTGCCATTGCCTTTCTTTGGGACTGGAATGAAAACGGACCTTTTCCAGTCCTGTGGCCACTGCTGAGTTTTCCAAATTTGCTGGCATATTGAGTGCAGCATTTTCACAGCATCATCTTTCAGGATTTGAAACAGCTCTACTGGAATTCCATCACCTCCACTAACTTTGTTCGTAGTGATGCTTTCTAAGGCCCACTTGACTTCACATTCCAAGATGTCTGGCTCTAGATTAGTGATCACATCATCATGATTATCTGGGTCGTGAAGATCTTTTTTGTATAGTTCTTCCGTGTATTCTTGCCACCTCTTCTTAATATCTTCTGCTTCTGTTAGGTCCATACCCTTTCTGTCCTTTATCCAGCTCATCTTTGCATGAAATGTTCCCTTGGTATCTCTAATTTTCTTGAAGAGATCTCTAGTCTTTCCCATTCTGTTCTTTTCCTCTATTTCTTTGCACTGATTGCTGAAGAAGGCTTTCTTATCTCTTCTTGCTATTCTTTGGAGCTCTGCATTCAGATGCTTATATCTTTCTTTTTCTCCTTTGCTTTTCACCTCTCTCCTTTTCACAGCTATTTGTAAGGCCTCCCCAGACAGCCATTTTGCTTTTTTGCATTTCTTTTCCATGGGGATGGTCTTGATCCCTGTCTCCTGTACAATGTCACGAACCTCATTCCATAGTTCATCAGGCACTCTATCTATCAGATCTAGGTCCTTAAATCTATTTGTCACTTCCACTGTATAATCATAAGGGATTTGATTTAGGTCATACCTGAATGGTCTAGCGGTTTTCCCTACTTTCTTCAATTTGAGACTGAATTTGGTAATAAGGAGTTCATGATCTGAGCCACAGTCAGCTCCTGGTCTTGTTTTTGTTGACTATATAGCACTTCTCCATCTTTGGCTGCAAAGAATATAATCAATCTGATTTCGGTGTTGACCATCTGGTGATGTCCATGTGTAGAGTCTTCTCTTGTGTTGTTGGAAGAGGGTGTTTGCTATGACCAGTGCATTTTCTTGGCAAAACTCTATTAGTCTTTGCCCTGCTGCATTCTGCATTCCAAGGCCAAATTTGCCTGTTACTCCAAGTGTTTCTTGACTTCCTACTTTTGCATTCCAGTCCCCTATAATGAAAAGGACATCTTTTTTGGGTGTTAGTTCTAAAAGGTCTTGAAGGTCTTCATAGAACTGTTCAACTTCAGCTTCTTCAGCATTACTGGTTGGGGCATAAACTTGGATAACTGTGATATTGAATGGTTTGCCTTGGAGACGAACAGAGATCATTCTGTCGTTTTTGAGATTGCATCCAAGTACTGCATTTCGGACTCTTTTGTTGACCATGATGGCTACTCCATTTCTTCTGAGGGATTCCTGCCCGCAGTAGTAGATATAATGGTCATCTGAGTTAAATTCACCTATTCCAGTCCATTTTAGTTCACTGATTCCTAGAATGTTGACATTCACCCTTGCCATCTCTTGTTTGACCACTTCCAATTTGCCTTGATTCATGGACCTGACATTCCAGGTTCCTATGCAATATTGCTCTTTACAGCATTGGATCTTGCTTCTATCACCAGTCACATCCACAACTGGGTATTGTTTTTGCTTTGGCTCCATCCCTTCATTCTTTCTGGAGTTATTTCTCCACTGATCTCCAGTAGCATATTGGGCACCTAATGACCTGGGGAGTTCCTCTTTTGGTATCCTATCATTTTGCCTTTTCATACTGTTCATGGGGTTCTCAAGGCAAGAATACTGAAGTGGCTTGCCATTCCCTTCTCCAGTGGACCACATTCTGTCAGACCTCTCCACCATGACCCACTCGTCTTGGGTTGCTCCGCAGGCATGGCTTGGTTTCATTGAGTTAAACAAGGCTGTGGTCCTAGTGTAATCAGATTGACTAGTTTTCTGTGAGTATGGTTTCAGTGTGTTTGCCCTCTGATGCCCTCTTGCAACACCTACCATCTTACTTGGGTTTCTCTTACCTTGGGCGTGGGGTATCTCTTCACGGCTGCTCCAGCAAAGCACAGCCACTGCTCCTTACCTTGGACGAGGGGTATCTCCTTACCGCCACCGTTCCTGACCTTCAATGTGGGATTTTGCTCCCATCAGGTGAAAACCATTCCTAGTTTACAAGCTGTACAAAAATAGGCATCAGGCCTATGACTAGATGGCCTATAGTTTGCTCTAGATTCTAAGGATTCCTGAATCAAAGAATACACAATCAACCAGGGCCTTGCTGGTAATTTTGACAGTTTCCTTCAACCATATTTCTTGGTCATTATTTTTCTAGGTTTAGGTATTTAAATAATCAATGTTTTTATCCTAGAGTATATAATTATTAAGAGACTGTGCAAGAGCTCCCATTGCAGTTTGTTACCTCTAAAACATAACAGTTTCCTGAAACTGACTTAAGAGTGATGAGATTGCATGAGATCATCCAATCCAACCTTCTGCAGTGGCCATCTGAAGCAAGAAAGCCCAGTTAAAAGGTGTCCAGCAGGAGCATTCCAGAATTTCATCATTTAACCTTAATCTTCCCAGTTCCAACACATTTCATTCTAATTCTTCAGTTGAGTCTGAGAACACCTGGCCAGCTACCACCTTAAAACACAAAGGCAATTATTAACTTAATCCCTTTGCATTTCTTTTTCTATCCTGGATTGATAATGATGAATAAGAACTATTTTCTTTTGTGGGTTGTGAAACTGAAGTATAAAAGTACCTTTTCTCTGATTGCATGGTGACTCAGAGAAAAGGAAAACCATGTACCCTGCCTCTAGGGCTAACTGTCGTGGTCATAAATTAATATTTATTAACCATCTCCTGCTTACATTACACTGTGTGAGGCAAAATGGCTATTAGTCCCATTCATTACTGTACCTTAAAATTTTTTTTTTCAATTTATTAAAATTGTATCCTGGTTGATTAGATTGCTTCAGGCCATAAGTACAAAATTGAAAATATTCAATTAGGATGCATATAACAAAGCAGCAGTAGTTAAAACATGGTGCATTAAAATATCAGCTTGACAGCCACTATTCTCAAAATCTAGAAGGGGCAGATTTATAAGATGTCCTGAAGGCCAAAGGACTGGGTCAGACCAAGAAAGACAGTGAACTCTTTACAAAGAGGAAATCCTTTCTTTTCCCAGCTTTCTATAGATGCTATTTGGGGCTCAAGATTTGTGGTGACTTATCTTCTAGAGCTTTTCTCAGTTATTTCTTAATTTTAAAATATGAAGATGGTATAAACCTTTATTCTTATTCCAACTAGAAGTTAATAACCTTTCAAATAAATATACTCATTCAAGAACTCTTCTTCCTATAACCACTGCTACCTCCACCCCACTCCCACCATCCTCTAAGTATTTTTGTATGGGATGTTTGTATAAACCAGGCAATAAACTATGTACAAAGAAAAGAGTCATTTATCTTTATGGGAATGACATGAAAGTTAAGGCCAAAGTTACTCATGGTTGAGGACCACTAATGGGTAAAGTGATATTCCACAAAAATCAGTTTGAAGAGAAGAGTTAGGAGGGGGTTTGCCTATCTGCATCTTTACAAATAAAAGAAGAAATCAAATGTGGGCTTGTAAATATGTCACTAGTTCTCACTTATATTGAACTGTTGAAAAATACTATAGAGAAAGAGAAATTCAAAGGTAGCCTTGATTAGATTTTTAAAGATCAAAATGATGAAACTTAATAGGGACATTTAATAGCGTGAAATCTAATAGGAACAAATATAAAAAGATATATCATCTAGGAAATAAAAGTGAACCAAGAATACAAATGCAATATAGGGAAAGAACTGGTTAGGTCTCCATATGATAGAAAAAAAAACTTGGGCTCATATTTGACAAAGAAGCTCATATTGACAAATCAATAATATAGTGTCATTAGGAGATAAGCTTATATAAATTTAGGATATTTTGATGATTGTCATCCTGTCATAGGTTCAGATGTATAAAAATCATTCTGTGTTAAACCCAAACAGCATGACTCTGAAACAGTGCCGGAGAACTACCTAGAGATTCTTTAAAACAAAGACTCCAGCACCCAACACTGCAAATATGATATAGTAAGTTCTTGAGAAGGAATCTCAAGAATCTGTATTTTAAACAAGTTTGAAACATAATTTATATGCAGGTTTATCTCTGGACAAGGCTTTGAAAAACATTATTCTAGAGGGTGATCAATTCTTTTTTAGTCACTGTTTGTAGTTCAGGTATCTACCCTTGGTACATGGTGATGCTGTAACTTTCAGTTAAGTGATCTGCTTACTGGGTTTTATACAGACCTGAGAATTAAGAGTAGCTATAATACATTCATGCAGGCAATCTACTGCTGCTTTTATTTCTTTTAAAACAACTCTTCATTAAAACAGTTGCTCAAAAGATACACAGTATGGACAGAATTTCCTCTGTCAACTAAGTTTCTTGAAAGCAGGAACTGTTTTTGTTCACCCTTGTGACCTTAGTACTTAGCACACTGGAGTTCATTATATTTTTTGCTCTATGTTAGGCACAATGCTATTGATGTTAATTTAATGTTTTAAGATATGCCATATGATATATAACATATCTGTGCCTAAAGAAATATAAATCTTTATTGGAGTAACAGAGGTTCCCACTTATAAGTAAGTAAGTAAGTGTTAGTCACTCAGTTGTGTTTGACTCTTTCTGACCCCATGGACTGTAGCCCTCCAGGCTCCTCTGTCCATGGAATTCTCCAGGCAAGAATACTGGAGTGAGTTGATTTCCCTTCTCCAGGGGATCTTCCCCACCCAGGAATCAAACCCAGGTCTCCTGCATTGCAGGCAGATTCTTTATTGGCTGAGCCACCAAGGAAGCCCTTCCACTTATATTCAAGCTTTAGAACTATGAATAGAAAAATTTTCTCACTTATTCTTATGTTCCACATTCACCTATTTCTCTTGCTCTGGCTGAGGACTTCAGAGTCGTTTCATATTATCTTAACAACTGATTACAACTTGTCATAGAAAAGGTACTGATTGCCTTTTTAAGTCTAGTGTGTCTCACTACACTCCCTGCATTTCACTGTCAGTACATTCAAGTCTAAATCTGGCCTCACTCAAGAAAAACTGCTTTTCTTGTCCTACCAAGCTTAGCAGGTAGGCTTGGCCCAGGCTGATACTCCCTCACAACCCCACCCTGCCAAACCCAGCAGGAGTGCAGTGCATATAGGGGATACATTTTGGCATTGGTGGTCAGGGAATTTGCATTTCAGGGCCCCACGGGACTGAAACAGAGAGACAAGTCTTGGCAGGCTGACTCACCCAGGGCACTTCACAGACTGTAGAGTAAAATGCAACCCCAGTGTTCCTATGAGGCTTCCCTGGTGACTCAGAGGTTAAAGCGTCTGCCTCCAGTGTGGGAGACTGGGGTTCAATCCCTGGGTCGGGAAGATCCTCTGGAGAAGGAAATGGCAACCCACTCCAGTATTCTTGCCTGGAGAATCCCCTGGATGGAGGAGACTAGTAGGCTACAGTCCACGGGGTTGCAAAGAGTCGGACACGACTGAGCGACTTCACCTTCACCTTCACCTAGTGTTGCTATGACTACTCCTTCAAGACTGAAAGAGGTAGTTATTTCATGTTATACACAGAAACAAACACAGAAAGTCAAGAAAAATGAAGTAGCAGGGGACTGTGTTCCAAAGGAATGAATAAGACAAAATCTCAGGGAAAAAAAACAAAAGCTTAGTGAAACAGGGATAACTAATTTACCTCATAAAGGGTTCAAAGTAATGGTCACTAAGATAACTTCCCAATCTCAGGAGAAGAATGAGTGATCACAGAACTTCAATAAAGAGACAGAAAATACAAGAAAGTACCAAACAGAAGTCATAGAGCTGAAGGATATAATAACTGAACTGAAAAATACACTAGAGGGCTCAACAGAAGACTCAATGAAATTGGAGAAAGGATAGAGATCTGAAAGACAGGGCAGTGGAACTCATCCAAACAGAGCACCAAGAAGAAAAAGCATTTATTAAAATGAAGATAGCTTAAGGATCTCAAGCTATATACACCAAGCAGAATCATATTTGCATTACAGGATCTCAGAAAGAGAAGAGAGAGAAAAGTGACAGAAAAGCTATTTGAGGAAATAATGGCTATAAACTTCCTTAACGTGGAGAAGGAAACAGATATTCAGATCAGATTCATAAAGCTGAGTACATCATGTGAAATGTAGGGTTGGGTAAAGCACAAGCTGGAATCAAGATTGTTGGGAGAAATATCAATAACCTCAGATATGCAGATGACACCACCTTAGGGCAGAAAGTGAAAAGGAACTAAAGAGCTTCTTGATGAAACTGAAAGAAGAGAGTGAAAAAGCTGGCTTAAAACTCAACATTCAAAAAACTAAGATCGTAAGTATGTTGTCCCATCACCACATGGCAAATAGATGGGGAAACAATGAAAACAGTGAAAGACTTTATTTTCTTGGGCTCCAAAATCACTGTAGATGGTGACTGCAGCCATGAAGTTAAAACATGCTTGCTCCTTGGAAGAAAAGCTATGACCAACCTACACAGAATATTAAAAAGCAGAGACATTACTTTGCTGACAAAAGTCTGTCTAGTCAAAGCTACAGCTTTTCCAGTAGTCATGTATGGATATGAGAGTTGGACCATAAAGAAAGCTGAGCACCAAAGAACTGATGCTTTCAAACTGTGGTGTTGGAGAAGAAGACTCTTGAGAGTCCCTTGGACTGCAAGGAGATCCAACCAGTCCATCCTAAAGGAAATCAGTCCAGAATATTCATTGGAAGGACTGATGTTGAAGCTGAAACTCCAATCCTTTGGCCACCTGATGCAAAGAACTGACTCATTTGAAAAGACCCTGATGCTGGGAAAGATTGAAGGCAGGAGGAAAAGGGGATGACAGAGTATGAGACGGTTGAATGGCATCCATGACTCAATGTATATGAGTTTGAGCAAGCTCCAGGAGTTGGTGATGGACAGGGAAGCTTGACATGCTGCAGTTCATGGGGTTGCAAAGAGTCAGACATGACTGAGTGACTGAACTGAACTGAAAAGAGAAAAGTAGCAAATAATAATAATAATAATAATAACCATAATTACAATTGTTAAAGGATCCACAAAATAAAAAAAATGCAAAATGTGACATGAAAAACTCATAATATGTGGTGGAGGGAGTAAAAATGTAGTTTTAGAATGCATTCACATGTAACAGTTTCAACTAAAACTAAAGTTATATATACATATATGTACATATATATATCTTTTGGTAATCATAAAGCAAAAACCTATAGAAGATACAAAAAAGGATAATGATAATGGAATCTAAACATAACACTAAAGAAAATCATCAAATCACAAGGAAAGAGAATAAGAGAAGAAGAAAGGCACATAGAGGAACTGTAAAACAACCCCAAAACAATTAACAAAATGGTAACAAATATATAACTATCTATAGTTACTCTATGTAAATAGTAATAAGTAGACACCTATCTATAATTATTTTAAATGTAAACAGACTAAATTCTCAAAAGACATAGAATCAGTCAGTTCAGTGACTCAGTCATGTCTGACTCTTCGCGACCCCATGTACTGCAGCACACCAGGCTTCCTTGTCCATCACCAACTCTCAGAACCTACTCAAACTCACATCCATCACATCGGTGATACCATCCAATGATCTCATCCTCTGTCCTCCCCTTCTCCTCCTGGCTTCAATCTATCCCAGCATTAGGGTCTTTTCCAATGAGTTGGTTCTTCTCATCAGGTGGCCAAAGGATTGGAGTTTCAGCTTCAACATCAGTCCTTCCAATGAATATTCTGGACTGATTTCCTTTAGGATGGACTGGTTGGATCTTCTTGCAGTCCAATGGATTCTCAAGAGTCTTCTCCAACACCACAGTTCAAAAGCATCAATTCTTCAGCACTCAGCTTTCCTTTTTTTCTTTCTTTCTGTATTTATTTTAATTGGAGGTTAATTACTTTACAATATTGTGGTGGTTTTTGCCATACATTCACATGAATCAGCCATGGGTGTACATGTGTTACCCACCCCAAACCCCCTCCCACCTCCCTCCCCATCCCATCCCTCAGGGTCATGCCAGGGCACCATCCCTGAACACCTTGTCTCATGCATTGAACCTGGACTGGTGATCTATTTCACATATGATAATATATATGTTTCAATGCTATTCTCTCAAATCATCCCACCCTTGCCTTCTCCCAGAGAGTCCAAAAGTCTGTTCTTTACATCTGTGTCTCTTTTGCTGTCTCACATATACAGTCATTGTTATCATCTTTCTAAATTCCATATATATGTTAATATACTGTATTAGTGTTTTTCTTTCTGACTTACTTTGCTCTGTATAATAGGCTCCAGTTTCATCCACCTCATTAGAACTGATTCAAATGCATTCTTTTAATAGCTGAGTAATATTCCATTGTGTATATGTACCACAGCTTTCTTTTCCATTCATCTGATGATGGACATCTAGGTTGCTTCCATGTCCTGGCTGTTGTAAACAGTGCTGCGATGAACACTGGGGTACACGTGTCTCTCTCAACTCTGATTTCCTCGGTGTGTATGCTTAGCAGAGGGATTGCTGGTCATATGACAGTTCTATTTCCAGTTTTTTAAGGAATCTCCACACTGTTCTCCATAGTGGCTATACTAGTTTGCATTCCCACCAACAGTGTAAGAGTGTTCATTTTTCTCCATATCCTCTCCAGCATTTATTGTTTGTAGACTTTTTGATAGCAGCCATTCTGACCGGTGTGAGATGGTACCTCATTGTGGTTTTGGTTTGCATTTCTCTGATAATGAGTGATGTTGAGCATATTTTCATGTGTTTGTTAGCCAGCTGTATGTCTTCTTTGGAGAAATGTCTGTTTAGTTCTTTGGCCCCCCCTTTTTTTTTTATTGGATTGCTTATTTTTCTGGAATTGAGCTGCAGGAGTTGCTTGTATATTTTTGAGATTAATTTTTTGTCAGTTGCTTCATTTGCTATTATTTTCTCCCATTCTGAAGGCTATCTTTTCACCTTGCTTATAGTTTCCTTCGTTGTGCAAAAGCTTTTAAGTTTAATTAGGTCCCATATGTTTATTTTTGCTTTTATTTCCATTACTCTGGGACATGGGTCAAAGAGGATCCTGCTATGATTCACGTCAGAGAGTGTTTTGCCTATGTTTTCCTCTAGGAGTTTTATAGTTTCTGGTCTTACATTTAGATCTTTAATCCATTTTGAGTTTATTTTTGTGTATGGTGTTAGAAAGTGTTCTAGTTTCTTTCTTTTACAAATGGTTGATCAGTTTTCCCACCACCACTTATTAACAGATTGTCTTTTCCTCATTGTATATTCTTGCCTCCTTGTCAAAGATAAGGTGTCCATAGGTTCATGGATTTATCTCTGGACTTTCTATTTTGTTCCATTGATCTATATTTCTGTCTTTGTGCCAGTACCATACTGTCTTGATGACTGTTGCTTTGTAGTATAGTCTGAAGTCAGGCAGGTTGATTCCTCCAGTTCCATTCTTCTTTCTCAAGATTGCTTTGGCTATTCAAGGTTTCTTGTATTTCCATACAAATTGTGAAATTATTTGTTCTAGTTCTCTGAAAAATACCGTTGGTAGCTTGATAGGGAGTACATTGAATCTATAGATTGCTTTGGGTAGTATACTCATTTTCACTATATTGATTCTACCAATCCATGAACATAGTATATTTCTCCATCTCTTTGTGTCATCTTTGATTTCTTTCATCAGTGTTTTATAGTTTTCTATATATAGGTCTTTTGTTTCTTCAAGTAGCTTCATTCCTAAGTATTTTATTCTTTTTGTTGTAATGGTGAATGGAATTATTTCCTTAATTTCTTTCTGTTTTCTCATTGTTAGTGTATAGGAATGAAAGGGATTTAATTTTATATCCTGCAACTTTACTATATTCATTGATTAGCTCTAGTAATTTTCTGGTGGAGTCTTTAGGGTTTTCTAAAGGTTTTCTAGAGGATCATGTCAGCTGCAAACAGTGAGAGTTTTACTTCTTTTTTCCAATCTGGATTCCTTTTATTCCTTTTTCTTCTCTGATTGTTGTGGCTAAAACTTCCAAACAATGTTGAATAGCAGTGGTAAGAGTGGGCATCCTTGTCTTGTTCCTGACTTTAGGGGGAATTCTTTCAATTCTTCACCATTGAAGATAATGTTTTGCTGTGGGTTTATCATATATGGCTTTTATTATGTTGAAGTATGTTCCTTCTATGTCTGATTTCTGGATTTTTTAAATCATAAATGGATGTTGAATTTTGTCAAAGGCTTTCTTTGCATTTACTGAGATAATCATATGGTTTTTATCTTTCAATTTGTTAATGTGGTGTATCACATTGATTGATTTGCAGCGCTCAGCTTTCTTTATGGTCCAACTCTCATATCCATACATGACTACTGGAACAACCATAGCTTTGATTGGAAGGATCTTTGTTGGTAAAGTAAATCTCTGCTTTTTAATATGCTGTCTAGGTTGGTCATAGTTTTTCTTCCAAGGAGCAAGCACTTTTAATCTCATGGCTGCAGTCACCATTTGCAGTGATTTTGGAGCCCCCCCTAAATAAAATCTCTCACTGTTTCCATTGTTTCCCCAACTATTTGCCATGAAGTGATGGGACCAGATGCCATGATCTTAGTCTTCCGAATGTTAAGTTTTAAGCCAACTTTTTCACTCTCCTCTTTGACTTTCATCAAGAGGCTTGTTAGTTCTTCTTCACTTTCTGTCACAAGGGTGGTGTCATCTGCATATCTGAGGTTATTGATATTTCTCCTGGAAATCTTGATTCCATCTTGTGCTTCACCCAGACCAGCATTTCACATGATGTACTCTGCACATAAGTTAAATAAGCAAAGTGACAATATACAGCCTTGACGTACTCCTTTTCCTATTTGGAACCAGTCTGTTGTTCCATGTCCAGTTCTCACTGTTGCTTCTTGACCTGCATACAGATTTCCCAGGAGGCAAGTCAGGTATTCTGGTATTCCCACCTCTTTCAGAATTTTCCACAGTTTGTTGTGATCCACACACTGAAAGGCTCTGGCATAGTCAATGAAACAAAAGTAGATGTTTTTCTGGAATTCTCTTGCTGTTTGATGATCCAGCGAATGTTGGGAACTTGATCTCTGGTTTCTGTGCCTTTTCTAAATCCAGCTTGAACATCTGGAAGTTCACGGTTCACATACAGTTGAAGCCTGGCTTGGAGAATTTTGAGCATTACTTTGCTAGTGTGTGAGATGAGTGCAATTGTGTGGTAGTTTGAGCATTCTTTGGCATTGCCTTTCTTTGGGACTGGAATGCAAACTGATTTTTTCCAGTCCCGTGGCCACTGCTGAGTTTTCCAAATTTGCTGGCATATTGAGTGCAGCATTCTCACAGCATCATTTAGGATCATCTGAAAAGACATAGAATAGCTAAATGGAGAAAAATATGCTGTCTAAAGAGATTCACTTCAAATGTAAGAAAACACACATGTGGAAAGTGAAGAGATGGAAAGACAGGTTTCACACAAAAGGAAACCAAAAAAAGCTGGAGTAGGTATACTTACATCTGACAAAATAGACTTTAGAACAAAAACTGTAATAAAAGACAAAGATGAATACTATATAAATGATAAAAGGTCATTCCAACAAGATGGATATAACATTTGTAAATATTCATGCACCCAACATAAAATCACCTAAACATGTAAAGGAAATATTAACAGACCTTAAAAAAAAAGATTTACAAAAATATAATAGTAGTATATGTTGTTGTTGTTTAGTCACTAAGCCATGTCTGACTCTTTTGTGACCCCATGGCCTGTAGCCTGTCAGGCCCCTCTGTCTATGGGATTTCCCAGACAAAGTAGGGGACTTCAATACTCCACTTACATCAATAGATAGCCAATCCAAACAGAAAATCAATAAGGAAAAATTGGCCTTAAATAATACATTAAACCAAATAAACTTTATATATAAACACACACATAGAGAATATTACAAATCATATATGTGATAAGGGATGAATATCCAAAATATATAAAGTATTCATACAACTCAGTAACAAAATATACAATTAAATATTACTCAGTCCTAAAAAAGAATGAAATCTTGCCGTTTCCAACAACATGGATGGACCTTGAGGGCATTTTACTGTCAGACAACAAAAGACAAATACTGTATGATTTCACTTATATGTGAAATCTAAAAACACAAAACAATCAAAATAAAACTCACAGACATGGAGAGAAGACTGGTAGTTGTCAGAAGGAAGTTTGGATGGTGGGCAAAATTGGGTGAGAGTGTCAAGAGATATAAACTTTCAGTCATTAAGAAAAAGTAAGTCAGGATATAATGTACAGTATGCTGACTATAGTCAATAATATTGCATTATATATTTTGTAACTTTGATGGTGACAGGAGGAAACTAGACTTATGATCACTTCATAATGTATACAAATTGTTATGTTGTACACCTGAAACTAATATAATGTTGTATTTATAATATTATACTTCAATTTTAAAAAAAGAAGGAAAGAGAAAGAGAGAAAGAAAACACTGCTTTCAATTTCTTCATGCTGTGATGCTATGGCCATATTTGTATTCTAGGTTCCGAAGTCCCAGGCCTCACGCTTTTTGTTCTGTTGGTTGGCACTCTCTCTGTCACTCTACCCCACCCCCCCAACCCACACACACATACATTGAAACATACAGGTCATTCTGAAGTTGTACCTTAATGGGATTTTTCCTACCATGAACATTTTAGTGTTTAAACCAAGCAAAACTCTTTTAAGACAAGTTTATGTGGTTTCCTCATAAAGGCCATTCTTGCTCCCCACTAAAGTCTGAACTTTAGTCAACTGATGCAGTCAGTAAATTGCTGTGAAATATATTTTTTAAAGTGGCATCTTTTCAGAAAAAAATATGTCTCCTGGAGAAAGATTAATGATATTCGTCTATAGACTAGCATGCTGAGGGGTAGATTTATTTTCTTCAGCTACATGGAGGGCTTCATGGGAAGATATGTCTGGTGATTAGTTATCCAAGTTTAAAGAGAATAAAGGAGAAATTCAAGGCTTCAGCTAAAGCAAGAGAGCCATAAGTTTAACAGCAGGAGGAACTTAGCTGCAACAGCCAACTGATAACAGCAAATTCATTGGATTTTCATTTGCCTAAAAGTAGGACTGGCTGAGAGGCTCTCTTGCAGTCTTACAGACCTAGATGAATGACAGAAAGCACAATTACATGGGTAAATGTGGAAGTGATTTGATACCATTGCATGCAAGATGATGAAATGAGATAGCAACAGGTACCCAAAAGGCAAATGAGGTGATGACTAAAAGGACTGGCCAGTGATACGTCACACAAAAGAAGGACAAAGGTTCAAATAAACTGACATGTACCACAAATATTTGCTTGTTCACTCACTCATTCAACAGTATGTACTGGGTTGCTGCTGCAGCTGCTGCTAAGTTGATTCAGTCGTGTCCAACTCTGTATGACCCCATAGACGGCAGCCCACCAAGCTCCACCATCCCTGGAATTCTCCAGGCAAGAACACTGGAGTGGGTTGGCATTTCCTTCCCCAATGCGTGAAAGTGAAAAGTGAAAGTGAAGTCGCTTAGTTGTGTCCGACTCTTCGAGACCCCAGGACTGCAGCCTACCAGGCTCCTCTGTCCATGGGATTTTCCAGGCAAGAGTACTGGAGTGGGTTGCCATTGCCTTCTCTGGGGATTTGCCCACTACATGCCAAATATTGTTCTAGGTACTTGAACAAAATACAAATCCTTGTCTTTGTGGAGTTTACATGCTATTAGAGGGACAGTAAAAACAAGTAATAAACATAAGTGAAAGTGTTAGTCACTCAGTCATGTCTGACTCTTTGCAACCCCATGGGACTCTAGCCCACTTGACTCCTCTGTCCATGGAATTCTCCAGGCAAGAATAGTGGAGTGGGTTGCCATTACCTTCTCCAGGGGATCTTCCTGACCCAGGGATCGAACCTGGGTCTCCCACATTGTGGGCAGATTCTTTACTGTCTGAGCTACCAGGGAAATCCCATAAATAACCATAAAATGTAAGTAAATCATAAAGTATTTTAAGGCAAGAAAGAAAAGAAAAAATAGAGCAGATTAAGGGCAGCTGTTGCAGAACCAAACTTTGGTTCACTTGCCCGTGCACAATAAAGCCAGTGTACCGACACCAGGCTGTGGTAAGAAAAAGTGCAGCATTTATTATAGGGCACCAAGCAAGAAGTCCAGACAAAGGTGAAGGTGACAGCTACTCAGTCATGTCTGCCTCTTTGCGACTCTATGGACTGTAGCCCACCAGGCTTCTCTGTCCATGGGATTCTCCAGGCAAGAATACTGGAGTGGGTAGCCATTCCCTTCTCCAGGGCATCTTCCCAATCCAGGGGTCAAACTCGGGTGTCCTGCATTGCAGGCAGATTCTTTACCACTGAGCCATCAGGTAAGCCCGGAGTGCAGATAGCTAATGCTCAAAACTCTCAAACTCCCTGATGGATTTCATCGAAGTATTTTTAAAAGCTAGGTGAAGGAGAGGGAGTCCCAGGGCATGTGAGCAGCTCATGCACAGTTCTCTAACTGGCTGACAGTGAGGTAACAAGGTAGTGTCACAGGGGTTAACATTATTAATCCCTAGGTGCCGGTCAGTCTGGGGGCTATGTACACATTGGCATCAAGTAGTTAATTTCTTCCATTTGCTGGTGGTTTTAGCATTTGTAGAAAAACACAGGAAATGTGCATCAGATACTGTTATCTAGGTACTTCAGAGAAGAGCTAAAGCAGAGGATTTGGGGGAGCAGTCTGTCCCAGGAAGGCCCCATATCTGCTTGGGTACAGGATTAGGAGCACAGAGATGCACAATGAGCTGCAAATTTAGAGTGGTCAGGGCAGGCCTCACTGAGAACAAAGATTTGATGAAAGACTTACAGAAGGCAGGGAGTGAGCCTGATGGCTGTCATTGGGGAAGACTGTTCCAGGATGATGGAAGAGCTAATGCACGGGTTCTAAGGCCCAAAGCACTTGATAGGTTCCAGGAACAGTGTGGAAGCCACGTGGCTGGGAGTGAGGGAAGAGAAAAAGAAGGAGATTGAAGTTAAGAAGGGTGAAAATAGATCATGAAGGGCTCTGTAGACCTTGCTAAAATACTCTGCATTTTACTGCGAGTGAAACAAGAGCCATAGCAAGGGTTTAAGCAGAAGAGTGATGGGATATGACTTTATTTTAAAATGTTCTCTCAGACTGCTGTGTTGGGAATAGGCTGAAGACAGGAAGAGCAGAAGCAGAGCTATCTTTCCGAGGCACTTGCCATAAGACTATAGATTGGGGGGGGGAGGGCTTCCCTGGTGGCTCAGTGGTGGAGAGTCCACCTGCCAGTGCAGGAGACACGGGGTTCAATCCCTGATCCAGGAGGATCCCACATGCCGTGGAGCACCTAAGCCTGTGTGCCACAACTACCAAGCCTGTGCTCTTGAGCCTGGGAGCTGCCACTACTGAGCCCATGCAAGGCAACTATAGAAGCCTGTGCACCCTAGAGCCTGTGCTCATAAGAGAAGCCACTGATTGAGAAGCCCATGCACCACAACTAGAGAGTAGTCCCCCAACTCCACAACTAAAAAGCCTTCACGGCAATGAAGACCCAGCACAACCCAAAATAATAAATATATGAATAAAGACTAGAGATGGCAGTGGCTCTGACCAGGGTGGCAACAGTAGAGGCAGTAAGTGAAGAAGAACCAAGCAGGTGATAAAGAAGGAAGAAAAACAGTGAAAGAGCTGCCATTGACAAGCTCTGCTGCTGCTGCTGCTAAGTCGCTTCCGTCATGTCCGACTCTGTGCGATCCCAAAGACGGCAGCCTGCCAGGCTCCACCATCCCTGGGATTCTCCAGGCAAGAGCACTGGAGTGGGTTGCCATTTCCTTCTCCAGTGCATGAAAGTGAAAAGTGAAAGTGAAGTCACTGAGTCATGTCCAACTCTCAGCAACCCCATGGACTGCAGCCCACCAGGCCCCTCCGTCCATGGGATTCTCCAGGCAAGAGTACTGGAGTGGGGTGCCATTGACAAGCTCTACTTATACAGAAAAAAATCACACATCCCTTTCTCTTATCAAGGAGACAAACCATGGTATGTTTATGTTGAATGTTGCTGCTTGCATAAATTCTCAAAATGACTGACAGCATTTGATATAAAGATGGGCTTGCTCTGACAGTAACTGTAGAATAGCAGAGTAATTTCTCATACCACCTAATACAATGATGTCATCTGTGTTTAGATGGCAGTGATTAGTTGGGTGTGCAAACAAAGTAAATTGACTTCAAATTGGAAATGAAAATAAAGAATAAACTTGAAAGTATTAAAAAAAAAAACCATGAAGGGGCAGGGGGGAATTAGAAATATAAAATGAGTGTTCATGTTTACACTATATTGGGAGGACAGGGCAGTCAATGTCATGTCCGTGGTATGAGAACAATCTTTCAACAGCATTCAACTAGGACTCACAGCATCTGGCTTTCAAGGGCCTCTATGTGACAGTGGGCAAATCAGAGCGTCCTAGACATAAAAACTAAATGAGATCCTAGTGGTCTTCTTTGGGAGCAGCCTTTCCTTCTGGGCTCCTCAGCTGTATGTGTTTAGCAACCTCCCATCCACCTTCTCTCGGCGAGGACCTTATCTGCCTCTTCTGGTTACAGAAAGAATTGCTAGCGCCTGTTAGAGTCAGTGAGCATCGTCAGAGGGACTTCCTGCCAGTCTGTGTTGCAGGCGTAAGAAGCTGTCATTCAGAGCTTAAAGGAGCTACAACTAAGCCATTAAGCAGTCTCCATCCTGGCCAGTTTGTTGCCCAGGGATGTTAGATGTGGCCAGAAAGGTTGTGTCTGTTTAGACAACCCAGGCAGGGTAGGCTCCTATATGGGGAAGAGGAGGTCTAGAACAGGAAGTAGGTAAGGATGTTCAAATACAGAAGCTCAGTCACTCAGTTGTGTCCAACTCTTTGCGACCCCATAGACCATAGCCCACCAGGCTCCTCTGTCCATGGGATTCTCCAGGCAAGAATACTGGAGTGGGTTGTCATTTCTTCCTCCAGGGGATCTTCCTGACCCAGGGATCAAACTCACATCTCCTGCATCTGCTGCCCTGGCAGACAGATTCTTTACTACTAGCACCACCTGGGAAGCCCCACAAATACAGAATAATTAAAAACAAAAGGAAGGAAGGAAGACAGAGTGAGAGGAAGGAAAGGAAGAGAGGAGGTGGGGAGGAGAGAGACAGGAAGGAAAGGAGAGAAAGAGCAAAAAAAAAGAAGAAAAGAAATGACAAAAGTAAGGGGGGGAAGGAGGAAATACAGCGAGGTAGGGAAGAGACTGGATGGTGAACAGGGGTTAGGTGTTAAGATTCTAGAGATCTTCTCTCTCATCAAGCTACACTGATTAATATCCCACTTCTGTCTTCTGTTACGTTAAAACAAACAAGTTTTCTACCATCTAAAACAAAAGTTCTACTTTAATACTAATTGCCTTGGATTTGAGATTTTGAGCAAAGAAAAAAGATTAAGTACCCCTTTATCACAGCACAGAAGGTAGATAATGAGATTTGTGTGCTTTTTCTTGTAAAAATATTTTGAATCCCGAACAAACCATGTCAAAAGGAGAAATGATCAAGCACATCACTCACCTGGATTTACGAAATAGCTGATTCTTCATGAAGAGCCTGGATAGTGGTCAAGGCATTGATTTTTGTCCTCTACTTTGGGGCTGTCATGCTGTTAATGAGCCACTTAGTCTTCCTGATACCAGGGAATATTTATTTTATCCAAATGGAATGAAGCAGGGATGCAGAATATAACCACAGAGTGTCTACAGACATTCAACGGGAAACTTTAAAATCACTTGGACCATAATTTCTAGTGTCTTCTACTCATCCTAGTTCAGAAATTGGGAAAAGAGAGCTGGGCATTTTGACTTCCTTAAAGAAGAACAAAATTGGTTATCTGAACAGTCTAAAGGTGTCAGCATGAATTGGTAATTGTGAATATATCTAACATAAAGTTTCGTGGGCTGAAATGAGTTGATTCTATTCTGAATGGGTCAGAGTTAATTCAGTCCTTTGTACTCAGACAAGTTTAAGAGTGAAACAAAGACTTCAGGGTCAGGGTGAGGGGTGGGGTTCAGGGGTGGCTGTGGTGTGCATTTCCCAGCTGTCAGTTTACATCTGTGAATGACCTTTAGCTGGCCATCAAAGAATTGCTTTCCAGAGGGTAACTGTATCCTGGATGGCTGCAAACAAAAGGATCTGCTGTCAAATCCCCAATCACTTTGTGAAGTCAGCGTCCACCTTTGTTAATTATTAGCCCATACAGGGTTAAGGTTCTATGTGCGTCCGCACCTGGAAAATACTACCGCAACGAAACACAGCATGAACAAGACTGAACTGAATGTCATTTTCATCTAGAAACCAAGGTTGCTTTTATTAAAAACTAGATAAGTTTTTAAAAAGTGCTACCTGTATGGCACAAAGTAAAGAGCTCAGCTCAAAAATATTTTCTGCATAATCTGAATCTCCAAATTCACCATTAGAAACATATTGCTTTACATGACAACTGGTTCATGTACTAATCACACTTGATTTAGGGTCTGACACCTAGAGTCTAAAACTTAGGCACCACGAGCAAGTCCTCAAACTCTATGGGCCACAGTTTCCTTCTATGCAAAGTGGTGATAATTAAACCTAACCCACCAGCTTTGCAGGGTTGTTTTTCCTCCACAGCTATGTGGCTCCTGATCCTATCTATACAGTAACCACATTTCCTGTCATACACCTCTAGAGAATGCATCTTCCTGAGCTCCTCTGTTTATCCCTTTTTTAAATGATTGTTTTCTGTGACATATCTGTTGCAGTCAGCAGCAGTATGTCAATTGTCTGGGATCTCTTTCTTGTCACAGTTTGGGGTTTCTTGAAATCACATGTTTAGCATCTCTGAACATCTCACGCGATGACCCATGTTGGCCTTTCTGAGCCACTCCGTTGCTTTGTTTGTCACTCAGAGCCTTGAAGAGAGACCTTTTTGGCCAAAGGAAAAAACAGGTGGTGTGAGCCTAATTATCACCTTGTGGTCCTCCCTTTCTCATTTCCTTTTTTTGTCTTTCTAGTCATGCTTTATTTGCATGTTTGCCCCACCATTCGAAGGAGATGCCATTTCTGCTCTCTCACACCCAGCCTCAGTACTTCCTTTCCCAAGGCAGCTGTTCAAATGGAAATACTGTGGGCTTTCTAATGCAGTCGACAGTGGTTCTAATCCTGGCTCTGGTATTTACGAACTCGGTGATTACTCGGTGATTAACGGTGACTTCTGCACTTCGATCTCCTCATCTGTGTGAACGGAAATCACGTCTATTTCAAGAGTTCTTGGGTGATGAAGGGACATTATATATGTGCTCCTGAGTTTGCAAGATGATCAATAAAAATGAATTCCTTTACTCCTTTAGAAACATTTTCCTCTTTGCTGTGTCTTACTTTCATTTTAAAATTCTTTAACATCAAAGTTCTTTGTATTCCCCCTTCCCAGTCCTTTCCGGAGCTTCATCATCTTCTCTCAGCTGGGCAGAACAGTTAAGCACCCGAGTCACTGTCTCAGAGAGCCTAGATGTGAAACTCAGATCTCCCGCCTCTAAGACCCATCTCCACAAAATTACAAAGTTACCCCCACTAAGTGGGGTTAACCAAGGACTCACCTTATGGGTGGCTGTCATTCAATGTGGTGGTACATGTAAAAAGCTCGCCATGGTGGCCTTCATGAGTCATAAGTACACGGTTCCTATTGTTAGCGCTAATCTTTGTCCAGCTTCCCTGGTGGCTCTGCTGGTAAAGAATCTGCCTGCAATGAGGGAGACCTGGGTTCGATCCCTAGCTTGGGAAGAACTTTGTCCCCCTGATTCGTTATTAAATCTTGCTGTTTCCTTTACATTCATCATGAATGATCTGCTTTCATGTTCTCCTAACCTCAGATTTCCTCTTATAGATGAACTCTTCCCCTTTCTGCCAAATCACTCTCTCGCCTACACACCTATTTCACAGCCATTTAAGGGGCATCAGTCTATTACTGATGGGCCAGGAGATACTTCTTAAATGTTAAGGTATTTTTCCTTTGAGGTCTTAAAGTTGTATGCTATAGCCATTTTGGGATAAAGTCTGGGTCATTTTTATATTGTTAAGGCTTGTTTATCTCTCACTTTTTTCTCTACCCCAAACCATCCCCTTCTATTTCAGACATCTGCTCCTATTCCCTACATCTGTGGCCCTCTCTTCCCTGTTCACAATTATTTCCTCTTTTTCTCCACTTATCTGGTGATTCACCTCTCCCTGGTCAATGTGAACTAGTAACTTTAATTCACGATTCTCTCTCTATTATTTGACCTACCCAATATAAGAATGAACAGAGGTTACCCAGTGACCTGGCCTCATATGATGAACTGTCATTCATTTAAAATGAGCCCACAGCCAAGTTGTTCTGCTTCAATGGTCTTAGAACATGGTTTTTCTTTTTTCTTTAAAAAATAGATATTCAGAAGTGAAGAATAGAGATTCTTCAAAATTTTGATAAATATCCAGATATCATTCCTAATAAAATTTTCCATCTATGAAGACTGATTTATTCCTCTGTCATTCTACTGTCATGAGCAACCATCTCATTACACACTTACCACCATGGTGCCCAACCTCCAGGCCCAAATTCCACTTCTTCCTAAGGCCCAGGATCTGCTATGACTCTGTGTTACTGGTTCCAGTTCTACTGTGCTCTAGACACTCTCCTGCTCTTTAATCTGCTTGCTGATAATATGCAAACAAACAGCTCTCTATAGCTTCTAGTCATTGAACTCATACTAGGTACCACATTCTGAGCTAAAATGTTTCCTTACTCTATCTCAATTAATTCTCATAGGTACCATTTTTATTCTTATTTTACAGATTAGAAAACTCAGAGTTTAACACCCACTGAGGAAAACATTACAGTTCCTCCCATTTAACATACTGCAAAGTTGAGACGTAAAAAAGGCTAAGTAATTTGCATGAGTTCGTGGGAATAAGGTAACAAGACAGACAGTGGTAACGTGGAGAGTGGGGGCTACTTTAGATAAAATCATCAGGGAAGACTCTCCTAGGACATTATATTAGTTAGAGTTCTCCAAAGAAACAAGAACAATACAGGAGATAGATAGATAGACAAATAGATGAAAAGAGATTTACTATAAGGTACTGACTCATGTATGGGCTTCCCTGGTGGCTCAGATGGTAAAGAATCCACCTGTAATGTGGGAGATCTGGGTTCCATCCCTGGGTTGGGTAGATCCCCTGGAGGAGGGCATGGCAATCCACTCCAGTATTCTTGCCTGGAGAATCCCCATGGACAGAGGAACCAGGCAGGCTAGAGTCCATGGGATCACAAAGAGTTGGACACAACTGTGTCACTAAAGACACAGATACACATTAAGCCATACTTAATCTCTTCCATGGAGAAGGCAATGGCACCCCACTCCAGTACTCTTGCCTGGAAAATCCCATGGATGGAGGAACCTGGTAGGCTGCAGTCCATGGGGTCGCTAAGAGTCAGACACGACTGAGCGACTTCACTTTCACTTTTCACTTTCATGCATTGGAGAAGGAAATGGCAACCCACTCCAGTGTTCTTGCCTGGAGAATCCCAGGGACGGGGGAGCCTGGTGGGCTGCCGTCTCTGGGGTCACAGAGAGTCGGACACGACTGAAGCGACTTAGCAGCAGCAATCTCCAAATATAGACAATGAAGTCATAACTCCACCTAACATGATCTACCTATCCTGCTTGCAACCTATAACATCCTAATCTCTTCCTCCGAAGAAGAGGTGAAGTTCTGAGTATTGTTGACTCTTCTCTTTGATTTCTCGTAACTGAAATACTGTGATATAAATTAACAGCACTTAAAAAGACTATGATATAAAACCAATATATCTTATGTTACATGATAAGGAAGTGAGAGGGAAACAAAGATATTTGATACACACACCTATTCATAACTAATCAAGGAGGAACTAGTCCTCATTACTGTGATTGGTCACAGGGTATTCATAACTACTACCTTCTCCCGTTACCCACTCCATATTCCCCTTGCCTTCAGTAAGCACCAAGCAAAGTGAGCAGCCGGGAGCACTGCTCAAAGTTCTGCTCCTTGAGAAGATTTCCCATCACCATTCTCCTTCAGGGATGGCCCAGAAACGAGCTGTAGTGCCCCAGCTACCCACCTTTGGGTTCTGGCTGCATAACATGCAAAACCATCTATACACCAGGCCCGAGTCTTCTCTCTTCCTCTATGAACTGGTTTTCAGGAAGGCCCCATCAGGTCTCACGTACAGTCTAGGAAAGAGAAGCCAGTGCAGCAGGAGTAGGGACCGTGGGCAGTTGGGCCACTTCACGCAACTTACTGATGTCTCCAGAGCCTGCTTAGGACTTATCAGAGATACTAATCTTCCAACTGAGGATGCAGTGCTGCTGTGCATGTCTGATTTTATGACTTGGTGGATCAGACAACACCCTGTTCATGATGGGCAGCTCAGATTGCCTGGTAACTCGGAGGCCCATGGTTAACTGTTCAGTCTCTACTAAGGCCCAGTAGCAGGTCAAAAACTGTTTCTCAAAAGGAGAGTAATTATCTACAGAGGGTGGAAAGGCTTTGTTCTAAAGTCGCAAGGGCCCACACTATGATTCTCCTATGCGAAAGCGAAAGTTACATATGACTCTTTGTGATCCCATGGACTATAGGTGCCAGGCTTTCCTATCCACGGAATTCTCCAGGCAAGAATACTGGAGTGGGCTGCCATGCCCTTCTCCAGGGGATCTTCCCAACCCAGGGATTGAACCTGGGTCTCCCACATTGTGGGCAGATTCTTTACCATCTGAGCCACTCCAACAGAGGCTGCCAAATGCTCCAACAGCATCCCTCTCTGCCTCGACACCTGCAGGACCAACTAGATCTCCTGGGTCACATGGCCCAAGTGGCAGAGCAGCTTGCACAACAGCCCGGACCAGTGGCAGAGTCTTCTCTTGTTCTGGGTCCCATCAAAACTCGCAGCTATTCAATCCCTGAATTGGGAAGATCCGCTGGAAAAGGGAAAGGCTACCCACTCCAGTATTCTGACCTGGAGAGTTCCAGGGACTGAATAGTCCATGGGATTGCCAAGAGTTTCACTTTCTTTCAGATCACTCAGTAAATGGGCCATAGTAATACACCCTAAATGAGGACTGTGTTGCCCCCAAATCCAGAGACTCAATAGGTGCCATGCCTCTTTCTTGGTGGTAGGAGGGCCTGGGTGCAACAATTTATCCTTCACCTTAGAAAAAAATCTCCCTACATGCCCCACCTCATCAGACCCCTGGAAATTTCACCGAGGTAGAAGATGTCTGAATTTTTGTCAGATTTATTTTTGTCTGAAATTTTGTCAGATTTCCCACCCTCTGGCATGCAAACATCATTACTGATAAGTCTAGAGTAGTTGCTACTTCTTTCTCACTAGGTTCAACTAACATAAAGTCCTCAATTTAATGGATCAATGTGATAACTTGTGGAAGAAAAAGGTGAGGCAGATCCACATAAACTGTCTTGTATCTCATCTTATAAGGACACTAATCCCCATTCATGGGGGCTAATTATTTCCCAAAGGCCCCATTTCAAAATACCATTACGATAGAAATTAGGCTCCAACATACGTGAACCGTGAACTTCAAAATACTCAAGCTGGTTTTAGAAAAGGCAGAGGAACCAGAGATCAAATTGCCAACATCCTCTGGATCATCGAAAAAGCAAGGGAGTTCCAGAAAAACACCTATTTCTGCTTTATTGACTATGCCAAAGCCTTTGACTGTGTGGATCACAATAAACTGTGGTAAGTTCTGAAAGAGATGGGAATACCAGACCACCTGACCTGCCTCTTGAGAAACCTGTATGTACGTCAGGAAGCAACAGTTAGAACTGGACATGGAACAACAGACTGGTTCCAAATAGGAAAAGGAGTAAATAAAGGCTGTCACCCTAGTTATTTAACTTATATGCAGAGTACATCATGAGAAACACTGGGCTGGATGAAGCACAAGCTGGAATCAAGATTGCCGGGAGAAATATCAATAACCTCAGGTACAAAGATGACAGCACCCTTATGGCAGAAAATGAAGAAGAACTAAAGAGCCTCTTGATGAAAGTGAAAGAGGAGGGTGAAAAAGTTGGCTTAAAGCTCAACATTCAGAAAACGAAGATCATGGCATCTGGTTCCATCACTTCATGGCAAATAGATGGGGAAACAGTGGAAACAGTGGCTGACTTTATTTTTTGGGGTTCCAAAATCACCACAGATGGTGATTGCAGCCATGAAATTAAAAGATGCTTACTCCTTGGAAGGAAAGTTATGACCAACTTAGGCAGCATATTAAAAAGCAGAGACATTACTTTGTCAACAAAGATCTGTCTAGTCAAGGCTATGGTTTTTCCAGTAGTCGTGTATGGATGTAAGAGTTGGACTATAAAGAAAGCTGAGCACTGAAGATTTGATGCTTTTGAACTGTGGTGTTGGAGAAGACTCTTGAGAGTCCCTTGGACTGCAAGGAGATCCAACCAGTCCATCCTAAAGGAAATCAGTCCTGGGTGTTCATTGGAGGAACTGATGTTGAAGCTGAAACTCCAATACTGTGGCCACCTAATGTGAAGAGCTGACTCATTTAAAAAGACCCTGGTGCTGGGAAAGATTGAGGGCAGGAGGAGGTGGGGACGACAGAGGATGAGATGGTTGGATAGTATCACCGACTCAATGGACATAGGTTTGGGTGGAATCCGGGAGTTGGTGATGGACAGGGAGGCCTAGCATGCTGTGGTTCATGAGGTCTCAAAGAGTAGGACACGACTGAGTGACTGAACAGAAGTGAACTGAGTGATTTCACAGAAACCTAATGAGAAGGAATCAGGCCTGGAATTCTGTGAAGGAAGAAATAGCATTTCCAGCAGAGGGAACAAATGCCAAGGCCCCGAGATCAACTATGTTTTAGAAAAAGAAAGGCCAGTGTGGCTGGCATGTAGTGCTTGAGTAGGCCAATGGGCAAGATGAAGTTGTAAGGGAGGCTGTAGCCAGATGATGTAGGGTGTTATTTGGCATAATAAGAGCTTGGGTTTTCATCTAAGGACAATGAGAGTGTTGAAGATGGGAAGTGATACTGCTATGATGTGATACATTTTAATAGTATGCCTCTGGCTACTGTATGAAGAATGAACTGCAGATAAAAGTGGAGGCAGAGAGAGCAGAGAGGAGGACATTGCAGGAACACAGGTAAGACATGCTGGTGATGAGAAGTATGATGGGAAAAGGGAAGGAAGTGACTCAAGGTGTGTTTCATAAGGAGAGTCAATATGATTTGCTATTGGACTAAAGGAGAATGATAAAAGAATTAGAGGAATCATCTATGATTTACTCTGATTTTGACCTGACACAGTGACTTGTGAGAGTCAATTCTTAAATTTTTAGGAATTCTATAAGCCAGTTGTTAAACATAGCCACTACTAAAAATTATATTGTATAAATTTATAATTGTATTAAAATTTTAATGTTTTGAACTCTCAAAAATTCACCACTTCCTAAATATCTTACTTGCACTACGTGTTTACTGTACCTGGGATCTTGAAGTCATCTATGGCTACATATCTGTTTGGTGGAAACAGTACACAATGATGAACTGTGGCACTTCTTGTCTATATTCACTGACGTCACATCGGTAGCTTGAAATCAGTTCAGTTCAGTTCAGTCGCTCAGTCGTGTCCGACTCTTTGCGACCCCATGAATCGCAGCACGCCAGGCCTCCCTGTCCATCACCAACTCCCAGAGTTCACTCAGACATGCATCCATCGAGTCAGTGATGCCATGCAGCCATCTCATCCTCTGTCGTCCCCTTCTTCTCCTGCCCCCAATCCCTCCCAGCATCAAAGTCTTTTCCGATGAGTCAACTCTTCACATGAGGTGGACAAAGTACTGGAGTTTCAGCTTTAGCCTCATTCCTTCCAACGAAATCCCAGGGTTGATCTCCTGCAGAATGGACTGGTTGGATCTCCTTGCAGTCCAAGGGACTCTCAAGAGTCTTCTCCAACACCACAGTTCAAAAGCATCAATTCTTTGGTGTTCAGCCTTTTTCACAGTCCAACTCTCACATCCATACATGACCACAGGAAAAACCATAGCCTTGACTAGGCAGACCTTAGTCGGCAAAGTAATGTCTCTGCTTTTGAATATGCTATCTAGGTTGGTTATAACTTTTCTTCCAAGGAGTAAGCATCTTTTAATTTCATGGCTGCAATCACCATCTGCAGTGATTTTGGAGCCAAAAAAAAAAAAGTCTGACACTGCTTCCACTGTTTCCCCATCTATTTGCCATGAAGCGATGGGACCAGATGCCATGATCTTCGTTTTCTGAATGTTGAGCTTTAAGCCAACTTTTTCACTCTCCTCTTTCACCTTCATCAAGAGGCTTTTAAGTTCCTCTTCACTTTCTGCCATAAGGGTGGTGTCGTCTGCATATCAAGATCACTGTAAATGCTATAACCAGGGCTTGACTTATTGTTCTGTTGATTGTCTAGACTTACAAAAATGACGGGGGAAATGTAAACCATGCCAATTAGACAAGTGTGTTGTGTCTATAGTCACTGAATTATGAATTGCACAAAATATTGAGAAAATGGTCTTCCAGCATACCAAAGTACCTGATGCAGCACTGCTTTTTTCAATTCAGAGACTAAGTGTTACCCAAAAGCAATACATTGTTGCATTGGATGAGAAAACATCTAGCTGTTTTGTTTTTATTTTCTTCCAGGCAAGGTACATAAGGAAGATTAAATCAGATATAGACAAAATTTTTAAAAATATGTATTTTCTTCATGTCTGAGTATAATATGTTAGTGAATTTGCAGTCACACTACAAGCAATTTGTAATAGACCCCTTTAGGCCACGTGGACCCTTTAAGCAAGCTAAAGTCTGGATCTTGTCATTCATAGATATGTTATATGTTCTGTGTGAGCTAAATTGCAAGGGCAATGAGAGCAGGGAGATTTGTCTGTTCACCAATGTAGCCTGAGAACTTTGAATAACTCCTAATACCCACTAGGCATTTAATAAATATGTGTTGAATTTTCTAAATGTGACAGTGAAAGTTTATATGAAAAGTATAAACTTTATTATATATATAGATAGTGATAGTGAAGTCACTCAGTCGTGTCCGACTCTTTGCGACCCCATGGACTGTAGCCCAGCAGGCTCCTCTGTCCATGGGATTCTCCAGGCAAGAATACCGGAGTGGGTTGCCATTTCCTTCTCCAGGAGATTAAAATCCTCAATTGAGTCTCTAAACTTCTGTTCAGAGAAGTTTATATTTTATATATTATATATATACATATATTTTAGGAAGCAGTTGTGCTGGGTAACAGCAAGCGAAAAACTATCACAATGTATGTGACTATTTTTCATGGTCGAGAAAAGATCTAAATAGGAAAATAATGTAAATACAAATCTAAATATCCCAGATTGAACTTTTTTCCCTTCACTTTCTCTCTGGGCTCTCTTCTAACACCTCCAAAAGGATTTGGTAATGTTCGATGGTTTTACTTGGGTATTCTAACAAAAGCTGATCTCATGCTGGCATTTCAGTACGATTGTTTTATTCAACAGACCTGTTCAAAAGCAAACAGGCGCTTAAAAGTTCTCTGAGAGAACAGTCCTGGAGATTTTTAAATATATAACAGCCCCTTTATTTCTAAGTCCCACCTGAAAACCCCACCAAGATTTGTCTTTCTGGAGCCTGAAACACAATGAAGATGAATTTCTGTATCTTCACAAACTGTGGAAATGTTTGCTACAGCAAATCATTTCTTAACCACTGTTCACACTGGCCAATGAAAGAATTCTTGCGTCCTCTAGTAACAGAGCCAAACAAGTGCCTTCAGACTTCAATTCCCAGGGGTGATTTTGGTCTGGCTCTGACTTTCCCAGAGGCAAAACTATCCTCATGCAGAACACATCACAAATCCCAACGATGCCTCCCTTTCCAGGCTTTAAGAAGGGTCTGAGGAAACAAAGCACGTGCTTCCTTCCAAAATCCACTTGCATTCATAGCTCTGGGCCTTATGCTCATTCATTATAAAATGTCCTTGGGTCAGGGTCTCAAGAATCTCCCTTAAGACTTTTTTTTCAGAGGTAAGTAGGTTATAGCAATTTTGATGACTCCCCAAATTAAAAGTGTACACGGATTTTCACAAAAAGAAAATATGTAGCTTTTCTCTTGATTTTTTTTTAACTAGGACATTTATAAACAATTCTTTATGAAGCATATTTAAACTCTATGCATAGGACGAAGAAACAACTTAGTCATTACTGGGAAGATAAAATCATTAGCTTAAAATCAGTTTTATAGCATCAATATGTAAAACTATAACTGGTTAATAGACTCAACTGTGAGGGTGCCTTTTGGGGGTGACTGTCACACAGACATAAAAAAAAACTTTCGCTAAAATGCACTGTTCAAGGTTAGAATATTTATCTCTGAGATGTAGCCACAGAGTTTTGTATGAAGTGGAATATGTGAGACTACGGGTAGGACAATCACAGCACCCTGGTGCTGCCCCAGAGTCAAATCCACTTTTTGATCTCTGCAGAGTGCTTTCTTTCTTCGGGCTAATGCAAGCTTGGCCTTGAGCCCTCCTGACACAATCAAGAGGGAGCTATAAACCATGGGTGCCCTAGGTTAAGATGGTGTTCAGTCAGCCGGAATTATCTTCAAATTTGAGACAGTGCACCGTATAGCATAGTTATGTGCCCATGTTTCTTCCTGCCTTTGAGAAGACTTGAGATAGTATTGACCTTGAGAATATATGTATCCCAACATAGGAGGGTTTAAATTCTAGGACCTCTCCTTCAAAACTTCAGGTGCAGACTTGTGGACATAGTGGGAGGAGAGAGTGAGACGAGTAGAGAAAGTAGCATCAACATATATACACGATCGTGTCAAATAGACATCAAATGGATGGCTGGTGAGAAGTTGTTGTATAACACAGGGAGCCCAGCCTGGCGCTCTGTGATGACACAGAGGGGTGGGACGAGGGGAGGAGAGGGAAGCTCAAGAGGGAGGTCATATATGTATAGTTATGGTTGATTTGTATTCTCGTATGGCAGAAAACAACACAACATTGTGAAGCAATTTCCCCCAATTAAAAATAAATTTAAAAAAACTTCAGGTGCAGTGTGTATGGACTTGTGTGTGTGTGAGCATACATGTTTATACATGTGTGCATAGCTATATATATTACCTACATAATAAGAGGTGTAGTAATTGAGTCATAGGGTATCACATTATTTGATTAATAAAGATTACAACACAGGTCCCACATAGAATAACACATATTTCCAAAGTAGTAGTATTGTTGCCATTGCTGTTGTTGACAATAGCAAGAGGCGACATGTACTGAAGACAAACTATGTGCCAGATAAGTATATGCATTGGCTTGCTTAATTCTCACAAGAAACTTATGAGCTATATGTGATTATCAATGAGAGAGAGATGAGGAAAAGGAGGCTAAGAGAGGTGAGATAACTTGCCTATGATCAGAGCTAGGCAAAGATGAAGCTGGGCTTCAAGTCTGATGTTTGGCTTCTCTGAGGCCAGTTTTTTATGCTAAAATAAAATGAATTAAATACTGAAATCATTAGGGACAAAATTTGTTCTTTTTTTGATGATTTTTAAAAAATCTCCATTGTCCCAGTGCCTCTCAGTCACCGATTTGGTCACTAATTACCACATATGGTAAATGTATGAAAAGTAGAAAGTGTTAATATTTCCAATCCTGAGAGTTACAAATGAGTAAACTTTCATGGATGCTTACAAATGCAGCTACACAAGCAAATAGACACAGTACTTTTGAGGTGGAATTCATAAACTGCATCACATCTAAGCCAATTTAAAAATAGTTTTTATACACCAAGTAAAGGGAGTAAGCCCTACATTCACCAATTTATACTGAGTGCTTCTTCACAATAGAGAAATGTTTCAGAAGGAAAATCTATCATTACTTTAAAATACAAGATCGTTTGATGCTTTTCTAATTGCAAACCTTAAACAGGAATAATGCTTGATGGGGGACACAGAGAATTTTTGATTAAAAAATAAAATCCAGGAATTTGCATGGGTCACCCAGTAGGTCTGAGTATGTAACAATACAGAAGAGAATGGTAATTGCACTAAGATTAGCCAGTAATGATAGGGCAGACAGAGCATTTTGTCCAGTATGATTCTGGAAAGTCTTCATTTATTTTTAAGACATTTCTGAATGGAAAATGTCGCTTAAGAGCACCACTGAGAGAATCTCATAAGATAAAAAAAGCTTTTTTAAGAAGAAAAAATCACCATGTTACAATCCTTTGAGCTCATGGTGTTCACTTTATGTAGACATAGTTTTAGAAAGCCATGATGAAACAAGATGGAATTGAATGAAAATACTGTAGAATACAAGATGCAAAAATCATAAAACCTGAAGCAGAGGAATTCTGACTTGTTCCAACCCCTCAAATTTTTACTTACATCCACTCTATAAACCTGCACATCAAGTTGGTCTATATTTTATCATCACACAAGCCTACAGTATTCACTTATTTATCTTACAAAATCAAAACTAGAGCATTCAACTGCCTGGTTTTATTCAGATCAGTTAGGCTTTCCTACCAGCAGCACCTAAAATAAAAATACAAACTAGGCAGTATCCTACTTTATTCACTCCACAAAAACATTAACTTGGGCCATGCCACCTATTTGAATCTGAGGAAGAAGCAAGGTGACTCCTCAAAGTAAGGTTGAGATACACAAATCCACAGAGATAACCTGACTCTCGGTGTGTAAAAGGAAGCGTGGTAGAAGGATGGAAAAGGAGCCAGGGCTGGATCACACAGGTCCTTGAAAAGTGGACTGTGTTAATGTACAGGTCTTCATCCACAGGCACGATCTCTGAGTCCCTCCCTTAACAGAAATTCACATAATATAATTACAAATCACAAAATAAATGTACTAATTATTTTATAATCTCATGGCCATTTCTATTTATGAAGCTTTTACTTCATTATATAAATATTAAGATGTATTCTAAACTCCGAAAAGTTCTCTTAGATACAATGTAGATATGTATTTTAAACACTACTTCTTAGGCTGAATAAAGCAAATCTTGAACATTTTAAGATATTTGCGCTTATTGCCAGTAAATAAGGGAGATCATGACTTCACATACCTCACTTTCACGTTTGTCATGCCATCTATTACTTACAATGTGAAGAAATTCATATCCTCCTATACTTCTGGTGGGCGTGAATGATGCAGCCACTTTGGAAACCCGTCTGGCAGTTCAGTTACCATATGATCCAGCAATTCAACTCCTAGTTCTATATCCAAGAGAACTGAAAGCATGTGTCTACACAAAAACTTGTACATGAGTGTTTACAGCAGATTTTTCATAATAGCTAAAAGTGGAAATAGCCTAAATGTCCATCAACTGATAAAGTGTGCTGTATCTTTGCAACCCCATGGACTGGAGCTTGCCAGGCTCCTCTGTCCATGGGATTCTCCAGGCAAGAACAATTCTCCAGGCAAGAACACTGGAGTGGGTTGCCATGCCCTCCTCCAGGGGATCTTCCCTATCAAGGGATCAAACCCGCATCTTTTATGTCTCCTGCATTGGAAGGCAGGTTCTTTACCACTGGCGCTAACTGGGGAGCCCCGTTATACACTTTAAATAGGTGGATTTTGTAGTATGTGAATTATACCTCAATAAAACTCTTATTTAAAAAATTTACAAACAGTAAGTTTCCCTTCACTCGCTCTCTGCATGGTTTAAAAGGTTAATAGTTGTGTGTGAAGGGGGTCAGATTCCTATTACTACTAAAGTTAAGATGAATTTGCATTTTAAGAAATTATGCAGATAATTAAATCAACCGATATCAGAGAATCACTCCTGGGGGATACAATTCAATAGCATAAAGGTTCCTTATACCTCTTAACCTGAAATGGTCCCAACAGAGGTCAGAATGAGGATGAGACTGAGGGTGTTCCAAAACTCACCCTAACAATGAGGTAACTAACACAGTCATACCTCTGTCCATCCCAGCACATACACCAAAGTAGATTATGTCTCTGGAAGAGGAATGTTATTTAGAGGCAACTGTCTCAAGGCAAGCACGAGAACTGCAGACTCTTGGTAGAAGGCCACTGGGCAGCATTCCAATTCTATCCTTGTAGAGCAGGTAGTCATCTCCACTGGTACCCAACCCAAGGCTGCGATCCCATTTCTGTAAGAAGAGTATCAGGAACATGTCTAGGACCGTGGGAGAAATAGGGAGTGAAAGCTGAGATTGAGTCTTGGATACTTAGAAGCATTCCGAGGAGTGCCTGAAGTATTAGTGGACAGAGGCTCTGTACACATCAGAAATCCCTGCTGTCCCCAGTGTGGGAGCCCACAGCCATCGGGGAATGAATGCTGATGTCCCAGGTGTAGGGAGACACCACTTTTTTCTTGCCCTGTGCCCCCACCCCTTTGATATAGATCCCACCTCACTCCCAACCATAAGGGCCAACCTGTCCCTGAGGCTAATCGATCAGAGCCCCTTCCCAGCCCTTCTAGGACATACAGATGATCAGCTCCCAAGAGGAGCCAGTCAGAATCCTTGAGCTAAAACTGGAAAATCCTTCTGATGACAGATCTGTGAAGATGTGTCTTAAAGCCGCAGCCCCGTCCCCCCTACCCCCACCCTCAACTCTCATCCCTCACCTCTGGTTTAGCCTGGGGAAGAAACTGGCTTGAGAAGATAAAGCTAATTTGCCAAGAGAACTCAGACGAGAGCTGGAGAGAAGGACACCTAGCGATGGTCTCATCTGTACTTCTGTCGCCTTGCCCTCTGCTCAGCTGGTTCCAGTCACCATTTATTTCCTTCGGCTAATTTGAATCTGGTTTCAGCCACTTGCATGGGGTGAATCCTAAAGAGTACAATGGTGTTATCTGACCAGTGAAGTCTGAGATATTCTGATTCCACAAATATAGATGTGACAGGAGTTTGACAGACATGTCAATTCTAGTTTTTCTTAATAACTGGCAAAAACACAGACTATATACAATTCATAGACCATGAATTTGAGTGGGTGGGTGTGACAGTATTAGAATTTTTCTTGCTCCAACATATAATAAAAGAGTCAATCATTTAAATTTGCTGTTATTGAATTAATTGAAATAATAGTTGAAAACATACTATATGGGGCTATAGAAGTACCTGCATACTAGCAAATTTATCATTATGTTGAAGAATCTGGAAAAGTAAACTGAAAATAATAGTTTGTATGGCTTTGGCAGAGAAAAAAGGTGACCAACTCCTAATTTTTCAATAGGATTTTAGACTGTGAATAATATAATCACCGACTTTGAAATGGAAAGATTTCGTATATAATCCATTTCACCTGTCAGACTGTTATCCCATTCTATAAAACCATTCTTTCAACAAATTTTAGCTTCCTTCAGGATCTGTCTTGAAGGTCAGTGGCAAACAGAAATGGCAGAGCCCCTATCTCCTATAGTTTGTACCTGCCTCATATTGCAAAATTGCTACAGGTTGTATTCTACCCATTGACAGATCTTGTTTTGTATTTGTTACAGAATAATGGAAAACTGAGCTCTGCTTGAGAGGCTCAGAGTCTGAGAAAGCACAATTTATATATTATAGGTTACAATTTCAACAGGCCAGTGGGAACAAAGACCATTCTCCAACTTACTGTTAAACAGTAAAGAACCAGGAGGACTGGCTCCTACCACTGAGGCGGAAGTAACCGTCTCTCTTAACGCTCATCTGCTTCGGGTACTAAACTCTCTTTAGGGCTTTCACTCCATCAGATTCACTTGTTCCCACCTTGGAGTATTTGGCCAGGATTTGATCTTCGTGCTTTGTATACTATGGCAAAATTCTGCATCCTACATCTCTAACTAAATGAACTGATCTTATTCTAGTATTTGTTTCAATCAGCAAGTCTTTTGTTTCGCCAAAGAAATGCAACTATTTGTTTCACACGCAAATATATCATATTTTGATTTCTAACTATTCAAAATGCATACCTGCTTATGGGCAATTAATTCCAAAATCCTTTTGTAGGTCTCTGAATACCCCCTCTTGTATTCTACTTGCCTTGGCTCAAGATTGCCTACAAAGTCACCTGAAAGGCACTAGAGAAATAGGAGCTCTGGAGACAGGGTGCCAGCTTTAAATCTTAGCCTTTCATTGACTGTGTGGTCCTGAGCAAGTTACTCAACCTTTCTGAGATTCCTATCCTCCACCTGTGAAATTGGAATAATAATAACACCAACCCTATAGGTTATCATGAAGATTAAAAGAAACCATATGTATAAAGTTCTTGTAGAATGTCTGTGACAGTAAGCATTCAGTAAATAATTCTCTATTATGACTACATGGGAACTCATAATGATCAAGTGTCTCAACATGATACACTCCAGTCATCTTGAAGAAATATTTGGCTTAGCTGTTTGGTATCACTTACATTTATTCAAATGATTACTGTTTTTTTACTTTTTTTTTTGGTGTCATATGGTTTTTTATTTTTTATTTTTTTATTTTATATATATATATATATTATTTATTTTTTATTTTACTTTACAATTCTGTATTGGTTTTGCCATACATTGACACACTGTTTTTTTAAAATGTGAGTAAACATTGGTCTCCAAAATATTTGGTACATTCAGTGGTCATATTAGTCATAAGCATGACATGTGTGAGATAGTCTACTGAGAACTGCAAGCCATGAAAACTAAGTAAATTATTGTCTCTGCTTTCAAGAAATTTACAAAGTACAAAAAAAAAATACAATATAACAATCACCATAAAATTGGAACAGGTAAGGAGTGGTAGTAATTCGAGAAAAGTGATGGCATTCATCTGAGATGACCTGAAAGAGGCAACATTTGAAACAGGTGCTAAATCACAGGTGCAGATGAAGAAGCCAGGCACCTCTGGGCAAGAGAGTTTATTCCTGATTCTTTTCCTTCCTCTCTGACTATTCCACCTTGGTCCCATTCTTGGATTAATCTTCTTCCTTCCAATGCATAAAAATTGCTATTTGACAGCATTCCACTCTTGACCCACTTCTCTTCTAGTCTCTATGTCTGTGGAATTCTCTCAGACACTCACATCGTGTATGCCATTGACTCTCAAATGTAAACCTCACATCCTATCCTTCCTCCAAGCTTCAGATCCAATTATCCAAGGGTGTCTCAGGTGTCTCCTCCGCCCTCCTGGCACCTCAAACGTTATAGTGAAATCTGTCTCACATTCTCCTCCTGTATTCTCTGTTCTTGATGGTGGTATCACTCTCTGCCCAGTCACTCAAGCCAAAGACCTGAGAGTCATTCCTATTCCTTCTTCTCCCGTATTTAATGCAATAAATTGGTCTTCAATCCCATAAAATACACTTCTAAACTGCTTCTCCCTGTCATTCTCTATCTTCATTGCTACTTCCCTAGGGTCTTTTGTCTTGACAACGGCCATATCCGCCCAACTAATATCCTACTTCAGCATCCCTCGCCTTCAATCTATTCTCCAGAATATCATCAAAATGAATTTTTTACAATGCAAAAGTGACACAGATTATAACACTTCAAGGACCCCTAACTGCCACCTGGACAAATTTAAAATCTCTCTGTAGGTCATACAAAGTCATCTGTGATGAGGCATTTTCTTACTTTTCACTTTAGGCTCCCAGGTAGCCAAACCACCTGCAATGCCCTTAATACCTTTCTAATTCAACACCACTGTGCCCTTGCCCCACCAACTCCTCTGCCTGAAAATCCACCTGCTCTTTTTCTCTTTAACCTGGCTTTACTTTCCTATTTTTGCGTCATGATTCTTCCCAGCAGTCATTCCTCTGGAAAGACTGCCAAGGTACTTTTCCTATAGATGTCTAGAATACCCCATATGAACCCCTTTCATAGCAGTCATTACACTGTTCCATGAACCCCTTTCATAGCACTTATTATGCAGCTTCATTTATCTTCTTGTCCATCTACTGTGTGCATCCCAGGGCAAAATGCCTGTTTTCATTCATTTTTTTCAACAAATACTCACTGAGTGCTTACTGGGTGAACGTGGTACATTAGATTTCTGATTTCATGAAGTTTCTATTTTAATGACGTGTCTGGTAAGGGGTTACAAAGACAATAAACATATTATTAAGACAATTTTGAACCCTGATTAAGGCTATGAAGAAAATAAAATGCAGATGCAGACGTAGAGAACAAACGTGGATGCACTTGAGAAAGGAGAGTGTGGGACAAATTGAGAGAGTAGCCCTGAAACATATACATTACCATATGTGAAACAGACGGCTAATGGGAAGTTGCTGTTCAACACAGGGAGCTCAAGCTGGTACTCTGTGACAACCTAGAGGGGTGGGATGAGGTGGGAGCTGGAGGGAGGTTCAAGAGGGAGGTTCAAATGAGAGTCTCTTCCTAGTCCCAAGGGATGAGACCAGGCTGATAGCACTGAAGATGGTGATGATTGTCCACATTCAGGAAATATTTTAGAACAGCACTTGCTATTGGACTGGATGCAGAGAGCAATGAGAGTGGAGGACCAGGGATACGTCTTAAATTTGGGGTTCAATCAACTGGTGTACTGTAGTGTCATTGACAAGAGCGGCTTTGGGGCAGAAGGTGGACATTAACATGTATCAGACTGAAACAGTCAAGTTTAAGATGACTAGTTTAAGATATCCAAGGGGAGTCATCAATTAGGCAGCTAGATTTATGAGTCTGGAGCTTGCCATGAGAATGAAGGTGGAAACATAAATTTGGAAGTCATCAACATAAAGACGATATTAAAGCCATAAGCCTAGATGAGATCATCAAGGGAGAAAAAGTAGGCAGAGAGAGGGCAAGCACGTGTTTTGGGCAGGCTTTGTTCATATTTATAGCCCTAGCACTTAGTCTTGGCAAAGAGCAGCCCCTCAATAAAATGCTGATGAATACAAGACTAATTCTGGGCTAGACATTATTAGAAATTAAATTATATAAACAGAAACTAAATAAATCAGATTAACAACAAAAGTAATAAATACTCAAAACTCATCACTTCCAATTGTTTTACTACAGTTTTCTATTCTCTGTGCTCTTGAGATTAATTATGTCTGTTGTAGCTTCCCAGCTCCGTGTTCAGTGATGTTGCATCAGCAGCTTAAAATTGGTGGTGGTGGGAGTGTGTATGCCGTGGAAACTGGCACGTGCTACAGATTAGGGCTTGGTTTACTATTTTGTCAACGCTTAGACTCAAGAAAGTGATAGAGAAAACGTTAATCATGCAGATTAAATGTGTCATGTCTATACTCATCATATTGTGTATACCACAAATAATTCAGGAAATATTTTTCCAGAATGTGGAAATTATCTGGTTTAGTAAAGAAGTTGCTCATATCGTTGATGAGTGAGTGAGGTTTTAACAGATGTCTTCATTGCTTCACTTTCACCTTTAGTTATGAACGTAATATTACAGAATAACATAGCAACTCATAACATAACAAATAAAAAAAATAAACCAACATTCATGTAGGAGTTACACTTGTAAATTAATTGCAACCATAGGTTGGCAAGGGATAAAGAGTTTGGCAAAAAACCAATAAAAGCATTCAGTGAGAATCAATTGACTACATGGAGTTTAGAAAATACTGTAATTGTATTGTTATGTGTAAATGTGTGCTTTGCTACATATCCTTTAAAACAGTAGAAAGTATACTGAACTATATACATACACACAAACATACATAAACATATTTTCCCCAGAGAACTAGTTAATGGTTTACCAGCATCCTACTTCTTACATACAAATCCAATAGGCATATGGTATTACATGCAGTATTAAAATTATTACATTACTATCTATTTATGGGAAGCAAAATATTCACAGCAAATTCATGATTAGAATATTGACGAGCTGTGTCATTTGGATTCCAGTAAAATTAAAATGGATCTGTCAAATATCATAAAACCCAAAGGTTGAGGGCTATAGCTTCTCTTTATTTGCCTGAATTTGTGCTTGATAACTGATATTTTTTCTTTCCCACACAGAAGTCTTAGATACCTTAGAAAAAGAACAGACTGAGAAACTGACTTGACTTTTTTTGAAAGAATTATCTGCTTGTGAGCCATTTGGACCTGATTAAACCATCTACACTTTCATTGAGCAATACAATTATCCACTAAGCGCACGTGGCTATTTAAACTCCAATTTTAATTCATTAAAATTAAATAAAATTTGAAAATCAGTGTCTTAGTTAAACTAATCACATTTCAAAAGCTCAATAACCACCCAAGGCTAGTGGCCACCGTTCTGGGCAGCACAGATCACAGAACCTTTCCATCATCACAGAAAGTTCTGCGCAACAGCACCGATGAAGAAAATGCTTTCCACACAGATGTGCTTCATTATTAACTGAGTGATCAAGTTTTCCCCTATTTTTCTAAGCTGAAAAGTTAAAAAGAAGTCAAGAATTTAATACTCAAGAGGAAAGAAACCACCAATAATTGGGCATTTGGATATATTTAGATATTTAGCAAACAATGTCAGGACATCTTTCTTGGGCATGCATCCTTCTATGTATCACACAAAGTATTTGTCACCCTCACAACAGCTATATAATATCTTCACTATATAAATAGTAAGGATGCTGGGGTTTGCAGAAGCTCAATACCTTGCCTTCAGACAAACAGGGCAAAGTTTAACTTTGTGCTCAGTTTCAGGTTCCAAAGCCCAAGTTCCTTCTGGCACCATGAACCTCTCTTCTCTAAACAAAAAGTCATGGATAGTGAATAGAAATGTTTCATTTTCCTCTGGATATTGGAGAGGCCATTATGCAGAGAGGAAATAAAACAGGGGATTGTGGGCACTGACTATGGAACCCTGGCTCTGCCACTTACGAGATGTGTGACGTGGGCAAATTAGTGCTTCCTGTGCCTCAGTTTTCCTCTTTTCTGAATGGCTTCATCACAGTTTCCATCTCAAAGGACCACTTAGCAGTTAAATAAATTAAAACACTGAAAGAGAGCATGACACCAAATAACTGCTACAAAAGTGCTTGCTATTATTATTAGGGTAGATGGCATAAAGCAGAAATAAGTCCATGTATATTCTACAGCCAGGTAACAGAACTTGAAACTGAGGGGCTTCCCTGGTGGTCCAGTGGTTAAGAATCTACTTTGCAGTTTGGTCCCTGGTCCAGGAAAATCCCCCATGCCCCGGGGTAACCAAGCCCTTGTACCACAACTACTAAGCCTGTGTGCCTAGAAGCAGTGCTCCGCAACAAGCAAGCCACCGCAACAAGAAGCCTGAGCACCGCAACTAGAGAGTAGCCCCAGCTCGCCACAACTAGAGAAAGCCCGGGTGCAGCCAAGACCCAGTGCAGCCAAGATAAATAATAATTAAAAAAAAACAAACCCTTGAAACTGAATTCAGTCATGTCATTCATTGAAGACCTGAAGAAGACTTTAATTAAGACAAAGCATGGGCTGACAGTGTCTCTCCACACTCATGCAAAAACGTGGAACTGTGTGACCTCTCAGAAGAGCTTTCTGATGAAGAGTATGATTCAAAATCATATGGTTGTGGTGAGTGGTGCTCATTTTCAACCAGGACATGAAATAGAATTACACCTCATTATTGGAAAATCACAGAGACAGGTCTGGCCTTCTATTTTACTTGTTATTCACCTATTAGTAAAGGAAAGAATAACTGAAAGCAATAGGTTTACCTCTTGAACTTAAAATGTGTTACTTAATCTATCAATTATTTTCAAACCATACTCTATGATACCCATAATTTTAACTTGGAAGCTAAAGGAGGACAATAATAGCTGTCATTTACTGCTCACCTCTTTGGTCACCTGATTCGAACAGCCAACTCACTGGAAAAGACCCCAATGCTGGGAAAGATTGAAGGCAGGATGAGAAGGAAATGATGGAGGATGAGATGGTTGGGTGGCATCACCGACTCAATGGGCATGAGTCTGAGCAAACTCTGGGAGATAGTGAAGGACAGGGAAGCCTGGTGTGCTGCAGTCCATGGGGTCCAAAAAATCGGACACGACTGAGCAACTGCACAGCTGCTCACCCAGTAGGCAGCAGGGGTTCTCTATGCATTGTCACCAACCTGCACAAAAACCAGGTAGAGGTAGGCACCAATACCTCTGGGTTTCATTTGAGAAAACTGACACATGAATAACTCCCAAGGTCAGCTGGACAGGGGAAAACAACACTTGAATGCAAGTCTCTTGGTCTTAAAAGCAAGAGTCCACAACGTTCTGTCACTATAAACAGGAATGTGAAATAATATGAAACAGGAGAGAAATATGCTATGTGTCTATTTCATTACCTATGTCTGAGGCAGAATTTCTAAAACACTTAAAAAAACAAAAGCAAAAACCATAGGTTCCAGAAAAATCATTAGCATTACTATCTAAAATCACAGTAGGCTCAGAATTGTATGGACCGGATCACCAAGGACCTGGGTTTGATAAGTGTAGCCTTTATTTTGCAACCTCATGATCAGGAAAATCAATGCTGTCTGTCTGAATATATTAGGAAATAGTACCTCTGCGTTTCTGCAAATATGAGTGCCAGGAGTAAATGCAAAGTTGGTTTGGGGGTGAGGGTGGAAGTGGCTCTCCCCACTGCAAAATGCCCTGCATTAGCAGCATCTCATGCCAACCTGGTTCCTGCCTCCTGCATCTCACTCCAGCTCTCTTTTGTGTGCATTGTTGCCTCATTCCTTGTCTCCTCTGTGCCTACCAGTTTGGCATTCTGACGGGCTGGCTTCACTGGCTCCCAACCCTCCCACTTTGTTCCACAGTCTGAGGACTGACTCCTACATCCTGGCACAGTGCTTGTTTCTCGCTGCACTCCTGGTAACCGGGCTCGCTGGCACTGCCCCATGACCCCCTCCTGCGATCCACTCTGCCCAGCAGACCTGTAAACACAGACTGCCATGCCAAACACTGCACCCCCACCCCACTGCTGGCCTCAGAGAGCCAGGCCCTGGATGTCACATCTGCAGCCCACAGTCTCTAGAGGACCTGTGGAATTCAGCTGGGCTAGTTTCAGCCCCTGAAGGCTCTGCCTTGCCTATGCACACGGCAAAAGGAAGTACACTTCTGTGAGTGAGAACACCAACTCACCAAGACTGGTAGGAAGCATGCTGGCAGAGTTGACTGCCTTCTGGGCACAGAACACGTCCACCCTGGCACGGTGACCAACGGCCATTCCAGAGGCCCAGACCCTAGGTCCCAACAGAACTGCCTACGCCTCCAGTAGAGACCCTGCCAGGCTCCTGGGATTCCTGCCATCTTAGAAGCATTTATGATTCTGATCTTCATATACCTGGCGAGGCCAAGAAAGAAACACGCAGAAGCGCCCAGTGCTTCTGCTCATTAGAGCCAGATCATATGGGGAGGTGCCAGGCGGAGGATGGAGGGTAGGACCCGGTGCTACGTTTCCTACCTCCTGTACCTATGAGGCTCCTTCAAATGCTATGACTTTTCCTGGAACAAGACTTCAGTTCACATGACCCCTGAAAGATGACTAGGAGGACAAGAGTTGAAGGGAGTTCGGGATGTGGGGAATAGGCATTTCAATCTGTAGGGAAGTTGGGACAATATTAGTGAAGGACCTGAAAGGTCAGGGTACATTTAAAAAAGAAAGATTACAGGGAAGCCAGCGTGCTGGAAAGAGAGACAGAGAAATGAGAGATGCAAGGAGGACATTGGCAGAGGCCAAGTCACAGTGTTTCTCAGGCCACTGAAGAATTTCTTATTTTTATTTTAACCTGATGGAAATGGGAAACAAAAGGTTTTGATCAAGGGATTCACATGAACAGAAAGCTTGCTCTGGTTATCGTGTAGAACTGAATTAGGTGTGGTGCAGGCAGAAGGCAGTCCTACATGGTGGATATGGGCGTGAGCTGTCTGCCGTCAACTCTACCCCAGATCCACTGCCTTCTCCCCAGGCTCTCATGACAGGTGGTTTGGGAATGATGTTTTACACTCTCCCGGGCCCACAGGGTTTCGGTTTAGATGATACTGATGAGAGGCCCTTGTGCAAGAGGAGGAAAGTGGAAGAGATACACTATGTTTCTGCAGCCACGTCAGCAGAGAGGAGGTTCATATTCGCTTCCAGGCAAGCCCCTGCAAGTCAGCCTCTTCAGCAAGGCAGACTGCTGAGCCCAAAGGCATTCAGGCTTTCCTGAAATTTCAAACGGTCAAGATTCCCCTAAGGTTGGTAGCTATTATTCCTAACCTCGATTGCCCCAGCTTATATATCTAAAATTACATATGCTTCCAATCTCCTAGGTTAAATCCTTCCTACTTGAGATATGTAGAGTTTCTGTTTTCCTCTGCTAAGTCACTTCAGTCGTGTCCGACTCTGTGTGACCCCAGAGACGGCAGCCCACCAGGCTCCCCCGTCCCTGGGATTCTCCAGGCAAGAACACTGGAGTGGGTTGCCATTTCCTTCTCCAATGCAGGAAAGTGAAAAGTGAAAGTGAAGTCGCTCAGTCGTGTTCGACTCTTAGCGACCCCATGGACTGCAGCCTACGAGGATCCTCCATCCATGGGATTTTCCAGGCAAGAGTACTGGAGTGGGGTGCCATTGCCTTCTCTGTTTTCCTCACTCAACCTCAACTGTTAAAGTCAGTTAAGAAGTTTTTGCAGGATTGGGAGTAAAAAATTATGAGGGCTTGATCTCGGGTATAGGCAGTGAGGATAGGAAAAAAAATTAGGATGGATTTAATGTGGATTTAAGAAGTGGCATTTGCAGGACATTGTTATAATTGGATAAGGGGAATAGGGGAGAAGAAGGGGTCAAAAACCACCACCAAGTTTTTGGCTTTATGTTCAAGCAATCTTGTTAAATTTGCCAGACAGTCCACGCAGCCACAGGGTATGGACACCAGGCTGCCCCAAGTGGCAGCCCTACCCAGGTTCCTTT
Organism: Oryx dammah; assembly: GCF_014754425.2. Lineage (NCBI taxonomy): Eukaryota > Metazoa > Chordata > Mammalia > Artiodactyla > Bovidae > Oryx > Oryx dammah. Next base: position 34,957,381 of record NW_024070213.1, on the reverse strand, counting down.
CCAGACTGAAGCCAAAGAAGAGGAAGGCAACAGACTAGTGGTGAGGAAGACGTGCCCTTTTACAGGATGGGAAAATCTACATCCTGGATGCTAAGGGCCATTGTAATGGCTTATCACCTTTTTCAAAACTGCTCCAACTTGTTGCGGAGCAGAGAAAGTCAGTTAAGCCAAGATCTGTCCAAATCTCCCCCTAAAAAAGGGGCAACAACCAAGCAGCTGGGGCCAGGGTGAGGGCTGAGTGACAAGGATGAGCAGGAGCTTCGTACTGGAGACTACAAAGGATACGGAACACCAAGGAGGCAAACCGATTCATAAGCCACAGGGCAAAGTTTAGATTCAAATATCAAAGAGAGAAAGCTCAAACACTAAGCAATGGGAAGATCAGGTCACAGGGGATGGCGGAATCAGAGACAGAGCAGATGAAGAGCATATAAAGTTGTAGATGCTTGGAGAGGGTGGGTGTTGAAGGGGGCATTCCCACCAATATCAAGAAGGCAGGGTACATCAGGGGAGGGTAATGATGGTCTCGGCAGCTTGTGGGAGTGGGGCAGATAGTATTTTCCTTGTCCATCTTCCCATTGAAGGATATTCTGTTTACAGGAGGACAAGGCTTAACCATAGACAAAGGTCACTGACTACACCTTCTGGAATGACTTCTAAAGTGCTTTCTAGAGAAGCATAGCTGTAAGGGTATCTCAAATGCCCTGAAAAGGAGGTGTCTGAGTATATATAGACTTTGGAACATGAGAAGGCTTTAGGATAACTACTCAGTTTCCTTAGTGACAGCTCCTCTTTGAGAAACTATGATCCATTAAATTGTAAGGCTGTTGAGACAAGTTTCCTTACTGAATCCCTAATGCTCCTCACAGTGCACAATAAATATCAGTTTAGCAGATGAAGATAGACTGGCAGATTTCAAGATGCTGGGCAGCTTCATCCAGTGGGCTAATCACAATGTTTATCCATGTGTCCATCTGTGAGGAAACACTCAAAATTCCCACGTAGGAACACCCATATCAGGAATACCACTCCACAATTAGAATGGGGTCAAGAATGGCCCCTCTCATCACCTTCTTCATTTCTCAATAACTCCTCGAAACAGCCTCTGGGGATGGCTCCCAAAGCCTGGAGTATCGGCTTTACCAAAGGAGGTGAAAGTCTTGACTGGGGATTCCCCTGAGGGCTGAAGCGGGAAGGTTTCTGTAACAGCACTAGATTCCTGCTGGTGACTACACCAGGAGCACCTCAGGACCCAGGTTCCCTGCTGTCTGGCTTTGCAAGTTACCTAAAGTCTCTAAATCTGAGTTTGTTCAGCTATACAGTAGAGTTAGTGGTGCCTCATTCAAAAATGGAGAGATCTAAATAATGTTTGTAAGACACCTGTCTTAATACCTGTCCACTAAAATGTTCCAATGGAGAAGGAAATGGCAATCCACTCCAGTACTCTTGCCTGAAAAATCCCATGGATGGAGGAGCCTGGAAGGCTACAGTACATGGGGTCTCTAAGAGTCAGACACACTGAGCGACTTCACTTTCACCTTTCACTTTCATGCATTGGAGAAGGAAATGGCAACCCACTCCAGTGTTCTTGCCTGGAGAATCTCAGGGATGAGGGAGCCTGGTGGGCTGCCGTCTATGGGGTCACACAGAGTCGGACACGACTGAAGCAACGTAGCAGCAGCAAAATGTTCCAAAGCTGCATTCTCTTCCAGAATTCACCTCCCGATTCCAGTCTCAGAGACTAGCCCTGCTTGCTCGCATCTTATTACATTCACCCACCTCTTCTCTCCTCCCTCATCTGCTCCAAAACTGCAGTCACAAAGCTCTTCTCCTCCTGATATGAAGTATCCTATATCAACTTGGCTCCAAGTAGATGGAAGAGCAAAGTCCTAGCTCCCTTCAGGTGGGGACCATCAGAAGGTAAATTTCTGCTGGAAGCTTCTGTTCAGTCCCTCTCAGTCTCTTCAATTCAAATGCCTGGGGCAGAAGGCAGAGCGAGGGGACAGATGCAACTACATTAAAAGGAAGACAATTGTTTTCCAGAAAACACCACAGCTGCAATTTGCATTCTAAAGGAAGTAAAGCAAACACTTTAAATTCCCTCCCTAGAAAAGCAGAGTTCTGCAATTAATAGAACTTACAAATACAGATGTTAAAGACCATGTGCTTAAGGAATTGGTTACGTGCAATTGCTTATGGAAAGACTGACATTTTTCTGAAATTGGTTTTAAATACCTTATACAGTAAAGGGACATTGCCAACACAGATGGCATGGTGGAGGGAAAAAAAGGCCCACTGATGAAAAAATGAAAAGGACCCGAACAAGCCATTTCCTTTCGTTGTTACCACCACAGAGATGGCTAGTGCCAACTGAATATCTTCTCTACTCCCTCTTTACTAAAGAACTCCCTACATTTCGGAGGGAGCCTTAAATAGAAAACTGTATTTCTAGTCCCTAGGGATCAATATAGAAATAGATCAATGGAATCAGTCGTGTCCGACTCTTTGAGACCCCATGGGCTGTAGCCCACCAGGCTCCTCTGTCCATGGGATTTTCCAGGCAATAGTACTGGAGTGCATTGCCATTTCCTTCTCCAGGGGGTCTTTCCGACCTGGGGATCGAACCCAGGTCTCCCACATTGTGGACAGATGCTTAACTGTCTGAGCCACCAGGGAAGTCTAGTCCCTAGGGATAGGACTGCACAAAGCAGAAACAATGGGTGGAGCTTACAAGAAAGGCTCTTTAAAGGAGACTCAGCTAGTAAACACCCTTTTATCCTTCCCTGCAGGAGCTCCAGCATCCGTCTTATGACAATGAGGCAATCCTGAAGATGGTGTAGAATGGAACATAAGTCTGGGACAGTGATGACACTATTACTACTTCACATTACCCTGGACTCCTTTCCCCCACACTTCTTTTAAGGGATTAGGAAAGAAGTTCATTTGTTTAAACTGATATTATTTTGGCTTAAATGCAGTTCTTAACTGATACTCACACCTAGCTTAGGTTGCCATTAGTTTCCTTGTGCATGAGAACTATAATATCAGAAACATATGATTTTTTTCATAATTATATATGAATTCTTGCTTTAACTATTGAATAAAATTTATACCAATAATTCAAAGTGTAGGTTAAATCTAGTCTTTTGTTGCCTTTATAAAAGTGCCAGATTCTATTATAGATAGCTCTCTGCATTGGGTGGACACCCTCTGAAGACCGAGTCAAGAACCACGCCCTTAATGGGCAGGTGAAATAAGTGGCTATTTGTATATCTTATTCCTGTTGTGTTTTACACAATAGCACAAACATATATCTCTTGAAGAATTTCTAAGGATTTTCACCAACAGTGACAAACACAGGAGTTAAAAAGTCCCCTCTTCATGCAGCGTCTCTTAAGCTTCTCTTATTTGCACCATCCAGCTGGTCTGAGAACCCAGAGACGGGCAGCGATCACTTTGTGAAAATTCTTATGGATGTGTCATCTGCTTCTCACTCTACTTTTCCGGTCTCTATTAGTATGCGAAGCCCCTGGGTGTGGGAGGAACCAGGCAGATACTTAAGGAGAGAAGAGCCAGGGGGATCCCCCGCAGTGGTCTTAGGCTTGGCTCTCCTCTAGTTGTCTTTTTTATGTAAGAACTCCAGGAACATTGAGCATATGCTAAATTCGGGCCCACATGCATGTGTTTGTGATAAGCACAAAATAATTTCCTATAATTATTTCAACAATTTCAATAATTCTGCAGATAATTTCAGTAGCAATGAAATTCATTTCCTATATTTAATATTACCTGCTCCATGGTGCTAAGCAAAGTCTAGTAAGTATATAAACTTCTTGAGTGGTGCTGCATATATAAAATGTGATTCATGTGTATGTTTACAACATAAAGACACATTAATTGGTAGCCTACAGAAAGACTGAAGTTCTTTTACGAATCAAATAGAGACACTTGTGCTAATTTGCTGAAGATGCAACTAGAAACCCCAGCCCCCTATTCTGGGATCTTAAACCTGGTGCCTTCAGCAAAGAGCATTATCAATGATGTGAAGTCCTATCTGGCTTCTGGTGAATAGCAGTGGGGTTTTCCCTCCTTAGATGCTCCTAGGAGGTGGTGTGTCTTCTTCCTGTGATGTGCCTGACAACACTAACCTTTCTCCCCTGAGAGCAGTGTGCATGCCCAGAGGAGTTCCCAGGGGCTTCACACATCCCTGATCTATCATCTCCCTCTAGTCCACGGCCCCCGTGGCCTCCACTTTGATTTTAGCATCAACCCTAAGCATTTTCGATTTTCTTAAACTGATTCATGAAGGTTTTTTTGATGTAAAATGATATAGAATGACCAAATTCTTGTCCATTACCCTAAACAGAGGTGATTAAGAAAGGCCTCTGCACACCCGATGGTGCACCTCTCTGGCAGGCAGGAGGCTCCACACTCCTGGGCAGATCTGGGGCCTAAAGGCCATTAGAGATGCAGGGGTAGTTTGTCCCAAACACCTTAGTCACCACTCCAGGAGACAGGCAAACCTTGTAGAATCCTAAAAAGATAGGACACCTCTTCTCCATGGAAACTCTAATCCTCTCTGGAGAGTTCATTTTCTGTTGGAAATTCAAGACTTTGCAAAGATCATAAGACCTTCTAAAGTCACAAGGTGACTATAATGAGTGTTGGGCTTAGAATAATTAGGCCAGGGTGATGGGAGAGGGATGGGACCTGCAGTAAGTGTTCTCTTTAATTAGAGTCCCAAATGATTTTAAGTGATTTCCCTACTTACCCAAGAAAAGCAATAGCAGCAGCAGCCCCTCCCTCCACCATTAAAAGGAGAAAGATGGGTATCTTTAATTGAAAGCAAAGCAGCACAAAACTCTTTAATTATAGGCTCAAAGGGGCTTTGAGCTCATCTTGTAGCTTCTTGGCTTTCAGCAGGACAGTATTAAACCTTTCTAAAAAGTTAAGACTCAACCTATTTTTAAACATACCCAAAGAGGGCATTCTGGTCTTCTGTTCCTTTGTTAGGTGAGTTTTTTTTTCCTTTTCTTAACTTACCACAGGTGAACTTCCCTATCACTAACCTGAGGCATCACATTAGAGTTCAGCTTAGTTTGCTCAGCGGAAATAAACAGCTGGTCACAATTAGCCTTCTTCTCAACTGTACTTTCCTCTGTCCATCTATATGAAATTATAACAAATTATGACAATTAAGATATTTCAGTTTAAATCAATACATTTGGGGCTAGATGCCAATGAAATCGCTTACTGATTAAAGATTGCCACCCTTCCTTTTTTTTTCCATACCTTTTACTTTCTCTACCATGGGCTCCAATACTAACATCTCTCCCTTTCCCATCTCTCTTCGACACACACACACACAACAATAACAAATGTGCACACTCCCTCTTAATTTAAGAAATATCTCTGAAACAGCTAGTTAGCATTTAGATCTTGTCCTCACTGTTTACATCCAGGGGTAACAGTGAAGAACGCAGACATTGGAGTCCAACGTCTGTGCTTAAATTCTAGCTCTGGCGGCATGAACATATTTTATCTCCCTATGTGTCTATTTTCTCAACTGAGAAGTGGAGACAATAATAGTATCTACCTTACATGAGTTACTACATTAAAAGCTTTTTAGAATGGTGCCCAATACTCTAATTGTAAGTGTTAAATGTTTGTAGCTATTGTTACACCGTCCTTGCAGCAAAGTGACATTCGGAGGCATTAAATGATGCCTGATGTTCCAGGAGGCAAAAGTCTGTGAAAGAAACGGAGTAGGATTTAAGTTTCAGGGGAGTGAAAAAGCAAGAAGAGTGAGGTGAGAAATTTACAAAGACAAAAAGGAAATAAGACAGCAAAAGCTACAGGGAAAGAGTAAAGCAGACATTTAATGAGGTAGGAAGAGAAAAATAAAAGGCGAGGGGGAAAAAAAAAGAGTAAAAAGGTGGGCATGAAAAAGAAATGGAGGAATGAGAGTAACAAAAGAGAACAAACACGAGCAAAGACTCCACTTAGAGTCTGAGCTATCAGAAAAAGAAAGGAGTGAAAGAGAAAACAGAAGCGTTGGAACGGAAGAGACAGGGAAGAGAGGGAGATGAAAGTGGCGACAGGAAGGCTTCATTTGCAGCAAGGCCTCTCTGTCTTTGAATTAGGGGAAGTTTACATCCAAAATTAACACACTTCTGATCGGCCAGACTTCCTTCCCAATTCTTCCTATTGCCTTAGAGTCTGCCCAGGACTAGCTCCCTAAGGTGTATCCTGGTAAGCTGTCTGCCTTGGGTCTGGTCCGCTCTACCCTCAAGGCCAAGACGCAATCTTCACTACGTTTTCCCTGAATACTCCAACCATCCTTTTCAAGTGAAAAATTAGCTCTAGAGCAAATATTTACACCCTCTTTCTTCTCCAAACCGTTAGAAATCTATAAGGGGTGCTGGTATTTCATTTTTAAAAATTATTCACTTTGAAACATTCCCCGCCCCTCCCTTTTTTTTTTTTGGTGGTGGTGGGGGTTGTTATTTAGAACAAGAGGACAAAACGATACAGTGCCGCAGGGGTATGCCGCTTTTAGACGTACCATTTGTCCTTCCCACCAAAGGAAATTAATCACCCAATCGCTTGGAAACGAGAGACTGGCTCTAGGTCTAAAAAATACGATCAGTATTTCTTATAGCAAATAGTTTTAAAGTATTATCATGATTAAATTGCCTGTTTGGTGCAAAATACGCCTCCCTCTTGGAAGAAGTCGAGAGACCTTAGAGGGCCCTCTGGGCAAACGGAGCGGACGGGCCGCGAGCGTCTGCTCACGCCGGGGTGAGCCTGGGCCGCCGCCGCCGCCGGAGTCACGAAGCCAGACGCGGCGCGTCTCCGCCCAGGACCCGGGAGACTGCAGCAACGCGGCCGCAGCCCCGGCGGTTCCCGGAGGCGGGGAGGAGACGCGACTCCCGCAGACACGTGACCTCCTCCCGGCCGCCGCTTCCCGCGGCCCAGACGCGTCCCCGGAACCCGCGCTCGGCGGGGCGGGCCGGGGGACACGTAGCGACGGCCCCGTTCCCTGCTGCGACCGGGTGCGCGTGCATTTCAGCGTACATCGCCCCTTGGTTCACGTGCCACTGACAATAACGAATGTTTCGGGGATCACCCGGGAGAATGCAGGAAGGAAAGACGTTGGGTTTGAAATCGATTTACTCGTATACAGACAGATTAACATATCGTCTCTCCATCCTTGCCCTGGCAGACGCAAGTGGCGACAGCGGGGCCAGAGACCTGGGGGTCCCGCAGAAGGCGCTTCCCCACGCTTGGTCTCCAAGGTCCCTGGCTGCGCAGATGCGGGCACCTCCGGGTAACTCTCACTAGCAGTGAGTCATGCTCCCGGGATGGCTCTGGGGAAAGGTAGCCCTGCTCCGCCGGCCTGTGCTTTCCCCGCGCCGAGCGCCGCGGCTGCAGGGTGAGCGCGCGCGCGCACGGGTTCCCCGCGCAGTGATGTGGCAGCCGCGGCAGGTCGGATCACGTTGCTGGCCCTGTGCTGGTACCCGTTGGAGACAGGATTAAGGAGGGAGGCTTTGGAGGTGCCAGCGGTAGTAAACGTGGGCTCTGCACACTCCCGGCGACGCTTATCACACGCGGGGGGAGGGGGCGGGGAAAGCACGCAGCACCACCCGAGACGCGGAGGGGCGGCAGAGTTGAGCCCGCGGACGGGACTGCTGCATTGCTTCTCCGCCGTCGCCCCTCTCTCGCCACCCCATCCTCTCCCCTCCCTCCTCGCTGCGTCCCTCCGGGAGCGCCTGAGGCCCCGAACGTCGTCATCTGCGGCTGTGACTAGTGGCACCGCAATTCCGGCGGCTGCGGGAAGTTTGGGTGGCCCAGGGACACCGTGTGGCCGAAAGACACTCGGGTTGCGACATTCTGTCCTAGTGGCTACAGTTGCATTTATCTTAAATCCTTCAGGGAGCGGATTTCAAACTGTCCCTTTTCGGGACAACCTCCAATCAGGGCTATAAGGGGTTCCCCCCTACCCAGGCCGCCCAGCGGTGAGCAAACAAGTTTCCAAATTGTCCTCTGGGGCTGAAGTTGACCCACCGCGAATTCTCTTTCTCTTTCCTTTCTCTGGTCCAAACCAACAGCACAGTCGGTGGAAAGGCAAAAAGCCACGTTCACGTTCCTGAACCGTCATGACGGACGGCTGGAGGGAGTCGCACTTCCGAGGCGAGGAAGCCCCGGCGGCCCCACACCCCCGGCGCCCCCTCCCACTCCCCAGCTGACTGCACCGCCCTCGGGAAGATGAATAGCTTGGCTGAAGTTGTTTTTCCTTTCCGGTGGCCCTGATCAGGTGTCCCCGCCCCCTCCCGCCGTTCGCCTCCCCTCGCTGCCTGCTCCCTGCGCCCCCTCCCGGCCCGGCCCCTCCTCCCCCGCCCCCCTCCGGGCTGGACCGCGGATGGTACGTTCCGCACGTGAGCTGGGTGCTGGTCTGGCCGGCGACGCGCGTGCCCTGTGGCCAAACACTGCCCGGAGTGAGAGCAAACTACCAGCGCAGTGGGGCCGGCGCGAGTGTGCGTGCGTGTGTGTGCGTGTGTGTGCGAGAGAGCAAGCGCGGCGGGAGGGGGGGACCAACTGCTTCACACTTTCAACACTGCACTGAAGAGGGAGAGAGAGAAAGAGAGAGACTGGAGACCTACAGATCCCCCAAGATCTCCCAAAGCTACCGTCCCACAGATTATAAAGCCCAAAAATCGAAACAGAGGAAACGGACAGCGGTTGAACATGGACGAAGGAATTCCTCATTTGCAAGAGAGACAGTTACTGGAACATAGAGATTTTATAGGGTAAGGTGCACGCACCCTTGCGAAAATCTGTCTAGGCTTCAGTTTGAATTTTTTTTTTTTTTCTCCAGAAAGTGGTTATGGAGCGGGCGAGGGCAGAGCCCCTCCCCGAATGGGTGCCTGATGCTGATTTCTGTTTTGCAGACTGGATTATCCCTCTTTGTATATGTGTAAGCCCAAAAGGAGCATGAAGCGAGACGATAGCAAGGTAAGTGTAGTTTCCTATGTTCCCCATAACCTGCCTGGGTAGTTAATTAGGGCCATTGATTTCACAGGGAAGCTCTGCCCGCAAATATATTCCAGCCTTTGAGCTTCCCCAACTGTGAATTTTAAGTGGTTTGCTGGATACTCTCAGGGGGAGATTAAACATCATACCTGAATTTAAATTGCATTTCAGAACAGCCCAGAGGAAAGAGGTGTCTTGGGCATAGTTTCTCACGTAGTATTGGGGAGGGGGCAGTATTGTTATATGCAGCAAGTGAATATTTAGCTTATCGTTTTTTCTCTTCTATGACTCATATTTGTAGGATACCTACAAATTACCGCACAGATTAATAGAAAAGAAAAGAAGAGACCGAATTAATGAATGTATTGCTCAGCTGAAAGACTTGCTGCCTGAACATCTAAAGTTGACAGTAAGATGCACATTTTTTTTCTTTGCTGTTCTCCGGGGTCGTGTTAATAGCCTGGTACCACTCCCAAGAGAAATAAGAATAAATGTAAATATCACATGCCTTACGACTTGTGCTATAGTGTAGAGTTTCCTGCAAACTCAAGAGTAGGTGTTCACAACCGAAGGCAAGAAATCATTTATAACCTGTATGGTGGAAAACTCAAATAAGTATAGGAATAGTACTTCTTCCAAGTATTTGCTTAAGTTGCTGTGCCAAATGGAGAGCCAGTCAAGCCAAATGTATGTTTTTAAGTAACCAAGTGCTCTCTTCTTTTTTGCATCATTGCAGACTCTGGGGCATCTGGAGAAAGCGGTAGTCCTGGAATTAACTTTGAAACACTTAAAAGCTTTGACAGCCTTAACGGAGCAGCAACATCAGAAGATAATTGCTTTACAGAATGGTAAGTCAGTTCAGGGAGGCCAACCCACCCCGATGAAGGAGGGCAACCCACAGAGGAGCAGTGTTAGGATTCTTGCCCCACCTCCACCTCCTTCCCAGGGCTCACTTTCATTTGTTAAATTGCTTACACTTTCCCTTCATTGGAAAGTGCCCACTTCCGACGCATCCTAGAGGCTTCCAGCAGAATTCGGAGGAATCAAATTTTTATTTAAAGTGGTGGTTGCGCCCTCTCCACTTTATAGTTTCTCAGCTGGGACTAGAGCGCCCCCCTGCTTCCCCACCCCCGCCACCCCCTACTCCTCCCACCCCTCGGCAACCGGTGGATAATATGCGAATACAGAGGAAAAACCGAGATCACTTTAGTCAGTGCAGGGCCCACGTGATAAGCAGATGTTTCAACGTCGATATTTTTCTTCTTGCCTTCATTCCTCTGTTCCCTTCCCCCGCCCCCCACCCCTTCCTCATCCTAGGGGAGCGATCTCTGAAATCGCCCATTCAGTCCGACTTGGATGCGTTCCACTCGGGATTTCAAACATGCGCCAAAGAAGTCTTGCAATACCTCGCCCGGTTTGAGAGCTGGACGCCCAGGGAGCCGCGGTGTGTCCAGCTGATCAACCACTTGCACGCCGTGGCCACCCAGTTCTTGCCCACCCCGCAGCTGTTGACTCAACAGGTTCCTCTGAGCAAAGGCACCGGCGCGCCCACGGCCGCCGCCCCCGCCGGCTCCGGGGCCGCCCCCTGCCTGGAGCGCGCGGGGCAGAAGCTGGAACCCCTCGCCCACTGCGTGCCGGTCATCCAGCGGACTCAGCCCAGCGCCGAGCTCGCCGCCGCCGAGAACGACACGGACACCGATAGCGGCTACGGTGGCGAGGCCGAGGCCCGGCCGGACCGCGAAAAGGGCAAAGGCGCGGGGGGGAGCCGCGTCACCATCAAGCAGGAGCCCCCCGGGGAGGACTTGCCGGCGCCCAAGAGGATGAGGCTGGATACCCGCGGCGGCGGCGGCGGCGGCGGCCCGGGGGGCGGCGCGGCGGCGGCGGCGGCCGCG